>NC_060140.1:921214616-922434616 GCF_021461385.2 Schistocerca piceifrons
CACCAGCGTTAGGCCGACGCCCCCACCGCCCCCACCGCCCCCGCCGCCCCCGGGGCGCCGTCCATCGCGTCTTTGTGCTGCCGCCACCGCCGCCGCCGCCGCCACCGCGGCGCCGGCTTGGCCGCTGTGTATCCGCATAAGCCCTCTCCCTACTGTGATTACCAGTTACTTAAGGGCGCCATGCATGGTCTGCCACCGAATTTTTCCAGGGGGGTTCAGGGCTGAAAAGTCATTTTTGTGTGAAAAGTCTATTCTCACGTCTGTCGAATAACATATACCGTCAGATTTGAATAGCTAATATCTCTTACGCTAATAATACACTACTGGCCATTAAAATTGCTACACCAAGACGATGACGTGCTACAGACGCGAAATTTAACCGACAGGAAGAAGATGCTGTTATATGCAAATGATTAGCTTTTCAGAGCATTCACGCAAGGTTGGAGCCGGTGGCGACACCTACAACGTGCTGACATGAGGAAAGTTTCCAATAGATCTCTCAGACACAAACAGCAGTTGACCGGCGTCGCCTGGTGAAACGTTGTTTTGATGCCTCGTGTAAGGAGGAGAAATGCGTACCATCATGTTTCCGACTTTGATAAAGGTCGGATTGTAGCCTATCGCATTTGCGGTTTATCGTATCGTGACATTGCTGCTCGCGTTGGTCGAGGTCCAATGTCTGTTAGCAGAATATGGAATCGATGGGTTCAGGAGGATAATACGGAACGCCGTGATGGATCCCAACGGCCTCGCATCACTAGCAGTCGAGATGACAAGCATATTATCAGCATGGCTGTAACGGATCGTGCAGCCACGTCTCGATCCCTGAGTCAACAGATGGGGACGTTTGCAAGACAACAACCATGTGCACGAACAGTTCGACGACGTTTGAAGCAGCAACGACTATCAGCTCGGAGACCACGGCTGCGGTTACCCTTGACGCCGCACCACAGACAGGAGCACCTGCGATGGTGTACTCGACGACGAACCTGGGTGCACGAATGGCAAAACGTCATATTTTCGGATGAATCCAGGTTCTGCTTACAGTATCATGATGGTCGCATCCGTGTTTGGCGACATCGCGTTGAACTCACATTGGAAGCGTACATTCGTCATCGCCATATTGGCGTATCACCCAGCGTGATGGTATGGGGTGCCATTGGTTACACGACTCGGTCACCTCTTGTTCGCATTGATGACACTTTGAATTGTGGACGTTACATTTCAGATGTGTTGCGACCCGTGCCTCTACCCTTCATTCGATCACTGCGGAACCCTAAATTTCAGCAGGTTAATGCACGACCGCATGGTGCAGGTCCTGTACGGGCCTTTCTGGATACAGAAAATGTTCGACTGCCGCGCTGGCCAGCACATTCTCCAGATCTCTCACCGTCTGGTCAATGGTGGCCGAGCAACTGGCTCGTCACAATACGCTATACTTCTTGATGAACTGTGGTATCGTGTTGTAGCTGCATGGGCAGCTGTACCTGTACACGCCATCGAAGCTCTGTTCGACTCAATGCCCAGGCGTATCAAGACCGTTATTACGGCCAGAGGTGGTTGTTCTGGGTGCTGATTTCTCATAATGTATGCACCCAAATTGCGTGAAAATATAATCAGATATCAGTCATAATATATTTGTCCGATGAATAGCCGTTTATCATCTGCATTTCTTCTTGGTGTAGCAATTTTAATGGCCAGTAGTGTACTTAAACAATGGTTGAGCACACAAAAGGTAGATCATGACTGTACGTGTTAGTTGCGAAGTAGCTGTTTTGGCTATGACGTCTTCGTTCCAGTTAAGGCTCCAATAACCCGAAGTGAAATGTCCGTCTTTTTTGCCCCAAAACATAGAATATTTGTACTTCAACAGGCTACCTTCCATTCAAAAGGCTGTTACACGCAGCAACTGCTATATTGACTTGTAAATAACATTATTCAGCTATCAGTCTTCCGTTTTACACTTTATTGGCAGATCTAGATTTCAGCTAGAAACTAGCCATTCTCAATGCACTATCATTTTTGATCAATGCATGTAATGCCTGTTGCTCGGGCTTCATCCACAGTTCATTGAATAATACTCATTGCATTGATCAAAAATGATAGTGCATTGAGAATGGCTAGTTTCCAGCTGAAATCTAGATCTGCCAATAAAATTTAAAAAGGACGACTAATACCTGAAATCTGTTATTTACAAATATTCGTACTTGTTTACATAAGAGTCACGATGCGAGCAGAGATTTCTAATTTAATGTATCAAAGAATTCGTCTTAAATATGAGCAGTTGCTCAGCTATGAACTGCACTAACCAAATTCAAAAATGGTTTTCGTATGTTTGATTTCCAGGAAAAGATATTAAAAATGGTTTTCTGTGTCAAGATACTAGTTCTGCATAGACATTAATTCTGCAGGCTGTCCACTCAACAGCAGGAATGGAATCGTATCTTCAATGGCCAAATAATTTAAACTGTAGACATCAGCTCGGTGGAAGCAGAATCCAAGCAAATGTAACATAAAATAATAATCTTGAAGGTATGCCTGAGGCACGTTTGAGTTGTTTTATGATGACGTAGTGTGTTCATTTTGACGGCATATGTTCCAGAACCCCTATTACTTGCTTACGTTATACCTAGCTAGAAGATAGAGCTACGAAACTATTTGCTGATACTTCTCTGTCATTTATTGAGTTGTGGTTAAATGATAGATGAAACAGCTGATACAAATTCGTTTCACTGTAAAGTGAACCTACACTTTAACCCCTTCTGTACAACAAAAATGTTGTACTTCTTGTAGAACGTGCTTATGATGAAAAATAAACACTTCTACAAGTGCCTGTATACCGACAAAAACTGCTTAATAGGCACTGGTTGTTACTGCAGAACATCCGTATTTGAAGACACTGGTACCGAGTTCTTAACTCATAATTAATATTTACAAACCACAACGATTATTCCGAGCCTACATTTCTATAGCTGTGTAACTTTACATTAAAATATTTCTGTTACACAGGAGAGGCATTCTGAATATCTCTACACATATCAATTACTGTTTGGTACACTCTACACGTTCAACATCAAATATTTCACAAGAATATTGTAAAAGGCTGCGTAAATAGGTAACCATCCACAAGATAAACATTGTCGAGTCCTCAGACTTGGGAAACCGTGGGGGACGATTCAGCTTATTATATAGGAGCACTATTACCAGTGCAGGCGCATTGTGTTACGTATCAGGTTTGTGGAAAGCCACACTATGTGATCAAAAGTATCCGGACACCTGGCTGAAAATGACTTACAAGTTCGTGGCGCCCTCCATCGGTAATGATGGAATTCAGTATGGTGTTGGCCCACCCTCAGCCTTGATGACAGCTTCCACTCTCGCAGGCATACGTTCATTCAGGTGCTGGAAGGTTTCTTCGGGAATGGCAGCCCATTCTTCACGGAGTGCTGCGCTGAGGAAAGGTATCGATGTTGGTCGGTGAGGCCTGGCAGAAAGTCGGCTTTCTATAACATCCCAAGGGTGTTCTATAGGATTCTGGTCAGGAATCTGTGCAGGCCAGTCCATTACTGGGATGTTATTGTCGTGTAACGACTCTGCCACAGGCCGTGCATTATGAACGATTCTTGATCGTGTTGAAAGATGTATTCGCCATCCCCGAATTGGTCTTCAACACTGGAAAGCAAGAAGGTGCTTAAAACATCAATGTAGGCCTGTGCTGTGACAACAAAGGGGGGAAGTCCCCTTCGTGATAAAACACGGCCACACTATAGCACCACCGCCTCCGAGTTTTACTGTTGGCACTACAAATGCTGGCGGATGACGTTCACCAGGCATTCGCCGTACCTACACCCTGCCATCGGATCGCCTCATTGTGTACCGTGATTCTCATTCCACCCAACGTAGAAACTGTTCAGTAGTCCAATGTTTACACTCCTTACAGAAAGTGAGGCGTCCTTTGTCAGTTATCGGCGTGATGTGTGGCTTATGAGCAACTGCTCGACCATGAAAGCCAACTTTTCTCACCTCCCGCTTAACTGTCGTAGCACTTGCAGTGGATCATGATGCAGTTTGTAATTCCTGTGTGATGGTCTGGGTAGATATCTGCCTATTTCACATTACGACTCTCTTCAACTGTCGGCGGTCTCTGCCAGTCAACAGACGACGTCGGTCTGTACGCTTTTGTGGTGTACGTATCCTTCCACGTTTCCGCTTCACTATCACATCGGAAACAGTGAACCTATAGATGTTTAGGACTGTGGAAATCTCACGTACAGACGTATGACACAAACGACACCCAATCACCTGACCACGTTCGAAGTCCGTGAGTTCCACGGAGCACTCCATTCTGCTCTCTCACGATGTCTAATGACTACTGAGTTCTCTGATCTGGAGTACCTGGCAGTAAGTTGCAGCACAACACAACTAATATGAGAAACTATGTTTTTGGGGGTTTCTGGATACTTTCGATCACATCGTGTATGAAGTGGTGTCACGTGGGAACGGGTTTATGTAGAACATCTAATCGGGGCCATTGTGAACTTCTTGCAGAGTACTACTAGGACGCTAAGTGAAACAACAAAAAATACTCGCACAGATATAAGTGAAAATCGTTATTAACGCTTTCAGACACTCTGACTACAATTTTGAAGATTAACTTTTATTGTACCTTAACTGCAACAAAGTATTTTTCCTAGTGGTAACCTGAGGAACAAATTTGTGAACGTTCAACCTTTTCCTCATGCCCAAGTGCTGCCAACTGTTGGCTATCACTGTGAAAATATCCGCAAGTTAATGTAGTAGTGCGCAGCAGCTCCGTGACCACCGGTATACATGAATTTGTTCGGTTCGTTATATTCGACTAAATAACTGTTAGTTTGAAACTGAAAAGTAAAAAGTCTGAAATAGGGAAAAAGAGTGATCGGGCAATTCCTGCTGGAGCTGAATAAAAACGCCTCTACAACAGACTTCCAAGTGCAGGAACAGGGAATACAGTTTTAAAATACTTAATCAACTTTAATGTCACTACCTAATAAATCTGCGGTGGCAGAACACTGTTTTGACACTGGGAACTCTGTGGTGTACGGCAACGTCGAAATTTTAGCCTGTACTTCATCTTTCTGGGACTCAGTAGTGAAAAAAGCAACTGAAATTCAGTTGACGAAGAATTTAACTAATACAGATAGCGGCTTTAGCTTGGAGATATCATGGAACCCGCCAGTTTCTTTAATAAACTCACAAAGACGTCGCGACGGTGGAGTTCGCATTGATACATCGGTATTCAGCCAAAATATTAGATGAAGGTGTCGAATTTATGTGGCTGAACGCCCGACATTTTATGGAACGAAGTAACAGTAGCTTGGTATGAACAATACAGAAAGAATATTAACTGTTTTTACAACAACTGGCTCTCAGTAACACTTACTATCTTATATTAAAGCATAAAATTAATGATTTTACAGGTAAATGATTACTAGCGGTGGAGCAATGCTAACGCGGTCAAGAGGCTCTTTTATCAGTTTAATTATTGGAAAAATACTGTCGCTGAAATGGTTTTCTCATAATTATGTTCTAATTACTATTTTTATTCTCAAGTAGCATTCACCTCTCCATACAATATAGCTCAAATGAAACATACGCTCCCTAGAGCTGTTAAAGTTTGCACAGTGGTAGCCAGTTACACACAAGATGTAAGAGTGGAAAGTTGCACTTTTTTAGTACTGTCATTGCAATATATACTACAAATATGACTCAACAGCTAACAGGGAAACCCTGGAAGTATTCTGTAAGCTAACTCAGATGAAAACTAAATATTTTAATTCATACACTAAATGAGAAACACTTGTAGCTATACACACATAAAATCACTCTTAGTATAAATCCTACAAGAGTAACTACTCTTTACACTGGTCCTTCAGGTTTACTAGCCAGTACTACCTTGAGTGATTACAGTTTCGTGCTAATAACTTAAACGCAATTTTGTCAAATGAAGACATGGTTGGAGACCGTGGCTGTTATACGAAATAAATTTTTGATGGTGTACAGCAACCAGTTACACATTGATTTTAGGTTACTTTATTCAAAAAGTACCGTTACACGTTTCGAATTGATTGGCGACTCCATGGAGTGTCCTGTGCACCAGGACCATATAATGGGTATACTTGGAAGGAGAGACAGCATTGGTCGTAATTTTTTTACGACCAATGCTATCTCTCCTTCCAAGTATACATTTCGAATTTTTCACACTTCAGATACATTGGTTTCCTTTGAGTTGCCCTAGAATAAACAATAATTCACAATTACAAATGTGTAACAAAAATGGTTGCGCAACAGAGTTGTGTTAGAATGCAGCTTACGAGAAATGTCCATCTGGCGCCTTTTTTTTTTTTTTTTTTTTTTTTTTTTGCCGTTTTCTTCCAATGAAATATATCGTCAAAGATGTTCGAACTTTCACAAACACATGCGTTGGTTTGCAGTGTAAAACACTTTCGTTTGGTCACAAAACGAATTTTCAATGTGCACCACATGTTTTAAGACCAATTAGTTGATGGTGGCTGTATGTCATCAACAAATAATTTAAATGCTTTACTGACATTTCAATAAGAGTGACGTTTAAGCAAAACACTTTAGATCATTTTCTTGCAGTTGTATTTCGGTGAAGTGCCAATTATCTTTTTATGAAAATTACGTGGAGTACTTCCAAACTTCACTGAAATAGTGCGAAATTTACTACTTCACAAAAGATATAAAATTTTGAGAAGGAAGGTAATTACTTTTAATTTCAATAAAATAGGATACTCGGCAATATCGCTGCGCTTGGAAAGGACCCCGTCTAGGTAAACCACTAAGCATAAAATACAGATGCTCAACACAATTTTAAAGAACACAAAATTATTACTAAATGAGAAGCCACATAACTGGTCGATGCAATTACAGAGTACTCAACCGATTATTTGAGACGAATGTGGTGACTGTAGTGATTTCTTGTCGCTACTCAAAAATGTGACAGAAGTAACCATGCCTCTTTCTGTGCTCTGAAAATTCGCTTCTTGCCGCCGGATTTTCGTAGTATAGAGCAAACCAATGTATGACACGAATAGTAAGCCTAATTCCTTCCCCATCTGTGGCTACATGTGCTGCGTGGGGCAAAAGCCATTGGACAGATGGTTAAAAGAAAACAAAAGTAAGAGCAAGACGTTTTACAGTAGGAAGTTTTAATCCGTTAAGTCGTTAGTACCAGATGGTGATAATTATTGCTTTTCAGGTTGGTATACAGTGCAATGGCAAACAAAAAAACACAATAATCAAACTAGCAAACTATTGAAAGCGTAATCTGTCAGATGTGCTTACAGCTGTAGTTTTCCGAATTGTCACGATGTTAACGAAAGAAGAAAGCTTTTTCGCGTTAAAAACATTTTATAAAACTACTAATACTGCAGCTGTTAATGAATGTGGAAGAAACTTTAGATCAAAACCACCGTCTAGACCGACAGTGTACGACGTACGAGATAGATTTGAAAAACATGGGTTTGTTATGGCTGCACGGAGATCCAGCCTCAAAACAACAGTCACAACTGAGAAAAATGAATTGTGCGTATGTTTAGCTGTGACCCAAAGTCCGCGAAAATCAGCCAGGCGATTAGCTACCTGAGCTGGATTTATCTCGAAGGTCAGTGTAAAGAGTGTTACACAAACAGAAGTTCAAAGTTTTCATTCAACGTATACGACATGGATTACCTGAACATGATCCAGATCGACGTCTTCAGTTTTGTGAATTGATCCTTGACCAACACAAACACGATCCTAACCTATTCAATGAAATGTTGTGGTCTGACGAGGCCAATTTTAAGCTAAACGGACAGGTTAACAGACATAATATCACTTACTGGTATACTGACAATAAAAATCGTTTGTTGGAACAACCAGTAAATCAATCTGGTGTGAGTGTTTGGGGGGCAATACCATCGTTTGGCGTACTGGGACCACATTTTTTTATTTCAAGGAACAATGACAAGAGATAACTATTTACATCTGCTTCAGAACTATGTTGAACCAGGACTTAGGGCACTGTGCAGTGCAATCTGAACAGTCCACCATTTTGAATCCCACATTGAAGGCGCTCTTTTAAACTCTTGGGAACACTCGCACTTTTCAACATGCTCTTAAGGCAATCAATTGTACATTCCTTGCGCAGATAATATTACAGCATAGTAAGGGTCCTGGCTTCATTTGACTTTGAGAGGCAAGTAAATTAAAGTAGGAGATTAGACGAGTATTTCGAGACATAATAAATTCACTTGCGTTCGTTGCATGTAAGCCATACGTTACTGTCCTAAATATTTACGAAGTACAGTTAAAATGTGTATATTTTTCTCTGATTTATGTATGGTGCATACACTTAAGTTTACGGTAAGTAAGAGTAGCATGGAGAGCTGCATCAAACCAGTCTCAAGACTGAAGACCACAACAACAAACAAGAGTTGCAATCGTAAACAATTATGAAATAATGTTCAAATGGAATAAAACAGGTTAAAAATTTCATATTAGTGCAAGAGAGAATTGTATGAGTACTCAAAGTATAATACTGATTCCAAATTTATTGACTATTTCAAAAGCTGTCAAAGAAATCTGTCAGAAGCTACATAAAAAGTAACAAAAAACTAGAAGTTTTTGATATTACCAACAACTTACGATATTATTAAATTACTCTTTGTATTAAATTAACAACTCCTTACGATGACGTGGTTTTATACAGTTGTTGTAAATAAGATCAAGGACAGTAGCTTACTTTAAACTTACAATGCTATGTCGTGTTATGTAAACACAATCTGCAGCAAGATTAAAATAAACGAACTTCTTACAAATATAATTTCATTACCACTGCTGTGTGAGCACTTCTATTTCTAAAACAATCTCATTTCTTTCTCACTCGTCTAGTTATCAGTTAGATTGCTCCCTAAGTCTGTGTACTGTGCAATCTATTCAGTTTCAGCTTCTGTTGTTTCCACTTTCATGTCATCTTTGCCATGTACTAACTTCACCTTAGACTGAAGATAAAGTCATCGCAAAGAAACAGAATATGGTGAGAGGAAAAGACAAAGAAGACATGAAAGTAAAAACAACAGGAGGTCAAATTGAACAGGTTGTACAGTACAGATACTTGGCGAGCATACTAACTGATAACTGTACGAGGGAAAAAGAAAGATGATCAAGAACTGCTTTCCAGGAAAGTAAACGCTTATAATGCAGCAATGGAGTTAAGGAAAAGATTTGTTAAATGATTCATGTGGATATTTTTCGATGGGGCTCTGAGACATTGAAATCAAAGAAGAGAGAAAGAGACACAAATAAAGCATTCGAGATCTTGATTTATAACGGAATGGAGAAAATAAAACGGGTAGATAAACTGGAGAACAGTGATATAATGGAAAAGGTAAAGGAACAAAGAACTGTCCTAAATCTAATTAAGAAAAGAAAAGCAAACTCGAGAAAAAGGAACCCTTAACAACACCTACCGGAGGTGCAGTGGGGGGAGTGGGACATATGACTGTAGCAGCGCCTCAGGGAGGGGGGAGGGGGATCTCTACAGTGGCTGTCAGGCGTGCGATGTGGGGGGAGGGGGGGAGGCTCAAAAATGGTTCAAATGGCTCTGAGCACTATGGGACTCAACTGCTGAGGTCATTAGTCCCCTAGAACTTAGAACTCGTTAAACCTAACTAACCTAAGGACATCACAAACATCCATGCCCGAGGCAGGATTCGAACCTGCGACTGTAGCGGTCTTGCGGTTCCAGACTGCAGCGCCTTTAACTGCACGGCCACTTTGGCCGGCAGGAGCGGGGGAGGATGCCGGTCTGTGGGGGGGGGGGGGGGGAGACTACAACAGCATCAAATATAAATAACAAGTGCTCTTTCGTCTTTCAGCTCCCACCTATGGTATATGGCATGTAGCAGTTCAAATATGTTTGTTTCATCTACATCCCTGGGAGAGAGGCTTGGAAACACGAGTGGTGTTGTAATAAACTGGAACTGAAGAGTCCATAGTATTATTTTAATAATAGATGAAATTGTATCCCAGCTAGGTAAAGATCATGGAGGGACCTTTCCACTTCCTGAATTTAGTGAGCCAAAGAAACCAGGGGAATTGTATAACGAAATGACTGGACTAGGAAATAGCACTCTGTATCCTTTGTGCCAGTTCACTTACTAAAACAACTATGTGCATATCTGATTTTCATTGAGGACATATTCCCAAAACCGTTGATAGAACACGAAACTACCAACGCTTGGTCCAAGAAATACGTGACTCCTCCTGAAAATCACGACGAGGAATCTCATAGAAACGTTGCGACAACACGACGCCATGTCACTTCTGATAAGCCGAGAAGGTTTCATCAGTGAAATACGGCAATAGATGTTGCATTCCCATGCTCAAACTGTTCGATTGGTCGGCATTTACCGTTCGATCAGGGCGAAAAAATCACACACTACAAATGCTGAAATATCAAAGAAAGTGAAAGCGAAAGAGAAATTTCGGAATATGTGCTATGATCATAGCAGAATCATTGATCATTCCTGAGCGGCAGCATGGACATCTCTGAGCTTAGGCAATGGATCTATTGCGTGTTGATGCTTAAACGGTTTGCTCGTTGAAAATTGGCAGCCACCCTTAAATTTTTGAGTGTTTAGCGCTCAGGAAGGCAAAAACTGTTGTTCGAGGTGTTTCTGAAGCTGACTATACCTGATTCAGAAACGGGTGTTAACTTGTGTCATGGTGGTCCAAAAAGTAAGAGCCACTGCTTTATTTGTGCACTGTTTGAAACCTCGGCCCCCTTAAAAAACGGTCGACATACCGCATTGGCACCATCTTGCATGGAGAAGCTAACTACATCTGTAGCAGTTCTGGAGGAACCACTCTCCGTAGATAGCTTACCTGTCGTGGCCGTCTACTAATGGCAAACTTGACCTCGCATGTGTATCCGTGAAGTGAAAGCGTTCAACGTTCTACAAGGATATGACGAAAATTAGTAATGCAATAATGATGATTAGCATCGTTTTAACACAACTTCTAACTAAAACTAAACTAAACTCCTCCCGAACAGGCCATGAAGGCCCAAAGGTACCGACCGGCCGCCGTGTCATCCTCAGCCCACAGGCGTCACTGGATGCGGATATGTAGGGCATATGGTCAGCACACCGCTCTCCCTGCCGTGTGTCAGTTTCCGAGACAGGAGCAGCTACCTTTCAGTCAGTTAGATCCTCAGTTTACGTCACAAGGGCTGAGCGCACCCCGCGTGCTAACGGTGCTCATCAGACCGGATGGTCACCCATCCATGTGCTAGCCGAGCCCGACAGCGCTTAACTTCGGTGATCTGACGTGAACCGGTGTTACCTCTGCGGCAAGGCCGTTGGCTTAATACAACTACAGGAGAAGAAAAATAAAAAAGGACCAGAAGATATAAGATTGAAGCGAAATGATCGTTGTCAATGAACAGGAGAACTAACGGTCACAGAATATGATGGAAACCAATATTTGGATCCACCAACAAGTTGGTGTCACACACGTCTGCACCTGTACATCTCCCGCAACGTCTGTCGCGAGTACTCAGTGTGTGAGAGGAGCAAACGCGTTTAATGACCTGTTGAATGCAACACAAAATGGTGTTTACGATGAAACAGCGTATTTCATTGTTGAGTGTTACGTGAATCACAATTCATGAAAACCGTGCGGGGAAATATTTGCGCGACAGTATAAGACTGGACCTTTTGGCAGAACCTCACTTAAAGACCGCAATGCTAAACATAGTGACAAATGGAACGGGAAGCGCTCTGTAGCAACTTTCTCAAAAGATCTCGAACCGCAGAAAACATTGCACGAGTCTTCTGGTAAACGTTTTCAGGGCCAGTTTTCTTTTACCGTCCCTGTATGTATCAACTCACAAAACACACCGTCTACTCATGACAGTCTGAAGATATACTCTTCATACTCTTACTAAAACATAAGGAAATGTAATCTACCAGTTTATGAAGAATTATGTGTGAAAACCCACTGAGGACCTCACAGCCAACACACACGAAGGAGTTACGCCTGTTTTGTGGACTTCCAATTCACCTGTCCTGGGATTTCATGTAAACTATAAAGGAATAAAAATTTTAATCCCGAATGAGATTTTCACTCTGCAGCGGGCTACGCGCTGATATGAAACTTCCTGGCAAATTAAAACTGTGTGCGGGACTCCATGTGAGGGGCTCCTTTCTTGTTCCGCTATTTTCGCAGCACAGCTTCTGTGAAGTTTGGAAGGTAGGAGACTAGATACTGTCGAGATTAAGGCTGTGAGGACGAGTCGTGCTTGGGTAGTTCAGGTGGTATAACACTCGCCTGCAAAAGGTAGAGGTACCGAGTTCGAGTCTCATACAGTTTTAATCGGCAGGGCGTTTCAAAAAATTCGATGTTTAATGATGATGGGATTCTCCTAGAGACGGCAAAGGACTTGAAAGATCGATTTAGCGGAATGGGTAGTTTCTTGATAAGTAGTTCTATGGAGAGCATCAACAAAGATGAAAAAAGGGCTATATATTGTGCTTGAAATACGTACAATTATGTTGAGGTAATTATGTTAGAAATAAAGCTGTAGACGTGTGTTGTTGACTGCTCACCGGTGTGGGATCCGTGCCAGGTAAGGTTGATAGAAGAGATAGAGAAGATCCAACGGAGAGCAGCACGCTTCGTTACAGGATCTTTTAGTAATCGCGAAAGCGATGATAGATAAACTCCAGTGGAAGACTCTCAGTAGCTCGGTACGGGTTTTGTTGAAGTTTCGAGAACATACCTTCACCGAGGAGTCAAGCAGTATATGGTAAATGGATTATCTGACCATGATGCACTACTGATTAACTTACAAAACCTAGCAGGGCGTACACTTCAGAAACCATTAAGCAAAACTCTGAGGGTGCTCAACCCGGTATCTATAGGTCACTTCAGAGAAAGTTTAGGAAATGTAAACTGGGAAGATGGATATAATGAGCCAAATGATAATGATAAATATAGCATATTTCTTGATAAATTTATATCCCTTTTTGAACACTGTTTTTCAAAGAAAATTACTAATTGTAACACCACAAAATTTTCATAGAAATCGTGGTTTACTACAGGTATTAAAACGTCTTCAGAAACAAAAAGAAAACTGTATGAGACAGCAAGAACTAGTAAAGAGCCAGAAGTAGTTTTACACTATAAAAATTATTGTAACATACTGAGAAAAGTTGTAAGGAAATTAAGAAATGTGTATGTAAGAGAAGAAATTAACAACTCCAGGAATAAAATCAAATCAATATGGAATTTTGTTAGAAGGGAGACAGGAAAAGTAACCACTGGGGTAGGCAGTATTACTGTTAAAGAGAATGAGACCATCTTTACCAACAACAGTACACAGGTAGCCAATGTATTTAACAATCACTTCTTACGTGTAGGAGAAAAAATTGGTGAGAATAGTTCAAAATAAAAAGCCAGGCCGTACATGGAAGAGCCAGTTTTGAAAAATTTTAGTCAAATTAAGTTTCATCTAACAACCTCTTGTGAAATAAGGAAAATTATTAAATCTTTGAAAAATAAATGTTCTGTTGGAGTAGATGAGGACAAGTTATTAAAACAATGTGGAGCAATTACAACTGATGGTTTGAGTCACATATGTACTGCATCACTGACTCAGGGTATTTTTCGAGACAGGTTAAAATATGCCACTGTCAGGCCTCTCTACGAAAAGGGGGAAACCACAGATCTCAATAATTACCAGCCAGTATCCTTGCTTACATCATTTTCAAAAATCTTGGAGAAAGTAATGTACTCAAGAGTGGTTAACCATCTCAACAGTAATGGGACACTTAGTAAATCACAGTTCAGATTTCAGAAATGCTGTTCCACTGAGACAGCAATATATAATTTCACTGTCCACATAATAGAGTCTTTAAACAGTAAAATGTCACCAGTAGCAATGTTCTGTGACTTATCCAAAGCATTTGATTGCGTGAACCATTACAGTATGTTCGAGAAATTACAATTCTATGGTATAAATGGAACAACATATGAATGGTTTAAGTCATATCTACAGAACAGGAAGTAAAAAGTCTCTTTATATGCTTCAAGTGATTCAAAGGAGTTTGCCACTTCATCTAACTTGGGTGAAATTACATTAGGTGTTCCATAAGGTTCGATCATGGGTCCCCTCCTGTTCTTGATATATGTCAATGACCTCCCTTCTTATGTGAAACAAGATGCTGAACTGACACTGTTTGCTGATGATACAACCATAATTATTAATCCAGCAGAAGAAAGTCTAATAGAAAATGATACAAATAAGGTCTTTGGAAAGTTTATTAATTGGTTTTCTGCAAACGGGCTTGCTCTGAACTTTGAAAAAACACAGTACATCCAATTTTCTGCTGCAAAAAGTTTATTTCCTTCAATAAACATAAATCATCAAAAGAAGTCAGTAGCCAGGGTAGAGTATACTAAGTTTTTGGGTGTACATATAGATGAGAATTTGAATTGGAAAAGTCATATTTTGGATCTCCTAAAGCGACTAGGCTCAGCCACTTTTGCAATCAGAATAACTGCCAATTTTGAGGATGTAGAAATTAGTAAGCTAACATACTTTGCATTCTTCCACTCTCTGATATCATACGGAATAATATTCTGGGACAACTCAACACTTAGGCAAAAGGTATTCACTGCTCAAAAGAAAGTAGTTAGAATAATGTGTGGCATCTGTTTAAATAGTTAGGAATTCTTACAACTGCTTCACAGTACATTTACTCAGTAATGAAATTTTTTCCAAACAACATGGACCAGTTTAAAATCAACGGCGACATTCATGTTTACAATACCAGAAAAATGAAAGACCTACACTATCCTTTACTTAACCTATCTTTGGCACAGAAAGTGGTAAAATATGATGCCATAAAACGTTTTGATAAATTACCAGATGAAAAAATAGTCTGGCAGACAGATCAACAGTCTCAAAAACAAATTGAAATCATACCTCCTTGATAACTCCTCCTATACCATAGATGAATTCTTGATTATGAGTAAATATATCTGGAGATATAATATATGCACTTTGTGCCATTTAAGGGAATGGGATAGATAATGGAAATATTTAGGTATAACACTGTAACGTATAAAAAAACTTGTTTCCTGTACGCATTTCTTGTGCACTTGACAGGCTCCACATCATAACGATTTTTCCGTGCTGTTGATCAATGGAACACGTAACTAACTAACTAACTTGCTCCCTCCTACGTATATCTCGCGAAGAGACCTTGAGGATAAAATCATAGAGATTAGAGCGCACACAAAGGCATGCCGATAATCTTTCTTTACACGAACAATACGAGACTGGAATAGAAGGGAGAACCGATAGAGGTACTCAAGGTACTCTCCGACACACACCGTCAGTTGACTTGCGGAGTATGGATGTAGATGTAGATGTAGTTGGGCAGAAAAGTTGTTGAAAATATCAGAAGTAAAGAGGATACATAATAACAAGGAAAACATTTCAGATAAGGAGAAATACGTTAACAAATAATATAAATGTAGATCACCTACTGTCCACCTTCAGATAGCCCAAGAGACTGCCAGCTGTTATGGATTTTTGGAATGTCAACGACTACTTCAGCTGTATTGAAATGCGTTTTATTTTCTACCGATTTCGGCGCTGCAGTACACCTCTTGAGTACACTCCATGAGAAACTGCGTAATCATGAGGATAACTGAGTAATCGCCATAATTCACATTGGTAGCTGACACAGCCAAATGATGAATTCTTTCTTACTGCTTATGGTATCGACACCGCCAGTACATCAACAAGACTACGGGAGAGTAGAGCGTAGACTCATACGGCAGTTAACCGTGTATGATAAATAGTACTGACAAGAATAGAAGATTTTAATGTATGGTGCTTCATAAGACTACTGAAGATGACAAGATGGGATAGGTTGATAGGGCACACTCTGAAGCATCACGGAACGTAAAAGAGAAGTGTGTGAGTATGTCTGGCGAGTAGGGCAAGGGAGTGAGAAGACGTAAAACTTCAAGACGGAGACTTAGACAGGATCACTGTAAGCGGATTCAAGTGGATGTACGTTGCAGCAGTTATGAAGAAATGAAGATTATTTCACAGGACAGATTAACATACAGTGCTTCATCAAACAAGTCTTTGGAATGAAGACATATCAACATCAGTCAATCACATACGTGGAAAGGTTACACCTGTTATATAACGGCACCTTCCCGGTTACATTATTTTTTGAATGAGGACATGCGGGCACGCGTGCCCACACCCGTACAACCGCGCACACACACACACACACACACACACACACACACACACAGAGAGAGAGAGAGAGAGAGAGAGAGAGAGAGAGAGAGATGGGCTGACTAAAATACTTCTCAGTTTGTGGCCGCAATGCTGGAGCCAAATTAATGTCTTAGTTACCAAAATAAAAAAAGTTTTAAGTAAAAGTTTAAATTGCCTAATAAAGCGTGACGCTAGCAATTTAAATATGATAATAAAAGATCAACAAAAGCAGAAAATTGCGTCTGTCGAAGAATATGTAAACTCTCAAAATAAAACAGTAATGTATTAGCACCGCAAATTGGAACTGTCAAATAAAATGATATCTAACATGTCCCCCTATCCCTTCCTCTCTCAATCACTCTCTTTTTCAACGTTCCCTCAGTTGATTACGTTCGCCTTTCGTTTCGAAAGATGAAGTATGTATGTGTTTTCAGGGAGCGTTGTTCGAAATACTTTGCAGCCAATATAGTTTATTTGTTCGTCTCAGAGAGAGTCAGCTGTGAAAATCTTGTCGTCTAAGCCTCAGTTCATTCTTTAGTCAGCCAATATTTGTTTACTAATTATATCTATGAGACGGTAAATTACAATATAAGAGTAATTCATAATAGACGAGTTGGGTTTTTTCGGGGACGTGGCGGAACCGGTTTATAGTATTTCGTGACTTCAATTATTTATAAATGATATTTCAGGTAGATCAAAAAAATATAAAACCAGTTACCTGTTGCCAGCGTAACAATTAGTTTGATCTCAAAAATGATTATCCCGGCTAATATTTGTCTCTCTGCGAAAGAAGTCTCCACTTGACGCTGTGTAGAAATGTTGTCTGTAAAGTCGTGTGAGTGGCACTAAACTGCATATCATTTATCAGATTTTACACAACTGTTACTTAACATGGAAGCACTTTTCTCTAGCAAAAGGAACATTTAGTTACAAAATAATAGCGGCGCACGACACTGACGTATGTCCCCTATTAAAATATTTCATGTAAATCGTCAGAAATAATTAGCCTTCATAGATCAGCAGATTAGAAATTGATACTATGTAACGTGCCGTGAACATTGTTTTTAAAAATTCAATCTAAGTTGAATTCTGTCTTTTAAAGTAGATCGGGACCAACGGCGCACCTTTATTTCCATTCATTTATTTCTAACCACATTTATGTTTGTTAAAATTCTCAATTGAAAACTGCCGCGGAGATATTTTCGCTAAGATGGCGGCAGACAGACGATAGTCAATTTGTCTGTTGTTATTCTCGATTTATGTTATCAAGGTAATATATTTAGATAAAACTCTTTAAGCCTTTTATCTCTATTCTTTAGCATTTAAAATCATTTTCAATGATAAATACAGACATATTTTTTTATACCAGCTACTAGTACACTCCGCTGTATGTTACTAGCGCTAATGGCTGCGCTGCTAATTGCGGAGCTGGAAATTAACACTTAAAACATTGATTAGATTGGATTACGACTGAAATAAATACAAATCCACGTCTAGACAATTGAGACTCTGTTTTTCAAATAATGATTAACAATATATAATTATAGGTTTTCTCTTTACAGACCTCACATGTCTCACGTCCGAGCAGTTCATCCGTTAGCACAGGAAGAGCAACTGAACCGCAATTATCACAGATAACAACAAAAAAACTATAATTGGTGCTGAAACTTCCTGGCAGATTAAAACTGTGTGCCGGACCGAGACACGAACTCGGGACCTTTGCCTTTCGCAAAGGTCCCGAGTTCGAGTCTCGGTTCGGCACACAGTTTTAATCTGCCAGTAAGTTTCATATCAGCGCACACTCTGCTGTAGAGTGAAAATTTCATTCTAGAAACATCCCCCAGGCTGTGGCTAAGCCATGTCTCCGCAATATCCTTTCTTTCAGGAGCGCTAGTTCTGCAAGGTTCGCAGGAGAGCTTCTGTAAAGTTTGGAAGGTAGGAGACGAGGTACTGGCAGAAGTAAAGCTGTGAGGACGGGGCGTGGGTCGTGCTTGGGTACCTCAGTTGGTAGAGCACTTGCCCGCGAAAGGCAAAGGTCCCGAGTTCGAGTCTCGGTCCGGCACACAGTTTTAATCTGCCAGGAAGTATCAGCGCACACTCCGCTGTAGAGTGAAAATTTCATTCTAGTATAATTGTCGTTGTCTATGAATGTAGTCCTCTGATAAGAGTTTTAATTCACACAAGTTAAATTATTACAGAAATAATGAAATAATTTTCGTCATTTTTACACCATACAGCCTTTTTATACGTAGAATCGATAATATTGCTTGAAGTTTGTACACTTAGTTCATTTTAACATCTTGTGGCTTGAACATATTGTCGTGGATATTACAGGGAGGAGACCAAACAGCGAGGTCATCCGTCTCATCGGATTCAGAATGGATGGGGAAGGAAGTCGGCCGTGCCCTTTCAAAGGAACCATCCCGGCATTTGCCTCGAGTGATTTAGGGAAATCACGGAAAACCTAAATCAGGATGGCCAGACGAGGTATTGAACCGCCGTCCTCCCGAATGCGAGTCCAGTGTGCTAGCCACTGCGCTATTTCGCTCGATAGAAAGAGTTGAACATAGTTCGAAGTAACTAGTCTCAAACAGCAAAATTCAACGATAAGGCAATAGTCTTTAGATTTGTTTTTTCGATCATCGGGTTAGTAATAGGTCCGATTATCGTTCAAATGCACACAAAGACAAAAAGTAAATCGATAACATCATAGATACTTTTCGTAATAATATGTTTTTGCCAATTACTTCAAGGCAAACGATTAATGTGTGACTTCTCAGTTCTGACTTATTATCGAACTCATTTTCAGCTTTCTTCTATATTCGGAGTCGGCATTCTAAGTTAAAATATAATGATGTGTGCGGTATCGACCGCTATCCGGTAGGCCGCACTTTCAAACAAGCGCGCCGCCAGTTACGCCCCCGCATTTCCTACAGCCGCCACAGCGGCACGAAGGCGCTGCCACAGACGATTATGCCGCTGCCAATGAGATGCATCAGACCCCTCTCCGGAGCTCCAGCGGCAACCCTACTTAAGGATACAGGGTACTTTTTCGGAGCAATATTATGTAAAAAGCAACACCTTTTACTTTCAGGTACTGTTTATAATGCATATGTTTTACAAATTTTTTGTTAATAGCAGGTAATGCAGCATGCTTTCTAAACAAATTAGAAGTATTCTGAATATTTTTGAAGCTGATTAGGGCGATTATAAAAAGTTGCAAAGAAACTGCTCCTCATATTGAGATATCATTTAATCCAATGTTATACATTTGGAGGAGACCATATTTTTAACACATATGCATGACATGATGGCTGAGGTACTACACCTATTTAATTCCACTTATTATGTATATTACAACGATTAAAAATATCACATTTTATATTTTAATTTCATAATTTTTCCTAATAAAAATGTTATTTTTTTCTATAATTTTGTTGATTCTGCAATAAAGCTTAGGTCTACTACGTAAGTATGGACTATTTCAAGTTACAGAAAAAAATTAGAGCAATGCTTTATAAACTATACGAAATATTAGTACCTGAATTCTGAAAAATATATGAACCGGGATTTCTTTTCAAACAATATTCTTAAGAATTTATTTTATTTACTAGCGATTCATCAAGAACATTAACACATTTAATCACACTGTGTAAGCATGGAAGTAGTAACTGATGAAATCGTAACCAAATTGCTTTTAACAAATCGCAATTTTATTCACTTTAATAGCGCCCAAAAGCATTTTTTTAAAGATGCCGATTTAAAATTATAATCAGAAAGCACCCTCTAAATATCAAGTTACAATTTATTCAGAGGCAGAAAGATACAAGTTTTGACTGAATGAGCTTTCGGGCAGAGAACCTTGCCGCTCCCTTTTGACACGGCCGTAGTTACGACCGCTCACAACAGCCTCTGAAAGACTACACTGGTGCAAATCTGCAACACACCAGATTACTTTAAACTAAATGTTTTAACAATTTACACAAGCACCCAAACTATGCACCCCTGTAGGAGAGATGGACATGGTACAAAACACCAACAACTAAAATATTAACTTTGCCACCGAAGGTGCCACTTGATTTTAACTTCCAAGAAAAGTCTTACGGTGAAGGGTTGGCAACTTTATATCCTAAAATAATCATTTAAATAAAAGCCCATGAAATGCCATCTTATATAAAATTCTACACGGTTGGCCAAACAAGTTAAAATGCTCTACAGTACGCAGAAACCGCCTCTCAAGATCATAGGCAAGATCAAAACATATTTCACGTATTAGGCCGTTACACTCCAAGCAATAAATTCGTTAACAAGCCAAATCCGACAAACATGATAGAGGCAGCTCCGAACGACAGAGAGACACTAACTGCCTAACAAATGCGGACGACAGACAGACGAGCAAGCTGGGGACTAGAGACTGACCAAGAAAACAACTAGAATTTAACAAGAGTAAATCACACAACATATCACCAATCACTTGACTTCTAATAAACTGCGAGCGCAGCACCCCCAAATGGTTCTCCCGAACCGTCCGCTGCCAGCCGCTTCAACAGACGCAGGAAGGCGCGCCGATTTCCCGTTTCACGGCGTCGCAGCTCGCACCTGCCAGACCGGTGTCGTGGGTTGACTCCTTTTACTCTCGTGTCGATCGCGAAGTCACTAACCCTCGCTATACGCCGCGGCCCACTGGACTCCCGTGGCGACCTCACATGCGCCGACGCTCAAAACGGACAAGTCATCTTGTATCTCAGTGTGCGACCGACCAACCCATCTATCCAACCGCCAATGACCATTGCCTGAGCAAACTCGAGCAGACTGGCGGCCTAACGCACAGACTCAGATGCAGGAACTAAGTCCCGACCGGGCGACCACTCGCTGAGTTCTCTTACTGGCGGAGTCGAAAGACTCTCATTTTGGCGGCTTTAAAGGTTGATCCGAACGAAAGACATACTAGTACTCCGGACAACAGACAGACACTAACTGCCTCACAAATGCGGACGAGAGACAGACTAGCAAGCTGGGGACGAGAGACTGACCCAGCCTGACCAACTGGCGAGCTCATAGCGCCCCTTAAATGCACTTAAACAGGCAACCTTTCCCCTTTCCCACCAGAGGGAGACACCAAAGCTGCGACTGCCACAGCGGCGCCACCGCCAGAAACGGAGGGCGACTGCTTCACACTACGCGCTGCGACGCGTTCTTCAAAACAGCAATTATTACCACGGCTCAATACAACTTGCGGGAAAATGAGAATGAAGATATGAATCAACTTAAACTGTGCCTCAGAACATTCCTGAAGCATTTTCTTCATCCTGCAGCATTTCTTCATCTTCAAGCTTCCTCTCGGCATTCCTTTTAGCACCTCTTGCTTCTTTGGTAAATTGAAGAGCGAATCTTTCAGCTTCATGCACCTGTTGTCTGTCACACGCAAGCAATTGATCTTCCCTATTATAGCCACATTTTATGCATAAATTTCTCAGGCTTTCCAACCTTCCTATCACTCAATCATTGAAATACATCACTGCATCTAGTACACCAAGTTTTAATGTATTTAGACCTACAAAAACATTCTTGGGTAATCTTTCTCATATGCAATAGTTGGAACTTTCATTTGTATTCTGAGGGCCCCCATGAAGACATTTGCTAAGCAAAATCGCTCAGGTCTCTAAAAATTGGTTTTATTTCATTCATAACAGGCTCAGGAAGAGAATTCTTATGATGTTATACTTGACCACTTTCTTTTGCTTTTTGGTAACCACACCAAGAATCTGCTCCTTTAGAGCAAAGTCCGTGAACAGGGTGGTCATCTGTGGATAAATTATGAAAGTAGGTTGCCTATACAGCTTTTCTCATTGC
Source organism: Schistocerca piceifrons (assembly GCF_021461385.2). Lineage (NCBI taxonomy): Eukaryota > Metazoa > Arthropoda > Insecta > Orthoptera > Acrididae > Schistocerca > Schistocerca piceifrons. Next base: position 921,236,821 of record NC_060140.1, read on the forward strand.
TGTAACACCGATCAGAGGTGCAGTTCGTCTGAGGGCCAGTCCATAATAACTCTGAAGAAGGTCTGTTTCAGTTTCTGTAAATCTGCCTCGGCCAGACAGAGATTATCCATCAGATAGCAATTTTCGTTTCATTCCTCTTCGTAGCTTCCTCAATCTAGCACCCATCCTCTTTTGCACATGTCCACAACATTCCAGTTTTGTTACCAAGGTATCGCCATAAACTCATCGCCATCATTTTAGAGATTTACAGAAATCCAATATCTACTGATGTGTCATTTAAATCATCATAAGATGGAATATTTTAGGTCCACATTGAATCGCCTACATAAAATTCCACGTGGACCAGTTAAAGAAGAAAAGAAGTCAATATCACTAAAACCGTAGCCTCAGGCAATGGATAAGTCCCTCTTATGAAGAAAACCCATTACAAAAAATCCAAAAACAAAGCTACATACCAGACAACCATGCAGTTAACACGATATGCAGTAGATCACAGCTAAAAATATAATTCACTTCCTTTCGTAGAGAACATATTCTAAAAAATAAGCAGTCTGTTTAAAAACACAACCATTAAAATATTTCAGCTGATACCATTTCACTACTTAAAGAATAATAGCCCCCATACAAATAATCAGGCATATACAGTAGAACCTCAGCTGCCAGAGTTGTCCTTCCCACTTGTAAGGGGTCCGTAGGCACTTACTATAAATTTGCAATCGGCACAGGTCGATAGGGCGAACAATCGATAGTGTCGTGTTGCGAGAGCGAGTGTGGAATTCAGCGTGTGCCATGTTGCAGGTAGAGGTGTGTGGAGGTCTTTGTCGAAATAGAGGGCTTTAACGGAGAAGGGAGTCGCCATCGCCGTGGTTAGACCCCTTTGTACTAGAATAATACCGGGAAGGTGAAGAAGTATTATTACGAAAGTGATCAGTGACGATAATGGAAAATGAAGAAGCCTGTGCTGAGATTAGGCATAATTAGATATGTATGACGAAGGCAGCGGCTGTCTCCCTTTTTTGTGTTTTTGAGACAAATATAGGTTCGTAATTAGTGAAAATGTGTTGGTGTTTTTCTTGTTACCAGACATTTCATTATTACAGTATTGAACTGGACGAACTGCAAAGTAACAACTTCCGTAGCAGTCAATTCCGATTACCAGCCCCATTAGGTACACGGTCATATTAATAATAAATATTGGGCTGCTATTCGATCAGATCGGGTCGGGACACAATGAAGGTGTTACACCTTTGCTTACCGTGAAAGGACAAGTGCAATCTTCTGACGAATCGTAAAGAACAATAGGTAAGTTTATCTTGCTTAACGCGAGAAAATATTTTTCAATTTCGGATGAAGACAGAGTATAAACTTTAAAATCGCGATAAGAAACAGTGCATCTTGAACAATACGAAGTAATAGCATTTTACGATTGTGAATAGACTGTTTTTCTCGCCATATTAGATAAGAGTAATAGTGTCGATAAACTGTGTTATAATGTGCAAACGAGTAGATCCGCACGAAAAACTGTGAAAAGTGAACACTAAAGAAAGACACGTGTGAACATTACCACAACAAAACGAGCTAGAAATTCGTCACGGAAGCTTTTAAAGAAGTGTTTAGTAGTAATGTTATGACCGAAATTGCTTTTTGAATCATGAAAATCGAGCAACTTCATGTGGACCCATAAACTGTTATGCAGGCGACAATTTATGTGGCGACGCAATTGTTGAATGACGTCACGCAGACCCATGCAGCAGCTGCGCCAAAGAGCTTCGATCCGCGAGGTGATTTCAAACATCATCCCAACTACCTGTGCAAGGAGTAGGTCACATGCAGACGCACTACACTGGACAGCTACCAGCGCCACTTCGAGACACCGAGCGCCAACCCGGCATCTAGCGGCCGAACTACAAATTACACCCGCCTGCAGCGCCACGGAGCGGCCGACTGAGAACTATGATGACTCGCCACAGATCTTCAGCACGGCCTCACGTGGCTACGGTGGCAGTACAGCGCCACGCCCACTTCAAACGTCAAAACATCGCGACTCGTGGTAACGTCAGTTGGTGAGTGAAGACAACTGGTTAGCATAACATTAAATTGCAGTATACTGTCTTCACGATAAATAAACAGTTTTAAACTGTGTTTTGCCTTAGGACAAGTGCCCAGTTACAGTAATTTCCGAAAAGTTTGCGAAACATACTCTGAAATATAGCATACTTATTTATGCATACTGCGCTGTCTAAATGGTGATTATACAGATATGCTCATGGTTTTTGGAGATTTTACATTTATAGATTTAATGAATGGTGTGATTTGTCTTATTTAAAACATTTTACATAAACTGTGTATGTAAAAATTGAAATTTGAAATTATTAGGTTTTGAGAGTCGTTATGTTCAGTACTCATACATATTGTATCAAGTTTGGGATTAACTGAAGATACTGCAGTTACTATTTGATTAGTTTAGCGGTATTTAGGAGTGTTTTTGGTTACTAGAGGTTATTTTATATTACTTGCCTGTGCATTAAAAAATAAACCAAACATGTCTACTGAAGATAAGCAGGTTTGTGAGGCAGTAGTTGAAAGGAAAGGGATAGGACAGGAAGACAGAGATGATTCAGGAATCAGTGATTATGGATTGTCATTAGAAAGCCCATTAGCACATTCAACTAGTTACTCCGAGACACCGTGACAAATGACGAGAGATAAGCCAGTTTCAGAGGGTGCAGATATACGGTCGATGTTGGCAGACTTGCTAAAGGAAACCAAGGCAACAATAAAGGAAGGTTTACAAGAAGCTAGAGAAAGGGAAGAAATATTCCACAAATCATTAGAGAAAGGTTTACAAGAAACTAGAGAAAGGGAAGAAATGTTCCTCAAATCACTAAAGGAAGATTTACAAGAAACCAAAGAAAGCTTAGAAAAATCATTTAAAGAAACTCTAGCACAAGAGATCAAAACATCGCAAATGAAGATAGAATATAATCTGAAGAAGGAAAAGCGGGAGTTACAAGAACGACTGAAGATGGACATCAACGAGAGAGAGAGTAAGCTGCAGAAGAGCATAGACCAAGTCCAGGGAGACGTGGAGAAGATGGAAGGAAAGTTAACAAAAAGGATAGAAGATGATATTGAAGAAACTAAAGCCAAATTGGGAGAAAGGATCGCCGAAGTGGAAACAAATTGCAATCATCGAATCACCGAGGTGATGCAGATGCAGAAACAATGCAATGATGCGGTTAAGGGGATAGGAGATGGGCAAAACCAACTGGCTGTCAATCTGAGAAATGCTATGGCCGTGCAACGAGAAGAGGATAACAAGAGGGTTGCAATGGAGGTCGGGCAATTACAACAGGGAGTGCAACAATTGGAGAGGAAGACAGAAGAAACTGATAAACGAATTAGCAATGCCACTTTAACCGTTGGGGAAGGAAGAGTCGTTACCTTGATGAGCGGTGATAATCGGTACGTCCAAAATAATACAGGGCAGAAGTTTAAACCGAAAGGAGGGTTGCACCCAATGATATTTATGAAATGGTTAAAAGGAGTTTTCCCAGCACATTTCAAAGACGCAGACAAGATTCAATTTGCAATAGATAGGATGGAAGGTGAGGCCTTCACTTGGGGAGTCAGGAAGAAGGAAGGGACTACTAGTTATGATCAGTTTGAAGGGAAATTCTTGAAGAAATACTGGCCCAAAAGTCATCAGTGTGCAGCACTTGAGGACCTTCTACACCACAAGTCACTTAATACATGGAGAGGAACGCTGAGAGAGTTTGCCGAAAATTTGTGGGAATTGAACGAGACCTTGGAACAACCCCTGAGTGATGACATAATGATATCAGCGATAAAAAGAAGATTGAGCTGGAGAATGCAAGAAACTGTATCCGGGAGAGTAATTAAAGATATGGAGGCCTTGATGGAGATACTGGAACAGTTGGAATCTGTTCGATCACAGGAACACAATCAAGCTAATGATCAAAACCGAGAGGGAAGTAGTGACCAAAGGAATCATATTAATAATTCGTCTAGTTATAGAGGAAGAGGTGGTGGCCATAGGTATAGGAACCATGGTGGTGAACGGCAATGGAGGAATGATTGGAGAAGGAGTGAAGAACCAAGAGATCATGAGAGAGGAAGGGATAGGCGAATGAATGACACAGTGCATATAGAAGAGGCGGGGAGACAGGAAAACTGAATGACACTCCAGATGAGGTCCGGTCAGGAGTGAGAGCTACAAGGACCAGAATAAACCTACTAAGACACGACAATGGTGGAGATCTAAGAGGAGATCTACTGGAGGAAAGAAGTAGGATTCCCAAAGAACCCATACTACCCATGATAGGGATCAAGCTATGTGGACTGAATATTGAGGCATTAGTTGATACAGGAAGTGAAGCATGTGCAATATTCAAGAGGTTATATGAACAGGTACTGAAAGCAAACATTAGCTTGCCTAGTTTCCCGGTGAGTGGAGTGAGGATTGTGAATGCGTTGGGTGCAAGAAGTAAACCTACGAGGTGTGGCTAGAAAAAACCGGACTAGTACTGGTGAAACAATAAAACGAATGCAATAAGGCTGAAAGTCGCATGGCCTGTCACGTGACTCTCGCTCCGCCTACTGCTCGAGTTTCATCTGCCTCCTGCACTCAGTCTGCCTGTGGCGTCTGTTTTAAGTAGTTGACGTTTTGTCTGTGCGTCGGAAAATGTTGAGTGTACAGAAAGAACAGCGTGTTAACATCAAATTTTGTTTCAAACTAGGAAAATCTGCAAGTGAAACGTTTGTAATGTTACAACAAGTGTACGGCGATGATTGTTTATCGCGAACACAAGTGTTTGAGTGGTTTAAACGATTTAAAGATGGCCGCAAAGACACCAGTGATGACACTCGCACTGGCAGACCATTGTCAGCAAAAACTGATGCAAACATTGAAAAAATGTTGAAAAAAGGCTCCAAAGAAGTTTTCGAGGGCGGGGATGTAAGGGGTCCGTAGGCCCTTACTATAAATTTGCACTCGGCACAGGTGGATAGGGCGAACAATCGATAGTGTCGTGTTGCGAGAGTGAGTGTGGAGTTGAGCATGTGCCATGTTGTGGGTAGAGGTGTGTGGAGGTCTTTGTCGAAATAGAGGGCTTTAACGGAGAAGGGAGTCGCCATCGCCGTCGTTAGACCCCTTTGTACTAGAATAATACCGGGAAGGTGAAGAAGTATTATTACGAAAGTGATCAGTGACGATAATGGAAAATGAAGAAGCCTGTGCTGAGATTAGCCGTAATTAGATATGTATGACGAAGGCAGTGGCTGTCTCCCTTTTTTGTGTTTTTGAGACGAATATAGGTTCGTAATTAGTGAAACTGTGTTGGTGTTTTTCTTGTTACCAGACATTTCATTATTACAGTACTGAACAGGACGAACTGGAAAGTAACAACTTCCGTAGCAGTCAATTCCGATTACCAGCCTCATTAGGTACACGGTCATATTAATAATAAATTTTGGGCTGCTATTCGATCAGATCGGGTCGGGACACAACGGAGGTGTTACACACTGTATAGTACAAACTGAGAGAAGCTTTGAGACTTGGAGTCAACGAACATGTAGATACCATAAGTTTGAAAATATATCGGAAACCTCATTTACAATGCACGTAACTCTGAACAGTCGTGGAGTAAACAGAACTGAAGACCACATCCAGTTATTGCATCATGCTGAGAAGGGTAACTTTATGAATTTCCTTGAAGTGCATAAAAGCAAATCACCACAAAATCTCCTCTATGATCAGATGGAGTTAACCATTAAAGCCTTTCTTAACAATTTCATTCGCATGCTATTCAGTTTAAAATAAACACTATTCCCTTTGGCAATAACAACATGGTGACACTAAACCAATATGAAACAGTGTATAAAATACAGGTATAACAACTTGCTTCATCATACAATATTTTCAACTACCTATCAGATTTTAATATAATGTCCACTGTGGTAATATTCATTTGTGTACCTCTATCCCTCAGCATTTATTTTGTTTCCAATGTATACCATACTATTAACATAATGTCGCTGCTGTAACATTTTCTAACAAACGGGCTTCTTTATTTGTTTATCTTAATTGTAATCAGTTCTCATTTAACATAAATGGTAATTAATGAAACGTTTGTAGTTAGTAAATATCTACTGTTATGTCAACGTACACATCGAAATATCTCTGATGGATAAACTGTTTGGCACTTTTGTAGTTTCGTTATTGCCATCTTTGTATACATCTTTCCACGTGGCAAAACTTTTTGGCGTGTGTGAGTGGTGCTTTACACTATGTGTGTACATACATAGTAGAGCAAAAAGTGGTTCATGTATCTTCGCTATTGCGTGAACACAAGCAGTCAACATTGCAATGTAATGGCGTGCGATTTTCGACGCAAGTAACTAAAACATTTTCACTATAATTTAATATAATCTCACATTGTTTTTCTCTTGTAGGGCACCTCCACCCCGAGGAAGTTTCACCACATGATAAAATAAGAAGTGATAACTAATGTAAACGGCAACGAAAATTTATATTAACGTGAACAGGCCACCTATTGATGAACCAGTTGGTTCGAAACCGGTAACGGCCCTATTTAAATAAATGAATAAATAAATAGCATTACCGAAAGTGGTTGGTTGCTCTTTTCTTTTTTGCAAGAAGCAACGTGTAATATGACTGTATTGTGTATTCTACTTCCACCACGAGAAAACATACGTGTTCCGTCACAGGGAAATGTCACTGTTATATCGCTGTGACAAAAAACCGAGCTATTTTTGTATTCTTTTAGTCACCAAAACTTGCATTTTTGGGCCAATAGTGAGTTATGTAGCTTATCGTTTACATCTGTAACTTTTTCAATGACTGCTGTAAATTTATTTTTGATAATTATTCAACATTTAGAGAATATCCTTCATCCTTGAGTCCTGTATTCTTGGACTATCATCACAGACGCAAAACGTACTCGTATCTGTGCCCTCACAAGACGTCAGTCAGCCGCAGCAGTTTAAAAAGCCACGTGAACAGGGCTGCGCCTGCGGTAGCGCGACTCTTCGTCCAGGCATTTTGTGACGGCCTAATGTTAAATTCGCAAAAATTATTACCTCAAATAAAAAAAACTGTGAGCGTACAGGAAATTAAATTTTAATCTGTTTCTTTTTCTTGAAACTCGATCTAAGATGGCGAACATGGTCAAATAAATGTACGAAGTTACAAAAAAACAATTATTCTTAAACAAGCAAAAACTATAGCTCCGATAGAAAGATGTTACGCTAGAAAGTTGTAGCGCTTAAAAAGATCTATCGATTGCTTTTCTGTAAGCATAGATTTTTTTTATATTGTGAGGTACATCGAAAAACTTGATAAATATTGAGTTCACTATAATTCGTTAACATCTACGTTCGAGTACTTGCTATTTACTGCAAATAAAACCCCCAGAAAGACAAAGACAATGATATCTCCAGATATACCGATTTCTTGAAAGGAAAGACATTCCCATCAACTGGCTATTCTTCTCAGCGGATGGCGCTACAGTAACGCTTTTAGGCTTATTTGCTTCGCAAAGAGATGTGCCACCACGTCACTAAATAATTTTTACTATTTCATAAGTTACAAGGACTGTTTTCTTGCAATTTTCCCGATCTTTTTGCCCATGTTCGCTATCTTGGCTCGAGTTTCATGAAAAAGATAATCTATTTAAAAACCTACAAGCTCATTTTTTCTGTTTTCAGAAAACAACGTATGTAACCACTTCTCCATAATGCGTGGACCATCCATGGGAGCCGGTCGCTGTGGCCAATCGGTTCTAGGCGCTTCAGTCCGGAATCGCACTGCTACTACGGTCATAGGTTTGAATCCTACCTTGGGCATGGATGTGTGTGATGTCCTTAGGTTAGTTAGGTTTAAGTAGTTCTAAGTTCTAGAGGACTGATGACCTCAGATGCTAAGTCCTACAGTGCTCAGAGCCATTTGAACCATTCATGGGGGTTCTGTCAGCGAGAGTGTTGCGACACTAGCGCTGGGGTGAGCCGACGTGCGACGCCAGCCGAACACATTGGGAAGATCTGGGAAGACGATTGAGCGGGGGTCATCACGTGGTATGGTATGATCTGCGACCAATTAGAAGAGTATGCTGCCCTAACAGTGGGAAGTACAGTAAACCCGCGTCTGTTTGCTCGTACCTTTGCCTGGTGATGTAAGCACGTCCAAGTAAAGCAAACCCTTGGCGTATATTGGTGCCTTCGATCCAGTGTAATTACGGCTCTGGTTCATTTTGCAATGTGTGAGTTATAAATTTCGCATAAATTTCATATACACTTTCTCCCTGCTATAGTCAGATCGTATTTAGAGTTTTGGGTGGTGTACAGTCAATTTATTTTTGAGTTTGATATGTGCATTTAAATTGTTCTCACTCGGTGGGTTTCCCTAGTGTAAGTTTATTATGTTCTTTGTTTTTAGTATTATAGTTCGTATCTTTGGAGTCTATACCTGATTTTGGATTTTAATTTATTGTAATGATACTTGTATTTTGCCTTAATTGAGAGGGCATTAGTTTCTTAGTGGATATTTATTATATTAATGCGTGGTATCTGTTCTTTCGGACATGGTCAAAAATTCGCAGCATCCTTTTCCGAATAAATTTAAATCTCAACGTCCTCTAACAAGTCCATCATGCAGAGAAGGATGCTGTGAATTTATTAAATGAGCAAACTGGTTCAGATGACAAGCGGTTCTATGAAATATTTCCTAACTTTTTGCTTACTTAAAATATCACTTCAATCTATCTATATACCGTCTGCCATGTGCTTATTTGTAAATTATAAGCCCTCCGCTATCTTCTTGGTATCATCACAATTTTTGGTACATATTCATAGCCCTTCACCCTACATTTGCCCCACCCCAGACTTCTTCCCAACCCCCCCCCCCTCCACAAACCCCTTTTCATCATCAACCTTTCGTCCACATAGATTTTTTACACTAACAGCCATCAGGACTACGACCATTATTATTGACACTATTTTATACGTCCATTACCTTGATTTTTATTGCTTCCCTTTCTTCGTCATATTACATAGTAACGATAGGTAATAGTTTGTTAACTATACTGTAGTTTCCTTTCCTTTAACGTAGTACGCTCATATTTCTTACATTCGAGTACTGTCTTCTTCCAGTGTGAGACCGCTGATTTCATGATCATCTTTGATTGTCCCCTTTGAAGGCTTGTGCTAACAGTCGTCGGTAGAAGTACGAAGAGCCCACGTCTACAGAGGAGGTACGTCTTCTTACATGCCTATTTTTATTCTAGTGTGTTGTGTTTGTCCATTACTTATTCTATGTTTTGCCTAGCACTTTCATAAAAGTACGGAAGCCAGTTGAAAGTAGTGGTACCTATAATATCACAGACATTTAGATGACTTACCAATAGCTACTTGAATAGGTGAGTGCACTTTTCGTGGTTTTCCTGTGTATTTGATTAGTGATTACTAGACATTTCTCGTAACAAACTAGTGGTTACCGTAGCTGCATGGCCTATGAGTCAGCCACTCTGACATGTTAACATTTTACGTAATTGGACATCGTACGTTACAACGTAATCTCACCATTTTAGATACGTTTTTACACGTCTTATGTAACATGAGGTTATTTAATCCTTTGTTTTCATAGCCATTTTGACTTCACACTTACGTTATTGTAACACATGACGTTTCGCTTTTCGCATAGCAAGCCCTCTGCTTTCATTTTGTAAAATTCTCTTTTGGGCCTTTCTGATGTATGTCTTTACTTGTAGCGTTAACAGTCTATCGCGCTTTAAGTACAGAGGTTCTCCTCCTGTCTCCCTCGCTATATACTACTTTCTTTAACTCAGCGTTTCGGGTTACCAAAGTAAAACTCTTTGGCATTTGCACACTTGTAGTACGGGCGTACTGATGTTGGTACGTAATCTCTGGTGACTGTCCTCGCCTTTGCGTACTTCTTTTGTTATGTGGCTTTTGATGATTGGATGTTTTCTGCGATTGCGTTTACATGCGCCATTCCTTCCTGTAACGTTTTCTTGTTTGACTGTCTCCCTCGTTAGCCCTCCTTTATTTAACATATCTTCTAAACTGAGTCACGTCATTTCGCATCTTGCCTTCATGGACACGCGACAGTGTCTATACACAATATTTCTTTGTATTACCATAATTTTAGTGGTGGTTATTTTGTATTACTACTTATTTATATCGGGCATTTTATTTCGGAATTTTTTGTGTAATACGTTCCCGCTTATTCACAGTTAACACAGTCTCTATATAGTGTCTACTATAATAGATGTAGTTTTTCCATTTTAGCTCACTATAGTCCATTAATTTAGCATCTGTAATAGCGTTTGATCCCATTACAGACAGTTTTGGCGTTACAGTAGTGTAGTTACGGTGATAACTGCCGCGATGTGGTTTAGCAATATGCCTTACATTTATTTATTTATGTACCGCAGCAGTCTCAGGACAGTAAGTTCAATTGTTAACTGATAGGTCGTTCTTCACATTTTGTGGATTTAACGGTCCGGGCACGCCTACCGTCGGTGTATTACTTCAGTTCAAATTTCAATACGCTCTTTCGGCTTTCACTCTTTTTGTCATTGCGGTATACAGGGTGAGTCACCTAACGTTACCGCTGGAGATAGTTCGTAAACCACATCAAATACTGACGAATCGATTCCACAGACGGAACGTGAGGAGAGGGGCTAGTGTAATTGGTTAATACAAACCATAAAAAAATGCACGGAAGTATGTTTTTTAAGGGGATACGGAATCACCTATCCCCGCAATGTTAATATATGCCTACTATAGGGAACATTTTCTCACAAACTACTGGAGACAGAGAGGTAAAAATTTTACTGTATGTGCATTCATATGTTACAACAATACTGAAACAACAGTTTATTGTCAAAGTATTTTCTTACAGAGATATTGTACATTTATTTTTAAGTAAATTTTTTCCATCGCTTTTTACTAGACTATCACCCCTAAGTCTTTTGTAAATCAAGTAATTAAAAAATCGTTGTTTCAGTATGTAATAGGGACCTATGTCACTACGTCATAAAAATTTCAGACTTCTAGGTTGACCAGTACCTGAGATAATGTTCCTAGATGAAGTAAAAAGTAAACTTACGGGAAACGGAGAAAGAAGATTAAAACATTCCTGATCCGTAGCTAATACTCCCTTCACAGTCTTCATAATCATCTTCAAGTCTTCTTTTGGCACCCCTCTGCACCTGTCTTGCTTTTTTCACTAATGTCTTGATTATATTATCAGCATGCCTTAGTCTGTGCTGATCTAAAAAGAACATAGCACGTACCGTACGGGAACCAACACACATACCCAACTTTTGAAGGACGTGACATTTAGTTATATTTCCAAGATTGAAGGTTGCCACAGCATCATACACACCAAAATGTAGTGTATTAATTCCGACAAACACTGATTTTGGGAGACGATGCCATATCACACTATTCAAGCACTCGTTGGGGTTCTGCGTTTTTCCGTGAAGACATTTCATCAGAAGACTTCTGTCAGCCAGATCTCTGAAAATGGGCTTTATTTCTGCCATGATGGCTGATGGTAGACTGTGGTGGTGAATGTATTTCTCTCCTGTTGTTAGTCCCCTATTGTATTTACACCAGCTGTTTTCACCTTTGGGGCACAAACCATGTTGTGGATGCTCATCCGTGGATGCGGTGTGGAAATATAAAGCCCATATAGCTCTCCTCATTTCTTCAAGATTGCCTGTATTTTGCCTGATTGCAAGGCCATAGCAGTTCTGAATGTGGTCTATTATGGAATCAGTCAATCTTCCTCTGCCATCCAAGGTTTTCCCATCATCTAGTTTTTTCCCTTTCATAACTGATTTTAACCTTCTCAGCCTGGCACCCATTCTCTTCTGCACATGTCCTATACATTCAAGTTTGCTTATATTTACACTGTTCCCATATGGTTTGCTTTCCAAAACTTCTTTGAATGCTTTAGAGTCACCATCTCCCAGATATTTGACATAGCGAACATTATACCACTGCGAAGAGCGATGAAAAATTTTCTTCACCCCAGCAACCTCCATGCCACCACTACTACCATAATAATTAGCAATACAGTCATCACTGTGTTCATTTTTCAGCCTGCCTGTGCACCTACAGTATTTAGACATTATTGCAACATCAATAACCTTGCCAGTATCAACACTAGTTGCTGTTACAACACCATTGTTGGAGGTGTGGCCCCTTTTCTGCCACGTGCCATCAAACGCCACTGTGAGGTCACGACTGCCGTCATTTTCTTCCACTGCTTCTTCCACAGCAACCTGCATTGACTTCTGTGCTACATCTTCAACTGCAGATCCTAGTACATAATTGTAAGCTTCAAACTTTGAAGGTGCACTTGGAAGATTTAGAACACCACATAGCATATCACCAGCTGCTTTGCCCTTACCAATTGCTCGCAATCCATAAACTAACCTAATATTTACACTATAAAGTTCAGTTTTCTTGTATCCATTATTTACAGTTACTGAAACCGAACTTGGAAACTTACAGCTGTATTTACAAACACTGCATATTAAATTAAACTGGGCAGCCAGGCCAACATGGGATTCTACTTTCAGAGAAACGTTTCCATGACATTTTTTGCAGCACAAACTGTTTTCAAGAGCTTCACACAATATATTCGTATCAATGAGTTCAAAAACTTCATTCCCTCTATCAAGTAAATTATATTTCTCTTCCAAATCTCTTAGTTTTTTATGAGAAGCACTGTTTTCATTTGGTGTAAGTTCGTTCGGCAAATCAGTAATAAGTGGATTCACATTTTCCAACAGTGATGATGATGAACTGCTTTGCTTTGCTAATGAATCATTATTTCTTTTCTTTTGCCAGTTCACACGCTTTTTAAATACTTTTGCTTTAGCTCTAGGCAATTTCACTGCGAAAAATGAAGCACTAAATACGAAATAACTCAACAACAACTACTTTCTTATATCACACTGTTTACAAAACAGTCCCGCCACAAAGTCAAAGAGTAACTTGAGGAAACCAGAGAGAAACATTTTCGGGCAACTAGTGTATAAATAGTCGCTGGAAACCGGGATATTTGAATTCATGTCACTTTAAAGGTACTGCCAAAAAGTTCATGGTCAGCCACGAGAGACGTGTATAAATAAAGCGCAATACCCGATCTCACAAATATATAGAAATAAAATAGTTATAATTGTAGTAGAGCTATGTATGATACGTCATTTTAAAGAGGAAACATGGCAGAATATAATACGCCAATAAAAAAAAATTCGATTTTTTAACCCAAAATCCGATTCCGTATCCCTTTAACACAAACCTACGTTTTTTTTCAAATGGAACCCCGTTAGTTTTGTTAGCACATCTGAACATATAAACAAATACGTAATAGTACCGTTTGTTGCATTGTAAAATGTTAATTACATCCAGAGATATTGTAACCTAAAGTTGACGCTTGAGTACCACTCCTCCGCTGTTCGATCGTGTGTATCGGAGAGCACCGAATTACGTAGGGATCCAAAGGGAACGGTGATGGACCTTAGGTACAGAAGAGACTGGAACAGCACATTACGTCCACATGCTAACACCTTTTTATTGGTCTTTTTCACTGACGCACATGTACATTACCATGAGGGGTGAGGTACACGTACACACGTGGTTTCCGTTTTCTATTACGGAGTGGAATAGAGTGTGTCCCGACATTTCAGGCCAATAGATGTTCAATGTGGTGGCCATCATTTGCTGCACACAATTGCAATCTCTGGCGTAATGAATGTCGAACACGCCGCAGTACATCTGATGTAATGTCGCCGCAGGCTGCCACAATACGTTGTTTCATATCCTCTGAGGTTGCAGGCACATCACGGTAGACATTCTCCTTTAACGTACCCCACAGAAAGAAGTCCAGAGGTGTAAGATCAGGAGAACGGGCTGGCCAATTTATGCGTCCTCCACGTCCTATGAAACGCCCGCCGAACATCCTGTCAAGGGTCAGCCTAGTGTTAATTGCGGAATGTGCAGGTGCACCATCATGCTGATACCACACACGTCGACGCGTTTCCAGTGGGACATTTTCGAGCAACGTTGGCAGATCATTCTGTAGAAACGCGATGTATGTTGCAGCTGTTTGGGCCCCTGCAATGAAGTGAGGACCAATGAGGTGGTCGCCAGTGATTCCGCACCATACATTTACAGTCCACGGTCGCTGTCGCTCTACCTGTCTGAGCCAGCGAGGATTGTCCACGGACCAGTAATGCATGTTCCGTAGATTCAGTGCCCCGTGGTTTGTGAAACCCGCTTCATCGGTAAACAGGTAGAACTGCAACGCATTCTCTGTTAATGCCCATTGACAGAATTGCACTCGATGATTAAAGTCATCACCATGTAATTGCTGATGTAGCGACAAATGAAACAGGTGAAAGCGGTGACGATGCAGTATGCGCATGACACTACTTTGACTCAGTCCACTGGCTCTCGCAATGTCCCGTGTACTCATGTGTGGGTTCATGGCAACAGCAGCTAACACATCAACTGCAGCCGCTTCTCCTGTGACGGGCCTGTTATGGACCCGTTTGTGTGCTACGACCATACCTGTTGCATACAGTTGGCGGTAGACGTTTTGCAATGTGCGGCACGTTGGATGCTCTCTGTCCGGGTACCGTTCTGCATACACCCTGCAGGCTTCAGCTGCATTTCGTCGACACCCGCCATAGATGAGTATCATCTCCGCCTTTTCAGAGTTCGAATACACCATGGTCACAGTTCCTACAACACTACACTATCACAGACGTCTGGAAACATGGTGTACTACAGTTGGTCTGCGTGCGGAGACGAATGCAGAATAACAATAGCAGCAAGCGCTACATGCGGACACTGCGACAGCTAGACCAAACAACAACAGTGCACTACAGCCACACTCGTAAACACGGTCGTCATCGTAAACATGTCCCTGCAGATGCTGCTCGCCGACCGTGGCCCGTGTTTGTTACAACACGCAACTGAACATCGGAGGTTTCAAGCGTCAACTTTAGGTTACAATATCTCCGGATGTAATTAACATTTTACAATGCAACAAACGGCACTGATTACGTATTTGTTTATGTGTTCAGATGTGCTAACAAAACTAGCGGGGTTCCATTTAAAAAAACGTAGGTTTGTGTTAAAAAACATACTTCTGTGCATTTTTGTAAGGTTTGTATTAAACAATTACACTAGCCCCTCTCCTCACGTTCGGTCTGTGGAATCGGTTAGTCAATATTTGATGTGGTTTACGAAATATATCCAGCGTTAACGTTAGGTGACTCACCCTGTATATTCCGCATGGGACCTCCCGGACAACAATGCCATACGATCATTTCATTTCTAATCATTAATATTATGTAGGTTTTTGAGCAGCTGTTGGAGATTATTTGCACCCCATCTTTTGATGAGTTTCTAAAGTTTGAGTTGTCTTGCCTACATACTGATTGTGTTAGCATACCGTCCATGTTTTTATTTGCACACATTTTCTATATGCTCATTTTTGTCTCATCTCCCACATCTGTGCAACTTTCCTACCATTTGACATGTATTGGTTCATATCCCGTCTTACTCATATTATTATTCTCTGCTGGTTCATTATTTGTATACTCACACTTTGTTGAGAATATGTTCCCATTATCTGAAAATATCTATTTTCTTCATATATTACTTTATTCCAATTTATAACGATTGACAAGGATATTTACTACAATAATTCTCATATTACACTATACAGTGATAGCTACAGCAAGGGTTGATTGAGTTTTAGAGTTAGCTTCCTCTATGCTTCTACACTAGCATACACATCTTGAGTGTTCATTTTGTTGACCACTCCTGGTTTAATATTTTCTTTTGTACCTTTTATCATATTTTTTAAAATGTGGTTTTTGAGTCACTATGACACATGTGTAACATGTGAATCACAGTTCCATACTACAAAAAAGTTATTCCTTCATTCTTAGGCTCTTGCTTTCACATAAACGACTGGTTCATTTCTGGTTTTCTAACGTTTTTATGGGGATATTGTACGTGAAATTCGTTGAAATATGATATTTT
Organism: Schistocerca piceifrons; assembly: GCF_021461385.2. Classification (NCBI taxonomy): domain Eukaryota; kingdom Metazoa; phylum Arthropoda; class Insecta; order Orthoptera; family Acrididae; genus Schistocerca; species Schistocerca piceifrons. The sequence goes on from NC_060140.1 coordinate 921,252,955, forward strand.
CTGTTTTCTACTCCATAATGTACTTTAGAATTTCCTGAAAATTCTGGTATTTAATACATTAAAATCAAACAATTGCGAGACCTTCAAATAATATTTTGAATGTTGACGTGTAAGTGTCAAATTTTGCGGCTACGCATATACTGCCACATTTGAGCAGTCATATCTTGGGAACTACACACTCTAGAAGGCTGTGATTTGCATTGTTTTGAGCCTACTGCTGCGTCTCAGAAGTATGCATTACGAATAAACAAATCAGTCGTTTGTTTCTGATACTAGTTTTGCTGAAAGTGGTGTGATTATTGGCTATTTTTGTAGTAAGCTAACTTCTACTGCTTTTTATACGAAAATAAAATTACTAAGCGCAAAAGTAACTTCAAGAAACGCAAATTTGCGGGTAACAGATATGTGAGGCCTGCATTTTCTTCTGAAGTACTTGAGGACAGGAATATCAACCGATGAAAAGCCATGTCATGCTTTGTGTCTACCTCCACCAAACACTTGGAGTAATTACAAGCAAGCTGAATTTTCTGGCACCCTGCATGAATTTAGACATAAACTTTCCCTTCCTTTGGCAGTAATGGAAGCAATAAAACCTATTTACAGAGATTTGGTAAATCCTGAGCTACTAAAGAAATTTTTTGTTTTTAAAATTCAGTCTTAATCACACTACGTATGTCACAAGAATATAGGTGATCGGTTTCGGTCATATCACATGACCATCATCAGACCCATGGCATCCTTCGAAGATGGTAGGTGGAGCACACTTCTTAGCTGCTGTGATGTCAACATGACAGACCATCTGAAATTGGGAATCAACTGACCAGGCCACGTTTTCCTAGTCGTCGAAGGTCTATTCGATATGCTCACGATTTCAGGAGAGGAATTGGAAGCGATGTCGCGCTGCTAGCGAAGGCACACGCGTCGGTCGTCTGCTGCCGTAGCCCATTGACGCCAGATTTCGCCTCATGTCGTAACGGATGCGTTTGTCGAACGCCCAACATTGCTTTCTGTGGTTATTTCAAGCAATGTTGCTTGTCTGTTAGCATTGACAACGCTACCTAAACGTCGCTGCTCTCGGTCGTTAAGTGGAGGCAGTCGGCCACGGCGTTTTTCGTGATAAATAGCACTGGCTGCAGTTTGACTTTCTGAGCACACAAGTGGAGTAGTCGCACTGTCTAGGGCGCCTTGTCACGGTCCATCGTGCGGCTCCCCCACCCCCCACTCCCCCTCCCCGTCGGCCATGGGCGTCTGTGTTGTCCATAACTTAAGTTGGATTAAGTAGTGTGTAGGCTTAGGGACCGATTACGTCAGCAGTTTGGTCCCATAAGATTTTACCACAAATTAAAAAAAAAAAAAAAAGTTTCGGCGCCCTCTTGAGACTATGGATCTCGGAAAATTTAATTCTCTAACGATTACCGGAATGGATTATCCCTTCGGTCTAGCTCCAACTTGCATTCCGTGTTCAAAGTCTGTTAATTTCTGTCGTGAAGCCATAACCACGTCGGAAACCTTTTCACATGGATCACCTAAGTACAAATGACTGCTCCACCAATACACTGCCCTTTTGTACCTTGTGTACGCGATACTACCGTCATTTGTATATGTGCTTGACTTAAGTTAGCTCAGTGTATACACAGAATAACATTAACTGCTAACCGATCGCTCATTGTATTGATATACACTGAGGGAAACAATCGCTACACCAAAACAATAATTAACGTACAGTAATGAAATTTTGGGAATACATTTGTCTAGATGAGATATTTAATTGAGTAACACTGCAAGATCAAAGTTGAACGTCAGCGCGAATTTTACAAGTCCCGGATGTCAGTTTATGGGATGGAGTTTTATGTCTGTGGCACTTGGTCGGTCAATACAGGAACGGCCAACGATGTTTGTGAATGAAGATCTACCTGTCGTCCGATGATGTCCCATATGTGCTCTATTGGAGAGAGATCTTCTGATCGAGCAGGTCAAGGCATGTTGGGTTACAAAAGCAGTATTTGACTGAGCGTTATCGTTATGGAAAACAGCCCCTGGAATGGCAGCGCAACAGGTCCAATCGCAGTCAGCTTGCGCAGGATAGCCAGAGAGTTCTGCTGTCGTACGAAATCTCAGTCCAGACCATAACTCCAGGAGTACATCCAGTGTGTCTAGCACGCATACAGGTTGGATGCAGGCCTCACCTGTCCTTCTTGTAACCAACACACTACCATCACCCAGTTCTAAGCAAAGAAGGGAAAGCAGGAAGGTGGAAGGAGTATATAGAGGGCCTATACAAGGGCGATGTACTTGAGGACAATATTATGGAAATGGAAGAGGATGTAGATGAAGATGATATGGGAGATACGATACTGCGTGCAGAGTTTGACAGAGCACTGAAAGACCTGAGTCGAAACGAGGCCCCCGGAGTAGACAACATTCCATTTGAACTACTGACGGCCTTGGGAGAGCCAGTCCTGACAAAACTCTACCATCTGGTGAGCAAGATGTACGCGACAGGTGAAATACCCTCAGACTTCAAGAAGAATATAATAATTCCAATCCCAAAGAAAGCACGTGTTGACAGATGTGAAAATTACCGAACTATCAGTTTAATAAGTCACAGCTGCAAAATACTAACACGAATTCTTTACAGACGAATGGAAAAACTGGTAGAAGGCGACCTCGGGGAAGGTCAGTTGGGATTCCGTAGAAATGTTGGAACACGTGAGGTAATACTGACCTTACGTCTTACCTTAGAAGAAAGATTAAGCAAAGGCAAACCTACTTTTCCAGCATTTGTAGACTTAGAGAGAGCTTTTGACAATGTTGACTGGAATACTCTCTTTCAAATTCTAAAGGTGGCAGGGGTAAAATACAGGGAGCGAAAGGCTATTTACAATTTGTACAGAAACCAGAAGGCAGTTGTAAGAGTCAAGGGGCATGTAAGAGAAGCAGTGGTTGGGAAGGGAGTGACACAGGGTTGTAACCTCTGCCCGATGTTATTCAATCTGTATATTGAGCAAGCAGTAAAGGAAACAAAAGGAAAATTTGGAGTAAGTACCATAAGCCAGGGAGAAGAAATACTAACTTTGAGGTTCGCGGATGACATTGTAATTCTGTCAGAGACAGCAAAGGACTTGGAAGAGAAGTTGAACGGAATGGACAGTGTCTTGAAAGGAGGATATAAGACGAACATCAACAAAAGCAAAACGAGGATAATGGAATGTAGCCAAATTAAGTTGGGTGATGCTGAGGGAATTAGATCAGGAAATGAGACACTTAAAGTAGTAAAGGAGTTCTGCTATTTGGGGAGCAAAATAACTGATGATGGTCGAAGTAGAGAGGACATAAAATGTAGACTGGCAATGGCAAGGAAAGCGTTTCTGAAGAAGAGAAATTTGTTAACATCAAGTATAGATTTAAGTGTCAGGAAGTCGTTTCTGAAAGTACACTCCTGGAAATTGAAATAAGAACACCGTGAATTCATTGTCCCAGGAAGGGGAAACTTTATTGACACATTCCTGGGGTCAGATACATCACATGATCACACTGACAGAACCACAGGCACATAGACACAGGCAACAGAGCATGCACAATGTCGGCACTAGTACAGTGTATATCCACCTTTCGCAGCAACGCAGGCTGCTATTCTCCCATGGAGACGGTCGTAGAGATGCTGGATGTAGTCCTGTGGAACGGCTTGCCATGCCATTTCCACCTGGAGCCTCAGTTGGACCAGCGTTCGTGCTGGACGTGCAGACCGCGTGAGACGACGCTTCATCCAGTCCCAAACATGCTCAATGGGGGACAGATCCGGAGATCTTGCTGGCCAGGGTAGTTGACTTACACCTTCTAGAGCACGTTGGGTGGCACGGGATACATGCGGACGTGCATTGTCCTGTTGGAACAGCAAGTTCCCTTGCCGGTCTAGGAATGGTAGAACGATGGGTTCGATGACGGTTTGGATGTACCGTGCACTAGTCAGTGTCCCCTCGACGATCACCAGTGGTGTACGGCCAGTGTAGGAGATCGCTCCCCACACCATGATGCCGGGTGATGGCCCTGTGTGCCTCGGTCGTATGCAGTCCTGATTGTGGCGCTCACCTGCACGGCGCCAAACACGCATACGACCATCATTGGCACCAAGGCAGAAGCGACTCTCATCGCTGAAGACGACACGTCTCCATTCGTCCCTCCATTCACGCCTGTCGCGACACCACTGGAGGCGGGCTGCACGATGTTGGGGCGTGAGCGGAAGACGGCCTAACGGTGTGCGGGACCGTAGCCCAGCTTCATGGAGACGGTTGCGAATGGTCCTCGCCGATACCCCAGGAGCAACAGTGTCTCTAATTTGCTGGGAAGTGGCGGTGCGGTCCCCTACGGCACTGCGTAGGGTCCTACGGTCTTGGCGTGCAGCCGTGCGTCGCTGCGGTCCGGTCCCAGGTCGACGGGCACGTGCACCTTCCGCCGACCACTGGCGACAACATCGATTTACTGTGGAGACCTCACGCCCCACGTGTTGAGCAATTCGGCGGTACGTCCACCCGGCCTCCCGCATGCCCACTATACACCCTCGCTCAAAGTCCGTCAACTGCACATACGGTTCACGTCCACGCTGTCGCGGCATGCTACCAGTGTTAAAGACTGCGATGGAGCTCCGTATGCCACGGCAAACTGGCTGACACTGACGGCGGCGGTGCACAAATGCTGCGCAGCTAGCGCCATTCGACGACCAACACCGCGGTTCCTGGTGTGTCCGCTGTGCCGTGCGTTTGATCACTGCTTGTACAGCCCTCTCGCAGTGTCCGGAGCAAGTATGGTGGGTCTGACACACAGGTGTCAATGTGTTCTTTTTTCCATTTCCAGGAGTGTATTTGTATGGAGTGTAGCCATGTATGGAAGTGAAACGTGCACGATAAATAGTTTGGACAAGAAGAGAATAGAAGCTTTCGAAATGTGGTGCTACAGAAGGTGCACGTAACTAATCGGGAGTTACTGATAGGATTGGGGAGAAGAGAAGTTTGTGGCACAACTTGAATAGAAGAAAGAAAGGATCGGTTGGTAGGACATGTTCTGAGGCATCAAGGGATCACAAATTTAGCATTGGAGGGCAGTGTGGAGAGTAAAAATCGTAGAGGGAGACCAAGAGATGAATACACTAATCAGATTCAGAAATATGTAGGTAGCAGTAGGTACTGGGAGATGAAGGAGCTTGCACAGGATACAGTAGCATCGAGAGCTGCATCAATCCAGTCTCAGGACTGAAGACCACAACAACAACAACCATCACTGGCACCGAGGGATTAAGCTCTCGCTTGACACCATTGAAGTCGCAAGTAATGCTGGTTTTGGGTCACTGTAATACACGCTACAAGGCGTCTGCCTCGGAGCTGTCCTTGAACTAACCGACTGGTAACACTGTGATCCCGAAGGATACTCACATTACTGTTGCAGATGCTGTACGATGCGCTAGAGTCATACGCCAAACACGAGAGTCTACCCTGTCGGTGGCCGTTCGCAGCCCGGTCTTCTTGCAACCGCCGGCCGCTGTGACCGTGCGGTTCTAGTTGCTTCAGTCTGGAACCGCGCGAACGCTACGCTCGCAGGTTCGAAATCTGACTCGGGCATGGATGGGTGTGATGTCCTTAGGTTAGTTAGGTTTAAGTAGTTCTAAGTTCTAGGGAACTGATGACCTCAGATGTTAAGTCCCATAGTGCTCGGATCCGTTTGAACCATTCGAGCCTTCTTGTAACCGTATTTTGTCGAGACCACCGCTGCCAGGAGTCATGTACAGTGACTACATTCCTGCCAAGCGCTATTGCGCGAGCGGTCGCCTTAACAACTTCAACTATCCGTTCACAGCCCAAGGGGAGACCAAAACTTCCATAAGTCATCATTCCTGCATCACAATCTGTACTCGTACACACATTACGTAACTCCATACAAGGGAGGACAAAAAAAATGGTTCAAATGGCTCTGAGCACTATGGGACTCAACTGCTGAGGTAATTAGTCCCCTAGAACTTAGAACTAGTTAAACCTAACTAACCTAAGGACATCACAAACATCCATGCCCGAGGAAGGATTCGAACCTGCGACCGTAGCGGTCTTGCGGTTCCAGACTGCAGCGCCTTTAACCGCACGGCCACTTCGGCCGGCACAGGGGAGGACATTTTTAATACAGTCGCTGTATGCATGCTTGCCCGAAGGAACATTCTACCGTTCTTCTTAACAGCACAGGCACTGTAATATCGTATCTGTCCGGCGATACAGCGCAGCGATTTTCAATTACAAGCCCTCCTCTGAACGTTAATTACGAGGGTCACTTCAAAAGAAATGCACAGTATTTTCTTTTAAATCCATCTCTTATTCTACATGTTTGAAAGTTTTACAGTGTGTAGATACATCCTTTAGGAACAATAATTTCATTTCTCCACATAATTTCCATCCATCTCAACTGCATTACACCATCTTGGAACCAGCGTCTGAATACCCACACGGGAAAATTCTGGACCAAACTGTTGGAGCCACTGTTTGCCAGAGTGCAGAAGGGAGTCGTCATCTTCAAACCTTGTTCCACGAAGAGAGTCTTTCAGTTTCCCAAAGAGATGATAGTCACATGGAGCCGGTCAGGACTGTAAGGCAGGTGTTTCAGTGTTGTCCATCTGAGTTTTGTGATTTCTTTCATGGTTTTTTGACTGACATGTGCCCGTGCATTGTCGTGCAAAAGCAAAAACATCCTGCTTTTGCCGATGTGGTCGAACACGACTCAGTCGAGCTTGAAGTTTCTTCAGTGTCGCCATATATGCATCAGATTTTATGGTGGTTCCACTTGGCATGATGTCCACAAGCAAGAGTCCTTCGGAATCGAGAAACATTATAGTCATAACTTTTCCAGCAGAAGGTGTGGTTTTGAATTTTTTTTCTTGGATGAATTTGCATGATGCCACTCCATTGATTGCCTCTTCGTCTCTGGTGAAAAATGATGGAGCCATGTTTCATCACCTGTCACAATTCTTCCAAGAAATTCATCTTCACCATTCACGTACGGTTCCAAAAGTTCGCTGCATCCCGTTTTTCTTGTTTCTTTGTGAGCCACTGTCAACATCCTGGGAACTCACTTGGCACAAACTTTTTTTAACGCCAACACCTTCAGTGTTCTGCAAACACTTCCTTCCCCTATCCCAACGTAGCGTGACAATTCGTTCACTGTGATGCGTCTGTCAGCAGTCACCAATTCGTTAACTCTCTGCACATTGTCTGGAATGTGTGCAGCATGAGGCCTGCCGCTGCGAGGACAATCCTCAATATTGCCGTGCCCAGTTTCAGCACGTAACCTGCCTTCCTACCGACTAACTGTACTGCGATCGACAGCAGCATCTCCATACACCTTTTTCAACCTCTTGTGGAAGTTTCCCACTGTCTCGTTTTCAAAGCACAGGAATTTTATGACAGCACGTTGCTTCTGACGAACGTAAAATGTAGCAGCCATCTTGAAGACATGCTGTGATGGCGCCACTCACGGGAACAGGTTGAACTAAGTTTGAAAACAAGCGGGAAGGATGTATCTACACACTGTAAAACTTTCACACATGCAGAATGAAAACTGTATTTTTACAAAAATAGGGTGCATTTCTTTTGGAGTGACTCTCGTACATCACGTGTGTACGAGTACAGGTTCTGACGCAGGAACGACGACGTATGGAAGTTGGCGTCTGGCCGTCAGTCGCGCGCGGATAGCCAAAGATGTTAAGGCGACTACTCGCCTTATGGGGGAAAATCCGGGTTCCGACTCCCGGTCCGGCACAAATTTTAGTTATCATTCCCTTACACAGCTAATGGCTGTTCGTATGCGCACCTGCCAATACACGTCATGCGCGGCTTACTCAGTTCGATGACAAAACTAGATAATAATCGACAACATGCACGGCTGACTCGTACACGTAATTTTGACGTCACCTCAGAGGATACGGGCCTATGAGCAACGCTACCCGAGATGGGTTGTATGACGTCTTCTCTGAGCTCGCCGTTCCCGTACGCTTGGAGGCTCGACTCACGAATCTCTGCAGCTGCCCCGTTTAACTGAAAACCTGTCGCTGAAATCTGTTGTCGATCACACGAGGGCTATAACACCGATGTAAGGAGAGCGAGTACACGGATTCCCAAGAACAATGGAGGACTCGCGCATTGCCGCTACATATGCAACATACAGTGTGATGGTTATTATACACTGACGGAAAGAAGTCTCAACAGAAAGGAGATGTGCGACAAACTAAAGTTGGTAGGTGTGTTCCCAGTTCGAATACAATGAATTTCCTTGAGACAGAGAAGTTGCTGTCCATGCATCAGCAGGGCTTTAGAAAGCATCGCTCCTGCGAAACGCAACTCGCCCTTTTTTCACATGATATCTTGAGAACCATGGATGAAGAGTATCAGACGGATACCATATTCCTTGACTTACGGAAAGCGTTTGACTCGGCGCCCCACTGCAGACTCCTAACTAAGGTACGAGCATATGGGATTGGTTCCCAAATATATGAGTGGCTCGAAGACTTCTTAAGTAATAAAACGCAGTACGTTGTCCTCGATGGTGAGTGTTCATCGGAGGTGAGGGTATCATCTGGAGTGCCCCAGGGAAGTGTGGTAGGTCCGCTGTTGTTTTCTATCTACATAAATGATCTTTTGGATAGGGTGGATAGCAATGTGCGGCTGTTTGCTGATGATGCTGTGGTGTACGGGAAGGTGTCGTCGTTGAGTGACTGTAGGAGGATACAAGATGACTTGGACAGGATTTGTGATTGGTGTAAAGAATGGCAGCTAACTCTAAATATAGATAAATGTAAATTAATGAAGATGAATAGGAGAAAGAATCCCGTAATGTTTGAATACTCCATTAGTAATGTAGCGCTTGACACAATCACGTCGATTAAATATTTGGGCGAAATATTGCAGAGCGATAAGAAGTGTGACAAGCATGTAATGGCAGTTGTGGGGAAGGCGGATAGTTGTCTTCGGTTCACTGGTAGAATTTTGGGAAGGCGTGGTTCATCTGTAAAGGAGACCGCTTATAAAACACTAATACGACCTATTCTTGAGTACTGCTCGAGCATTTGGGATCCCTATCAGGTCGGATTGAGGGAGGACATAGAAGCATTTCAGAGGCGGGCTGCTAGATTTGTTACTGGTAGGTTTGATCATCACGCGAGTGTTACGGAAATGCTTCAGGAACTTTGGTGGGAGTCTCTGGAGGAAAGGAGGCATTCTTTTCGTGAATCGTTACTGAGGAAATTTAGAGAACCACCATTTGAGGCTGACTGCAGTACAATTTTAGTGCCGCCAACTTATATTTCGTGGAAAGACCACAAAGATAAGATAAGAGAGATAAGGCTCGTACAGAGGCATATAGGCAGTTATTTTTCCCTCGTTCTGTTTGGGAGTGGAACAGGGAGAGAAGATGCTAGTTGTGGTACGAGGTACCCTCCGCCACGCACCTATGGTAGATTGCGGAGTATGTATGTAGATGTAGATGGAGAAGTAGATGTAGATGTTTCTACATCTGAATGATGTCAATTCAAATTTCGGGCCAGTCGCATAAAAGAGGCGCAAGTAGCGTCACTATGAAGGACGCAAAGCAGGTGTGCTTTAAATACACGCTGTAACGGCAGTGAGCGATAGTTACCTTTAAGACTGGACTTGGTGTGTTGCTGTCAGTAAAGAATGCCTCTAAGGCGACAAAGGCGCCGTTACCAACACCTCACCGAGTTTGAACGAGGTCATGTAATAGGGTTACTAGAAACTGGATGTTCCTTCTGAAACGCAAGTCCAGATCCGGCACAAATTTTCATTGTCGTCTTCTAATACACAGCTATAGGTGGTTCATATCCACAAATGCGAATACATTTACTGTATACTGAGCCAGTGTTTGGGTTCACAGAATGCAGCTTGTAAAGCGAGCTTCATTATTCAGAAGAGTTCAACGAAGAGTGCCACTAAGATTAACGAGTGCATACTGCACTACATCAAATGATGCATTCGTAGTAATTCTAAGAATATTGGATCTGGAAATCAAAAAAGAGGGGGTATCTTTATTGGTTGAAGAAAGGCAATGAAACCGAAATTCGAAAAAGTTATTAAAAGATCGCAAATTACAATGCGGCAAAATGAGTGAGACACTTCATGCACAGGCAGGAGAACGTATGAATGTGTCTCTTCGTCCCCAGTAGATAAGATATAGTAAGGACGCGATGGATTCGCAACCTACTCCTGATTATCGTTAATAGTCGACACCATTCGGGAAACTTGGTAGTGGTTAGCACACTGGACTCGCATTCGGGAGGACGACGGTTCAATCCCTCGTCCGGCCGTCCTGATTTAGGTTTCACGTGATTCCCCGAAATCGCTTAAGGCAAATGCCAGGATGGTTCCTTTAAAAGGGCACGGATGCTTTCCTTCCCCATCCTTCCGTAATCCGTGCTTGCGCTTCGTCTCTAATGACCTCGTTCTCGACGCGACGTTAAGCACTAATCTCCTAAACTCCTACTCTTCGAAACGCTTTTTAGGCAAAACGAACGTTATTTACATTCTACAGTTTTAATCTTCATATCTACAAATTTTCGGCCCTCATCCACTGGAGAACTCCGAACTGTAACATGAAACATGGCTGTGTGTAAAACAACTAGGTCGTCACGTGAAGAAACACAGTGCTCTAATCGAGTTTCGAACTCGAAGAATTTGTCCACACACGGAACAGCCTCTCCTTCAGCATCACAATGTCAGATCACACATGAGCGCTGCGACATCCGCAACAATCCGACGTCTTAGGTTTACTGTTGGCCAAGCGGTTAAAGGCGCTACAGTCTGGAACCGCGCGGCCGCTACGGTCGCAGGTTCGAATCCTGCCTCGGGCATGGATGTGTGTGATGTCCTTAGGTTAGTTAGGTTTAAGTAGTTCTAAGTTCTAGGGGACTGATGACCGTAGAAGTTAAGTCCCATAGTGCTCAGAGCCATTTGAACCATTTTTTTTGTTTACTGTCATCAGGCATCCGCCACACAGTCCCAACTTGGCCCCTTCCGATTTTTATTTGTCTTCAAAATTTAAAGAATCTCCCCGAGGACTCCACTTCGATAGTTGCGAAGCGGTGATAGCGGAGGCGAGGCTGTGGCTCCGTCAACGAGCATTCGAAGTGACTGTATCGACAAAATGGTCCCTCATTGTGAGAAACGTGTTCGTTACCAGAGTGACTATGTTGAGAATTAAATACATAGGGGTCCAAAAAAATGTATCCATTGTTTAAAAGTCCATAACTGGCAAACCAATTGACGGAGTTGTCTCATCTTTGGTAGTGTAATAGTTTGTAGTTCCGGCAATCGCCACACAAGCGTTGTATTGCGTTGTTTTGTTTCGTCAGATGACAGTCGCCAGATAGTCAGTGTTTTGTTCTTAGATGCACCTAGTTACTCGAGTAAACATGGCTGGCGCAAAGCTTACATTTGATGAAAGGAAGTCAGTTTTGAAGTGGTATTTTAAGTAGGAAAACATTAATGAGGTTCAACGGCAATGGCGAAATGAGTATCAAACAGAGCCACCGACACGTTTAACGATTCGTCGCATTCGAGACAAATTTGAAGCCGAAGGCTGTTTTAAAGATGTACACAAACAACGATCTGGACGACCTGTAACAGTAGCAAGTCCAGCTAACTCCCGTCGTGTGTTACAACAATTCACTCGCTCACCACAGAAGTCTGTGAGACAGTGTGCCCGTGAAACTGGAGTGAGTCGCTCAAGTGTTCAGCGAATTTTGAAGACAGAAAAGTGGAAGTGCTACAGCCCACGATTGCTACACGCAATGAACGAGGACGACCCAGATCGTAGAATGGAGTAGTGCGAGTGTTTTACTAACAAGGTGCGCAACGATGAAGAGTTTGCAGAGATGACTGTGTGGTCTTATGAGGCACAGTTCAAACTCAATGATACAGTAAACAGACACAATTGCATCAACTGGGCCGCCGAAAATCCGAACGTCCATGTAGACAAAGCCGTGAATTTTCCAGGTGTGGTGTGGGTTGTCTTACCGGGGCTTGATTGGGTCATTCTGCTTTGACGGCACAGTTACCGGTGAGGTGTACCTTCAGAAGCTTGAGACATCCATTTTACCTGCCATCCGAGCCTTGTATGGAGACGGAAGAGTTTACTTTCAACAAGATGGTGCCCCAGCCCACTACCAAAATCGGTTTAGGGAGTATCTCGACGAAAATCTATCAGGAAGATGGATAGGCCGTAGAGGTGCAGTGGAGCGTCCACCACGTTCCCCAGACCTAACTCCTCTGGACTTTCACCTGTGGGGAACACTAAAGGATGTCGTTTATCGACAAAAGCCACGCACATTTGATGAACTTCGAGAATCCATCGTACATTCATGTGCAAATATCCAACTGAACACGTTGCAGCCAGTAGTTCGTGCTGTAGTTCGGCGGCATCGTTTGTGTGTGGATGTTAATGGTCACCATTTCGAACACCTACAGTGATATCTTTAAGTTGGACTTTAAGCTACACTTTCACCAAAAATGAGACAACTCCGTCAATTAGCTTGCAAGTTATGGACTTTTAAACAGTGGATACATTTTTTGGACCCCTTTGTATGTAGACAATAGGGATGAAGACGTAGGATGTTAATAAAGTTTGATTTATTTAAATAACGTTATCAGCTTTCATATAAAAACATTTGGAGGCATTACTTTTCAGCAAGTCCTCATATCACAGTCTTAATTTCTTTTCATATTCGTAGAAACATATACCACATTGAAGCTGACCATCTCTACAATGCGCATTCACGAATTCAATTTGGTTTGAATTTTCTGTCATAGCAGCTGATCGATATGAGACGCATAAACCCATGAGTTGTCAGCACCGGAAGAGAAGCAATAAAATATCCTTCATTTCACAAGCTCTAATCCCGCTGTGGCCGTTCTACTTACCCTCCGACCCTGTAGTACGCGATCATCTTTACTTAGCTCATGGTCGAGTTCACCAGATTCAATCAAAACTAAGTTTTTCTTAAAACATTACTGTCTCGGCAAGTGTTTCTGTATGCTACTGAGGAAGAAGTTTACGATCTTAAGAAACTCTTAATGCTAGTTGGGGTTCTTGTATTTGACTGTTAGTTGCTAGATGTATATTATTATAAAATACAGCTGAGAACCGTGGGTTGTACGAACATCGCATTCGGTTCCACGTGATCCAGGGGCAATAGTTTGACGACCACTGAGTTAAGGAGTTTTATTGTAGTTTTGTAGTGGTAGAACGTAATTGTAGCATTGGCATTTCTGAAGTATTACCAATTTTTAAATTAAATACCAGGGATAATTAATTGATATATATACATTAATCATTATTCACGACAATTTGAAGTGTATAGATTATTTTAGCTTCTCTGATAACAGGTTGTGAATAGGAAGAATAAATAAATAAAATAAATGAAGAACAGTCTTCTCAGGTTTCGACTCATGAGGAATAATGGACTGACGTTCCTCCACAGCCGTTCAGATATCTCATAGAAAGTGCCCAAAGCAGAGTTCAACCCATTATAAAGATGATACTGTAATAATGACCTCTAGTAGCTGTCTGAATTCTTTGGAACAGATAGTGTGAATACATGTAGTCCCAGAAATCTTGCGACAAAGTGTGAAAGCTGTAGAGGGTGCCTTGAGGACCAAATCGACGATAGGAATCTATTTCCACAAAAGTCATGCAACGATTCTACACATGGTCGAAGCTATAGGCGCTGGTGCCTGCCACTACACCTGCCTTTCAGCAGCAAACGTGACTGTATGCTGGTGGACCATATACGGAGAGTCTCTGACTGTTGTTTATTATTCAGTGATCGTGAATGATTGCCACAATCGCCAGTGGAGAAGATGGAGGCCTTGTCTCCTACGAATGTGACGCTCTGTTGCCTTGGTGGGTGAGGTTTCACACACAGGTTTCATTCTGCAGTTTATTTTTCTCCTGTATACCGAAAAGCGGTAAAGGAAACAAAAGAAAAATTCGGAGTAGGTATTAAAATCCATGGAGAAGAAATAAAAACTTTGAGGTTCGCCGATGACATTGTAATTCTGTCAGAGACAGCAGAGGACTTGGAAAAGCAGTTGAACGGAATGGACAGTGTTTTGAAAGGAGGATATAAGGTGAACATCAACAGAAGCGAAACGGGGATAATGGAATGTAGTGCAATTAATGCGGGTGATGCTGAGGGAATTAGATTAGGAAATGAGACACTTAAAGTAGTAAAGAAGTTTTGCTATTTGGGGGGGCAAAATAACTGATGATGGTCGAAGTAGAGAGGATATAAGATGTAGACTGGCAATGGCAAGGAAAGCATTTCTGAAGAAGAGAAATTTGTTTACATCGAGCATAGATTTGTCAGAAAGTCCCTTCTGAAAGTATTTGTATGGGGTGTAGCCATTTATGGAAGTGAAACATGGACGATAAATAGTTTGGACAAGAAGAGAATAGAAGCTTTCGAAATGTAGTGCTACAGAAGAATGCTGAAGATTAAATAGTTGAAATGGCTCTGAGCAATATGGGACTTATCTTCTGAGGTCATCAGTCCCCAAGAACTTAGAACTACTCAAACCTACCTAACCTAAGGACATCACACACATCCATGCGCGAGACAGGATTCGAATCTGCGACCGTAGCGGTCGCGTGGTTCCAGACTGTAGCGCCAAGAACCGCTCGGCCATTACGGCCGGCGAAGATTAGATGGGTAGATCACATAACTAATGAGGAGGTATTGAATAGAACTGTGGAGAAGTGGAGTTTCTGGCACAACTTGACTAGAAAAAGGGATCGGTTGGTAGGACATGTTCTGAGGCATCATTTGGTCACGAATTTGGTATTGGAGGGCAACGTGGAGGGTAAAAATCGTAGAAGGAGACCAAGAGATACACTAAGCATATTCAGAAGGATGTAGGTTGCAGTAGGTACTGGGAGATGAAGGAGCTTGCACAGGATAGAGTAGCATGGAGAGCTGCATCAAACCAGTCTCAGGACTGATGACCACAACAACAACAACCGAAAACTTTGTAGGCATTAAATGACTCCACGACAAAAATAAACTGCGGCTGGAAACCAGTGCCTGAAACCGTGACAGAGCACCACATTCATAGAAGACAAGGACATTCTATGCAGCACCTGTGTCCATCTTCTCCACTGGTGATTTTGGCAATCAGTCGCAAGCATTGTAAAACAAAACACATTGAGAGACATTTTGCCTATAGTCCATCAGCATACAAAGTCACATTTGCTGCTGAAGAGGTCGCCTTATGACCAGTGCCTGTAACTTCGACGCTGCGTAGTGTCATTCTATGATGTTTCTGGAGATGGGTTTCTATCGTAGCTTTACTCCTCAAGGCACCCTCTGCAACCTCTTGACGTTTGTCACAACATTTCTAGACACCCTGTGTATACAGGTTGAAACGAATACAAGTGCACATATTTTTATATACGGTAGCTTAATATGGACACTCACCATTGTGTTGGTTGTTTTTTTCTGTTCATCAGTCTCCCCTACAACCACATCATTTACTACCTGATGTTTTCTGCATGATCATAGCTGCATCCCTAAGTGGACTACAACTGTCAGTATAGGCTAACAGCCTTGTATCCATGCGGCTACACTTCGAAACCTGACCTGCGACCAGGGGAAGAAAAGCATCAATGTATTGATCTTGCCAAGTGTACTTTGAAGTACTAACCAACCTAAAAACATACTTCTCCTAATAGTTACAATTGCGAGTATGCAAATGAAGTAAGTACTGATGTAATGTTGTTTAGTACAGTGTTCTCTGTCACCAATAAAACTATCTGCCCTTACACCTCTTACCGCCTACATCCATCAAAGGCTACGAAGCATTGCATTGATAGCAGGTAAGGCCTGTCTATGCAGCAGCTAGCTCAGTCTTGTCACTGGTGATGTTGGCAATATACAGGGTGGTCCATTGATAGTAAACGGGCCAAGTATTTCACGACATAAGCATCAAACGAAAAAACTACAAAGAACGAAATTCGTCTAGCTTAAAGAGGGAAACCAGATGGCGCTATAGTTGGCCCGCTAGATGGCGCCTCCATAGGTCAAACGGATAACAACTGCGATTTTATTAAAAAGAGGATACCCCAGGTTTTATTACATATTCGTGTAGTACGTAAAGAAATATGACTGTTTTAGTTGGACCACTTTTTTTGCTTTGTGATAGATGGCGCTGTAATAGTCACAAACGTATAAGTACGTGGCATCACATTCCGCCAGTGCGGACGCTATTTGCTTCGTGATACATTACCAGTGTTAAAATGGACAGTTTACCAATTTCGGAAGATGTCGATGTCGTGTTGATGTATGACTATTGTGGTCAAAATTCCCAACGGGGGTGTGCTATGTATGCTGCTCGGTATCCTGGACGACATCATCCAAGTGTCCGGACCGTTGGCCGGATAGTTACGTTATTTAAGGAAACAGGAAGTGATCAGCCACATGTGAAACGTCAACCACGACCTGCAACAAATGATGATGCCCAAGTAGGTGTTTCAGCTGCTGTCGCGGCTAATCCGCACATCAGTAGCAGACAAATTGCGCGAGAATCGGGAATCTCAAAAACGTCGGTGTTGAGAACGCTACATTAACAGCGATTGCACCCGTACCATATTTCTACACCAGGAATTGCATGGCGACGACTTTGAACGTCGTATACAGTTCTGCCACTGGGCAAAAGAGAAATTACTGGACGATGACAGAGTTTTTGCACGAGTTCTATTTAGCGACGAAGCGTCATTCACCAACAGCGGTAACGTAAACCGGCACAATATGCACTATTGGGCAACGGAAAATCCACGATGGCTGCGACAAGTGGAACATCAGCGACCTTGGCGGGTTAATGTATAGTGCGCCATTATGGGAGGAAGGATGACTGGCTCCCATTTTATCGATGGCAATCCAAATGGTGCAATGTATGCTGATTTCCTACGTAATGTTCTACCGATGTTACCATAAGATGTTTCACTGCATGACAGAATGGCGATGTACTTCCAACATGATGGATGTCCGGCACATAGCTCGCGTGCGGTTGAAGCGGTATTGAACAGCATATTTCATGACAGATGGATTAGTCGTCACCCGCACGTTCACCGGATCTGACGTCCCCGGATTTCATTCTGTGGGGAAAGTTGAAGGATATTTGCTATCGTGATCCACCGACAACACGCGTCAGCGCATTGTCAATGCATATGCGAACATTACGGAAGGCGAACTATTCGCCGTTGAGAGAAATATCGTTACATGTATTTCCAAAATCATTCAGGTTGATGGACAACATTTTAAGCATTTATTGCATTAATGTAGTATTTATAGGTAATCACGCTGTAACAGCATGCGATCTCAGAAATGGTAAGTTCACAAAGGTACATCTATCACATTGGAACAACCGAAATAATATGTTCAAACGTACCTACGTTCTGTATTTTAATTTAAAAAACTAACCTGTTACTAACTGTTCGTCTAAAATTGTGAGCCATATGCTTGTTACTATTACAGCGCCATCTATCACAAAGCGAAAAAGTGGTCCAACTAAAACATTATTCAGATTTCTTTACGTACTACACGAATGTGTAATAAAAATGGGGGTTCCTATTTAAGAAAACGCAGCTGATATTCGTTTGACCTATGGCAGCGTCATCTAGCTGGCCAACCATAGAGCCCTCTAGTTCCCCCCTTCAAGCTAGACAAGTTTCGCCCTTTGTAGTTTTTTTCGTTTGACGCTTATTTCGTGAGATATTTGGTCCGCTCACGATCAGTGGACCATCCTATATATAGCTGCAGATGAAGTCGCAGCAGACAGAAGAGAGGCGCTCAAGTGCTGTGAGTACACCAGGGTCCAACCTTGTCTCCCTCTCACACACACACACACACACACACACACACAGAAAAACTCTGTTTCGTCCCCGCCTCCGTGCCTCGCTCTTCACCCCCCCCCCCCCCCTCCCCTTTTCTCTAGCTCCACCTCCCTCATTCGCTGTGTCTCTGTTTCTTAGGAACAGGATATCCGCCAGCTGCGACCACCTGCTGATGTGCAAGGTACGATGATTCGAGCAGAGGAAACAGCGGTGGCGCCGGCGTAGCGTGGGGCATAGTTTCGCTTGGGAGGCATAGTAAGCGTGTGTGTGTGTGTGTGTGTGTGTGTGTATGTGTGTGTTTTGCACTCGCGAACAATGGAGGCGGCTGGTCCTCGAGCGGGGGGGGGGGGGGGGGGGGTGCCTAATTACTGCAGGCCCCGGCGACACGAGAGGTCGTTACGGCCAGACAACAAAGACCAGTGGGCCAGCGCCGCGACGCCCCCGACGCGCGACGCCGACGCGGCGCCCGTCTTCTCGCTTACCGTGCGACGGCTGAACGGGCACCGAGAGTAACGGATACCAGCCGGGAAGAGTGGCCTGCTAGCCAACCGCTCCCAGTGGAAAGTGTACTGGTCATTACACTGCCATCAAAGCGCTGAATCAAAAGATAATGATGAAACTTCCTGGCCGATTAAAACTGTGTGCCGGACCGAGACTCGAACTCGGGTTCCGAGTTCGGGTCTCGGTCCGGTACACAGTTTTAATCGACCAGGAAGTTTCATATCAGCGCACACTCCGCTGCAGAGTGAAAATCTCATTCTGGAAAGATAATGATAATGCCTTCACTGCTGGGATGCACGTCTAGACACTGTCCTCTAGCAGCACGTTCCTAAAGTTACGTAGCTTTAGAGTAACGCTCTTGTCGTACTCATTAGCTCTATGTTATTAGATTTGTGGTTCTAAGATAATGTGTAAGCACATTTAACACAACAGGCGATGCTAGGGTAATTTAATGATAAATCATGGCAACGCTATATCACCTATCACAGTCCTAGAGCGCCTGTAGTTGACGCAGTACGTTCTTCGAAATCGATGGCAAACAAATTAAGTAACTCTTTTTTTCAGAGCGGGATATCATTCTGACTGGTTTGATACGTGCCGCTAAGACTTTTTCTGTGGAAACCATTTCATTTGCACCCAACGTCCCCTATTATTTGTGTACCAATTTCAATCACTGCCTTCCCCTTAAGTTTTTCCCCTTTACGGCTGCCCCAGGTATCGTGGAAGTTACTCCTCACCGTCTTAAAACATGTCCTGTCCTCCTGTTCCTTCTCCTTCCCAATATTTTCCATATGTTCCTCTCCTCTTTGACTCTGCAGTGAACCCTTTCATTTATTGTCTTACAAGTCCATCTATTTTCAAAGTTCTTCTATAGCACTACATCTCTAATATTTTGCTTCCTTTACTTTCCGTTTTCCCGCGTTCCCTGCAGTACTGTGCTCCACAGGTAGATTCTCGGAAATTTCTTCCTCAGATTTTGCCTCTGCTAATCTGATTTTCATTTCCCCTTTACTTCGCCCGCCATATGTTATTTTGGATCCAAGGTAACAGAATTCCCCCACTTCGTCAGTTTTTTATCCCCAATTTTAATGTTAATTTTATTGCTAATCTCTTTTCTAATTCTCCTCCTTACTTTCTTCTTTCTCCGATTTGTTCTCAATCCGTAGCATGTGCTCATTGGACTCTTCATTCCATTCACCCTGTCCTGTGTTTCATTTACGCTAAGGACTGCAATGTCACCGGCGAATCTTATAGTTGATGTTCTTCCACCCTGAATTCTAATACCAGTCTTGAATTTTTATGTTTTTGTACGTATTGTATACCAGAATATAAAATGTTCTATCATAGTACAAAAGAGGTGAATATGTTCTGGGATGTAAAAAAAATTAACTAGCTTTTGGCCTTATTTGCCAGCTTCAGAGCTTTAAATCAAAATATCTTGATAGATTCGCGTTAGTATTAGCACCCATGTCATATAACATAATGCATCATAATAAGTAAAGTAACGTGATACACGACGTGCGGTTTTTATTGTCTTTAGAACCATGTTACTTCTACCACAGCAGCGAATAAAGCTTTCACAAAACAACAGGGCGACCATTAATTACATGTATTTGCGCACCTTCTTACAAAATTTGAACCAATTCGCACAAGTCTGAGACATGTAACCGTCACGCGTAAAAAAACTTGGTTTTTGCACGTAAAATGCGAATGAAGCTAGATTTTTGAATGACAGTTTTCAATTTTGTCGTGAGAATGTATTTTTTATTTTTATTAATCACTTAAAGCAAGTTCCGCGAGTTCAGTCCTCGTAAGAATGAACTTTTGGTGTTACATTGAGGTTGACTTTAAACCATGGCTAAAAAATTTCGTTTTTATTTTATCTATTTATCCAGTCTAGCGAAAATCTTGGATCGAATCGTAAAGGTTTTTAAAATATACAAGTGGTGCATCTCAAAAACCTTCCTAAATAACGTATTTTTGTACGTATTTGCACGTAAAATCCGAACGATACACATACAAATGTCCCATTAGCTGATCACTCATTTCAGCCCAGTTAATATCTTCCGCAAAAGGAATTGATCAATTTGTAAAATTTGCCTGGGAGTCACATCCACTTCTTTGCTCAAAACTTGC
This sequence comes from Schistocerca piceifrons, assembly GCF_021461385.2. Lineage (NCBI taxonomy): Eukaryota > Metazoa > Arthropoda > Insecta > Orthoptera > Acrididae > Schistocerca > Schistocerca piceifrons. Next base: position 921,273,520 of record NC_060140.1, read on the forward strand.
TTAATATACTGTAACATACCTACAGCAAGACAGATGTTCGAATCGCTATACAAATGGCCTTTGCCTAAACCAATAGCTTTTCATCTCATGTTCCTAGCTCAAACAGGCACCGAGCTCCAACACTCATGCAAACTGTGATTCTGCGCGCGGGCTTCTCAAACATATTCGCTAGAGCGCTTCCGCACTTTTACGATTATCCGTCTTTCACTGTAGCTTACACCAATTTTCCTGAGAATTTCGAACATCTTCACCATTTTAAACTGATGAATGCTTTTTCTAGTTTGATAAAGACTACGAATGTATCTTCCTTTTTCTTAATCTTGACTCCATTTCCAAGTACAACGTCGGATCTGTCTTCTTGGTGACTTTAATTGTCCTAAAGCCTAACTGATCGGCATCCAACACATCGTCAATTTTCGTTTATATTCTTCTGTATACTATTGTTGCCATCAATTAGAGTGCAAGATTTTATAAGCTAACTGTGGGACAGGTTATATGCCCTTGCAGTCTCTATCGGGACCAGGAGAAACCATCAGTGACAATGAAAACTATAGTCGAGCCTGAGAATTACTCAGCTTACTCTTTCACATTTCCATTGCAGCGACCAGCACTTAGTTTTACCTTTCCGAGGAACACAATGTATCCGATGAAGAAAAGATTCGTAAGGGTTCGAAATCAGGGCCCTATTGGCTTAACAGCCTACGTCTTTAAAGGCGGAACTGGAGGGAGCGATGACCTGTGGAGTGCGAATGGAAGCCCTACTTAAAAAAAGAAAGAAATTAAAATTACGAAATAAAGTTTAAAGAATTGGTAAAGGTTAGAGAAACAGTTCGAGGTCAGCAGCACGCGCTGTGACAAAAATTTCTTTTCAACATTTGTATTACGTCAAACTCGTATGTCAACACAGTAGAGGAGGTGACAACTAAAATCGACAAAGCTCTCCGAATGGGCAATGATACTGGCCCCAACTACCTTATTCGCAAATTTTCCGAATAAATACAAAACTGATGACTTTAACATGTCTGCCGTCTCAGAAACTCAAATACAAAACAGTTTAGCAGCCTATGGAGTTTTTGCAAGATGTACATGATTTCCCAAGAGGAATGGTCAATATTCACGGATGTCAATGGAACCATCTTTCGAAGCAAAGCTGTGTGGTGAAATGCGTACCTTAAGAGCTATGACCTTCATTTTCGTTACTGTGAAACGAATATCTTCTACTGCAAGGTCTTTGCTTTGCACGTTTTGAGACCAAAACACGAAACAGATGTCCAGTAAACATGGGCTCCAAAGCGCATACTTTAAGAGCTGTGAGCACTTATGACCACTTGTTCACCTTCGCTGTTGCGAAACACGTTTCTGCTACTGGACAAGTATTCATAGCCCTTAAGGCACGTACTCTAGAGCCTATGTTTACTGAACTGTTTTTCTTGCTTTGGTCCATGCTACCATCTCTCATAACATGGAAAGCACAGATTTTGCAGTAGCAGAGATTTGTTTCACAGTATCGAAGATGAAGAAGCTCTGAAGGTATGCATTTCCCAGCCCATGTTTACTGGACTGTTTTGCCTCGAACGATCGTTCCTTTCACATATGTGAGTACTGACCACTGCTCCTGGAACACGCATTATTGAAATTTCCTGAATGATTAAAACTCTGTGACGGACGAGACTCGTACTCGGGACCATTGCCCGTCGCGGGAAAGTGCTCTAAATTCTGAGCTACACGTGCACGACTCAAGATCCGTCTTCACAACTTCAATTCTGCCAGTACCTCGTCTCCTACCTTCCAAACTTCACAGAAGCTCTTCTGCGAACCTGCAGAGCTAGCACTCCTCGAAGAAAGGATATCGCGGAGACATGGCTTAGCCACAGCCTGTGGGATGTTGCCAGAATGAGATTTTCATTCTGCAGCGGACTGTGCGCTGATATGAATTGCCCTGATGTGCAGTTTTGAAGGTAGGAGACGAGGTACTGTCAGAATTGAAGCTGTGCAGACGGGTCGTGAGTCGTGCTTAGGTAGCTCAGAATTTAGAGCACTTTCTCTCGAAAGGCAAGGACCCCGAGTTCGAGTCTCGGTCCGGCACACAGTTTTAATCTGTCAGGAAATTTCATATCATCGACCACTCCGCTGCAGAGTGGAAAATCTCTTTCTGGAACACGCTTTAGTGACAGAGAAAACACTTTGACACTTCAGGAAGAATTTACTAATTCCAAATCCAAAGAAAGCTGGTGCTGACAGTTGTGAATGTTACTAGACCACAGTTCCACAGTACCCATTCCTTCCCCGTAAACAAAATCCTATTTGTGAATATTTTCACCCAGCAACTAGTAAACAGCTCTCTGGTTCAAAAAATGGTTCAAATGGCTCTGAGCACTATGGGACTCAACTGCTGAGGTCATTAGTCCCCTAGAACTTAGAACTAGTTAAACCTAACTAACCTAAGGACATCACAAACATCCATGCCCGAGGCAGGATTCGAACCCGCGACCGTAACGGTCTTGCGGTTCCAGACTGCAGCGCCTTTAACCGCACGGCCACTTCGGCCGGCAAACAGCTCTCTCCGCAAACGAAAAAGTACTTCAACTTTACCACACTTTCCGCTCTTCTTCCTGTATCCTGTACCATACAGGGAACCCACTGACATATCCCGAAGCGAAATTCTAGCTCGATTTAACCCTTGTATAACACTCCAGTCTCACACGTAGTAAACTCCCTTTTCCTGCCGGTGCCACCATACTGATTGTACCCGAACTCTTGCGACAAAACCTCGGAGGTCGTCCAGGGGTATTTTCTGAATATTCTGCTATCAGGGATAAGGTATTTCCGAAGACTCGACTAGGAGTGATAGCGTACTTATGATTCTCGAGGTTTTCCCGGACGACAGAATATTCCATTACTTTTTGAGTAGTGTTCCTTCTTCTTTCGATATACGAGGTGCGGCTGGATAAAAACCGGACTGATGCTGGAAAAAACATTTATTTACAATTATTTACAATTTCATGTTACCTCCTTCAATGTACTCTCCTCCTTGGTCTCTACACCGCTCCATACGAATTTTCCACTGTTCATAGCAATGCTGCAGATCATTTCCGGTAAGTCCATACATTACTTCCGTCGCTTTTTCTTTTACTGCTTCAACAGTCTCAAATCTAGTTCCTTTCAAAGCTGACTTGACTTTAGGGAAAAGAAAAAAGTCATAGGGGGCCAAATCAGGTGAGTAGGGTGGATGATCTAAGATGGGAATGTTGTGTTTTGCCAAAAACGTCTTCACTGACAACGCACTGTGAGCTGGGGCATTGTCTTGGTGAAGGATCCATGACTTTTTTCTCCACAAATCGTTCCGTTTTCTCCGTACTCGCTCACGTAGGGTAGCCAGGACGCTAATGTAGTAATGCTGATTCACGGTTTGTCCCTCTGGTACCCAATCAATGTGCACAATCCCTTTGATGTCAAAAAAAAAAACAATCGTAATTGCCTTGAATTTCGATTTTGACATTCGTGCTTTTTTTTGTCGTGGAGAACCAGGAGTTTTCCAATGCATCGATTGGCGTTTAGTTTCGGGATCGTAAGTAAAAAACCACGATTCATCGCAAGTAATAACATTTTGTAAGAAGGTGGGATCACTTTCAATGTTTTCCAGGATGTCAGAACAAATCATTCTTCGGCGTTCCTTCTGTTCAATTGTGAGACACTTTGGAACCATTTTTGAACACACTTTGTTCATGTTGAAACTTCCATGAAGAATCTGCCTAACACTTTCCTTGTCAACTCCTGTTAACTCAGACACTGCTCTGATTGTTAAACGGCGATCTTGTCGTACAAGTTTACCGATTTTTTCTATGTTTGCATCAGTTTTTGCTGACAATGGTCTGCCAGTGCGAGTGTCATCACTGGTGTCTTCGCGGCCATCTTTAAATCGTTTAAACCACTCAAACACTTGTGTTCGCGATAAACAATCATCGCCGTACACTTGTTGTAACATTACAAACGTTTCACTTGCAGATTTTCCTAGTCTGAAACAAAATTTGATGTTAACACGCTGTTCTTTCTGTACACTCGACATTTTCCGACGCACAGAAAAAACGTCAACTACTTAAAACAGACGCCACGGGCAGACTGAGTGCAGGAGGCAGATGAAACTCGAGCAGTAGGCGGAGCGAGAGTCACGTGACAGGCCACGCGACTTTCAGCCTTATTGGATTCGTTTCATTGTTTCACCAGTACTAGTCCGGTTTTTTTCTAGCCACACCTCGTACATCTGATAACCTTACGACCATCTTCAAGGTGAGTAGCTCACAAAGTTTAAACCACTTGACACAATACCGTGGAGTGAACGCACCTGCATCAGAGATAGTGCTACCGGCAACGTGATCGTCAAACATAGATAAAACACTATGCGTTTAAAAATAAAACAAAGCAAGCGCAGAGTCAGCAAATCGACAGTGCTTACGAATTATGCTTGTAGACCTCATGTGGTAGAAGGGCTCATTGCCCCATGAGACAGATGTCCTTTCCAGGGACGTCTACTTAGATAGCTAGCCGGATGGGAAGAGGTGAGTGAAAGCCAGACTTGCTTACAACTGATCAGTCATGGTGAAAGCACCTTATCTAAGGGAAGAACACTCGATATGACAGTTCTCTGTCCTCCAGGACTAGATGTTCAGCTACAGGTCAGTGACCTCGACTAGTAAAATAATTAACTCTTACAAGTTTCAGCAGGTAAACAGCCGGACGGATCAGCTTTACGTCGGCTATAGCATGAAAGACACGGGAATAAGGTATATGGAACACGGAAACAAGGAAAAAGTTAAAAGAATCTGAATTGTTTAATGATGTGGTGACGTTTTATAGCGGAATACTTCAAGACACCAGATTTGAAGCAGGAGCTGCCATTCTCGTGGATAAAAAATCGGCGTCTAAAGTAGACTCATATCCCTTTATTGATGAGTGTAAGATTAAAGTCTAGAAGTGGCTACTTGACAATAGTGGCGATATATGCGCCAGAAGAAGGAAAGAAAGAGAAGACGAAAGGATTGTTTCCGGATCTGAAAAATTAAACAGACAAGCAAAATAAAAATATCTTGTTAGTATTACTAGCGATTTTAACGAAACAGTAAGGAACCAACCTATAACTAATGTAACCTGCACACAAGGGGAATGTACGGGGTGGTTATAACTAAACTTTGACTAACTGAAAACTATTTACTCAATTTTATACGAACAATGTTCAGACTGTGCTATGCAGGATTTGCATAGATAATAGTGTTAGTATCATCTACATCCACATGAACACTCTGCAATTCACACTTAAGTGCCTGGCAGAGGGTTCATCGAACCATTTTCATACTACTTCTCTTTCATTCCATTCTCTAATGGCGTGTGGGAAAAAGGAACACTTAAATCCTTCCGTTAGAGCTCTGCTTTCTCTTATTTTATTATTATGATCATTTCTCCCTAGGTAGGTGGGTGTCACCAAAATTTTTTCGCATTCGGAAGAGAAAGTAGATGATTGAAATTTCGTAAATAGTTTTCGCCGGAAAGAAAACCGCCTTTGTTTCAATGACTGCCACCTCAACCCGCGTATCATATCAGTGACACTCTTACCCATATTTCGCGATAACACGAAACGAGCTGTCCTTCTTTGCACTTTTTCGATGTCCTCCGTCAATCCTTCCTGGTAAGGAACCCACACCACGCAGCAATATTCCAGCGGAGGACGGACAAGTGTAATGTAGGCTGTCTCTTTAGTGGGCTTGTCGCATCTTCTAAATGTTCTGCCAACAAAGCGCAGTCTCTGTATCGCCATCTCCACAATATAATCCACGTGGCCTTTCCAATTTAAGTTGCTGGTAATTGTAATTCCTAGGTATTTAGTCGAATTGACAGCCCTTATATTTGTGCGATTTATCGTATACCCAAAATTTGTCGGATTTCTTTTAGTACCCTCGCACTTTTCTTTGTTTACTGCGAGTTGCCACTTTTCGCACCATACAGAAGTTCTCCCTAGATCAATTGGAATTGATCGTCTGATTAGTTTACTAGACGGTAAATTGCAGCGTCATCTGCAAACAATCTAAGGGAGCTGCTCAGATTATCACCTAGATCATTTATGTAAACCAGGAACAGCAGAGGGCTTATGACACTACCTTGCGGAACTCCAGATATCACTTCTGTTCTACTCGATGATTTACCGTCTATCACTACGAACTGTGACCTCTCTGAGAGGAAATCACGAATCCAGTCACACAAGTGAGATGATACTCCATATGCCTGCCCGCAATTTGATTAATAGTCGCTTGTGAGGAACGGTATCAGAAGCCTTCTGGAAATAGGAATATGGAATCGTGGAATCGATCAGAGATCTCTTGTCGACAGCACTCATTACTTCTTGGGAATAAAGAGCTAGCTGTGTGGCACAAGAACGATATTTTCTGAATCCGTGTTGGTTATGTATCAATAACTCATTTTCTTCAAGGTGATGCACAATGTTCGAGTACAGTATATGCTCCAAAATCCTACTGCAAATTGAGGTCAGTGATATGGGTCTGTAATTCAATGGATTACGCCTATTTCCTTTCTTGAATATTGATGTGACCTGTTGTCCTGTGCTACTTTCCAGTCTTTAGGAACAGGCTAGTCATGAGTTGCTGTTAGGCGCCGGCATTGGTACGGCGACGTAGGGTTGAAACAGAACCACCTGTGTGCATTACAGCTGCAGTCAGTCAACAAGGGTCTGGAGAAGGTGAGCAGGTCTTGACTTCTAATGCTGTTTAATCGAAACATCATCATTATTGCTGTGTATCGACGCATTAAAGTAATGCGGAGGAGTCCTCGTCCGGCACCTAGGCTGAAGAACACGATACGGGAGTTAGAATTAACTGCCGATTTAGGAATTGCTCCTCGGAGAGGCCGACGACCAACTGCACCACAACTTGTTGAAGTTACTGTTTTTATGCGTGAGAATGATGGACTCAGTGTGTGATCTTTAAGCTGTGCACAAGCTGTGTTACGACAGATGGACATTCGTCGTTCGCGGAGTCCTGTGACCAGTTGTAAAATGGTGTCCAGGCTTTTGTGGAGGCAGGTGATCGTCACACTGAAGAACGTTTGTAGCTTGGAACGTAAATAGGGTACAAAATTAACAAATGTTGCTCTCACATATTGAAATTAAAACGTGTTTCTTTGAATGGTATATGCATTACTTCTCTTCCACAAGTTCTTACAGATGTTTCCACAAAGTTTCATTGTTCTGCGATCACTCATTTGTCGTGGAGACCCTCTCAAGTAGCGAAAGTTTGATTATAACCACCCTGTATTTTGAATGAAAACGGATAAGGACGAACACAATTCGCAATTTATAATAACTTGAGAATTACTAAAACATTTAAAAAAAGAATACTCACAAGCATACGTGGTCAGCTCGAGGTGAAAGGTCATTAATCGATTACATAACAGTGAGCAGGCATCATCACTGATAATTGATTTAAGAGTATATCAAGGAAGCGGCATCTATACTACTACTACTACTTGCTAAAATGAACATCTAACAAGCTGGAGAAGGAGTAGTAACCCTTATTTACAGAAATAAAGAAAACATTCGAAGTACCCTTCTCAACTATAAAAACGTATAACTGTTATACGAAAATGCATCCTGGACAAGTAGGGAGTATCGTGACGAATACAGGGATTAGCGACAAGGCAGTAGCTGCTAGGCTGAATACTGTAGCACCTACGACCATCAAAAAGAAACGCAAAGTGTATCTATTTAAAAAAGCTGATAAAAATGTTCTTAACGCCTTTTTAAAAGACGGTCTTCAGTCCTTCCGATCTGATCGTTTAAGTGTAGAAAAGATGTGGAATGGTTTCAGATCGATAGTATTGACGGATGTTGAGAGATATGTACCACATGAATTAATAAGTGATGGCACTGATCCCCCACGGTACACCAAGATTGGCGAAGTATTGCAGAAGCTCCAAATATAGCGCGTACTTCAATGTGAGAAGCTTTTTAGAATTTCCAGAACGAAACTCTGTCTCGGAATCTGGCAGAAAACCCAAACAGATTCTGGTCATACACAAAGCACACTAGTGGTAAGACGCAGTCAATACCTCCAATGCGCAATAACAACGGTGAAGTCACTGATGACAGTGCCACTAAAGCAGAGTTCTTAAACACGCTTTTCCGTAACTCCTTCACCAAGGAAGACCTAGTAAATATTCCTCAGTCCCAATCAAGAACAACTGCCAAGTTGAGAAACAGAGAACTAGATATCCTCGGTGCAGCAAAGCATCTTAAATCACTTAATAAAGGCAAGGTCTAGGTCAAAACTGTTTCTTTCACAGTATGCTGATACAATAGCTCCATATTTAGCAATTATATACAACCGCTCACTCACAGGAAGATCCGTATCCTGAAGTCAAGTCAAACCAGTACCCAAAGAGAGAAGTAAGAGTAATCCGCCGAATTACAGGCCCATATCACTAACACCGATTTGCAGCAGGGTTTTGGAAAGTATACTGTGTTCGAACATTACGAAGTACCTCGAAGAAAACGATTTACTGATACATAGCACGGATTCAGAAAACAGCGTTCGTGTGAAACACAGCTAGCTCTTTATATTCATGAAGTAATGAGTGCTATCGACAGGGAATGTCAAATTGATTCCATATTTTTGGATTTCCAGAAGGCTTTTGACACCGTTCCCCACAAGCGTCTTCTAACCACACTGCGTGCCTATGGAATATCGCCTCAGGCTGTGCTACTGGATTCGTGGTTTCCTCTCAGAAAGGTCACAGTTCGTAGTAATAGACGGAAAGACATCCAGTAAAACAGAAGTAATATCGGGCGTTCCCCCAAAGGATGTGTTGTAGGCCCTCCATCGTTCGTGATCTATATTAAAGACACAGGAGCCAATCTGAGTAGCCGCCTTAGATTGTTTGATGCTGTCATTTACCGTCTCGTAAGGTCATCAGATGACCAAAACGAATTGCAAAATGATTGAGATAAGACATCTGTATGGTGCGAAAAGTGGCAATTGACCCTGAATGAAGAAAAGTGAGAAGTTATTCACATGAGTACTAAAAGAAATCCGCTAAATTTCGATTACGCAGTATGTCACACAAATCTGACGCCTGTAAATTCAACTAAATACTCAAGGATTACAATTACAAATAACCTAAATTGGAACGATCACATAGATAATGTTGTTGGTCGAGCAAACCAAAGACTGCGATTTATTGGCAGAATACTTAGAACGTGCAATAGGTCTACTAAAGAGACTGCTTACAACACGCTTGTCTGCCCTGTTCTGGAGTATTGCTGTGCGGTGTGGGATCCGCATCAGGTGGGACTGACCGATGACATCGAAGAAGTTCAAAGAAGGCAGCTTGTATTATCGCGAAATAGGGGAGATAGCGCCACAGACATGAAATGTGAATTGGAGTGGCTATCATTAAAACAAAAGCGTTTTTCATTGCGACAGGATCTTCTCATGAAATTTACATCACCAGTTTTCTCCTCCGATTGCGGAAACGTTCTATTGGCACCCACCTACAAAGGGACAAATGATCACCACTATAAAATAAGAGAAATCAGGGCTCGCACAGAAAAATTTAAGTGCTCGTTTTTCCCGCGTGCCGTTCGATAGTGGAACCGTAGAGAGACATCTTGAAGGTGGTTCATTGAACCCTCTACCAGGCACTTTGTTGTGAATAGCAGAGTAACCACGTAGATGTAATAAACGAAAAATTGCTGTTGAAACCCTCCACTGATCGAAGACTATAAATAGTACTGTTCAGAAGGAAGCTTTTCAGGCACTGGGGAAAAGATTTAAAAGATATAATATGAAGGAAGTTCGATATGGACTGAAAAATCAGAGAAAATAATAAGAGAGGAAAAGGATGCATATACAAAATATCTACAAAAGAAAATACCGGAATTAAGAGCAAATGCTAACCGAGAACGTACAAAAGCACACAGAGCAGGTTGGGACTGTTATACAAATAGTCCAGTAACTGACGAAATTTAGTGGGAAATCCGAGCTTGAGTCCTGTACCAGCAAAAATTATCGTATGTCGTTTTAGATACAAGGTGCGACGACCAATGATCCATTCTTTCATGCGTGCGGATACCCACCAAAGCTGATCCCTTGCGGGAATGCTGCACGGCTAGTGAGGGGTTCATGGGTAAGCTGGTTCAAAAGGCTCTGAGCACTATGGGACTTAACATCTGACGTCTTCAGTCCCCTAGAACTTAGAACTACTTAAACCTAACTAACCTAAGGGCATCACACACATCCATGCCCGAAGCAGGATTCGAACCTGCGACCGTAGCGGTCACGCGGTTCCAGACTAAAGCGCCTAGAACCGCTCGGCCACACCGGCCGGCTCATGGGTAAGCGATGCTACGTTAGCAGTGCGCAGCAGACTGGGTATTTGGGTCCGAATGACCACGGCAGCTAAGTCGACCGCCCGCGTTACGTGGGAGATCCGGGTCGCGTCCTGGTACAGTACGAATTTTCGCCTGTCACTGATTCATACCTGCCTCGGGCACGGATGTGTGTGATGTACTTAGGTTAGTTAGGTTTAAGTAGTTCTAAGTTCTAGGGGACTGATGACCTCAGAAGTTGAGTCCCATAGTGCTCAGAGCCATTTGAACCATTTGAACTGAATCATAACAATGCCTAAATGCGTGTATTGACACTGAAAATCTCTGGAAAGCGTGGTGTGGTTGCTGTCATTGTGGGAACAGCCTAGTATAGCGTCGTTGCACCGCTCTTCCACTGCAATCCATACACGACCTGCATGTCGGTAAACTCTTCATTCCTGCTACTGTGCATCGCTGTTAACAACAATAATTAGCAAACTGGAGTGTCATTTGGGAGGACGAAGGTTCAAATCCGCGTCCGACAATCCATATTTAGGTTTTCCGTGATTTCTCTAAATAGTTCCTGGCAAAACCCATGGTGAGTCCTATACAAGCGTGCGGCCAATATCCTTCCGCATTCGTCTCTAATGATCTCTGCATCTACATATATACTCCGCTAGCCACCAAGCGGTGTGTGGCGGAGGGCACAATTCCCGCCAAAGTCATATTTCCTCTGTTCCTCTGTTCCACTCGCGGATCGCGCGAGGGAAAAACGACTGTCTCAACGCCTCAGTACGAGCTCTTATTTCCCTTATCTTTGAATGGTCACCATTGCGGGACTTGAAAGTTGGTGGTAGTAATATATGCTCTACATCCTCGGTAAAGATAGGATTTCGGAATTTAGTGAGCAGCCCCTTCTGTTTAGCGCGCCGTCTATCTGCAAGTGCGTCCCACTTCAAACTTTCTACGAGATTTGTAACGCTCTCGCGATGGCTAAATGTACCAGTCACGAATCTTGCCGCTCTTCTGTGGACCTTCTCAATCTCTTGAATCAGACCCAACTGGTAAGGGTCCCATACCGACGAACAACAAGACTGGACGAACCAACGTATTGTAAGCTATTTCCTTTGGTGAAGGACTACATCGCTTCAGGATTCTACGAATAAACCACAAACTAGAGTTCGACTTACCCGTTACTTGTGTAATCCAATCATTCCATTTTAGATCATTTCGAATAGTCACACCCAGATACTTCACAGACGTTACCGCTTCCAAAGACTGGGCATTTATTTTGTACTCGTAGATTAATGGGGCTTTTCGCCTTGTTATACGCAGTAGGTTGCACTTACTAATATTGAGAGATAACTGCCAGTCATTACACCACGCATTTATTTTCTGCAAATCGTCATTGATTTGTTCACAACTTTCGTATGATATTACTTTCCCGTAGACTACAGCATAATCGGCAAACAGTCTAAGGCCGCTGTCAGTACCATCAACCAGATCGTTTATGTAAATAGTGAAAAGAAGAGGACCTATTACGCTGCCCTGGGGCACACCTGAAGTTACGCTTGTCTCTGTTGAAGTCACCCCGTTCACGACGACATACTGCTCCATGTCTGTTAGAAAACTTTCTATCTAGCCGCATATGTCATCGGATAGACCGTAAGCGCGCACTTTTTGTAGCAAGCGACAGTGCGGAATTGAGACGAACGCCTTTCGAAAGTCGAGAAATATGGCATCAACCTGGGAGCCGGTATCTAGAGCCTGTTGTATATCATGCACAAAGAGGGCCAGCTGTGTCTCGCATGACCGCTGTTTCCTAAAACCGTGCTGCTTTCTGCAGATGAGCTTCTCAGAGTCTATAAAGGTCATTATGTCTGAACACAAAATATCTTGCATGATTCTACAATAATCGATGTCAGTGAAATTGGCCGGTAATTATGTGCATCCGATTTTCTACCCTTTTTATAGATTGCTATGACCTGGGCCTTCTTCCAGTCCCGTGGAACTATCCGCCGTTCCAATGATCTCTGATAGATGACGGATAAGAATGGTGCTATATTTGTAGCATAGACAACATAAAATCTTACGGGGATACCGTCTGGGCCAGATGCCTTCCTGGCTTTTAAGGATCATAACTGTTTTACAATCCCAGATACAAACGAAAGGATGTCAGCCATCCTTTCTTTTGTTCTATAATTGAAAGGGGGAATGGTGCTGCAGTCCTCTATCGTAAACGAGAAGTTAAACCGTAAACGGGAAGTTAATCCTTAATTTATCTTTTTACCTTCCATCACTGCTAACGTGCAACTATCACAGACAGAAAGACAAACTCGAAACAAAACCCATAGACTTGGGGGAGAAGAGTAAAGAGGGTATTACTGTCGCCAGCAATAAACAGTGTGTGTGAATTGACTACGTCTGTTCCCAAAGAAGATACACAGTGCATATTGCCGACATTTACACTGTTACGAGCCACAGGAGTGGCATGAACGTGGAGTATTTTAGTCAAATGTTAGAATATACACTGATAAACCAAAACATTACGACCACAGCCTACCCCGAAGTTGGATGCTACCTGGTGGTGATGCCAGCACGTGACGCGTTAACAGAAGTGTTTGACAAAGAGCAGGTTATTATTACGCAGAGGCTGTGACCGAGTATCTCGAAAACGGCGAACCTGCTCGAATGTTCACGTACTACCGTCGGAAAGAGATTGGACAGTGAATCTACCGCTAGGCATTGAATAGTTGGACCTCCATGACTCTTCACATGGGGGTTCTTCACGTGGGGTTCTAAGGCTTGTTTGTTCTGTAAAGCAGGATAGATGTTGATCTGTGGTATCTCGGCCGAAAGAGCAAAATGCTGGTGCAAGCACAAGTGTTTCGGGGCACACTGTTCATCGTACATTGTTAAATAATGTTACCATTTTTCACCAAAGTATTCCGGGATTTAAGAATAAAGTAGATTAGCTCCTGATTCGTTTGGATGACATTGAATCTGATATTGTAACAGATATACTATGCCTGTCTGAGCATCACATTATATCTGATATGGAAAAGGTAAATATCAGTGGTTACAAACTAGCTGCACATACGAGTAGAGAGAATAAGGTGAGAGGAGGAGTTGCCATATATGTCAAAAGTTATCATTGTGTTAAAAGCTTAGATAGAAGAAAGTTTTTTCTAGAGCAACATATAGAAGCACGTGGCTGTCAACTTAAACTGAGGGAGGTCTTGCTCGGTACTTTCAATTTGACATCTGTCATTGATTTTCCTACTCGGGTAGTAAAGGGCAGCAGCACATTGATAGATAACACTTTTATAGACCAAGATATGTTTAAAAACATAAATTCCTGTCCTCTTGAGAATAGCCTTTCTGATAATGGTGCTCAGCTAGTTACAGTATATGACATATCTTCACTCAGTAATTCAGAACTACCCTCCAAAGTTGTGCGTTCAATTAATGACTCAACAATTCGAAATTTCAGGGAAAATCTTCAGCAATTAGACTGGGATGAGATGTGCAAGGAACCAGGTGCTAAATTAAAATGTGACCATTTCATGATACACTTGTAAGAGAATTTGAAAACTGTTTCACCAAAAATAGTTAAATCTAATTATAAGAAACCAGGAAAAAAAGCTTGGCTTACTAAAGGAATAAAAATATCTTGCAACCACAAAAGGGAACTGTATCTAACAACAAGAAAGAATGACCCAGAAACAGCCAAATATTATAAAAACTACATACATTAAGAAAGGTTATTAAGAAGTCCAAAAGCATGTGCATCATGTCTGAGATTAATACCTCTGATCATAAATTCAAAATAATTTGGAATATTATTACAAGGGAGACAGGGCAAGCAAGAGTACAGGATGACGGCATTACCATCAAAGCGAATGAAAACTTGAAACAAACAATAAACCAGAAGTCGAAAACATTTTTAATAATTATTTTTTAAATGTTGTAGAGAAAATAGCATCTAAATGTTCATTAGAAGAAGCAAGGCAGTTAATGGAAGAGGCCTTACCCACGCAATTTGATACAATTGAAATTCCACCCACCTCTCCTTTTGAAATTAGGAAGATAATAAACTCTATCAAGAATAAAAGCTCACATGGCTCAGTAATGGGTAAATTACACTCCTCTGAAATGGGTAAATTATGCCGCCACAAAAGTCTTTGGTCACTTACCTAATAGCATCAAAAGTCTGACAGATAGTCACATAGCATTTAAAAGGAAATTAAAAGAATTTCTGAATGGCAACTCCTTCTACTCATTAGATGAATTTTTGGAAACCGTCTGGGTCGCTATCAGGCGCCATTATCGCTTACGCGAAGCAGCGGCCCGTTATTTACGCGAATTAGACGACCTTTGCGTAGACAGCTAATGTCACATACCTCCAAAAACTTGTCAACAAACTGTTCGATCCCTGATACGCAGGATCAGTGATGTATTTAATTCCAAAAACTGACAAACAAGCTATTGCGCAGGTGATCATAATGTTTTGGCTCACCAGCGTAATTGGAACAATTCCAATGGAGTTTCTTGGCAGACCCCCACGACTGTTCGCTGCCAGCCGCCACAAGGTAGAGGCACACCCGAATATTTGTAAATGATAACGCCTTGTAGCATAACGTTTTAATCACAAACTAAAACATGTGACAGAATGTTTTCGCATGCGCAGTATTTAAAATAAAATTATGAGACTTTTATCACTTGATGTCCAAATACCAATGTATATTACTAAGAAGAGGAACTTGAGGGGCTAGCCATATATGACATAAGCTTCTTTTATCAAGCTTATGTTTAACTTCAGTAGTCACTTCCATACTTAACTGCTCTTTCTCTGTCTTGTCACTGTTGAAGCAAATGTAAGTGTCGTATACTACCTGCTTACGGAGTAATTAGTTAACATTAACTGTCAAACTGGATTTTATTTTCGTAGTGCCAGAACAAATACTTAATCTTAATAGCGTTTCTGGATTACATGTGTTATTTATGGTTCTAGGAGGCCTTCTTCAAAAGGTCGAGCCTGACTGCTCAATAATCAAACGATTCGAGCTTTATTTGTATGCCCGATTACACTGGTTTCAACATTTTCTCAGTGTAAGAATTTCATTATTCGCCATCGAGCGTCACTGAATCATGACTGCGGCCAACCAAAACGCACTGGACTGACATATTATGATTTCTAATAGCGATGGGGAAAATAATCACCGATATTTTTTATCTTTTAAAACCACTAAAGGTTCCTTGTGATGCTACAGAAGAATTCTGAAGATTACATGGGTAGATCACATAACTAACGAGGAGGTATTGAACAGAATTGGGGAGAAGAGAAATTTGTGGCACAACTTGACTAGAAGAAGGGATCGCTTGGTAGGGCATGTTCTGAGGCATCAAGGGATCACAAATTTGGTATTGGAGGGCAGCGTGGAGGGTAAAAATCATAGAGGGAGACCAAAAGATGAATACACTAACCAGATTCAGAAGGATGTAGGTTGCAGTAGGTACTGGGAGATGAAGAAGCTTGCACAGGATAGAGTAGCATCAAACCAGTCTCAGGACTGAAGACAACAACAACAAACAACAAAAAAGGTTCCTTACAAAAGAGTTCATGCACTTTGCAAGCATAAAAGATAATCTTAGCGTCATTTAAATGTGCCTTCTCGAAACCTACAAAACACGCTTGCTCAGCTTTTAAATCACTCGTATTTCTAAATGTCGTTTAGCTGGGGGATTTTTCCTTTGAAGAACTTTCTCTACCGAAAGTTCACATTGCAGACTTTGCAAGCAGCTGACTCCCAGTTACCACTCGACGGCCTGCCGACATTACAGAGCATGGGCAACACTTGTCGGTCCGCCTAATGAGTCGAGAGTCGATGAAAAAATTCGTGACAGGAAAGGTTTTGCCTACTAGACGGGATTTAACATTACCGCATGTGGGGAAAATTATACAGAAAAATAATGCAGAGGTTCATGTGCAACTATATCTGAGTGGGAAAGGCCACTTGGGAGATATATAAAGTATCAGCCATGGAATGAAGTGAACAGTCATGGAGTCAGTAAGCAGTCAACAGTAACGGAGTAAGCAGAGTATCAACGAAGGCACCAGCAATTTGGACATTAGCAGCTGTTCACGCAACAGTAATACTGCAATATATGAAGACTAACTGAAACCCTCAGCTGCCGACAGGTGTTGTTGATATACCTCGATGTGGACAGCTGAAAATCTGTGTCCCGACCGGGACTCGAGCCCGGAATCTCCTGCTTACATAGCAGACGCTCTATCCATCTGAGCCACCGAGAACACAGATGAATATCGCGACTGCAGGGACTTATCCCTTGCACGCTTCCCGTGAGACTCTCATTCCCAATTGTCCACAATTCTACGTATGTAATGTACCTTATAGACATTTGCCCATTCACTCATTACTCGCGCGCGCTTTGGCGATTCCCGTAAGAGTTTGGGCAACCTGTGCGCATTCGCACAGACGAAGGTCAATGGCTGGGTAGCCTTTAACTATATATATATATATATATATATATATATGAAGACAGTACCTGTTCTCGAAAGAACAGAATACTGTTGATGACCGTGCAGCTTTTCCCTGGAATATATGATGACTAACTGAAACCCTCAGCTGCCGACAGGTGTTGTTGATATACCTCGATGTGGACAGCTGAAAATGTAATATTGCACTTACGAGAAGGCTGTACTACTACAGGCTTTGCAACAAGCACTGATAGATGAGTAGCAATTTTACAAGTGTTTTATATATGTTTCACAGCCGCGTCGGATTAGCCGCGCGGTATAAGGCGCTGCAGTCCTGGACTGTGCCGTTGGTCCCGGCGGAGGTTCGAGTCCTCCCTCGGGCATGGGTGAGTGTGTTTGTCCGTACGGTACTTTAGGTTAAGTAGTGTGTAAGCTTAGGGACTGATGACCTTAGCAGTAAAGTCCCATAAGATTTCACACACATTTGAACATTTTTTAATATGTTTCATTGAATCATGTTGAAGAGATACAGTCTGTCTTTGTCTCAACCAGCGCTGTAGTGCATTTCGCATGCTTGCACGAACAAGTAGTTAGGCCACAGGAACAGCGATAAAATAATTGGGCCAGGTGGTTTTGATGCAGAAGACAACAAGTGGCGATGACTCAACTTTTCTCTCAGCTAGACATCTAGCTTTCATAATGATTCAAACAATCACTTTTTTCTATTGAAAGTGGGAAGCTCATGTGTTATAAGACGGAACTTACCTTATCAGTCCACCTAATTTTCAACATTCGTCTACAGCACCACATCTCAATTGCTTCGATTCTCTTCTGTTCCGGTTTACTCACAGTCCATGTTTCACTACCATACAATGCCGTACTCTAGACGTACATCCTCAGAAATTTCTTCTTCAAATTAAGGCCGGTATTTGATATTAGTAGACTTCTCTTGGCCAGAAATGCATTTTTTGCCATAGCGAGACTGCTTTTGATGTCCTCCTTGCTCCGTCCGTCATTGGTTATTTTACTGCCTAGGTAGTAGAATTCCTTAACTTCATTGACTTCGTGACCATCAATCCTGATGTTAAGTTTCTCGCTGTTCTCATTTCTACTACTTCTCATTACCTTCGTCTTTCTCCGATTTACTCTCAAACCATACGGTGTACTCATTAGACTGTTCATTCCGTTCAGCAGATCATTTAATTCTTCTTCACTTTCACTCAGGATAGCAATGTCATCAGCGAATCGTATCATTGATATCCTTTCACCTTGTATTTTAATTCCACTCCTGAACCTTTCTTTTATTTCCATCATTGCTTCCTCGACGTACAGATTGAAGAGTAGGGGCGAAAGGCTACAGCCTTGTCTTACACCCTTATTAATACGAGCACTTCGTTCTTGATCGTCCACTCTTATTATTCCCTCTTGGTTGTTGTACATATTGTATATGACCCGTCTCTCCCTATAGCTTACCCCTACTTTTTTTCAGAATCTCGAACAGCTTGCACCATTTTATATTGTCGAACGCTTTTTCCATGTCGACAAATCCTATGAAAGTGTCTTGATTTTTCTTTAGCCTGGCTTCCATTATTAGCCGTAACGTCAGAATTGCCTCTCTCGTCCCTTTACTTTTCCTAAAGCCAAACTGATCGCCACCTAGCGCATTCTCAATTTTCTTTTCCATTCTTCTGTATATTATTCTTGTAAGCAGCTTCGATGCATGAGCTGTTAAGCTGATTCTGCGATGATTCTCGCACTTGTCAGCTCTTGCCGTCTTCGGAATTGTGTGGATGATGCTTTTCCGAAAGTCAGATGGTATATCGCAAGACTCATATATTCTACACACCAACGTGAATAGTCGTTTTGTTGCCACTTTCCCCAATGATTTTAGAAATTCTGATGGAATGTTATCTATCCCTTCTGCCTTATTTGACCGTAAGTCCTCCAAAGCTCTTTTAAATTACGATTCTAATACTGGATCCCCTATCTCTCCTAAATCGACTCCTGTTTCTTCTTCTATCACATCAGACAAATCTTGACCCTCATAGAGACTTTCAATGTATTCTTTCCACCTATCTGCTCTCTCCTCTGCATTTAACAGTGGAATTCCCGTTGCACTCTTAATGTTACCATCGTTGCTTTTAATGTAACCAAAGGTTGTTTTGACTTTCCTGTATGCTGAGACTGTCCTGCCGACAATCATACCTTTTCCGATGTCGTCACATTTTTCCTGCAGCCATTTCGTCTTAGCTTCCCTGCACTTCCTATTTATTTCATTCCTCAGCGACTTGTGTTTCTGTATTCCTGATTTTCCCGGAACATGTTTGTACTTTCTCCTTTCATCAATTAACTGAAGTATTTCTTCTTTTACCCATGGTTTCTTCACAGTTACCTTCTTTATACCTATGTTTTCCTTCCCAACTTCTGTGATGGCCCTTTTTAGAGATGTCCATTCCTCTTCAACTGTACTGCCTACTGCGCTATTCCTTATTGCTGTATCTACAGCGTTAGAGAACTTCAAACGTATCTCGTCATTCCTTAGTACTTCCGTATCCCACTTCTTTGCGTATTGATTCTTCCTGACTAATGTCTTGAACTTCAGCCTATTACATTGTGATCTGAGTCTATATCTGCTCCTGCGTAAGCCTGACAATCCAGTATCTGATTTCGGAATCTCTGTCTAACCTTGATGTAATCTAATTGAAATCTTCCCGTATCTCCCGGCCTTTTCCAAGTATACCTCCCTCCTCTTGTGATTCTTGAACAGGGTATTCGCTATTACTAGCTGAAACTTGTTACAGAACTCAATTAGTCTTTCTCCTCTTTCATTCTTCGTCCCAACCCCATATTCTCCTGTAACCATTTCTTCTACTCCTTCCCCTACAACTGCATTCCAGTCGCCCATGACTATTAGATTTTCGTCCCCCTTTACATACTGCATTACCCTTTCAGTACCCTCATACACTTTCTCTATCTGTTCATCTTCAGCTTGCAACGTCGGCATGTATACCTGAACTATCGTTGTCGGTGTTGGTCTGCTGTCGATTCTGATTAGAACAACCCGGTCACTGAACTGTTCACAGTAACACACCCTCTGCCCTACCTTCCTATTCATAACGAATCCTACACCTGTTGTACCATTTTCTGCTGCTGTTAATATTACCCGATACTCATCTGACCAGAAATCCTTGTCTTCCTTCCACTTTACTTCACTGACCCCTACTGTATCTAGATTGAGCCTTTGCATTTCCCTTTTCAGATTTTCTAGTTTCCCTACCACGTTCAAGCTTCTGACATTCCACGCCCCGACTCGTAGAACGTTATCCTTTCGTTGATTATTCAATCTTTTTCTCATGGTAACCTCCCCCTTCGCAGTCCCCTCCCGGAGATCCGAATGGGGGACTGTTCCGGAATCTTTTGCCAATGGAGAGATCATCATGATACTTCTTCAATTACAGGCTACATGTTCTGTGGATACACGTTACGTGTCTTTAATGCAGTGGTTTCCATTGCCTTCTGCATCCTCATGTCGTTGATCATTGCTGATTTTTCCGCCTTTAGGGGCAATTTCCCACCCCTAGGACAAGAGAGTGCCCTGAACCTCTATCCGCTCCTCCGCCCTCTTTGACAAGGCCGTTGGCAGAATGAGGCTGACTTCTTATGCCGGAAGTCTTCGGCCGCCAATGCTGATTATTTATCAAAATTTAGGTAGTGGCGGGGATCGAACCCGGGACCGAAGAGGTTTTGATTATGAATCAAAGACGCTACCCCTAGACCACGGGTTATAAATGTTGATTGGGGGAAAACACAATGAACAATATGTGTGCTAACATCCTAATTGCACCAAGATGGCCACACCAAATCCATATTTGTAGCATTGACCTCTTCCAGCACTCGACAGTAGTCCATAGAGCCCTTATACCAAAACACTCGGTAAAAGTCGCTGCACAACTACCTAAAGTTTGACGGGTTCATCATGTATGTAACTGAACTCGTCATTCCACCGTTTTATAACTTCCATTCCCATAGAGGGGTTACCTTTACCACTTAAATCGTCGCCATGCACTTTCGCAGTTAATTACTTGCAGAAATCAAGTCGTGGCACCAGTTAACACACTCATTCCTAGTTGTACCTGTGTACCTATTACCAGAGGCAATTATACGGCGTGATGGGGGCGAGAGGGTTCAACCCCGCCACCCCCCTCCCCTCCCGAAAAGACGATGAAGTCTTTTATTGGGTTTCATTAAAATGACAGTTACTAGTTTCAATGAATATAAGATTAATTTTTGACTGTTGAACACTCATAATGACTGTCAGACTGCAACATTTGGAAGCAGTGTGCAGCAGCGTTAAGCTTCGGCTGCCTACTTTTTATCGGTACAAGTCAATACACTTCGTGTCGATTCTCTGATGTTAATTACTGCTGCCAACTACAGTGATCCTACAACTGTAGCACTGTAGTAGCGCGTCGAACTTGGTTGTGTATGGCAACTCATAAATAAGTAGCATAACGAGTATGTCGGAATGTTAACAACTATATAATGTGCTTTCATATAACCTTGTCACATTCGTGAGTAATTTATATCATTGCTGCTGTTTATCTGAGCAGGCATGTCAAAGTGATATCATTGTTAATCAGACACATAACATCCCCGGTCTTACGTCGCACCCCAACGTGGCGACTAAGTTCTCTTTCCTGATGCCTCCTCACCTCGAAATCCTCTGAGGTCGAAGCTTAACTTAGCACCAACAACTTTTATCAACTTCTGTTGAAATGTACGGAACGGTACTGTGTAGATCATTAAAACCTTAATTAGGAGAGACGTGGTTTAAACAAAAAGCGATTACCAAAAACTTGTAGGCTTTTAGTGTTCTAGACTTCAGAGTGTGTCGAAAGTTGAAGTCCTAGTGAGGTAACAGTATTGTACCTAATAGGTAAGATCAACGTATTTTGAGTGGCATAACAGCACCTCGTGACTCTGCACTATGGGTCACTAACCAATCACCGAGCGTGCATCTGAATGAGGGTTAAACCAACGCCGTCTAGGGACAAGTCCTCACATCGTAAGTCTAAGGAGACTGTGATGTCCCCGACAGGGGTCTGCAGCTAAGTGGCATTGTCTGACCGAAGCACCATGGTCTGAAGCGTTCTATGACTCCATATTGTTCGTTGTGTGTGTAGAGAAAGGAAGTCTATTTCTTTTGCGTTAGATATTTGATCGTACTTCATTAAAATGCCCCGAAGGTGTTGTACGCCAAATTCCAGAAGCAGTTACGATAATGGTCCGAAATTCAGTGCGTTTTATTTCCCATCTGAAAGAGAACTGAAACGTAAATGGATATTGGCTGTTCACAGGCAACACTGGGTACCGAGTAAACACTCTGTGATAAAAATCGATATGTTTTGTTAGAGTAGTGTGTCGTAGTTACCTCAGATACACTCCAACTTCACTGAATTCATTAAAAATTAGAATGAATTTATAATCTCACACTTCCTTAGTTCCCATTGTATCTTTCTAACTGAACAATATGGTTGTTTTTAGATATATGAACTGCATTTTAACGAAGACGACATTTTAAGCAGTATCAATAGGTATGACCCGAAAACTGGTCAATGTTGGTGGCACTATTGGACCGTCGGCGCTTGATGTACAAATGACCAAGTGTGTGTGAATTATTAAAGGACCAAACTGTTGAGGTCATCGGACCCTAGACTTACACACTACTTAACGTAGCTTATGGTAAGAACAACACACACACCCATGCCCGAGGGAGGACTCGAACCCCCGGTGGGAGGGGCCGCGCAATCCGTGCATGACGCCCTAAACAGAGCGGCCACTCCGCGCGGCGGCGCTAGGAAAAAGTGAATTAAGGAAGTAGATTCTAAACCACCCTATGTAAAATAGTGCCGTAACGACTAAATTTGTATGGGGTGTAGCCATGTATGGAAGTGAAACATGGACGATAAATAGTTTGGACAAGAAGAGGATAGAAGCTTTTGAAATGTGGTGCTACAGAAGAATGCTGAAGATTAGATGGGTAGATCACATAACTAATGAGGAAGTATTGAATAGGACTGGGGAGAAGAGAAGTTTGTGGCACAACTTGACCAGAAGAAGGGATCCGTTGGTAGGACATGTTCTGAGGCATCAAGGGATCACCAATTTAGTATTGGAGGGCAGCGTAGAGGGTAAAAATCGTAGAGGGAGACCAAGAGATGAATACACTAAGCAGATTCAGAAGGATGAAGGTTGCAGTAGGTACTGGGAGATGAAGAAGCTTGCACAGGATAGAGTAGCATGGAGAGCTGCATCAAACCAGTCTCAGGACTGAAGACCACAACAACAACAACAACAACAACGACTATCCTGCTAGATAAGTTTCATATTTAATTTCTCATTTTCAGATGTTATGCCATCGAATTCGCCAGGATGCTCTTCATATGTGTCCATCAAACATCAGCATGAGAAGACCCTGAAAGTCGCAGGGAGCGTTTAGAAAGTAGTACATTTCAAGTAGCAATACAGAAAAATATGGACGCACATGCAAAAATGATTGACGCTATATTGTTCTATAATTTAGAAAAACTGAAAACCAAGCTGAGTGAATATGAAAAATGCAGTGACTGGTAGTAATAAAAAAGTCAGTTAGTGTGCGTCTAGTGTTGTTAAATCATAATTATTAACAAAGAATTGTTTGATACTCAGTTGTAAGCAGTGATTTATTACTCATTGTGTTCATTAACGATGGTGAACTGAATGTGTTGGAAACACGATATTACCCATAAAAGTAAACAACACACAAATAGTAGACTAAATGATGCTCTTAAGTATATTTATTGGCTGTGTAATGATGATGAGGGCTCTTGTTGATAACTTTTGCCTTTAACTGAACAGTTGTTGTAACGGTTAATACTAAATTTCCTAGGAAACGAAACTAAAACAAGACTTTAGAAGGAACAGGTTTCATTTTTGAAGTGCAGAAGTTCGACTCAGTGTAGATATGGTTCTGATTCTATGATAATGTGGTCATTAGTGAACTCTGTTAGCCCATATGCTTACAAATTTTTGAGCTGCACAAGTAGTTCCTGCAAGCAGAGTCCTAAAACCCTTCATAAAGCTTTGTAGTAAACTGTTAACAATTCCCATTGTTGAGCAACAGAGTGGTCAGTTTATGAGCTACATCACAAATAAAGTAGTCACTTTAGGTTCAAGTGACGATTCTGTGTTCATGTTAATGGATGAAATTAAGTGAAGTCCCATATTGATTATAATGTTGGGAATATCACAGGATGTGCCTTCAATACTCAAATTTTTGTGTTCAACCAGTGCCCATGTTTTTATGATTCAGAGCATTGATTCATCTTACAAAGATACGATATCTGTTCCGCCAGTTCATTCTATTCAGGCTGACGTTCTTTTCTCATGCATTTAAGTTATAATTCTTAAATCAGTATCATGGATTTGAGATTGATGGGATAGTGGCAGACCATAATGCAGTTAGTAGGAAAGCAGTATCTAAATCTTCTACTTCTCCAGATGCGTGAAGCTATTATTTCCATCCTGTATAGTCTTCTTCAGATTCCCCACTGTACCATTTCGTAGTACCGTTTGAAGCACATTCGCAATATCTACTTCAACCAAAAAGAGCTTGTCCTATGTTTTCCTGTATTCAGCGACAGTTTAAAGGTTTATCATCTGTCACAGCACTGAAAGAATTACGCATTACAGAGAAAGATGAACTACAGCAGTAGGGCAGTTCATTAACATTCAATTCCCTACTTCCTAATTCATCTGAACCCCAGAATGTCAAGCTAGTGTTGCATACTTTTAATGATGTGACAGTTGTTGCTGTGGACAAATTTGGTTCAAAGAGACCAATTAAAAACTGGGAAAGTACTCTAACTTTCATAAAAATAATGAACCGTTGATGGGATATTCCTAACGTGAACTCATTATTCTACAGAAACACACATTGCTTTGAAACACACAACTTCTGCTTTGACTGACTTTAGTGACTTTTGACTAACTGAGAAAAACAGGTCATATTTCCCACTTGGAAGAGTACAGACAGTAAGGTTTGAAGATATTTTCGGCACATAGCCCCAGTCAACTAGGGAAAATTATCACGTTTCCCTAAAACAAACTTTAAAACGGAAAGAAAACTAAAACACAGACTATGTTTTCGCTTATACTACAGTCAAACGTAGCTGGTAATGTTTTTATTAAGACCACCGATATTCTTAAACCTCCTACTGAAATTCAGGAGTTAAGACACACCATTAGCAGAACTCATAAATGTAAAATTGATGTTGACGGAATAAACGAGAATACCTGTCCATTATTGCATTACTTAGCGGGCTGCTGCTCACACCAAACTGTTACAAACACCCATTGTGAATATTGTAAGGTATTTCTCACTGCAGACGAAAGAAATTACGGTGATGATTTGATAGTGGTACAGGATGGAGGAGGGTAACATCAGTCTATTTAACACTTCAGAAAATTCTGAAAGAACAAGAAATTTTATTTTTCAGTAGGCAAATCAATGGAGTGTACCTGTGAAGGTAGCATCCCACAACATTCACAACAACTTCTTTTCTGGGTTTCGTTGTATAAATAAGCACTCCGTTGACTCAGTTAGGAGTTGTATACTGTTTTGCTGTGCAAATATTTTGCTAAACAATTTTATCACGACAATAAATTGTGAAACTACCGTTAAAAAATACCGTGCACAAGAGATTGAAAAAAATGTTAAAATTGTACTGCAGGTTGTAAGCTTTCGCTGCTTGAAGCATGGCAATATGATGTACACTAAATATTTGCACTTATTTTCTTTTTTAATTTTATATACCTCTCTCTCTCTCTCTCTCTCTCTCTCTCTCTCTCTCTCTCAAGGCGAAAATAGTGAGATAAGAGATACGGGGTTCAACATCCGCATGAGTGACTGAAATTACGGAAAAGACGTTTTGCCTTTAGAGCTATAGTTTACGAAATCTGAGTCTGCAAAGAGAACGTTTGTTTACAGAGTTACGTATAAAAACATACAATGTGTAGTTTGCCATGAACATGTTACATGTTTACATGTATCTGACAATGTTAAATAACACGTGGCGCCGAGGTTACCAAACCTCCCAGCATTTCAGACCCCTAGTCATAAGGTCACGATACACGATGTTAGGCCTTGTTTCTCGGTAGCATTGGTTAACTACGAATACAATCTGTGAAAGTTTTAAAATGTTTCGTTACATTCATAGCAAGGACGCAGTTGCAGTACTTAGGGTCGAGTTCACCCGAAGTGATATTTCACGATAAGTTTTTTATTTATGTTTTGAAAGAGTGAAGAGTTTTAAGTTACTGTGTTAATTTACTCATGCTAACCTTAAGTGACAATAAATGTAACATCTGAACCATCTGTTAAATATTAAGGTTATGGGGTTACCATTTAAAAAGACCATAAATACTATGTATGTAGTGGCATTTTAAACGAAGGAAAAATTAGAGTGATGCTCCAGAAGACAGGCCCCTTAGGGAGAAAATAGTTTCAGAGTGGAAATGTGACTTTATATGTGCCGGTCTGTAATGTATAAAATAATGTACGTAAATGAACGGAAAATGTTTCATTATTTATTTAATTACACTGGCGTACTTTGCATGCCCACAGGGCCTGCTGTGTGGGGCAACAGTAAGCCCACCAAGCTATCCTATAGTTCGATATTCCGTTACCTAAATATATAATTTTGCTTTCGACTAATATTTAACTTGGGTAATAGTTCCAAAAGGTTGTAGATCATTCTCTGATATGCCACACCTACAGATTGTGGCTCAAAACACGCAGTTATGAGGGTATTTATAGTTTATAGTACGTTCATTCGGAAGCAGCAAAAATTGATAACGTGGTGACGAGAACATGTGATGGAAATGACTCAAAGAAGTAAGAGGTTCCGGGCAAGCGTTACAGCGACGTGCATGTTCACGTGTGGCACTTATTTGTAGCCATGAGTGGGAAATGAAATTAATGCCACAACTGAAGGTAAAGCAGTCCATTCCGTAACGTTTAGTGCAGCGCCATGTAGTATCGGCTCTAGTAGATTTCAAGCATGGTGGCAAGCGCCACGAAAACTTCCCCATTCAGTCCCCGAATCCCGAGCATTTCTAAGGGATAGTGCCTCAAGAAAAGTTTGACAAGCAATATAGGTTTATTGTTCGAGGGATCTACGATAGATTTTATGTTTACAAGAGGGACTGACTCAGCCGCAAAGTCAGTACATATTCTAAAAGGGTTGAACTGTGTTCAGTTTTAAGGATTTCATCTGTTTCTCATCACTGACATTAACATTTATCTCAGTCATCTTGTCAGTGGTACGAGGCAGTTTTCTTGGGCAGTTTTCTTGGGCAGATTTCTTGGGCAGTTTTCTTGGCTTTTCCTTTGTAAGAGAACATTTGAAGACGGAGTTAAGCATTTCAGCCTTTGCTTGCTATCCTCAATTTAGCCCGCTGTCTCATTGGCTACGGACTGAATACTAACTTTGGTGGCACTAAGAGCCTTTACATATGACCAGAACTTCTTTCGGTTCTGTGAAAGATCACTTAACAATATTATGCTACAGTAGTAATTGAAGGCGTGACTCATTGTTCTGCTGATAGCCAAACAAGTTTCATTCAGTATCTTTCTATCTATATCCTTCTGCTTTGTTTTACACCTATTATGCAGTAGTCTCTCTTTCTTTAGAAGTTTCCCTACAGTGACTGGATACCATGCAGGTTCCCTCATGTTATGAACTACTGTATTTGGTAAATACAAGGTGACAGTTATTGAACTATATGAAACAAAATCGTCATAACTGTCGAACTGTTTGCGTTAACACGTTCAAACCGCACGGTTGGCCGCGGGACATAATGAGAATTAGTATGCTCATGCGCACTAGCCTTCTTTTTGTCAGCCATTTGCGCGTGAAAATGTCACGGTACAGCGTGCCTGAGGTATAGAGCTTGTGAAGGCGTACTGTGCGTGCAATAACACCCCAACTGCGGCTCAAAGAAATTTTGCGACCAAGATCTAGCTGATGACAGACGGTTCAAGTTTGCTACCAAACAAGAATTTGATTCGCAAGTTTGAAATAACGGGTAGTGTTCGTGATGACAGTGTTGGCAATGTCGGTGGTCATAAAAGGGCGTAAAAGCCTGAAAAGATCGAGGAGCCACACGCTGTGTTTCATACCAGCCACAGAAAATCGATCAAACGAGCTGCACAACAGGTGGGACTCAACTGGGAGACACTGTGACAAATTGTTGTTGAAGACCTGTATCTCTTCCCACACAAAATTCAGACCCATCAGTCATTAACCCTCAGTGCTGTGGAACAGCGGTTGTGTTTCGCCAGCACTATCTGTTCTAGGCACTTTACGTAGAAGGCGCTTAACAATGTATCACAGGATGTCTTTACACTGCCACCATTAATAAAACTGTAGTTTTCCCAATTGATTGTTGGATGATTACAGTCTCCATCAATGACTACAGTACGTCTCGAACTTAAGTACAAGCGAACTGAGATTTCCTCTTGTAACACCACCAACGCTATACTATTGTACATATAATAATTTTTTCTTCTGATTTTCGATAAATTAGTGTAATCGATGTTCTGATTTCATTTCTTTGTCTTTTCATGTCATTATGTTAAAGAAACTGTAAACAATTTTCGAGGTGAACTTTAATGTTTATGTCAAATTTCAAGCAATATTATAACAGAATTGAAATGTAAGAAACGTTGAAACTATTGTAAGATGTTAAAGTTGTAATTGTGCAATTGTGCGCCTGGTACATACGTAGGTAGTGTATTAGGATATGTGGAATGCAAAGCCTCGGGTGAATACCTTGTCTGTAGGGGAGCGGTAAAAGGTGGATGGCAGGCGAGCGCGGGAAAATGCACACGGGCACTGCACGGCATAACGGGCTCAGCAGTAGTAGTCGGAGTTGGGCATCGGTCTGAGAAACACGTTCTGGATCGAGGAGGCTCTCCTGGAAAACGTGATTTCGTTGAGCCTCGGATTTGCCGTTTCCGACGCCTATACAGCATGGCAATATTCCATAGGCACTAAACGGAAAAGTATTGCGACGCTAAGAAGAAGCAAAGTACCGATATATCAAGAGCCATTGCTGTGATTCAATGTGTGCTCTGCGTCTCGCCATCTCGCCGCCTGCCGACCGCCGCATCGATACGAACAGGTTGAAACTTTTAGTACTGTATTCGTGTGGACCAGTGTTGATTTTGTTCCATACTGTTCAATAACATCTTAAATTTTACCAGAACTGTCCTATCAGTTAATTATCGTCACAACTAACCTAGACAGGGTCCTTTCCACATGTTGTGCAATCCGAGTGTCCCGAACTGAAGATTTAAAGTTTATGTTGATAATAATTACCTGCAGACCTATCTATGTTAGAATGATGTTTAAAGAACTTTGTTGTTAATGAATATATAGGTAAATAACTAAGGTCTGACGAAGTTGGAAGGTAATGTTGAAATTGGTTTAGTAATGAAGTTTAATTAATTTGAGACAAAAATAATGGTAGTTAAATGAGCAGGAAATAAGACAAAAAGAGTAGTAAATCATATATTGCAAATCTTGAGTGCTTAATGATTTCAATAATCAAAATTTCAATACAGTGATCATAACAGTTTCAGGGTCCCCCTCTCCCTTTTCTTTTCTATTCATTTGAATTCTGAAGTGTACTGAACTGATTTGACCAGAAAAGTGAAAGTCAATATAAAACCAAAATTTATCAGTGTTTTACATTTATCAAAATTGACATTGTGTGTGTGTTTCGTAAGTGCTATTTCTAGGGTAACCTATGCCCGATTTTAATCAGATCAATGGACAGTACGAAGTTTTGTAGTAAACATTATAGTGTAATGCTGTGTATTTATGGCTTGTCCATATTAGTGCAGAAAGTGAAATTATTAGTTCAGTAGATTTTCTGGTTCTAAAATTTATCATATTATGCAGTGTTATTACGTGTTGTTTTGTATGAACGTGCATCAACTTGTACAGGGAAGAAACTCAGTTAATGCCTAATTAGGCTGGCGACCGTATTATTAACAATTTGGTAGCATCTGCTGTGTTGTTTCTTGTCCGTCCTAACGTGTGGTTGCACTCCGGAATTGCTTGACGTATCATTGTTATTACTGAGAGGGTGTAAGTCTGATTTGCCTCCATTCAGGTACACGCGGTCAAAATCTATACAAAAATCCTTTCTCTTAAGGTGAAGCCCGTCAACTTACTATAGTACAGGCTTTAAAGGGTATCGTGCGCCCTAGCACAGTGTTACACTCTAAAGTTTTAGATGACATCAGTCTGGTGGGCGATTGAGAGTTACAATTATCATTTTATATTCATTCCTGATACCAAGTCTTGCCCAAACAACCTCATGTAACTTCAGTATCGATCTTCATGGATTTGAGTTTCTCGTCTACTGCGGCAAAAAAAAAAAAAAAAAAAAAAAAAAAAAAAAAAAAAAAAAAAAAAAAAAACACCTCCAATTCCCATTAGCCTATCCTTTCGATATAGAATTAAATTTTCCCCAAAAATATCACTGCTGCCTACTTCAGGCTTCAACCGGCTTTTTCATTCAAATGCATAAATATATACAAATATAAATGTGAGTCATAGAAATGTCACTATCTATATCTCAGTCACACTATTCAATTTACCCAACGGAGGTAATCAAGCAGTAAGAAGTCTAATGTGTGCCATATTAATAGCTTCAACGTACTAGTTATCTTGCTATAATGAATAAAAAAACTTTCTCCTCAGGGGACACTGCCTTAACGAAGCACTGTCCGTGTGTATGAGGAGGTTTGCATACTCTGGATTCTGAGGGCTATGCCGGCAGTAGTTTAGCTACCAGAAGGGTCACCCAAACCGGACAGATCGAAAGGGAGGAGTCAGACAAAGTGTGTCCCACAACGGCCTATCTGTCCCCATTTTCCTATCCTCATCCTCTTCCTGCCTTGTCATTTTTCCTACCATCCCTTGTCATAAGCAAAGAATAGGGTACACAGTGCTCCTTACCCATAGTGAAGGCAACCTGTCTAGGGGTGACAATCCCGAATAATAAGCCTGTCAAACTAACAACTTAGATAGTATCTTTGACAGTGACTCGTCACTCTCCCACGAAGAATAACCTTCAACTGAGCATCGAAATTTCGCTGAGTGCACTACCCCAGGTGGTAAAGAATCCACCGCCACCCAAGTGACTTCAGCGGACCTTCGGATTCTGGGGAGTCTGCACCAACATGCTTTGAGGATGAGTCGGATCATCCTGAATCAGAGGACATAAACTCAGACCAAGATGACAAAGCTTCTTGTAACATTTAATGCTAATTCACTGCTCGAAGTGGGTAGATTGAAACATCTGACCAGTTCACTAACACAATACAACATAATACTGACAGTAGTGAAGGAACACATATTCACAGATGATCGTGCCTTCGAGCCCCTAGGAAAAGTGCGTCAGCCGGTAATGAAGAAGGTACCCCACTTAGGTACAAGATTAATAATCAGTCAGACGATACTGGGTTCAGTGATGACTTCACCTCCCAAGCAGTCGTGTATCCATCCTCTCCCTCAAATGTGCTAACAAGTGCTACAGTGTAGTCAACATACATGCCCCAATCAACCAGGACAACAAACGCAATACAGACAGAACTGATAAGTTCTGGGAAGACTTAGAAGATATTGTCTCTAAAGTCCCAGAGACACACACCGTTATACTGCTTCGTGACTTCAATACTCAACTGGGAAGAGAGAAATCTACTGAAATATAGTGGGCAACTATCCGGCACATATCAGAACCAACCGTAATGGGGAACTATTGGTAGATCTGTGTAGGGCTTTTGGGTTGGTCATGAAGTCTACAGCCTTCAAACACCTGCCAAGGAGGCAGAAGACTTAGATTTCACCTAACACCGACTGGGGTGTATTCCAGATTGAACATGTTCTCATTTCAAGAAAATCTCAAAAGTAAATACAAAACTTGAAGGTATTAAGAGGTGCCAATCTGGACTCAGACCACTACCTCTCAAAGGTCACAATGAGACTCCGGCCACAGAACCTCCAAGATGCTAAAATTTGACGTAGAGCGACTTAAGAACAGGTAAGACATAAGTCAGAGACTGGACAGTACAGATTTCAACAGCTGGGACAAACTGAAGGAGACTCTTGTGATGACGGCCAATGAACTCGTCCTCCTCAGGAGAAGAAGGAAGCACCTGTGGTAGAATGGAGACTGCGACAATACCATAGCCCAAAGACATCACCCTCTGGGAAGTGGAATTGTAAGACAACCAAGAAAAATTGGGAGAACTTAAGAGAGAAGGCTTACAGATGAGATAATTCGAAGAACCAAATGGACCTTCACACAAAACCAACTAACTAAAATCGAAGAGAGCTTCGCTAAGAATAACTTCAGAGATGTCTACAGAACCTTCAAGCAGACAGACAGAAAATACAATACGCCAAGCCTCGACTTCAGAGACTCGCAGGGCAAACAGGTTTCTAACGACAAGGACAATTGCCACCTATTATCTCAGTACTTTAATAACCTATTCAAGTGCTATCCACTCAGCGAAGACTTCCACTACAAACAAACCACACCAAATCTGAACTCACTGCCTCCGTCATTGGAAGAAGTTGAACAAATCATTCGACTTCTAAGGAATAATAAGGCAGCTGGAGAGTACTTTATTGTTGCTGAACTCTGGAAATGTGCTGCAAGTTCAACAATGGTTCAAATGGCTGTGAGCACTACGGGACTTAACTTCTGAGCTCATCAGTCCTCTAGAACTTAGAACTACTTAAACCTAACTAACCTAAGGACATCACACACATCCATGCCCGAGTCAGGATTCGAACCTGCGACCGTATCGGTCGCGCGGTTCCAGATTGTAGCGCCTAGAACCGCTCGGCCACTCCGGCCGGCTGTGCTGCAAGTAATGCCATGGGCAGGCTCACCGAGATCCTCGAGGACATCTGGGAAACAGAGAAATTATCACCTATTGGAACACGGCTCTCAACCATCCGCTTCACAAAAAGGGAGGTTTTACTGATCTGAACAACTGCCGTGGAATTTCTCTTGTCCCAGTAACATACAAGATTCTCTCCAAGGCGTTACTAACAAGGGCAGAAGATCAATTGGATAGTCGACTGGGAGAATATCAGAGGGGCTTCAGAAAGACCCGATCCTGTGCCAAACAGATCCGCAACCTTAAAACTGTACTGGCATACTCCAAAATGAGAAACCGCAAGGTCGTCACCTTTGTTGATTTCAGGAAGGTGTACGACTCCGTTGATAGCGAAATGCTTAACAAAATATTCCGGGAACTAGGACTAGACAACAAAACCCGCTGACTCCTTCTATAAACCTTGAGCAAAACCCTTCTAAGGTCAAATTCAGGGATGAGGTCTCAGAAAGCTTCGAGATAAAAACCAGAGTGAGACAATTCTCTTCAACTGTGTTCTTGAAAAGGTTGTGAGAGAATGGCTCAAGGAACTGACCAGTTTGGGTTTTTAGAGTGGTGTCCTCCTGGGCCGAAAGAACGGATTGTAGATTGCGTGGCTTTTGCAGATGACATGGCACTAATTGCTGATTCTCTTGAAATGGCAACAATGCAGATAAACTGCCTCAGAAAACAAGCAGCCAAAGTGGGTGTTGAAGTGTCGCTCGAGAAAAGAGTTCTGCACCAACGTCAAAGAAGCTAACAGAGTGATGTCACTAGACCAGGGAACCATCAAATGGACTGAGAAGTTTAAGTATCTTGGCGAATGGAATGGACCCAAATTATCAGAGAAAAGTCCTTATCCATGAGATTCAACAAGTTGAAACTAGCCTATCACTGATTATGAACACAACAATAAATGCCTGTCGCCCAACCTGAAACTTAAGCACTACACATCAGTCATACGACCAGAAGCCCTGTATGCCATGGAATGTCTTTTCATGAACTGGAGAGGTGTGGTGGAGAAATTGGGAGTCAGAGAGAGGAGAATCCTCAGAAAGATCCCAGGCAGGAAGAAGTGTCCAAGGAATAGAAAAGCAACTGGAATCACTCAACAGAGGAAAGTCCACTGGACCTGACGGGATACCAATTCGATTCTACACAGAGTACGCGAAAGAACTTGCCCCCCTTCTAACAGCCGTGTACCGCAAGTCTCTAGAGGAACGGAAGGCTCAAAATGATTGGAAAAGAGCACAGGTAGTCCCAGTCTTCAAGAAGGGTCGTCGAGCAGATGCGCAAAACTATAGACCTATATCTCTGACGTCGATCTGTTGTAGAACTTTAGAACATGTTTTTTGCTCGAGTATCATGTCGTTTTTGGAAACCCAGAATCTTCTATGTAGGAATCAACATGGATTCCGGAAACAGCGATCGTGTGAGACCCAACTCGCTTTATTTGTTCATGAGACCCAGAAAATATTAGATGCAGGCTCCCAGGTAGATGCTATTTTTCTTGACTTCCGGAAGGCGTTCGATACAGTTCCGCACTGTCGCCTGATAAACAAAGTAAGAGCCTACGGAATATCAGACCAGCTGTGTGACTGGATTGAAGAGTTTTTAGCAAACAGAACACAGCATGTTGTTATCAATGGAGAGACGTCTACAGACGTTAAAGTAACCTCTGGCGTGCCACAGGGGAGTGTTATGGGACCATTGCTTTTCACAATATATATAAATGACCTCGTAGATAGTGTCGGAAGTTCCATGCGGCTTTTCGCGGATGATGCTGCAGTATACAGAGAAGTTGCAGCATTAGAAAATTTTAGCGAAATGCAGGAAGATCTGCAGCGGATAGGCACTTGGTGCAGGGAGTGGCAACTGAACCTTAACATAGACAAATGTAATGTATTGCGAATACATAGAAAGAAGGATCCTTTATTGTATGATTATATGATAGCGGAACAAACACTGGTAGCAGTTACTTCTGTAAAATATCTGGGAGTATGCGTGCGGAACGATTTGAAGTGGAATGATCATATAAAATTAATTGTTGGTAAGGCGGGTACCAGGTTGAGATTCATTGGGAGAGTCCTCAGAAAATGTAGTCCATCAACAAAGGAGGTGGCTTACAAAACACTCGTTCGACCTATACTTGAGTATTGCTCATCAGTGTGGGATCCGTACAAGATCGGGTTGACGGAGGAGATAGAGAAGATCCAAAGAAGAGCGGCGCGTTTCGTCACAGGGTTATTTGGTAACCGTGATAGCGTTACGGAGATGTTTAACAAACTCAAGTGGCAGACTCTGCAAGAGTGGCTCTCTGCATCGCGGTGTAGCTTGCTCGCCAGGTTTCGAGAGGGTGTGTTTCTGGATGAGGTATCGAATATATTGCTTCCCCCTACTTATACCTCCCGAGGAGATCACGAATGTAAAATTAAAGAGATTAGAGCGCGCACGTAGGCTTTCAGACAGTCGTTCTTCCCGCGAACAATACGCGACTGGAACAGGAAAGGGAGGTAATGACAGTGGCACGTAAAGTGCCCTCCGCCACACACCGTTGGGTGGCTTGCGGAGTATAAATGTAGATGTAGATGTAAATGTAGAAGAAGATGGGGGAATCCAGAAGGCGATATAACTCGGAGCTCTTCGAACATATCGAGAGGGTCTCCGACTATGGAAGAAAAATAAGTGTAGCTTTCTATAGCCACGCTGCGAGACCAACTCCAAACAGATTGACCAACCGTCTGTTGACATTCTGGCAAAAGAAGGTTTGCACCACTTGACTGACAGAAACTGAAAAGGACATTAAAGAACTGGGCGTAACTGATTCCAGAACAGACAGTCTGTAAGATGTACCCTGAAGGAAGCCCGAGGATTTCAGGAAAAGTCCGAAAGTAAAGGTACCTCTGGGCAGAGGAAAGGAGTTACATCTGCACCGGATTCGACAGTACTGGACAAAGATCAAAGTCCAACAGTTGAACAAGTGTGGTCCAGAGTAGGCCCATTCGAAACAGTTGAAGAAGAAGAAGAATAAAATAAGTTATGGTGAAGTGCATTTTTAATGGATCTTTCTCCTGGAGTATTACCAAAGTCAGTGTGTGGAATTTTTATTCATTTCGTTATATTTAATTTCTCAATTTTTAGATTATGTATTAGTAAACAAGTATTTTAGAAAATCTCCTTAGTTAGACTACTTTCACTTCTTTACTTTAAAATACAATATTTCCTCTGGGCAGAGGAAAAGAGTTACATCTGCACTGGATTCGACAGCACTGGGCAAAGATCAAAGTCCAACAGTTGAACAAGTGTGGTCCATTCGAAACAAGGAGAAGAAGAAGAATAAAAAAAAGTTATGGGGAAGGGCATTTTTTAATGGATCTTTCTCCTGGAGTATTACCAAAGTCAGTGTGTGGAATTTTTATTCATTCCGTTATATTTAATTTCTCAATTTTTAGATTATGTATTAGTAAACAAGTATTTTAGAAAATCACCTTAGTTAGACTACTTTCACTTCTTTACTTTAAAACACAATATTTACAAAATTTTAAATCTACAGTGTTTCGGCTTTTCAACACTGTACATATCACAAGTTTATTGCTTATTTTTAGAAATTTTCATGGAGCCAGCCGCTCAAAACAGACCTTTGCAGTCATAAGTTATATTATATTTTTCAAGTAAAATAGCGAAACTGTAATTATCCAAAAAAAATCTTTAAATGACGTGGTGATGATGTGTTAAAAATACACCAAGCTAGCTCTAGTTTCACTGCTTGTTCTGTCTGATGTAGTCATTTCCTCAGTTTCACGTGCTTGTGTGCTTTGGTGTGAAAGCTATCAACTCAACCAGAAGTTGAAAATACTCTGCTGTGTTATGATTTCTCAATTTCCAACATCTGTAAAAAAAATAGCATTTCTTCACTGATACAAGTAACTTAAAGCAATGCTGACAGAACTGAAATATTAAGTGACATATGGGTAAATACGCTGAACAAGAAAGCATTGGAAATGGGGTTTTGCGCAATATGCAGTTTATAGACGCTAATTACTCGCGATTCGGGGAGTGATTTATGTTAACATGAATATGCGCGTAATTTTGCTTCTACAGTGCTTTCATTTGCATCCATTTGAATCTAAACTTTCAGTAAATGCATCCTCTTATACAATTCTAATCGTTCAAATACTTTATGACCGTTCAGATGCTAATATTGTGGAATACTGATCTGAATGAGCGTCTTGTAGTTGAAAAAACGGGAACATCTCCTGAAGAAAAAATTATCAGCGCCCCTGCCTAGTAACCACACCAAACTACACTCATCCTGAAAACAATTCCTTCCTCAGTTTCATCAGTTTCCTTCCTCAGTTTCACGTGCTTGTGTGCTTTGGTGTGAAAGTTTTCAACTCAACCAGAAGTTGAAAATACTCTGCTGGAAGTCTCCCTACATGACGTTACCTGGTAAAAATTTTGTTATTATCACTCAACAGAACAATCTCCATTTCAAGCTGTGAATTTCATAGTTGGAGCACTATTTTATAACACATTAGGAGCAGACGCGGCTCATGTTTTACATCGTGGGAAAGGCTGCGACATTTATCGATCGGAACTAACCTAGACCTTGGTCTACGCTACGGATCAATCTGTCACTACAGCCAAGGTTTCAGAGAGGGGGAGGGGCAATATCACACGCTAACCAAACGTTTACATACTGTATCTTCTTTCCGTTTCATAACCAACTACTAAATAACATTAAAAGCTAACTCCCTGGTAAAATCAATGTGTAGCTTATTTATCCCCAGTGTCACGTTCCCCGACAGTTTACCACAAAAAATCGTATTAAATGGCGAGTTTTGGAGAGAACTTTAGTGCAGTGTGTGTTTGCTTCGCTGATGCTTAATGTTCTTGATATTTTGTTTTCTAAACATCAGAAGATTAATGTTTTATGATTTCAAACTGCGGTGTCTATCAGTGCATATGACGAAGCAGTGATATTTCTTTTATAACACGTATCTTGTGCTGTGATTGCTGCCATGAGCAACCCGAGCAACCGCGATGGTAATTTACACACCGTATTTCTCGTAATTATAGTTTTGTATCACCAAAATATGCATTTCAAGTGATAAAGCGCACATTACCCACAATCAGAAAGCAATGAAACTAAAGTAACGGGACCTATTTTACGTACGAAGTATATTTCGAACGCTTTTTCCTCTAATTATTCGTGAAACTCTCGCTAGTTGGTGATACAAATGTTACTGTACTACAGTGCACTCTGACGAGACATTTGTGTACTTATTCCAAAGGTAGACAGATCAGCCAATGGCAGTAACATAAAAACTAAGACATTGTAAAAACAATAATACTAAACGTCGATTACTGACGCATCAAAGCATAATAGAGATATACAGGGACAGGGGTTCGATAGCGAAGTTTCAGCAACTCTGTTCATTCCCTTTTGATGTAAGTAGTGAAAAATGAAAATTGTGTGCAGGTTGCTAGGACACCCTTAGGCTGAAACACCGGAACCTTTGTGACCCCGTTAAGAGCTGTACTCTGAGGAAGCTACGCCCAGCTAAGGCACTGCCTTAAGCCTAGCTACTACCTGTTCGAAAAACGTCGCTTGACTTCACATATCAAGTTGAAAAAACATTGACCGGCATTACTTAAATCCGTACAGGAAATGTATGAAACGCGTTCTAATAATTTAAACTCTGTAATATGTTATTGAGAAATTTATTTTAATGTGTATTTTAGGGTGGCTCCGCCTCAAAGTCTTTAATTAAGGGTCGCGCCTGATTAGCAGCAAACTAAATTCAAGAACGTAGTGTGAGGCTTTAATGACATGCGGGGGTAAAATGACACAGCAAGGCTATGGACGAAACCAGCTGAGTGGCGCCACATGCACTAAGCTGTATAGAAAGGTTGACTGCCAACTCTGTTCCTACGTATATGGCAACGAGCTGCCAGCATCTGTCCTGGTGCTGTGAATGAAAGGCTTACAGGTAAGTCTCCAACAGTTTGCTTCTGTTGACATTTATGCATTCAGTAATGTAGTAGGTAATTACATTTCTGAGAAAAGTGTAAGTTATTCTGTAATGCACAGCTTTATCTATGTTTTGAGAGGAACGAAGCCCTGCTAGAGCACGCAGTAGTTAAACGTTTCTACATTTCCAGATTTCCAAAATACTTTTAACACAGTTCGTCACATGAGACTTCTAACTAAATCGTCTCGGTTGTGCGACTGGGTTCATAATTTCCTGCAAGAAAGATCACAGTTCGTAGTAACCAACGGAAAGTCACGGAGTAAATCTAAAGTATCTGGCGTTCCGCAAAGAAGTTGGAACATACCCTTAGAAAAAATTTATAAATTACTGTGCTGGTAAACTTCTACATTATTTGATTTTCAAACAGCTGAGCAAAACTGAACGTACTCAGACATTTCTCTCTTTACTTATTCTGATCAACACTAGACTGACACACAATAGTTTTAGCACAACGCAATGTGACTATCAATAATCCCTCAAAAGAATGGCCCTGACTAACAATAACCTATACCTTTCATGAATCACTTATCTAACAAAAATCTTCGTTACTCGAACTACTGTAATACAGCGAGCGCCAATACTGCCAGCTAAATAAAAGATTGTAATTACTGAAGGCACTAACTAATGATAGGCATAGTTAGCAAATGACAGATTTTGATAGAGAACAAACAATGTATTTACCTTAATAATGTTCAAAAGTCATCATATATACATCAGTTCATGATATCCAGTATTACAAATTTACTCTTTCTGGACACACGTCTAGATCGTCCGCTCTCAAAATTTTGCCATCTTTCTCTCCAAATCCACCACTGCTGGCTGCTCACCTCCAACTGCGCAACACTACGCGCTGTTCTCATCAACTGCCCAACACTACAATAACGAATATTGCAACAATGCAAACCAGCCACAGACTCCACACAACACAGTCAATGATTTTCACACAGAGCGCTACGTGGCGTTATCAACATAAAAACCTAAACAGCCTACTTACGAAGTGCTATAACCCCTTGCTGTTCCTAATCTTTTTAAACGATCTTGGAGACATTCTGAGCAACCCTCTTGGACCGTTTGCAGATAATGCTGTCATCTACCTTCTTGTAAATTCATCAGATGATTAAAACCGATTGCAAGATGATTTAGATGAGATATCTGTCTGCTATGAAAAGTGGCGATTAATTCCAAACATCGCAAAGTATGAAGTCATCCACATAAGGAATAAAAGGAATCCACTAAATTTCGGTTACACGATAAATCACACAAATGTAAAGGCTGCGAATTCAACTAACCCACCTGCCCATGAACCATGGACCTTGCCGTTGGTGGGGAGGCTTGCATGCCTCAACGATTCAGATAGCCTTACCGTAGGTGCAACCACAAGGGAGGGGTATCTGTTGAGAGGCCAGACAAACGTTTGGGTCCTGAAGAGAGGCAGCAGCCTTTTCAGTAGTTGCAGGGGCAACAGTCTAGATGATTGACTGATCTGGCCTTGTAACACTAACCAAAATGGCCTTGCTGTTCTGGTACTGCGAACGGCTGAAAGCAAGGGGAAACTAAAGCCGTAATTTTTCCCGAGGGCATGCAGCTTTACTGCATGATTAAATGATGATGGCATCCTCTTGGGTAAAATATTCCTGAGGTAAAATAGTCCCCCATTCGGATCTCCGGGCGTGGACTACTCAAGAGGACGTCGTTATCAGGAGAAAGAATACTGGGGTTACGGATCGGAGCGTGGAATGTCAGACCCCTTAATCGGGCAGGTAGGTTAGAAAATTTAAAAAGGGAAATGGATACGTTAAAGTTAGATGTAGTGGGAATTAGTGAAGTTCGGCGACAGGAGGAACAAGACTTTTGGTCAGGTGAATACAAAATCAAATAGGGGTAATGCAGAAGTAGGTTTAATAATGAATAAAAAAATAGGAGTACGGGTAAGCTACTACAAACAGCATAGTGAACGCATTATTGTGGCAAAGATAGACACAAAACCCTACGTCTACTACTGTAGTACAAGTTTATATGCCAACTAGCTCTGCAGATGACGAAGAAATTGATGAAATGTATGAGGAGATAAAAGAAATTATTCAGGTAGTGAAGGGAGACGAAAATTTAATAGTCATGGGTGACTGGAATTCGAGAGTAGGGAAAGGGAGAGAAGGAAACATAGTAGGTGAATATGGATTGGGGGTAAGAAATGAAAGAGAAAGCCGCCTGGTAGAATTTTGCGCAGAGCATAACTTAATCATAGCTAACACTTGGTTCACGAATCATGAAAGAAGGTTGTATACATTGAAGAACCCTGGAGATACCGGAAGGTCCCGTATAGATTATGTAATGGTAAGACAGAGATTTAGGAACCAGGTTTTAAATTGTAAGACATTTCCAGGGCCAGATGTGGACTCTGACCACAGTCTATTGGTTATGAACTGCAGATTAAAACTGAAAAAACCGCAAAAAGGTGGGAATTTAAGGAGATGGGACCTGGATAAACTGAAAGAACCAGAGGTTGTACAGAGTTTCAGGGAGAGCATAAGGGAACAATTGACAGGAATGGGGGAAAGAAATACAGTAGACGAAGAATGGGTAACTTTGAGGGATGAAATAGTGATGGCAGCAGAAGATCAAATAGGTAAAAAGACGAGGGCTAGTAGAAACCCTTGGGTAACAGAAGAAATATTGAATTTGATTGATAAAAAGGAAAAAATATAAAAATGCAGTAAATGAAGCAGGCAAATAGGAACACAAACGTCTCAAAAATGAGATCGACAGGAAGTGCAAAATGGCTAAGCAGGGATGGCTAGAGGACAAATGTAAGGATGTAGAGGCTTATCTCACTAGGAGTAAGATAGATGCTGCCTACAGGAAAATTAGAGAGACCTTTGGAGAAAGGAGAACCACTTGTGTGAATACCAAGAGCTTTGATGGAAACCCAGTTCTAAGCAAAGAAGGGAAAGCAGAAAGGTGGAAGGAGTATATAGAGGGCCTATACAAGGGCGATGTACTTGAGGACAATATTATGGAAATGGAAGAGGATGTAGATGAAGATGAAATGGGAGATATGATACTGCGTGAAGGGTCTGACAGAGCACTGAAAGATCTGAGTCGAAACAAGGCCCCCGGAGTGGACAGGAATCCGTTAGAACTACTGACAGCCTTGGCAGAGCCAGTCCTGACAAAAGTCTACCATCTGGTGAACAAGATGTATGAGACAGGCGAAATACCCTCAGACTTCAAGAAGAATATAATAATTCCAATCCCAAAGAAAGCAGGTGTTGACAGATGTGAAAATTACCGAACTATCAGTTTAATAAGTCACAGCTGCAAAATACTAACGCGAATTCTTTACAGACGAATGGAAATACTGATACAAGCCGACCTCAGGGAACATCAGTTTGGATTCCGTAGAAATGTTGGAACACGTGAGGCAATACTGACCTTATGACTTATCTTAGAAGCTAGATTAAGGAAAGGCAAACCTACGTTTCTAGCATTTGTAGACTTAGAAAAAGCTTTTGACAATGTTGATTGGAATACTCTCTTTCAAATTCTGAAGGTGGCAGGGGTAAATTACAGGGAGCGAAAGGCTAGTTACAATTTGTACAGAAAGCAGATGGCAATTATAAGAGTCGAGGGGTATGAAAGGGAAGCAGTGGTTGGGAAGGCAGTGAGACAGGGTTGAAGCCTATCCCCGATGTTACTCAATCTGTATATTGAGCAAGCAGTAAAGGAAACAAAAGAAAAATTTGGAGTAGGTATTAAAATCCATGGGGAAGAAATAAAAACTTTGAGGTTCGCTGATGACATTGTAATTCTGTCAGAGACAGCAATGGACTTGGAAGAGCAGCTGAACGGAATGGACAGTGTCTTGAAAGGAGGGTATAAGAGGAAGACGAACAAAAGCAAAACGAGGATAATGGAATGTAGTCGAATTAAATCGGGTGATGCTGAGTGAATTAGATTAGGAAATGAGGCACTTAAAGTAGTAAAGGAGTTTTTCTATTTGGGGAGCAAAATAACTGATGATGGTCGAAGTAGAGAGGATATAAAGTGTAGAATGGCAATGGCAAGGAAAGCGTTTCTGAAGAAGAGAAATTTGTTAACATCGAGTATAGATTCAAATATTAGGAAGTCGTTTCTGAAGGTATTTGTATGGAGTGTAGCCATGTATGGAAGTGAAACATGGACGATAAATAGTTTAGACAAGAAGAGAATAGAAGCTTGCGAAATGTGGTGCTAAAGAAGAATTCTGAAGATTAGATGGGTAGATCACATAACTAATGAGGAGGTATTGAATAGAAATGGGGAGAAGAGGAGCTTGTGGCACAACTTGACTAGAAGAAGGGATCGGTTGGTAGGACATGTTCTCAGACATCGTGGGATCACCAAATTAGTATTGGAGGACAGCGCGGTGGGTAAAAATCGTAGAGGGAGACCAAGAGATGAATACACTAAGCAGATTCAGAAGGATTTAGGTTGCAGTAGGTACTGGGAGATGAAGAAGCTTGCACAGGATAGAGTAGCATGGAGAGCTGCATCAAACCAGTCTCAGGACTGAGGACCACAACAACAACAACAACAACCTTAGGATTACAGTTATGAGTAACTTAAACTGGAAAGAGCAGACAGAAAATGTTGTGGGGAAAGCAAACCAAAGACTGAGATTAATTGGCAGAACACTTAGAAGATGCAGCAGGTGTACTAAACAGATTGCCTACTGTCCGTCTTGTACGAGAGTATTGTTGTTTGGTTTGGGATTCTTATGAGATGGGATTGACGGATGGCATCAAAAATGTTCGAAGAAGAGCAGTTCGTTTTGTATTATCGCGAAATAGAGGAGCGAGTGTCACGGATACACACTGATTGGGGTGGCAGTCGTTAAAACAGAGGCGTTTTTCGTTGCTGCAGGATCTTCTCGTGAAGTTCCAATCACCAGCTGTCTCCTCAGGGTGTGAAAATATTTTGTTTGCTTCCAGCTATAGTGAGGAATGATCATAATAAAATAAAAGATATCAGAGTTCGTACGGATAGGTTAAAGTGTTTGTTACGCCCACACGCTGCTCGTGTGAAACGGTAAAGAAATAGGTTGAACGTGGTTAGATGAAACCTCTGCCAGACACTTAAGTGTGAATTGCAGAGTTGTCACGAAGATGTATACGAAACAAACCAGCGATAAAACCTTCGCCCTGGAGGCACATTCAAAGATAGTAAGACCTCTATGCATTACAAGTGACCCAGATAGTGGCAGTAGGGGAGTATGTTCCACACCGTAGTATGCCTAAGCCCCTGCTGACGGGCTACCTGTATCTCGCTCATACCAGGGTCACTGTTAAACATCTGTTACCTCCAAGTGAGTCTACCTCCCATGGAAAGCATTTCCGGTCGTATGTCCGACCTCCTCTGCTCGTTATGTTCTCAAGGATGGTTTACTGCAGTTCCCCTCATTTAGCAATATGCTGTAAATACAACCACAAGATGAAGAAATAGTACATTCTTTTACTTTTCCTTTAATAAAATCCGTACATAAAACGTTTCATTTTTCAATTTCCGTTAATATATGTTTTGAAACTTTATTAACAGGGAATACCTCATCCCATACTTCATATGCTTAGCATGCAAAGCAACAGATCTTCAGTGAAAACTTCTCGTAAACATAACAGCGAATCATATACTTTAGGTTAATTCATGCATATTTATAATTACAAAGTGTGTTGCATGATAATCAAAAATGAATTGTTTTCATCTTCTGAAATACGTTATTAACAAACTATAGATGGTGATTCAGGTGTCCCTCCCGATTCGTTTTATGCAATCCGAAATGTTGTATAGGCCTTCAAAAACCCACTCGTGAGATTTTCATA
The DNA here is from genome assembly GCF_021461385.2 of Schistocerca piceifrons. Lineage (NCBI taxonomy): Eukaryota > Metazoa > Arthropoda > Insecta > Orthoptera > Acrididae > Schistocerca > Schistocerca piceifrons. The sequence continues at coordinate 921,318,281 of NC_060140.1, forward strand.
TTCTCTTCCTCGCTACATGCGAACTATAAGTCCCACATAAAAATGAACTGGACTTTTTCGAAGGAGAATTAATGTAGTGGAATTTTGTGCTGGGATGCGTCTTTACTGGAGGCCGTGGTTTCCGAGTTATAGAAAAACGTACAGAAATGACTGCCAAACGCATCCCCATTCCCACGTTCAGCTCCCACTGGTGAAGATTTCTAGTATGTTGTTTATGGAACTCCCTCATACCACTGTAAAAACTTTTACTCCTGCATTAATTAGTTCCTACTTTCGGCCTTTTTTGGCCTTCAATGTCTGGTCTTATTACGCTTATTATTCTAACACAAAAAATTTACAAATTGATGTCTGTGTAAATTTTGTGAATTTTAACAGAATAAAATAAACGATTACATCGCTATGTCCGTCAGGCCTTCTGAATACGAAACTACTGTGCCTGTAAAGGTTAAATTTGGATCGAGGTGTCGACGTAATTAGTTTTAGCGTAACGTTTACAAAAGTCTTCTTCTTATATTATCCTCTCTGGAACGTTTAAATCCACAATGTTAACGAAGTACCCGAGTATGCTGGTAGCTTCACAGCCCAATCAATAGAGACCAAAAAAGGTGAAATTCGGGAATAGTTCGCGAAGTTGGAAATTTTTGTACAGTGATAGGAGAGAGGGCCGCAAACAATACACTGGGAATCCTGACTGTTGAGGGATGAGTGTGGGGTTTTAGGTACGTTGAAGATCACTTTTGTGTTTTCCTTGAATAACTCGAAAACCGTGGCCTCCATCTAAAACGGATCCCAGTACAAAATTTAACAACATTAATTTCGCTACAAAAAGTTCTTGTTCATTTTTCTCTGTAGAACTAACAGTTTGTGCTTAGTGAGCGAGAGAATAAGGAAAATTTCGCACGTTGTTTTTTAATGCCAGATACAACATTGCCGGCTGCATAAAACAACATCGCTAGGGGCAGCTAAACCACACTTAACAATCAGCACTTTACGTACAAATATCAGTCCACACTCATAACATATTTTGTGATTTCGCACTAACATCGATCTCACACAGGAAGATACCACAGGACACAAAAAGTATAAAAAACTTACACTCTTCAGATTGCGCGTTACTATTACAGTCTGTATTGATGGACTATGTAGGACTAAAGATAACTTATGGATTAATATCTTGCGATTTTGCTCTGCTTCTCGCAACTCACAACGGCAGTAGCTGAGATAAGCAGTGTGTATACTCATTACACTTGAAGAATGAGGCCTCAGTGATGGATGGGTGTGCACACATGTACTTCGTGTACGAAAAACCCAGCTCAAGTGCACTCACCGTTCCATCTTTGTGCCAAGAGTCTTCCCTCCCTTAAAAGCTGATGGGTTGCTATAAATTAATGAGCTGACACGGGCATGATAAGGCATGCATCCTATATGGATGTTCCGAAGAGCTAGGATCCATAATACCACACTCTGCCGGCTGTTGTGGCCGAAAGGCTCTAGGCGCTTCAGTCCGGAACAGCAATGCTGCTACGGTCGCAGGTTCGGATCCTGCCTCTGGCGTGGATTTGCGTGATGTCCTTAGGTTAGTTAGGTTTAGTAAGTTCTAATTCTAGAGGACTCTGACCTCAGATCTTAAGTCCCATAGTGCTTAGAGCCATTTGAACCACGCTCCACGGACAATGAATGAAAACTTGTAACTGTTAACTTTATTTTAGTTGTTTACTCCTGAAACAGTTTAGATTTCAGTACACCTGCTTTTGTGTTAGTATAACTACCATTTCCCTTTGTCAGATTCTTTTCTTAGGAAGAACAGTGGTCAGTGGTTCTCTGAAAGAATGAGATTCTTCCCAATTTTGTCTTAGTCGTCATTTCGCACATGGGATGAGTCTTTATGTTGCTTGACTCCTCTTGGGATTTACGATCACGGAATTTAAACAGCATACATCTCAGGACTTCCTTTTTTGGACTTTATTACCATTTCATTCATTTGGCCGTTATAGTGAGGGTGACGAGAAAAAGTACTATTAAGAGCAAAAGTGTCCAACGAGCGGAATTGCATTTCGCCTGATATGCATGCAGTCCACATACCGTAACTGTATTGCAGGTCCTCTATTCTCTTTGCGGTACAGTCGTTTGATTGTACCAAATAGATACCACAAGACATCATTAGAGAACACTCTTGTTCAAGGTGGAAGGCTAAATGTAAATAAACACCACAATACTGTAAATGCTAGGAATGCGTCATTAGAGATGAGACAGCCATTAACGCTTGTAAACTCAGTTCTATTACAGTAAGTGACATTTCAAAATCACATTCCATCAATGTTTAGGGAAAATTAAATATTTTTATGATCAAGAGATATTGAGACAATATCTGGAATCCTGAACTTTTATGACAATTCGAAGTCCTGTTCCTTAGAGGGTTTTCCCACATGTGAGAGGTGTCATCGAGCTACCAGTGGTATGTCATAAACTGGATATTGAACAAACCAGTTAAAAGCAACGCGATTAACAGCAGCAAGGGCTCTATTGAAACATCAAAATTAACATCATATAGTCAGTAAATCCTCTGTATTCATCATTGAGCAATTATTTGCGCTCGTGTTTGAACTTTAAACTACATGACGAACTTTTCTGTTCTGAACTTGTGTTGAAACCAAGCAACTGTAGCCACTGTAACTAAGAAAAGCTTTCGTGCCTGACCGGGAATCAACCATAGCAATGTTCCGCATTGGTGACTGGTCATTAAGAGTCGAGAAATATCGAAATTCACCTGTATCAGTTAGCAAACCTGAACTATAAAATTTTTGTGCCCTGCCTGGAATCCTGTCAAGACCCCTGCCTTCCTGTTAACTAACCACGAAAAACGTTTAATAAAACATCAAGTGACAAAGTTTATACGTGTTTAAAATGAAGTGCCATGAAGTAAGTTTTTGTGATGGAGACTCGAACCCAGCTTGTAGTCACGTTGTCAGCTAAGTAAACTCAAAATTAGATATCGAATTATTTCACTAGTAGGGAGATGTTTGAATTTGAAATGAGGATAGGCTATTTTTTCCTGATCAGGAATCGAACCCGGCACCTACCACCGTTGTTTTCTGTTCACGAATTGTTTGCTCCCGAGTAGTGAGACGTGTGCATGTTTGACTAAAAATAACGGCACTTTCGTTATTGTTGACAACACATGAAAAGACAGTAAAAATGAAAATTACTTATCACTAGTAGTTCGGCGTGCATATGGTAGGGCTTTTATTAGGGACATGGGCCAGGATTCTAACTCACACATGTGCCTTTCGCGGAGACCTAGACGAGTTTGCAACCATGGGGAAAACAACGAAATGATCGAATTGTATCGTTCCATGTGGGTCAGATACCAAGAAAGGGAAGATCCGAATTCGAATCCCAGTCCAGATTTTTCAGCGTCTCAAGATCAAATAGAATAATAGCCCTGTTACCTTAAATGACCACTGGCTAATTAAATAAAAGTTTCTAGTCAAAGGAAGCTCACGGTGACAGGGTTTCTGTTTGCCTCGACCTCTGTTCGCACTGCACTCGGCATGGTCCCGACTACTGATGCAACTGTTGCCATTTTTTATACAGAAATGATCAGGAGGGATTCGGTCAACGTGCTTTAACCGTTGTAAAAAAGTGAACGAAACCAATAAAATCTTCTGAATTACTATATTCAACTGACAATTTGAACACTGACTAACTTTACTCGGAACTTTCCTTTTCTTCGACTGTAAGATTAGCAACAACTTTCATTATTCCACAACGTCTGCAATCAATAATCACATATCTGGTCACAACAAAGATGTGAATATTACTCTCCATGTATGCATACACAAATCTAACAAAATCCCTCCTGTGCTTAAGTAAGCAAGGACTACATTCATCAAAAACGAAAATTACCAAAAATCCTCAATTAATACCAAAGTCTCCTCCAGCGCTGCTAGCACGGTCACGGTAGGCTGCGAAATCATCTGTCCCGCGGCTTCTCTCCAGCGCAAGCTGCGTCCGACTTCTGTCATCAACTGTTCGCTCGCTACTACTTGCGCTAATAATGTGTGGGACTCAGAGTTTGTGAATGCACACCACAGCACAATCAATGGACAACTTTCCAAAGAAATATTAACGTCCAACTTCCAAAGTGACAGGACTCGAAACCCCTAGGTGCAGACTGACCGGCATAACCACTACGCTGTTCTACCAGTCGCGTACGCCACGATTACGAAGTGGTATGACGTGGTCTGTAAGGTCACACCTTTACCATGAAAAGTAAATGGCATACCCGGGTGTAAGCGGCGCAGTGCAACTTCCAGACAGTCCATCTGACTTAGAATTGCATGAACGTAGTTACGAAGAACATAAGCTAATTGAAAGTGACATAGTAATTATTCTGCTAATTTTTATCAGATCTGTTTGTTTTGCAGATTCCGAGTGTAAAATGGTTCAGATGGCTCTGAGCACTATGGGACTTAACATCTATGGTCATCAGTCCCCAAGAACGTAGAACTACTTAAACCTAACTAACCTAAGGACATCACACGACACCCAGCCATCATGAGGCAGAGAAAATCCCTGACCCCGCTGGGAATCGAACCCGGGAACCCGGGCGTGGGAAGCGAGAACGCTACCGCACGACCACGAGCTTCGGACGATTCCGAGTGTACGAAAGTGTGAAAAGTTAATAGCTACTACCGCAAGTGATATAAAATTTCTACAGTGATGACTAAGCTATTCATGTAGCAATAACTCGTGCAGAAAATGGCTTGAGAATCTTTTAAGCATACATTCTAACATCATGATTGAAATCTATCCGAAAACACAGCTGAATTTACACTTATATTATCTATCTTTTGCAGATTGAATAAGTAAAACGAGAAAAAGACTCTGGCCTAGCGGTTCTAGGCGCTTCAGTCCGGAACCGTGCTGCTGATACGGTCGCAGGTTCGAATCCTGTCTCGGCCTTGTATGTGTGTGATGTCCTTAGTTTGGTTAGGTTTAAGTAGTTCTATGTCTAGGGGACTGATGATCTCAGATGTTAAGTCCCATAGTGCCTAGAGCCATCTGAACCATTTGAAAAAGGCTCACAAACCGCAATGTATCTCCAGCGAGATCCGAACCGATTTGTATGTTAACCAGCGCACTGAAAATCGAGAATGTTACCACTGCTACTGCATATATGTTACCAGTCTGATGAAATATCGAACATAATTCGTTTCATTTTCTAATCCACCTGCAACAGTAAAAAGTCCCAGATCCTTATTGCAATCCCGATCGGCAGTGTAACAAAATTCACAGCTCCTCCACAGTACCGAAAATGTAAATTAAATTTGGGAAGCTTAAATAGTAAGTGAACAACTGGCGTATAACAAATATATCATATGATACTGCAGCATAATAATAGCTGCAAAACTGTTTCCCACACAGGCTATAGTTTCAATCACAATGAGACACAGCTCCACGGTAGAAGAAGGCACCAGTGGACGTTGGTTTTTGGCCACCCAATGACATCCCCACCACCAAATCCTTCAACAGCCGCTCCAGCAGCGAACAGTGAACAAAACAGTTCTATGTTAAGTTAGAATAAAATAGACCATTTTTATGTAACACTTTTCTGTATGCATAAGCGCCTGATGATGAGTAAAACACACTTGAAATTTGTTGCAACATGCTAAATTAAAAAATAAATAATAAAACTGCTTCTCTCTGCCTTACTCCGCACTACACCAGTGAGAGAATGTTTTTCACGTTCTTGGTTCCTTAGTAGCTGAGTGCTACTAAAGCAGTAGCCATAGGTTTAAATCCTGCTGGAGTAGTATATTTAAAGTCAGACTTTTTCCTCCTCCTCTATCGTAATTAATAAAGACCGCAACAAATTAAAATAACTTCCTCCTACGAAACCCTTAAGTTTGTACTGCAGTGCATTGTAGGCCAACAATATTTTATTGAAAATAATCTCCATTGCTGTTTATACTTTTCTCTTACCTATCCGGCAGGCTATAAATGCTACGCCAAAAGAACAGTTCTTCTTTTGAAGCGAATCAGTCAGCAAGCTATTTTCGTACATTTGAAGCGTCGTTCAGCGAGAGCGTGTTCCAGTGATTCAAATAGATGATAATCGGACGGAGCCAAGTCTGAAGAATAAGGCACATGCCTTAGTATTTCCCAACTGAACCCCTCCAGAGTTTCCCTGACCCGTTTTGCAGTGTGTGAGGGGGCGTTATCGTGGAGCAATATGACTTTGTCTTGCCTTTTTCCATATTCCGGTCTTTTTCACGTAATGCTTGGTTTACATCGATCATTTGCTGTTGTTAGCAATCAGTGTTAACGGTTTCACCAAGTTTTAGCGGCTCCCTCCTCATCCCACAAAACACAGAGCACTGTCTTCCTTCCAAAGCACTTTGGATGTCGATGGTTTGCCTGGATTTACCCATGATTTACGACGCTTAGGATTCTCAAAATACATCCACTTTTCATCACCTGTCATTAATCGATGAAGAAACGACTTTATTTGTAACTGGCGAGTGGCATTTCACAAGTGGTCTTTCGATTTGCTTGCTGTCTTTCATTCAGTTCGTGCGGAACACGTTTTCTCACATTCTGCACATTTCCCACAGCTTTCAACCGAAGAGAAGTGGCTTTCTCCCTCACATTCAATTCTTCCACGAGTTCCTGTTGAGTCTGAGCATCATCTTCATGCAATAAGGGCTGCAGTTCGTTTCATTCGAACTTTTTCGGTACTTTCCCGGGCTCGTCGTTTCTCACTTCAAAATCACCACTTTTGAATTTTTGAACCACGCAAGAGCATGATCGCCGAAAGCTTCGACAAGCATTCGCTACGATTCTGCAGCGGTTTTCTTAAAGTGAGAACAGAAAACCAATGCTGTCCGCAAATCGTAGTTCGTAGGCACAAAACTCGACATGTTTACGGGTTTGAAACAGATACCGATGTACAGAACTTGGGTTACTGTGTGTCGACATTCGTCGTCAGCCGTTACAGGAAGCAGATGGCGCTGCAGACGCGGTCTCACTGGCCCTGCACTGACGGCTAGCACCATCTACACATAGTAATGGCAGTTTGGCGTCATAATTTAGCAGCATAAGGATAGAAATTCTAGAACCAAATGCCAATCTGTGACGCCGCAATAGAACTCTATAATTCCCATATGACTGTTGTGGTAGCGAAGAGGCATCGTTTATGTTGCAACGTTAAGGGCTAAATTAATAACGCTCTCCAATAATGATGCATAGAATCTCAGCACCACGCTCGGCTTGGTGAACCTGTTGTTATTTCGGATTCTCTCCGTCTTGAGCATACTGCACGTTGAAAAGCCCTTCAGTATGTGCGCTTTTCGCTTTCGTTGACAAAGTGTAAGCAGCCGATACATTTTAATCTTAACGAATAGATAACAAGAATCTTTCTGTTAGTATTTATGGACTGAATGACAGTTTTACTCAAGGATGACTTATTCTATACGTTACTGTCAGCGTTTGGTGTTCCTTGCTCCACTTTCTGATATGAATTGTCTCTCCTTTGGTGTTAGCAGAAGCTGAAATCGAAGTTGCGCTGTATAAATCCACTAGTTTAATTTTCAACGGAATTTTGAGCCTACATTTTCTGTCATCTCTTGATTTGAAACTTCATGTTTGTCGTACCTTACTAAGTCTCCCTGTGGATGTTAAGTTCGGCAATCGATGCTGTGTTGTTGTCTCTTCACTTGGGTGCCTTTCTTTCATGGATAGTGCAGCTGACGTCGACCTCGAGGAAAGTATTGTCCAAGTTTATTATTATAAAAAAGGAGGTGTTGTCTGTTTACAGCATAACTAGTCGAGATATTCTAAAAATGTGAAACAAGTCTAGTGACGAGCTCTTTAGTTTCAGTACGCTTAAGACCGAAAAACACAAATAATGTGACAGTTAATGATTTATGTTATTTGGTTTGCAGTTGGCGCATTCGACTATTATTAGTGACGACGCTGTAGTCCCTACATCCAGTTGCAGAATATAACATATAACATCCACGATATATATATATATATATATATATATATATATATATATATATATATATATATATATATAAATTTTTTTATTACGAGTGGAATATGAACGTGTGGAAAATTACGTAACTCAATAATATTCATTTAATTGTGTAATTATTCCTTAAAAAGATGATGCTTATGTAAAACAGAGACAATATTTGTTTCACATTCTTTGTTAATCTATGTCATTCTTTTCTTTTGTTTCGTACCCTTTTGTCGTCTTCTTCTGACGTACGTCGCCGACGCAAGACGCGAATCGATATGAGATCTGTTGAATGAAAAACATTTAATGTAAAATTATTGTACTTCTATGTTCATTTTCTTGTAAAAACAAATAGAGCCAAATGCGTTAAAACTATTTATGATTAATTATTGAAAATTCACTTCCTCTTTTAATTATAATTTTGTATTAATTGTTTTATCATAGCTGCAAGAAGCGCAGCCATTGTTAGTTGCGATTATATAGCAACTTCGTCTGTACTTCTAGCTGAAAATAGCATGGGTTTGTGTTAAACTAATTTGCAAAACAATTTAATAATTTTTTATTGGTGGCATCAATTTAAATGATTAATTATTTATTGAGCAAAGGAAAATCTTAATTAAAAAAGAAATCCTCTATCTTTTATTGGCCGCCATCTTAACTTTTATCACAGCGGCAAATTTAAATTACTTTAAACTGCAAACAATATTCCCATGTGTAAGAAACAAATGTGCACCGGTGGTACTGAACTCTATTTATAAAGAAAAAATTAATCGAATCAGACTGCATTTTCTAAGAACAGTGCTGATGGTATTTATAGTTGAACAAGATTTCATTGCTGATGTATGAGGCCAAAATTAAACTACGCACGAATCACGGAGAAAAATATTTCTGGTAGCATACGTCAGTGTTGTGTGGGGGTGGTATTCTGTGGTTCCTTTTCGTGATCCATTTTCTAAGAATAATTGAATCCATCGAAGACAAAAATTATAAAAGCTCTGATGTACGATCTGTAATTTTAGTGATATGAACACAACTTACAGTCAACATTATTACACTACGTCAGGTGGAATTCTTGTGCAATTTGAACAAAATGATTATCCTGGAGAAGTTGTAGTATGAATAATGCAGTATACATGTGTATAATATTGTCAGTATCATTTACAAAATCAAATCAATGCAAAATCTAAAAAAAAAAAAAAAAAAAAAAAAAAAAAAAACAGAGTGAATTCAAGCCGCACAATACCATAGAGTATCATATCATCCATATTCACTGCATTTGTCCATGTTGATGATACGCAAAAACCGCCACAAGAAACACAAATAAGACTTACTGATACATACTGTGGGTATTTCGGCACTCAGCCTCCACGGCTTTAGAAAAGAGCTCTTGTCACTTACTAGACCACTCAGGGCTGGTATTTCCTGCTAGAAGTGTATCTGAATCTTGGCAACAATGACGGATATGTTTGGCAACCCTGTGTCAGATGAGTTACTTCCTGGATGACACAAACTTAGCCTACAAAATTCGCTTTATATATTTGTATCGTTTCCATTAAATAATCTGAGTGATGTTCACATAAGGTGTGAGATAAAGTTATCAGTTTATGGTTTTGGGACTGGGAAAGCCATTCAGCTTAAAAATTGCAATTAATCTCCTCTTTTACGTTGTGAGCCAATCGACCCTAACCAACACTGGAGCAACAAGGGACAGCACAACACTATAGTATTCCGCTAGCTGTGAGGTAATATCGTAGCCTGTGCTGTGGGGCCTGTTTTACTTCCCGATTCCAGTCTCGATGGAGGATACATCTTTAGCTGTTTTCTATATAAGCTACAAGCAGCTAGCTCGGAAAGCAATAAGGAAGTTTTATTCATGAAATGACACATATCCGTACTTCATTGTGACACAGGACAGCAAGTAAAGAAAGACTGTTTCAAGGTCCAGAATGAGTAATATCTCATTAATTCGTGCTGATACAGGCACGCTCCTATTAAAGATAATTCATGTTTCATTAAAACAGACCTTCGGTGTGAGGATATCGTTGTAATCTGAACTTCATTTGAGTTAGGACAGAGCATATTTTAATAGCAAAGTCCATTATTTTAATGAATGGTTCAAATGGCTCTGAGCACTAGGGGACTTAACTTCTAAGGTAATCAGTCCCCTAGAACTTAGAACTACTTAAACCTAACTAACCTAAGGACATCACACACATCCATGCCCGAGGCAGGATTCGAACCTGCGACCGTAGCGCTCGCGCGGTTCCAGACTGTAGCGCCTAGAACCGCTCGGCCACCACGGCCGGCTATTTTAATGAACACAACGGTAAACATCAGAGAGAATTTATTCATCAACAGTATATTCTCTCACATTATCTAAAACTGTGTGGCAATGCTCAGGTAATTAACTGATTCAACGCCTGTAGAAACCTACCGCATCTGAGTGAAATACGTCGACAAACCAGGTTTGAAGTGCATTTTAGTTCCGAGAGGAATTTTCTTCACTAATTTTCGATAAGGTGCCTGAAAGGTGAGTAGCTCAGAGAATGAGATATAAAGAATGATGTGTGATAGACTACTTTTCAAACTGCTGGATATTTTTGTTAGTGAAATCGTCTGAGTGCGTTATCGTGTAGCATCAACACTTGATAAAGTTTAGTAGATCGCTTTTCTTACATTTAGTTGTTGGCAAAAAATACCAGCTGTGATATACACTCTCTGGGGAGGTTTCCTTAATGCACAACAGCAATTCTGAGCCACCATAGGCAAAATATTATATTCAGACTGCCCTTTGCCTTAGTATATGTCTTTTGTTAGGTCTCAGCCACTAACTCTTCTTAAGAAGTTAATATAAAGACATCATAACTACTCACCATTAGAACCACAGAATTGGAATTCTCAATGAGCGATTGATGACGATCAGTCGAAATTGCATTAATAGATTTTCGATGTTTTAAATTAGAGCATGCAATATTGCTTATCCCGACTTGTGAACCTTACATACTGGATGCAAATGTCACACGACGTTTAAATGCTCGCACTTCATCACGTACGTCTATTATCGATGCCTCCTGAATGTGCAAAATTATTCACGCCAGAACGATGTTCCTTGAAGCAAAAAAAGTCATTTTTGACGCACTTTGCCCAAAAGCACTCGCACCACACGCAGTAGAAAGGTATAGAGCTGCCTCTATTGCCTTCACCCCTCTACAAAATCCAAAGCGAGTAATATGTCGCACATGTCAGACCTTTTCCAGTTGCGACTATATTTTATCACACTTGAACAATGTTCGTTAGCTTCAGGCATGCAAAATCCAGATCGTACCTGCGAGATAAATACGAGAATTGCAAACGAAAAAAATAGCCTTCGATAAATACATTCATAGCGCCGCGCCACATTCGCCTAGTCGGAGGCGTCTGACGTCGGCGGCGCGGCGGGTGGCGTTTGGCAGGTTAAGTCTTTTTCTCGTTTTCCTTAGTCGGCCCACAAACGGCCGGAACGAAATCCATTGGGTGAATATAGAGGGTCTATACAAGGGCGATGTATTTGAGGATAATATTATGGAAATGAAGACAATGTAGATGAAGATGAAATGGGAGACATGATATTGCGTGAAGAGTTTGACAGAGCACTGAAAGACCTGAGTCGAAACAAGTCCCCCGGAGTAGACAACATTCCATTAGAACTACTGACAGCCTTGGGAGAGCCAGTCCTGACAAAACTCTACCATCTGGTGAGCAAGATGTATGAGACAGGCGAAATACCCACAGACTTCAAGAAGAATATAATAATTCCAATCCCAAAGAAAGTAGTTGTTGACAGATGTGAAAATTACCGAACTATAAGTTTAGCAAGTCACAGCTGCAAAGTACTAACGCGAATTCTTTACAGACGAATGGAAAAACTGACAGAAGCCGACCTCGGGGAAGATCAGTTTGGATTCCGTAGAAATGTTGGAACACGCGAGGCAACACTGACCCTACGACTTATCTTAGAAGAAAGATTAAGGAAAAGCAAACCTATCTTTCTAGCATTTGTAGACTTAGAAAAAGCTTTTGACAATGTTGATTGGAATACTCTCTTTCAAATTCTGAAGGTGGCAGAGGTAAATTACAGGGAGCGAAAGGCTATTTACAATTTGTACAGAAAGCAGATGGCAGTTATTAGAGTCGAGGAGAATGAGAGGGAAGCAGTGGTTGGGAAGGGAGTGAGACAGGGTTGTAGCCTATCCCCGATGTTATTCAATCTGTATACTGAGCAAGCAGTAAAGGAAACAAAAGAAAAATTTGGAGTAGGAATTAAAATACATGGAGAAGAAATAAAAACTTTGAGGTCCGCCGATGACATTGTAGTTCCGTCAGAGACAGCAAAGGACCTGGTAGAGCAGTTGAGCGGAATGGACAGGAGGGTATAGGATGAACATCAACAAAAGCAAAACGAGGATAATGGAATGTAGTCGAATTAAGTCGGGTGATGCTGAGGGAATTAGATTAGGAAATGAGACACATAAAGTAGTAAAGGAGTTTTTCTATTTGGGGAGCAAAATAACTGATGATGGTCGAAGTAGAGAGGATATAAAGTGTAGAATGGCAATGGCAAGGAAAGCGTTTCTGAAGAAGAGAAGTTTGTTAACATCGAGTATAGATTCAAATATTAGGAAGTCGTTTCTGAAGGTATTTGTATGGAGTGTAGCCATGTATGGAAGTGAAACATGGACGATAAATAGTTTAGACAAGAAGAGAATAGAAGCTTTCGAAATGTGGTGCTAAAGAAGAATTCTGAAGATTAGATGGGTAGATCACATAACTAATGAGGAGGTATTGAATAGAAATGGGGAGAAGAGGAGCTTGTGGCACAACTTGACTAGAAGAAGGGATCGGTTGGTAGGACACGTTCTGAGACATCGAGGGATCACCAATTTAGCATTGGAGGGCAGCGTGGAGGGTAAAAATCGTAGAGGGAGACCAAGAGATGAATACACTAAGCAGATTCAGAACGATGTAGGCTGCAGTAGGTACTGGGAGATGAAGAAGCTTGCACAGGATAGAGTAGCATGGAGAGCTGCATCAAACCAGTCTCAGGACTGAAGACTACAACAACAACAAATCATAAGAAAAGCTATGCATCATAAGCCATCTCACTGCTACTCAATATATTGTAGGATTGACAGAATTATTTGTTATGGAAATACTGAGTTACTTCACACGAAAGGCACAGAAGGCTCCAAGTGACTATTAATGACAATAATTTGTGTTTTGTTTGACATTTAGGGAATCATCAGCTGAGACAAACGTTACTATAGCAATGAACATACTCTGATGCATTTGGAGGTGAAATACGTATTGAATAGCAAAATTGCACGCTTTTTTATATCTTCCTTTTTGTGACTTCACTATCACTGTGTCGAAATTTCATGACACTTACCTTAGCAGCTATTAAGTTCTCAAACTTTCACACACACAGCATCTGCAGAAGAAGCAGATCTGATGAAATGTAACAGAATACGAACTGTGTTGCTTTCAATTAGTCTATGTTCTAACTACGTTCACGCATTTCAAAGTCATATGGACTGTCTGTATTTCTGTGGAAGACATACAGTGCCGCTTACATCAGGTATATCATTTCTTTTTCATGGGAAAGGTGTGACACCACAGACCACATCATATCACTTCGTAAAGGCAACATAAGAGTTTAATAAAATGACGTAGTGGTTAAGCTGGTCAGTCTGCAGCTTGGGGTTTCGTATCTTGTCGCTTCAACGAATTTTAATTGGTGGTTAGAGTTACTAGTTTAAGAGGACAACGAGAATTATTAAGTATTTATGATTTTAAAGCATTACGTCCACACAGCCGGTCATGCGCCATGTTTTCTCTTTACGTACCCTGATTTCTGCTAGGCAGTAAAAGAAAATGACATTCCTTTTGTCCTTTAGTCGGTATCTGCATACTGCCTGTATGTAAATAAAGAGAACACAAATTAATATGATGCTGTTTCTCGCCATAAAGCAACTAAATACTTTCTCTTTGATGCCTTTATCGGCATTGACGTCATGCAGCATGTGACAAAAGAAAATAGGTTTCGTGTTTGTCTCAGCCCTTTTGTTGAAAAGTCGTAAAGTAATTTAAAATCTAGAGACTATTGAACAACTGAAAAGGGTGAAATAGGCAGTTTATTTCTTACGTATAATCCGCTCCTCTATTTTTAAACAAAGACGAGGTAAGACGAACTTGGTTTTCCTCTTCTTTGAGGGACAACAAAACGTTCATTTGCCATAAACCGTTTCTCCCTATCACCACAATAATTCAGTACCGTGTCCACCTTCCGTCCCCCTCTACAACCACTTTCAGCTGTCACGAAATAGGGGCACAACTTCTCCCATGCGTCATGAACTGCTTCTGACAGCGCTGTCTTGGTTGTCAGTGCTGATCTTCTGCATCTAATAGTTTTCTCCATCTCTGCCCATACGTGCTCAATGGGACTGCGGTTAGCACTTTTGGGTGGCCTGACCAACAGCTCAACGTGATTTGAAACCAGTGCTTTACACAGTTCGGTGTATCGACAGGAGAACGGTCATGTTGGAAGATTACTCTGCTTCCCGATAATCTCTGACTAACAGAGGGAAGCATGACGTTCCCCGGTATTTCTCAGTAGTAATGGCTAGAAGAAGGACGGTCCACTTGCCGCAGAAATCCGCAGCCATTTGTTGCGAACTAAATATTTCCCTGTATTTGGGCCACCGCATCTAAAATTGACCAAGAAGTATTAAATGTTTCCCTTAAGGACGCGTGTAGCAGTTGCGGAGAAGTTAATAGCCGTAATGACATTAATAATCGAAATGTTTGGTAGCTTTGTGCTCTTTAATGGTATTTTTCCGTCTAAAAATATTCTCGAAATAGTGAAAATTTCAAAATAGTTTCAAGTCAAGTTATGATGGTTGAAAGTATCTTTACAATCCCACTTGAGACTAGCATAATTTCCCTTTCAGATGCCTTCTGACGATTAACAAGGTAATAGAGAACTGAATTTGTTCACGGTGTCTAATTTGTAAGCTAAGCGCATCATACGTTACCACACTACCATGATTCTAGCAAACGTGGGCTTCAGTGATCTGGTGGACTGACGCTAGTTTCTCAGTTTTGAGGTGTTGCTTCGATTCCCACTTTCGGCATGTAATTTAAACACGCACGAACAGATCTCCCTTATCTCTAGTAATGTCAGGTGCAGAACATTAATTGGCACTGTAGTTCAGAATATGTGTTATAACCATCGTATCCCTTCGCTATGAAATGTGGCAGAGCCGCTTTAGGTTGTGCCATAGCAGAGGCGGAAGTCTTGGCAAACAGAAACTCCGCCGCCAGTGCGGTTCCTTACAACAGAAAAAAACTTTATTTTATTCAATGAGACAGTGGTCGTGTAAGGTCACATGGCTCTTGCGTTATTTGGACTTGAGACGCTGAAAAATTTAGTGCTGGGCTATTTTTCGAATTTTCTCTGTCACTTCTGCAGATCTTCAGGAAGACACAATGTGGTTTCGAATCCTGGTCCAGCACAAAAATACCCATGGTTTCATTTCAAGCCCTACCGTGTGCGCACCGAACCAAAGGTGATAAATATTTTTCATATTTTATGTCTCTTCGTGTGTTGTCAACAATAACAATAGGTGCCGTCATTCCTCGTCAAATATGTACACGTCTCGCTACTGGTGGGCAAACAATTCGTTGATGGAAAACAACAGCAGTAGTGCTGGCTTCCATTCCCGGTCACGCAACAAAATCGTATCATCATTTCATAGCGATTTTATTTAGTTAACGATCTGATTACGCACTGGGTTCGAGTTCCCGTCAAAAAACTTTACGTTATGCACTTCTTTCTAAACACGTGCAAACTTTATCACTTGATATTATACTAACAGTTTGTCGTGGTTACTTAACAGGGAGATAGGGGTCTTGAGAGGATTCCAGGCGGAGCGCAAAAATTTCCAAGATGAGGTTTGCTAACTGATAATGATGGAAACTTCGATATTTCTCGACTCGTTATGCCCAGTCACCAATGACAAACGTTGCTATGATGGGGTCTCGGTCAGTCACGAAAGCTTTGCTTAGTTGCAGTGGCTACAGGTGCTTAGTTTCAATACAAATCCAGAACAACAAAGTTCGTCATGTCGTTTGAAGTTCAAACACATGCACAGATAATGGTTCAATGATGAGTACAGAGAAATTACTGATGATACGATGATAATTTTGAGGCTACCACAGAGCGCTTTGCCGCTGTTGATCGCTTTGCTTTTAACTTGTTAGTTCAACACCCAATTTATGACAAGCTTCTCTTATCAGAAACGACGTTTAATAGATGAGGGAACACGTTTTAAAGAACAAAAAGACTTCTATTTGTCATAGAACTTCAGGAGTCCAGATATTGTCTCACAATCTCTCATTCATAAAGATATTTAATTTTGCCTGAAGGTCAGTGAATGACTCACATGACAGGGTTAATTAACTTAAGTTCTGGTGACTGTGGTAACGGTTTTGAAATGTCACTTACTGTAAAATTGAGCTTACGAGGGCTAAGCACTGTCTCGTCTCTAATGACGCATTTCCTAGTATTTAAAAATTCTGGTGTTGATTTACGTCTGAACTTACACCTTAAAGAACAATTTCTCTAGTTATGTCTTGTGGTATCCATTTTGTGTAGTCAAACGACTGTATTCCATAGAGAATAGAGGACCTGCAAGACAGCTGCGTTATGTGGGCTGCATGCAAATCAAGCCGAAACGCAATTCAAGTCGTTCGAATTCTTCCGTGTATGACAGTACATTGCTCTTCTCCAGCCCAGAAAATATACAGAATATACGAACATAGTCTCTAAAATAAATTAAAATATAAAATAAGTACACTTTTTAAACTGTTTACATCTGGTTGTTGTACATTGAGGATTTGAATAAAATATTGTTGTCAGTTTAAGATACAGTCATACGGCGATAGTCTTTACAAACAAAACAGCCCTTTACTCAAATGATTTCGGTTTTCTGTGATTTCCATAGATTACTTCGGGCACATTCTTTGATACTACAATGCTATGACTTCCTGACTATTACATCCTTGTAAAACTAGGCCTGGAACTACGTTAAGTGTCTGCGCATATGATTTATGTTTTCCATTCATAAAATGTAATACCACGGAACGTCCGCCCCCTGTAGCTGAATGGTCAGCGTGACGGATTGTCAATCCTTTGGAATCGGGTTCGATTACCGGCTGGGTCGGGTAATTTTCTCCGTCCAGGGACTGGGTGTTGTGCTGTCCTCAGCCTCATTCTAGCATCCTTATCGACTGCAGGTCACCGAAGTGGCGTCAACTTGAAAGACCGGCAGCCGGCGGAAGGACTGCCCAGCGGGGGGCCCTAGCCATACGATTAAATAAATAAAATACCACGGAATGTGTAATATCCTTGAAAAGGTGATTAACGGATGATTTCTCACTTTCTCTATGAGTGGTGGGCTGTTTGACATCAGACTAATTATAGTCTCCGTTGTTTTCAGTCTTGTACCAGCCGCACTGGAAGTGCGGAAGACTGGTTTCCAATTGGGAATAAATGGGAACTGCAGCCTTATAAAAAAAAGGAGACCCCCGAAAACGTTGGAGATACTTTTTACTTATATCTGGAACAATGTTGTCCATTGTCCCCCAGCTACTACATAGTCTTTCTTAACTCTTGTCTACAACTTAGTGAATCGCCAAACGCTGGCCTGTAGGACGAATAGGTCCGCACGTTAAGAACAGTAACCAGTGACTCTGACCATTGTTCAAGCTTTCTGAATAAATTGTAATAATTATAAACAAAAGTATCAGGAATATTTGTATAGAGTCGTACAATAGTTTAATTTATTATTGGTAAACGATTCATTTGCACTGAGACTGTAGTGTGTACAGGGTTCGCAGTTGGATCTTTTAAGCATCCTGAAAGTTGAGCTAATCAGACGCCTACAAGTACTTCGCCCAGGCGCAATTACAGACATTAGCATCGATTTATAATCTGGTACTGTTGATTAAAAAGGATTCCTATTGTACGTGAGCCTGTTATTTTGGCTTCGACGGACTATTAAGTGACATAGTCGAAATTTCACGAAGGATTACAGGTATTTCATTCACAACATTAGCGTTGCTTAAAACTACAAAACTTCAATGAAAGAGTGGTGTGCTAACAATGATCAGTGATTTATAATCCACAAGCTAGATGATCCCCATATGTCAAACGGATACTTTTCACGCATGATGACCTGTAGATAGCTTTCCTATTGAGTAATTGGCCTGAATTACTCGCATCAACATGCAGCCACACTGCTGTCGTTGCGGAGCGCAACCCTCGACTGCCTTTCAGCGCAGATAACTCCCTGGGGCATTGTTAGTGACAAACCGACAATGCTGTGCATACCTTTTCTTATTTTACAAATGGTATAGTTATTTAATGATAGTCAGTGCATCCCAGTGAATTCAATGAAGAGAGACATTTCACTCTTTGGAAAATCTTTATTAGACGTCTTGCTTAATTAAAAACAGAATTGAAGTTGTTGGTTTTAGGACGCAAGCCATACTCCAGTAGCCAGTCATGCTAGTTCGACGTCAGCTAAAAGCAGGAGCTTGCTGAACCTTAGCAACGTGTGCAGGCCGACATGTGGCAACTTTACACGGTAGCAAAATTACAGAGCAATACCTTTTTGTGATGTCAGCTACTGTAATAAGTAAAACACTCTGCATGACAAGGTAGTACTGTGTGCCAGAAGAGCTCAAATGTTACAGTCGATATACCGGTCGGTTGTAACGGATATAAGAGCAGATATTTGTGTAGTTGACTGATGACGGTGTACTGAACAACATTAAATAAGTATTTGCGTCTTTGCAGATTAGTAATCATAGTCATTACAAGTCGTATGTATTTAGTTTGGTTAGTACCTCCAAGTACACGTGCCAAGAGCAGAGTTGTAAAATTACCCTATGCTGCCGTAGACTTCCACGCGTAAGCATAGACCATGATAGATTATTTAACAGTTTTGGTCGGTTAACCTCATACCAACATTACCTAAACATAAAGTGTGTTGCATACCTATTGGGCGTTACCTTATAACGATCGCTTGCTTTACGTGTGCGATCAGTGTCTTGCTAGAGTCACGTAAAAACCGAAGAGGTGAAACGTTTAGAAACTGTGTGAGGATACGAAGGTAATCCCATAAGTAAGGTCTCCTATTTTTTTATAAGTACAGAACTATGTTTGTGTGGCAGTTGGTCACACTGTTATGAAAGGTGCTTCACTCGTTGTGTGTAAACACGCCCACGCCGCGCTGAGGCGCTCAATCTTGGCTTGGCAGCCGTTGAGAAAGGAGCTCCCGTTCGATGTTACCGCCAAGTGCGAATTGAGCGCATTTATTCTGTTTTTGAACGCAAAGGACACTGCGCCGATTGAAATCGATCGCCAATTGACGGAAGTGTATGGTGAGTCGTGCATGGATGTCAAAAATGTTCGTAAGTGGTGAAGAGAGTTTGCAGCTGGTCGAACCGAAATTCGCGACGAACAACGGAGCGGGAGACTGTCAGTTCCTGAGGAGTCAGTGTTGAAGGTTGAGCAAAGCATGCGTGAGGATCGGCGGATCACCCTGGATGATCTCTGCACGTTGGTTCTTGTGCCACGCATGCTGAGGACCACATACGGCAACGAGCTGATGCTTCCCGCGCATTTCTTCACCGCCTTGCAGCCCAACAGGTCAACTTTCTGGACTCAATTGTCACGGGCGACGAAAACTGGGCATACCACTTTACACCTGAGACCAAGCAACAATCACGCCAGTGGCGGCATCCCTCTTCGCCAAAGCCGCGGAAATTCAAACAATCCCAGTCTGCCGGTAAAGTCATGACAACCGTTTTCTGGGATCGGGAAGGGGTACTGTTGGTCGACTTATGCCCACTGGGACCACAATTAACGCTTACAGGTACTGTGAGTGTGGTGTCACCGCCAGACACCACATTTGTTAGGTGGTAGCCTTTAAATCGGCCGCGTGTCGCCACTATCAGTGATTGCAGACCGAGCGCCGCCACACGGCAGGTCTAGAGAGACTCCCTAGCACTCGCCCCAGTTGTACAATCGACTTTGCTAGCGATGGTTCACTGACAAAATACGCTCTCATTTGCCGAGACGATAGTTAGCACAGCCTTCAGCTACGTCATTTGCTACGACCTAACAAGGCGCCATTACCAGTTACTATTGATATTGTGAAAAATGTACCGTCCAGACCGACGTTTACCATTAATGGATTAAAGTTAAGTATTCCACCAGCTACGTCCGTTTTTTCTAAATTCTAATTTCCTTGTCCTGTTCCAGACCTCACGCCAGCCTGCGTGAGCTAAAACGCGTGCTTTTCGGCTTCCTCTAGTATTCCTGGGTTGGCTCTCCTGCCAATCCAAAACAGGGAGACTCTGAAAAAACTCAAACGGGCAATTCAGAATCGGAGAAGAGGAATTTTGAGCAAGGGCGTACAATTCTCCATGACAACGCTCGCCCACACATTGCTCGGCAAACCGTTGTTCTTCTGCAACAGTTTCAGTGGAACATAATCACCCACCCACCCTACAGTCCGGACTTGGCGCCCAGTGACTACCACCTGTTCCCCAGGTTAAAAGAACATTTGGCCGCAAAGCGATTCAGCTCCGACGACGAGGTGAAAGAAGAGGTTCATAACTTTCTGAACAGCATGGCGGCGAGCTGGTATGACATGGGCATCCAAAACTGCCACATCAATGCATCAACAAAAATGGTGATTATGCCAAAAAATGGATAAATGTTCAAGCTGTAAACTGATGTAAACCATTGTAGAAATAAACAGGTCTATGTACTTATAAAGAAATTGGAGGCCTTACTTTTGGAATTACCCTCGTATATAAAGGGCTGATAACATGAGGAACATTTTTGATCTACATAGTTGTCCTCCTGTCTAGTACTATAAGGTAAACAGTATTTATAGCAAAATTGAAAATGATAATTTTTAATTCAGGTTATGTCAGAAAATTGTTGATTTGTAACATGAAACAGAGGGATGTTATAGTAAAAGGAAAGAAAATAATAAGGATTTGTCATACAGTGCTAGAAAATACAATTTCCTTAACGGAATCGTAAAAAGAACTCAAAACAAAAATATATCAAACATGACATCAATACAGCGTCGAACTTGTATAAAACATATTCCTGTTATTAATAAACAACTTCCGCTTTTATCTATATTAACAGAAATCTCTTGTCTTTGATCATGATGAAGGGACTTCTGTTTCGTACAAAATAACAATCATAATTATACGTATTTTTTGTGTTTGTGCATGTAAATTGTACTAGATTCAAAAGTAGCTGCTTTAGTTACATAAAAGCGCGGAAGTTACGTTCATATGCTTAAAATGGCTCTGAGCACTATGAGACTTAACATCCGAGTTCATTAGTCCCCTAGACTTAGAACTACTTAAATCTAACTAACCTAAGAACATCACACACATCCATGCCCGAGGCAGGATTCGAACCTGCGGTCGTAGCAGCAGCGCGGTTACGGACTGAAGCACCTAGAACCGCTCGGCCACAACGGCCGGCCGCGGAAGTTACGCGAGCAAATAATTTTTATTACTTTTAAAATGCAATTTATATTCTGTAAGGGCATAAAATACACAATGGACTAGCACTGAATGATATGTAGTTCTAATTACGTGCAAAACAAATAACCAAACTAATAAAAAAACAAAGACAAGTCGTTGGCTGCCTTTATGTTTCTTTGCTACCAGTACTACTAGTAACCCTACCATTTACTACGTCATTTATGTAGTGTACCAAAACTACCAAGCCGTAGTTTTGGTAGACCGCAACCCAAGGCAAGAGCAAGAGCCATTAATGCTTATTTTCCCCCTGGGTTGCATATCAAGTGTTGAAGTGTGGACGCAAAACGGGTAATCTATACTTGCAGGCGAAGCCCATTTGTAGTGCGCTAAGACCGTACAGGGAAGACCAGGTTTGTTTGTGACGTATTTGTCGGAAGTCTGTTCGACACAGAGAAAAAACAACCAACACACATATGTGTGTGTAGGAATTAAGGTACCACATATAAAAATTCTGCAGCTACATCTGTTACCCCTGCATGTACATCGAATTATATCTTTCTGCTTCTTACAAGGGGAAGGCCTCAGAGACGGCCAACCGCTTCGGCTCAGATTTGGCAGGTCGCTTGTGTACAACCTAAAACGAAGGAATCTAAGATATTTTCGGTCAACACCCCCACGTTTTTGAGAAAATCACCCCTAAAGGTTATGACGAGCGATCGACTCAAAATTGGCGGGATCGATAGATAATTGTAAATAGAGCATTTTTCATCATCAGGTATGGGGTCCGAAAACGCATACTTTTCCAGAAATCGAGGTAATAAACTTAACAACTGTCGCGTCTCTTTCCACATGGTTAACGCCTATCGCCGTCAACGCCGATAGCGCAACGGCCAAGGTAACTGGCTGGGAATTGGAAAACCCGGGTTCGAATCTCGAAGAAACCTGGCGTATGTTATTCTTTTCGTTTGTATTGTATTGTAAGAATAACATCCACTACGTTTCTTCGAGATTCGCAGCCAGCTACCTTGGTCGTTGCGCTATCGGTGCTGTCAGCGAAAAGTGTTGACCATGTGGGTACAGAAGCGGCAGTTGTAAAAGTTTCTAACCTCTATTTCTGGAAAAGTATGCGTTTTCGGACCCCATACCTGATGATGAAAAATGCTCTATTTACAATTATCTATCGATTCCGCCAACTTAGAATCGATCGCTCGTAATAACCTTTAGGGGTGATTTTCTCAAAAACGCGGGGGTGTTGACCCAAAATATCTTACATTCCTTCGTTTTAGGTTGTACACAAGCGACTGCCAAATCTGAGCCGAAGCGGTTGGCCGTGTCTGAGGCCTTCCCCTTGTTAGACTGGACTTAAATAAAAGCGAAAACGATTTCATATCCACTTTGCGCTTCGTTACGACTCCCTTGCCTACGCGACCAGTGCTATGGAAAAGAAGAGGAATGAGAGGGGGTACTGGCGTGGCGGCCGAACGCTCGGCTGGACACGCAAACGAGGCGTCTGTGCGCCCAAATGGGGCGATTCTGAGCGGTCCTTAACCGGAAGGAGGTCCGCCCTCTCCACCCTCCTACCTCCTTGCCGGCCCTCCTCGCCTTCTCCCGTCGCCAGAGCTGAGGGGAGACGCTGGTCAGCGGTCGCCACACAGGTAAAACCGGGTAAGTGACAGCTAGAGGATCCAGTTAACAGCGTCCAGTACTCAATTAGCAGTAAAGGCAGTAAGTGCTCGTTCCTCTAGTCTTTCCGCCGCGCCGTCTACTTCCCCAAGAGTCCGCGGTAACTCGCTGGCCATCTCTCGAAACTACTGTTCCGTCTTGGCACCTTACGTGTGTGCCACGGCCTGTCGAAACGTTGAAAAGCTCCGTAATTGAATTACGTGCTGTCGAACTGTAATGAACCAACAAAATGTTTTCTACTACCTCTCTGCCCATTGAAAAGAATTTCACTCCAATAAACCCTTCTTAGGTTTCTTGCCACTTTTGGCGTCGCTGACACACACGGAGAAGACCATATCCGACGAGGAAAACCTACAGAGAGCTGGATCGTCTAGATTAAAAGAGGGAACAAATAAAGGAGCGGAAGAAATCCAGACGCTCCTCCACTGACCAAGCCATGTACCATTTCACTGACCGTGTTTTAAAATATCCAAATATCCAAATGATCAGGTTCTACCTACCAAGATAGGTTGTGATCTGTCTACAGCATTTAACAGAGAAAATCACAACACTCTTTTGGAGAAGCTTAAAGTTAATGACTTTCGAGGTGTAACACTTCAGATTTAAATGAAGGGAAGCCAAGTCATGTTAGATACCTTTTCCAGACCTCGTGATGAATCTTGTTCCGAATGGGGGCAAATTACTACTGGCATTCCACGGGGCTCAATTCTGGGACCATTCAAGCACTTTCATCAAGCCTGAAAGAGTTATAAAAATGAACAATGAATTAAGTATTTGAAAATATTATAGACTGGTTCCTGGTAAATGGTCTCTCACTTAGCAGGGGAACCTACCACAGGTCGCTGTCTAACACAGTCGAAGGGTGAAGATAAAGAGAAACAAATTTTGACTTAGATGCCAACACTCAATAGTTTCCAACTGACGGTCAAGGTTTCGACAGTGATTACTCTGTTTCCTTGTGTCACGTAAAACGAAGTGAGTTGATAGCGCAGCGGCTAAGAGCACCGTTTGGAATTTTTGCGCCCTGTGACCAAATCCATGCATTTTTCCGATGAAATATATGACTTGAATAGCTTTTTTGTGAAATACAACTATTGACAGAAGAAACAGATTTCAATACCTTATTAAAAACAGATTTTATCACTGTAAGTCTTTTATAATATTTTGTAATTAACAGTAACTGGAAACGAGAAACATATAAATTCCAGAGTTTCTCCTGGCTGATGATGGCGACATGTATGATCGCCGTAATATTGTGCCCGTTGGACACTATAGACCGGCAGCATACCCGTGGATATTTCGATTATATAAATTCCAGTTATTCAATTTTTTGTTTAGTTTTACCTTTTATACTTCAGGAGAATCAAGTAGATAAAAAGACGAGGGCAAATAGAAATCCTTGGGTAAGACATGAGATACCCAATTTAACTTATGATAGGAGAAAATATAAAAATACAGTAAATGAAGCAGACTAAAGGGATTGACAGGAAATGCAAGGTACTCGTAACTAAGCGAGAACGGCTAAAGGACAGATGTAAAGATTTAGAATCATACATCACTGAGGGCAAGATAGACGCCGCATACATTCATTAAAGAGACCTTTGGAGGAAAGAGAACCAAATGTATGAATATCAAGAGCTCAGATGAAAAACCAGTCCTGAGCAAAGAAGGGAAAGTAGAAAGATCGAAGGAATGTATAGAGCGTCTATACAAGGGACATGTACTTGAGGACAATATTATGGAAACAGAAAAGGACATCGATGAAGATGATATTGGAGATATTATACTGAGTAAACAATTTGACAGAGTAATGAAAGACTTACGTCGAAACAAGGTCGAGGGAATAGACAACATTCCTTTAGAACTACCGATAACCTTGGGAGAGCCATAACTACCGATAGCCTTGGGAGAGCCATCCATGACAAAGCTCTTGCATCTGGTGAGAAAGATCTATTAAATAGGCGAAATACCCTCAGACTTCAAGAAGAATATAATGATTCCAGTTCCAAAGAAAGCAGGTGCTGACAGGTTTCAAAATTACCGAACTATCGGTTTAATAAGTCGTGGTGGCAAAACACTAACACGAATCCTTTACAGAAGAATGAAGGCCGACCTCGGGAAGGATCAGTTTGGATTTCAGAGAAATATAGGAACACGCGAAGCACTACTGAGCCTACGACTTTTCATAGAATATAAGTTAAGCAAAGGCAAACCTACGTTCAAAACATTTGTAGATTTAGGCAAAGCTTTTGACATTGTTGACTTGAATACTCTTTTCCAAATTATAAAGGTGGCAGGGGTAAAATACAGGGAGACAAAAGCTATTTACAATTTGTACAGAAATCAGATGGCTGTTATAAGAGTCGAGGGGCTGAAAGGAAAAAAGTGGTTGAGGAAGGAATGACACAGGATTGTAGCCTATCCGCGAAGTTATTCAACCTGTTTACTGAGCAAGCAGTAGAAGAAACAAAAGAAAAATTTGAAGTAGGTATTAAAGCCCTGGGAGAAGTAATAAAATCTCGAGGTTTGCAGATGACATTGTAATTCTGTCACAGACAGCAAAGGACTTGAAAGAGCAGTTGAGCGGACAGTCTCTTGAAAGGAGGATATAAGATGAAATCAACAAAAGCGAAACGAGGATAATGAAAAGTAGACAAATTACATCCGGTGATGCTAAGGGAATTAGATTTGGAAATGATATACTTAAATTAGTAGATGAGTTCTGCTACTTGGCCAGCAAAATAATTGATGATGGTCGAAGCAGACAGGATTTAAAATGTAGACTGGCAATGGCAAGCAAAGCGTTTCTGAAGAAGACAAATTTGTCAACATCGAGTATAGATTTAAGTACTTGTAAGTATTTGTATGGTTATAGCCATGTACGGAACTGAAACACGGACGATAAACAGTTTAGACAAGAATAGAGTAGAAGCGATTGAAATGTGGTGCTACAGAGGAATGCTGGAGAGAAGATGGGTAGTTCACGTAACTAATGAAGTGGTACTGAACGGAATTGCGGAGAAAGGAAATTTGTGGCACAACCAGAAGGGATCGGTTGGTACGACAGATTCTGACCCATCAACGGACCACCAACTTAGTACTGGAGGGAAGCGTCGGTGGTAAAAATCGTAGAGGGAGACCGAGAGATGAATGCAGTAAGCAGATTCAGAAGAATGTGGTTTGGATCAGTTCCTCGGAGATGAAGAGGCTTGCACAGGCTAGAGTAGCATGTAGAGGTGTATCAGTTCAGTCTTTGGACTGAAGATCACAAAACAACTTCAAGAGAATCAGTGCATTACACTGGGTGACACATATCATAAAAACAATTCAAATATAAAAGTTCCAAGCACAACAAGCAACGTGCAAAGGTGCATCTGTCCGTGCCGTAGTCACATTTTTAGTGTAAATATTTCAACAGGAATTGCCCACTCTAAGTGCTAGAGTTTATCAGAATCTCATACTTCACATTTTTTTAAATTTATCTACGAAAAACAAAATTTCCTGTCGTTAAATGCCTTTAACACCACGGAAGATGCGTATATTTTAACAATATAGACGCTTTACTATGACTCTGTCACATTACTGTACTAGAGTGATGGGTTTGCGTACCTGGGATATGTGTAATTAGCGTTGATTACGTCATACTGGCGAATACTAATTAACGCAGCTGGTGGCTGAAATAAAATAATTATATGAAATCACATCGAGTCATGAAATAGTGCTCGCTCAGAAGGGTCCTACGGCGTGTCCATTATTTTATTACTTTTCTAGCATTAACTATAATTAATTATGGTAGGCATAGTCGTCACTGATTCCGTAATAATAGGTTTTGGGAAAAACAGTTCACTCTCTTCGTCCATGAGATACAGGGCACCGTAGACGAAGGTAGCGAGACTTATGCCGTGTTATTTAACTTTCCCCAGGCGTTCGGTTCAGTCTCACATCGATTTTAATGGACGAAGTACCAGCATACCATCGGACGAGATTAGTAGTTGAATCCAGGAGTTCCTTACAACTGAACTTGTAATAAATCCTCTCACTTGCGTGTGTATTTTACACTGATGTTGAAAAGCGGAGCTTACTTTAAAAAGTTTTTGTAATTTTATCTATTACTTTTGCGAAAATTAAAATGTATTGGAATGTGTTTGTTGCCTAGATGTTTGGATTAGAAAGATCGGATTTCAGTTATACAGGGTGATTCAAAAAGAATACCACAACTTTAAAAATGTGTATTTAATGAAAGAAACATAATATAACCTTCTATTATACATCATTACAAAGAGTATTTAAAAAGGTTTTTTTCACTCAAAAACAAGTTCAGAGATGTTCAATACGGCCCCCTCCAGACACTCGAGCAATATCAACCCGATACTCCAACTCGTTCCACACTCTCTGTAGCATATCAGGCGTAACAGTTTGGATAGCTGCTGTTATTTCTCGTTTCAAATCATCAATGGTGGCTGGGAGAGGTGGCCAAAGCACCATATCCTTAACATACCCCCATAAGAAAAAATCGCAGGGGGTAAGATCAGGGCTTCTTGGAGGCCAGTGATGAAGTGCTCTGTCACGGGCTGCCTGGCGGTCGATCCATCGCCTCGGGTAGTTGACGTTCAGGTTTCATAACTAACCTTTTTCGTAGGACTCTCCATACAGTTGATTGTGGAATTTGTAGTTCTCTGCTAGCTCTGCGAGTCGATTTTCCTGGGCTGCAAACAAATGCTTGCTGGATGCGTGCTACATTTTCATCACTCGTTCTCGGCCGTCCAGAACTTTTCCTTTTGCACAAACACCCATTCTCTGTAAACTGTTTATACCAACGTTTAATACACCACCTATCAGAGGTTTAACACCATACTTCGTTCGAAATGCACGCTGAACAACTATCGTCGATTCACTTCTGCCGTACTCAATAACACAAAAAGATTTCTGTTGAGCGGTCGCCATCTTAGCATCAACTGACGCTGACGCCTAGTCAGCAGCGCCTAAAGCGAACAAATGTACAACTAAATGAAACTTTATAGCTCCCTTAATTCGCCGACAGATAGTGCTTAGCTCTGCCTTTTGTCGTTGCAGAGCTTTAAATTCCTAAAGTTGTGGTATTCTTTTTGAATCACCCTGTATTAATGAAGCAAACATATCGAAAAACAACCTCATATTCCGAAGGTGTAACATCATAAAATTATAGAACAGTACATGTTCTCTGTGCCTTTACTCACGAGAAACACACTTAAAAATTGCCATAATTTATACTAATACGCCCTTTTCAAAATTAAATTCACGTAATTAAAGAAAAGCATTAGTCAGTTTCAAAGAAAACCAGTACTGATTAAACTGGAAACTTACAAATGAAAAGCACAATTCTGTGTTTCATCTGCAGCACTTTTCCACAACAGCGCAACGCAGTACCGTGCCACAACGCAAAATGGTGTCGTGAACATTTACATATCATTGTAAGAAATTTGAGATTTCGAGTTTAGATATACTGCGAATTTTTATGTTTACAGGAAATTATAATGTAATTTATTTCCTTCGATTAAAAGTAATAAAGTAATTGTTCATTCTTTAATCATTTAAAACATGCTGATAACTGTTACATTTTCATAGAAATTTAATTTATTTACTCATTAGTGTTGTTATACTTTGCTTACCTTAAGTTAATTGTATTGTTGCCTGCATCAATGCATCACCTATGCCCTAAGGTGAGAGTACTTCGTAATATACATTTGTGTAAGGCCGACTGTACGTGCTTTTCCCTAAAATTCCAAGGACTCGCAAAAATGGCCTCTCTCATCATTTTTATTGCCTTGTTTTGACACTTGTTCCAGCTTGTAGCCGCTTGTTATACTTTACTGCTCTTTTACTTCACCAGCAAAAGACTCACACATTGTCAGACAACAATGCAGTATTTCAGTTCAACAATATTGTTTTCCCATCGTGGACTTTCCATTGTTTGAGTATTTCATTTCAGTTATATCACATTTGTGCTCTTCGTCAGTGTGAATACGTTGACTGCTACACTAGTATTTTTTATTACAATCATGACTATTGAAGCCATTGAAAACGAAGGAAAGAAACAGAAAGTAGTTCAAAGGCAATATAAAGATAATTATTTATCTTACGGGTTTTTTGTTGTAGTCACGAAACATGCTCAATCCCTTAGTGTGTTCTGCGTGGTAAAAAATCTTGGTAATGCTGCCGTGGTTACCAGTAAATTGAAAGACATTCGTCGCTAAACATTCCTCTCTGTTGAGTAAAGATGAGAATTGCAATATTGCGGCTGTTAGAACAAAATAGGAAACAATTGAAGATCATTATTATTTAGGTACGTGTTTCGCAAAAAGTATACGAAACTGAACTTATTGGAAAGGCCAAAAAACCACGCACAACAGCAGAAACGTAGTTAAAGTCCGCATGTACAGAAATGTTAAAAACCGTCCTTGATTCAGAAACTACTGCTAAAGTTTCAGAAACTGCTCGGTTTGCTGACATAATCAGGAGGTGAGTTAGTTCCATGTCCAGTGACACCGAAGACATTTTGAAACAGAAAATAAAGAGCAGTAGTAAGTTTTCATTTCGCAACAACGAGTCCACCGATACTGGCACGCGCAATTACTTTCCTACAGTAATACGGGGATGGGGATGCAATTTCAAGTAATTTCTTTTTTCGCAAAGAACTACCTGAACGAGTAAACGGTGAAGAAATATTTCGTGCAACTAATGAATATTTAGGCTGGATGTAGAATGTGCTCCAGAATGTGCTAGGTTAAAAACACAGTTGTCTAATATTTTTACCTGAATTTTTACTAACACCGCTGCTCGTGGTCTCGCGGTAGCGTTCTCGCTTCCCGAGCACGGGGTCCCGGGTTCGATTCCCGGTGGGGTCAGGGTTTTTTCCTGCCTCGAGATGACTGGGTGTTGTTGTGTCATCTTCATCATCATTCATCACCATTACGGTCCGAGGAAGGCAATGGCAAACCACCTCCACTAGGACCTTGCCTAGTACGGCCGACTGTACATCGTTCCCCTATGCTCCGTCACGGAGTATGGGACTTCATCATCATCATCACATGAAATTATCACTACTTGCAATGCTGTAGGAGGTGGTGTCTATTTTCGTGACGGCACCTAAAAGACTTTGCCATCTCCTCTGAAAATTGCGATAGACGAAGAGGTCTTTGGTGTGATGTCATAAGCGAGTGACTGCGTGTGAGATCGCTCTCCAAGTTTTTATATATTTTTAGGTTTCAGATACATATTTTAACGGTTTTTGTGATAATATTTACCATATAAGTGACTTATTAGTGGTTTCTTCATTCACCTCTGCCTTTCTTGTGTTGTGACCTGATATTTGTGAGTCTTTCGTATCGAGCAACGTAACCTCTTACATTCCGCGCTGACCAGTTGCAGCTGTAGCGGCGCATCGAAAGCTAAGTACTAATTAATTGTTTGTTTATAGTGGTTTATTTAGGAACTTTAGTAGTCTTCAACCGGAGTTTTTTGTGTTTTCTTGTGAAATAATTTCAGAAGAACCTTTTGGGAACTGTTTTCAGCTTCGTTACTGTGTCATTAGACGTTTGATTCTCTTTCTGTATTAGTCTTTTGTTATATTCACATTTGTTGTTTATTGATACTGTTAATAATAGCCGGCCGCGGTGGTCTCGCGGTTCTTGGCGCGCAGTCCGGAACCGTACGACTGCTACGGTCGCAGGTTCGAATCCTGCCTCGGGCATGGATGTGTGTGATGTCCTTAGGTTAGTTAGGTTTAAGTAGTTCTAAGTTCTAGGGGACTAATGACCACAGCAGTTGAGTCCTATAGTGCTCAGAGCCATTTGAACCATTTTTTTTGTTAATAATAGTAGTTACTTCCCTTGTAGAGTAAGTTTGTGATTACTGTAGTCAGGTTTATAACATCTTCTTATTGTAGTAGCGGAACTTAGAAAAAGTAAAATTTTACCATGAGTGAGAAGCGTGGGCTTTGCCGTAGGTTCGTGAGTAGTGGATTGCGGTGTGAGACTTGTTCGAAGCATTTTCACTGGGGGGGAATGTAGTGGGGAAGCCAGTGGGCATTCTGGTGAGATACTCTCCTGGAACTGCAGGTTATGTAGCAAGAGTAAGTTGATAGAGGAGCAGGAGCGTAAGATCTGTGCCCTTCAGGTGCAGTTGAAAAACGCACAGGAGCAGCTAGATAGGATGAGGAGGGAGAAGGGGGTTGGGGAATGGGAGCTGGCTGTTGGCAAGAGATCTGCTAAGAGAAGAAGATTTTCAGATAGTTTTACTATTGGCGTTTACAATAGATATGACCAACTGTCAGAGTCTAGTGGAGAGGAATCTCTAGTAGCTGTAGATGTAGGAAGTATGCAGCAGACCTCAGTAGTTACGGTGGCTAGAACAGTTGCAAAGTCGAAGAGGAAGAAGAAGGTTCTGCTGTTAGGTAGTTCTCATGGCAGAGGTGTAGGCCAGCAGTTGCAGGAAGTGCTGGGGAGTGAGTATCAGGTCACCAGCATTGTGAAGCCTAATGCAGGATTGACTCAGGTGACTGTTCACAAAGGGGGTTATGTAGTGATTTTACTAAAGAGGATCAGGTAGTCATTGTGGGTGGGGCTGGTAAGAGTATTGATAGGGATGGGGAGTATGACATAGATGGTGCCCTGGAAAAGATAGCCACTCAGACTGGCAACACGAATGTGCATTTCGTGGAACTGTTTCAGTGTCACGATCGGCCTCATCTTAATACAGCCGTCAGGCGTAATAACATGAGACTTGGGGGTGCGCTGATGACAGAAAGCATGGGTCACATTTCAGTGGTGTCGGTGGAGTCTATCAGCAGGACGGATTTCACTAGACATGGCCTGCACCTCAACAGGTATGGGAAGGGGAGTTTGGTAAAGCTTATAGGTGACAGCATAGGTGGGGTTGGTGGGATCACTCATGGGAAAATTCCTGCAGTAGTGGGTGTTAGAGCTGCAGCTTTTTTACGTTGAAGTCAGCTGATAGGTATTCCTGCTTAAGGGAAGTCTCTCTAACAAAGGAACCACTTTTGACAAAGATTAGGTATTCGAGTAATGAGGGAATTAGTATATTTCATCAAAATATACAAGGTATTAGAGATAAAGTTAGTGAACTGCTTATAGATGTTGACTCTGAAATTATTGGTATATCTGAACACTTCTTAAATAAGAAGATAATTCAGAGGCTTCCTTTACCAGGATACAGGTTGGCTGGCAGCTTTTCTAGGAGCTCTTTGCGGTGTGGGGGAGTAGCCATGTACGTGAAAAACGGTATCCCATTTGAGTTAATTGCCGTTTCAAAGTACTGCACTGAGAAGTTGTTTGAATGTTGTGCAGGTGTGGTTAGATTTAGTGGAGTTAAACTTCTAACTGTTGTTATTTATAGATCCCCAGACTCCTGTTTCACAACATTTTTGCTAAAGCTAGAGGGGATTCTTGGTTCACTTTATAGGAAATACAAAAAGGTAGTTATATGTGGTGATGTGGTGACTTCAATATTAATTGTATAAGTGATTGTGCAAGGAAGAGGATGCTGGTAGACCTCCTTAATTTATATAATCTTATGCAAACCGTATTGTTTCCAACGAGAGTGCAAGGGAACAGTAGAACAACCATAGACATCATTTTTGTTCATTCCTCATTACTAGAAGGACATTCTGTTAGCAAAAAGGTGAATGGCCTTTCAGATCATGATGCACAAATTTTAACTCTAAAAGACTTTTGTGCTGGAACACGTGTTAAATATAGTCATCAGCTGTTTAGGAAAGCTGATCCAGTTGCTGTAGAGACCTTTGTAAAGCTTATCAAGGAACAAGAGTGGCAAGATGTTTATAGCGCTGATACAGTAGACGATAAATATAATGCTTTTCTCAAGACTTTTCTCGTGCTCTTTGAAAGTTGCTTTCCGTTAGAACGTTCAAAACAGGGTACTAGCACAAACAGGCGGCCTGGGTGGCTGACTAGAGGGATAAGAATATCTTGTAGAACAAAGTGGCAATTATATCAAAACGTTAGAAACAGGCAAAATCTAAATGCAGCAGCCCATTACAAGCAGTATTGTAAGGTGCTTAAAAATGTTATTAGGAAGGCAAAAAGTATGTGGTATACAGATAGAATAGCTGTCTCAGGATAAAATTAAAACCATATGGTCAGTCGTAAAGAAAGTGGCTGGTCTGCAGAGACAGGTTGAGGATATAGAATCAGTGCGTAGTGGGAATGTCCGTGTTACTCATAAGTCGCATATATGTACAGTATTTAATAATCACTTTCTGAATATAGCAGGTGAACTAAATAGGAACCTAGTCCCAACAGGGAATCATACAGCGCTCTTAGAAAAAAGTGTTCCGAGACTGTTACCTGAAATGCTCCTCCATGATACTGACAAGAGGGAGATTGAGTTAATAATTAAATCACTAAAGACCAAGAACTCTCATGGATATGACGGGGTATCTAGCAGAATACTGAAGTATTGTTCTATGTATGTTAGCCCAGTACTTAGTCATATCTGTAACTTTTCCTTTAGGAGTGGTCAGTTTCCTGACCGATTAAAGTACTCGGTAGTGAAGCCACTTTATGAAAAGGGAGACATTGATAATGTTGACAATTTTAGACCTATTTCTATGCGATCGGTGTTTGCTAAAGTTATCGAGAAGGTTGTATATACAAGGTTACTGGAGCATTTAAATTCACATAATTTTTTGTCAAATGTTCAGTTTGGTTTTAGAAATGGTTTAACAACTGAATATGCTATATTCTCTTTTCTCTGTGAGGTTTTGGACGGATTAAATAAAAGGTTGCGAACGTTAGGTGTTTTCTTTGATTTCACAAAGGCTTTTGACTGTGTTGACCACAAAATATTACTGCAGAAGTTGGACCATTATGGAGTAAGGGGAGTAGCTTACAATTGGTTCGCCTCTTACTTTAAGAACAGAAAGCAGAAGGTAATTCTCCGCAATATGGATAGTGGTAGTGATATTCAGTCCCAATGTGGCCCTGTTAAGTGGGGCATTCTGTTTCTTATTTATATAAATGATATGCCTTCTAGTATTACAGGTGATTCAAAAATATTTCTGTTTGCTGATGACACCAGCTTGATAGTGAAGGATCTTATGTGTAATATTGAAACAGTATCAAATAATGTAGTTCATGAAATAAGTTCGTGGCTTGTGGAAAATAATTTGATGCTAAATCACAGAAACACTCGGTTTTTACAGTTTCTAACTCGCAATTCAACAAGAACCGATATTTTGATCAGACAGAATGGGCATATTACAAGCGAGACGAAACAGTTCAAGTTCCTAGGCGTTCGGGTAGATAGTAAGCTGTTGTGGAAAGCCCATGTCCAGGATCTTGTTCAGAAACTAAATACTGCTTTATTTACCATTAGAACAGTATCTGAAATAAGTGACACTTCAACACGAGAAGTAGTCTACTTCGCATATTTTCATACGCTTATGTCGTATGGTATTATTTTTTGGGGTAATTCTTCTGATTCAAAAAGGGTATTTTTGGCTCAAAAACGGGCTGTTCAAGCTATATGTGGTGTAAGTTCGAGAACCTCTTGTCGACCCCTATTCAATAGTCTGGGAATTCTGACATTGCCCTCACAGTATATATTTTCTTTAATGTCGTTTGTTGTTAGCAACATTAGCCTATTCCCAAGAGTTAGCAGCTTTCACTCAGTTAATACTAGGCAGAAATCCAGTCTGCATGTGGAATGCACTTCCTTGACTCTTGTGCAGAAAGGAGTGCAGTATTCTGCTGCATCCATTTTCAATAAGCTACCACAAGAACTCAAAAATCTTAGCAGTAGCCCAAACTCTTTTAAGTCCAAACTGAAGAGTTTCCTCATGGCTCACTCCTTCTGTTCCGTCGAGGAACTCCTGGAAGAGCTAAAAAATTAAGCAAATTCCAGTGTTACATTGTTGATTTTCCTTATTTAAACTTACGACTTGTCACCTGAATATGTTTTTTTTATATTTCATTTTATCTGTTTATAATATCGTGCTATAATTTCATGTATTGACTCGTTCCATGACCATGGAGACTTCTCCTTAATTTGGTCCCACGGAACAATAAATAAATAAATAAATAAAGCCATGAACTTCATCAAATCATGGGCTCTAATTATGAGAATTTTTAATATTTTGTGCCAAGTACTGGTACCACAATATAACACACTTCTCTTATATGCAAAGTACGATGGTTATATCGAGGTAAAGTGTTAACGCGAATGTTTCAACTTAGAGATCAGATACTTGAATTTTTCACTGTTGAGGGTCATGACTATGTCGATTTATTTGCAGATGCTGGCGTGTCTTTTCGGTATTTTTGTACACTCAAATGGTCTGAACAGAGAAATGCGAGGTAGAAAAGAAAGTATTCTGACTTGTGTGAATAAGATTCAAGGATTTATTAACAAGTAGATATAAAGACAATTGAAAATGGATGTTGTTAGATGTTCTCAACTGCATGGTGCCCTATTGATGATAAAACGGTGTTCATGGAATTAATTAAAGAACGTTAGTATTATTGCAACAGAATTTCAATAATACTTTGGAAAGGATAATGAAGATTTTGGATGAGCTCGTGAACGATCCGTGGATTCAACATCTTCCGAATAATTTAGTTTTAGGCTCACAAGAGGAACCGGCAGATCTGAAAGCAGACAGAACATGAAATTTTTCGAAGCGCGTTTGTATACATTTTGGCTGTCCATAACCAGCAAATACTCGGCTATCTCCGAGAGAGCAATAAATGTATCATTATTATTTTCAACTACATAATTATTCAGTTGAGCTTCTCGGGTTCACTGAAATAATAACTTCAAAGAGATAGAGTGTGTGTGTGTGTGTGTGTGTGTGTGAGAGAGAGAGAGAGAGAGAGAGAGAGAGAGAGAGAGAGAGAGAGACTCAGCTGCATCGATGAAGAAATAAGGCTTGCTTCTTTCAACGATTCGGCCGCGAATCAACCGTCTGTGTGCGGTTAAGCAGACTCAAGTACCACATTGAAGGTATGAGTACAGTAATTCAATTTATAAGAAATGTCTGTTTTCTACAGTAAATTAAAGTTGATAAGTGGTTAATATGTGCATAAGTCTTTTCCTGCTTTAAAATAATAATAATAACGATAATTGATTATATAATGACTTAATAATTAGTAGTTATATTAAGATTCACACTACTTCGAGGGGACAGACATTCTGGTTTGCCCTATTTAGTCTACGCTCAGCTGGTTGTATCGTAAGTAGTGAAACATTGCCGAATGCTATTCTACAGGACTGATTTATCTAGTTAACTTGTTTTAGGCTTGCAAGGCCATCATCAGACTTTAAGTCTTTCGGAAGCCGAAAACAGGAAACTAGCTTAATTTTGATCTTGTATAACATACACAATGTTCCGCATTTCATTTACAATTATTTTGTTCTACCAAGGAGCGACAGATAATCAGTTAACTATAAAATTTGGAACTGAAACTACGAAGGTGGTTTGAAAAGTTCATGGAATCACCACGAAAGGTCAGCGCTAGTGCAACGAGTTGTTCAGGTGATATTCATTGGACTGTTGCCTGTAAACATGTGCCGCACCAAAGCTCTTGGTAGAGAATGAGATTTTCACTCTGCAGTGGAGTGTGCGCTGATATGAAACTTCCTGGCAGATTAAAACTGTGTGCCGGTCCGGGACTCAGACTCAGGACCTTTGCCTTTCGCGGGCAAGTGCTCTGCCAACCGAGCTACCCAAGCACGACTCACGCCCCGTCCTCACAGTTTTACTTCTGCCAGGCTGTGGCTAAGCCATGTCTCCGCAATATCCTTTCTTTCAGGAATGCTAGTTCTGCAGGTTCTGAGGAGAGCTTCTGTAAAGTTTGGAAGGTAGGAGACGATGTACTGGCAGAAGTAAAGCTGTGAGGACCGGGCGTGAGTCGTGCTTCGGTAGCTCGGTTGGCAGAGCACTTGCCCGCGAAAGGCAAAGGTCCCGAGTTCGAGTCTCGGTCCGGCACACAGTTTTAATCTGCCAGGAAGTTTCATATCAGCGCACACTCCGCTGCAGAGTGAAAATCTCGTTCTGGAAACATCCCCCAGGCTGTGGCTAAGCCATGTCTCCGCAATATCCTCTCTTTCAGGAGTGCTAGTTCTGCAGGTTCGCAGGAGAGCTTCTGTAAAGTTTGGAAGGTAGGAGACGATGTACTGGCAGAAGTAAAGCTGTGAGGACGGGGCGTGAGTCGTGCTTGGGTAGCTCAGTTGGCAGAGCACTTGCCTGCGAAAGGCAAAGGTCCCGAGTTCGAGTCTTGCTCGTGGTAGAGAGTTGCGGTGGTGATGTGGTTTGTTGTTCCCGGGTAGTGATTTGCGAAAATGGAAAAAAAATCGAGATTCGAGCAGTGATTAAGTACTTTGTAAAAAAAGGTATGAAAGGAAAGGAAATTCATGCCGATTTCCTGAATACACTGGGGAACTCTGCTCCTTTATATTCAACTGCTGCCAAGTGGACTAATTAATTTAAATTTGGTCGGGAGAGCTGAGATGATGATCCGCTCAGTGATCGGCCTAGATGTGTCACTACTCCAGAAATCATTCCAAAAGTGCACAAAATTGTCGTGGCTGATCGCCGATTGAATGTGCGTGAAATTGCTCACGCTTTTCAGATTTTATCGGAAAGGGTATATGACATTTCAACAGAAGAATCAGAAATAAAAAATTATCTGTGAGATGGATGCTGCGACTCTTGACGCCCGCCCGTACACCTGTGCCGTCGCCATGACAAAATTACACGAGCTAAGGTATGAACTGTTGCCACACCCGCCTTATTCAAATGATATGGCTCCGTCAGACTTCCATTTCTTCCCAGAACTGAAAATTTTTCTTGGTGGACGAAGGTTCACTTCAAACGAAGAATTGATAGCCGTAGTTGACAACTATTTTGCAGGTCGGGAGAAAACTCGTTATCGAGATTGGATCTAGGCACTGGAACATCGTTGGACCAATTGCATTAATCTACAAGGAGACTACATTGAAAAATAAATAAAGTTTCAGTGATGTTAGTACTTTTTTTCTATTCCGTTCCTAGAACTCTTCAAACCGACCTCGTACTTCCTCACAGTAAGACGTACTATTTATTACCGAATCATTTCACTCGTAAACCATTGTTTTGCCCACCAAATATCAGTTACAATAGGAAATAACAACACTGATAAAGACACACGTGACAAAACGACTACAATAAGACACCCCTTTTATAACATTTTAAAATAACGTACGAAATTTAATGTGTCACTTCAATCGATTTGTTTATATATATGCAACTCAATTACTAGTATACAATTAGAAATCGAATGAAAGTCCCTTGTAAGGATCAGTCGAATGAAAACGAGACTGATGAAAAAAGTAAGCAAACCGTTCAGTATTAAAAAAGCAGTTACCTCAAAACTTAATATGGAATTTTAATAAGTACTTCAAATAACTTTATGAGTGCAGTAGTTCGATACAAAGATTCATCACTGAGGAAGTAGAGCAGGAACCTATACAGATAATGTGTAATAGTTTAGTCAGTGCTTAGAGAACAGTATGAAATAACATTAATCTTGTATCTAAAGTTAAACACTGATCCAATCTTTTAAAGGTTTTAGTTTGAAAGTGCTCTGGGTGCAGTGTAGTTTTAGCACAATTTGTATAAAGTCCCTCTAGGTTAGAAGCTCCAGTATGACACTTTTACTGTACGTGATACGAGTTCTTCTTCCGAGTGTAGTACCTTGTAATATTCCATGGAGCCCAGCGTGTCTTCTCCTTGCAACCCCTAGAAACACGTTCATTCGAGGCTTTACCTTAAGTGAGTGGCTCCAAAGCCACAGCACTTTCAATAATCCATATCAACGTTCAGTGACGTATCATTGCGAGGCTTTAAATACTATCAGCTCACAAAATAGCTTTTACAACCCGACGGCGAAGACGCACACATCGAGAGGTTACACGTGACTTATACTCTCACTGCGTCTGGCTTGGTATGCTCTCGCCCCTGTTCCCCACCTGCTACTTCGGTGTACACTTACATACCAAATACAGGGAGACTTCCACTGCTTTTCATTACCAACACTATATTACAAATAGTGTTTCTAAATCCCGTGTATGGATCAAAAAAATTACAATATTTCTTCCTTCTTCTAACGTTTATACCGTATAGTAGTGAGTCCACTTTTTAGTATTAGACAGATTTCGATTCCCGTCGGGGTCAGGGATTTTCTCTGCCTCGAGATGACTGGGTGTTGTGTGTCCTTCATCATCATTTCATCTTTGTCTCACAAGTCGCCGAAGTGGCGTCAACTAAAAAGGACTTGCAATACGGCGGCCGAACTCCCCCGCCTGGGGCGTCCCTGCCAACAATACCATACGATCATTTCATTTTCTTTTATTTTCCAGATTTGTGGCCGGATGTTCTTCCTGACCCCACAGTGATCAAGGTAACCTAAGGGAGAAATGTCGTGTGCGTAACCTGCCTGTGAATCGTGACAGGTTTGTTCTGTGTGTGATCCTATTTTAACTGTTGGTGTATCGTATTTTCTGAGGCGCGATTTGGGAACCATCACTAACATTTGCCTAACGAGAGGGAGAAACAGCCTAAAAAGTACGGATTGTCATGTGTACCAGCCCACAGTCATTAAGTAAAATTCTGAGAGCAGTTACAATGTTGTTGTTGTGATCTTCAGTCCACAGACTGGTTGGTGCAGCTTTCCATGCTACTCTATCCCGTGCAAGCTTCTTCATCTCCCAGTACCTACTGCAACCTACATCCTTCTGAATCTGCTTAGGGGGTATTCATCTCTTGGTCTCCCTCTACGATTTTTATCATTCACTCTGCCCTTCAATACTAAATTTGGGATCCCTTGATGCCTCAGAACATGTCCTACCAACCGACCCCTTCTTCTAGTCAAGGTGTGCCACAAATTTGTCTTCTCCCTAATTCTATTCAATACCTCCTCATTAGTTATGTGATCTATCCCTCTAATCTTCATCATTCTTCTGTAGCACCGCATTTCGAAAGCTTCTATTCTTTTCTTGTCCAAAGTATTTATGGTCCATGTTTCACTTCCATACATGACTATACTCCATACAAATACTTTCAGAAACGACTTCCTGACACTTAAATCTATACTCGATATTAATAAATTTCTCTTCTTAAGAAACAGTTATTGCCAGTTTACATTTTATATCCTCTCTACTTCGACCATCAGCAGTTATTTTGCTCCCCAAATAATAAAACTCATTTACTACTTTAAGCGTCTCTTTTCCTAATCTAATACCCAATTACAATATACCATACAAAAACATAGTTAATTTCTAGTAATTAACAATATATTAAAAAAATTCAAAACTATCTCATTGGTATCAATCAAATCCTTACTTTTTTTTTCTTAAAGTATGTAGAGAACTTGTGGCATATGTAGTAGTAGCGTAAGTCCGATAGAGGTGGACTATGTTTTCTTATAGTCATTTTTTCCCCAAAACTTTGCAATGTGTAGATTTGGTATATATATTTATATCATGTATATATGACCCTGAACAATTGTATGCAGTTCTACAGCTGCTATATTCATTATACTTGAAGTTATGATTTTTTCTCGTTTTTACTCGGTGGTTCATTTACGTTGGGGGTACTCGTGTTAGATGGACCACTTCCTAGTAGTTGATTGACTTCTGGTATACGTTACTAAATCAAGGTTTAACACAAGAAATGCAAGTTATCATAGGTATTCCAAACTACTTGAAAATGATTTCATGTATGGAGTTATAAACTACACTCCTGGAAATTGAAATAAGAACACCGTGAATTCATTGTCCCAGGAAGGGGAAACTTTATTGACACATTCCTGGGGTCAGATACATCACATGATCACACTGACAGAACCACAGGCACATAGACACAGGCAACAGAGCATGCACAATGTCGGCACTAGTACAGTGTATATCCACCTTTCGCAGCAATGCAGGCTGCTATTCTCCCATGGAGACGATCGTAGAGATGCTGGATGTAGTCCTGTGGAACGGCTTGCCATGCCATTTCCACCTGGCGCCTCAGTTGGACCAGCGTTCGTGCTGGACGTGCAGACCGCGTGAGACGACGCTTCATCCAGTCCCAAACATGCTCAATGGGGGACAGATCCGGAGATCTTGCTGGCCAGGGTAGTTGACTTACACCTTCTAGAGCACGTTGGGTGGCACGGGATACATGCGGACGTGCATTGTCCTGTTGGAACAGCAAGTTCCCTTGCCGGTCTAGGGATGGTAGAACGATGGGTTCGATGACGGTTTGGATGTACCGTGCACTATTCAGTGTCCCCTCGACGATCACCAGTGGTGTACGGCCAGTGTAGGAGATCGCTCCCCACACCATGATGCCGGGTGTTGGCCCTGTGTGCCTCGGTCGTATGCAGTCCTGATTGTGGCGCTCACCTGCACGGCGCCAAACACGCATACGACCATCATTGGCACCAAGGCAGAAGCGACTCTCATCGCTGAAGACGACACGTCTCCATTCGTCCCTCCATTCACGCCTGTCGCGACAGCACTGGAGGTGGGCTGCACGATGTTGGGGCGTGAGCGGAAGACGGCCTAACGGTGTGCGGGACCGTAGCCCAGCTTCATGGAGACGGTTGCGAATGGTCCTCGCCGATACCCCAGGAGCAACGGTGTCCCTAATTTGCTGGGAAGTGGCGGTGCGGTCCCCTACGGCACTGCGTAGGATCCTACGGTCTTGGCGTGCATCCGTGCGTCGCTGCGGTCCGGTCCCAGGTCGACGGGCACGTGCACCTTCCGCCGACCACTGGCGACAACATCGATGTACTGTGGAGACCTCACGCCCCACGTGTTGAGCAATTCGGCGGTACGTCCACCCGGCCTCTCGCATGCCCACTATACGCCTTCGCTCAAAGTCCGTCAACTGCACATACGGTTCACGTCTACGCTGTCGCGGCATGCTACCAGTGTTAAAGACTGTGATGGAGCTCCGTATGCCACGGCAAACTGGCTGACACTGACGGCGGCGGTGCACAAATGCTGCGCAGCTAGCGCCATTCGACGGCCAACACCGCGGTTCCTGGTGTGTCCGCTGTGCCGTGCGTGTGATCATTGCTTGTACAGCCCTCTCGCAGTGTCCGGAGCAAGTATGGTGGGTCTGACACACCGGTGTCAATGTGTTCTTTTTTCCATTTCCAGGAGTGTATTTGAAAAAGGATAAGTAAATTTGGTACTATACCTGGAAAATATAGGTAGTCTAACAAATTTTCTCAAGGTTCAGAACATTTAACCACTCAGCAGTATTCTTCTTTCGCGAATATCAAATGGTTCAAATGGCTCTAAGCACTATGCGACTTAACTTCTGAGGTCATTAGTCGCCTAGAACTTAGAACTAATTAAACCTAACCAACCTAAGGACATCACACACATCCATGCCCGAGGCAGGATTCGAACCTGCGACCTGAGCGATCGCTCGGCTCCAGACTGTAGCGCTTCGCGAATATCGCTTCCCACAGTAATCACATTTATTATCGGATCTTCCGCAGCCTTCATGCGTCCAGGGAGAGCTTGACACACACTTAACACGTTCGGTGCGCCAGCCCCGACGGGCATGGTAGCTCGGAGAACGGAGGAGGCCGAAGCTACGCCTAGCGTGTTGTGACTATAGGCGCAGTCTAGGCTACAGTATGTTTTGTTTACTCTGCAGGTCAGGTTTGCCTCAGTCCGTGCCAGGGCACCCTGCAAGGACGTTAGCTCCGATTTAGCTGTTGATTTATCTCTACAAAATTTCGCGGTGCAACTTGTGCAGGTAAGTACATTTGTTTTCATCTTATCATTCTTTATCTGCAAAACGATTATTTTCAGCGTAATTACACACAAAGTTTACTTTTATAGAAATGTCTCAAAGGAGGCGTTGACGTAAGAGAAAATTATTTCCCGTTGAAGGTAAATTTTGTGTGTAATTACGCTGAAAATAATTTTACGGATAAAGAACGATAAACTGAAAACAAATGCTGTTACCTGCACATCTTTCACCACAGACTGTCAGAAAGATAAACCAAAAGCTAAGTCGTAGCCAACGTTCACTGCAGAATGCCCAAGCGAGGACTGGGGCAACTCCGGCTGGCACAGCAAACAAAACATACTGGAAAGCAGACAGCGCCGATAGTCCGAGCACGTTAGGAGTGGAATCGGCTACTTGCCTTTGCCCGAGCTACCACGCTTGGCGGGGAGGGGACACCGTACGTGTTAACTCACTCCTCATCTCGTTTGGTTTCACTGTAGTTATCTTTACACCATACTCAATAATTTTCATCTCAGTCGCTTTCATAAGGATTATCATTGCAAATTGTATTAATACCAATATCTTCAGAGCCTGAGGTTGATGCATGTTCTTTTTTCTTCAGTAGTCACTCACAGACGGCGGGTGGCAGCACTAGCAGTGGAGGGTATATAAAGCGTGTCAGGGGAAGGGGGGGGGGGAGGGATGGCACAAAAAACTGTGCACTCGTCGCCGTAATCCGGAAACGGAGCGATTTATCTGACCTTCAAAAGGAAGGGCATGATCATTGGCTGCCGAGCCAAGGCAGGATGCATTCTGAAACCGTCAACTTTGTAAACTTTCACATGCCGCCCTGGTTAAATTATCCCGCACATGACAAAATGGCGCTATCCGAAACCGTCTTCGAGGCAACAGTGGTGCACCACAGGCAATAGATGAGAGTGTTGAACAATGGCTGCGTGATGTGTACAGAAGATGAGACGAGCAACTGCTGAGCAACTGACCAGCCAGATAAACAATGGGGCTACCATCTGTGTCTCCTCCACAACCGTTTAGCGAACGTTGCTGCGTACGGGCCTCCACAATAGACGCCTGCTCCATGCACCCATGTCGACTGCTGTTTACCGGCGACGAAGGCTGGAATTTGCACGTCATTACCGCAACTGGAAGTGAACTGAGTGGCGGCAGATGGCCTTTTCAGATAAGTCACGTTTTATGCTCCATCTGACAAATGGCCTTTGGAAAGTACGGCGTGAAACGCCTAAAAGCAAACATCCTGCAACAATGGTTGGAAGGTTTCAGGCTGAACGAGGGATTATGGTCTGGGAAGTCTTTTCATGGTATTACCTGTATGAGCTCGTCATTCTGGCAATCACAATGGATCACCACAAGTATGCATCTGACCACCCCTGCATGCAGTTTGTTGCTTTTTCCGGCAT
Source organism: Schistocerca piceifrons (assembly GCF_021461385.2). Classification (NCBI taxonomy): domain Eukaryota; kingdom Metazoa; phylum Arthropoda; class Insecta; order Orthoptera; family Acrididae; genus Schistocerca; species Schistocerca piceifrons. The sequence continues at coordinate 921,362,841 of NC_060140.1, forward strand.
GATTTCATTTACCGGCAAGACTATTCCAAATTTTTTGAAAGAGATCATGTTTGTGCCAGTGACTGTTAATCTTTTTATTTCCACTACTGCAATTTCGGCCTTAGGCCATTATCAAGTGCAGATGTTTACACACGCTGACACATTTATATGTCGTTGTCATTTGCTGTTATATACATTCGTAATGCTGCTACGTAGTGCGAGCACACACGTCCATATATCGTAAAACTTTTGTTTAGTGCAAAAGTTCCTAGTGATGGTGAAACAAACATGTGTATGTACAGATTCTGCTGTTTTACGCTATTTGGACATGTGTGCTCGCACTATTTAGCAACGTTACGAATGTATATAACAGCAAATGACACCGACATATAAATGTGTCAGCGTCTATAAAGTTGATATGGCCTAAAGCCAAACATCTGCACTTGATAATGGCCTAAGGCCGAAATTGCAGTAGAAGAAATAAAAAAGTTTAACAGTCACTAGCGGAAGCATGATGTCTTTCAAAAAAATTTTACATGACTGTGTATCCCATTTAGGAAAAGTTAAGCAATTCAACATATCACACAGCTCAAAGTGTACTTGCGTGATTCGAACGTCACCACGATGGATTTACCATACTCTCCTTGCCACCAGACTCCCCAAATTAAAACAAGATTTAGAACAATGGTTCCCAACGTGGGGGTAATTACCCCCGAAAAGGTAAAATCTAAAATGAAACTTCCTGGCAGATTAAAACTGTGTGCCTGACCGAGACTCGAACTCGGGATCTTTGCCTTTCACGAGCAAGTGCTCTACCAACTGAGCTACCGAAGCACGACTCACGTCCGGTACTCACAGCTTTACTTCTGTCAGTACCTCGTCTCCTACCTTCCAAAAGGTTCGCAGGAGAGCTTCTGTAAAGTTTGGAAGGTAGGAGACGAGGTACTGGCAGAAGTAAATCTGTGAGTACCGGGCGTGAGTCGTGCTTCGGTAGCTCAGTTGGTAGAGCACTTGCCCGCGAAAGGCAAAGGTCCCGAGTTCGAGTCTCGGTCGGGCACACAGTTTTAATCTGCCAGGAAGTTTCATATCAGCGCACACTCCGCTGCAGAGTGAAAATCTCATTGTGGAAACATCCCCCAGGCTGTGGCTAAGCCATGTCTCCGCAATATCCTTTCTTTCAGGAGTGCTAGTTCTGCAAGGTTCGCAGGAGAGCTTCTGTAAAGTTTGGAAGGTAGGAGACGAGGTACTGGCAGAAGTAAAGCTGTGAGTACCGGGCGTGAGTCGTGCTTCGGTAGCTCAGTTGGTAGAGCACTTGCCCGCGAAAGGCAAAGGTCCCGAGTTCGAGTCTCGGTCGGGCACACAGTTTTAATCTGCCAGGAAGTTTCATATCAGCGCACACTCCGCTGCAGAGTGAAAATCACATTCTGGAAACATCCCCCAGGCTGTGGCTAAGCCATGTATCCGCAATATCCTTTCTCTCAGGAGTGCTAGTTCTGCAAGGTTCGCAGGAGAGCTTCTGTAAAGTTTGGAAGGTAGGAGACGAGGTACTGGCAGAAGTAAAGCTGTGAGTACCGGGCGTGAGTCGTGCTTCGGTAGCTCAGTTGGTAGAGCACTTGCCCGCGAAAGGCAAAGGTCTCGAGTTCGAGTCTCGGTCGGGCACACAGTTTTAATCTGCCAGGAAGTTTCATATCAGCGCACACTCCGCTGCAGAGTGAAAATCTCATTCTGGAAACATCCCCCAGGCTGTGGCTAAGCCATGGCTCCGCAATATCCTTTCTTTCAGGAGTCCTAGTTCTGCAAGGTTCGCAGGAGAGCTTCTGTAAAGTTTGGAAGGTAGGAGACGAGGTACTGGCAGAAGTAAAGCTGTGAGTACCGGGCGTGAGTCGTGTGTTTCGGTAGCTCAGTTGGTAGAGCACTTGCCCGCGAAAGGCAAAGGTCCCGAGTTCGAGTCTCGGTCGGGCACACAGTTTTAATCTGCCAGGAAGTTTCATATCAGCGCACACTCCGCTGCAGAGTGAAAATCTCATTGTGGAAACATCCCCCAGGCTGTGGCTAAGCCATGTCTCCGCAATATCCTTTCTTTCAGGAGTGCTAGTTCTGCAAGGTTCGCAGGAGAGCTTCTGTAAAGTTTGGAAGGTAGGAGACGAGGTACTGGCAGAAGTAAAGCTGTGAGTACCGGGCCTGAGTCGTGCTTCGTAGCTCAGTTGGTAGAGCACTTGCCTGCGAAAGGCAAAGGTCCCGAGTTCGAGTCTCGGTCGGGCACACAGTTTTAATCTGCCAGGAAGTTTCATATCAGCGCACACTCCGCTGCAGAGTGAAAATCTCATTCTGGAAACATCCCCCAGGCTGTGGCTAAGCCATGTCTCCGCAATATCCTTTCTTTCAGGAGTGCTAGTTCTGCAAGGTTCGCAGGAGAGCTTCTGTAAAGTTTGGAAGGTAGGAGACGAGGTACTGGCAGAAGTAAAGCTGTGAATACCGGGCGTGAGTCGTGCTTCGGTAGCTCAGTTGGATGCAGTTCGCTGCTTTACCTCCGAGGATGTCTCCCGCAGTCAAATACGATCAAGTGACGAACATCACTATCTGGTTTAGACTTTGATTTTTTTTTTTTTTCTAAAATGACAAGGAACCTTTGTTTTATTACTTTTAAATGTCAATTGAAAAATATGTACTACTGTAGAATGTTATGACCAAAAAAAAAAAAAAAAAAAAAAAAAAAAAAAAAAAAAAAAAAAGGCGGTAGCGGTCTCGCTTCACACGCCCGGGTTCTCGGGTTCGATTCCCGGCGGCGAGTACCTTGGTTTATTTTATTTTTTTTTAACTTATTTGTTTTAATGTTTAAATATGAGGGAATTTGGGCAATATAGAGCTTCAGTGATCATTCTAAATACATTGCATGATTTAATTTTTTTTTAAGTTATTGGTTATAACGTTTAAGGAAAAGGAAATTTTGTTTAATTTAGAATCTCAGTAACTACCTTTAAATATTTTGAATAATCTTAAGTTTTTTAAAAGGTTATTGCTTCTGATGTTTTAGAAAAGAAAAGGAAGTTCACATACTAAAAATTTGCATGTTAAAAAAAAAAAAAAAAAAAAAAAAAAAAAAAAAAAAAAAAAAAAGATGGTAGAGCACTTGCCCGCGTAAGGCAGAGGTCCCGAGTTCGAGTCTCGGTTGGCCACACAGTTTTAATCTGCCAGGAAGTTTCATATCAGCGCACAAAAAAAAAAAAAAAAAAAAAAGTTGGTAGAGCACTTGCCCGCGAAAGGCAAAGGTCCCGAGTTCGAGTCTCGGTCGGGCACACAGTTTTAATCTGCCAGGAAGTTTCATATCAGCGCACACTCCGCTGCAGAGTGAAAATCTCATTCTGGAAACATCCCCCAGGCTGTGGCTAAGCCATGTCTCCGCAATATCCTTTCTTTCAGGAGTGCTAGTTCTGCAAGGTTCGCAGGAGAGCTTCTGTAAAGTTTGGAAGGTAGGAGACGAGGTACTGGCAGAAGTAAAGCAGTGAGTACCGGGCGTGAGTCGTGCTTCGGTAGCTCAGTTGGTAGAGCACTTGCCCGCGAAAGGCAAAGGTCCCGAGTTCGAGTCTCGGTCGGGCACACAGTTTTAATCTGCCAGGAAGTTTCATATCAGCGCACACTCCGTTGCAGAGTGAAAATCTCATTGTGGAAACATCCCCCAGGCTGTGGCTAAGCCATGTCTCCGCAATATCCTTTCTTTCAGGAGTGCTAGTTCTGCAAGGTTCGCAGGAGAGCTTCTGTAAAGTTTTGGAAGGTAGGAGACGAGGTACTGGCAGAAGTAAAGCTGTGAGTACCGGGCGTGAGTCGTGCTTCGGTAGCTCAGTTGGTAGAGCACTTGCCCGCGAAAGGCAAAGGTCCCGAGTTCGAGTCTCGGTCGGGCACACAGTTTTAATCTGCCAGGAAGTTTCATATCAGCGCACACTCCGCTGCAGAGTGAAAATCTCATTCTGGAAACATCCCCCAGGCTGTGGCTAAGCCATGTCTCCGCAATATCCTTTCTTTCAGGAGTGCTAGTTCTGCAAGGTTCGCAGGAGAGCTTCTGTAAAGTTTGGAAGGTAGGAGACGAGGTACTGGCAGAAGTAAAGCTGTGAATACCGGGCGTGAGTTGTGCTTCGGTAGCTCAGTTGGTAGAGCACTTGCCCGCGAAAGGCAAAGGTCCCGAGTTCGAGTCTCGGTCGGGCACACAGTTTTATTCTGCCAGGAAGTTTCATATCAGCGCACATTCCGCTGCAGAGTGAAAATCTCATTCTGGAAACATCCCCCAGGCTGTGGCTAAGCCATGTCTCCGCAATATCCTTTCTTTCAGGAGTGCTAGTTCTGCAAGGTTCGCAGGAGAGCTTCTGTAAAGTTTTGGAAGGTAGGAGACGAGGTACTGGCAGAAGTAAAGCTGTGAGTACCGGGCGTGAGTCGTGCTTCGGTAGCTCAGTTGGTAGAGCACTTGCCCGCGAAAGGCAAAGGTCCCGAGTTCGAGTCTCGGTCGGGCACACAGTTTTAATCTGCCAGGAAGTTTCATATCAGCGCACACTCCGCTGCAGAGTGAAAATCTCTTTCAGGTAAAATCTAGTTTTCTGAGAAGTAAAAATAATCGACGAAAGTAAATTATTTTTAAAAGATCATTCGTAGCATCACTAGTTCGTAAAACTGTAATAGTGATTATGTAAGTTACCGACAGCAAAAATTTTTTAAAATAATACTGTTGAGTCTCGATATTTCGTTTCTCGGAATTACGAGTGTCCCAATAATCTGAGCCTCGTAACAAAGATTTTTAAAGAAGCTACTGTACAGTGTACTGAACCTCGATCCCTTTCCCCTAGTTTGACACAACACCTGTTCAACGACACCTCACAGACGCCTCTCCCGGTTTTTAATTGTTTACATAAGCACATCATTTGTTGAAAGTGGTGTTTTCGGTTTGTTATTGTCGGTAAAGGACAGTGTTATCTTTCGTTTTATTGGTTGACTGTTTTGTTTGCACACCTGAAAAAGGCTGCTGCAACAAAGAAAAGATTTGTTTTTGAATGTTAAGTTAGAATCATTGACGCGACCCGACAAACGAGAAACAATAAAAAAGTTTCTCTCAAATATTGCGTCGAAGATGTTACTATTGATGACAGAGCAAGGAACTGACTTAAATTGGAACAATTTTCTTCAAAAAATTCTCTGGAGGATCTCTCAACCAAAAAACTAGAAAGACGATGGAGTCTGAAAAAAAGGTAAGTCAGACGTCAGTCATGTGGTTCATTGTTACAAATATCGCTTTGTTTCTTTCCCACATACATTTCGATGGTTCAGCTTTCAAATAGTTCGAGGCTGTCCAAGTCCTGCTCACCTGGAATTATCGAGACTATACTGTGCCAGCATTAACGCATGATGATGTTGTGGAGATTACAGCTTGTGAAACTAATGTATGAACAACATTTTCCACACATACACCACCCACTACACACATACATGTATGAGACAAGTGCAGCACATACGCTTCAATATCTCACGAAAATACCTTCTCCGTGTTATAAGTATAAAGGACAGTCAAGTGAAAACGAGACAGATGGCAAAAAAAAGTAAACTGTTCAAACACCATCCACCTGTGAGACAAAGCGGTCAATGCCTTAATGAAAAACTGTTTGCGGTTTCGTACAGAACCACGATTTACCCAGGCGTGCACCTTTTCTTTCGTAGCAAATCAACAGTCACAAATGTCATTTTTCAGGGATTCAAGAACATGAAAATCGCAGGGAGGGGGATAGGGACTATACGAAGAAACTTCTGCCGTGTAGTCGAAACAACCTTGGCAACATGTGGGTGAGCATTATCCTGCAACAGAATCATGCTGTCCATCAACATTTCTGGGCTTTTGAACTATTCGAGTAGCTTCAGTTTTTGCAAAATGTCGAAGTACCGCTGTGCGTTAATTGTAATGTCTTGTTCCAGAAAGTCAATGAGCAGCAGGCGGCCCTTGCAGTCAAAGAAAACCGTCATCAAGCCTCCCCAGAGGTGGCGTCGCCTGTTGTTTCTTCTACGCTGCTGAAATTTCACTGAGAGCTCTTACACATTCTACGTATAGCCCTGATCTCTCCCCACACGATTGCATATTTTATTCCCTGAAGAAAGACATTTGTGGCCGTCAATTTGCTTCGGATGAAGAAGTTCACGCCTGGGTACAATCATAGTTCCTAAGGGAACTGCAAACATTTTTCCATGAAAGCACTGACCGTCTTCTCACGCGATGGGACATACGTGTTAACAATGGGATAAGTATATTAGCGTGACTACTTTCGAAATAATAAACAGTTTATTTACTTTTTCCATCGGTTTCAATTTCATTTGACTACCCATTATAGTTCCCACAATAGACCATAACTGGTCCATTATCTACTTCCCATTAATAAACAAACAATTTGAAAGCACAACGCAATAGTAACTATGTGACGGCTACTACTTTGCTGTAGGGCCTACATATAATTATTGTTGTTATTGTTATTATTATTATTAGTGGCAATGATCGGACACAAAGCATTGGCAGCTTGAAGTTTGCCTATTTCCTCCATTTCAGAAGTAAGGAGTCCAGTAATCAAGTGATTTACAAAACGTTGGCCTTAATGTGGCAGACATCTCAATTTGGGTGATTTTAAGTGGGGATTGCAGTATCAGGGCGAAGCAAGTAGCGCTATGGGGAGAAGTGGTGCAGACGAAGCAAGTTTCGTAACAAGTGTCTTGATGTTGATCGTCAATTTATTTTTCTGAGCAGGAGTTGTAAGTAGCGCTCACGATGCACTGGGTACCGCTTCACCATTCTATAAACTACCGTTGTTAGAAACAAGTTGTACCGATTATCTGATTGACTCATTAGTTTGTGGTTTAATAAAATCCCTACCAAACCTAAATGTCATTCATCTTTCGTACCATAAAAATAAGTTTATTCAAAGAAAATTCTTTTCTATTCTAAAGTTTAGTTAGACGCTAATGATGATAATGGCGCGGAGGGGTGGGGGAAGGAGGAGGAGAGAGGGGTACAGGGTAATATCTAATTGCACACGGGGGTATTTGTCTTAGAAAAGTTGGGAACCACTGATCTAGAATCTGTGGGACAACTATAGAAGTTTCTCAACGTAGAAAACCTAGAAACCTAGCGCATCTGGCCACGGCAGTGGAGTCGGCCTGGCTCCACATCCCCGTCGGTACCTTCCAGAACTTCACTGACTCTCTTCTTGAATGGCTTGCAGCGGCTCGCACAGCAGAACGTCTTTTTTTCCTTTATTGCATTTCGATCCCCCCCCCCCTCCTCGCCAAAGGAGGGGGGGGGGCGTGCTGCAGCAGCGTAATATGGTGCTCTACAGCCTGCAGAAAAGTTAAAAAACATAATGAGAATAGAAATAAACAAGAAGAACAGGCAATAAAAGATGACGTTGTAAAACACTGTAAAATTGCGCCGGCCGCTGTGGCCGAGCCGTTCTAGGCGCTTCAGTCCAGAAATGCACGACTGCTACGGTCGCAGGTTCGAATCCTGCCTTGGGCATGGATGTGTGTGATGTCCTTAGGTTAGTTAGGTTTAAGTAGTTCTAAGTTCTAGGGGACTGATGACCTTAGATGTTAAGTCCCATTGTGCTCAGAGCCATTTGAACCTTTTTTTGTAAAATAGCGCAAAGTTGTGGAATTTAAAACATAAAAGCACGGCGGTGACGATGCGGATGAAGACACACAATTAGTGGACAGGCACAATGGAAAAAAACAAAGCGACAGTCTGGTTTCTGTTCGCACAAGATAAAAACACAACTAGCGACAGTATGGTGGCTGTTCGCAACACTGACAGGGGACACACAACACTGAACACTCACTTAAAACAGCACTATACAGGTGACACAGTGGCAGATGAGGAGGGGGGGAGGACCCAGACCGATGAGGGGAAAAGGGGGGAGGAGAGGAAAAGGAAAAAAAGGGGGAGCCGATGGAGGGAGGGGACATACAAAAATGGGGGGCTGGCGGATGTGAGAAGGAATGGGAAAGGCAGTGGAGGGGAGAGCAAAAGGACTCAGGGGAGAGAAGGGAGATGGAGAGAGGGTAGGTGGGGAAAAGAGAGGATGGGAGGGGGAAGGGAGCCCAGGAGAAGGACAGAGGAAGGCAGGGGGGTTGAGGACCAGAGTTGATATGAGGGATAAATGGAGGGAGAGCAGGCATAATCCAGGAGGGGGAGTCAGTGGAAGCCACCTTGGAAAAGGAGATGAAGGGTGTAGAGTTGGAGGGTGGGGGGGGGGGGGACACAACGGTGAGGGTGCGGAGGAGGGTGGGGGTTGGAGATGAGCAACCAGGGGATGAGGGGGATGAAGGTGGCAGGAGATGTAGAGGATGCAGATATGTTCGAGGAAAAGGAGCAGATGGGGAAAAAGAATCAGGTCATAGAGGATCTGCGTGGGGGACAGGAGGTGTTTACGCAAGTCGAGGTGGCATGCATGGCACTCAAGAATCTGGAGGGACGTATAGAATTTGAGGGGAGGGAGGATGGGACTGGCATAAAAGAGGGTGGGACAGAATAAGGATTGGTAGGTGTGGAGGATGGTAGAGGGGTTCAACCTCCATGTCCATCCAGAAAGGAGTTTCAGGAGTTGGAGGCGGTTGTGTGCTTTGGATTGGATACAGAGGAGATGAGGGATCCAGCTGAGGTGATGGCCAATGGTGAGGCCAAGGCAGGTGAGGGTGGGGGAGAGGCGGACAGGACGGGCAGAGATGGTAAGGGAAAAATCAAGGAGCCAGAAGGAGCGAGTGGTATGACTTATGATGATTGCCTGGGTTTTGGAAGGATTGATTTTCAGGAGCCACTGGTTACACCATGCGGCAAGAAGATCAAGGTGATTCTGGAGAAGGCGTTGGGACAATTGAGAGGTAGGAGCGAGGGCAAGGAAAGCGGTGTCATTGGCATACTGCACGAGGTGTACTGGAGTGGGGAGAGGGGGGGGCAGGAAAAGATGGTGATTCGGGCTTTTAATAGGTGGCGACACTAATGCGATTGGAAAGTATATATTACAGCTGCTTGGGATGTATTGTAAATATTTCAGGCACAGAATTTTTCGGTGGCAAATTGCTATAAATTGTAGAACTGTTTATATAAATGAGGACAGCTACGCCATACTACGTTGCTGATGCAGCATCTCCTACCTTGAAACAGGCGGTTTTTTGCTGCAATTTGAATGAAAATGCCGTAGACGAAGGGACCATTTGGATGCACTTAAATACACTTCTGGAAATGGAAAAAATAACACATTGACACGAGTGTGTCAGACCCACCATACTTGCTCCGGACACTGCGAGAGGGCTGTACAAGCAATGATCACACGCACGGCACAGCGGACACACCAAGAACCGCGGTGTTGGCCGTCGAATGGCGCTAGCTGCGCAGCATTTGTGCACCGCCGCCGTCAGTGTCAGCCAGTTTCCCGTGGCATACGGAGCTCCATCGCAGTCTTTAACACTGGTAGCATGCCGCGACAGCGTGGACGTGAACCGTATGTGCAGCTGACGGACTTTGAGCGAGGGCGTATAGTGGGCATGCGGGAGGCCGGGTGGACGTACCGCCGAATTGCTCAACACGTGGGGCGTGAGGTCTCCACAGTACATCGATGTTGTCGCCAGTGGTCGGCGGAAGGTGGACGTGCCTGTCGACCTGGGACCGGACCGCAGCGACGCACGGATGCACGCCAAGACCGTAGGATCCTACGCAGTGCCGTAGGGGACCGCACCGCCACTTTCCAGCAAATTAGGGACACTGTTGCTCCTGGGGTATCGGCGAGGAACATTCGCAACCGTCTCCATGAAGCTGGGCTACGGTCCCGCACACCGTTAGGCCGTCTTCCGCTCACGCCCCAACATCGTGCAGCCCGCCTCCAGTGGTGTCGCGACAGGCGTGAATGGAGGGACGAATGGAGACGTGTCGTCTTCAGCGATGAGAGTCGCTTCTGCCTTGGTGCCAATGATGGCCGTATGCGTGTTTGGCGCCGTGCAGGTGAGCGCCACAATCAGGACTGCATACGACCGAGGCACACAGGGCCAACACCCGGCATCATGGTGTGGGGAGCGATCTCCTACACTGGCCGTACACCACTCGTGATCGTCGAGGGGACACTTTATAGTGCACGGTACATCCAAACCGTCATCGAACCCATCGTTCTACCATTCCTAGACCGGCAAGGGAACCTGCTGTTCCAACAGGCCAATGCACGTCCGCATGTATCCCGTGCCACCCAACGTGCTCTAGAAGGTGTAAGTCAACTACCCTGGCCACCAAGATCTCCGAATCTGTCCCCCATTGAGCATGTTTGGGACTGGATGAAGCGTCGTCTCACGCGGTCTGCACGTCCAGCACGAACGCTGGTCCAACTGAGGCGCTAGGTGGAAATGGCATGGCAAACCGTTCCACAGGACTACATCCAGCATCTCTACGATCGTCTCCATGGGAGAATAGCAGCCTGCATTGCTGCGAAAGGTGGATATACACTGTACTAGTGCCGACATTGTGCATGCTCTGTTGCCTGTGTCTATGTGCCTGTGGTTCTGTCAGTGTGATCATGTGATGTATCTGACCCCAGGAATGTGTCAATAAAGTTTCCCCTTCCTGGGACAATGAATTCACGGTGTTCTTATTTCAATTTCCAGGAGTGTAACTTTGAGATATCTTCACTACACTTTTTATTATTAGCAAAATCGCCTTACGCCTTTCGACATACCTCCATTTTCTGAGGTTATAAAATACGACACAAAACTGGTCTCAAAAGATACGAAAATATATTACATTTCGCCATTGATTAGAGACGTAGTGTAATGAGTAGAACATGCTTTTCTACCTGACTAGTATTGTGACAATCGTATATAATTATGCAACTGATACATTGTAGCTCGTCAACGTTCTCAATAACAAGATAAGTGGAAACTGCTACTAACGGAGTGATTGGAAACCAAGTGGACTAAACCACTAGGCGGCGCTGGATACGTGTACACGCTCACAACTAGATTTTCACCGCTACGTCATGTATAACAACTCCATCAGTCAACAATTCATGGAACTCATTTGATGCTGATATTTGGTGGTTAACAGGTTTTAATTGGATAAGACAAACTGAGTTGGTTGCCGTATACTACGGATGGAACTGATACGTGGCTTTCCAACATTGGGCCTTCTCAAATTCTTCGAATTTGGCACTACATGTGCGCCACCTGTTCATAAGTGAGTGCGCCATGCCTCATCTGGTATTTCTCTACTTCGTAATTTCTTATGAAATAGTGTTTATGAAGTTTTAGTGATGCTAGCAATATATACGCAGTGAGTCGTCATAAACTGCTTGTTAACAATTTGCGTCATATGCCCTAGTGCCCCTCAGCAACTTAGCAACTTGCTCTCATGTTTTAATCTCGACGATTCAAAAGTTCTGTTAAGCATTGTTTTTTAAAGATGTGTCTTTTTGTAAAACATTGTAAAATTATTTCCATGAATTGTTTACCGATTAAATGGTTTCATACGATGTGACAATGAAAATGTAGCGAATTATTAAACTTGGTTTACAATTTGTCCCTTGGTAGCAGTTTCCACTTCTCTCCTGATTCGAAATGTTGACGAGATACATTGCATCTACTGAACAATTTTATGTTATTTTTCGTAACATTGGTAGTCTAAGAAACCGTATCCTACTCATTATACTATGTCTCTTATCAATAGTGAAATGTAACAATTTCCATATCTTTTGATACCATTGTTGGATATATTCTGCAGCCTTTGAAAATGACGAAATGTCGAAACACAGGCGATTTTGGAAGTAATAAAAAAGTATAGTGAAGACATCTGAAAAATATTAGAGAGTCTTCTACCATGGAACATATGGTATTTTCAAATTAACCGATTTTCGTTAATGTCTTAACAGCTTTACCTCCTACACTCATGCTTGTTAATTAAGGATAATTGCAGAATGCCGTGCCACACAACTTGGCACTACACAAAACACGTGCCAATAGCATAGGCACACAGGGAACACACACGACACAGAATTGCGAGTCCACAGTGTTGGTGATAAGTTGAGAAAACCGCCCTTAACACATGTGCTACAAAACGCCACTATTTCCTGCGCATGTACCCCGACATCAATATGGGATATGATCACCATGCACACGTACACAGGCCGCACGACGGGTTGGCATACTCTGGATCAGGTAGTCGAGCAGCTGCTGGGGTATAGACTCCCATTCTTGCACCAGTGCCTGTCCGAGCTCCTGAAGTGTCGTAGGGGGTTTGAAGACGTGCAGCGATACGTCGACCGACAGCAACGCAGACGTGCTCGATGGGGTTTAGGTCTGGAGAACAGGCAGGCCACTCCATTCGCTTGATGTCTTCTGCTTCAAGCTACTCCTCCACGATAGCAGCTCTGTGGGGACATGTGTTATCAACCATCAGGAGGAAGGTGGGACCCACTGCACCCCTGAAAAGGCGGACATATTGGTGCAAAATGACGTCTCGGTACACCTGACCTGTTACAGTTTCTCTGTCAAAGACATGCAGGTTTGTACGTGAACCAATCATAATCCGACCCCACGCCATCAAACCACGACGACCTCCATACAGGTCCCTTTCAAGGACATTAAGGAATTGATATCTGGTTCCTGGTACACACCAGAAGAAAACCCGGCGAGAATCACTGTTCAGACTGTACCTGGTCTCGTCCGCGAACATAACGTGGGACTACTGTTCCAGTGACCATGTACTGCGTTCTTGACACCAGGCTTTACGGGCTCTCCTGTGAACAGGGGTCAGTGGAATGCACCTTCCAGGTCTCCGGGCGAATAAACCATGTCTGTTCAGTCGTCTGTAGACTGTGTGTCTGAAGACAACTGTTCCAGTGACTGCGGTAAGGTCCTGAGCAAGGCTACCTGCAGTACTCCCTGGCCGTCAGCGGGCACTGGTGGTGAAATATCAGTCTTCATGTGGTGTTGTACACTGTGGACGTCCCGTATTGTAGCGCCTGGAGACGTTTCCTGTCTGCTGGAATCGTTGTCATAATCTTGAGATCACACTTTGTGGCACACAGAGGGCCCGTGCTACTACCTGCTGTGTGTCACCAGCCTCCAGTCGCCCTAGTATTCTACCCCTCATAACGTCATCAGTATGTGTTCTTGGAGCCATTTTCAACACACAGTCACCATTAGCATGTCTGAAAACGTCTGCACACTTACCTGCTGCACCGCACTCCGACATGCACCACACACCTCTGCGTATGTGGACTGCTGCCAGCGCCGACGACCACAGGTCAAATGCACCGCATGGTCATAACCCGAGGTGATTTAAACAAGCAAATCGCCCACCATAGCGTTGTTTCACCATGTATCAGCATTATCCTTAATTTATGAGCATGAGTGTAGTTTCCAGTAGTTGCAATTTCAAATTATATTTCTAACTGGTTTTTATTGAAACTTATACTTAATTTTATTTCACTGATTACTTATTGATATGTGGCAGAGTAATAGTCTAGCAGAGAGACGACTAAATACAGTACTGACAAGATTTTTATGGAAACTTTTTATCGACGCTTTTGAATTTCAGGAAAATGTTTATACCCAGGTATATGATCATGTTTTATCTTGGAACATGTTTTGGGATTTGGAAAACCCATAATTTTCCGGAGTAATTTCAGAAAAAGATTGCGCAAAAAACTGAATGACATCTTTTGAAAATGAAACGAAAAATGTATTAAACTTTTATGACAGGACTGGCTAGAGGCGAATGTCTTAAAAGTGTTCTATGGTAAAATAATCTCCCCTACTTCCATCAGTCTTGGCCCTTCCCAGGTTGGATTAACAGAAGTGATAGGTAAAATCCGTAGGAAAGAGGCACATTTAGTAAGCGGACGTGCATTACGGAGAATCTCGAAAAAAAAATTATTTTGGTAGGCACTGCAATAGATGCGTATTGCAACAGAAAGTGGGTTGGTTGGTTTGTGGGGTTTGAAGGGACCAGACTACAAAGGCCAAACAGAGCCGGCCGCTGTGGCCGGTTCTAGGCGCTTCACTCCGGAACGGCGCTGCTGCTACGGTCGCAGGCTCGAATCCTGCCTCGGTCATGGATGTGTGTGATGTCCTTAGGTTTGTTAGGCTTAAGTAGGTCTAAGTCTAGGGGACTGATGATCTCAGATGCCAATTCCCATAGTGCTTAGAGGCATTTGAACAATTTTTAGCCAAACAGAAAGTGGGGTACTGTTGAAATTCCGAGAGCGTATTTTCCTGGAAGAATCCTGGAGCATATTACTTCCAACAGCAGACTTCTTGCAAAATCAACACTACGAGAAATTCATAGCTTATACGGTGATTCACCGCCACCCGCTTTTCCCACGCACCATTCGCCAACTGTATAGCGATGCGAGGAAACGATGGTAAAGCCAGAAATACTCTCCTCCTTACCAAATACAGGTGTAGGAGATTCTGTGTGTAACGAGACAGGTTTCTATTAACCAGAACTCACCCTTCTTTGCAACTTTCTCTCGCAATCTTCCTAAAACCGGCCTTGCGAGAAAGTTGTAGTCTTAAGTTACTGCACACATGTTGTTATGGTTGCGTATAAACTTCCAGGGATGTGTCGTTTCATTAGATTTTCCTTGCTGTATTCAGATGCAAATAGTGTGTGTTACGTCACCGTCGTAATGGCAGTACATCAATCATATTATTGTGTGACAGTTCCCATCAACATCAGCTGTCTCATAAATTCTGTATTTACATGCACAAAAAAACCGTTTAATACGAGGTCGATGAAAGCGCAGGAACGACGCCAGAGTGCTATTCTGTGATGTTTTATCGGCAGTTTTTACAATAACGCCTTTAATTTTATAAATTCCAATCCAAACTGCCGTTGCGCTATCTATTAGTATTTCATGATCTGCGGTATAATTTACGAACGAAAAATAACGCTATTACGCATAATATTATTGGCTCCAGTAATTGAACGAAAATGTGGTAGGAGTCAAAGTTTTTTTTTATTTTTATTTATTTTTTCCCCCCAGATACATGGATTTGTACAATTCTATTGCAGACAGAGTTATGAGCTAAAATCCTTGTGAAGATATCCGATGGAGTAGGAGGAGTTGACATACAGGATGTCTTTAATTCACTTTGAAAGCGATCTTTATCACTTACAAGTCCTTTGATATGCTCTGGTAAGTTATTGAATATATGACTACCCATGTATTTGACTCCTTTTAGTACTGAGGTATGTATCTTAAAGTGTTAAGTGTAATACTTGTGAAGAGAAAAAAAGTAACAGTAAATTTACTACATCAAAAATATCAGAGGTTTAAAAAACAAAACTATTGAATTTCAGATCTGTTTAGATGAGCTGCAGTCTTCAAATCCTGTTGATATTATTTGTATTTCTGAACATCATTTGGGTAGTATGTGCTACTCCTGCATGGGATGTGAAGGTACCTGATGTTGATTTGTTCACATTCACTGCATATTGTCTAACTACCAGCTGGGATTTGACGATTCGAACTGTTTTGGAGAGAATGACTATTGTGATTATTTCTATAGTAGACCGTCGAAGCAGATTTCGTCAAAAACACGCTCTGTGTCTAGGAGGACAGCGAGCGTACAGTGACTTCCATTTATCGCTTTGATAATGTCGATAGTTTTAGCAGGGGTGAGACCTCGAGTGATATGTACTGGAACTGGAAAGTAGATGGTGTCGGACTTCCACTTTGTCAACATACCTGATGAGTCTGTCACTTATGATTCTTATGAAGGTTTTGCATACGACAGCAAGTAGTGAAATGGGTCGGTATGATTTCGGGTCGGTCCTGGGTTTATTAGGCCCCGAAATCGTTACGGAATTGGTTTCTCTCCACGTCTTTGTGATGGTGTCATTTTTAAGCAGTGGTTGAACATGGCATTGTGAAGGGTTATGATGAGGGGAGCTTCCTTTAGATGCAGTCATTTAAGGGCATTTTGACCAGTCTATAGTATGGCGTATGACTGGTCGTCCTTTCTTGACCCTAATTTTGAAGTTGTCGTCAAATTTGTCATTTGGAAGAAAAGAACGGGCTTCTTCAAGGACTTCGCTGAATGCTTCTGTCTTTTTACGGTCGTTTGTGGTCAGGAATTTGCTGACGATTAGATTGTTGTTGAGCGTTTGTCTTTGACCAGTCAGTGTTTTAAGTTCTGTTTAGAATTTCCTCCCGCCATTGTACTCTAGTCCTCACTATACTCTGTCTTTTGTATTATTAGTGCATTTAGTTTGTTCCAAATGGGTTTAAGTCAGTGTTGATAGTATGTTTGGTTTCGTTGTAAAACTGTTTTTTGTGTCTGATTAATCTGAGGATATCCTGCGGTAAGGTGGGCTTCCAAATGTCACAAGTCTTGATGGGGACAGCTTCGTCAACTGTACAATAAATCTAGGCCGTCCTTGTCAGTTTCTACGTAAGAGGTGTGTAGCTCATCCTTTATTCTGGTGGTGCGGGCAAGTTCGAGTTGATTTATGGCAGCTGTTAAGAAAGCGATAGAGATATGGTCACAAGTGATGAGTCGTCAATTCTGGGGTCTCTCCTGTTGTCCGTGATGTTTGGACTGCAGAGGATGTGGTCAGGAACCGAGTAGCCTGCACGTCCTATGAATGTTGGCATGAAGTGAGTCTGCAGATGTTTTCAACTGTTATTACGTCATGGAGTATTTGTCAGTTTGGTCACCTAGTACAGCATGTCTTGCATTCATATCTCCTATAAAGATGGGGTGCTGGAATGACGATATGTATTGCAAAAACTTTGTTTGTACTTCCTTGTTTGGGGGTAAAACATACAGTCAGTTAAGATTATGTGCTGCCTCGGTCTCTCTACACGCCTCATTACTACTTCTATACGTTCGTACTATGGAGGGACTGGAGCCTGTACTGTGTGTAGGTTACATCTAGTGTACAGGGGTACATTCCTTCTGCCATCAACACAATGTTTGGCACAGCAGTCTTACAGTTTGCACTTGTGAATGTTATTGTCATTTGTCCAGATTCCTGCAAAAACCTGCTATGTTAATACTTTGCTTTGCTAGGGTGGTCTGTATAAGTGACTTTTTTGGTTTTATTCCTGCTGCATTAGGAAACAGGAGGTTTCTTCCTCTTCTGTTTCAAGCAGCGAATGTCCTTGCTTAGTGGGGTTGAGGCTGTCAAGGGTCGGTCAGTGGTACAAAACTGCTGCCCTCCAACTCAATCATTTGATGTCGGCGGAAGCCGCAGCACGGTGTGGCGTAACGCGGCATGAACTCAACTGTGTAAACGACCCCTGCTGTGTGTGAAAGTAATGTTGCAAGCTGTCGCTTGCTTTAATCATAAATATATGTCTGAGTGGTGCTACATGTTATTATCTTTACATAATGAAAAGTATTATCTACTCAGTAACCTTCAAATCGTGAGCTACATCTTTAATTTGTGTGAAATTAGTGAATTTACTCACGGCACTATTATTACCTTCGTCTGTGGTCATTTTCAGAGCTCAAATTAACCATCAAATTAACTAATTTAATAAGCTTGAGCCTTGAATAGCTGGGATTCCCACGTATCAAAGCAATAAATTAAAAACAGTGAATAGCTGAGGCAGTATGAACGAGAACAATGGCTTATTTACGTTTAAAAAAATAATGACAAGTTTTTATTAATCCTTTTATAACTACACTCATGCTCATAAACTAAGAATAATGCTGATACACGGTGAAACAACGCTCTGGTGGGCGGTTTGCGGGTTTAAATCACCTCGGGGTATCACCATGCTGTGCATCTGACCTGCCGTCGTCGCACGGTGGCGCTGGCAGCAGTCCACATACCCAGAGGTGTGTTGGTGCATGTCAGAGTACGATGCAGCGAGTAAGTGTGCTGAAGTGCTAATGGTGACTGTGTGTTGAAATGGTTCAAATGGCTCTGAGCACTATGGGACTTAACATCTGTGGTCATCAGTCCCCTAGAACTTAGAACTACTTAAACCTAACCAACCTAATGACATCACACACATCCATGCCCGAGGCAGGATTCGAACCTGCGACCGTAGCAGTCGCGCGGTTCCGGACTGAGCGCCTAGAACCGCATGGCCACCGCGGCCGGCCTGTGTGTTGAAAATGGCTCAAAGAACACATATTGATGACGTTAGGAGGGGTAGAATACTAGGGCGACTGGAGGCTGGTCAAACACAGCAGGTCGTAGCACGGGCCCTCCGTGTGCCACAAAGTGTGATCTCAAGATTATGGCAACGATTCCAGCAGACAGGAAACGTGTCCAGGCGCTACGGTACAGGACGTCCACAGTGTACAACACCACAAGAAGACCGATATCGCACCATTAATGCCCGCAAACGGCCACGGAGTACTGCAGGTAGCCTTGCTCGGGACCTTACTGCAGCCACTGGAACAATTGTCTCGAGACGCACAGTCTGCAGACGACTGAACAGACATGGTTTATTCGCTCGGAGACTTGCAAGGTACATTCCACTGACCCCTAGTCACAGGAAAGCCCGCAAAGCCTGGTGTCAAGAACACAGTACATGGTCACTGGAACAGTGGTCGCAGGTTATGTTCACGGACGAGTGCAGGTATAGTCTGAACAGTGATTCTCGCCGGGTTTTCATCTGGCGTGAACGAGATACCAACCCCTTAATGTCCTTGAAACGGACCTGTATGGAGGTCGTGGTTTGATAGTGTGGGGTGGGATTATCATTGGTGCACGTACAAACCTGCATGTCTTTGACAGAGGAACTGTAACAGGTCAACAGGTCAGCTACATCGGGACGTCATTTTACACCAGTATATCCGCCTTTTCAGGGGTGCAGTGGGACCCACCTTCCTTCTGATGGGTAATAACGCATGGCCCCACCGAGCTACCATCGTGGAGGAGTGCCTTGAAGCAGAGGATATCAGGCGAATGGAGTGGCCTGCCTGTTCTCCAGACGCAAACCCAGTCGAGCACTTCTGGGATGCTCTCGGTCGACGTATCGCTGCACGTCTTCAAACCCCTACGACACTTCAGGAGCTCCGACAGGCACTGGGAGGCTATACCCCAGCCACTTGCTCCATCACCTGATTCAGAGTATGCCAACCCGTTGTGTGGCCTGTGTACGTGTGCATGGTGATCATATCCCATACTGTTGTCAGGGTACATGCGCAGGAGACAGTGGCGTTTTGTAGCACATGTGTTTCGGGACGGTTTTCTCAACTTATCACCAGTACTGTGGACTTACAGATCTGTGTCGTGTGTGTTCCCTAATTGCCTATGCTCTTAGCGCCAGTTTTGTGTAGTGCCACGTTGTGTGGCACCACATTCTGAAATTATCCTTAATTTATGAGCATGAGTGTACAAGAAGCTGATAAATCTTATAAAAACGCAAGTCAGAAATGGCATGGTGCTTGACCGGCCAAGTATTCATTGGGGTGGAAGCTATACAAAATCTATGCTGAATTAATCCCTTTTGCAACGCAATCTGACTTTCTTTGCATGAATCCACTGTATGGCCCAATTCTATTCAAATGGAATCAACTACGACCAAGTACAGCACAAACTACGGTTTACCAGAGAACACCAGTGCAGCAATACTTAACACTTTCATCTTGATTCAGGCGGCAGCAGAAAATGGTTCAAAATGGCTCAAATGGCTCTGAGCACTATGGGACTTAACATCTGTGGTCATCAGTCCCCTAGAACTTAGAACTACTTAAACCTAACTAATCTAAGGACATCACACACATCCATGCCCGAGGCAGGATTCGAACCTGCGACCGAAGCAGTCGCGCAGTTCCGGACTGAGCGCCTAGAACCGCGAGACCACCGCGGCCGGCTAGAAAATGGAGCGCTGTGGGCGAAGAATAGTACGCTGCAGCAGCTGTAATGTTCTGACACGCCCACAAAAACTTTCAAACTAAGTGGACTGGCGTTCTGATTATTAGAATGTAGGAAACTTCCCTATCAGAGCTCTGAAATCCTGGCAGGTTTCAGTGTGAGGTGCCGCTCGCTGTAACAACCTGGCAACTTCCTGGTGTTAGAGTGGCTACGGTCTTGCCTCCACTAAACATGTGCACCAGGTGCTCTGTCCATATCGGCCCAGCTTCTAACATGAGAATGCTCGGATTCTTATGACGTTCGCACCACTTGCACAAAAGCTCAGGTTACAGCAGTGGCTCTTAAATGGCTTCCTCCACCCACTTTCTGCCAACTGGCCACCTTCGCAACGGACTGTCACCTGGCGCAGGTAAAATGTTTTGCAAACCGGTGCCCTCCTGCTCTGACCCTAAGTGGGAAGAGTGGAGCGCCCCGAAGTCCATCTGAAGGTACAATCCACAGGGCGCTGCTTCCCAGAATCACTCGCACTGCGAGGTCGCTGAACTCAGCATTTATAGCCCGCAATCCCAGTTCTTCCTGTTTTCCGCAGCCTCCACTATGGTCCCTTGGGTACAAGTTCTCTTCAGGCTACATAGGCAGTTATATGAACATTCTTCGCACAATTTCCTCATGTAAAAGTCATAAACCACGCATGCCAAATGTAGCACTGGGGAACACGGAGATCATGATCTAAAATATGAATATTAATCTGACTGACAGTTTTGTTAAATTGAGAGAGTGAGGTGCCACTCCTCAATGTGTCAGCGTGTGGACGCATGACATGATAATAGATACAATGGAATTGGTACGCATGCGTTACTTAATATATTCCAAAACGCCCAGTATAAAACAGGATTTTTATGGGGCTCATACCTCGAGTCCTGTTGATGATAGAAATGTGGGGTCAAGTGTTTCAGATAGCCATTAGGTTAGGGACCATTTGCATACCGAACAAAAGGGCGGTCTTACCTTAACCCTGCTACAGTACAGGGTCAAAGTTGGGATAGTACGCAATTCCTCCAGCTTTGCTTTCGATGGTGTCTACGGAGCACCTTAAGAGGCTTGCGGAGGCACCATTTAGTTCATGGGCAGTTCCTGAGAAGACATGATTTTGGGTACGAAAACTGAGCCGAGAATTCCACGATGGCTGTTCACCGCAAATGGCTGTAATTTTTACGATACATTCTTAAGATCCTGATCTCAAACAATCTTGATATTTTTCTTGGTATCTTCATCCATTTCCGAGATACTGACGATCGAGGTTACCCTACCTGTAAAGGTAAAATACGCACTTAATATCTACTTCATAAAGTGACGTAGCGCGGAGAACTATTCTATAAAGTGTCAAGGTTACAATCAGAAAGGCTCTAGGAACCCCTTGTTGCTGTAGTACTAAAGCTGATGCAAAATTTTTGTGCACGTAAAATCCGGTCTGAGGTGTAGAATTATATAGTTCTGCTTTACTTAAATTTCACGCAAATAAACTATCAAAATTTTATTGCCCCTGAGGTTATTTTTATATGGGCGAAAAGCCGTGCTGTAGCAGGAATAAGGAGGGAACCAGTGGAAAAAAGCTCCTATCTGACAGGAAAAAGGCGAATATTCTCCTGCTTATTAAAAGACAATGAAAAGGGGGTTAACAGCTGCCTCATTCTACGCTCCTCAGCAACTTTAACAATTTTCCCAAACATTTTAGCACGTGAATACATTCGAATATTTTTATGCTGTGAGAGAAGGAGACAATAGTAGTGGCAAAGAGACAGGAAAGTAATAAATACTAGGAGACAGAAGGCTGCGGTTGCGGTATAGAAATAGCGAAGAAGACAACAGCAGTGTGAGAGAAAGAGAGGGACCCAGTGGCAGTGGAAAATAGTTGACAATGACAGAACAGTGCTAGGAAAAGCGTGAAGGAGACAGTCCTAGTGCGAGAGGAATAAAGAGAAGGAGAAAGTGGAAGAGGGTGGGAGCCAGTGATATCTATAGACAGTCAATGACAACGGCTAAGAAAAACACAGGGACAGTGGGAAGAAACCACAGCAGTGGGAAGGAATGAATAAGATACATGAGTTGGATAAAAGATTGTGGCAACATGGTTGTAAATCATACAAGACGTTACTGACAGACATTTACCATGTTACATTCCCCCAATATAATCGGCCCACATCTCAATCACCTACCCCCTACCTCTCCCCCTCCCCTTCCAGAGGTGTAAGGCATCTTACAGTGTCTGTGCTTCCATCTTTGTTTATGTCCAGCAAGGACCACCCTATGTCACGGTTGATGTCTTCTTTTGTGTTGTAGCTCGTGTCATGAAGAGGTTCTTTCACTTTGAGGAAACAGGTCGTAATCACACGGACTCATATCAAGTCAAAATGGTGGATGTTCCAGTATCTCCCACCCCAGTATACATGGAGCTCCCACATGAGATTTACTTCGTGGCATCGTGCACTGTCATGAAGGATGATGGGATGCAGTGCCAGAAGGAAACACGTTGTGCACGCCAACCACATGTCACATCAGTCTTGATACACGTACGTTGTTCGTGTTTCCTAAACATACTGTTAGGGCGCTCAAACTGGCCTTCCGCACTTTCAGATAATACACACAGCAGCTGAATCACAGACACCCATCACCATTCACAGTAATACTTCAACTGGTCTTCTGCTATCAGATACTGACAGCGGGCACTCCATGTGATGCTCATCCTTCATGTTAAGGCGGTGTTGCCACTACTTTTTATACAACCCATGTAGTAGCAGTAAGAGAGAGCAAGAGGGAGACAGTGACAATGACAGTGAGAGGAGACAGTATTAGTAGGATAGAGCGAAGGAGACTGTGAGACAAGAGACAGTCAAGAAAACGCATGGAGATAATGACAATGAGTTGGGCTGAATGATTGAGTGAGAATTGGCTAGTTAAGTGGATAGATGTGAGTGACTTATAGCAATGGACTAGTGGGCGTGAGCAAGGTACAGTTAGGAGAGCTTGTTGAGAGTGAAAGGTGAGTTGCATGCGCGAATATCTTTGTATGAAAAAAATTTTGGGAAAATTTTGAAGGTGCAGAGCAAGGTAGAATGAGGCATCTGGTATCCCACTTTTCGGTCAGAGCCTTTTAATAAACGCGAGCATATTCGCCTTTTCATGCTACGATAGGAGCATTTTTCCGCTGGTAGTTTACACTTCGTATTTCCCATCCTTATTTTGGATCAAGACTTTGGACTTTGTTACATGCACGTATAACTATCTACGGCAATGTTTTAACTTAAAATCGTGCACATTATTACTTTTGACAGGAAATATATAATTGTTCTTGCATAACAGAGGTATGGCATCTTATCACATCTGATTCTGGAAAGGAATATCCAGCTACGCTCAAAAACAAAAACAATATTTTTCTACATTATGTGATAAGTATTTCAGTCTATTTTTTGCATTATTATTGATATATATTAGCACACAGAGCAAGTTCCCGTGGTAAGTAACCCCCCACTTGCTCCAGTTCACATTAAACATACGTAAACACCAGGAAAATGTATGTCGGTCATTCCGTCAACCATTTTCAGCTGAAGGGTTGTGTGAGTACTGTACACTAATGAAGAGAATACACAACATATTGGTCAGAAGTACTACATGTACTTGTATTATATATAAGAAAGTATAATTGGAATTACTGAACCTACATTCTCTATAAAAGAGTAGCATGCCTATCTTGTCTTCGTTGGCATGCACTGCAATAACACTAACGTTCGACCGAAGACGACTGAATGATCGGTGTGCATTTTCCGTGTGTTTCCATTTGTTTCCTGTCAACTTCAACGCATGGACGAGTTGTAATACCTACCTGTGCTACTACGGGAGGGTAAAATTAGTTTTATGTTAAGCTTTTAATGACAGGCTGCGATACGTTTTTTAACAGGTCTTTCGGAGGGAAATCCGATTTTCGAATAAAAAACATAGTACGCATTTAAATGAAAGTACTGCTGTTCATATCTTCGTAATTAACAAGGTTACAAGAAAGGCAGTCATATTGGTTAATGTCCCACTGGGTAGCCAAACAACATTTGCTTCATACATATTTTTTATTTTATATTCGTAATCGTTTCCGGAAAACACCGACCAATTTCACAATTGTGCGTAGTAAAACAGTGTAGATCGCACAAATCACATTTACTGCTACCCGGCTTCTGTCCAAAGAGCGGGCCGTCTTCAAATCGTACTCCAGAGTTGATGTGAGGAGACGGATCCAGGAACATCGGAGGTCTCCATATGGTGTCAACTGATGGAGCACTACGATCTGAAGATGTATGCCTTTGGAATGAAGCTTGTCACCAAAAAATGTGATTTGTGAGAACTACACTGTTTTTCTAAGTATATTTTTTTTATTTGGCTGCTGGACAATTATTTTATTGTACGACCTATTACAGTTACAATTTTATTGTTTCTTTTCATTACCAATCAATAATTTAGAAACAGAAGAAAAAATAGCAGGAATATGACCACAACTTGTCATTTCTCTAAGGTTACATCTAAGTATGAAGTTACTCAGAAAACGTTGTCAGAAAATAAAGAAGTAAAAGAAGAGAGGAACTGAAACTTCCGTTTGAAGGCTTATTTTTTTATAATTCTACTTGATAGTACTGTACAGGAATAATCAGAATTTCTAAAAAATATACATCAGAATTTCTAAAATTGTGGGGGAAGTGGCAACAAGACAACTATTCACGTTAGTGTGTAGAATGTATGAGACTTTCGGAAAACATTATCCTCACAATTTCGAAGACAGCAAGAGCCGACATGTGTGAGAACTATCGCATAGTCAGCTAAACAGCTCATGCATCCAAGTTACTGAGAAAAATAATACACAAAAGAATGGATAAGAAAATTGAGGATATTTTAGATGACGATCAGTTTGGCTTTAGGAAAGATAAAGGCAGCAGAGAGGCAATTCTGACGTTGCCGTTGATAATGGAAGCAAACAAATTCTGAGAAAAATAAAAATAGTCTATAGGTAAAGATGGGTTATATACAGTGCATATACAACACTCGAAGACCAGGAACAAAGTGCTCGGATTATAAAGGTGTAAGACAGTGATGTAGTTTTTCCCCCTTACTTTTCAGTCTATACATCGGAGAAGCAATGACGGTTATAAAAGAAAGGTTCAAGAGTGGGATTCAAATTCAAGTTAACAGGATATCAATGATACGATATTGAAAGGATATCGATGATACGATACGCTGATGACACTGCTACCCTCAGTGAAAGTGAGTTAGAATTACAGGATCTGTTGAATGGAATGAACAGTGTAATGAGTAAAAAATGTGAATTATTAGTAAACCGGAAAAAGACAAAAGTAATGAGAAGTAGCGGAAATGAGAAATGCGAGAAACCTTACACGAGAAATGGTGGTCACGAAGTAGGTGAAGTTAAGAAATTCTGCTACCTAGGTAGCAAAATAACCCATGACGGACGGAGCAAGGAAGATATAAAAAGCAGACTATCACTGGCTAAGAGGGTATTCCTAGCCAAGAGAAGTCTGCTAGTATCAAACATAGGCCTTAATTTGGGGAAGAAATTTCTGAGAATGTACGTCTGGAGTACATCGTTCTATGTTAGTGAAACATGGACTGTGGGGAAACCGAAACAGAAGATAATTGAAGAAATTGAGATGTGATGCTACAGAATAACGTTGAAAACTAGGTGGACTGATAAGTTAAGAAATGACGACATTCTCTGCAGAATAGGAGAGGAAAGCAGCATGTGGAAGACACTGACAAGAAGAACGGGCAGAATCATAGGACATCTGTTCAGACATCAGAGAATAACTTCCATGTTACTAGAGGGAGCTGTAGAAAACGACTAAAAATTTTAAATTGCAAGAAAAAGTTTTCATCGTTGTAATTGCACGCTTTCGTTCCTCCACAACGCGGAAAGATATTTGTTTAAAGGTTAATTGGGCGGGCCGGTCTGTTCTCAGTTCAAAGGAAAGTAAAGGCATATCATACCAGTATAACCACGGATGTCATAGTATTGGACAGTTCCACTGTGCTCTCCTTTCGATGATCACTTTTCTTTCATTTTTGTAGTTACGTCCTCAAAGATTTGTTACTCATGTACATTATTTCATAGGTACTAAAACTGAAACAGCGTCATTCTCTATAGCTAAAAGTAACTTTTTCATGGTCCTTTTTGTAGTGCTATTTGGAAGACCTTTTTTGTCTGCTGGTCCTACAGCAGAGACTGCCGGAATCTGGGACGTTTCTCTGCCATCTTTGCGGAATCCACGCGTACAGTAAATTTTTTATTACGACCTGTACCTCTCAGGGCGTGCATGCAGTATTTACGGCGCAAATTGGCGAACACGCCTTTCCCTGTCTGCGTGTAATTTCTCGTGGGACGTGAGACTGGCGGACGACGAAGACGCTACCGCCGCTGCCATCTGGCGAGCGTCGCTTGAACTTTGAAGGGTTGACGGTAGCGCAGAAGCGTCTGCGATAGTGGTCTTCCCGTCTGCTGCTACGCTTACTTCTTGTGCGAATATGTGTCAGGTGCCTGGCAGAGGGTACATCTCCTGCATCGACGGTTCTGTACGACTCTTTCATGATAGGTGCTCTGACTGTCATGTTAAAGGCCCTACGTGTTGAAGCCTTTCAGCACTGCTGCCAAGACTGGGGAGAACGACTCCGCCGGTGTATTCCGTGGTTGCCGAAGGGAACTGCTTTGAATATTGTTGTTTGAAAATAACAAAAATATTGTAGGTAAAAAATCAGTCTCAATACTTTCCGCACACGTCTTGTAGTATGAAGTCGATAAAATTAAAAAAAAACCACAAGAAATAAAATGTTAGTTAGTTACAAAAAATGGTTCAAATGGCTCTGAGCACTATGGGACTCAGTCCCCTAGAACTTAGAACTACTTAAACCTAACCAACCTAAGGACATCACACAAATCCATGCCCGAGGCAGGATTCGAACCTGCGACCGTAGCGGTCTCGCGGTTCCAGACTGTAACGCCTAGAACCCCTCGGCCATCCCGGCCGGCTAGTTATTTACATGTTACGTCGATCATTCTAAATGATAAATCATTATAATGCGGAACGAATTATTTTACATTCACATCACAGATTAATTTGTACATATGGTTACATTATGAAGATGTCTAAGTTGTTATTTTTTTACGAAAAGGAAAAAAAGATACACTACAGGCCATTAAAACTGCTACACCACGAAGATGAAGTGCTACAGACGTGAAATTTAACCGACAGTAAGAAGATGCTGTGTTATGCAAATGATTAGCTTTTCAGAGCATTCACACAAGGTTGGCGGCGGTGGCGACACCTGCAACGCGCTGACATGAGGAAAGTTTCCAACCGATTTCTCATACACAAACAGCAGTTGACCGGCGTTGCCTGGTGAAACGTTGTTGTGATGCCTCGTGTAAGGAGGAGAAATGCGTACCATCACGTTTCCGACTTCCATAGAGGTCGGATTGTAGCCTATCGCGATTGCGGTTTATCGTATCGCGACATTGCTGCTCGCGTTGGTCGATTTCCAATGACTGTTAGCTGAATATGAAATCGGTGGGTTCAAAAGGGTAATACGGAACGCCGTGCTGGATCCCAACGGCCTCGTATCACTAGCAGTCGAGATGACAGGCATCTTATCCGCATGGCTGTAACGGATCGTGCAGCCACGTCTCGATCCCTGAATCAACAGATTGGGACGTTTACAAGGCAACAACCATCTGCACGAACAGTTCGACGACGTTTGCAGCAGCAAGCACTATCAGCTCGGAGACCATGGCTGCGGTTACCCTTGACGCTGCATCACAGACAGGAGCACCTGCGATGGTGTACTCAACGACGAACTTGGGAGCACGAATGGCAAAACGTCATTTTTCGGATGAATCCAGGTTCTGTTTACAGCATAATGATGGTCGCTCCGTGTTTGGCGACATCGCGGTGAACGCACATTGGAAGCGTGTATTCGTCTTCGCCATACTGGCGTATCACCCGGCGTGATGGTATGGGATGCCATTGGTTACACGTCTCGGTCACCTCTTGTTCGCATTGACGGCACTCTGAACATTGGACGTTAGATTTCAGATGTGTTACGACCCGTGGCTCTACCCTTCATTCGATCCCTGCGAAACCCTACATTTCAGCAGGATAATGCACGACCGCATGTTGCAGGTCTTGTAAGGGCCTTTCTGGATACAGAAAATGTTCGACTGCTGTCCTGGCCAGCACATCTCTCCAATTGAAAACGTTTGGTGAATGGTGTCCGAGCAACTGGCTATCGCAATACGCCAGTCATTACTCTTGATGAACTGTGGTATCGTGTTGAAGCTGCATGGGCAGCTCTACGTGTACACGCCATCCAAGCTCTGTTTGACTCAATGCCTAGGCGTATCAAGGCCGTTATTATGGCCAGAGGTGGTTTTTCTGGGTACTAATTTCTCAGGATCTATGCATCCAAATTGCATGAAGATGTAATCATATATCAGTTCTAGTATAATATATGTGTCCAACGAATACCCGTTTATCATCTGCATTTCTTCTTGGTATAGCAATTTTAATGGCCAGTAGTGTATATAAATACGAGTTAGTAATTCCCATCCATCTCCTTTTACACATTTCAGTGTAAGGGTCTACAGGTTTGCACGTGGTCGTACAGTACGTAACACGCGCTCGCCAGCTGACCTATCTCAGAATGCTGACAATTTCCTTGGTCAGTAGACATACATCGGGCCACAGTTGACTAAGCCACTGGCTGCCGTCCGTAGCGCGCCGTGTAACTAGGACGGCCTCGTGCGCGAGTATGTATCTTTTCTTAGCTCGCCACGGAGCCTTTCGATACGACCGTAATTAGCCGGTGTTAGGATGTCAGACACAGTGATGATGGTTGCGCGTAGCGTGCGTGTTTCATGATCAGTCTTATACAGAATACCTGTACCTGAGGGATCAACTGCTTACGAATTCTGACAAATATTCCGTGTAAATATCATCCATGGCTAACAACACAAACAACCTCCTTATAGAAGTGGTGTCAGGCGTGGGATAATATGGAAATCCTACAGTCCTGAAGAGGTGCAGCACAACGTGAACTTCGAGCAGCAGCAGTATGAACATCTTCGGACTACGCGGGGACATCCAACGCTGGAATTTAGGTTGGTCTTCTCCAGTTTGGCTAGAATACGAAAGGCAGTGATAGATTTTTATTTTACACTTGAGTGACTCATTGGCGTTAAATTATACGAAATGCCACAATCCAGTCAAAGTAACGTTGTCGATCTACAAACTGTTATTAATGAACTGCAAGAAGAGATTCGGCGGTTAAAAGCAGAAAGAAGCGAGCGAACATTCCGAAAGACTTGTCAAATGATAGTTTATGCTGTACAAGTATAATTACAATAAAGAATTTTTCTTTATTGCCATCAGTACCGGTATATGTCGGGAAACCAGAAGATGATTTGATAGTGTTTTTTTCGTAAACTTGGGGGTGTCATCCCGTTAGGATCATGCACAGATTCCGAAAAGCTAGTGGTTGCCAAATTAAGGATTCAGGGAGCAGCATAACATTTCATTAGCGCGGAGCCTACTTGCTTGAAAACAGAAGATTACAATGAGTTTAGACCGGTTGTTGTTCAGAGATTTAAACGTAAAGACGTGATCAGATTTTACAGAGAGCAGCTTTGCAGTTTGCGAATGCGACGAGACGAATCTATTGAGAAATTTACCGACAGAATCCGAAACATCAACGCTCAAACGTACGAGTTAGTAGAAGATGAAAATGAAAATCGCATTCAGTTGTTCGAAGCCGACCAGAAAGCCTTGGACACATTTATTCATGGGTTGTACGGAGAGGAAGTAAGCAAAACTGTTAGATTGGCACGGCGTAAAACGTTTCAGGAAGCAACAGAATCAGCTGTTGGTTTCATTGAAGCACTAAGACGACCGAATGAGATGCAGAAACAAGAAATCAAAGTTTTCAGCACAACGGTACAATGCTACAGCTGCAATAAGCTGCGTCACAAGCGTAAGGATTGTAAAGAGAATCTGTGGGGTCATGTTTCGAGAGATTGTCGCAACAAGAAGACTGCCAGAGACAGTGATTCCTGTTAGTTCCAGAGAAAATCAGACCAAAAATGACTTCATGATGGGTGCTGTATGTCGTGAGAGGAACATCAAAATATCTATTGACACAGGAGCACAGACCTCATTAATGTGCTGTTGCATAGATAAACCGGATAAATTGAAACCGCCGCTATTAAAAGTGCGAGGGTTAAACGGAGGAAAACTGCGTAACTATAGAGAAGTTGACGTAGAATTAATTCTTGGCCAAGGCCAAGATGAAGGCGCAAATAAAGATAAGGATAAATACAGAGCAAAGGTGCAAGTAGTTTCAAATAATGAAATGCGTTATGACGGTGTACTTGGATTTGATTTCTTGTCCGCTAACGAGGCAGAGATATTTGTACCAGAAAGAATGATCAGACTAGGCTGTAGCAACTACAACCTAGGAAATCATTCTTCAGATCGTACTCAAAGGAGCAGCAATACTGACGTCGTGTAAATTGACCGCCCAAATGACGTATCACTTCAAACCGTCCGATTCGACGTTCAAATTGATCAGCCTCAGCAGATTCCCAAGGGAGCAGAAAAGACAATCTGTGTTGAAGTTAAGTCACCTCGATGTAAGGAAGGAACTTTGTTACTAATTGAGCGATCCGAGAAAAGTGAGTTACTGGATACAATGCATTTATATTGCTAGAGGTGTACGTGTCGCTACAATGGTGAGACAGAATGTCGCAAAAATACCGGCTACAACAACGAACATGAGCAATGAGGATGTTGTTTTGCCACGAAGAACGAAAGTTGCTAAAGTGTCTAGCGTAAGTAAAAGTGACGTAATACAGATTCCAGACAAAGTAACAAACGTTGCAGTTATAAACACAAATTTTGGTAACAATGCCGCAAAATTGCAATTAGAAGACGAAGTTATTAATGAACTGAAGCGCCAGATTTGGAAGAAGAGAGAACATTTGACAGCTATATGTATAGAAGATTTTATGGCCTGTTTTGATGGAGTATGTAGATTTATTCCAAGAACGCGCAAATTTACCTGTCACTCGTTTAGTTCAGCATCTTATGCATACAGATAATGCAGCCATAATCACACGGAAACCTTACCGAATACCATTTAGTCAAAGAGAGTTGGTAGGAGACATGGTTAAAGAACAATTAGAAGCCAGAATTATAGAACCAAGTGATCCTTCAGACCCACTGTGGTGATCGCCTATTGTAATTGTAAAGAACAAATCAATTTTTAGAGAACCACAGTTCTGTTTATGTGCTGATTACCGATCTTTGAATGCTGTGACCACATCCAACATTTACCCCTTACCAGATTTAGTGGAAACCTTGGATTACTTGGGCAGATGTAGAATTTTTTCAGTATGTGATTTAACAAGTGGTTATCACCAGTTAACAGTGCGTACAGATGATCAAGCAAAAACTTCATTTTCAGCAGCGACAGAAGTATATACGCATCTTTGTATGCCGTTCGGACTTCGTAGTGCTCCAGCTACATTTCGGCACCTGATGGATTCAGTTTTATGAAGGCTCACCCCAACACAAGCACTTGTTTAGCTAGATGATGTAATAATTATTGATGAAAACATAAAGCAACATACTGAGAGACTACAAGCTGTTTTTGAGCGTATAAGAAGCGCAAACCTGTCTTTATCAATAGATAAATGTCATTTTCTACAAAGTAAAGTTAACTATCTAGGTCATGTTATAACCAGTGAAGGTGTTCGACCTGAGCCACAATTAACTGAAAATGTAAAGAATCATTCTTGGGACTGTCAAATTTCTACAGACGATTTATAGCCGGTTTTGCGAATATAGCACGTCCAGTTACACAGCTACTTAAGAAAGGAGCCACATTTAATTGGTCAACAGAATGCAAAAGGGCAATGGAAGACCTTAAAACTGCTCTAACCACGGCCCTAGTGTTAACCTATCTGGTTTTCAGTAAACCTTTTATTCTTTCAACAGATACATACAATTTTGCCTTAGATGCAATCTTGTCTCAAGAAGTTAATGGTCATGAACATCCAATCTCATTTGCTTCCAAACAGACAAAGCAAAATGTAATTATACTACTACAAAGTAGCTTTATGCTTTGGTTTTTGGTATAACACATAACAGATGTTTCTTAACAGGAAGAGAATTTATAGTTATTACACATCATGCCGCATTTAAATGGTTATTGAGCTTAAAGGATCCAAGTTCCAGGTTAACAAGATGGGCATTAAGACTGTGTGAGTACCAATTTAAGGTTATTCACCGAACAGGTAAACAACAGGTGAATGATGATGCAGTGAGTCGAAAAATCAATGTTTGTTTTACAATAAGTCGAGAAGAAGAGTTAAAGGCAGCTCAGGAAGAAGATCCACAATGCAAATTATGGAAAAATCATCAATGTTTTGTTGAAATCGATGAATTATTGTACAAAATCACTAGAAAAGGAAACCGCTTAGTTATTCCAGGAAGCATGAAAGAGAAAATCATCAAATAACAACACAATACTTTATTGTCAGGACATTGCGGTAAAAAGTCAACAAACATCAAAATAGCCCAAATGTTTTGGTGGCCGAGCCGCAAAGCTGACGTTTTCGAGTTTGTTTCACAATGTGATTCCTGTAACAGATGGAATAATGTAGGAAAAAGTAGAGCACCATTGCAAGAACTGCTAGAAACAAGTGAACCATTTCAAATAGTAGGACTAGATGTTGTAGGATCGTTGCCTAAGACCAAAAATGGAAAAAAATACATATTGACATGGCCTTGCAGTTCTAGGCGCTACAGTCTGGACCCGAGCGACCGCTACGGTCGCAGGTTCGAATCCTGCCTCAGAAGGTAAGTCGCATAGTGCTCAGAGCCATTTGAACCATTTTCACATATTGACAATGTTAAATCATTTCTCTTGATACCTTCTCATGATACCAATACCTGATCAGAGTGCTGAGACTATAGCTAAAGTTTTTGTAAAAGCATGTAATCTTAAGCTTGGATCATCATTAAGTACAATTAGTGAACAAGGAACTAATTTTCTGAGTGAATTACTTAAACAAAATTGTAAGCTCATGCAAATAGCTCATTTAAGGACTACACCAGCACACCCTGAAGGAAATGGAAGAGTCGAGTGAGTCCACAAAACAATTATTTAAATGGTTAGCCATTATGTGGGCAGCAAACACGACAATTGGGATGTCTGTTTACCATACTTGGTAAGTTGTTACAATGCCAAAATGCACAACTCAACCGGCGTAAGTCCATATGAGATCGTATATGGAAGAAGAATGCATTCACCCTTGGACTTTGCACAATCGACTGCCGGAATCAGCAATGAACCTGTAAGGCATATAGCACACAAACTAAAGGAAGCATGGAGGGGAGTGAAGCAGCAAAATCATCAATCCTTTCTTCATCAAGCAAGGCAACATGACTGCCAAGCAGCAGTGCCACAGTATCAAGTTGGAGATCTTATGTATCTGAGCAACATGGTGTTAAAGAAAAGTCAAGTCAAAAAGTTTAAGAAGTTTTGGAAAGGACCATATCAAATCTTGGAAGTGTTTTCGCCAGTCACTCTTAAGCTCCAATTGCCCTTTTGTTCGATTGTCGTTCATGTCAATCGTGTAAAGCCATTTCTGGGTAGATTTCCTGTAGCTTTGCAAGATGACGAGGTTCAACCGAGAGGCAGACCTGCTGTTCTCAAACCCAGAAACCGAGAATCGTGAGGTCGCATTCCAGACTTCAAGGCTGAGGCATTGCCATGTTCCAAGTGGAACTAATTAACAATGTTCATTTTTAGTCTAATGTTTGCTATGATAGCACATTCTACTAATTCTGTAGTAGTAGTACCACAGAGTACAGGTGTTTTATTTGAACCACGATCAGACGTGGAAGTTTCAACAAGTAATGCAAAACTTGTACTCAAGTACAATCTGATAGAAATCCAGCAACAGTTCAATTCTGTAAAGACGCAAATTGATCTAATTCGTTCTGTTAAGGGTAATGATACAATTTTGA
The DNA here is from genome assembly GCF_021461385.2 of Schistocerca piceifrons. Classification (NCBI taxonomy): domain Eukaryota; kingdom Metazoa; phylum Arthropoda; class Insecta; order Orthoptera; family Acrididae; genus Schistocerca; species Schistocerca piceifrons. Next base: position 921,396,795 of record NC_060140.1, read on the forward strand.
AAATGGGTACATCTTGCTATAAAAACTGGATCCTAGCCAAAATGCAGGTAGACTCTACATTTGCTAATTATGAACAAGAGATTTACTGTTGTTAAGGGTTTTGCCACACAAAACTTTAATTAGTTGTAAACGTGCCTGCTTTGCTTATGGAGGGAGTATCCTTTGTACTGTATTTGGTACTTTAACTAGTCGAGATCTACTGGAAGTTAAAGGCAAAATATTAGCTCTTGAACAACAGTCCAGTACAAATTCAACTAATCTCTCTACTGAAATTATTGTATTAAAGAATATGCAAAGAACCATTACTAACCACACAGGAAACGTTGAACAGATTGTAAAGCAATTTATCTCACATTTCCAAGTAATTTGTAATGAAACGAACGCAAATACCCAAGAACTACTCCAAGAATTAAATGCTGTGAGTGCACACTTAGATTTAAACACGCTTTTATTAAGGATTACTGATAGTTCATCAAATGCTAGAATTGATGTCCTTAACTTAAGAACAGCCGTAGAAAGTAGTTCAAATCATTGTTTGAGCAGTGTACTACTACATCCAGAACAATTTTTACAGATCCTACTATCAATTGAATGAAAGCTAGATGCAGCATATACTACGATTTACCCTGTTAACTCTTATAATTTACATGCTTAATACAAGCTAACCACCACACACTCTTTAATGATTGAAGATGAATTAACTGTTATTGTTTTCATATCCATTGCTACACAAAGCATAATTTTGAAATGTATCAGATTTATACTTACCCTGTGAAATGAAGACAGGCAGGTATTCATGTAAAGTACATACTAAATGATTATCTACTGATCAGCAAGAATCGAAGATATTTTGTGTCCCTAAATGAAAACGTTTTACATATGTGTAGATGTAGTCATAAGTTAATTTGCCCTAAATCGGAAGTATTCTTAAACAGTAGAGTTTGTAGTTTATGAATCATCCCCCAAGACATGATTGCCCTAGAATTTTAACACATCTTTATCATCCATTTCTTAAACGATGTTCTGAAGATATAATTTTCTCATTTAACTCCACCCCTGATGTCACATTTACATGTAAAAATTATGATACAACTGAGCTACCCTTTACACTCAAATGGAATATTAGTCGATTAATCTTGAATGCCACACATTGCGATTTATCATGGATACTATTTGATATGCCTAGCATATTGCCAACTACATTTCATGCAACTGGACATTTGCCATTAACGACAATGTTATCTGTTTATTACAATGATTCATACATATTAACATATGGAAAGCATTACTTATCAAGTTTTTCTAAAGACAATGGTTTAATTAAAGATATCCGTGAAAATCTAATTTCTTCCAATAATAAGTTAAACTTCATTGAAGCAGCAAATAGAATTAAGTCCTTCGATTCATCCAGTAATGTTCACGCATACTTGATTTTCAGTATTGTGTTTTTATTCCTTTTATTAATTTGTCTTTTGTCTACAGCATTTGTCATGTATGAAACTGTGATCCTGAAAGCTCGCTTCTCTGTACCAAACGTTACTGTGTCTGCAAATGAAATACATGATGCAATGCCTTCTGATGCCACAAATAGCGAAATAGATTCATAACGCCCAGGAGGTCGTTTTGAGCCACTAGTGGTTGCTCTTTTTCTCTGGGGAGAGTGATGTAAGGGTCTACGGGTTTGCACGTAGACATACAGTACGTAACACGCGCTCGCCAGACGACCTATCTTGAAATGGAGACAATTTACTTGGTCAGTAGACGTGCGTCCGGCCACCATGCGACACAGGAGAGTAAGCCACTGTCCGCCGTCCGCAGCGCGCCTTGTAACTGGCGCTGCCTCGGGCGCGAATGTGTCTTTTTCTTAGCTCACCATCGAGTCTTTCGATACGACCGTAATGAGCCGGTGTTAGGATGTCAGACACAGTGATGTTACGTGCGCGCAGCATGCGTGTTTTATAATCAGTCTTTTGTTAATAAACTGTTTAAACTTACTTCTCGGTGTTCGCGTATTCTGTACCTCAGGGACCCACCGCTTAGGAGTCCTGACAAATATTTTGTGTAATTATCATCCGGGGGTAACAACACAAACAACCTGCTTATAACAGTAACCTAAATCCTATGTCGTAGAAGGAGTACTCAAGGAGAAACTACCTGTCTGTTTTCAAATTTTACTTTCCTGTCTGGGTAAGTGATCAACAGTTTTTGTTGCAGAATTGTGCACCACTTTTTGTGCTGAAGACAAGTTTAATGTGGAGTAAAGAATCTCCTTCTGGTGTTGTAATTGTGTACCTCATTGCTCCTTTTGAATTGTAGTGGATTACTTACAAGAAAATTCATGAAGGTATAAATCTAATGTGAAGCAGTAGTCAGAATGCCCAACTTCTTAAACACATAAGATGATCGTGAGTGAGTACCACAAATTATTCCTACAGTATGTTTATGCACAATGAAAACTTTCTTTCTTAAAGATGAGTTATGCTGAATATTATTCCATATGACATTACTGAATGAAAATGTGCAAAATATGTCAGCTTACGGAATCGTCACTTCCCAAGATTTGCAATGATTCTATGTGCAAGTGTGGCTGAATTAAGTTATTTCAGGAGTTTCAAAAAGTGTTTTTTCCAATTTAAATCCTCATCAATATGGACCCCCAAAAATTTTGAAGTTTCCACCATATTTTTTATTTCCTCACCATATCTTTCACTTATCACTGGTGTTGTACTTCTAGATGTGCAGAACTGAATGTACTGCGGCTTTTTAAAATTGAGGGGAGGGCTATTCGCTGAAAACCAGTGATACTTTTAAGAATTTTGTATATCATTTCTTCTGTTTCTGTATGTATACTTAGATTGATTGCAATACTGGAGTCAACTGCAAAAAGGTCTAATTCTGCTTGTTGTATACTAGAAAAAAAATCGTCCACATGTAACGGGAAGAGTGGTGAACTTAAGATTGAACATTGGGGAGCCCCATAAGTGATTCCTCCCCAATCAGAATTGTGTCCTTGGACTGCTTGAATTGCTGTGTACAACTTCCTTCATCCTTTAGTTTAGTTATGACATAATTCAATGGCTCTACCTTCAATCTGATAAAAAGTCAATTCACAATGTCATACGCCTTAAAGAGGTCTCCGAAAATCCCCACCGACGCTATTTTATTGTTTAATGCTTGTACAATCTGGTGGGTGAACATGTAAATGGTTTTCTCAGCAGAGAAACCCTTCTAATACCCAAACTATTGTTGCTATGATGAGATACTATTCTAGAATACATTACATTCTCAAAAATTTTGGAAAGTGATGCCAGCAGTGAAACAGGTCGGTAGTTATTGACATCTCTCTTATCACCTTTCTCAAACAGGTGCTTAAGAATGGCATATTTCTGTCTCTCTGGAAAAATGCCTTGAGTTAGTGATGCATTACGTATTTCAGATAAGACAGACCGTATTACATAGGAAGAAATTTTTAGTGTTCTATGGGAAACACCATCAAAACCAGACGAGCTTTTATTTTTGAGAAAATGTATAATTTCCTTCTTTTAAGAAGGACAAGTTGATGATAAATTCACTGAATGCATTTTATGACAAATTTATTTTCAGCATACTGCTGTAGTTTTGCTCCTGAACCGTTCATCCCTATGCTTCCTACTATATTTAAGGAATGATTACTAAATGCATTTGGTTCTGTTACTCATCTTTTATGGCCCTTCCACTCAAGTCAGTAGTGATGCTGTCTTGTTCCGTGGCTGGTTGTTCTGTCTCTAGTTCCACTACATTCCATACAGCCTTAAGTTTGTAGTCGAAAGCAATCGTTTCTGACATTACGTGCACTTTCTCCAGTTTTTAATACTCTTTCCTAGTAATATTGAGTAGTTTTTGTTGTCTGCAAACAACTGCAGGATCCCTACTTGTTCTTGCCAAATGATCCATTTTCCTTTTTCTTTTGCAGGATATTTTGATCCCTCTAGTGGTCCGTGGTTTCTTTAATAGCTGTTTAGTGTCCTTTCTGGTTAGCGTATGCAGAAAACCATTTTCAAACAATGATATGAATTTATCATGGAATGGATTAAATTTTATGTTAGCATGTGGATCATTATAAATAACAGTCCATGTCTAGTCCTGTAAACTGTTTTTAAAAACATTTTTCTTGGAGCCAGTGATTATTCTGATTTCCACTGAGGAGTATCCATAGTGTAAGGCACTATGTTATTTATGACTAACTGTGCATCATAATCAGAGAGAGCATTTTTTACTGGCAAAACAGTTATTTTGTTACTCTGAGCTTCACCAACGAAAATATTTTTCGTACATCCATATTTACTCTAGATGAAGGTGGGACACAGCTGGTATAGTTTTCATTAAAAATGAAATTCCTACAGCTGTACTTAAGGTTTTTATTAACTTCGCTGCTAGTTTAGACGTTCCGTCAACGCCATCCTCAGGCCCATAAACTTTGATGAAATCAGTTGTGTGTGGCTCAGTCTAGAAGTCCACGGTGAGATCACCAAGTGCTCCACATGGATGGCGGGTAGTAACTGTGCTCGGATCTTCCTTCTCTGCCACCTTAGATCATGAGACTGACGACCTCGCTGTTTGGTACCCTTCCCCAATCGACCTACCAACAAACCTGAACTGTTCGCAGTAGCTCACCCTCTGCCCTCTTTTCTTATTCATAACGAATGCTACTCCTGTTATACCATTTTCTGCAGCAGTTGATATTACTCTATATTCAACTGACTTGTCTTCTTTCCATTTTAGTTCACTGACCCTCACTATATCCAGACTGAGGCTTTACATTTCCGCTTTTAAAGTTTATTGGCTTCCTACTTCATTCAAAGTTCTGACATCCCATGATCCGATTCGCACAGTGTTATCCCTTCGTTGGTTATGCCATATTTTCCTCATAGTCACTTCCCTCTCGGCGATCCTCTCCTGGAGATCCGAATGGGGGACGAGTCAGGAATCATTTGCCAACGGAAAGAACAACATTTTTCAATTACCGGTCACATTCGCTGTGAATACAGATTGCGTGTCTTTAATGCAGTGGTTTCCACTGCCTTCTGCATCCTCAAACCGATGATTATTGCTGAAACCTTCAGCCTTTTAGGGGCATTTTCCCACACCAGGGGCAAGAGATAGCCCTGAGCCTCTCCCTGCTCCTCCACGCTCTTTGACAGGCAGAGCGAGGGTGACTTTTTACGCCGAAAGTCTTTGACCCCCATTGCTGATGATTTTTATTAAGAATTTAAACAGTGACGAGGTTGGAACCTGGGGCAGGGGACTTTTGGTCATTAGCCAAATAACTCTACCCCTAGGTCATGGGTGAACTCGCAAGTTGCCCTACACAAGATGCCTAACCCTTTTTGCTGGTGCTGTTCCTGCTGCTGATGATAAATAAATTGTACGATACGGCACACTAGACTCACAACGCTAACCATAAAAGTCTGTTCAGTTTCTGTGATTTGCATTGGTGGATGAGTTAGCAGGTTTTCAGCAAGCTCAAGTTGAGACCGAAACAATATAACAGTTATAAATATTGTATCTTTGAAAGAAAATTATCAATAACATGAAATGTTACATGGATGTCTGAGTTATTTCAAGACTATGAGCCCGTGTTTAAACTGAACCTCCCCAATGAGCCAATGAGAAAAATAAAATTTATGAGGGGAGCTCGAAAAAAACATGAGCTAGGGTAAGTAGGACTCGCGCACTAGGAGCTCCAGGTAAACTTTAATATAGTTCATCCATCCGGAGAATCGAGAATCTCAACAATTTTTGCTTGTTATCGTTATCGATACTGGCAAGATATTGGTCATGGGAATTCCCAAACCATGTCAAAGTCTCTATAGCAGTTTCACCGATTAGCCAGAATGCACAAAAGGAGGCGGGCAGGGGACTTCATTTTATATATGTAGAGAGAGAACATTTAATAAAAACTAATTTTATTTAGTTACTAACACATCACCACTACTTACACTTTACATTTGCACGCAGTAATGTTCGTTTGTTACGCATTTGACGGACGATGAATGCAATGCTTGTGCTCCGAAACCTCGCTTATTGTCAGATTTTATGGTTCTACGTCAAGGGGAAGTACCCTATAGGTTTCGATGAGTGAGTTCGCAAATATCAAAATACGTGACACCAATGACCGAATCTTTCAATTGCACTGTCCTAGAACCTTCAATTTTTTACACATAAATTTGACATAAATTTGAAAACTATTTCAGAGGAAAAGGTCTTAACAGACGGACAGACACAGACAGATGCATAAAAAATGACAAAAACTAGTTTTTCGTGTCATATGGCTGTAAATTAACAGTTTTCACATTTTTTTTTATTTCTACTGTAAAACTCTGCTTCTTGGAAAATTTCACAGAATCAAAGTTTATGATATAAATGACTGTATCTTTTGATTAAAGTGACTCAGAAACTTATAATTTTGCACCTCCAAAAGACAACAGAACTTAACATCCGACATAAGTTTGAACTTGACATATCTATGTGTTTATGAGAAAAATGGTTCTTAACAGTCGGACAGACAGACAAATGGGGTGCTTTTTTTACAGATTGAGGCACAGAACCCTTATAAGCAATACACTGTTATGGCAGGCCAAGCCACTTTTATTGAACGTTGCACTACACTTCAAAGTGGCAGAGATACATGACACTCTTTTTCAATATAATAAAAAGTCTTTGTAAGCAACAGTAAAATCATTCTACCAAATATTCAATTCCTCGACGGCAGAAATAGGCTGGTTGATCACGAAGCCATTCAAGAACCACTGAGCAGTCTTTCTCGTAGTCGGAAAATCTGCAGTTCCTAGATTGCCTGGATATTGTTGTGATCGACGTGAATTACCTTCCTTCTCAATCTTCAACAACCACGTGTGTGCCGCTTTGGTCAAATTGTTGGCAACATTTGAGAATGGGTGAATGTGAAATTCCATTGGATCCATATTCGCCAGAATTTAAAGAAGAATCTGAGAGCAAATTATTCTACCCATAAGGACCATATTGTCCCACATGCTTCAATTCTGGAGTATGTTTCCATTTCTTGCAATGAGCTTCCACCCATTGATACAGTTTCTGCGACTAGGTGGCATTGCAACCGCGGTACAGCTAGAGAGCCTACATCCAGATATAGGCTCTCTGGGTACAGCACTCCCTTTTGGCGGGAAATTCAGAAATCCAAAATGGAAGATGTGAAAAATCTAAAAAAAGGAAAAAGAAAAATGAACAGGAATTCGAGACAGATATGTATAGTATTGCGCGAAAGTTTTAGAAAGTTGGGGGAAAGTGAAAAGTCCAATATTCTAGTTGGTGGGAAATTCAAAAAATCGAACTTAGCATTGGTGGGAAATTTAATAGTTGGTGGGGAAGAGAAAAACCATCTACCCAATTATGCCTTCCACCCATTCTCCCCCACTCCTTTTCCACCTCCTCCATCCCTCCCTTACCCTCCTCACTTTTCTCCAACCAATCACATTATAGCATGAAAAATAAAGAGCAAATCAAAAGTTCAAAATTGTGAAACTAACCCAACTGTTCAAACGGGAAATTAAAAACCCTCTTCCTCTGCCCCTTCCCCATCATCAGCCAGTTACTGTGAAGTATTAAGAATGAAAGAACTAATCGAAGAGTTGTAGATGGTGGAATTGTGTTAGTGGAAAACTTAAAAAAAGAAAAAAAAACTCTCTGTCTCCAGTGTATCATAGAACAGTACTAAAAATAAAACAACTAACCATGGAAAATTTAAAGGCCCCCCATCCGCTTCCCAGTCTATCACAGCCAAATATTAAAATGACACATCCAATAGAAAATCCGAGATGGGAGAACTAACTACCTGAATTGCACTTTGCACCCTCCACGCCCCCTCCCTCTCCCTTTATAACAAAATAGTGTGTAACATTTAAATTGTGCGTAAAGTGGCCAAAAATACAGGGTATTTATGTAAAATTGCCTAAACGCACATTGCACTTTTCACCAACTACCTCCCTTCTCCACCAATCATGGCTCAGTATTTTAGTTGGCATTAAAATAAAATACCCAGTTACAGTGTACTCTCATCTGGGCTGTGCTCAAAACTGTCCGCACTATCTGAATTATTTATCAAAAAGGTTCTTCATACAACGCTCTCTCTCTCTCTTCTCCTCCAGTCAGAGCCAATTACTGGCCTGTACTCAGAATAATCCAAACAGCCCGAATTATTTATCAATAAAAAGTATCTGAATTGCGTAAAATGATGAAAATACTATCATCTATGTTCTCATTACTGACTTCAAAAAATTGTATATGGACTGAACATTAGTAAATTTCATTCGACGCTGTATATCATTCACTATGGAATATTGGAACGAGTATATAACATACTCTCCATCAATAACTAAAAACCAATGTTTGCTTATAAAATTAACAAGTAGTTAACGAACATGAGTTTTTCTTTGATGGCTATTCTGCGAACCCTGCAAACGGCCAATAAAATCAACTACAGGTTTAAGCTCCTGTTCCTTGTCCTCACCAACATGGACCTGGGCTAGATGCCACATACACTATGTGATCAAAAGCATCCGGACACGAAGCTGAAAATGACTTACAACTTCGTGGTGCTCTCCATCGGTATTTCTGGAATTCAGTATGGTGTTTACCCACCCTTACCCAAGATAACAGCTTCCTCTCTCGCAGGCATACGTTCAATCAGGTGCAGGAAGGTTTCTTGTGGAATGGTAGCCCATTCTTCACGGACTGCTGCACTGAGGAGAGATATCGATGTCGGTCGGTGAGGCCTGGCACGAAGTCGACGTTCCGAAACATCCCAATGGTGTTCTATAGCATTCACGTCAGGACTCTGCGCAGGCCAGTCCACTATAGGGATGTTATTGTCGTGTGACCACTCCGCCGCAGGCTGTGCAGTATGAACAGGTGCTCGATCGTGATGAAAGATGCAATCGCCATCCCCGAATTCAACAGTGGGAAGCAAGAAGGTGCTTAAAACATCAGTGTAGGCCTGTGCGGTGATAGTGCCACGCAAAACAACGAGTGCAAGCCCCCTCCAAGAGAAACACTACCACCGCCAACGAATTTTACTGTTGGCACTACACACTCTGGCAGATGTCGTTCACCGGGCATTCGCCACACCCACACCCTGCCATCGGATCGCCACATTGTGCACCGTGACTAGTCACTCCACACAACGTTTTTCCACTGTTCAATCGTCCAATGTTTACGCTCCTTACACCAAGCAAGGAGGCGTTTGGCATTTACTGGCTTGATGTATGGCTTATGAGCAGTCGCTCGACCATGGAGTCCAAGTTTTCTCATCTCCCGCCTAACTGTCATAATACTTGTAGTGGATTCTGATGCAGTTTGGAATTCCCGTGTGATGGTCTAGATAGATGTCTGTCTAGTACAGATTAAGACCCTCTTCAACTGTCGGCGGTCTCTGTCAGTCAACAGACGAGGTCGGCCTATATGCTTTTGTTCTGTACGTGTCCCTCTATGTTTCCACTTCACTATCACTTCGGAAACAGTAGACCTAGGGATGTTTAGGAGTGTGGAAATCCCGCGTACAGATGTGTAACACAATTGGCAGCCAATCACCTGACGACATTCGAAATCTGTGAGTCTGCGGAGCGCCCCTTCTGCTTTTTCACGACCTCTAATGACTACTGAGATCGCTGATATGGAGCACCTGGCAGTAGGTGGCAGCACAATGTACCCAGTACGGAAGAGGTATCTCTTTGGGGGTGTCGGGATACTTTTCATCACATGGTGTATGTCTAGTACTGCTGCGTCATTTCATTCCCAGTATGAGATGCACCTGTTATCCATACTACAGAAAAACTGTCTGTAGGAAACCCAGAATATGCACTCTCTTCTGACAATGTACTACTCTTTAGTTGGACAACATTTCTGACTCACTTTTTTAAATCACCTTGTCATGTATAGAGTGTTTCTAAGATTCAATGAATAGGCATCAAACACCTCGGACTGATGCATTACGGTATAGGAAACAACTTATGTTAGCGACAGACTGTTCACTGAAGCTTCTCAGCGATGATAGGTGTCGTTCCGTATACACTCCTGGAAATGGAAAAAAGAACACAATTGTCACCGGTGTGTCAGACCCACCATACTTGCTCCGGACACTGCGAGAGGGCTGTACAAGCAATGATCACACGCACGGCACAGCGGACACACCAGGAACCGCGGTGTTGGCCGTCGAATGACGCTAGCTGCGCAGCATTTGTGCACCGCCGCCGTCAGTGTCAGCCAGTTTGCCGTGGCATACGGAGCTCCATCGCAGTCTTTAACACTGGTAGCATGCCGCGACAGCGTGGACGTGAACCGTATGTGCAGTTAACGGACTTTGAGCGAGGGCGTATAGTGGGCATGCGGGAGGCCGGGTGGACGTACCGCCGAATTGCTCAACACGTGGGGCGTGAGGCCTCCACAGTACATCGATGTTGTCGCCAGTGGTCGGCGGAAGGTGCACGTGCACGTCGACCTGGGACCGGACCGCAGCGACGCACGGATGCACGCCAAGACCGTAGGATCCTACGCAGTGCCGTAGGGGACCGCACCGCCACTTCCCAGCAAATTAGGGACACTGTTGCTCCTGGGGTATCGGCGAGGACCATTCGCAACCGTCTCCATGAAGCTGGGCTACGGTCCCGCACACCGTTAGGCCGTCTTCCGCTCACGCCCCTACATCGTGCAGCCCGCCTCCAGTGGTGTCGCGACAGGCGTGAATGGAGGGACGAATGGAGACGTGTCGTCTTCAGCGATGAGAGTCGCTGCCTTGGTGCCAATGATGGTCGTATGCGTGTTTGGCGCCGTGCAGGTGAGCGCCACAATCAGGACTGCATACAACCGAGGCACACAGGGCCAACACCCGGCATCATGGTGTGGGGAGCGATCTCCTACACTGGCCGTACACCACTGGTGATCGTCGAGGGGACACTGAATAGTGCACGGTACATCCAAACAGTCATCGAACCCATCGTTCTACCATTCCTAGACCGGCAAGGGAACTTGCTGCTCCAACAGGACAATGCACGTCCGCATGTATCCCGTGCCACCCAACGTGCTCTAGAAGGTGTAAGTCAACTACCCTGGCCAGCAAGATCTCCGGATCTGTCCCCCATTGAGCATGTTTGGGACTGGATGAAGCGTCGTCTCACGCGGTCTGCTCGTCCAGCACGAACGCTGGTCCAACTGAGGCGCCAGGTGGAAATGGCATGGCAAGCCGTTCCACAGGACTACATCCAGCATCTCTACGATCGTCTCCATGGGAGAAAAGCAGCCTGCATTGCTGCGAAAGGTGGATATACACTGTACTAGTGCCGACATTGTGCATGCTCTGTTGCCTGTGTCTATGTGCCTGTGGTTCTGTCAGTGTGATCATGTGATGTATCTGACCCCAGGAATGTGTCAATAAAGTTTCCCCTTCCTGGGACAATGAATTCACGGTGTTCTTATTTCAATTTCCAGGAGTGTAGGTTGTGCCCCTGAGAGATGGCACCCTGTGTGGTGTATATGCCATGCATGTTGCCTACCACACAGTGATGCGCTCTATTTGAAAGGGTGTAGGCCCAGCAAAATCAAAGCTCCAGATTCCCTTTTAAAATATCTTTCTCTGTCTGAAGACACTCGTCAACTTGTGGGGCAGCTATCACGCATCACACCTGGTCAACAGACACTGTTAGTTTGGTGAAATGTCGTCGTTCCAGATTTGGCGAATTCTAAAGAACGCCTAGTATCACCTGCAAGCGTCAGCTGACATTTTGTATGTAACAAAAATTATTCTGCATCACATGATCTATCACTGTTACACCATTTTTTGCAAAGACTTTAAAACGCCCCATATATTATGGTCGCGCTACGAGATGTTCACGGTCAGAGGGGCCTGAGTTACTGTAAGAGGAAAGCACCCCGTGCGCATGCGCAACGCGGGTGGCGAAGACCTAGCAGCAGAAATCAGCCATCTCATTGTCATTGTCGTAAATGGGTGACGTTGGCTGCCCATGCTGTAGCATTGGAGCTAGCCGATATGCCTACAAACTGCTGCGACTTCTCATGCGTAATTAGCATTATGTCTGGTAGAGGTGCAGTGATACCTTTTATCCAATTTTACTTCTGGAACAATCAAGACTGCTTTATGTGTAGTCACTTTTAACTTTGTTATCAACCCATTACCACACGATCTGATACACGAAATCCTAGTTTTACTTTAGAATTTCAAGGGGCGTAATAGGACATCAGCTCTTGAGGAAGTTTTCAGATCTCAAGTCGGAGTACTTGTTAATGATACATATCTTTCCTTCTAGCACAGATAAACTTCAACAACTAAAAGTAGGACTTGTTAAACTAGATAAATGTATGGTCAGTGTATTAAAAAAAACAGCACTCGAGGATTAGGCCTTAGGCCTGATCCGAATGGTCAACTGCTGCCTACAAGACTGTATGACGAGCGACCTATTATCATGAGACATCTGATCGCCAATCCCTCCAACCGTTATTGGCAGTAGATGAATTCCTGACGATGCCGCTGCTTTTTTATTCAAGCAACTCCTCATCTGGCTTTACGAGGTTTAGTGGACCCCATTCGAGAACTTTGCACCTCAGATAAAATGTGAGGAGGTACTTTGGAATCGAACTCAGGTCCTTCCGCACCGCAGATAACAATACCAACCATTCCGGTGAGTAGGCGGTCTTGTATCAGAAATAAACATGAACATTGTGCAAATTAAGAATGAAAAGGTACAACTACCTGATGAATTTTTGTATTTATGAACCTTGAACACAAATTGTGGATTGATAGCAAAAGAAATAAATGGAAAAATGAAAGTGGCCTGCAGTGCTTTTATTAAACTAAATTGAGTTTTAGTAAAGAAGTGTCCCATGGGTTAGGCTCAATGGGTAACACCAGGTTTCACTTATGGCAGTGAGACATTGTATTTTAATGGGAAACTCTTTTAAAAACTGGGGTTTTCTCTATGATTCTTGTTGTGAATCAGTAGGGAAGACAAGTAAACAAGAATATTGATCGGGAAACAGGCTGCAGCGGAAGACGTAATTATGACTGTAGGGAAAACTAAATGGAGGTGGACGGGACATCGAGCCAGGCGAATGGGTAACGGAAGGGCGAAACAAGTTCATTGCTGAATTCGGAGAGACAGGGAAAGGAAGTGACGAGAAGCTATTAGAATGTGAGTGGATGACATTAGAAAACGTACGTAACTCATCCCGATAAAAAAGGGGGAAAATTAAATTCTAATAAATTGCTGATGTATCATTCTTCCGAACACTAACTATTCGGACGTCGAGAATGAGTCTCAGTGATCACCGCAGGAATCAAGTACGAAAATCAGAAACGGAAAGCTTCGACTCTTCTGAGGCGTGCAAATTTGCACGCAACGGCGCATCGTTTGCGGCTAAATCGATACGTCAACGAACTGGATTCCTCCCAACCTTAACTACTGATACGTTATTATCGTTAGTGAGAAGGATCAGCAACAGTGCTCTTAAAAAGAAACACAAACAGAACTATAGATTATAATAATTATTAGAATCCAAGTACAGAGATGCTTACTTGCTAAGCTAAGCGCGAAGGCTAACGGAGAAGAAGTGTCGAAAGATTGGAGTTGGATCGTGCCCCTCTTGTTTACATAAGAAAGTTGTAATTCACATCAGCGGCTGCTGTAGAATATAATAACGATAGTTGAGTTTTACATGGAAATATGTACTTACACATATGAGTGACATGAATTCATATAGAATGGAAACGTCTGCAGTATGATTCATTCTCACAAGTAATAAATAAACTATCTGGCTGGACTGTTACATACCCAGTACAAGCACACAGTCCACAAATCGAGCCTTTGGCTGATATCAATTATTTCGCTCTGTGCGAGGGTATGAAACTTCTGAGCAGCTTGTCTTGAAATTTTTTTTTTTTTTTTTTTTGTGTTTCATCTTCCGTTTGTGCTTTAGAGAGAGCAACGAAGAGAAGTATCCGGAGTCCACTGCATAAACCATTGGCAATGCGTCTCCCAGATAACCTCTGGCTCTCTCCCCTCTCCCTGGTCCCTTCTCCCTCCCCCCCCCCCCCACCACCTCCCCAACTACACCCACACTTCCAGGCCGCAGGACCTTCAATTTTTTTTGTTCTTTGCTATCCAGTCTCTCGTCAGCCTCATGAATTTTTCACGCCTCAGACGCGCCCATTTATTGCAGTAATCTGAATATTTAACTGTTCGTCTCTTACATTTCCTTTCTACACCCCACTGTTCGAGCTGATAACCGATGAGAGCTGTAGATCTGGCCACATTGAGGGGAAAGGACGTTATGTCTTTCCATTACTCTCTCTCTCTCTCTCTCTCTCCCCCGCTCCCTCTCTCTCGCTCCTTCTCCTCACTCTCTCTCTCTCTCTCTCTCGCTCCTCTCTCTTCCTCATTGTTTCAATTTGACATACCGGCCATTCCCTACCTCCCCTCCCCCTGCCTGAAGATTTACATTTGACAAGAAGTACCTTATACTTTTTGTATCAAAAGAGACTGATAGTCATCCACTCTGGATATTTTTGAAGATGAATTACTTTGGTAAAAACTGTGTAGATTTCATTAACATACGCAAAGAACGGGTTTTATATTATTAAAATGATTGTCGTTTGTTGTTAAAATGATTATCGATGCCAAGTTGTCTGGGTTAATGATCTGAAACTATACCCTCATATGATTAACGGAGTGAACACTTGATTCTTTAAAGAATCTAACTTTGCATGTATAAAACAGCTTGTAACAAATTAGTTAATGTGTTAAATATTTGCTTTAAGAATGTAGGCGAGAAAAAGTCTAGGAAAGGTTTGAAAGTTTGCTTCATGTTGGTTAAAAGTACCTAAGCGCTCTCATTACGAAACACTCGATCAACATAAACTGAGTAATTTGTGCTACATTTTAACTAATAGGTAGTTTATAACGCCTCTCGATCTTTATCACGTCATAGCTCCTGAACTGTGAGACTTATAATGATACACTGTTGCAGGTACATTCAATGGTATGCGTAAATAATGTGTGCAAATTGAGTTACGAATACAATTAGTAGCAAAGAAGTAATAAAGTAAAATGCATATTGATATTTTACTATGTGTAAAAGACAGTTTTTCGCACTTCTAAATGTTTATGACGTCATGTCTCCTGAACAGTGCTTCGTGTAATGACACAATTTGGCAAGCATATTCAGTGATACATGTAGACACGTCTGCAAGATGTGTTACCAGTGCAGTTTGCGCTAAAGAAGTAAAAAAGTTACCGCCCGCCATTTTTACAAACTCCAGTTTTTCACGCATTTTAATGTTTTGGACGTCATATCTTTTGAACTTCTTCTTCTTCTTCGCGGATGGATCACTTAAGACCACACGTAATCAACATTTGTTGGCCTTCCTTTTCGCCCAGAATTCCTTCATAAGCAACGAATGGGCTAGCTTTCTTTGGATAGACCACGTATCTCGGTTAGTTTTACTCTCTTCTTCCTCAAAACCCCCATGTGTTTGTGGTTTTTCTGATTTTATTTATGTCATGTACATTTGGAGACCCTAATTCTCTCAGGTCTTTTTCAGTCTGTTTGTACCAGTTCGGTCTTGTAGTTTTGTTCTTTAAAAACGTATGGATTTTGTCCGTTAACCTCTTTGAGTCCATTCTTTTTAAATGCCCCATGAATTGGATTCTTCTTATGCGCATTGTGTTTGTTATTTTGGAGATAGTTTTATATATTTCTGCATTGGGTTTTGGATTATGCACATCATCTTTAGTTCTTGGTCCTAGGATTTTCCTCATTATTTTACGTTCTTTCACTTCTAATTCCCCTTTTAGTGGTCTGTGTTGGAGGTTTAGTGTCTCAGATACGTAGAGAGCTTCGGGTTTAATTACTGTTGTGTAGTGTCGTATTTTGCAATTCCACGACAGACTCTTTTTGTTGTAAACGTTTTTTGTTAGTTGAAACGCCGTCTCCATTTTCTGGACTCTTGATCTGACAGATTTCTTTTCATTACAATTTTCTGCAATCCATTCACCTAAATATTTAAATTCTTTTACTCGAGAGATGTAGTTATTACCAATTTTGAGAACAGAAGGTGCATCTTTGATGTCAGTCATAAATTTTGTTTTTTCAAATGAAATTTGTAATCATACTTTTGCTGCCTGCTCTAGCTGTTTCTGTGCATCGGTAAAGTCTTGTGCGATAAGTACCATGTCATCAGCAATTGCTAAACAGTCTAATTCTATGTCCTTACGTTTTGGTCCCAGTTTGTGTGCTGGTGCACCTGCTTTTCTCCATTCTCCAACAACTTTTTCAAGAGCACAATTAAAGAACACTGGGGACAGTACATCCCCTTGTCGTACTCCTGTATCTATTTCAAATTCTGTGCTCAATTCTCCCATAAATTTTACTTTTGATTTGGTCTCGGTGAGTGTTTCTTTTATGATGTTTGTTCCCTCTTGATCTAGTCAAAATTCTTCTAATACTTCAAAAAGGGATTCTCGGTCTATACTGTCATATGCTGTTTCAAAGTCGACAAACTTGATGACATAACTTTTGTTTGAAGTACTATGCAAATATTTCATCGAGTTTTTCAAGTTAAGGATTTGTTCTAAGCATGATCAATCTTTTCTGAATCCACCTTGTTATTTGCCTAGTTTTGAATCCAGCTAAGGTTCTGCTCGGTTTAGTAGGGCATTAGACAGAATTTTGTATGTTATTGACAATAAAGAGATTCCACGATAGTTGTTGGGGTCTGTTTCACTTCCTTTTTTGTACAGAGGGTGTATGATTGCTGTCTTCCAATCTGTGGGGATTTTTTCAGTTTTCCATATTTCATGTATAATTTATTTGAGTTTTGCAATACGACCTTCTCCTGTATTTTTCCATAATTCTGCGATGATTTGGTCTTCTCCTGATGCTTTGCTATTTTTCAGTGACTGAATTATCTCTTTAATCTCCCGTAAACTTGGCGGCTTTGAGTCTGGGTTTCGTTGTGTGTGACGGAACTCAAATTTTTCTGCAGGTAGTTCACAAATGGTTCAAATGGCTCTGAGCATTATGCGACTTAACTTCTGAGGTCATCAGTCGCCTAGAACTTAGAACTAATTAAACCTAAGTAACCTAAGGACATCACACACATCCATGCCCGAGGCAGGATTCGAACCTGCGACTGGAGCGGTCACGCGGTTCCAGACTGAAGCGCCTAGAACCGCACGGCCACACCGGCCGGCGGTAGTTCGCAATTCAGTACATTACATACAATAATTTCATTTGGAAGGTACACTTTTTCTTGTTATATGTGGATTCTGTCTCAAACCTGTGTTGCAATTGGAGTTAGCGGTACAGAAGTAATAAAGTGAAACTCCATGCATGATGCTGCCGTTTTATTGCGCAAACAGCAATTTTTTTTTTCTTTCGTCATTTTGCAGGGGTCGACAGCGAGAAAAAGTTTTGAAAAGGTTTCAAATGATCTGTAAAGTTTGTCGGAAGTCGCTAAGTGCTCTGATTCTCAAGTACTGGATGAGTAAAGTCCAGCCATTTACGCCCGTCCGTTACGTTGTCCCGAGACACGATGTTTTGGTTCGTGGCGCGCTCGACTGCGCGGTCATCAGCGCCCACACAAATTCCCAATGTGTGCACCGTCCAGTCTAGCCACTTTCACTAATTACGATAGAATGATGGGAACAACACAAACACCCAGTCACCGAGCAGAGGAAATTACCAACCAAGCCGGCAATCGAACCCGGGACCCCGTGATCCAGAGGTAGCAACACTAGCCACTGGACCACGAGCTGCGGACATGTCGCGAGACAAAAACGCACTTGCTAACTATAACACTTGTTTTATTGTGCCAAATTTTTAACATAATATTATACCTATTAATCAGGAGATTAGGACAGCATTTTTAATTTTTGAAATCTATCAGTAACATCGCAAAATATTGAAAGTCAAATTTTTGTTGTCACTGGAAGTCGTTAGATAGGTGACCGGCTAATAAGGCTGGGTAAGGTGTCCCGGGGTCCTGGATAGTCGTTGAGTAATATGGATCATACGTAGCGTCCGGTAATAAAGAAAGAAAATATCCGCAAAATACATTTCTGTTCACATAATGTTACATTAACAATGAAAGGTAGTAATTGTAAATTGGTAAACAGAAAGACAGAAAAAATATTGCTGAACGTCAATGAAAACAATCAGCAGAAAATGTCATTGTTTAATACACCTTTAGACATGGATAAACAAGAAGTAAACTTTAAAACATCGCGTATACAACACTGAAACAATGTAGAACACTTAGCTATTGTTAGTGGATTTGTTATATTATTTAAACGTCATCTACTTTTTATGTTGAGTAGCACAGTTAATATTGATGAAATGAAATAATCGTATGGCTTTATTGGCCGGGAGATCACGTCTAAGGTTGTTCGGTCGCCAGACGCAAGACTTTCTACACACATCAGTAAAAGTTTTGCATCACCCCTGTTCGCAGAACTCCTGAGGATAGACGTAGACTGTGGATATTGTATCACAGACGCAGCCCCTTTGACTGTTCACAGATGTCACTAAACCCGCCCAAAGATGTAAACAACTATGCATGAGCAGCGCCTGTTAGACGGAGGGGGTCCAACAGCACATCAGTTCCAGCCATTCCACCAGGAAGGAGGTACACGGTTCGTGTTGTTTGTAGTTCAATCATGCCTAGACGGTCAATAACGCGGTTTGATTGCGTCCGCATTGTTACTTTGTGCCAGAAAGGGCTCTCAACAAGGAAAGTGTCGAGGCGTTTCGGAGTGAACCTAAGCGATGTTGTTCGGACATGGAGGAGATACAGAGAGACAGGAACTGTCGATGACATGCCTCGCT
Organism: Schistocerca piceifrons; assembly: GCF_021461385.2. Taxonomy (NCBI): domain Eukaryota; kingdom Metazoa; phylum Arthropoda; class Insecta; order Orthoptera; family Acrididae; genus Schistocerca; species Schistocerca piceifrons. Next base: position 921,415,701 of record NC_060140.1, read on the forward strand.
CAGGCCGCCCAGGGGCTACTATTGCAGTGGATGACTGATACCTACGGATTATAGCTCGGAGGAACACTGACGCCAACGCCACCATGTTGAATAATGCTTTCCGTGCAGCCACAGGAGTCGTGTTACGACTCAAACTGTGCCCAATAGGCTGAATGATGCGCAACTTCACTCCCGATGTCCATGGCGAGGTCCATCTTTGTAAACACGCGGTACAGATGATCCCAACAACATGCCGAATGGACCGCTTAGGATTGGCATTACGTTCTCTTCACCGATGAGTGTCGCATATGCTTTCAACCAGACAACCGTCGAGGACGTGTTTGGAGGTAACCCGGTCAGGCGAACGCCTTAGACACATTGTCCAGAGAGTGCAGCAAGGTGGATGTTCCCTGCTGTTTTGGGATGACATTAAGTGGGGCCGACGTACGCCGCTGGTGGTCATGGAAGGCGCCTTAACGGCTGTGCTATACATGAACGCCATCCTCCGACCGATGGTGCAACCATATCTGGAGCATATTGACGAGGCATTCGTCTTCATGGACGATAATTCGCACCCCCATGTGCACATCATTCAAGATAACGACATCGCTGTACTACAGTGGCCAGCATGTTCTCCAGACATAAACCCTATCGAACATGCCTGGGGCACATTGAAAAAGTTTGTTTATGGGCGACGTGACCCACCATCCACTCTGAGGGATCTACACCGAATCGCCGTTGAGGAGTGGGACAATATGGACCTACAGTGCCCTGATGAACTTGTGGATAGTATGCCACGATGAATACAGGCATGCATCAGTGCAAGAGGATGTGCTGCTTGGTATTAGAGGTACCGGTGTGTACAGCAATCTGGACCAACACTTTTGAAGGTGTCGCTGTATGGTGGTACAACATGCAATGTGTGGTTTTCATGGGCAATAAAAAGGGCAGAAATGATATTTATGTTGATCTCTATTCCAATTTTCTGTACAGGTTCCGGAACTCTCGAAAACGAAGTGATGCAAAACTTATTTTTTTGGCAGCTGCAACATCGCAACTCACTGCTCGCCCGGTGCCATGTGTCATGTTGCTTTTACGCTGTACCCTTGTTGCGCGCCGGGCCAGGACGGCGAAACGGGGAAAATCAAGTTCTGCCATAAAAATTCTTGGAGGTATATAAGATTACGCCACTTCGTTTCATGAACTTATTTTTTTCCTTAAAAGCTTTACTTTCCTTGCTAAAGAAGAAAAAGCCACCTTTTCGTTACGCGTGATGTTTTTAGTTCCATAACGTTCCTCAATCAATTTTAAATGAGGCAGCCGGTTTAAAAATCTGAATTCTGTGCAAATGGTAGTGTAGCAGCTGAGCTTCTTAATAAACACTTTACCTTTTCACAATTCGTACCAGTGATTGTAAACTGAAGCTACACTAACGGCCATTAAAATTGCTACACCAAGAAGAAATGCAGATGATAAACGGGTATTCATTGGACAAATATATTATACTAGAACTGACATGTGATCACATTTTCACGCAATTTGGGTGCATAGATCCTGAGAAATCAGTACCCAGAACAACCACCTCTGGCCATAATAACGGCCTTGATACGCCTGGGCATTGAGTCAAACAGAGCTTCGATGGCGTGTACAGGTACAGCTGCAGCTGCTCATGCAGCTTCAACACGATATCACAGTTCATCGAGAGTAGTGACTGGCGTATTGTGACGAGCCAGTTGCTCGGCCACCATTGACCAGACTTTTCAATTGGTGAGAGATCTGGAGAATGTGCTGGCCAGGGCAGCAGTCGAACGTTTTTTGTATCCAGAAAGGCCCGTACAGGACCTGTTACATGCGGTCGTGCATTATCCTCCTGAAATGTAGGGTTTCGAAGGGATCGAATGAAGGGTAGAGCCACGGGTCGTAACACATATGAAATGTAACGTCCACTGCTCAAAGTGCCGTCAATGCGAACAAGAGGTGACCGAGACGTGTAACCAGTGGCACCCCATACCATGACGCCGGGTGTTACGCCAGTATGGCGATGACGAATATACGCTTCCAATGTGCGTTCATCGCGATGTCGCCAAACACCGATGCGACCATCATGATGCTGTAAACAGAACCTGGATTCATCCGAAAAAATGACGTTTAACCGTTCGTGCACACAGGTTCGTCGTTGAGTACACCATCGCAGACGCTCCTGTCTGTGATGCAGCGTCAAGGGTAACCGCAGCCATGGTCTCCGAGCTGATAGTCCTTGCTGCTGCAAACGTCGTCGAACTGTTCGTGCAGATGGTTGTTGTCTTGCAAACGTCCCCATCTGTTGACTCAGGGATCGAGACGTGGCTGCACGATCCGTTACAGCCATGCGGATAAGATGCCTGTCATCTCGACTGCTAGTGATACGAGGCTGTTGGGATCCAGCACGGCGTTCCGTATTACCCTCCTGAACCCACCAATTCCATGTTTTGCTAACAGTCATTGGATCTCGACCAATGCGAGCAGCAATGTCGTGATACGATAAACTGCAATCGTGATAGGCTACAATCCGACCGCTATCAAAGCCGGAAACGTGATGGTACGCATTTCTCCTCCTTACACGAGGCATCACAACAACGTTTTACCAGGCAACGCAGTTCAACTGCTGTTTGTGTATGAGAAATCGGTTGGAAACTATCCTCATGTCATCACGTTGTATGTGTCGCCACCAGCGCCAACCTAGTGTGAATGCTCTGAAAAGCTAATCATTTGCATATCACAGCATGCACGTCATCTTCATGGTGTAGCAATTTTAATGTCCAATTGTGTATTTTCCAACTACGTGCACTTGATTTACAAATCTTGTACTGAAAAAGTTTGATAGCGGGTAGCTTAATGTCAAGTAAGCTTTAGATCATGCATTTTTCGAGTGTAATATAGCCAAATGTACAAAAGTGTTATTGAAATGGTAGTAATTCTGTATCTGTCTCCGTTCACAACTGAATCCGTGTTACTGATTGGCGCTATTATAAGCCTATGGAGTTTGCGTGGTTTTGGCTTTGTTTAGCGTAGTGTCAGACACGCATGGATGCAAGAAACGAATTACTAGCGATCATTTTAATGATCCACTTCTATTATAATCCAAATCTATACGACTTTTTGCCTCGGCGACGTCCCGTTATATTGGACAATCACCTACTATGATTTTACAATGGGCCAAGCATTACGTTATAAAAGACAAACCGCTATTTGTTGCCCAGAGCCTACAATTAGTAGAATGTGCATTCCGTGTTTTGAACTAATAGAATAAACTGAAACTTTGCTATCGAAGTACTGTGATGAAAGCTTGCAACAATGCGCTTTATTCCATCATAGTTGGAGACGAAAAACGGCAGATGCTAGAAAATATACAGTACAGTCCCGGTTAACCGAAATAAAGGGGAGGGAACCAGTTTCGGGTAACAATTTTTTCGATTAAGCCATGAACATCTAATACGTATTACAGTATCTTTCTGTTGTTCGAATTTCAGAAAGTTTTGAAGGTCAAACAAACTAAAAATTCTCTTTGTATGGTATGATTACGTTCTTTATTAAAGCAAAATTACAGTTTTAGGATTACATTACATTAACATACAGCATACTGTACTTCATTTTTATTGTGTAGCACAAAAATACACACGCAACAGACAACCACTCGAACGCACTATTCTTTGCAGTGCAGCTTTGTTTAGGCTGGTGAGTCGGTGTGGGGGGGAGCAACTCACTCTCCGCCTTAACCTTAGTCAAGGAAACTGTCGCTTAGAATTGTTTCTTCCGTGAATATAGTTTTTTCTTTAATTTGCGAGTTTCAGAGTCGTTTCGGATAACCTGTGGTTTGGTTGACCCGACTTCTGTTAACGGTGGTTTTACTGTAATTACATTTATAGGTGTTTCTTTTGTCCGACTAAGACGCTTTTGATGTTCTGGTAGAGTATAGTGCCACAAAATGCAAATAATTAGGGGAAGGCGGGGCAAGATTGGGAAGCTAACTTTAAACCCTTACAAAAGGGACAGAAATAAACAAATTCAAGTAGGTTTGATTATCATTTGTTTACTTAACCACTGAATTACAATAGTATGCAAAGAAACCTTCAAACTTGTTACATTTAGTTAGAAATATTTCGATTTGAAACATAAACTACCAATTCCCCGTCTTGCCCCATATGCGGGGTAAGATGGGGAACTAGCATGTATTCATCTCTAAAGCTTAAATAAGGACTGGAATAATGAAATCATGTGACGATAAGGTTGCGAAACATGGTTCTGCGAATTGTAGAATCAGGTATTACATTTTATCTAGGCCTCTTACTTTCACATAGTACACAAGTGTGGACAGCCTCTTCATCATCACTTTCTATCCCGGCACGTGTCGTGGGCCTAGCGTCCGCAGCTAATACACCGTATCCAGCCTTCTTCAGCGGCTATTTATAATTGTATTCAACGTACAATGTACGTGTTCAAAACCCGCATTGAGGTAAACACATGAGACGATAAGAACGTAATGGTTAAAGTATGGACAAGACGGGGAAGCTCCCCATCTTGCCCCACCCCGTCTTGCCCCCTAATATGCTGTCAGGATATGTTACGCCTAAATGAACACTATTTAGTGAACATTGACTACTGACACAGCAGTTTACGTACTATTCAATGCTACATATACAGTCCGGACAAATGTTCACGAAACACATGTTTAAGGACCTCGAAAGGTGTAAAACATTGCAAATCAGTATAACAATTGTACGTACCTTGCAAAGCTCACAGAAACCGCCGCGAAACTAAGGTTCAGCAATGTCAACACACTAGGACCTGTGTATTGATGATTTTGACGTAGCTATCCACAGATGGCAGCACTCTAACTGTAGCTTATAGCCCTTCCCCGTCTTACCCCACCTCCCCGTCTTGCCCCACCCTCCCCTACATGATTTAGATCGACCCTATCCCCACTTTCAAAGAACTGTGTGCAGCTCTTACAAATCGTATTTATTTTAGGAAATTAACGAAATGAAACCAAGCCTAAGTGGAGCTGTGTTTTTTGCCCTGATAGCAAAAACGTATGAAGTCAGCGTATGTTTATAGTCGTCACAAATTTTTGTCGTTCCTGAGTTGTCCGCACAGCTCGCAATAAACAAAAGTTCCTGCTTATAGGCAGTGGCGGCTGTTGTGTAAGAGCACAAGAGCATATGAACACCCTAACTTTCGACGCCTTGCAGATTTATCAGTTACTTTTCTTTCAGTGCTATTAAACGTAATGTAGATGCAGTAATCTGAAAAATTCAGTGAAGGCTCTTAAGTATAGATACTGGGTGTTCACAAATTTTAAGATTTAGCTAAATATGAGAATGTGAAATTGATAGCATCTGTTGTATAACGGTTATGCTTATCAACATATTTATACAACTGCAGCCACTACCAATAATAATAACTGTAATAATAATAATAATACTGAAGAATCGTACTTGTGGAATTTTATTGTTTTGTTCATAATAAAGTACAGTTTAGAGCAACAACGAAATAATCCGTAAGCTTTCACCACTGCCTGTTTCGTATTGTTGTGTAGGCGGGAGTTTTCGTGCTTTCTTTGATTTTTCTGACAAATGAATAAGATCCCTAACACGTGTATTAGTTACCGAATTAACTTCGAGGCTGAAAATCAGACATTCATACTTTGACCCACACAAAAACTTACGCTTATTATACCCTTCTCTGTTAAATGTTCGCTTACAGCCATCCTTATTTGATTTCGTCACTTTCTCGGTCACGAAATTTGGTCTTGGAGGCCCTAGTTCCTTCGCAGCTAACTTTTCACGGGCAATATCTTTTCTGTTGGCACTTAAAACAGATTCAACAGAGTTCATGTCGCCACTGCACACGAAAGCTGATTCCTGCGCAGCAAACAACCAACTCCAAATACAAACTGCCGTTTGGAGAAATTATTAAATTCAGGCAATGGTGTCCACAACATTGGCATTTGACTAGAACGCAAATGAGGCGCTGGGAACCGCAAGGACCAAAAGTACACCGTCTTCGATCCAACAGTCAATTGAATAACAGAGGCCGACCGGGGTGGCCGAGCGGTTCTGGGCACTACTGTCTGGAACCGCGCGACCTCTACGGTCGCAGATTTGAATCCTGTCTCGGGCATGGATGTGTGTGTTGTCCTTAGGTTTGTTAGGTTTACGTAGTTCTAAGTTCTAGGGGACTGACGAACTCAGAAGTTAAGTCCCGTAAATATTCATCTATACAATGTGGGCCTACAGTACAGATGAAATTGACCCACCATAAGATCAACAGACGTGAGAAGCATGAATAAATGCTACAGTCTCACAATCGATGATGATGTGCTTTATGGTTCTCACCCCCTCAAATGGATTACGGTATGATGAAATCCAAAACTTTATGTACTGTATCTCATTCAGAACCTATTTTGTGGGTCTCTGAGTGTCTGATTTCCAGCGTGGAAGTAAATTTGTTAACTAATACATGTGTTAGGGATCTTGTACACGCCTATGAAAAAAATAAATATCTGCACGAAAACTCCCACTTATGCAAAAATGCGAAACAGGGAGAAGCGAAAGCTCCTGCCCGAGACGTTACTTAGTTTATTACAAAACAACAAAATTCCATAAAAACAATTCTTTCTTTTTCAGAAAAGTTATGAACATAGTAGTAATAATAATAATAATAATAATTTCTTTCCTTTCTCAGACGTTATGTCTGGTTAAAAATGGAAAGTGATACGGACCATGATCAAGAGTGACTTCCTTTTAACTGTATGGTATATGTTCCATTGCATTTAGGAACTTTCGGATAATTGAACATGTATCAATAATTACAGATTTCTGTAGTTGTGTATATACGTTTGGATGTAGCTGTATTTCGTTGATGTACTGGTGGATATTGTATGGTATGACTCCTGTAGTCGATAGTATAATTGGTATAATGTCAACTTTATCCTGATGCCACATGTCCTTGACTTCCTCAGCCAGTTGGATGAATTTTTCAATTTTTTCGCCTGTTTCCTTCCGTATATTTGTTGTATTGGGTATGGATATTTCGATTAGTTGTGTTAATTCTTCTTTTTATTGGTGAGTATGATGTCAGGCTTGTTATGTGGTGTCGTTTTATCTGTTATAATGGTTCTGTTCCAGTAAAATTTGTATTCATAATTCTCAAGTACATTTTGTGGTGCATACTTGTACGTGGGAACGTGTTGTTTTATTAGTTTATGTTGTACGGCAAGTTGTTGATTTATTATTTTTGCTACATTGTCATGTCTTCGGGTGTATTTTGTATTTGCTAATATTGCACATCCGCTTGTGATGTGATCTACTGTTTCTGTTTGTTGTTTGTAAAGTCTGCAATTATCTGTTGTGGTACTGGGATCTTTCATAATATGCTTGCTGTAATATCTGGTGTTTATTGTTTGATCCTGTATTGTAATCATGAATCCTTCCGCCTCACTGTATATATTGCCTTTTCTTAGCCATGTGTTGGATGCGTCTTGATCGATGTGTGGCTGTGTTAGATGATACGGGTGCTTGCCATTAGTGTTTTCTTTTTCCAACTTACTTTCTTTGTATCTGTTGATGTTATGTGATCTAAAGGGTCGTACAAGTGGTTATGAAATTGCGATGGTGTAGCAGATGTATTTATATGAGTGATTGCTTTGTGATTTTGCTAGTTTCTGCTCGTTCTAGAAAGAATTTTCTTAAATTGTCTACCTGTCCATAATGTAGGTTTTTTTATGTCGATAAATCCCCTTCCTCCTTCCTTTCTGCTTAATGTGACTCTTTCTGTTGCTGAATGTGTGTGATGTATTCTATATTTGTGGCATTGTGATCGTGTAAGTGTATTGAGTGCTTCTAGTTTTGTGTTACTCCATTTCACTACTCCAAAGGAATAGGTCAATAATGGTATAGCATAAGTATTTATAGCTTTTGTATTGTTTCTTGCTGTCAATTACGTTTTCAGTATTTTTGTTAGTCTTTCTCTATATTTTTCTTTTAGTTCTTCTTTAATATTTGTATTATCTATTCCTATTTTTTGTCTGTATCCTAGATATTTATAGGCATCTGTTTTTTCCATCGCTTCTATGCAGTCGCTGTGCTTATCCAATGTGTAATCTTCCTGTTTAGTGTGTTTTCCCTTGACTATGCTAGTTTTCTTACATTTGTCTGTTCCAAAAGCCATATTTATATCATTGCTGAATACTTCTGTTATCTTTAGTAATTGGTTGAGTTGTTGATTTGTTGTTGCCAGTAGTTTTAGATCATCCATGTATACCAAATGTGTGATTTTGTGTTGGTATGTTCCATTAATATTATATCCTTAACTTGTATTATTTAGCATGTTGGATAGTGGGTTCAGAGCAAGGCAAAACCAGAAAGGACTTAATGAGTCTCCTTGGCATATTCCACGCTTAATCTGTATTGCCTGTGATGTGATATTATTTGAATTTGTTTGTATATTAAGTGCAGTTTTCCAATTTTTCATTACTATGTTTAGGAACTGTATCAATTTAGGATCTACTTTGTATATTTCCAATATTTGTAGTAACCATAAGTGGGGTACACTATCAAAAGCTTTTTGGTAATCAATGTATGCGTAGTGTAGCGACCTTTATTTGGTTTTAGCTTGATATGTCACCTCGGCATGTATTATGAGTTGCTCTTTACATCATCGTGCTCCTTTGCAGCAGCCTTTTTGTTCTTCATTAATAATTTTGTTCTGTGTTGTATGTGTCATTAATTTCTGTGTAATGACTGAAGTTAATATTTTGTATATTGTTAGTAGGCATGTTATGGGGCGATATTTTGCTGGGTTTGCTATGTCTGCTTCATCTTTAGGTTTCAGATAAGTTATTCCTTGTGTAAGTGTATCATGGACTGTGTATGGGTCAGCAATGTAGCTGTTAGATGTGAATGTGTTGAGGTGAACTTCTTTAGCCTGAAATTTGCTTTTTTATCTTTTCCAGAGGCTTTCCAATTGTGAGTAGAATTAATTGCTTGAGTGACTTCATGTTGCAAAATTATCACATCAGGAATTTGTGGTATCATCTTGTATGTATCTGTTTCTGCTTGTATCCACCGTGCATGCCTGTTATGTTGTACTGGGTTTGACCATATGTTGCTCCAGAAGTGTTCCATGTCTGTTATGTTTGGTGGATTGTCTATTTTAATGTGTGTGTTATCTAGTGTCTGGTAAAATTTCTTTTGGTTTGTGTTGAATGTTTGGTTTTGTTTCCTTCTATTTTCACTTTTCTTTGTATCTTCTAAGTCGTTTGGCCCATGCTTGTAATTTCTGCTGCTTTTCATCTAATTGGTCTATCGCTTCTTGTTATGAGATTTTACCTAACCTTTTTCGTTTTTTTCTGACATTTAATTTCCTATAAATTGTGTTAGCTGCCCGATGTCTTTTCTCAGTTTTTCTATTCTGATCTGTAGCCTGTGTTGCCATGCTGGTTTTGTGGGTTTCTTCTGTGTGTTGGTGGTTCTGATCTCTGCCAAGTGTGTATATTTAGTGTAGTGAGTGCTCCTATATAAACCAGTATTGTAACTCTTCCATAGTTGTATTTTCATTTATTTTGTCGTGTATGATTGTGTTGATAGTTGTTATTGTTGTTTCGACTTGTGGGTTATTTGGGGGGCCTATGCAAGAATGGTCTACTGTCTGTATTTGTGTCTTTGTATTCTATATATGTCAGCTGAAATTTTTCTTCTATATCTAACATGTGTGTCACTTCGTGTTCTATTTGTGCTTGTTCTGGTGGCTGTCTTAAGATTTCGTTTCCCTCTCTGATTGTTTAACTGATGCGTGTTTTCTTTGTTTGTTTGCTCTGGGATGTTTGAGTCCATTACTGTATTTTCTTCTTCTTCTGATTGCACATTATTTTGTTCCAGTATTTGTTGTACTTGTTGTTTGATGTTTTCTAATTCTGACTTGGGTATCCTGTTATTTTTGATTATTACACGGATCTGATCAGCTAGTCGTTGTTCTGTTAAAAATTTTTATTCTGGGTATCTGGTAATAAATGTTGTGTATACTTGTGATCTGTATCCAGTTGTGTGGGTTTCTAAGTTTGTTGCTTGGTAATAACGGAACATGAGGTGTCGGTTAATTTCATCTGACCATCTCATCCTCTGTTTTTGTTTTCCTTCTAGAGTGGTTGCAGGAAGCATATCCTGCAAAACACCTCTATTTGGATTTAAATCATTTTCTGTGTGGCTAGCAGTGTCGTTGACATTGTGGACGGGCATAGGGTTCAAGCGTTGTCCCCGACCATGACAGCGCTTGTCCGAGGCTTCATTAGTTCTGTCCTGAACCAACTAATCACACTAAAAGGGAGTTTGCCCTATTAGTGGTCTGTTCTTTTCGTCGCCTTTTACGACTGGCAGAACAAACCGGAGGCCTATTCTTTTCCGGGCCTCCACGGGATTTATTATTATTATTATTATTGTTACTGTTATTATTGACAGTGGCTCAGTTGTGTAAAAATGTTAATAAACGTAACTGTTATATAGCAGACGCTATTAATTTCACACCCACATATTTATCTAAATCTCAAAATCTGTGTACATCCAGCATCTACACTCACAAGCAGCCGCTGCTTATAGGTCCCGAGGAACCGCGCTCAACAAACAGCAGTCAAACGAGGGACTGCTGAAGTGACCTTGCAGCGGCCAATCCCAGATCAAGTTTCAGGACATACGGTGAAAGTCACAATGCGAAACACGAACCACCTTCATCTCATCGCTGCCGAGGATCATAGCGAGTAACGATGTTTCATGTTAAACGGGCCGGTGAGACTCATTGTCAGTATAAATGATAATTAATTGAAACCCTCAGCTGCCGACAGGTGTTGTTGATATACATCGATGGGGACAGCTGAAAATGTAAGCCCCGACCGGGAGTCGAACCCGGGATCTCCTGCTTAGATGGAAGACGGTCTATCCATCTGAGCCACCGAGGACACCGACGAATAGCGCGACTGCAGGGACTCACCCCTTGCACGCTTCCCGTGAGAGGAATGAGTGGATGGGCAACTATCTATTAGGTACTGTACTTATGTAGATCGTGGACGGTTGGGAATGTGGATCTCACGGGAAGCGTGCAAGGGATGAACCCCTGCAGTCGCGCTATTCGTCTGTGTCCTCGGTGGCTCGGATGGACAGAGCCTCTGCCCTGTAAGCAGGAGATCTCGGGTTCGAGTCCCGGTCGGGACTCACATTTTCAGCTGTCCCCATCGAAGTATATCAACAACACCTGTAGGCAGCTGAGGATTTCAATTAATTATCATTTATTCTGGAGAAGCTGCACGGGCATCAATGGTATCTGTTCTTTCGAGAACAGTTACTGTCTTCGCATATATCATTGTCAGTAGGTCTGATACATCTTCGGCGTACTATGACGGCGAGCACCTAGGTGGCAGCAAAAACGTACCCATAGACACGCCACTTCGGCGAATTGCGTATTCTGGAAAAACGAGATGAATTATGAGGATAAACACACACACACACACACACACACACACACACACACACACACATACACAGACCCGAGCCGTGATGGCCTGGCAGTGAATCGAACCCAGAACCCTACTCTCTAGAGGCAGCAACGCTATCCACTAGATCACGAGCATTACATTAATACTGATCAAAATGTCTTATGAAAGCTACAATTTTTGGGTATTTGCTTGAACTGAAATCTATGGCCAGTATCCAACTAGATGAATGTGGGAAACCTCCTAAAATATTCTTAATTTGACGTAGAACTGAGAAAAAGCCGTCCTTGTCTCTCCAGTTTGACACCTTGTTGTGGGACTGTGCCCTAACGCAGTGGTCGTCAAACTGCAGCCCGGATCAAGAGTTTGTGTGGCCCTCGGTTCTCAGCAGTATTTTATAATAAAATGTCTAGCACCTAACAGCAGAATCTAAGAATCTCAATAACGTCAAGAGCTGCTTATAAGTGTTGTTTTCCTACTCACTAACAAACAAAAATACTTGCAGAGACAGTAATATTTTACGACGTGCTTAATTTTGATTGACGTTCGTGAATTAGGACAGGAGCTACACTGTATGATCAAAAGTATCCGGACACCTGGCTTAAAACGACTTACAAGTTCGTGGCGCCCTCCATCGGTAATGCTGAAATTCAATGTGGTGTTGGCGCACCCTTACCCACGATGACAGCTTCCACTCTCGCAGGCATACGTTCAGTCAGGTGCTGGAAAGTTTCTTGGGGACTGGCTGCCCATTCATCACGGAGTGCTGCACTGAGGAGAGGTATCGATGTCGGTCGGTGAGGCCTGGCACGAAGTCGGCCTTCCAACACTTCCGAAAGCTGTTCAGTAGGGTTCAGGTCAGGTCTCTGTGCAGGCAATCACAGTGATGTTATTGTCGTGTAATCACTCCGCCACAGGCCGTGCATTATGAACAGGTGCTCGATCGTGTTGAAAGATGCAATCTTCATCCCAAAATTGCTCTTCAACAGTGGGAAGCAAGAAGGTGCTTAAAACATCGATGTAGGCCTGTGCTGTGATAGTGCCACGCAAAACAAAAAGGTGTGCAAGCCCCCTCCATGAAAAACACGACCACACCATAACACCACCGCCTCCGAATTTTACTGTTGGCACTACATACGCTGTCAGATGACGTTCACCAGGCATTCGCTCTACCCACACCCTGCTATCGGATCTCCACATTGTGTACCATGATTCGTCACTCCACACAACGTTTTTCTACTGTTCAATCGTCTATGTTTACGCTCCTTACACCAACTGAGGCGTCGTTTGGCATTTACCGGCGTGATGTGTGGCTTACGAGCAGCCACTCGACCATGAAATCCAAGTTTTCTCACCTCCCGCCTATCTGTCATAGTACTCGCGGTGGATTCTGATACGAAGACCCTCTTCAACTGTCGGCGGTCTCTGTCAGTCAACAGACGAGGTCGGCCTGTGCGCTTTTATCCTGTACGTGTCCTTTCACATTTCCACTTTACTATCACATCGGAAACAGTGGACCTAGGGATGTTTAGGAGCTTGGAAATCTAGCGTACAGACGTATAACACAAGTGACACTCAATCACGTGACCACGTTCGAAGTCCGTGAGTTCCGCAGAGCGCCCCATTCTGCTCTCTAACAACGTCTAATGACTACTGAGGTCGCTGATATGGAGTACCTGGCAGTAGGTGGTAGCAGAGTGCACCTAATGCGAAAACATAGGTTTTTTGGTGTGTCCGGTTACTTTTGATCAAGTAAAGTTGGCCACTTTCCTCAGGGGCAGAGGGATAAATAGTGCGGCCACGGCAAAATTAGTGGACTTGAGAAAGGAATTGTTTTACTGCCTGTCTTCCAGCACTGGCAACTTACTGACGTATCAGTCAGTGTTATCTGACATATTTTGACACGGAAGTAACATGATTTCGTGAATGTTCAGTAAGAGACGGTAATCTTCAGATATTGTACTTATTTGTGGAAGGAATAAGAGATGAAATTAAGGCTGTTGTTTTACAATCAGTGGAAAACAAACGACGTTCAGAACAAGTAGTAAACATTTGTAATTCTATTTCATATTACACAATGCACTTGAATATAATTACAGTTACTGTTATTAACCAATTAATCATCCACTCACACAGGCAATAAGACAGAGTTCTGTTAGGAAATTACAGTGTCACAACCTTGGGGTGCCAGTGGTTTGAAACAGAGAACATTTGATGCGAAGTATTCCGAATTATGCCGACTCTTAACGATCAGTACATGGGGGCAAGCGGCCAACTTACCGCGCTCTTAGGACAGTTAGTCTGTTTGTTGCTCATAACATACTAATTTAAATAGGTTACTAATTAATAAGTAGATCGGTATACACGCCGTATAAATCCAAGTCGTATTGTTATTGATAAAGCAGCGGTATATCTCGAAACGCCCGACAACGCAAAATTTACGATTTAGGAGAATCGCAGACCAATCAACGATAGAGATGCGAGAGATGTCTACGATTAAATGTTCCGAAACAGATCCCAGGATGGGGTCCCCACAGCGGCCCGAGATTGAAAGTAATTTCATTCCCCACGAAAATGTAAAAGGCGAGGTTACTGCAACGAAACGTGAAGCGGAATAGTAGTCACATTTTAATTTCTCCCCCTTCACGCCGCAAAAATAATTCCAGCGGCCGCTACGCAACGTGTTGCAGGAGGGGCCTTGCCAGCAAATACACTCCCCTCTTTCCCCACCCTCGCAGAAATTATAATCGCTCAATCCCCTACACATACACAACTGCTGGCACCTCTCGGAGCCAAACAGCCAGCGACTGACCTACGATGATAAATGGCGATCGCCGACTTGAATTAAAAACTAATTAGCGGTCGGCGCGCTTTTGTTAGCGAGCGTACACACTGACGCACAATGGTGCACGCGGCCTGGCGTCTGGCACGCACAATATGAAAGTGTATCTGCAAATTTTTTTCTTCCACTTTTTCCCGGAGTTTTGGCTGTAAATCACAGCAGCTAGCCTTTTTTTTCTTTTTTGCCCCCCACCACATATTCCCATGCGGCTCGCGTGCTTTATTCCGGCCGCAGAATAACAGCGCGTTGTTAGCGGCCTGGTCACGTGATGTACGAGGGTGGCCGAGTATGCAAATGGCGTATGTGCTGATGCGCCGCGAGATCGCACCTGCAACCCGGGGTCTACTCCGGTGGTTGCAGGGGGTGGTGGGAGGGGGGGGGGGGAGGTCGGGTGCTGACTCTCCCACCTTTCATAAATTTCGCGCCCTCTGCACGGGGCAGCTAATTTAGTGTAAATTTGCTCCAGTTTTCTGCCGAGTAAGTGCGTTTCATAGACGCGCCTTACTCTCCAATACACATAAAGTTCTCCGTCCTCCCTAGAGGAATTTTCCTGAAGCAAAACTAAGTTATTATTTATTATGATTACACAGTATTAATTCAAAAAATGATTCAAATGGCTCTGAGCACTATGGGACTTAACATCTGTGGTCATCAGTCCCCTAGAACTTACAACTACTTAAACCTAACTAACCTAAGGACATCACACACATCCATGCCCGAGGCAGGATTCGAACCTGCGACCGTAGCGGTCTCGCGGTTCCAGACTGAAGCGCCTAGAACCGCACGGCCACGCCGGCCGGCACAGTATTAATTAAGACAGAGGACAGTCAATAACAACATTTTGCTCTACTGCCAAGCTCCTCTATTCAAGGCACCATCGTTGCGTACACCGCAAAGACACTCCTACGTAAATGGAAATGTCGGACGTTCTAAGTTACAAATCTCAGAACATTAATAAAAAAGAAATGGCCAGGTGCGTGTAGGACTTGCGCACTGAGAGTTCCGTACAAACTTAATTATGCATATCGGCAGTTCATCCATTCTGAGGACCGACGATTTCGACGATTTTTGTCTGTTGTCGACACTGTTACTGATAAGATATCGGTCCAGGGTTCCCACACTTCCAATAATGTTTCGATTTCAAGTTCGAATTCGAACAATAAATAAAAAAAATTCCTGAGATATACACTGCTTGCCATTAAAATTCCTACTCCACAAAGATTACATGCTACAGACGCAAAATTTAACCGACAGGAAGAAGATACTGTGATTAGCTTTTCAGAGCTTCTACACGAGGTTGGCGCCGGTGCGACGCCTACAACGTGCTGACATGAGGAAAGTTTCCAACCGATTTCTCACACACAAACACCACTTGACCGGCGTTGCCTGGTGAAACGTTGTTGTGATGCCTCGTGTAAGGAGGAGAAATGCGTACCATCACGTTCCCGACTTTGATAAAGGTCGGATTGTAGCCTATAACGATTGCGGTTTACCGTATCGCGACATTGCTGCTCGCGCTGGTCGAGATCCAATGACTGTTAGCATAATATGGAATCGTTGGGTTCAGGAGGGTAATACGGGACGCCGTGCTGGATCCCAACGGCCTCGTATCACTAGCAGTCGAGATGACAGGCATCTTATCCGCATGGCTGTAACGGATCGTGCAGCCACGTCTCGATCCCTGAGTCAACAGATGGGGACGTTTGCAAGACAACAACCATCTGCACGAACAGTTCGACGACGTTTGCAGCACCATGGTCTATCAGCTCGGAGACAATGGCTGCGGTTACCCTTGACGCTGCATCACAGACAGGAGCGTCTGCGATGGTGTACTCAACGACGAACCTGTGTGCACGAATGGTTAAACGTCATTTTTTTCGGATGAATCCAGGTTCTGTTTACAGCATCATGATGGTCGCATCCGTGTTTGGCGACATCGCGATGAACGCACATTGGAAGCGTGTATTCGTTATCGGCATACTGGCGTATCACCCGGCGTGATGGTGTGGGGTGCCAATGGTTACACGTCTCGGTCACCTCTTGTTCGCATTGACGGAATTTTGAACAGTGGACCTTACATTTCAGATATGTTACAACCCGTGGCTCTACCCTTCATTCGATCCCTTCGAAACCCTACATTTCAGCAGGATAATGCACGACCGCACGTTGCAGGTCCTGTACAGGCCCTTCTGGATACAGAATATGTTCGACTGCTGCCGTGGCCAGCACATTCTCCAGATCTCTCACCAATTGAAAACGTCTGGTCAATGGTGGCCGAGCAACTGGCTCATCACAATACGCCAGTCACTATTCTTGATGAACTGTGGTATCGTGTTGAAGCTGCATGGGCAGCTTTACCTGTACACGCCACCCAACTCTGTTTGACTCAATGCCCAGGCGTATCAAGGCAGTTGTTACGGCCAGAGGTGGTTTTTCTGGGTACTGCTTTCTCAGGATCTATGCACCCAAACTGCGTGAAAATGTAATCACATAGCAGTTCTATAAAATATATTTGTCCAATGAATACCCGTTTATCATCTGCATTTCTTCTTGTTGTAGCAATTTTAATGGCCAGTAGTGTAATTACAAGTTAACATCTTTCTGATTAGTTTCCTTTACTTGCCGGCCGGAGTGGCCGTGCGGTTCTAGACGCTACAGTCTGGGACCGAGCGACCGCTACGGTCTCAGGTTTGAATCCTGCCTCGGGCATGGATGTGTGTGATGTACTTAGGTTAGTTAGGTTTAATTAGTTCTAAGTTCTAGGCGACTGATGACCTCAGAATTAGTCGCATAGTGCTCAGAGCCATTTGAACCATTTGATTTTTCCTTTACTTGTACAGTGAAATTTTTCTTTCTTTCCAAATTTCATGATTTTACATCAAGGGAAAGTATCCTTTATGATTCAATGAGTGAGTTTGCAAGTATCAAAATATGTGATATGTATGGCTGCATATTTTGACTGCATTGTCTTACAAGCTTAACATATTTACTCCTCCAAATGACTGTAGATCTCAGTGTGACATTAACAAATGGACAGACAGAGAGTTTGATAGCAAATGACCAAAACCCTTTTTTCGTCTGATGTAATTACAGATTAAGAGTTTTTTGATTTCTTTCCTTTGACTGAAGTGTGGTATCTTGCTTCTTGCCAGATTTCATGATTCTAGGTCAACGGAAAGTACCCTATAGGTTTTGATGACTGAGTTTGGTTGTATCAAAATAGTTGACATACATGGCCGAACCTTTTGACTGGACTGATTTAGAAGCTTAACTTTTTTACGTTGCCAAGGGACTGTAGACCTTAAAGTGAGACATAAATTTCAACCTGAGTCCACCCGTCTGCAGAAAAAGGGTTTTGAACAGTCGTGCAGACAGACAAATACACAGACAGGCAGGCTGATGGATAGACACGTGGTTCCATAAGAATTCCGTTTTTACCAACTGAGTTATGGAATTCGGCCAATATACCCCTTTTTGTGAATAATTTATTTGTATCCTTAGAAACTGAGAAGATATTATGATATCACAGAATCATATTGCTCATCTCCTGCTCACATAATTAGAGAAATAAGAAAACAAGTAATTTGTTACACACGTTCTTGTGTACCTTATCAGGCAATTAACTGGTTCTATTTGCCAATAAGAAAACTTTTATTTCAGGTGCCATTAATACTGAGGTACTACGTTTTACTTGTGATAACACAAGTACAAAAGTAGTAACAGTAAAAGATTAACTAGTAGAACTATAGTCAACGAAAACGATTTCTTACATCTTCTAAATTTCCTACAAGAAGATAACAAAATTAAATTCGAGAAAAAAATCTCCGAGTACTGACTACTGTTTGTTACTCAAGTCCATTTTTGCGGTCAGATGTTTCAAATTTTGCTGCAGAACAACCTATGCTGTTGAGAAGGTCATTTTGTTTTACAATGGATAAACATTGCTGGTATTTCAGACGAAGTACAGCATGGCATACGTCAACTTTGGTTTTTGCTCTTTAAAATCCATCGATATTTTTTCTTTATTGTGATTTCATTCCCCTGGCCATGGCTGTCAGTGGCACAATCCGCCGCCCTTCAGCCGAGTAACATAACAGCTAATACAAGAAGAAAATTATACATAAAAAGGCGATAAAAAAGGGGGTCATAAAAACAGAGTAAAGGGAGACAATGGAGGTAAACATACACTGGCATGGAGACGTTCATGAGGGGACAATTTAAAAAGTCGACATAAAGTTAAAAACAATTGGCGATTCATAGAGCAAAGAAAGAGACATTGAAGTTACATGCACAGGTTAAAAGGTGGCTACAGTACTAAAAACACTCCAGAACAATACACTTTAAACCCACTTGGAGAGATGAAGCACACACGACGAAGAATAAAACTGTCAGGAGGGACCTGCCGAGGGAGAGGCGTGAGAGGATGGAAAAGGAGGGAAGAGTAAGGTGCAACAGGGAGGGGCGAGATGGAAAGAGTAGGGGCGTTACATCGATATTTTTCCACTCTTCTGTTTTAATAAAATAATTTTTAATAACTGTTTGAGATGGATGGGGACAGGGACACTGATTTTGCTGCATTTGTAGATCTTACAGGCCTGCATTTACAACAATGTTTCAGCAGCGTCTTTAAATTCAACAGTCAGTTGTATGCATTGGAATTACATAAATCGATCCATAGGTTTAGCTGAATCGGTAGTGTTGCGTAAATCTTGCGAAACAAAGGCATTGAGGCATGGCACTTGGATATCCAGAGGGAAGCACAGCTTAGCACAAAGACCAAGCGCCATCTAGTAATGAATGTCTGAAACATTTTGTCCTTGATTTGGCACTTGGTGCAAGCCTAGGAACATGCAACACAATAGCACTGAGAAGGCGTTTTATGGGAAAATGGCACGCACCTGAACGTTTGAAATTCCCAGTCTTCAATTCATTTGCACAGCTATGTTTTCTTTCGGGGCCAGCATTTAAATTCAGTTATGATCCGCATCATCGGACGGATTCAACCACTCGTTCATTGTTGTTCCTGGAAATGTTCCTGTCCCACAAAGAATTCGTGCACCCTTTTACTTTTCTGCTTTGTAGTATTTTGTATTTTACTTCTGTATTAAAATAGATCACATTTGAGAATGTCTATAGATATTTAAGATTTCCTCTCTGTCCCATAACAAATCCGCCATTGACTTTTACTTCAAATCTGTGTTCACTACCAGATATTCGGTTTCCTGTCAGACTCATCTGTAGTCCCAGTTTGTCATATTCCTGGTATCATAAACTCGAAACTGTATTCATCTTCTCCTCGAATGGCTTGATCATCTGCAAAACTTAATGAACCCATCTATACACCATTAAAAATGTTACCCATTCCTTCATAGTTCTTTTATCTTTGAAGAGCCACACCTATGTATGATTTGAGTGACGTACTGCAATCTTGTCCCAGCCCTTTGGTGACATTGGACTAATAGGTTGTGAAAATTTTGACCCTCTTTTAGTACATACTTCACTGTTTTCATACATTTCAGTAATAAATTTAAAAGAGGGTCATCCATACCTTTGTCTTTCAGAAACTCCCTCAGTTTCGGAGTTGTTATTATCGCTACAAGTACTACATTGTTGTTAAAGGATTCGCTTTCTTAATGCTATTATTATTATTCTTTCTTTCTTTTATCAGACGTTATGTCTGGTCAAAAATGGAAAGTGACGTGGACCTTGATCAAGTGTGACTTCCTTTTAACTGTACGGTATATGTTACATTGCATTTAGGAACTTTCGGGTAATTGAACATGTATCAATAATTACGGATTTCTGTAGTTGTATATATAAGTTTGGATGTAGCTGTATTGCATTGATGTACTGGTGGATATTGTGTGGTATAACTCCTGTAGTTGATAGTATAAATGGTATAATGTCAACTTTATCCTGATGCCACATGTCCTTGACTTCCTCAGCCAGTTGGATGTATTTTCCAATTTTTTCTCCTGTTTTCTTTTGTATATTTGTTGTGTTGGGTATGGATATTTCGATTAGTTGTGTTAATTTCTTCTTTTTATTGGTGAGTATGATGTCAGGTTTGTTATGTGGTGTTGTTTTATCTGTTATAATGGTTCTGTTCCAGTAAAATTTGTATTCATAATTCTCTAGTACGTTTTGTGGTGCATACGTGTACACGGGAACGTGTTGTTTTATAACTTTATGTTGTAAAGCAAGTTGTTGATGTATTATTTTTGCTACATTGTCATGTCTTCTGGGGTATTCTGTATTTGCTAGTATTGTACACCCACTTGTGACGTGATCTACTGTTTCTATTTGTTGTTTGCAAAGTCTGCATTTATCTGTTGTGATATTGGGATCTTTAATAATATGCTTGGTGTAATATCTGGTGTTTATTGTTTGATCCTGTATTGCACTCATGAATCCTTCCATCTCACTGTATATATTGCCTTTTCTTAGCCATGTGTTGGATGTGTCTTGATTGATGTGTGGCCATGTTAGATGATACGGGTGCTTGCCATGTAGTGTTTCCTTTTTCCAATTTACTTTCTTCGTATCTGTTGAGGTTATGTGATCTAAAGGGTTGTAGAAGTGGTTATGAAATTGCAGTGGTGTAGCCAATGTATTTATATGAGTGATTGCTTTGTGTATTTTGCTAGTTTCTGCTCGTTCTAGAAAGAATTTTCTTAAATTGTCTACCTGTCCATAATGGAGGTTTTTTATTTCAATAAATCCCCTTCCTCCTTACTTTCTGCTTAATGTGAATCTTTCAGTTGCTGAATGTATGTGATGTATTTTATATTTGTGGCATTGTGATCATGTAAGTGTATGAGTGCTTCTAGGTCTGTGTTACTCCATTTCACTACTCCAAATGAGTAGGTCAATATTGGTATAGCGTAAGTATTTATAGCTTTTGTCTTGTTTCTTGCTGTCAATTCTGTTTTCAGTATTTTTGTTAGTCTTTCTCTATATTTTTCTTTTAGTTCTTCTATAATATTTGTATTATCTATTCCTATTTTTTGTCTGTATCCTAGATATTTATAGGCATCTGTTTTTTCCATCGCTTCTATGCAGTCGCTGTGCTTATCCAATGTGTAATCTTCCTGTTTAGTGTGTTTTCCCTTGACTATGCTAGTTTTCTTACATTTGTCTGTTTCAAAAGCCATATTTATATCATTGCTGAATACTTCTGATATCTTTAGTAATTGGTTGAGTTGTTGATTCGTTGTTGCCAGTAGTTTTAGATCATCCATGTATAGCAAATGTGTGATTTTGTGTTGGTATGTTCCATTAATATTGTATCCATAATTTGTATTATTTAGCATGTAGGACAGTGGGTTCAGAGCAAGGCAGAACCAGAAAGGACTTAATGAGTCTCCTTGGTATATTCCACGCTTAATCTGTATTGCCTGTGATGTGATATTATTTGAATTTGTTGGTATATTAAGTGTGGTTTTCCAATTTTTCATTATTATGTTTAGAAACTGTATCAATTTAGGTTCTACTTTGTATATTTCCAATATTTGTAGTAACCATAAGTGGGATACACTATCAAAAGCTTTTTGGTAATCAATGTATCCGTAGTGTAGCGACATTTGTTTAGTTTTAGCTTGATATATCACCTCTGCATCTATTATCAGTTGCTCTTTACATCCTCGTGCTCCTTTGCAACAGGCATTTTGTTCTTCATTTATAATTTTGTTCTGTGTTGTATGAGTCATTAATTTCTGAGTAATGACTGAAGTTAATATTTTGTATATTGTTGGTAGGCATGTTATGGGGCGATATTTAGCTGGGTTTGCTGTGTCTGCTTCGTCTTTAGGTTTCAGATAAGTTATTCCATGTGTAAGTGTATCAGGGAATGTGTATGGGTCTGCAATGTAACCATTAAATAATTTATTTAGATGTGACTGTGCTGAGGTGAACTTCTTTAGCCAGAAATTTTCTATTTTATCTTTTCCAGGGCTTTCCAATTGTGAGTAGAATTAATTGCTTGGGTGACTTCATGTTGCAAAATTATCACTTCACTCATTTGTGGTATCATCTTGTATGTGTCTGTTTCTGCTTGTATCCACTATGCATGTCTGTTATGTTGTAACGGGTTTGACCATATGTTGCTCCAGAAGTGTTCCAGGTCTGTTATGTGTAGTGGATTGTATGTTTTAATGTGTGTGTTATCCAGTGTCTGGTAAAATTTCTTTTGGTTTGTGTTGAATGTTTGGTTTTGTTTCCTTCTATTTTCACTTTTTTTGTATCTTCTAAGTCGTTTGGCCAATGCTTGTAATTTCTGCTTCTTTTCATCTAATTGCTCTATCGCTTCTTTTTGTGAGATTTTACCTAACCTTTTTCGTTTTTTTCTGACATTTAATTTCCTGTAAATTGTGTTAGCTGTCCGATGTCTTTTCTCAGTTTTTGTATTCTCATCTTTAGCCTGTGTTGCCATGCTGGTTTTGTGGGTTTCTTCTGTGTGTTCGTTGGTTCTGATCTCTGCCAAGTGTGTATATTTAGTGTAGTGAGTGCTCCTATATAAACCACTAGTTGTAACTCTTCCATAGTTGTTTTAATTTATTTTGTTGTGTATGATTGTGTTGATAGTTTTTATTGTTGTTTCGACTTGTGGGTTATTTGGCGGTCTATGCAAGAATGGTCTAATGACTTTTTTATGTCTTTGTATTCTATATATGTCAGGTGAAATTTTTCTTCTATATCTAACATGTGTGTCACTTTGAGTTCTATTTGTGCTTGTTTTGGTGGCTGTCTTAAGATTTTGTTTTCCTCTGATTGTTTAATTGATGCGTGTTGTTCTTTGGTTGTTTGCTCTGGGATGTTTGAGTCAATTACCGTATTTTCTTCTTCTTCTGATTGCACATTATTTTGTTCCAGTATTTGTTGTACTTGTTGTTTGATGTTTTCTAATTCTGACTGGGGTATCCTGTTATTTTTGATTATTACATGGATCTGATCAGCTAGTCGTTGTTCTGTTACAAATTTTAATTCTGGGTATCTGATAATAAATGTTGTGTGTACTTGTGATCTGCATCCAGTTGTGTTGGTTCCTAGGTTTGTTGCTTGCTAATAACAGAACATGAGGTGCCGGTTAACTTCATCTGACCATCTCATCCTCTGTCTTTGTTTTCCTTCTAGAGTGGTTGCAGGAAGCATATCCTGCAAAACACCTCTATTTGGAATTAAATCATTTTCCAGTTGGCTAACAGTGTCGTTACCATTGTGGGCGGGCATAGGGTTCAAACGACGTCCCCGACCATGACGGCGCTTGTCCGAGGCTTCTTTAGTTCTGTCCAGAACCAACTAATCACACTAAAAGGGGGGTTAGCCCTATTAGTGGTTTGTTCTTTTCTTCGCCTTTTACGACTGGCAGAACATACCGGAGGCCTATTCTTTTCCCGGGCCTCCACGGGGTTTATTATTATTATTATTATTATTATTATCACTACAAGGAATAGAAAACCTTAATGACAATGCAGTACTCTCTAATTAATTAATATTCGAAGGACTCCAACGAATTGGTATCTCATCATGCAGATTTAGGGATACTCCTTCAATTATCAATATAGAAGATATAATTCTTCGGGCTTTCCGGGCAGTTTGATGACATTTTGAAAAAACGGGACTTGTGCCGGATGTTCGCGTCGTTCTCGTACGATATTTCGACGGCGTAACTCTCTGTGTTCTTCAGGTCCTACCCGAGAATGTGCTTGACCAGCCTGGTTTGGAGAAGATCTATTTTTGTTGTTTGGTAGACCTCGCTGCTGGGTGTGATGTTTGGAAGTTTGGCAATACTCCATAGGAGTCTCCTCACTGCGCTGTATAGCCTATTTGCTACTTGGGCGTGGTACACCACCTGAAATACCCTGCTTAATCCGCAGGGCAGGACAGATAGAATAAATTGTGGAAAGGGGCCAAAATAAGGGACTGTCAGTTACACTCGAACATACAACTTTATTACTTGATCAAACATTAAAAAAGAACAAAAAATTTTTTTAATACAGTTTTAATCTTTTGGACTTAATTACCGGCTGAAAGCCACTTTAATTCAAAAACAGCTGAAGGCCAATAACTTAAAACAAAAGCATAATCAGAAATTTAAAAGGCAAGCCTTGGCTGAAGTAAACAAGTTAAATTCATATCGGCTGAAGGCCAAACACTTAAAACTCCAAAACATTAATTTTTTTTTTAAATGTCAAAGTTCTTACGTGAAACAGTTCTTTAATTTAGGCTGAAGGCCTTAAGAACAAACAACTGAAACTCAAACCAGCTGAAGGCCGAAGACTTAAAAATTCAGTAGGTTGAAGTAAACAAGTTAAATTCAAATCGGCTGATGGCCGAAGACTTAAAAATTCAAAAAAAAAAATTTTAATGCCAAAGGGATTACTTGAAACAATACTTTAAACTAGGCTCAAGGCCTTAAGAGTAAAACAACTCTAATTTAAAACACAAAACCGGCTAGAAGCCGTACAAGTACCAATAACAAGAACAAATTTTAAAAAACAAGGCAGTTTATACAAGGGCACCCATATGTTCGAGGGTCGGCCTGTAATTCAAACACTAACGCTCGCTTAGGTGAGACAGGCAGTCGGGCCAACCATTCACGATCCGACGACAACCCAACCAACCAACAGTCAGCGGACCCACCAACAGGATAACTTTCATTTCACCCGACCAGGGCCCAACAGGTAGTTCAACGGAACAACGTAGAAGATATTACAGCGCACAACCAATCATGCACGGATCTGTCAAACTACACACTGTGCTGGACAGCAACAACACGATGAGGAAACTACACTGCCTGAAATTTACGTCAACGCCCAGGGCATGTAACCGGGACGCTAACGGCCACAAGGCAGGAGATTCCGCCTGGTGCACTTCAATTGAAATAGCCAAATACAGTGAAACTCCACCGGAGGGTGGCTAGAATTTTCCAACTTGAAAACCACGTTGTTTCTCGCGGGAATATCCAACAGCCGACAACGAACTCCAAACAACACAATGTGAACAGTCTTGGCTTGCTGGTAGGTTAAAGCAAAACTCAATTTTTGTGTCCAGGGTCGGTGAGCCACAGACCTCGTGGCATCTGTGATTGTACACCTGTTCGGAGCAACTCAATTGGCGCAGTATGGTGCGCAGATAATTTTCTAAATTTGGCGTCTTGATGTCGAGGAACGTCCTGTTGCCCCTCGTCATACTGTCTCTCATCCGACTTTTGATGTTGTCTTTGACCTCTTGTTTGAACGTAAGTCTGATAATAGACGTGAAACGCCCTGCTAAATCCGCAGGACAAGACCGGACAGGTAGTTGGAATTGTGGAAAGCGGCCAAAATGAGCGGCTGTCAGTTATATTCGAACGCATATAACTGTATTTATTTGACCAAACATTACAGTACAAATTCTTGAACTTAGTTACCGGCATAATACGCCACACTATCTTATGCCTTAAGGGCACAACCACGTTAATTTAAAAAAACGGCTAAAAGCCATTAACTCAAAATTCAGACGCCAAAAAGAATATTTAGAAGGCAGAAGACCTCACGTTAAGTAAGTTCTATAATTTGGCTTAAGGCCCAAAAATCTAGTACTTGAAAAGCAACAACCTTAATTTAAAGACGGCTGAAGGCCGATGATTTAAAGCTCGAGGTAAAATTAAATAAAAAAACACAAGGCAGAAGGCCTTATCTTCAATTAGGCTGAAGGCCCCAAAAAGTCTGATGCTCGAATGACAAAGATCCTTAATTTGAAAACGGCAGAAGGCCCAATGACTTAAAACTCAAGGTAAAATAAATTTGAACAACAAAGACTTATCTTAAATTAGGTTGAAGGCCCCAAACAATCTAACACTTGACAAGCAAGCAATTTTAATTTCAAAACGGCTGAAGGCTCGTGACTTAAAACGCAACTAAAATAATTTTTAGTAGGCAGAAGGCCCAAAGCTTTAAACACTATATTAATCAAGCTGAAGGTCGAAACAATCTAACACTTGAAAAGCAAGGAACTTTAATTTTAAAGTTGCTGAAGGCCCATGACTTAACACACAACAGAAAATAAGAAGAGGCAGTGCAACTAACGGCGCTCAGAACTTTCGGGGGTCGGCCAGCACTTGAAATACGAACGATCACTTAGGTGAGACAAGCAGTCGGCCCAACCATTCTCGATCCGATGACAACCCAACCAACAGACAAGGTAACTTGCGCTCCACTCGACCAACCGGGAGTTCAATGGAAAACGTAAAAGGCATCGACGCCCACAACCAAGCATACCTTAAGCTGTCAAACTACACACCGTGCTGGACAGCGACAACACGGTGAGGAAAGGACACTGCCTGAATTTACATCAATGATGGCCAGGGCAGGTAACCGGAACGCTAATGGCTACAAGGCAGAAAATTCCTCCGGTGTCCTTCAATTGCAAATAATCAAATACAGTTAGACTCCACCGGACAGTGGCTAAACCTTCGCCAACCCAAACACACACGTTATAGCTCGCGGGAATGTCCCAACAGCCAACAATGAGAACCAGATGGGTGAGCCAGGGACCTCGTAGCAATGGGAACAGTCCCACACACTCCGACACTGCGTAGAGATTGCCAGCGAGCCCGGCCAAATTTCGCCTCGTGGAGATTTCCTCGCTGCTCCACGCCAACCGACCGACTGCCACACATCAGCACGGAGATAGCACTAAAATAACTGAGCAGTCGACATCAAAAGCTACACACAGTTTCACGAGCACATGCATGAAGAATCAGACAATACTAACGGCAGCGACTAGAGATGGGTAGTTGCGAACGAACGGGTGCAAAGAAACGGTTCACCAAAATGAACGAAAGGACCGAGGAACGAATTCCAAGGAACGATCGGTTCATAGTTCACTTCGGTCGCAGCGGTCAACTTATAGTTCCCGGGAATGAGGAACGATCGGTTCATAGTTCACTTCGGTCGCGGTGGTCTACTTATAATTCGCAGGAACGAGGAACGATCGGTTCATAGTTCACTAGTTCACTTCGGTCGCGGTGGTCACATCGGCAGTTCTCGTTCCAGCCTCGGTCGCGTGCTCGTCTCCGTCTCCCTCGGCCCTCGGCCGCACTCATCATTCTTCACATGACCACTTGTCTCAGTTCCACTGCCGACTGCTCCTAGTTGTTCAGTATCCAGTTGTTCGTTTCGTTCACTGCGCTCGCCCATTTTACATGTGTTCCAAACTGTTCTTGCACTTGGTTCTGGCTATTCAGCGTCCACGACCGGTAATCAAAAAGTATTTTATTGTTACGTAAATTACATAAAAAATTACGTTGTATCTAATAGGTACGTCTTTCCAGGTAACAAAAGGGCATATCAGCTCACTTCACTATATCGATGAACAGCAGAAGACATACTTATAACAAGGAAAGTTTTTTTTGTTATTCATATATTTTTTGGTTTCATCGACTTGATTTAACAACTAACTTTCAATAATTTGCTTAATTTTTAGTGTAAGAAAATTCATATAAAACGATTTTCGTATATCTTTCATATACAAAACATTACATTTAGGAAGGCTCTACTTATTTTTAAGTTCGGTTGTTTCCAATTTGCATTACCTGCTACTTAGGTTTCTTTGAAAAAAAAAAAAAAAAAAAAAAGTGGGTTGTGGGTCATTTTGGCTCAGTAGGAAATGCGGTGTCTCTCCATTTGAAGAGACATAGAGTGCCATAAAATCGTATTTACTTATTATCTCAAAAACATTTGTTCAGAAGGAGTTTCCAAACCAACTTTATTACTGCGAACTTAATTATTATTATTGCTGTATTAACTTTAATAATGCAACATAAAAACCTAATTTTTACTAAGCGTGTGACGCAAGTATGATGAGAAAACCACATTTTATTTTATGCTTCCATAAAGTCTCTACTGCGCCTACGACCTCAAGAGACAACGTGGAGTATATATAGGGTTAAACGGTTATTGTTTACAACGTAGCCTAGCTATGTAGTGGAAGTCGAAACGAAGAATTTTATACAAGACACTTGCGGCCTATTAAGTTGGGAAACAGCCACCAACAAGTTTACAAGAATACATGAGCTATAGCCCATGCTCGTCGCGTGAGATTTTCGTGTTCTCTTTTGCAGTTCTCTACACATCGTCATCGATTGTTTCGCAATTGTTGCTTGCATTAGCTTGTTATTTCTTCACTGCATAATTATTACATGTTTGTCTGTTTGTTGTATCTGCTCGTAACGGGTAACACATCGTCCGTAATTGGCGAGCAGTCTGTACTCGGGGCCGGTTTTCCGTGCGCCATCCAATATTATTTCCCTGCGATCAGCCACACAACGCTACAGTTGGCTAAACTAGAGGTTCTGCAGAATCACAGAAATTACTTCTAAAAGTGTGTAAGAATTCTGTAATGAATAAAAACTCTATACTCCAGGGGGGAGACAAGTGCCCCCTCTTGGTGCCCTCCATCCTTCAGTCACCTACACTACTAGTTTTCAGTTTTTCATAAGAACCATGTACCAAGCACAAATGAACGAGGAACGAGTAAAAATGAGCGGTTCCCAAAAAAGAACGATCAGCAGTGAACTAGTTCCCAAGGATGAACGAGTTTGCCCATCTCTAGCGGCGACCTCGCAATAACAAGGACGAATCACGCAGGCAACCCATATGTGATCGCCAGCCAACATAAACGTCGTCCAACAACACGGCCGACCGACGACCAACCAAGGTGGTCCGCACTCAAGTGGTGTGTATCGGCAACTGTCGGGCGAGTCATGGCTGTCCGGACTTCACTGCAGCCCCGCCCCGACTGAACTTCTGCTGTGTCCTAAGTCAAACACTGCCAGGTCCGAACTGCATTGCTAGCGCCTCCCAACTCACTGGCAGTTCCGAACTTACTCCGAATACACGACAACCGGGAAGTAATAGCAGTCAGCAAAGATAACACACCAGGGCTTATATCGATAAGCGCCGCTGCAGCAGCTCACGGGCTGGCAAGGCGGCAACTCAGTGACACCAGTAATTGAAATTAACATAACGAGGCGGTAGTACAGTAAAAAGAGGATGTCAAATGAGATATGGCACGAACACGAGCCATGCACGGTTCACCACCCCGGGGGGATGCTGCATACTCCAGTACTGGTCTGATGAAAGTCTTTCTGGCATTAGGAACTTGGCTTATTAACAGTAGTGACGCTGTAACTCTTGGTTGGTAATATTTACTGACAAAATGCAACCTAACGCTAGACAGCGTACTTACGGCTATCCTGTGTGGCAGTTTTTTAGTACGACTTTAAAAGAGAGAGAAACTATGAGTTGATCACCGATGCGTCGGTTCTCGGTTGTGTTCAGGAGACGTACAGATTAATTACGCGAATAGTTGATCTTTTGACCCGGATTGCTTTTACGCAATCAGAATCTTCGATGAAAATACCTAAGGGACCTATTTGAATATAAAAATGGAAATGAAAGCAAATTAGTGGAATTTCGTAAGAGAAAGATTGACATGTCGGAAGTTGAACATATTAGTGGTCTCCCAAATACAATCGAGACACCGCGATAAAGAGCGAACCTGTAACAAAGCTCATATACAATTTGAACATCATTTTTGGTTAGTGAAAGAAAAGAATAAGAAGAAAATTACTGCATCGTAAAATATTAGTATATTTTGAACACATTGGTTTTAAACTTCTACACATTGACTAATGCTTAACTTAATCTGATATTTCTTTTGTAAATGGCGCAGTCCAATAATCGCTGCTTTGTCAGTCCGTTCCTTCTTCAAATTAAATGTCCTTGCGTGTGCGTAAGTGAATTGTATCCACACCCAAGTTACCGAAATGTTTGTTCGTCGTTTCACATAGTTTTTACACAAAATAAAAATACATCTCGTAGCAATGCTATGTAGTACGTCTTAAAATGTCGGCGACCAGAAGTACAAGGGATAATGAAGTCACTAGAATATTTCTTAACAAAAGATAGATTGTTCTTTCTTCTGTTTCGCAGATTCGTGCTGTCAAGCGCTGCGGCAATGATTTTAAATATCTGCGCCCAGTGGGTCATAGCGTTTATTTAGAGTATTTAAACGCTCGACGCGCGTCTTGGTATAGGCGCACATTTAAAAAAATATTTCATCTCTTTACTCTCGCGCTGTGATGCTAGGCATCTTTACGAACTACAACTAGTTGGCTGTCCTGTTCTTTAATGACAAATATCTCACATGCAAAGTAGCTGAAATCCAATAGTATTACATTGCTTCCCGCATGAGGAGTGATGACTCCGGGAGGATCATCGCGACTCACGCGTAGTCGTAATATTATTGCTTTCGTCAATCAAGTTAGTATTACTTGCTAAAATTCTTTACAATAGATTTCATATATGACATTAGGCGAAGGGGTTGACATAAAGAATAACAGGTAGCCTTAATACATTCGTACGCCTGAAATTGATGGTAACTTGTTCATAGGGTAATTACGTGACAATTGAGTCGTACTTTACTAGTGCATTATACAAGTTAACAAAAGTTCATTTCTCGGTAAGAGAGAATGAAATTAGGATAAAGATACACATATATAGATACATTATACATGCCATAATAAATATCAAAAAACAACGAAGAAATAAATTATTTGACTTCGTAGGAAGTCTGGGTGCAGTGTGCACTCTTGGAAAAATATATTACAAAGAACTGACATTCTTGTTTTACAAGGACATATTACAGGAAAATTTTTTGACCGTGGTTTCGACGAAGATTTCTTGTAGTAAACACGTAGCACTTCATTGATTTGTGGCTTTCATAACCTGCAATAAAAGTTTCACTGCGCTTGGGTAGATATGACTTGCACTGGGAGTGGTAGAACTTAGGGTATAAATCGTAGCTCTGCACTTGTGTGAGGGAAACTGATTGCACTTTCACAGTGGAGGAAAAGTAGGGCATCACTTTCACTGTGGAGGTTGACGTGGTTGTCTGGATGTGATAGTGCGTTGGAAATTCGTCTGCGATCAGGGACTGGAAGACTGGTTCTGCAACGTGTTGAGCCGTTTGGTGGCGGTCTCTATTTCACTTGACACATGTTAGAGCTTCCATTCAAGTTCTCGTACATGAAAAATACAGAGAAAATCTGTATTAGAATGTGCTTACTTACTATTAGGTAAGGATAACAATTGTTTATGTTCATAAGGTCTCAATCTCTTAGGAGTGCTTAGTTCTCGTATTTATTTATTTTTCTGGTTATATTTGGATCGACACGTTTTAGTCATTACTTGGCCAGGTCTATAAATTCGGTAGCAATTGTCAAAGTCGAGTTTAAGACTTTTCAGATTAGTGTCTTGGCGGTTTTATAAGGTGCATAGGTGCTTAACTCATGGTTTTATCAGATTTGATACTGAATGTATTTCAAACATTGCCATGCGCGCTCGTTGTGCAAAGGGATTTGGATTGTTGAGCGCACAGCGTACTCTGTGTTACTTTCGTTTGTCATAGTCACGTGATAGTAACTTGACGGCTTCACCACGCTAGCAGCAGTGTTCTGCGAGAGGCAGAACGTTTGGTGTCTGTTAGGTGTGCTGTGAGTTTTTACAGTTTTTCATCGACTCGGAGCTACGGAAGCAGCCAGACGGGCGACTCCCGCAGCTGTGTCGAAGAATGTGTCCGTGGAAAGGCGTACAGTACCGGTTGTGGTAAGTACAACACTTATTGACTTGCACAATTCGGCTTTCTACATCGTGGTTTCGTGGTACAATTACTTATAACATTACTTCACCCGCGTAATTTCATGCTTGTCCATAGACTTATCACCTTTCCAGTTCACACGTTATTATTATTTCGTGTCCACATATATTTTGTCGTCATTTTAAAGTTCACTCCCTACATTTTTATTGCGTGTCCTTTAATTGCTTGTCTACAGGCGATTCAATGTAGCAGCACATACGTGTCCATAAATTGATGGCTGCATTATTACTACAAAGTACAGTGAAAATTCGGTATACATATTATGTCCAAAATTATTTATAAAGAAAAATTAGTCTCTGTGACTACAAGGCCTGACGAAAAAACGTGTCTCTTATTCTTAGTTTGTGCTTCCAAGGCATTTTAGGTTTACACCTTGTTCGAAATCTTGTTATTCTTTTCTTTTTACAATGTCTTTTTACAATGTTGTCATGTTAAAGTTCACAAGCTACATTTTTATTACGTGTCCTTTAATTGCTTGTCTACAGGCGATTCAATGCAGCAGCACATACGTGTCCATAAATTGATGGCTGCATTATTACTCAAAGTACAGTTAACATTCGGTATACATATTATGTCTAAAATTATTTATAACGAAAAATTAGTCTCTGTGATTACAAGGCCTGACGAAAAAACGTGTCTCTTATTCTTAGTTTGTGCTTCCAAGGCATTTTAGGTTTACACCTTGTTCGAAATCTTGTTATTCTTTTCTTTTTACAATAATTACTCTTTTCTCAAGTTCACCTCTTTTATTTTCTCTCTGTTAATTACGTCGATAATTTGAAGACATAGTGAATGTGGCTTCGTTTGCGTGATGCACAGTTCATGTTCACGTTTCCATTATGGAAATTGGGAAGCTTAGTGTTCCCTATCGTGCAATTGCACACAACAAATCTTAATTGAATTCGCAGTTTGCGGAAAATAAGCATAGCCTGGCAACAATCAGTGTGTCACGACCATCCATAAGTACAGTCTGCACGTTTCAAGCAAAATTCAGTTCTCTACTGGGTAGGGTAGGGAGGTAAGGATACTGATTAGAGGAAAACACAATAGACTTTTTTTTGGAGTGAATAGATTTGAAGATACAATGTTAATGACATATGAAATCATGAGTCTAACATAAACCCTAGTTTTTCGTGTTAAGTAGTTAGCGTAATTAAATCGATATAGTAGTCTCAGTATCGTCTGATCCAGCTCTCCAACATTTCTCTATACATATCTAAAATTGCTTACACCATACATTAGCAGTGAACAGAGTCTGATAGCCATCTTCTGTTCTAAAAAAAAAAAAAAAAAATAAACAGTCATCTTATCTCGAGGACCTGAAGTAGATGCTTCTGGTACTAAATTAGTTTACTTATAAACGATCTTTGTAAGTATTTCAGCTGCACTGTGCCGTAAAATTCTTATGAACGCATACGGTTTACTCCGTACTGTAATAAAAATAATTGAGTTGCGCACTTCTTTCCTGATACCTGGATCGTTATTGATTTATTTGATTCTTATATGTTAAGCTGCTGCCTTTGTCTGCTGCTTTTCACAGGTGGTCTCATAAAAATTGTTGTCAAACACTCCTTATACATAACGTAACATTTAATATATATATATATATATTTAGCAGCTCAACTTAGCAGCTCTTCATTGGTTCACTCGGTATTTCCTTTTAAGTCTGCGTGATGAAACAATCCTTTTATTCGTCCAGATACAGGGTTAGCTAATAGATAGCAACCAATGTGCGGTGTTCTTAGTATAATTAATGGTCCTTCATACAATTGCTGCCACTTGCGATTCCTATGATGAATCAAAGATGGTTTGAAGTGGGTCTTTAAGTCTTTAATAGCACTCGTTCATTAATACGATACGATAAGACTTTGCTAATGTGTTTGTCATGCGCCTTTTATTCTTAGGTTAGCATGAGTGGTTAAAGAAATGAGAGCTTGTCTAAGGTCGTAAGCTGTTGTAATTTCGTTCCGCAGCTTCCGAGTGGGGGCAGAAAGAAGCTGCTAATGGTTTTCCGACTTGGGCGGAGTTGAAATGTCAGTTACTTTTACTTGATTAGTAGTTTGTGTCATGCTAGGCTGAAAACTTGCGTTCGTATCCCATACATCGCGTTTGATGCTTGGATCGCCTGAGTGTAAAAATGGTAGGGTTTCCTTGGCTATTATTACTGGCGGTATTAAGAAAAGGATGCGACGGATTGTCCTGATTATTGTTCCTGAACTGTTAGTAGAGTTGGTGAGAAAATGTCACATTTTGAGGCTGCAAAGAATTCATTTGAATTGAGGGAATGAAACGACTTGGCTGACTGTACTGTTGTGGCCCGTTGTAATTGTTCCATTTCTTTCCCTTCTGACGATTTCCATTATATTTCCTGTTGTCCCGATACTGGTAGTTACCGTTGTGATTTATTGGTGAGTTACCGTATTGTCGCAGTGTGTTTTGATAAATCGGGTTGTATCTATTCTGGTTTGGATATTTACTATATGGTTTTCCATTGGCGGTTGAAGTTATTGTGATTGCTGTAAGGCTGTGCGTTTGGTTGTCCCGTGTTATGTTGGTACGACATTCTGTTGGCACAGTTTGCTACGTGCTGTTGCGAAGCGGGCGGTCCATTATTGCACCCTCACGCACGTTCTCATAGATCATATCCAAATTGTCAAGAACGGAAAGAAAGGCTTCCTGGTCCTCTTTTTCCTT
Source organism: Schistocerca piceifrons (assembly GCF_021461385.2). Classification (NCBI taxonomy): domain Eukaryota; kingdom Metazoa; phylum Arthropoda; class Insecta; order Orthoptera; family Acrididae; genus Schistocerca; species Schistocerca piceifrons. The sequence goes on from NC_060140.1 coordinate 921,450,437, forward strand.
ATTGTCACAAGAAGTTTTGGCTTTAAGATCATGATGACATCTTTGGTTGAAATGGGCGTGTCCCATACTGAATTTTACGTAGATATTTTTCGAAATAAAGCCTCAAACTTCCTCCCTTGGTGTTGAAAGGTTCGGCGTTGTAGACCTCCTTTCGGAGTCTTTGTTGTATACCAGAACTCCAGAATTTATTCAAAAAATGCTTTTCGAAATCTGCGTAGGTGTGACATTTGTCTATTACTTCAGTACCCCAAATTGATCCTTCTCCGTGTACATATCCCAATATAAACTGTGTTCTCTGTCTGCCGTTCCATGATTCTGGAAAAGCACCTGTGAATGATTTTAGTAATACCATGGGATGCATATTTCTTTCTTCAGATATAAAAGGCTGTAAAACTGTGTTTCAGCACACTCTCATCTCGCATCAGTTCAGCGAGTGTCAGTTGATCGGTATAACTATGTGACGCTGAAGATTTATCACGAGTATTATTTACTGTTGGTGAGAATTGTGCCTGATACTCGGGATATAGACGAGTATCTTGTTCTGGCGGTAGTGGAGAATTGCTTTGATTGTCACCTTGCAATTCTATAACTTGCCTTTTCAGCTGATCTATGTCATTGGTCAGCCGTTGCTTCCATACCGGAAGATCATGTCGGAAGGGTCGTCTGATTTCGCCTAATTCACTGGTTAAAGTGTCACTAGAAGTACCGCGAGCGGTTAGGACTTCTACTGTGGCGGATTTAACTGCACCTTTTAGATCAGAGTGTACCTCACTTTCAATGTACTGTTCCTTGGATTGTATCCACTTTTCAAATTCCCTATTAAGTGTGGTGCTTATTCCTGCGGTGACATCTTCGATCCTTTTGTCAATATCGACATCGGATATTCGCCGAGCAAGGTATTCTACTCGCTCGCCAAAGTGGCTGACACCGTCTTGTCAATTGGCCTACTCTTTTTGATACATCATTGTAATGTTTCAATGAGTCACTCGCTGTTGATTTACACACATCAACTTAGGTCTGCAAATCTGTAAACTTTCTACCAATGTTGGTATCGGCGGAATCCATCATGGAAAGAACACTGCCTATTTTTGCATCTACGCTTGCGTTTAGCTCGCTTGCGTAAGCAATGGTAATGGCTTTAATTTTTTCCTCCATGGTGTCTTTCGAACTTTTGATTTGTGTTTCGAGCCGGCCGGGGTGGCCGAGCGGTTCTAGGCGATACAGTCTGGAACAGCGCGACCGCTACGGTCGCAGGTTCGAATCCTGCCTCGGGCATGGACGTGTGTGACGTCCTTAGGTTATTTAGGTTTAAGTAGTTCTAAGTTCTAGGGGACTGATGACCTCCGAAGTTAAGTCCCATAGAGTTCAGAGCCATTTGAACCATTTGTGTTTGGATGTCGGTAATAACAGAATTTATATTGTCATTCCCTCTTGAGTGTCCTCTATCCTCAATTCTAAACTGCTGAACCTGCTGTCTACAGCTCTGTTCTGTTGCTGTAATCTGGCATCAACTTCCGCTATTTGGCTTCTAAGATTACCCATGTGAATTTCAATACTGTCACTTTTGTTTGTTAACTGACTGATCTGCACTTCAGTACTGTCACTTTTGTTTGTTAAGTGTCCCATGTGTGCTTCAAAACTGGTTTTCATATCAGCTAACAATTTTAGTACATCTGACGCCGACTGTGGCGCCAACACCTCGCGTAACGCTTCGTCGTCTGTTGTTCCTTCACTACGAGATTCAATTTTGTTTACAACCGCGCGCAGTCTAATTTGTCTAGGTTGCTCATCTGCCATCTTAAAATTAGCGTAGTTACACTACACGAGCCAGAAAAGATAATTTATGATTTTCACTTGTCAGGCGTGCCAATGATTTCGCGTCCTCATTTCTCAAATGTTACTTGCACATAACGAACAGTTGAAACTCTAGCACACGAAGATGCCAATATGGCAACTGGAGAGATAAAATAAATGAAAAACACTTATACACCACTGAAACCTATACATAGCGGCCATTTTGATAAACTAAAATATACAAGAATGAAAGCTTTGACTAACTATTTATAACTATTTTAAGTGAAATGATGTGAAAGAGACTGTTCTAACTGGAAAAAGAAAACGGAAATTTGGAGTTTAGAGAGCGAAAGGAAAAGGAATAAAGCGTAGAGGACGAATTCTCATTAGCCGACTGAATACTTGGTACGCAAAGCTTCAAACGTAATGAAAAGTCGTACTCACTTTTCGTTGTCTTAAGCACTGCAATTTACGGCTGTTGTGGTTTCGTACTGCGATTTTTTTTTTTTTTTTACCGATTTTTCAGCGACTCGCTTCCAAATCTCCCATAGTTGGTTGCGTGAAAATTAAAAAAAGAACAGATTAGTTTTTAGTCAAGTCCCTGTTCGGGCGCCAATCCGGCGTTAGGAACTTGCTTATTAATAATGGTGATGCTGTAACTGTTGGTTGGTAATATTTACTGAAAAATGTAACCTAACGCTAGATTGCGTACTTACGGCTACCCTGTGTGGCTTTTTTTTTGGTATGACTTTAAAAGAGAGAGAGATTAATTAATTACCGATGCATTGGTTCTCGATTGTGGTCAGGAGACGTACGGATTGAGTACGCGAATAATTGACCTTTTGACCCGGATTGCCTTCACGCAATCAGAATCTTCGATAAAAATACTTAAGGGACCTATTGAATATAATAATGGAAATGAAAGCAAATTAGTGGAATTCGGTAAGAGAAAGATTAACAGATCGGAAACCGAACACATTAGTGGTCTCCCAAATACAATCGAGACACCACGATAAAGAGCGAACGTGCAACAAAGCTCATATACAATTTGAACATCATTTTAGGTTAGTGATAGAAAAGCATAAGAAGAAAATTACTGCATCGTAAAATATTAATATATTTTGAACAAATTGGCTTTAAACTTCTACACATTGACAAATACACAATAAATGCATGACTTACATTTGATATTTCTTTTGTAAATGGCGCAGTCCAATGATCGCTGCTTTGTCAGTCCGTTCCTTCTTCAAATTAAATGTGCGTAAGTGAATTGTATCCTCACCCGAGTTGCCTAAATGTTTGTCCGTCGTTTCACATAGCTTTTACACAAAATAAAAATACAGCTTGTAGCGGTGCTATGTAGAACGTCTTAACATGTCGGCGACCAAAACTACAAGTGATAATGAAGTCCCTAGAATATTTCTTAACAAAAGATAGATTGTTCTTTCTTCTGTTTCGCAGCTTCTTGCTATCAAGCGCTGAGGCAATGATTTTAAATATCTGCGCCCAGTAGGTCATAGTGTTTATTTAGAGTACATATTTAAACGCTGGACACGCGTTTTGATATAGGCGCACATTAAAAAAAAATATTCCATCTCTTTACTTTCGCGCTGTGATGCTTAGCATCTTTACGAACTACAGCTCGTTGGCTGTCCTTTTCTTTAATGACAAATATCTCACATGTAAAGTAACTGAAATCCAATAATATTATAACATGCAAACAGACAATGTCATGTGAATTTTAAAATTTTCCCGGCGAATTGACGATTCAAATAAATTTCGGGCTTGCAGCCGGTCGTCGTTCAATACTTTGCACGATATTTCAACTGGGCACCTGCCAGTCATCTTCAGGTGAGCCGTCGCAGACTGGCGAAAACGTCCTCCGTTCCGCAATATATAGCGTACTGTAAGTATTCTGCGCATGCGTCGAAAACTTGATAGTTGAACCACACTGCCCACCGGCAGCGCCCTCTCTGGTGAATTCCGCTATTCCACCAGCGAGGGCGCTGCCGGCGGGCAGTGTGGTTCAACTATCAAGTTTTCGACGCATGCGCAGAATACTTACAGTACGCTATATATTGCGGAACGGAGGACGTTTTCGCCCCCTTCACCGCACCGAAAACCCGTACCCTCTGGCGCGTGGCGGAGTTGCTATAGGCCACCTCAAGCACCTCCCTGTCCGGCCCCAACCTCTCCTTAACAATCCTGCCGAGCATCTCACCCTCAGCCTCTTCTTCCCCACCCTTACCATCACCTGTGCCACCATTTATGTCCGCCCTCGCACCCCCATCCCATACGATTTCCTGGCCCACATTGACCGCACCTTCTCCACCTACATGATTGCCGCCGACCTCAATATCCACAGCCATGATCCTGCTGACCTCCAGCGGTGGCATCAGTTTCTCACCACCCTCCAGGGAGACCTGGTTCCTCTGCCTCAGCACACCCGACCCGAATCCAACACCACTCCCGATGTGGTCCTTGCCTCTCCCAACCTCCTTGGGCGCATCACCGCAGATGTCCTTGACCTCATTGGCAGTGACCATGCTCCTGTTCTCCTCACTATCTCTAATGGTCACCATCTCCGCAACGCTCCTCACCCTGACATCCCTCCTAAACTTGTCCATGATTACTCCTGTGCCAACTGGGATGCCTACCGGGACTCCATTCACACCCAGGTTGCCGGCCACGACCTTACCCTCCAATCTCCTGATGACATCTCTCGCACTGCTGCCTTCCTGCACCAGACCTTGTCTGACACCATCGCCACCCATATCCCCACCAAAGCCATCCACACTCACCGCCCTGCCCTACCTCCACAGGCCGTCCTCCTCCTTCGAGAGTTCCGCCGCCTCTACCGCTCTTTTCTCTGCACTCGTGACCGGGATACACTTACCTGCCACTGGCAATTACAACGACACATCCGCAACCTGCTTACAGCGAAGAAACGCCGTGCCTGGCGCCAGACATGTACACAACTCAACACCACACTCCCCATAAACTCTTCCAAGTATTGGTCTGCTTTCCACCGCCTTACTGGGAACCGCCCCACCCCCCAGTACCCTCTCCTCCTTAATGACCGTCCCTTTCCTGACAACCTCAGTAAGGCCAACCTCTTTGCCTCTCACCTCTCCAATGTTTTTTCCATTCAGATGATCTCCATTTTGATTATTCCCTCTTCCCTGAAGTCTAGGACCGTACGAATACCTCCATTCCTCCCCTTGCTCCTAGCTTCCAGTACTTGGGCCACACACCACCATCTGAACTTAACACTACCATCACTACACAGGACATCAGCCTCACACTCCGCACTAAACGCAACACTGCTCCCAGCCACGACTGCATTACCTACCGCCACCTCAAACACTGCCCTCCCTCCTTCCTTTCAATCTTTGCCACTCTCTACAATGTCATCCTTGCCACTGGCTTCTATCCCGACCTGTGGAAAACCTCCCATATCCTGATGTTCTCCAAACCCAACAAGCCTCCATCTGATACCTCTTCCTATCGTCCTATCTGTCTCATATTGGTGTTCAGCAAGCTCTTAGAATCCGTCCTTTCCCGGAGCATCCATCACCACTTCCGCCAAAACCACCACCTCCCCAACACCCAATGTGGCTTTCGACCTTCCTTCTCTGCTGATGACCAACTCCTCTGCCTCACTCATCTCCTCTCCCGCCAGCTTAACTCCCGTCGCTCCGCTATTTTTGCCTCCCTTGACCTCAAAAATGCCTACGACCATGTCTGCCATCCCGGTCTCCTGTTTCAACTCCAAACCTACACCCTCCCTTTCAACTACATCCGTCTGATGGCCTCCTTCCTCTCCCACCACCCCTCCTATGTTACCATCCATAATGCCAATTCCCACACCTTCTACCCCTCTGCAGGTGTGCCCCAGGGCTCTGTCCTCTCCACTCTCCTCTACCTCCTGTACACGGCAGACATGTCCCAACCCTCCCCCCCCCCCCCTCCAGTACACCTCTTGCAATATGCTGACGACACCGCATTCCTCGCCCTCGCTCCTACCCTCCAATGGTCCCAACACCTTCTCCAGAATCACCTTGACCTTTTTGCTGCATGGTGTAACCAGTGACTCCTGAAAATCAATCCTCCCAAGACCCAGGCAATCATCGTAGGTCGTACCACTTGCTCCTTCCAGCTCCTGGATTTCTCCCTTACTGTCTGCGCCCGTCCTGTCCGCCTCACCCCCACCCTCACCTACCTTGGCCTCACCATTGACCGTCACCTCTTCTGGATCCCTCATCTCCGCTCCATCCAATCCAAAGCCCACAACCGCCTCCGATTCCTCAAACTCCTCTCTGGCCAGACATGGGGGTAGCAGCCCTCAACCATCCTCCACACCTACAAATCCTTAATCCGTCCCATCCTCTGTTATGCCAGTCCTGCCTGGATATCTGCCCCCACCCAAATTCTATAAGTCCCTCCAGATCCTTGAGCGTCATGCACTCCACCTCGCCTTCCGTATATGCCTCCCGTCCCCCACGCGGATCCTCTATGATCTCATTCCTTTCCCCCATCTGCTCCTATTCCTCGAACATATCTGCATCCTCTACACCTCCCGCCGCCTTGAACCCCCTCACCCCCTGGTTCCTCCTCTCCTCTCCCATCCCCGCCCCCCACCACGTCTTCACTGTTGTGTCCCCCCTACCCTCCATCTCTACACCCTACATCTCCTTTCCCAAGGTGGCTTCCATCAACTCCCCCTCCCAGATGATGCCCTCTCTCCCTCCATTTATCCCTCCTATCAACTCTGATCCTCACTCCCCCTCCTTTCCTGTCCTTTTTCCGGGCTCCCTCTCCCCCCCTTCCATCCTCTTTCTTCCCCACCTCCCCTCTCTTTGCCCCCTTCTCTCCACCGAGTCCTTTTACATTTCCCTCCTCTGCCTCCTCTCGTTCCCTCTCGTGTCTGCCCTTCTCCCCCTTTATTCGTCCTCTCCCTCCTTGGTTACCCCCCCTTTTTCGTTTTTTTCCTTCCTCCCTCCTTGTTCTTCCACCTCCTCCAGGTCTCCCCCGCCTCTGCCTTTGACTCGGGAGTGTCATCCTTGTGCCGCCACTTTAGCACAGTGTTCTACTACAGTCAGTGTTCTCCAGTGCGTGTTTTACAGTGAGTGTTCCGTGTTGTGTTTTTTGGGAAGTGTTGCGAACAGCCATCTTACTGTCGCTGGGTGTGCCTTTTATCTCTTGCAAACAGAAACCAGACTGTCGCCGTGTTTTTTAATTGTGTGTGTACTATGTTACTTGTCTGATTCCTGTGTCTCTTATTAACGTTGCCACCCCCTTTTTGCTTTCTGTTTTAACTTTCTGCATTTTTCCACCATTTTACATTTTACATTTTACATTTTATCACCTGTTTTTCTTGTTTCTTTTCTTCTTCCGTTTTTAAAATGAAAGTCTGTAGGCTGTAGAGCAGCGTACTAAGCTGCTGCCAGCCCGCCCCCTTTGGGGGGAATTGAAAATCAATAAAAAAAATAAAAAAAAAGTTTTTCGCCAGTCTGCGACGGCTCACCTGAAGATGACTGGCAGGTGCCCAGTTGAAATATCGTGTGAAGTATTGAACGACGACCGGCTGCAAGCACGAAATTTGTTTGAACAGACAATGTCATTCTTTTTACATACGGCCTATTGCTCTAATACTTATTTCATTGTTAATTTGATGCATTGTTGTAATTCTAACCAACACTGGTTCCTTATCTGAAACTCGGCCATGGACTGCCTGTCTCTTGACTCTTATATATCATCACAATAATGGGCACTGAAACTAAACATTGTTCGAAGTTAAATTTACAGAAATTACAATTAAAACTTAACTCATTAAATCAAGTGAATACGTTGAAAAATTGGTTCTTTTTAACAGTTTCTTCTACCACAAGAGTGAGGCTGAATTATTTGTTTAAATGATGAAATTAACAGATATTGTTATGTAAACAGTACTTTGGACAAAACTGTTAATTACTTTGGAATTAATGAAGGGCTGGCTTTGCTAACATGTTTTCGAATATAGCCAAATAGATACTTTTAAGAGTACTAGTATTTCATATTCCAAATGTTTATAATTAGTACAGAATTTATATTTGCTTATACGTCAACAGTAGAATTTAAGTTACAAAACAATTACTGATTTCGCCCTGTAACAAAAGATACTAACTAGGAATAGTCAAAATAAATTATAAAATTAATTACATACCTAAAACTAAGCACAAAATTAGATCTGGTGTTAAATTCTTTAAAACTGAATTTCAACCTTTCTCTATTACGAAAATACAGGTTATACTCACGTACGTTAATGGCAATTAGTTCAAAAATGAGAAAATGAATTTAAGGAGGCAGATGGCCAAACAAGAGGGGAAGTAAAATTATCCCAGCTTGCTTCGCCACATGGTGATGTAGGTGGTAGTCACAAACCAGATTGCGAGAGTACTGAGTATTTTGGTGTAGTATGTGGATTGATTTCTTCTCTTGGATGGCAAACAGAGCTGTTGATGTAAGTAAATCATACAAAGACTGTATTACATCCAAACTAGGTGGTATTTTTGATGTAGATGTGAATGAGAGCTGTGAAGTAACTGAGGTTGCTAAGTCAGACTGGTGGCTTATTGCAAGTGAATGTAGTGAAGTAAGTGACTTTGATGGAGAACAGAATTTTACTGTCAGTGATGTTGTTGATGAAGTAATTTTGGAAGAATATGATGATGATCATTATAAGGTATTTGTGGAGTTTCAGAATAATGAAGTTTCAGAGTTATTTTTAAATGATGTTGACAATACAGGTAAGATAAGCGGTGTATGTGATGTTATAAGTGAGGGTGATGGAATATGGGTCCAGTCAAAACAGTTTTTCATTAATGTCATGCAGAGTAAAGATCCAGACAGTGAATGTGAGGTATCTGTGAGCCTGGAGAATAAAGGTGAAAACTTTTTTAAGTTTTTTTAGGAGCAGATTGATGATAACAAAGGTAAAGGTGCCTTCTGTAATAAGTTAGCTGTGGTCAGTCAGAATGGGTATCTCAATTGGTGGAATAAAGTGAAAGAGGAACTAAGCAGGAAGTGTAATATTGACAGTAATGTGTTTTGGGTTCCTTCTGTAACAAGTGATGTTAATTGTGCCGTGGGATCTATTCACTGTGTTCAATCCTTCCCTGACAACATGAGTAATCAAAGTAATGTTATGATACCTCTAAAGTTGATAAAACCTTGTGAAGACAGTGTGAATCTAGCATTTGATGAAATTGAAAGTGATCTTTTGCATGAAGTGTCTGACAAGAGAGATGATGTCCTTAAATTAAAATTAAGATTCATCAGTGGGAAGGCAACTGCTTGATTGATACAGGTAGCCCGATTTGTTGTATATCTGAACATATTAGAAACAAGATTAAGTATAGTAAGAATTTTGTAGAAATGCCCATTGTAGGTGTAAAGACAAAAGGAGCCTCAGGAAAGCAAAGGAAATTGGTGAGAGTCACAGGTACTTTTTACTTTTAGTGTATAAGACAAGATCTTTGAACGTGGATGCTTAGTGATCCATAATCTGAAACAAAATATAATTCTCGATATTGACTGGATGGTGAAAGTTGATGCTTGTTTTCGATGGAGTGCTAAAGAATTGTTTATTTTGAAACCTAAAAGTAGAACTTATGTGAAAACTAATTTCTGTATTTTAAACTGTGGGAAAAGTTGTAACTATTTGCAAAACATTGTGAACCAAGGTGAGTACCTGATGTTTTATGATGATAAAAATTGTGATGAGACTGAGGATCAGGTTTTTGAATGTTTAGTAGATTCTAAAGCGAGGGAAGCTAAAACTCTTAAAGACCTACAACAGGAACACCTTAGGAATTTGTTATTGGAGTTTAGAAATATGTTCAGTGAAAGACCAGGGAAAGTGAAAGGCTATCAGTGCATGCTTTACCTTAGACATCATCAACATTTCATTCTCAAGCCATATTGTACACAATTTTCAAAAAGAAAAGATGTAGGGGCACTAGACCACATTTAAGTTTCCTAATAGTTACAAAATATGCTGTATGTGCTGACCCAAACCAGTTAAGAGCTAGTTAAGGGTCGACCCAGGGACCAGGTCTTTCCGAAGAAGGGAATAATACAGTGGCACCACCATTTAAGATAGGGAAAGTTAGTTTTGTGGAATATTCTGAGCACAGGTTATAGTCAGGTGTGGGCTGGATTGCAGTGAGTTACACATACCAATAGTTGTGAAGTAGAATAGAGGCCACAGGGCCATCAGATTGCTGAAAGAGTATACCTAGTGGTTTTGCATGACGCAAATCACAGGCAGAAGGGGCGCACTGGCCAACCTAGCGTGTTATGAATATGTACTGCAAAGCGGTGTGTGTGGCAAAAGAGGTGCACAGCTGCGTATAAATAAGTGCGGGTTTCTAACGAGATGCATTCAAATGTGGCAGCTCTGCTGGACAGCGGGGCATGTCACACTACCAGCTACACGCAGCAGCGAATGGGGTGCCAGCAGTCCAGTCCATGGTGGGTCAATGGTTCAACCCTCTGAGGCCGAGGTGGGGTCCGTAGCCAGCCAGCGGCGGGCCACTCCACGACTCGCTACCGCGGACAGTTGTCCTGGCTTCCAACACACGACAGAGGCATCCTGAAGCAAGGGCCGCAGATTCAGACTCTGGATCGCAGGCGCTTGTTGTCACCATGATCTTACCCATGCTGGTGAGAAGCAAGCAGCTGGCTGCCTGCAGCTCACACCGAGCGGCACTGAGTCGGAAGGGACGCAGACCACTGAGTCGACGGCCGTCATCCTGACAACGATGGAACTCCGCTGCTGTACAAGGTCAACACACAGCAGGGCCTGCACGGGTTGCTGAGGGAGCCATTCCACGCCAAGCTGTTTAGCAGACAGCAAAGTGGTGTCATCAGCATTGCAGGACCCAGTGACACAAACCAAGAGGAACGGGGGCACTGTTGCTGGAAACAATAAATCACTTGGAAAGCTTGGACGAGTCTTAATATGGTGCCTTCTACCTCTTCCCACTACATTTGGTGTTGCTGTTACATTCAGCAAGCAAAGTTTACCACTACAATATTCACTTAGGCTACTGTAGCTCTGCATCATCAAGTAAAAACTAAAATAAATTAAAAGAATTCATAGCACTTGTTTATACTGATTGCACCAGTGCAGAAAATTTGTGCATCTGTCAGACTGTACACAATACTCATATTATGTGATATTATTAATAAAATATATGCATCAATTGGTTCTGCTATGCAAGTGACCAGCACAAAGCAGTTAGATGTAACACTTTGGGGAACAATGTTCAGTAATCCTCTAACACACACTTTCTGACGTGAGCATCTTTATTATTCACTGTTTACCCTCATGTTCAGAGCACAACTTCACAAACTTTTTGGTGGGCAAGCATTAGACAAAGAATCAAAGAAATTACCATTATCCATACTGGTGCATCCAGCATGCTATATAAGTTCACAATCAATCTCCGATTTATGTGTGCATCTGCCAAATATGCCCCCCCCCCCGTTTTAATGAGTGCTGTAGCTAGGCCACGTTTGCTAAATGTCCATAATGTTGGGCCCAAAAAACAATATCATAATATTACAAAGCTGTAGAGAAATAAGTACTACGAATGCCAAACAATGCAGAACACAAGTAAAGATAAACATATTATGAGAGCAAGGTAACAGAAGATAAAAGTATAATGATCAAAGGATTGTTGACAAAAGGAAAAACACACTAAAACAAACAACATAGACACTTAAGTAATACAAGTTATTGCTGTATGTACAGCATATATATCGCTGTATATATCCTGCACCATCCCATTACTGGCAGGGTGGTAGCTTTTAGTTTTGAGATCCTTACATCCACAAATATACAAGTTCCTTGAACAGCTGACAATCAAACTGCCTGTCTGAATTTGACATTATGAACTGGAGAATAACGAAATGGGAAAACCAAGAGGAAGAATAGCACACCCAACTCAAACAGCTGGGATGTTGGAAACAGGAACTGCCTCACACCACCTAGCGACTTGGCCCACCATACTAACCAAGAAATGAAAGCCCTCTGAGGGGGGTAGGGGACCAACAATATCTACATGGAGGTGAGCAAATCTCCCTGATGATGTAGGGAAAGCTTCTACAGAGGGAGATGTTTGTCAGGAGATCTTACACTTCTGACAATGATTGCACGTTTGTGGCCAATGACGACAATCTTTCTGCAGCCCTGGCCACACAATTTTATCTGATACCAACTTTGCAGATGCACTGATCCCTGGATGCATAGAAAATTGCATTACACAAACATGGCAAAATGAAAAGGCAGGTCCTGTTTCTTGACATGTTACACCATATGCGTAGTTCAGATCCCTGTAGTAGCAACTGTTCAAGGTGGTTCAGTGGAAACATTGTTTGATCAGCAATTCAGGAGAAAAGGGTCAGCCTCTTGCTTGGCGGCCACTGCTGCTCAATCAACAACAGATTTGGCTGTGCAGTTACAAGATAGACTGTCAGCAACCACATTCTGCTGACCTGGAATGTGTTGGATATCTGCAGAAAATTGCGTGATAAAATCAGCTTGATGTACTTAGTGCGGTGAGCTGAGCTCAGTAACATGTTTGAAAAAAAAAAAAAATGGGTTTGTGATCTGTGTAAATCTTGAACGCTTTCTCCTCCAACCATGGCAAAAAGTATTTGACTGCCAAGTAAATGGCAATGTATCACATGTCCACAAAAAGGAATCAATAAAAAAAAGTAAAAAATGAACTCATTGTTGATTATGGAATGCAAATCAGTTACAGGTAATTGCTTCAGAGTAACAACTAAGCAATTTATTGATTGTACAGTTGGTCAACTACTCCATTATAAAAGTACAGTGTTGCCACTTACCAAATGCAATAACTAAGCTAAATTAAAGGTGTTTGATATTTTTTTCTGCTATGTTTCCTTAATTCCAAACCTTAGTGAAGTACAGTAGATATTATTTGTGTTTATGAACTAAGACAGCTGGCAATTCCATGAAACTGTCTTGAAAGTGATATGCTATTTGGTTATATTACTTCTGTTGTTACATAAATTGCTCTCAGCCAGTCTCTAATACAGTCAGTAACCACAACAGAGGCCAAAAGATTGATAAACAATTGTTCGCCATGTCTTTCTTCTTTCTCCTTGCCTCGCAATATCTACTATTACCATGCGACAGCATTACTCAGTGACTGCTGGAGTAATTGTTAGTCTTCATGTTTTACTTTGTTAATACCTACCTATAAAACAGCTACTGCAGCAGATTAATTTGGGAGCACTCTTTTCAATGGGCATGAAAAGCTCCACTTCAAAAATTGGTTAGGTTTCTATACAAAATAAACACATGATTTCCTTGACAGTGGGCATTACATGGAAGATGTGATGGACAGTATGTGTTTCGGGTGATTCTAGCTATACACTGCAAAAATAAAATTGTACTCAGACACTTAACCACTACATTTATTACTTTTATACTGCATTGCAGATTTTGGCATTATGCCATTCTCAAAGACTTTACAACGTAAATTGCAAATATCTGCTGAAAAAAAATAACAGAAAAAGTGTGCCTCTCTTAGAGGAGACACACAATATACACTACCCTAATTTAATACAAGTGTGTTGATTACAGTGTGGTAATGAAAATTATCTGATTAAAGAGAATAGTAAAAGATCTCTTGGAATCAAAGCAGGAAAATGTGATATTACACATGAACTAGTGGAAACAACAGATAGAAATGGAACAGTTCATATCTGTAAGAGGAAATACATTTCTCAGCTAATTAACCAGTGACTAATGCAACAGAATGGACAAAAGACTATCCCCACAGCTACACTAGTGTGAATAATAATCATATTAGCTAAAAGCATCTCTCATCCGGCATGTGTAATGCACAAAATAAATGTCAAGACACTCACTTCCTATCTCATTTAACATGTTGTTTAAGTATACGTTAATAATAACTACACTAACTATTCTCATTTTGGGTCAAGGGATAATGATCGTTTCCAGTAATTGGTCACAAATAAGATATGAATGTTTATGAATAAATACTAGTAGATAAATTTTGTATAATACTAATGTAGAAGGTGCAGTTATTTCTGTCGAAAGATGACAGTCTTACACTCACGTCTTTGACAAATACATATAATAATTAGTTCTAAATATAATATTGATAGGTGGAGATAACTTTCATAATGTAAGTAAGTGAATAAGTAAGTAAAGTAAGTAAGTAAGTAAGTAATGTCATATGGCATGAATGGCTGGGAGACCCTAAAACACAGGTTCAGACATGCAATTGGAAAGGCCTTTCCTATTTTTCATAACTGCAGGCACCTTTCCTTTGTAAAGTATGTACGTAAGTGTGTGTTTGTAGCTAACTCTGCTGCTTCTGAGTCATGGGGTCCCGGGTTAGGTTTCCGGCCAGGTCAGAGATTTTCTCCACCTGGGGACTGGCTATTTGTATTGTCCCCACCATCCCATCATCATTAGGGTAGTGGCAAGACTGGAAATGAAAAGACTGGAACTTGTACTGGCAGTGATGACCATGATGTTTAGCACCTCACAAACCAGTGTCATAATCATCACCATCGTCACTGTATGGGACACTGCAGAAAGGTCTGAAATTGAATCCAAGACATTGCCACATTGCCTGGTCATCGTGGACTTCATCCCACCATCCTTCCTCTTCCCTCTGCTGTAAAGGCAAACGGAAAAATGTCAACAGCACACTATGTGTCCGGACAGTTACTGGCTATACCTGACAGTGCTTAACTTCACTGATCTGGTGAGAACTGGTGTACCAGCCTCAACATTTTAACAATGTGATTAGTTAGTGAAAGAGTAACAAAATAACAGAACAATGCTACACACCTTAAAGCCGCCAAGGAATATTTGTGCTCCTGACAGTGTACAATCGTGCAGAAACATTATTAGTTTGTATGACTTCTTGCGTAAACAGCAAATGATGCATTGGTATGTAAGATAAAATTAATTCTTGAACATGCAATAATGACTTGTATTCTGTACTAATAGTCAATGGGAGTCATATGGTGACTGATAACTGCAACGGTAATAAAGTGTACTGCATAACAAATGGAAAGCAAATAGTGACAATCTGTCAAGCAGACAATAGGGTACATTTAGCAGACAATAATAAATAGAGAAATTTATTCAGCGACAGCTTTTTCAACATTAGCGGCAAATCAATAGAATATAATGCAAACCTTGAAACAACTGATATCATAATTAACAATCAACATAATTAATAACATTGTGTCAATCATTATAATAAAAATTTTGTGTGACAAATGTTACAGTGTATCCTCTGTGGTCCACAAAGGAAAGAAGTCTCATGACCTGAAATTGCTTTAATAGGTAATCCTACACACAACTCACTTCAGCTGAATCTGTCACAATTCCACATTTATTCAGATTATTATTATTATTATTATTCATTTACAATATGTATGAAACTCATTAATAACACTACGACTGAAGGAAAGTTGCTACTCACCATATAGCGGAAGTACTGAGTCGAGATAGGCACAAGAAAAAGGTTCACACAATCATATCTTTCTGCCATTAAGGCGTTTGTCAGCGGTAGATACACACACACACACACACACACACACACACACACACACACACACACACACACACACACACACACAATCACGCAAGCACAACTCGCACACACATCTGCAGTCTCAGAGAGCTGGAACCACACTGCGAGTGGCAGCACCAGTGCATGATGGGAATGGCGATAGGTGGGGGTAAGGAGGAGGCTGGGGCGGGGAGTGGGAGGGACAGTATGGTGGGAGTGGCGGACAGTGAAGTGTTGCAGTTTAGATGGAGGGCAGGAGAGAAGGTGCGGAAGGGGGGGGGGGGGGGGGGCGGGGTAAGTAGTGGAAAGGAGAGAAATAAAAATAAAAATAAAAATAAATTAAAAGACTGGGTGTGGCGGTGAAATGATGGCTGTGCAGTGCTGAAATGGAAACAGTGAGGGGGCTGGATGGGTGAGGTCAGTGACTAACATAGGTTGAGGCCAGGAGGATTATGGGAATGCAGGATGTATTGCAGGGAAAGTACCCACCCGGGCAAATCAGAAAAGCTGGTGTTGGTGGGAATGATCCATATGGCACAGGCTGTGAAGCAGTCATTGCGATGAGGGGTATCATGTTTGGCAGCATGTTCAGCTACAGGGTGGTCCAATTGTTTTTTGGCCACAGTTTGTCGGTGGCCATTCAAGCGGACAGACCGCTTGTTGGTTGTCATGCCTAAATAGAATATAGCACAGTGGTTGCAGCTGAGCTTGTAAATCGCATGACTGGTTTCACAGGTAGCCCTAACTTTTATGGGATAGGTGATGTTAGTGACCGGACTGGAGTAGGTGGTGGTAGGAGGATGTATGGGACAGGTCTTGCATCTAGGTCTATTACAGGGGTATGAGCCATGAGGTAAGGGATTGGGAGCAGGGGTTGTGTAAGGATGGACAAGTATATTGTGTAGGTTCCGTGGACGGCAGAATACCATGGTACGAGGTGTGGGAAGGATAGTGGGCAGGACATTTCTCATTTCAGGGCCTGATGAGAGGTTATCGAAACCCTGGCGGAGAATGTAATTCAGTTGATCCAGTCCCGGATGGTACTGAGTTATGAGACGAATGCTCCTCTGTGGCCGGACTGTGGGACTTTAGGAGGTGGTGGGAGACTGGAAAGATAAGGCACAGGAGATTTGTTTTTGTACAAGGATGGGAGGATAATTATGGTCAGTGAAGGCTTCAGTGAGACCCTCGGTATATTTAGAGAGGGACTGCTCATCACTACAGATGAGACAACCACGGATGGCTAAGCTGTACGGAAGGGACTTCTTGGTATGAAATGGGTGGCAGCTGTCAAAGTGGAGGTATTGCCGTTGGTTAGTATGCTTGATATGGACGGAGGTACTGTTGTAGCCATCTCTGAGGTGGAGGTCAACATCTAAGAACGTGGCTTATAGGGTTGAGTAGGACCAGGTGAAGCAAATGAGGAAGAAGTTGTTGTGGTTCTGGAGGAATGTGAATAAGGTGTCCTCACCTTCAATCCAGATAGCAAAGATGTCATGAATGAATCTGAACCAGGTGAGGGGTTTAGGATTCTGGGTTTTTAGGAAGGATTGCTCTAGATGGCCCATGAATGGGTTAGCATAGGATGGTGCCATATGGTTGCCCATAGCCATACCACGGATTTGTTTGTAGGTAATGCCTTCAAAGGAGAAGTGATTGTGGGTGAGGATATAGCTGGTCATGGAGAGTAGGAAGGAGGTTGTTGGTTTGGAATCCATAGGGTGTCTGGAAAGGTAGTGTTCGATAGCAATAAGGCCATGAGCATTAGGAATGTTACTGTACAGGGAGTTGGCATTAATAGTTACGAGCAAGGCACCGCGTGGTAAAGGGAAAGGAACTGTGGAGAGTCGGTCAAGTAAATGGTTGTTATCTTTTATATAGGAGGATGGGTTCCAGGCAATAGGTTGAAGGTGTTGGTCTACGAGAGCAGAGATTCTCTCAGTGGGGGCACAGTAACTGGCCACAATGGGGTGTCCTGGGTGGTTGGGTTTATGGACTTTAGGAAGCATGTAGAAGGTGGGACTGCGGGGAGTCGTAAGTGTAAGTAGAGAGATGGACTCCGGGGAGAGGTTCTGGCATGGGCCTAAGGATTTGAGTAGTGACTGGATATCCTGCTGGATTGCCGGAATGGGATCACTGTGGCATGGTTTGTAGATGGAGGCATCTGACAGCTGACGGAGACCTTCTGCCACGTAATCCTTGTGGTTCAAAACTACGGTGGTGGATCCTTTGTTTGCAGGAAGGATTATAAGATCAAGATCAGTTTTTAGGTGGTGGACTGTGGTTCTTTCTGCGGAAGTAAGGTTAGTATGCATGTTGAGGGATTTGGGGAAGGATGGTGACGAGAGGTTTGAGGATAAGAAATTCTGGGAAGTTAACAGGGAGTGGTTTGGAGGCTGTGGGGGTGGATCACGGTTGGATGGAGGAGTGAACTGAGTTAGGCAATCCAGCAGGATCTCCAGTCACTACTCAAATCCTTAGGCCCATCCCAGAACCTCTCCCCAGAGCCCATCTCTCTACTTACCCCTACCACTCCCCACTCTCCCACCTTCTACATGCTTCCTAACGTCCATAAACCTGACCAACCAGGACACCCCATTGTGGCCAGTTACTGTGCCCCCACTGAGAGAATCTCTGCTCTCATAGACCAACACCTTCAACCTATTACCCGGAACCAAGAAGTCCCTTCCGTACAGCCTAGGCACCCATGGTCGTCGCATCTGCAGTGATGAGCAATCCCTCTCCATATATACTGAAGGTCTCACTGAAGCCCTCACTGACTGTAATTATCGTCCTGTCCAGGTACAAAAACAAATCTCCTTTGCCTTATCTTTCCAGTCTCCCACCACCTCCAAAAGTCCCACAGTCCAGCCACAGAGGAGCATTCGTCTCGTAACTCAGTACCATCCGGGACTGGATCAACTGAATTACATTCTCCGCCAGGGTTTCGATAACCTCTCATCAGGGCCTGTGAAACCAGTCATGTGATTTACAAGCTCAACTGCAACCACTGTGCTGCATTCTATGTAGGCATGACAACCAACAAGCTGTCTGTCTGCATGAATGGCCACCGACAAACTGTGGCCAAAAAACAATTGGACCACCCTGTAGCTGAATATGCTGCCAAACATGATACCCCTCGTCTCAATGACTGCTTCACAGCCTATGCCAAATGGATCATTCCCACCAACACCAGCTTTTCTGAATTGCGCAGGTGGGAACTTTCCTGCAATACATCCTACATTCCCGTAACCCTCCTGATCTCAACCTATGTTAGTCACTGTCCTCACCCATCCAGCCCCCTCCCTGTTTCCATTCCAGCACTGCACAGCCATCATTTCACCGCCACACCCAGTCTTTTAATTTTTTTTATTTTATTTTTATTTCTCTCCTTTCTGCTATTTAACCCCTCCCCCCTCCGCAACTTCTCTCCTGCCCTCCGTCTAAACTGCAGCACTTCACTGTCCGCCACTCCCACCATACTGTCCCTCCCCCTCCCTGCCCCAGCCACCTCCTTACCCCCACCCAGTCGCCACTCCCATCACGCACTAGTGCTGCCGCTCGCAGTGTGGTTTCAGCTCTCTGAGACTGCAGATGTGTGTACAAGTTGCATGTGCATGATTGTGTGTGCGTGTGTGTGTGTGTGTGTGTGTGTGTGTGTGTGTGTGCGTGTGTGTATGTGTGTCTACTGCTGACAAAGGCCTTAATGGCTGAAAGCTATGATTGTGTGAATCTTTTTATTGTGCTTATCCTGACTCAGCACCTCCGCTATATGGTGAGTAGCAACTTTCCTTCTGTTGTTTTGTTACATTCCATCCTGCATTTTCCATTGTTTGATTAAACTCATTTTAAGTCTCATCTAATCAGTACATTTTCCCTCAAGACAATATTACTATGGTGGGTTAGTTGCCACTAATAATAAGGTATACACAGTATCAATATTGTCCCATACAAATACCTACCTCGGAATCAAACCAATACTGTTGACTGACTGCAAGAAATTCACAAAAAATAACTGCACATTGACATAGAGATGTTGGCCTTACATTCCATCCTGCATTTTCCATTGTTTAATTAAAATCATTTTAAGTCTCATCTAATCAGTACATTTTCCCTCAAGACAATATTACTATGGTGGGTTAGTTGCCACTAATAATAAGGTATACACAGTATCAATATTGTCCCATACAAATACCTACCTCGGAATCAAACCAATACTGTTGACTGACTGCAAGAAATTCACAAAAAATTACTGCATATTGACATAGAGATGTTGGCTAGTTGAAAACTGGGTACCAACTTTTACATTGATAACTTTATACGGCAGAAAGTCTTACACGGAAGAGTTGACATGTTGAAATCTGAGCACAATCTTTTATAGCAAGATGTTAATATAGTTTCCATCATGGAAATATTGCATGAACTAAGGATTTTCTGCATGGAGGGGGTATATAAAGACAGGCATATGCCTCAAAAATTACCCAAATAAATAACAGCACACAGTTCCAGAATACCTTTATTACTGATCATAAAAGTTACAAATCAAGGAGAATAAAGGACACTAAAAATCAACACACAGAACTCATAATGAAATGGCAAAGATCACAATACAAAATATATCTGAGAGTTTACCTATGCAATTTGCTATTCTTAAGACATACAAATGCACAAAAGGGTATCACTGCCATACAACCACTGCCTACCCCATGCCCCAAATGCCTCCACTCCCAAACCCCTTGGGCAGAGTACCCTGAATGTCTTGGTATTAGAACTCGATCAACCAATATGCCCTTGTGTGTGTTGGATGTCAGGGCGGTTGTGACAATGTCAGCTGCGGTGCCTGTATGTCCATCAGTTGTGCAGAGAGATCATCTGGGATTTGAGGGCATGATTCATCTGCTTTGGACTGGTTCTGGTTTGACATGTCAGTGAGGTGTCTGAAGCTATTGCAGCCAAATCCATGATGGACTGACACATTCAATTCATAGTTTCAAAGACATGTCATTGCACAATATGTCCATGGTATGAACACCTCTGCTCAGTACTGGTAAAGGACCAGTATATGGTGTCTGTAGGGATGACCTGATTATGTTTGCAACATTACATGTGAGCAGCTTTGTAAGCTTTTGTGTACAAATATCTGATAGTTGCCACAGCAAGAAGGAGGCACGTAGTGCAGTGGTGCTTTAGCTGCTGCACCAACTGAGGAGGTTTGTCTGTAGCTAGCAGTAACAGTGGCACAAAGTAGTCTGTTGGGATCCGTAGGGGTTCACCATAGACAATTTCTGCCACTGACGCCCTAATGTGAGGTTTGTATGCTGTCTGAAGCCCTAACAGCACTAAGGGTAGCAAGTCTCCATTTTTCTTGGTGACGCATTAGTGACACTTTCAACGTTCTGTCAACATTATGCCATATCATAACTGGCAGTGTGGTAGCTGGTTGTGTAGAATCACTGGGAACTGCACTGATTGGTGAGCTTCAGGAACAGTATGGATTCATACTGACATCCTTGATCAGTCATAACATGGAGAGGGGACCTGAAACATGCAAACTACACATAAAGGTTTTGCCATACTTTCTGCTAATATGTATCAGCTACTGGTGTTGCCTCCCCCCCTTGTATAAGTGTCTAAGGCTGTGAATAGGTGTATGTATCCTTCCAATGGTGGAAGAGGGTCTATCAGGTCAATATAAACATTTGTGCATCTAGATGGTGCACCTTGAAAGTAACTGATATCAGCAGGTGCACAACACAAAACTTTAATTTGTTGGCACAGAATAGAGGAAAGTATCCACTTACGTGTGTCTTTCTTCACAGAAATTCACACAAAATAGTCCATAAGTAAGCTGATTGTGATACTGGCCCCAGATTGTGATAGACTGTAGATACTGTCAAAGCAAAAATACGGTGGTCACTTGTCTTCAGAAAACACTACAGCACAGCTTCAGCTTAGAGTTGAGTAATGCAATTTGTCTGAGTTTTAGTCCTGTAGGTAAGTCATTTAACATTTTTTGTAATTGTTTGTCCTTGGTTTGCTCCTCAGGAAGTTATCTGTAGTCTACAATCTACAAGTTATCTGTAGCCTTCAAATGTGGGAAAAGTAATCAGCGACTGAATTTTCTTCTCCCTATATGTTGTGAATGTCTGTTGTAAACCGCCTTGTGAATGCAGTATAGCAGAAACATCTTGGTGAGCATCTGTATCTGACTTATTTGAAAGCAGAGGTAAAGGGTTTATGATCTGTAACAATGGTTGCTGCTCGAGCTACTAGTTGCACCCAAAAGTATTTGACTGCCACATAGAATGCCAACAGTTCCCTGTTGTAAGTGTTCCACTTCTGTAGGGCCAGTAGCACCTCCTTAGAGAAAATTTCAGCAGTTACCAGTGTCCTCCAACTTGTTGGTGGAGTGGTGCACCGTTTACAAACTTACTTGAATCCACAACAATAGTCAGCTGAGCATAGAGAACTGGATGAGTGACTAAAACTGCCTGGCTTAAACTTGTCTGGAGATAGATGAATGCCTTGTCCATTTCTAGTGTCCAGTTGACAAATTGGCACCCCTTGGCATCATCTTCTAGGAGTGCATCTGTGTGTGGTGTTCCGTCTCTGCGTTTGCTAGAAGACCTGTTTTAATTTAACATGATCCTGTGGTCAAACAACTGTTTGCATACTTGGCACAGGTGTTGTTCATGTACTTCAGTGTTAGAAGAGAACACTAAAATATTGTCTATATAAGCAAACAAAATGGGAGTCCTTTGAGAACATCATCAATGAAATGTGGCCACATCTATGTGGCATTTTTTAAGTCAAAAGGCACGAATAAAAGTTTGAATAAACTGAATGGCATAATTGTCACCATCTTAGGAACGTTGCTAGTGGCTACAGGTATCTGATTATATGACTTTTTACAGTCAAGAATGTTAAACAGCTTTATGCCAGCCAGTGGGCATGTCAGGTCCCATATATTTTGCAGCGGGTACCTTCCTGAGAGGTCCGATAATCCACACATGGCTTCCATGAACCAAATTTTTAGCAAACTAGCTGTAGGGGCAAAAACTATGAGCTGTCCAACAAGTGAATAGCTCCTGACTGTAACATTTCCTTGAAGATTGTCTTTGTCTTTGCCAGCTTGTCAGATGCAATTCTATGTGCTCACAGTGTAACATAATGTCCTGGTGTCTCACAGATGTAGTGTACCAAATTGTGTTTCACTTCATTGTTGTGAACTTGGTCTTGTGTTATATCTGAAGATTCTCCTTTACAGTCGCTCGAAGGCTTTTGTGTTTCAGCTGTGCTATGTTCCTTCGAAAGGATCATGTTGTGAATTCTCTGTAGTAGGTCACAAGACAGATCACCTTTAGCCACTGACACTGCGTTATTGTTCACAATGCTTACCAATGACACTGCCTGTAAGTCAACTACAAATGCAAAACATGCTAGAAAGTATACATGTCGCCTTCTTCATTTTTCAGCCTCTCTTTTCCGTAGTCACAGATATACAAGTTGTACAGGTTAATTTCTGTCTTTTACAACTGTGATGGAAGTCTTAGTTAAATCAGACATGTTTTACTTTATTCTAAAGCACCTTCAGTGGCCACTGTAACAATATGCATTTTTCTCTTGCAATTTTGTTTGCAATGATCATGAACAGCTGACATGCTTTGCTTACTACTGTAAACAGTTTTTATTCTTTTTGTTACTCATAGTATTTTTGTTGTTTACTTCATTCTTCTTCTTCTTCTTCCATGCGTATGTGTTGGTTTTTACACACAGCACGTTCACTGCACTAAAAATATTCATGTCTGTGTTGAGAAGTATAAATCTCCCCTCACCAATTCAGGTGTTTTGTTTCACTATTCTGGGATGCATCTGTCTTTTGTTTCTTTTCATAGTGGAGGGAGTATCTGCTATTGCTCTGTGAGTTTTTATATTCACTGACTAGTGAAGACATGCATATGGAAGAAGAAAAAGGAGAAGAAGAATGAAGTAAACAACAAATAACCCTGACTAATGAAAAGAATACAAACTGTACAGTGTAGCAAGTAAAGCATGCACACATGACCATAGAAAACAAAATTGTAAGAGAAAAAACATATTGTCACACTGACCACTGATGGGCTTAAAAAAAAGAAGATAGAAATTAGTCTATACTATTTGCACTAGCAAGTTGCCACCTAATAGAGGTTCTGGGATACCATGATCACAAAAGCTCATGTCAGCTGACTGGGGAAACCCTCATCAGTGGTACACACATTCTGCAAGAGCCTATGAATATCTGTGATGCTCTGGATTTCTGCCAAAGGAAACTCAATAACAGCTCTTTGCAGTTGCAATTTTGAAGGCTACATATAGTGCCATCACCAATTGGAATTTCATCTAAGTATAGGGGCTGAAGTGGGAATATTCCACCATGCCCCACAACAGATTCCACAATTTTCAACTGAAAGTGGCCAAGAAATAATATGTTGCATTACATATTGAATGCCCCTGGGAATACATTTTATATAGCTCATAACAGCTGTAGTTGCTGCAATGTTTGTTCCTTTGGGCATGCATGCACTGCAGTATTGTATTTATCTGTCAATGTCAGGCAAGCAGCTTTTAATTAAAATGTTTCCCCTGTTCAGGAATATACATAATGTACATATGAGTGCAGGTTGTAGACGTGTGGATAACAGGATATCGAAGTTTGTGTCTAGCCATCAGGCATCCTTTCACAGCTGAAATGGTTAAGGCAACCAGTCACGACAAACAGGAAATTCATGTTCGAGTGCCAGTCTGGCACAAATTTCAATTTGTCATTCAGTTATACAACTGAGGGTTGTCCACATTCACAACATTTTGTATATTTCACAACTACTGTAATTGTCACAGAATTTGTTTCCTTGGACAGACATGTAATGCAATATTGTACACACTTTTTGTACATAAGTGTCAACTGATGAGTTATTAACTGCCTTCAATTGTGGCTCAATATCCTGCTTTTTGTGCAGAGCATGGTTGACAGGAAGTGTGCTGATATCGGAACCAGTATCTACCAGGAAAGTACCGGAATGTTTTTCTCATACCTACATTCTTCTTGACTTGGTAGAATATGTGCACAGAGCTGCTGCTGCTGATGGTATTTAGACGCTGCTCTGCTAAAGTAGATATATTGGCCCTTTAAGTGCATGTGATGTGCATTTATTGGCATCTCAACTGAAACATTTATGATAACAGCATGTATTGTATGAGTCCTTCCACTTATATTGCATTTGAAGAGGTGGTGATGCCAGTTTCAAGTGATCTTTATTTTGATTACTTGCACCTTTTTCACATGGCTGCATAGATGACTGCACTGTCAGTGCCTTGACTGTGGTTCTTAAGTCAGTGATCTCATCAGAAATGCTCCATGGGCATTGTGGTGATTGATTTCATTTGACAGGTCTTATGATTTCATTTCAATTGCTGAGTTTAACTCTCATGTTACATAAAACCCTACCTCTGCCCTGCAGTAACTTGTTGGGTGATTTCCCCATGTATACCACCAATTCCATATGCAGTTGAGCCAGAAGTTGTTGCTGTCAAACATGTGACAACAAATTTTCAAATGTTGCTAAGCTGTCTACTAAGTTCCTCAGGTGCTGCCAGAACTCTTATGGTGTTCTATCACCTCTCTTTTCCTGATACAGTACCTGTCTACTGAGGTCAACATACTTATGCAGTGGCACGTGAGCTCTTCTTTCAGATTGTTGTAATTGCCCTCTGTTGACAAGTTCATTGTAATGTCCATAGTTTGGTGGTGTAATTTACTACTACAAATAAAATGACACAGTTTCACAGATTTTACTGGTCTCATATAGATAGGATTTTATGTATGTAGACTGAAGAGGCGAATGAAAATTTGTATCAAGGCCAGGAATCAAACCTAGGTCTTCTGCCTACCAGGCAGGTGCGTTAGTCAACTTGGCACAGTGGTTCACACAACTGCAAGGGTTACCATGGCATGCCTCCATGCCTCTTTGATCCTAATTCTCACTGCCCCCTCCCCCCCAGTCTACTTTAGATTCCCCCTTACACACAATCAGAATCCCTGAAGCTCTTCGTGTTTGGGAATAGCACCTCAGCAACACTGGCCACTTCAGTCTGTATATGTAAAAGCACATATGTATGAGACCAGTAAAGTTGCTGAAACTGTGTCACTTCATTTGTATTAATACCTGCTCCTGGATTTCAGGCTGGATCCCTGATTTACTTTTGATGCTGAGTTGCTATTCCAGAGCACGGAGAGCATCAGCAATCTTTATCATGTGTAAGGAGGAATCTAAAGTACCAGGTGTACTGGTATGAAATGAGCGTTTCTTTGTGAAAATGAAACACTAATTTTGAATTGAAAAGTAAAAACATTTTATTCAAAGTACTGACAATTGCTTTCTATACATTTTGACCACCTTTCTGGCAATTTGTGTACACCATCCCAAAAGAAATGTTCGTCTTTTATAGCAAACCAATCAGACACCCAATTTTTGACTTCTTCGTAGGAATCGAAGTGTTCCTCAGCTAATGCGTGTCCCATTGATGAAAACAAATGGTAGTCAGAAGGGGCCAAGTCTGGTGAATACAGTGGGTGGGGTAGCAGCTCCCAGCCAAGTGTTTTGATTGTATCCTGAACCAGTTTTGCTTTGTGTGCAGGTGCATTGTCATCTAAAAAAATTACTTTGCCATGTCTTCTGGCCCATTCTGGTTTTTTTTTTTTTTTTTTTTTTTTAAATCAATGCATAGTTCAAATTGATCATTTGTTGTCTGTAGCAATTAGTATTCACAGTTTCACCGGGTTTCAGAAGCTCATGATACACCACACCTTTCTGATCCCACCAAATGTGGAGCATTGTCTTCTTGCCGAATCGATCTGGTTTTACAGTCGATGTTGATGGTTGTCCCAGATTAACCCATGATTTTTCCCGTTTCGGATTCTTAAAATAAATCCATTTTTTGTTGCCAGTAACAATTCGATGCAAAACTGATTTCCTTTCGTGTCTTTGAAGCAAAATTTGACAAATGGTTTTTGGTTTTCCATCTGTCTTTCATTCAATTCATGTGGCACCCATTTACCACACTCTTGGATCTTTCCCATAGCTTTCAAACGGTCAGAAATTGTTTGTTGTGCTACATTTAGCATTGCTGCCATTTGCTTCTGACTCAAAGTATCATCTCATCCAATATTGCTTGGAATTCGGCATCTTCGAACTTTTTTGGTGGTCTTCCACGTTCTACATTTCTTACATCAAAATCATTATTTCTGAACCACTGAAACCATCTTTTGCATTTGCTTCCGATAGAGCATGATCACCATATACCTCGACAAGCATTCAATGTGGCTCTGCAGCACTTTTTATCAAATGAAAACAAAAAATTAATGCTTTCTGCAAATCATCACTTTCTGGTACAAAATTCGACATTGTTAACTTAATGAAAACATATGATGTTTGTTCCATGACTTGATGTATACTAAATATCTTTGACAGATGTCATACCAACCAAACATAAAAAAATTAAGGCTTGTTCACAACAAATGTTCCCTATCGACACATTTGTATCTTAACGCTCATTTCATACCGGTAAACCTGGTAGATAGACTGGTGGCAGTGAGAATTTGGGTAAAGGGGGGGGGGGGGGGGGGGAGGGGAGGCATTTCAAGGTAATCTGTGCCACTGAGTGAACCTCTGTGCTAACATGGCTTAGTGGCTAGTGCCCCTGCCTAGTGGGCAGGAGGCACAGGTTCAATTTCTGGCCATGGTACAAATTTTCACTCACTGTTTCAGTCTATATATGTGAAATAATTTACTTATCACCTGAGATGAGTTGCTTGTGATGGTTTGCCACCTTCTGTTGTCAGACTATATTTCCCATCACCGCAAACCACATGTACAGCTGAGAGGGTGAAAACACCAGTACCCATGACTGCAAGCATCAAAAGGGGGGAGCGGGAACTGCTGAAACTTTTAGGTAGGTATCTTGTTGCTTCAAACTGTGCTCTCACCTCTGCTACACCACTCACCATTACACTATGATGCAGGGTGCTTTTTTCACCCTGCAGATACGTTAAATATTGCGTAACTTTGTCCTGTGCCATGCTGACAGTATACACCATGTTGTGGTACATTTGTGTTTGTTGAATTAAGTCCATCTTTGTCATACTGTGAAGGAATCATGGGCATATTTACTGGAATGGCAAGCTCCAAAGCCTTTATTTTATTCCAAGGGCCAGCTAATTTCATCAGTAATGGCTTGGAATAATCTGCTGTCATCACTCGTTATACCATGCACAGTTTGGCAACTAACTATTTACACCTCTAGCCAAAAGTATGAAAACTCTTAGATGGGGTCACCAGCTGTACGGCCTCACAAATTATCCACGTAGTTCCATAATATACAGAGTTAGTTTCATTACTGATATCAAAAGTTACAAATCAATGAGAATAAAGGAAACTAAAAATCAGCACACAGAACTCATAATGAAGTGACAAGAATCACAACACAAAACAATAGTAAGTGATGTTCATCCACAATCATCTTGTAGACATCTGTTTAAGGAGTTGCGCATTCTGACTATTGTTTCACAATATATGAAGGGTGTGGGGAAATATAATGGTAACCCACATTAGCTATGAATGGAAATATTCAATTGGAAAAGTTTAAAAAATATTTCATTCATAAGTTGTTAATATTTCTTTTATTTATGCAACTGGTAGTCACTGTACAACATCTTAAGCACACAAATCAACGGAAAAAAATACAAACTTTGAGTTAATAATGTACAAAACTCTATCTTTTCCTGGCTGTGGTGAACATATAATGTGGCATACCATTGTTTCCCTGCAACAAACACAGGACAGCTGAAAATTCTCACACTTTGTCTGCAGATGAATCTACATATTCATCCTCATTTGTAGATGTCTTCAATGTTTTTATTGTTTTGTAGAATTTGTTATAAATAGGTGGTATCCAGTTCAGTGCAGATATGAGGTCTTGTTTCTTCTTTGAGTCAACTGGAACTGACCCAGAATACTCCTTTTGAAGACTGGTTCCTTCTAAGCTGGTAGGCCGACCTCTTTTGTGTAAACTGACTTTCTGCCAGTCTTCCCCATGAAATGTATTTGATACGAACAAGATTCACGCTTCACCTGCATCGAGGAGGAGCTGTACAGCATCTCACATAACACCTTGTGCCCTTCTACTGAGATATCCTTATGACTAAATGTAGATCTCATCTCACTGATGCATACAAAATCTTCTCATCACATAACATGGACACAAAATGGTTGTGTTTGGCCACCTAGTCTTGAGAGACATATACAAACTGCACATGTCAGCGAACATACTGCTCCACAACAGCAAAATCTAGATCTCTTGGCAACATGGAATGTCCAGGAAGTGGGAAGAGGTGCTCAATGGTGGTTTGCTAAAAGCAGCATCCAAACAAATACAATGTTCCAGTTTTCATTTTGCCCAGAGCAGTTGTCTAAAATTGCAATCAACTTATTCCTTCATATATTGTGATCTTCAGAATACTTCAGTAAGCAGCTGCCTATTTCCTCTGAACCCCTTGATGCTACCATTTCATCCCAAACAAAGAAATGACCTGGTGACGAATTACAGGGATGAATGCTGAATTTATATGTCAACAGTTTCCACTTATAGAACATTGGACCTGTGGAGAGTTTAGGAGTGGAAAATGCCTGTTGTAGATCGAAAGTTATTGTATCCACCGTGCACGTCTGTTATGTTGTACTGGGTTTGACCATATGTTGCTCCAGAAGTGTTCCATGTCTGTTATGTTTGGTGGATTGTCTATTTTAATGTGTGTATTATCTATTGTCTGGTAAAATTTCTTTTGGTTTGTGTTGAATGTTTGGTTTTGTTTCCTTCTATTTTCACTTTTGTTGTATTTTCTAATTCATTTAGCCAATGCTTGTAATTTCTGCTTCTTTTCATCTGATTGC
Source organism: Schistocerca piceifrons (assembly GCF_021461385.2). Taxonomy (NCBI): domain Eukaryota; kingdom Metazoa; phylum Arthropoda; class Insecta; order Orthoptera; family Acrididae; genus Schistocerca; species Schistocerca piceifrons. Next base: position 921,479,853 of record NC_060140.1, read on the forward strand.
TCTATCGCTTCTTGTTGTGAGATTTTACCTAATCTTTTTCGTTTTTTGTCTGATATTTCATTTCTTATAAATTGTGTTAGCTGTCCAATGTCTTTTCTCAGTTTTTCTAGTCTGATCTGTAGCCTGTGTTACCATGCTGGTTTTGTGGGTTTCTTCTGTGTGTAGGTCAGTTCTGATCTCTGCCTAGTGTGTATATTTAGTGTAGTGAGCCCTCCTATATAAACCAGTAGTTGTAACTCTTCCATAGTTGTATTTTCATTTATTTTGTTGTGTATGATTGTGTTGATAGTTGTTATTGTTGTTTTGACTTGTGGGTTATTTGGTGGTCTATGCAAGAATGGTCTAATGTCTGTATTTGTGTCTTAGTATTCTATGTATGTCAGCTGAAATTTTTCTTCTATATCAAACATGCGTGTCACTTCGTGTTCTATTAGTGCTTGTTCTGGTGGCTGTCTTAAGATTTTGTTTTCCTCTGATTGTTTAATTGATGCGTGTTGTTCTTTGTTTGTTTGCTCTGGGATGTTTGAGTCCATTACTGTATTTTCTTCTTTTTCTGATTGCACATTATTTTGTTCCAGTGTTTGTTGTACTTGTTGTTTGATGTTTTCTAATTCTGATTGGGGTATCCTGTTATTTTTGATTATTACACGGATCTCATCAGCTAGTCGTTGTTCTGCTAAAAATTTTAATTCTGGGTATCTGGTATTAAATGTTGGGTATACCTGTGATATGTATCCAGTTATTTTGGTTCCTAAGTTTGTTGCTTGGTAATAATGTGTCAGTGAACTTCATCTGATCATCTCATTCTCTGTCTTTGTTTTCCTTCCAGGGTGGTTGCAGAAAGCATATCCTGCAAAACACCTATGCAGACAGAGATGCGGGTGGAGTCATCAGAGGGGAGGAGATCAATGTCCAGGAAGGTGGCACACTGGGTTGAGAGTGACCTGGTGATGCAGATAGGAGAGGAGGTGTTGAGGCTGTGAAGGAAAGAAGATAGGGTGCCTTGGCTCTGAGTTTAGATCATGAAGATATTATAAACCAGCTGGAACCAGACTAGGGGTTTTGCATTTTGGGCGGCTCGGAAGGTCTCCTCTATATGGCCCATAAACAGGATGGCATAGGAGGATTCCATGCAAATGCCCATGGCTGTGCAACAGATTTGTTTGTAGATCTTCCCTTCTTCATCCTTATGACAAATTATCCAATCCCATGACTATTCCATCCTCAACCTATGGCAACATACTGTTCCTACACACTCAACCCAACAATTTCCACCCCATCTGTCCTACCATCTCCTACCCATTCTTGTCTCGCACCCACCCACTTTTTCCCACTCTGCTCCTTTTTTGCACCTATTTCTCTACCTCCCTGCCCCACAACCTTCAGATGATGCACCTGTTGGCATTCTAGTTCCCGTACTCTCCACCAGACAGATTTCCTTTCTCCTCCTCTCTATACACTACTATCCCTTCCATTACCCTTCCCCACCCCTTCCAGATTGCTGCTTCCATCCCACATTATAGTAGCATTCCAGCCCAAGCTGCCAGATCTGGTGGGCATGTGTGCATGATACGTGTTTGCTTGTGTTTATGAATGGTGGATGTTTCTCATTTGTTGATGAAATCTTTGGCTAAAACATTTTTGTAAGTGTCTTTTAATTGTGCCTGTCTGCAAATTAATGTGTCATCTTTACAATAAGTAGCAATATGCCTTTTTCTACATTGTTTAATTTAAGTATGTCATTTTGCCTGACCATCATAAATTCATTGCAGTTGTTTTCTTTATCTTCGCATAAATTGACTGCATATTGACCTAGTGCAAATTTTCTTTATTGTTTCAAATGATCTCTCTATAATGGTTTATGTTTTCATTTTTAGTGTCTACAGTATCACTGGTGGACATCAGCTGAGTTTTTCCCCATGGCTAACACTAATGAGAAAAATAATTGGTATGTATCAGGAACAGTATTGTTTCTAGTATGCTGCCCTGAGGGACTGCTGTATTAATATATGTGTGTTCTGGTAAGTGTTTCAATAAACGTTCAGGCTTATTTGAGGTTGTGTAATGTCTATACATTGTACCCCATCTGCTATGTATAATCAGATTCAGTGCTAACTGTATATTTTCTTCCTAATAATTTTAGCTTATTTAGTAGAAACTTATGGTCCATATGACCAACAACCTTGAGCAGACATATAAAAATATTCCTGCCATACACTCATCAAGTAGCACAACTATAAATTCAACTGTGGCTGATTTTGTACTTCAAGCACTTTGGAATAGAATCAGTGATTCGCTTAGAAAGCTGTATTTATTCAAATAATTCATTTCTCTATTTCTCACAATCGATTGTATTAGTTATTTGTATGATGCCAGCAGAAAAATAGGCTGGCAGTTTCATGTGTCTTCTTCATGATCTTTCTGCAGCAGAGACGCAACTCTTAACTGCTTTAAATGCTCTGGAAGGTTTCCCTACTGGTGTTAGATATATAAGTTTACACAAGTAAACATAAAAATATCATAAGAAAGTATTACATACTATGAAGTACATCACTATAGTGGAATATTCGAGAAATAATGTAACATGAATGTGTTAGAGAATGGTAAATATTACAGTTAATCAAACAATGGAAACTCTAGGATGGAATGTAACAATACCAGAGAAGGAAACTTGCTACTCAGCATATAGCGGAGATGCTGAATTGTGATAGGCACAACAAAAAGATTCACACAATTATAGCTTTCAGCCATTAAGGCCTTTGTCAGCAGTAGACACACACACACACACACACACACACACACACACACACGTCTGCAGTCTCAGAGAGCTGAAACCACACGGCGAGCAGCAGAACCAGTGCATGATTGGAGTGGTGACTGGGTGGGGCTAAGGAGAGTGGGGCGGGGAGGGGGAGGGATAGTATGGTGAGAGTGGCGGACAGTGAAGTGTTGCACTTTAGACAGAGGGCAGGAGAGAAGGTGCAGAGGGGGGAGGGGGTAAGTAGCGGAAAGGAGAGAAAAAAAAGATATTAAAAGACTTGGTGTGGCGGTGAAATGACGGCTGTGTAGTGTTGGAATGGGAACAGGGAGGGGGCTGGATGGATGAGGACAGTAACTAATGAAGGTTGAGGCCAGGAGGGTTACGGGAACGTAGGATGTATTGCAGGGAAAGTTCCCACCTGCACAATTCAGAAAGGCTGGTGTTGGTGGGAATGATCTATATGGCACAGGCTGTGAAGCAGTCATTGAGATGAGGGATACCATGTATGGCAGCGTGTTCAGCAACAGGGTGGTACACTTGTTTTTTGGCCACAGTTTGTTGGTGGCTGTTCATGCAGGCAGACAGCTTGTTGGTTGTCGTGCCTACACAGAATGCAGCACAGTGGTTGCAGCTTAGCTTGTAAATCACATGACTGGTTTCATAGGTAGTCCTGCCTTTGATGGGATAAGTGATGTTAGTGTCCGGATTGGCTGAGGTGGTGGTAGGAGGATGTATGGGACAGGTCTTGCATCTAGGTCTATTACAGGAGTATGAGCCATGAGGTAAGGGATTGGGAGCAGGGGTTATTTAAGGATGGACAAGTATATTTTGTAGGTTTGGTGGACGGCAGAATACCGCAGTAGGAGGGGTGGGAAGGATAGTGGGCAGGATATTTCTCATTTCAGGGCATGACGAGAGATAATCAAAACCCTGGCGGAGAATGTAATTCAGTTGATCCAGTCCTGGATGGCACTGAGTTACGGGGGAATGCTCCTCTGTGGCCGGACTGTGGGACTTTGGGAGGTGGTGGGAGACTGGAAAGATAAGGCACGGGAGATTTGTTTTTGTATTAGGATGGGATGATAAATACAGTCAGTGAAGGCTTCAGAGAGACCCTCGGTATATTTTGAGGGGGACTGCTCGTCACTGCAGATGCAACGACCATTGGTGGCTAGGCTGTATGGAAGGGACTTCTTGGTATGGAATGGGTGGCAGCTGTCGAAGTGGAGGTATTGCTGGTGGTTAGTAGGTCTGATATGGACGGAGGTACTGACATAGCCATCTCTGAGGTGAAGGTCAACATCTAGGAAAGTGGCTTGTTGGGTTTAGTAGGACCAGGTGAAGCAAATGGGGGAGAAGTTGTTGAGGTTCTGGAGGAATGTGAATAAGGTGTCCTCACCTTCTATCCAGATAGCGAAAATGTTATCAGTGAATCTGAACCAGATGAGGGATTTAGGATTCTGGGTTTTCAGGAAGGATTCCTCTAAATGGCCCATGAATAGGTTAGCATAGGATGGTGCCATGCGGGTGCCCATAGCCGTACCACAGATTTGTTTGTAGGTAATGCCTTCAAAGGAGAAGTAATTGTGGGTGAGGTTATAGTTGGCCATGGAGACTAGGAAAAAGGTTGTTGGTTTGGAATCCATACGGCACCTGGAAAGGTGTTCAATAGCAGTAAGGCCATGGGCATTAGGAATGTTAGTGTACAGGGAGGTGGCATCAATAGTGACAAGCAGGTCACTGTTTGGTAAAGGGACAGGAACTGTGGAGAGTCTGTCGAGGAAATGGTTGGTATCTTTTATATAGGAGGATAGGTTCTGGGTAATAGGTAGAAAGGTGTTGGTCTATGAGAGCAGAGATTTTCTCAGTGGGGGCACAGTAACTGGCCACAATGGGGTGTCCTGGGTGGTTGCATTTATGGACTTTAGGGAGCATGTAGAAGGTGGGAGTGCGGGGAATGATAGGTGTAAGTAGAGAGATGGACTCTGGGGAGAGGTTCTGGGATGGGCCTAAGGATTTGAGTAGTGACTGGAGATCCTGCTGGATTACAGGAATGGGATCACTGTGGCATGGTTTGTAGGTGGAAGTATCTCACAGCTGACATAGTCCTTCTGTCACGTGATCCTTGTAGTTCAAAACATCGATGGTGGAGCCTTTGTTTGCAGGTAGGATTATAAGGTCAGGTTCAGGTTTTAGATGGTGGACCGCAGCCGCATGAACGGCCACTGACAAACTGTGGCCAAAAAAGAAGTGGACCACCCAATTGCTGAACACGCTGCCATACATGGTATCCCTCATCTCAATGACTGCTTCACAGCCTGTGCCACATGGATCCTTCCCACCAACACCAGCCTTTCTGAATTGCGCAGGTGGAAACGTTCCCTGCAATACATCCTACGTTGCCGTAACCCTCCTGGCCTCAACCTTCGTTAGTCACTGTTCTCATCCATCCAGCCTCCTCCCTGTTTTCATTTCAGCACTACACAGCCGTCATTTCACCGCCACACCCAGTCTTGTAATTTCTTTTTTTTCTCTCCTTTTCTGCTACTTAACCCTCCCTCCTCTGGGCATTCTCTCTTGCCCTCCGTCTAAAGTGCAACACTTCACTGTCCACCACTCTCACCATACTATCCCTCCCCCTCCCCGCCCCACCCTCCTTACTCCCACCCAGTCGCCACTCCCATCATGCACTGGTGCTGCTGCTCGCAGTGTGGTTTCAGTTCTCTGAGGCTGCAGACATGTGTGCAAGTTGCATTTGTGTTGTGTGTGTGTGTGTGTGTGTGTGTGTGTGTGTGTGTGTGTGTGTGTGTGTGTGTACTGTTGACAAAGGCCTTAATGGCTGAAAGCTAGAATTGTGTGAATCTTTTTGTTGTGCCTATCACGACTCAGCATCTCCACTATATGGAGAGGAGCAACTTTCCTTCTCAAATATTATGGTTAAATTTCCAGACATTCTCTAATAGAATAGTTTTAAATAAGGCTTTAGCTTTACATCTTATTTGCTTGATTTTATCACTTGTGGAAGATTGTTATCTACGCATCATCTTACCATTTTTCTTTTTGATGTGCATCAAATTAGCAGAGTCATCTGCACATCTGATATGGATTAAGTCATCACAACACAAACATATCAGTAAAATACATCACATATAGCAAACATTTTTTCTGATTTTAATGTTACATGTAAATGCACAAAACAATGTTACTAACAACATATCAGCTTGTAACAGAACAGAGACTAATGGAACCTTCTTCTCAATAAATGAAATTTACAGTACCATTCAAATTCCAGCAAGCTTTGAAATTGTTTTCATTGTCAAAATATATATATTATTTCAGTGGGTACTTTTGAGCATGTCTATCTCATGAACACAAAATGTTTCATAACTATAAATTTTCCTCACATATGAATAGTTTCAACTACACAAAGAAACACTCTGAATACTTGTTTTCAGAAAATCTAATTCAAAACAGAATACATTATTTACTGTTGTTTTTAACACTCATTCCTAGTACCTGTCAAAACATGTCTTACAAATTACATTTTTTATATTTTGCAAGTTGATAACTAAATAAAAATTACATTTTAATAGGAAACACAAAAACTTAATAATTACGCATGTTCAAATGTTATCATTAATTGTCTCTCTTAAAAATCTTTAACTTAGTAAACAATGTGAAGATACAGTCACCAAATTAAATCTGAAATGTATTCTGAAACATGAAATGAAGATAGCATTATTTTGACTAACAGAATTTTATAGGAAGATCAAGAAATTGTGGCACTCTGTATTATCATTTGGACAACACCAGTTGTAGCAGTTATAACACTGTCAATTTTGTGGTAACACTTATGATGCTCTTTGGAGACATGTGTAAATGTTGAAGCCTAACAAGTTCTCCAAAACACTAATTTTGGTGTCAGATTGTGATGTTACGGAAAACAATCTTATGTAACATGGAGAGATCAATTAACATCATGATTTAACAGAAAAATGCAGATTCCAGGCAGACTTATTAAACAAGCATGAGCCTATTACTGATGATTTCATTACACTTCCGCTGGACACCAAAGCTGATAAATAGATGAGTCAATATCATTTACTTTGTTGGTATGCTTTTACTCTTGAACTTATAAATACCTGGTATTGTACCATGGGGTAGCTTGTTTACTGTGCCAATGAAATATAAACTAACAAAGGTAAAGAATATGATAAGCTGCAATTTGTAGCATACTGTATGAAAATTCACAACTCTATGACTAAGAAAGAAACTTACGTCATGTATTGTGAAAAATCTGAGGGTTTTGGAAAATTACAGTTTTTTGTCCAGAAAGTCATCAACAAAATGGAAACAGTGGTTTACTAGAAGTGCTTTCAGTTTATATTTATTTGGTGAAGCATTTTACTGACTTGATATTTTTGGGGAGGAGATTGCATATTTTTATTCCTATGTAAGGTTTGCATACAGGTTTGAGTTGTGTGCTATAATTTGTAATCACACTTTATATATAGTATTATAGGGTTGGGGGATTGATGTAGATTTCTGTGTAATGATTCTAAGTATTGTGCTATAAAACATGTTGACTGCCTTAATTGTATAAATAAATGAGGGGGGCAAGATTTCAAAATATGAGATACTGTTTTACAGTATTTCTTCTTAGGTGCCATTGTTCTCATTACTTGTTTCTGTAACGTAAATATCATGTGGGACTTTGAACAATTCATATTGAAAATCATGCTGTGGCTAATGACATCTTCAATTTTTTTTTGTAGACAAGCCTTAAATATTAATGGTGGCAATAAAAGAAATATTTTGCTGAGATGTTTCAATAACACTTCTGTTACTACCAAATCTGTATCTGTATAACAATGTGTAACATTCTGTTTTGCCTGGAAGTTCATTCTTACAGTTATCACCTCCTCAGTATGGCCTTGATGAAAAGCTTGCTAGGCATCTGCTTCCCTCAGGACTAATTTTCTGTCTATTGCCCTTAGTTACAGCCTGCACATGGATATACTATAGGTTTCTATTTGATTTGGTCATGTGTTCTCAGAAGCAACTTTCTTTAGGTAAAGCATAATTCAGCATTTTGAGTTATGACATCATTGCAATTAAGAGAAATGGTGATTTGCAGGATGTTGATTTTAATTGTCTTTAATACCTGTACATGATTGCAAATTGATGTACACTTGTGATCATGCACTGACAAGCAAACCATCAAGTGTGTTTGCTGTGGTTTTTGATGAGTCTCAGGTATATTGTAGAGGGACCTGTCCTAAGTATGTGGCTACAGCCCTTTCATGCAACAGCCACTAGTTCCTGAGAAAATCAATGTTGAATTTTTATGAATACCTCCTAGCCTCATAACATTCATCATGTTTTGACCAAGTGAGCATAGTGTAGTGGCTAAGGTTCATGGCTACCATGCTGGGGGTGCAGGTTAGCCAATGCTCTGATATTTGCTTTTGGAGGCAGGTTAAAATTTTCACAAAAAAATAAATAAATAAATAAAAAAAATAAAAATGTTCCTGACTTGCTAAAGACAAATAGATAAACTGCATCAAGGGAACATTCAAACAAAATATATTCTTTAATTCTGTATCACTTTAGTGAATCTGCTTTAACAGGAATTATCAAGTATGTATGATTGACATTGAAGTTGACTGAAGAAAAAACAATATTCTTGAAGTTAAAGAAACTTTGTTTTCCAGTATTACTTCTGAAAATTACACGTGTCTGCAAGGCATTAGTAGCTTTCTTTAAATGTGTCTGTGGGTGTGGTACTCTATGAATTTCTGTTTCAGTTGCTTCTTCAACAAATACCATCCAGAATTCTGCTCTAGCATGGCAAGCAATAGTGAGTAAAATAATTCTGTAATCTATTCTGTTACAAATGAAATACACACATTAAGAAAATCTGCTGCAATCTTTGATTTATTAATAAAACTACAACAGCAAAAATGACTGCTTTTCAATAATTTTGTATGACATGCTATACAATTGTATTCTGTATGATGAAATTATAAAAAAAGTTTTGAACCTGTACTGTCAGTGTGGTAGCTGTGAACTTAACCACTCCACTACGCTCACTTGGTCGAAACCTGATGAAAATTAGGAGTATTGGAGGTACACACAGAACTTCAACATTGGCTGAAAATCCTCTAGCCATGTACTCAAGACAGGTCTCTCTACAATACACTGAAGACTCATCAGAACCTGTGATTAACAGGTCTGACGAGCTGCTTGTGAGATTACAGGGAATTAAAATTATAATTCAGTATCCTGGAAATAAACAGCTAGATGACAGAGCACTCTTGTGGCCACAGTGAATACTACAGTATAGATCAGCATGTCATGTGGCTGGGAAATCATCAGAAATTCCACATACATTTGATATTTTAGTAGAATGTGAGAGGGAGAACACACATGCTATTGGTATATTTCATCATGGCTCAGTTCACAGTACGTTATGAATGGGGCACTTCATTCAGCAGTAGTGGACTTTTCATGTGCCAACATGTCAATGAGTATCTGAGGTGAGGGCCAACTGCCATGCACAGTGTCATGGCAGGGACCACCAACTGACTAAAGCAGGTCATAACAGCAGGAAGTTGGACAACAGAGTAGCAAGTCACTTACCAATTCATTCCCTAAGAACAGTACCTCAGTCATGCTACCTGGATGTACCTGACTTGTGAATCTCTGCTTGCCACTTGCTAAAAGGCATAGAGATTAGGGTAGATACAGAAAACCTTTGTTTTATGACTGAACCACGAAAAAAGGTCTCTTTGAGAAGTACAGACAGATATATTTTGATGGCAAAAATATTAGAACTGGTGATGAGATGTGACTCTTCGCAACCAAAGTCTGCTACAGCACACATTTTTATTCAAAATCTAAGTAGTGGCCATGGAAGAACCCAGAAACTTTGCAATGAAATCCACTTAAAATGAGGAAAAAAGATCTAATTTTGTATTTTATCCTCTATTCAGTTTGTAAGTTACATCATCACCACCATATCACCATCATTATCAGGTGAAAAGCATCTTTCACACAGCTATTTTTTGTGGCAGGCATCTGTGTTTCTCTCAGTATCATATGAGGAAGCCAAGGCCTGAAAGAGCAGGAACAACAATTTGTGTGCTGCTTGCTGAGATGGAAAATTGTATATATTTCTCGCTGTACATCAATCACACAGTGTTGTGTTTACGTACAGTGAAGAGCAAATGTGATATTCCACTGCTAATACAAAAAATTTCCCATGTTTGTCACTAAAATTGATTGTGTAAAATATGGTTTCCACCTAATCACAATGATATAACTGCCAAAAAATGTAATGGATGAAGTATAGAATTTTCAACTGACACAGAATTAATATATATCATTTTCATTACTGATTCATTAACAGTTCAGCCTTCAAAACAATGGTTCATCATTTTTAGACATTTAAGGACAGTTACACTCAAATGTTTAAGTAATTATGTGTGTGATATCATTCTGATTCTGTAACATCTAATTACAAATAAACTTATTCTTTTTATTTTTGGATTTGCTGTTCACTACTTCAAAGAGTTCTTATTCAAAAACAAGAGAACAGTTGATCATCAATCATGTTCAGTTTTGAAAACTGTGCAGGTTTTACTATAAAAATACGTTTTCATTTCTAAATATTGAACTAACTCTTCTATTACATAACCCTTGGGCTTCACATCACTAGTTTATCAGTGGACATTATCCCCCTTCATTATTTGCTAAGTTCCAGTAATATGAGACATTTAACAGTGCTAAGGTCCCCCCCCCCCCCCTCCTCACGCTCCAAAAAAAAAAAAAAAAAACATTACTGTACCACTGAACATCTGGCAATAAACCTGAGGTGACAAAGTGATATGCACATATATGGTAGATGCCAGTAGTATCATGTATACAAGGTAAATTGGGCAGCGCATTGGCAGAGCCGTCATTTGTACTTAGAGGATTCAGGTGAAAAGATGTCCAACATGATAATGCCGCATGACGTGAATTAACAGACTTTGAACATAGGATAATAGTTGGAGCTAGACACATGAGACATTCTATTTTGGAAATCGTTAGGGATTTCACTATTCCAAGATCCACAGTGTCAGGAGTGTGTTGAGAATGCCAAATTTCAGTCACTATTACGTACCAGGGAAAAGCTGATGGCTTTTACTTAATGACTGAGAGCAGTGGTGTGTGCGTGGAGCAGTCAGTGCTAAGAAGCAAGTAACACTGCATGAAATAACCGCAGAAACCAATGAGGGACATATTATGAAAGAGTTCATTAGGACAGTGCAACGAAATTTGGTGTTGATGCGCTATGGCAGCAGGTGGCTGACTCGAGTGCCGTTGCTAACAGCATAGCACCACCTGCAGTGCCCCTCCTAGGATTGTGACTGTGTCACTTGGGTCCTAGGCAACAGGAAAACTGTGGCCTGGTCAGATGAGTCCTAATTTTAGTTGGTAAGAATTGATGATAGGGTCTGAGTGTGACACGGACCCCAGTAAGCCATAGACCCAAGTTGTGAACAAGGCACTGTGCAAGCTGGTAGTGACTCCATAATGGTGTGGGCTGTGTTTACATGAAATAGACTAGGTTCTCTGGTCCAACTGAACTCAGCATTGACTGGAAATGGTTATGTTCAGTAACTTGGAGACCACTTGTCGCCATTCATGCACTTCATATTCATGAACAATGATGGAATTGTAACTCTTCAGGCTTTCCAGGTGATCTAATGACATCTTGGGTTGTTGGGTGTTCTGCCGGATGTCAGCATCGTACTTGCAAGTACGACGCTGATATCTGGCAGAACACCCGACAACCCAAGATGTCAATGATGGAATTATTATGAATGACAATGTGCAATGCCACCAGGCCATAATTGTTTGCAATTGGTTTGAAAACAGTTCTGTACAGTTCAAGCAAATGATTTGGCTACCCAGATCACTCAACATGAATCCTATCAAACATTTGTGAGACATAGTCAAGAGGTCCTCCCCCATGAGCCATGTACCTTGCTGTTGGTGGGGAGGCTTGTGTGCCTCAGTGATACATATAGCTGTACCGTAGGTGCAACCACTATGGAGGGGTATCTGTTGAGAGGCCAGACAAACGTGTGGTTCCTGAAGAGGGGCAGCAGCCTTTTCAGTAGTTGCAGGGGCAACAGTCTGGATGACTGACCGATCTGGCTTTGTTACACTAACCAAAACGACCTTGCTGTGCTGGTACTGCGAACGGCTGAAAGCAAGGGGAAACTACAGCCGTAATTTTTTCCGAGGGCATGCAGCTTTACTGTATGATTAAATGATGATGGCGTCCTCTTGGGTAAAATATTCCGGAGGTAAAATAGTCCCCCATTCGGATCTCTGGGCGAGGACTACTCAAAAGGGCGTCGTTATCAGGAGAAAGAAAACTGCCGTTCTCCGGATCACAGCATGGAATGTCAGATCCCTTAATCAGGCAGGTGGGTGAGAAAATTTAAAAAGGGAAATGGATAGATTACAGTTAGATATTGTGGGAATTAGTGAAGTCTGATGACAGGAGGAACTAGACTTTTGGTCAGGTGAATACAGGGCTATAAATACAAAATCAAATAGGGGTAATGCAGGAGTAGGTTTAATAATGAATAAAAAAATAGGAGTGCAGGTAAGCTACTACAAACAGCATAGTGAACACATTATTGTGGCCAAGATAGACACAAAGCCCACTCCTGCTACAGTAGTACAAGTTTATATGCCAACTAGTTCTGCAGATGATGAAGAAATAGATGAAATGTATGATGAGTTAAAAGAAATTGTTCAGATAGTGAAGTGAGACAAAAATTAAATAGTCACACGTGACTGGAATTCGATAGTAGGAAAAGGGAGAGAAGGAAACTTAGTAGATGAACATGGATTGGAGGTAAGAAATGAAAGAGGAAGCCATCTGGTAGAATTTTGCACACAGCATAACTTAATCATAGCTAACACTTGGTTCAAGAATCATGAAAGAAGCTTGTATACATGGAAGAAGCCTGGAGATGCTAGAAGGTATCAGATAGATTATATAATGGTAAGACAGGGATTTAGGAACCAGGTTTTAAATTGTAATACATTTCCAGGGGCAGATGTGGACTCTGACCACAATCTATTGGTTATGAACTGTAGATTAAAACTGAAGAAAGTGCAGAAAGGTGGGAATTTAAGGAGATGGGGCCTGGATAAACTGACTAAACCAGAGGTTGTACAGAGTTTCAGGCAGAGCATAAGGGAACAATTGACAGGAATGGGGGAAAGAAAAACAGTAGGAGAAGAATGGGTACCTTTGAGGGATGAAGTAGAGAAGGCAGCAGAGGATCAAGTAGGTAAAACGACGAGGGCTAGTAGAAATCCTTGGGTAACAGAAGAAATATTGAATTTAATTGATGACAAGAGAAAAAAAAATTCAGCAAATGAAGCAGGCAAAAAGGAATACAAACATCTCAAAAATGAGATTGACAGGAAGTGCAAAATGGCTAAGCAGGGATGGCTAGAGGACAAATGTAAGGATGTAGAGGCTTATCTCACTAGGGCCAAGATAGATACTGCCTACAGGAAAATTAAAGAGACCTTTGGAGAAAAGAGAACCACTTGTATGAATATCAGGAGCTCAGATGGAAACCCAGTTCTAAGCAAAGAAGGGAAAGCAGAAAGGTTTAAGGTGTATATAGAGGGTCTATACAAGGGCGATCTACTTGAGGACAATATTATGGAAATGGAAGAGGATGTAGATGAAGATGAAATGGGATATACGATACTGCTTGAAGAGTTTGACAGAGCACTGAAAGACCTGAGTTGAAACAAGGCCCCGGGAGTAGACAACATTCCATTAGAACTACTGACAGCCTTGGGAGAGCCAGTCCTGACAAAACTCTACCATCTGGTGAGCAAGATGTATGAGACAGGTGAAATACCCTCAGACTTCAAGAAGAATATAATAATTCCAATACCAAATAAAGCAAGTGTTGACAGATGTGAAAAATACCAAATTATCAGCTTAATAAATCACAGTGTAGTGCCCCCAGAATTTTACCAAAGTCCGGAGACACTTGCGGTCCAGCCATTTTGAACAAGTGTTATTTTAAAGCAGGGCATAAGGATGAGCATGGGATACTGCACCCATTTTTTGTTTGTGCAGGCGAAACTGAAAGGGAGATAGTTCGTTGGCGCTGGAAAGTGTTCAGCGCGACCTGCAAAGAATGAACAAATACGGCCCGGAAGCTCCGTGGTCGGCTGCTGAGAGTAATGTAGCTATGTATTGTTGAAAAACAAATGGAGTGACTTGAGATAGTGACTGTTTTAGTAGACATTTAACTGTTGTTGAGAGTACATGGACTGGATGTGAATAGTCAGCCACGATAAAAGCTTATGTATTAATTGTGTTCAAAAATGTGTAATTAACTGATCCTGGGTGCCCGGTAATGTGTGGGCTTACGTCGTAAAGTCTAGTTGTTTTTTTGTACAAAGTGGAAATAAACATGTTCTGATGCATTGAATGATATTCCACGAGTAGCGTATTTTTAAATAAGAAGAGAGAGAGAGAGAAAGAGCGAGAGAGTGAAAATTTCCCCTTCCCAGCAGTGAAACCTTCGGAGAAGCGTCCGGTGCTAGCAGAAGACATCGGCGCTGCTAGAAAGCAGAACCAGCATTCTTCAACAAGTAAGTCCATGAAAACGCTTAACCTGTGTAGAGGGAGCTTAACATTACACTGGGCCACTGCAACAGCTGCTAAATTCTAACGTGAATTCTTTACAGACAAATGGAATAACTGGTAGAAGCTGACCTCGGGGAAGATCAGTCTGGATTCCGTAGAAATATTGGAACACATGAGGCAATACTGACCCTATGACTTATCTTAGAAGAAAGATTAAGGAAAGATCAACCTATGTTTCTAGCATTTGTAGACTTAGAGAAAGCTTTTGACAATGTTGACTGGAATACTCTCTTTCAGATTCTGAAGGTGGCAGGGGTAAAATACTGGGAGCGAAAGGCTATCTACAAGTTGTACAGAAACCAGATGGCAGTTATAAGAGTCGAGGGACATGAAAGGGAAGCATCGGTTGGGAAGGGAGTGAGACGGTTGTAGCCTCTCCTCATTGCTATTCAACCTGTATAGTGAGCAAGCGGAAGGCAACGGAATACCACCACAGATTATCTTCCCTGCATAATGCAGTCTCCATTTTATGCACAAAAATGGCTTCCTCTCATGTTAAATCAGTGTTCGGAAGTAAAATAGTCCCCCATTTTTATCACCGGGGTGGGGGTGGGGGGGACTTGAAAGGAGGCAAAAAATCAAAACGAGAATTGGTACTTGGAATGTTAGAACTCTGCTACAAGCAGGAAAACTATAAAACCTTAAAACATAGATGGAAAAGAATCATATGGACCTCGTAGGAGTTGCTGAGGTAAGGTGGAATGGACATGGGGAGTTGCAGTCAGATGCATATGTGCTGTACTACTCAGGAGGAGAAGTAAAAGGAATGAATGGAGTAGGAATGATTGTGACAAAGGAATTGGCTAACTGTGTGGAATATGTAGACTATGCAAATGAGTGGGTTATTGGTGTAAGGCTGAAAGGAGCACAAAAAGATTTACTGATTGTCCAGGTGTATATGCCAACTTCAGAACATGATGACCAAATTGTAGAGGAAACGTACAATGTAATAGAGAGAATAATGGATGAAAATAAAAAATGCTGCAAAATAGTAATGGGAGACTGGAACACCATTGTGGGAAAAGGGAAAGAGGGTAACATAGTAGGCAGTCAAGGTCTTGGAAAGAGAAATGATAAAGGTGAACAGCTAATTGACTTCTGCTGGGAAAGGCAGCTGATAGCGGCAAACACATGGTTCAGGAACCACAAGAGGAAGCTCTACACTTGGAAATCACCAAGAGATAAATACAGAAACCAAATTGATTTTATAGTGGTAGAAGAAAGATACAGGAATAGAATCAAGAAGGTGCACACATTACCAGGTGCAGATATTAATAGTGACCACAACTTACTTATGGCAGAAATAGAAATAAGAATGAAAAAACTGAAGAAGGCGACCATGGTGAAAAAGTGGGAGCTAGAGAAGATAAGATCCAACAAAGAACAAATTACAGAAATGCTGTCTCAGGAGTTTCTAAACACGTTACGAGACAAAGAACCACCTGATAATGCCAATGAGTACTGGAATATGCTGAAAGAAGGAATCATTAATGCAGGACAGCAAAATATAGGATGTGTAAAAGGGAAAAGGTCAAAAAAAACATGGGTCACACAAGAAATGATTTCCAAGATGGAGGAGAGAAGAAAATTGAAAAACAAGAGCACTGAGGATGCAAGAAAGGTATACAGAAGGTTAAATAATGAACTGCGAAGAGAAACAGAGCAGGCTAGGAAAAAATGGCTAAAAGAGGATTGTGATGAAACTGAAGAACTGGACAGGAAGGGAAGATACGACTTACTATACAACAGAGTAAAGACTATGAAATGGGGGCAAAACAGAGCGGGAAGTGCTACTATGGAAATTTTGAGTAAAGATGAAGAGGTAGTGTACAAAGATCATGACGATGTCCTCCAGAGATGGGAAGAATATCTAAAAGAGCTATATGACACAAATAGCAAACCAGAAATCTGGAACTTGAATCACACAACACTGTAAGAGATGACAAGAAAGTACCAACAACCGTAATGGAACAAGTAAAGTCTGCCATAGCTGCAATGAAAAATGGCAAAGCGGTAAGCACAGACATGATACCGGGAGAAATATTAAAATGCTTCAACCAAGATGGAATAAGAGAAATATTGAGATTATGTAATAAAATATATGACAGTGGTGAATGGCCTGAGGACTTTCTGACAACAGTAATGATTCCATTACCGAAAAAACAAGTAACCAAGAAATGCAGCGAGCACAGGACAATCAGCCTCATTTCACATGCAGCCAAAGTGATGTTAAGAATACTTAATAAAAGACTTGAAAAAGTAATGGAGGAGAATCTTGGTGAGGAGCAGTTTGGCTTTAGATAGAATACAGGCACCAGAGACGCAATAGGGCTCCTACAAATCCTGGGAGAAAGGTTTATTGAAAAAGTTATTTGACAATGTGGTTTGGGACAAGCTGGCGACTATAATGAGGGAAAGGAGAGTGGACTGGAAATCCAGAAGACTTGTAAACTAATTATATCTTGAAACTTCCTGGCAGATTAGAACCGTGTCCCGGTCCGAGACTCGAACTCGGGACATTTGCCTTTCGCGGGCTCTCTCCTGCGAGCTTCTGTTAAGTTTGGAAGGTAGGAGACGAGGTACTGACAGAAGTAAAGCTGTGAGGACGGGGCATGAGTTGTGCTTAGGTAGAGCACTTGCCCGCGAAAGGCAAAGGTCTCGAGTTCGAGTCTCGATCCGGCACACAGTTTTAATCTGCCAGGAAGTTTCATATCAGCGCACACTCTGCTGTAGAGTGAAAATTTCGTTCTAGTAATTATATCTTAATCAAAAAGTTTCAGTTAATGTGCGAGGAGAAAGTACAAACTGGATCGGACTAGGAAAACGAGTAAGACAAGTATGCTGTCTATCACCTACTCTTTTCGACCTCTACTTGGAAAGTATGATTGACCGATGCACATTAGATGACAAAGGTGTAGAAATTGGAGGAAGAAGACTAGGGTGTTTGAGGTTTCCTGATGACATGGTCCTTCTAGCCACAGGGGAAAAAAGAATTACAGGATTTGGTGGACATCATTGAAACTAACGGAAAAAATATGGAATGAAAATTAACACAAATAAAACAAAAGTATTGGCACTAGGAGGAAATAAGGAAATAAAAATTATCCTGAATGGAGAAATACTAGAACAGGTGCAAAATTTTAAGTATCTTTGAAGCATGATAGACACCTACTGCAAGTGCACCACAGAAATTAAAACAAGGATAGCAATGGCAAAAGAGGTGTTTTATAAGAAAATGAGAATTTTCTGCAGTGGTCTGGACAGAGAACTCAGGAAGAGACTCATAATATGTCTTGTATGGAGTGTTCTTCTATATGGCACTGAAACATGGACTATGAGGAAGAAAGACAGAGAAAGGCTGGAGGCTTTTGAGATCTGGACATGGCGGAGGGTGGAAAGAATAAGTTGGATGGACAGAGTAAAAAAATGAAGAGGTACTGAGAAGAGTGGGAGAGAAAAGAAAGTTACTAGATGTAATAAAGAGAAGAAAAAGAAATTGGATTGGGCATATATTAAGAAAGAATGGCAGACTGATAAAAACAGTTTTAGGAGGTTATGTAGAAGGGAAAAGGAAGTGAGGAAGGAAGAAATTCCAGATACTGGATTACATGATGTACGGTACAACATACAGCAGCCTTAAGAAGGAAGCAATTGATTGCAGAAAATGGAGAGGCAAAGGACCTGCTAATATAGCAGATAACTGATGATGATATTGAGCAAGCAGTAAAGGAAACAAAAGAAAAATTCAGAGTAGGAATTAAAATCCATGGAGAAGAAATAAAATCTTTGAGGTTCACTGATGACATTGTAATTCTATCAGAGACAGCAAAGGACTTGGAAGAGCAGTTGAATAGAATGGACAATGTCTTGAAAGGAGGATATAAGACGAACATCAACAAAAGCAAAATGAGGATAATGGAATGTAATGAAATTAAATTGGGTGATGCTGAGGGATTTAGATTAGGA
Organism: Schistocerca piceifrons; assembly: GCF_021461385.2. Taxonomy (NCBI): domain Eukaryota; kingdom Metazoa; phylum Arthropoda; class Insecta; order Orthoptera; family Acrididae; genus Schistocerca; species Schistocerca piceifrons. Next base: position 921,498,329 of record NC_060140.1, read on the forward strand.
AATGAGACACGTAAAGTAGTAAAGGAGTTTTGCTATTTGGGGAGCAAAATAACTGATGATGGTCAAAGTAGAGAGGATATAAAATGTAGACTGTCAATGGCAAGGAAAGCGTTTCTGAAGAAGAGAAATTTGCTAACATCAAGTATAGATTTAAGTGTCAGGAAGTCGTTTCTGAAAGTATTTGTGTGGAGTGTAGTCATGTATGGAAGTGAAACATGGACGATAAATGGTTTTGGACAAGAAGATAATAGAAACTTTCAAAATGTGGTGCTACAGAAGAATGCTGAAGGTTAGATGGGTAGATCACATAACTAATGAAAGGGTTTGAACAGAAATGGGGAGCAGAGGAGTTTGTGGCACAACTTGACTAGAAGAAGGGATCAATTGATTGGGCATGTTCTGAGGCATCAAGAGATCACCAATTTAGTATTTGAGGGCAGTGTGGAGGGTAAAAATCATAGAGGGAGACCAAGAGATGAATACACTAAACGGATTCAGAAGGGTGTAGGTTGCGGTAGGTTCCGAGAGATGAAGAAGCTTGTACAGGATAGAGTAGCATGGAGAGCTGCATCAAACCAGTCTCCGGACTGAAGACCACAACCACACCAACAACAACAACAACAACAACAACAGTCAAGAGGTCAGTTCATGCCCAAAATTCTGTACCAGAAACACTTTCGTGATTATGGATGGCTATAGACATCCCAGTTGAGCAGTCTGCCTTTGGCAGGGGAGTGGTCAGATGTCTGTCATGTTTACATCCTTGCTGTGTTATTGCATGCATGATGTGGTTTAAAGTCACCTCTGTGCAGCTTACATTCTTTGATGCACCATGACATTTTCACAACAAAAGTTCACATTAAAGTTAAGTTATATGATCAAGTATCCATGACCAAAAGCATTGAGAATTGACAGTGTTCACAAGATGACGTTATCATCGGTAATCATGATCTAACAGGGATTCACCTCTTCATCGTGAGTAGCATGGTCTATGTGAAACTGGTGGATGATGTGGCTTGTGAAAGGAGTCTCAAAAAGATGAGGGAACTTCACTCCTGATGTTCAGATGGACACATTATCCCTGTGCAAGTGGAAAATGCAAGGCTTGGTCAGAGGATGGTCTGTGTGTCCAAACTGTTGTTTGATGTGACAGCAGAGGCGGTGATTGTGGCATTGACCCTGTGGCAGTGTGATGAGCCATATGGCAGAAAAATGGGCATGCTTTACGATGCACCCAGTTCTCAACAGGATGTGCCAGGTGTACGTAGACCTTACTAAACAAGTCCCATTCTATTTGAACTTCAGCAGATGTCATGCCATCATAATTTACAATGACCAGCCAAAGACCTGTTCGGGATGTGAGCAAGACGACATCTCCAATCAATCTTAATGCAATGTCACATCACACAACTGCTGACAGGAGAAGAGAAGTCGCCTGATTGGCTGACATATGTGTGGCCCTTCTTTCTGTTTCATCTGATCATTGACTGTGAATAGAAGTGACACCTTCAGTCAATCCCAGGCAGCCTCGGATGCAGCCACAGGACGCTACAGACAGACATTCTGCAGAGCCAGAGTACCTCCACCTCCCACCCCCGGCAACAGTCTTGCAATGAGGAGTGGGGACAATCCTGCAGGAGAGGTTCGCCACCGTAGATTTGGTGGTGAGAGTCAACACCTTTGTACCTGATGACAATGAGCCCCAATCAATGTCAGATACTGTCATTCATGTCTGAAAAGAAAAGGTTCCAAAATGATGGAAGAAATGGCGGCTGGCTCCATTTGATACCTGTAGAACAACATCTACAGACGATGAAGATCTTGATGGTGGTGACCATCCCCAGAAGGATGATATGACTGTTGATTCCCCTGATGAGATTTGATTGGTAGTGGATTCAGAGACGCATCACAGCATTACACCACCTGATGGACTGTGTATGAATTCAGTATCTGACCCCATCATGGACGTGCTGCAACCTTAATTATGAGGGACAATCACAGCATGAGACTGACTGTATGGACCAACAATATCAAGGACAAGGCTTTCACAGCTGTAATTAAAGCAGTGGCAGTTGCTTCACATCACAACATTTAAATGCCATTTGACATAGGAGGGGACCCATTGTTGACAGTGGGGCCTTCTTCAGGTCTCCCATCTCCACCCCACCCAGCAGGTGCAAAAAGTACCAGTACCTCCACATGCCATACCTACCAAATTGGCACTCAAAACCTCAGTACCATCAGTTCCAAGGTCAATCTGCAGATGTTTTGTGACATGTTGCGGGCAGTAGATCTCGATGTAACACTCCTCCAGAAAATGCACCTCAACCAGTGCCTGTCTGTTTATGGATACAACATTTACAAAGTGCTGTGCACAGATAATGATAGCATATGGCCTTTCTTGTGAAGGAAGGCATAATGATCGATGGTGTGACCTATTTCCCATCAGCACAAGAATTTGCTATGACATATCGGGGCATAGGATTGTGAACATGTATGCCCTCTCTGGCACAGACAACATGAGAGACCGTTCAAGATTTTATGCAGAGGATTGTACACCCTTATTTGAGGGATGCTATGAGAATATCATCTTAGGGGGCAACTTAAATTGTGTCCTATCACTGCAGGATCAAATACCACACTTTAGCATATGCAGATAACTGCAACAGCTGATGCAAGACCTTCATGCAACAGCTGATGCAAGACCTTCACCATTTTCAATAACTGGTAGAATAGTCACAGCAATTGGTTGGGATACACATAGATTGCTAGTCATTTGGTGAGTCACCTTGACAAGGTCTGTGTCTCCTAGCGACCTACAGTGGAGACACTTGATGCTGAGATATGGATGACACCTGATATATGGATGACACCTACCTCTGCATTATTTCTCTCCCTTGACAGATAGTGTGGTGGAGTAGGAGCTCATGGAGGATGATTGTAGTGCTCCTAGATGATCCAGAGCAATGGCAGAGGATAGTGGAGACCTGGAGGAACTGTGAGAGGTGGCATTTGACATTTACTTCTATGACCAGTGGTGGCTTGGTTGTGAAAAACCAGTGCTGGAGCATGTGATAATGAATTGTGGTTGAGAGGCTATGTGTTGGTTAATGGGGCAGTGTGGAATACCATTTTATGCTATTGTGGGAGATATCTGCCCAGCCACCATTGCAAAGATGTCAGGCTTTGGAAGCAAAGATCACTCCCTTTACATGGTGTCATCTTGAGGGCATGATTATGTGTGTTCATAGTCAAGACAGGATCTGGGGTGCACCACTGGCCATGCATGACATTATCCACAAACGTGGCAGATGTTAAAGAGCACTGATTGCCTTGCTGGATATGTGGGATGGCCAGAACCTGATGACCCAAAAGGATATCACCAACACCTTCTTGGATCATTACTGATGATTCTGCACCACAGAAGACCACAATGCTACAGACATAGATGCTCTGCTAGCTGCCTCAGATCCTTGATGGAGAAGTGGTGCTGACCTTCATGGAGGACCTCCATGGTGGAGTACATTGCTGATTACCTTTATGAAGGGATGGCCAACAAACTGCCAGGCCCTTATGATGCCTGTTGGGTTATGATATATTAAGAACTGATGAACCCTGCAGTACAGGTACCACCTGCCTTTGTTGACGGCATCCTGACATCAGTCCCGAAGTTGTGTGCGGGAAGGGAAGTTGACCATTACCGGCCTCTTATGCTGCTCATCAGTGATTTCAAAGCCTTAGAAGAATTCGGGCTTCCCACATTCAGAGTGTCCTGCACTAAGTCATCTCTACAGATCAGATGTGTCTTGGTGGTAACAGCAACATCCACATAGCGTTCAGGCATTCAGTGATTACCATGATGTCATCACACTGATGGAGGCATGTCACACTGATGGGGCCTTAGTATCAGTGGTCTTTGACAACACTTTCATTAGGGAATATCATGACTATCTTGGGAAGGTGATGCAGCAGCTGGTATTCCCCCAATTCTCCATAAATACAATCATATGCCTTCTGCATGGTGCAACTGTGCAAGCAATGATAAATAGGCACATAGCAGGCAAGATCACTGTCGGCCACTCTGTGAGGCAAGGATGCCCCCTGTTGGTGATTATGTACGCCATTGACATTGAGCCAGTGGTACATGGACTATGATGCCAGCTGCAGAGACTTATGTTGTGAGACTGTACCTTCATCTGGGATGTATGTGTGGATGATCTGGTATTTTTAATGCATACACCAGACGAATTCCAAAGATAACAGGACTGAACTTGGAGAAGTCTGGGGCAATGGTCATTGGCAGCAGCCTCCCAGAATGGAGCTTGGCCCCATACTCATTCTGGGATAAAATGAAATGTTTTGGGGCTATCATTATGCATGACAGTTGTCAAATAGCACATCTGGCCTATACTCATCTCCTACAAGGCATATGCACAGATGCCCATTGCAATTTGCTTGATCTTTGAATGTGGTCCAACTGGTGACTTACATCAATGTCTATCTAGTGTCCTGGACACCCCAACTGGCTATGGTCCACCCGATACTGAAGATGCTAGCCTGCAGTTTACAGGTGATCTTTGGTTACTTTGCCAATGTTAGAATGATTGTCAAAGTATGATATGATATGCTCATCATCCTTACTACAAAGGGTTGTCTCAGAACGATCAGTATGTGGGTTAGAGCAGCTGCTTTATATGCTGATACAATGATGAAGATGTGGAGTCAATGCCAGCACAGCTTCATGGGAACTCTGATTGAAGAACTGGCCCCTGCCTTCCACAAAGCACCAGTTGCAGTGGCACATATTTTGTTGACACTGTCTCACCTTAAGGAGTCTCTTGTAGACTTCAGTTATGTCAACGTTGACCTACTGAGTGACCGTCTGCAGAGATCCCATGATGTTTGTTGCCAGATGATGTGAGGGCATCCCCAAAGTGGAATAGAAAACTGTCTACCCTTGTTTACTTGGCCTGTGGTTGGGTGTTCAGTGTGTAGTGCACTTCTCTATTCCGGCACCAGAGTGGCCTGGTATTTGGCGGTCAACCACAAATATATGAATCACCAAAGACTACATTCCATACATGTGACAGATTTTCCATTATGTCCTGAGTTCCATCTACCTGATACAAATGAACACTCTCTGGAATGTGGGTCTGTTGTGGAGGTGGGGGAGACTGAGGTTGGTCCTCATTCAGTGAATGACATCTACAGCAGTGACTCTGATATCCCTTCTAATCCCAGATATAAAGATTTGTCCAAGTACTAATATGAATGCAGTGATAAGGATTGAGGGTCTGGCCATATTGTATCTTCACTGCAATGCTGAGAAACACTTTCTCGACTTTTGGACCTTCATATTGGTACCATCCACTTGTCTACAATGTCACCCACCCTACTGTCAATACTTTGCTAATTACCTAGACTGTGTCTTCTTCAAATCTCCTCACTGTTGGGGTGTACTGGGTATGAGAAGTTAACAAAACAGAGTCGAACAAATGACAGAACCATATGAACCCTTTCTTTGTGAAGACATGCCTGGCCCTAATGTTGAATTAGAAGAATACTTGGACATGTTGATCAATGGTGGCAGTGGGTGTAGTGTCTAATGTTGGTACTGCTGGAAGGGTGGCCTTTACATTCTATTTAAACTTTAATTCTGTTTTTTTGTTCTGTTACCCCTAGAATAGAAGGTCACCATTTTATAAATAAAGATGTTTTGTTTAACCTGCCTTCCTGCTCTACACACACAAGAACCATTACTGGAGAGGGTGGTTCAGGGACGGGAAAGGGTAGGCATCATGGTCAGGCCATGGGTTTCGACCCCTGCCCACCCTGTCTCCACCAGCCTGAAGCCGACTACTCTACTTCCTTTTCTAAAAAAGATAAAAATATATAAAAATTATTAAAAGGAACCAAATGAATAAAATAAAGAAAGGAAAGAGAGGAAAAAGTGGTCTGGTTTTAAACAAATTGCCTAGGGGTAGCACCTTTAATCTGTAATCAAAACATCTACAGCCCTAGGTTCAAACCTCAGCACCCCTTAAATTCTGAATAAAAATCATTAGCAATGGTGGCCAAATACTTCTGTCATAAGTCACCTTCCGTCTGCCAACAGCCTTACTAAAGAGGGCGAAGGAGCAAGTGGTTCAGGGTACTCTTTAGCCCTTCGGGTGGAAATTGCCCCTAAAAGGCAGAATAATCATCAATAATTGATGGCATGAGGAAGGAGAAGGCAATGGAGACCAACACTTTAAAAACACATAACTTGAATCTACAGGACATGTGGCCTGGAACTGAAAAAATGACATGAAGGTGAATCTCTGGGAAGTGGCTGCCAAGGGGGAAGCTGAACTTGAGGAATGGTTGATTAAATAATGAAAGGATAATGTTCTGTGACTTAGTGTGAGGAATGTCAAGAATTTAAATGTGGTAGGGAAGCTAGAAAATCTGAAAAGCAAATGCTAAGTCTCAGTCTAGACATGGGAGTCATCATTGAAGTGAAATGGAAAGAAGAACAGGATTTCCAGTCAGATGAGTATAGGGTAATGTCAGTGATAGCAGACGCAATATAACAGGAATAGAATTTGCTATGAATAGCAAGGTAGGACAGAGAGTGAGTTACTGTGAACAGTTCACTGATAGGGTTGTTCTCATTAGAATCAACAGCAAGCCAACACCGAAAATTCTAGTTCAGGAATATATGACAAAGTCACAAGCCAAAGATGAAGAGATAGAGAAAGTGTATGAGAATACTGAACAGGTAATTCAGTATGTAAAGGGAGATGAAAATCTAATAATCATGGGTGACTGGAATATGTTTATAAGGGAAGGAGTAGAAGAAAGAGTTAAATGAGAATATATGCTTGGTAGTAGGTGAAGTGTTTTTTCTTGTCTTGTTTTAGGGTTTTATGTAGCTGGTGGTTTGCTCCTTGTAGCTGAAGCTGCATCAGAATGCTTCATAAGATCTATCATCTGATGTAACGTTTGATGTATTTACCTTTTTCTTTCAGTATAGTTGCGGTAGTTGATTCTATTGAAGTAGAGATCTTGCTAATCAGTGCCTCTGATATCCCATGTGTGTCAAAGGAAAGACTTGATTTCTTTACATTCCTCTCATATCAAGAGAAATCACATCCACTGCTTGCCTTCTAGAAACGTATTTCCTTAAATGGGTATACAGATCATTATTATGACTCTTGGATTTGAGTAGAATGCACTTGTATGTGACACACACCTTGAAGGTTCAGTGTGATTAGATTAGATTAGTACTTGTTCCATAGATCATGAATACAACACTTCGTAATGATGTGGAACATGTGTCAGGTTAATAAGAGGTGTCTATACAAGATATTATATAACACAAAATATTACACTACACTTAATATTTATTTATTTATTTTTATTCTTTTATTTTTTAATTTTTTGTTGGGTTGGGGAAATTACCCACTTACTGTATCCAAAAATTCATCTAATGAGTAGAAGGAGTTGCCATTAAGAAATTCTTTTAATTTCCTTTTAAATGCTATATGGCTATCTGTCAGACTTTGGATGCTATTAGGTAAGTGACCAAAGACTTTCGTGGCAGCATAATTTACCCCCTTCTGAGCCAAAGTTAGATTTAACCTTGAGTAGTGAAGATCATCCTTTCTCCTAGTGTTGTAGCCATGTACACTGCTATTACTTTTGAATTCGTTTGGATTGTTAATAACAAATTTCATAAGTGAATATATACATTATGAGGCTACAGTGAAGATCTCTAGCTCTTTAAATAAGCATCTGCAGGATGATCCTGGATGAGCTCCAGCAATTATTCTGATTACAAGCTTTTGTGCAATGAACACTCTTTTACTCAATGATGAGTTACCCCAGAATATGATGCCATACAAAATCAGAGAATGAAAATAGGTGTGGTAAGCTAATTTACTGATGTGTATATCGCTAAAATTTGCAATGACCCTAATAGCATAAGTAGCTGAATTCAAACGTTCCAGCAGATCATCAGTGTGTTTTTTCCAGTTCAACCCCTCGTCAATGCATATACCTAGAAATCTTGAATATTCTACATTAGCTACCGATTTCTGATCAAAGTCTATATTTATTAATGGTGTCATTCCATTTACTGTGTGGAACTGTATATACTGTGTTTTGTCAAAGTTTAATGAGAGCCCATTTGCAGAGAACCACTTAATGATTTTCTGAAAAACATCATTTACAATTTCACCAGTTAATTCTTGTCTGTTGGGTGTGATAGCTATACTTGTATCATCGGCAAAAGTACCAGCTTTGCATATTCTGAATATAGAATGGCAAGTCATTAATATATATTAACAACAGCAGAGAACTCAAGACCGAATCTTGTGGCACCCCATTCTTGATTGTTCCCCAGTTTGATATAGCACCAGTTTTTTGCACATTATGTAAACTGCTTATTTCAACTTTCTGCACTCTTCCAGTTAGGTATGATTTAAACCATTTGAGCACTGTCCCATACATACCACAGTACTTGAGCTTATCTAGAAGTATTCCATGATTTACACAATCAAAAGCCTTTGAGAGATCACAGATGTCCCAACAGGTCACTTCTGGTTACTCAGAGCATTTAATATTCCCTTGAAAAACCTTTCTGGAAACCAAACTGACATTTTGTTGAAACTTTATTTTTACAAAGGTGTGAAGCTACTCTACAATACATTACTTTTTCAAGAACTTTGGATAAGGGAATCAGAAGAGAGATTGGGTGGTACTTTTGACATCAGACGTATCCCCTTTTTTATGCAGTGGTTTAACAATGGTATACTTCAGTCTATTTGGGAAAATACCCTGCTTCAGAGAGCTACTACATATGTGGCTAAGAATCACACTTATCTCTTGGGAACAAGCTTTTATTATCCTGCTAGAAATGCCATCAATTCCATGTGAGCTTTTATTCTCGAGAGAGTTTATTATCTTTCTAATTTCAGAAGGAGAGGTCGGTGGAATTTCAATTGTATCAAATTGTGTGGGTAAGGTCTCTTCCATTAACTGCCTTGCTTCTTCTAATGAACATTTGATCCTATTTGCTCTACAACATTTAAAAAATGATTATTCAAAATGTTTTCGACTTCTGGCTTGTTGTTTGTCAAATTTCCATTCGTTTTGATGGTAATGCTGTCATCCGGTACTCTTGGCTGCCCTGTCTCCCTCATAATAATATTCCAAATTGTTTTGATTTTGTTATCAGAGGTTTTACTTTCAGACATGATGCACATGCTTCTGGACTGTTTAATAACCTTTCTTAATGTAGCACAGTAGTTTTTATAATATTTGGCAGTTTCTGGGTCATTACTCTTTCTTGTTGTTAGATACAGTTCCCTTTTGTGGTTACAAGATATTTTTATTCCTTTAGTAAGCCAAGGGGTTTTGCATGGTTTCTTATAATTAGATTTAACTTCTTTCTTGGGGAAACAGTTTTCAAATTCTCCTACAAGTGTATCATGAAATAAGTTGTATTTTAAATTAGCATCAGGTTCCTTGTACACCTCATCCCAGTCTAACTGCTGAAGATTTTCCCTGAAATTTCTAATTAATTAATGCACTACTTTGGAGGGTAGTTTTGAATTACTGAATGGAGCTATATCATATACTGTGACAAACTAGATTACAATATATTTCATTTGTCACAAAACCATCCTGTCTTTTGTTTTCATTCAGAGAGTTTGGTTACTCTTTGACAGTCAAGCCTACGCCAAGCCATGATGCCGAAAGGGAAAAGACCCCGCCCACAGCAAGTAAAGCCATTTATTTGTTGTCACCTCTTGCCGTTTTCTCATATTCCACACCTCCAATTTAATGTCTGCTAATATGAAAAAAAAAAAAAAAAAAAAACACCTGTGCATAGTATATGTTCTGTAACTTACTCTCTACTTACTGCTATTCTGTCACAATCATCTTTCATTGTACTACACAAGGAGTATGAAAGTGTAAAATGTCGTTTGCCTAAACAGCATGTAACACTTAATATGAATGAGAGAGGAGAAGGACTAGTTGAGTTCTGCAACAAATTTCACACCATAATAGCAAATACTCCATTCAAGAATCACAAGAGGAAGAGATATACTTGGAAAAGGCCTGGAGATACAGGAATACAGCTAGATTACACCATAGCTAGGCAGAGACTCTGATATTGGATTGTAAGGCATATCCAGGAGCAGACACAGACTCAGCTCACAGTCTGGTAATGATGAAGAGTAGACTGAAATTTGAGAGACTATTCAGAAAGAATCAATGCACAAAGAAGTGGGATATGGAAGTACTAAGGAATGAAGGGATGTGCTTGAAGTTCTCTGAGGCTGTAGATACTGTGGTAGTGAATAGCTCAGTGGGCAGTTGAGTAGAAGGAATGGATATCTCTCAAAAGGTTGATCACCGAAGTTGGAGAGAAAAATGTAGGTACAAGGAAGGTAACTGCGAAGAAACCATGGGTAACAGAAGACATACTCCAGTTGATCGATGAAAGAAGGAAGAACAAAAATGTACAGGGAAATTCAGGAATACAGGAACTGAAATCACTAAGGAGTGAAATAAATAGGAAGTCCAGGGGAGCTAAGGCAAAATGGTCACATGAAAAACATGAAGAAATCAAAGAAAGAATGACTGTCATAAGAACTGACTCAGCATGTAGAAAAGTCAAAACAACTTTCGGTGAAATTAAAATGAAGGGAGGTGACATTAAGAGTGAAATGGGAATTCCACTGTTAAATGCAGAGGAGAGAACAGATAGCTGGAAAGAGTACATGGAAAGCCTTTATGAGAGGAAGAATTGTCCAGCAACATGGTAGAAGAAAAAAGAGGAGTCAATGTAGAAGAGATAGGGGATCCAGTAATAGAATCAGAATTTGGAAGAGCTGTGGAGAACTTCAGATCAGATAAGGAGAAGGGATAGATAACATTCCATCAGAATTTTTAGAATCATTGGGGGAAGTAGCAACAAAATGGTTATTCATGTTGGTGTGTAGAATGTATGATTCTGGCTATATAACATGAGACTTTCGGAAAGAAATCTTCCACACAATTCTGAAGATTGCAAGAACCTAGCAACAAAATGATTGTTCATGTTGGTGTGTAGAATGTGTGAGTCTCGCTATATAACATCAGATTTTCAGAAAGACATCTTCCACACAATTCCAAAGATTGCAAGAACTGAAAAGAGCAAAAATTATCATAAAACCAGCTTAACAGCTCATGCATCCAAGTTGCTGATAAGAATAACATGCAGAATAATGGAGAAGGAAACTGAACATCTGTTAACTGATGGTCAGTTCAGCTTTAGGAAGGGTGAAGGCACCAGAGAGACAGTTTTGACATTGCAGTTAGTAATGGAAGTAAGATTGAAGAAAAATCATAACACGTTCATGGGATTGGTCAACCTGGAAAAAGCATTCAACAGTGTTACATGGTGGAAGATGTTTGAAATCCTGAGAAAAATAGGGGTAAGCTTCATGGAAAGGCAAGTAATATAAAATCTGCACAAGAACCAAGAGGAAACAGTAAGAGGGGAAGACCAAGAATGAAGTCTATGGATTAAAAAGGGTGTAAGACAGAGGTGTAGTCTTTTGTCCGTGTTATTCAATCTGCATATCAAAGAAGCAATGACAGAAGTGAAAGAAAGGTTCAAGAGAGGGATTAAATTTCAAGGTGAAGGGATATCAATGTTAAGTTCACTTACGGCATTGCTATCCTTAGTGGAAGTGAAGAAGAATTACAGGACCAGTTGAATGGGATGAACAGTCTAAGGAGTACAGAATATGGATTGAGAATAAATCGAAGTAGCAGAAATGAGAACAGGAAGAACCTGTAATGGTTCTCTGTTTACATGACCATTATGGCACTCCAACACCAGTTCTCAATACCAGTAATATCGTACTACTTTTCTGCGAAGTAACAGACATATACACATTTGGTTTTATTAATGCATAGGTACTCCGATGCATCAATATATTACAGTGATATGGTTCTTGTGTGTATTCGTTTCTGTGAGACTGTCATAATCTTCGTCTTACTTGTAACCGTTTTGGCACAAATGCGCACAGAGCAGTCTTTGTTTCACTTTGGCAGAAGTTAAGCTGTTATTTCGCCTTGTAAAAGAACAGTCAAGTCTTGTATTTGGTTAAAGTGGAAATTAGATACATGAAGATTGATACAAAGCTGTTTTCTTGATGATGTGACAATTAAGAAGAAGTATATGTGAATTTACAAGAAGTTTAATAAAAATGTGGATCGTGAACACCAAGGCAAAAATTACTTCTAACATGCCATTGTTCTGATCTGGGATTGTCTGATCATTAAGAATTTCCTGAAAAATGCATTTGTTACGTCTTCAAATATTGCTAAAATACCGATCTGGACCTTCTAGCAGTCAAAGTGGAATCACCCTAAAATCAACAAGATGAGCCATAACAACTTTGACAAAATCTACGTGATAATCCATTCAAGATAAGTACCAAATTAATGACTTTTTTACAGTGACCTCATTATTTCCATTCTGACGATACCATCCACAGTCAATAACTTTGTTGTTGCCCGATAAATAGCAACATTATTAATCTGATTTCTAACCTACTTTGCAAGTGGTGGTATTGTTAGAAACCTTAACATCAGAATTGGGGGATCATGAAGTAGATGAAGTAAAGGAATTCTGCTATCTAGGTGGCAAAATAACCCATGATGGATGGAGCAGGGAGGACATAAAAATTAGACCAGCACTAATAATAAAGAGCATTTCTGGAGAAGCAAAGTTTACTAGTACCAAACAAAGGCCTTAAATTGAGGAAGAAATTACTGAGAAACTATGTCTGGAGCACAGCGTTGTATGCCAGTGAAACATGGACTGTGGGAAAACTGGAACAGAAAAAAAATCAAACAATATGAGATGTTGTGCTACAGAAGAATGGTGAATGTTTAGTGGACTGATAAAGTAAGAAATGAGGAGGTTCTTCACAGAATCAGTAAGGAAAGAAATAAGCAGAAAATACCGACAAGAAGAAGCGACCAGATAACTGGACATCTGTTGAGACATCAGGGATAACTTACATGGTCTAGAGGGATCTGTAGAGGGTAAAAACTGTGGAGGAAGACAAATATTGGGATACACACAGCAAATAATGCAGGATGAACACTGTAACCACTACTCTGGGATGAAAATGTTGGTAAAGGAGAGGAATTCAATATTTCTGCAGGGGAGCGCAATGACTTGTTGAGTTTATTACATGTTGAGTTGCTGCATTGCACTGGGAAAAAGGAGAACCTAGATGATGTTAGGAGGTATCCCTTAACTTTTGTCATGACGCTGTACATAGGCACTGTAAGAAATATCTTTAGGGATAAATCTATCCCTGTACTTGAGTTGTCAGTGTGTGTGACAGTCCTGAATATAACTGAGGTTGTAGCTCCCATGGTACCCAAGTTTAGTGATTAGCAGGAGGAATGGAGAAATGTCCATTCAGTTTCAGGAGGTCATGTGAGTAGCTGCATGTATAATAAGAAGAACAGAAGTACTGGCATCAGTTCTGAAAGCAGACACTAACACTCCATAAAACATCTGAATATAATACTCAGTAGCCTGATAATTTGTCAGGAGACTGTCAAAATAGGTGATTGCATTACAGTAGACTGGAACTGCTAATATTTACAGAATTAATACACTTTCAGAATGAAACATAGTTATGCACTTTTAATAAATTTATAATACATAAAATACCTAATCTTGACTGCTGAGGCCAAGTACTGTCTAAACTGAAATCTGACTGACATTTTTACTTAAGCTGGTCTAACAGTCCATGTTAAGAAATTCATCTATAGAGTAGAATGAGGTTCCTACCAAAGTCCTTCAAATTCTGTTTAAACTGTGCATTATCTGAAACCAAATTTTTTATGGTTGCTGGAAATTTATTGATAATGTGTGTTTCTGAATATTGGACCCCTTTCTGGACCAAAGTAACTTATTTTAGGAAAGATGTCTTCCAGGAAACACTGCAAGTTCTGAGCAGTATTCTGTTGTTTTGCTTATCTTGACGACATTGTGGTCTCGTCCAAATCACCCGAGCTCGACCACCAAACCTAACAACAGTATTTTGGTGTCTGGGTGAGACCTCCATCATTATTAATCCTCTGAATTGTGTATTCACTGCCACAGAAATAGAGTTACTTGGACACATGATCATGCCGAGCCGATCCACACTACAATCTGACAAGGTAGACATGCCATGCCCACAAACACATGGAGAGTTATGCCAGTGCCCTGGCATGCTGAACTCTTGTTGGTGCCATCTCTCTGATGCTGCCACTATGCAGGAATCACTAACAGCAGCTCTGTGCTTCCCTCCCATAAAGGGAAAGACTCCCATGCACTGGGTGTATTGGGTGGAAAATAGCTTCACCAAAACCAAATGGAACCTTGCAGAAGAAACACTGCCCACACAAGTGGTGTATTATGTTGAACTGGACACGGTTGTTGAAACTAGCCAGATTGCTGTTGGTGAAGTGCTTCAACAGCATGTTGGCAACTAGCAGCCACTCTGCTTCTTCTTGTGGAAGCTATTGACTTCGTATCCACTTAGAGTGCCTATAACCAAGAATTTCTTGTTGCATTGTGTGGGATGGTAAAATACTTCAGACCATCAATCGAAGCCAATTCCTTTTGTTATTTACACTGACCACAAGCCAATCCCTCATGCGTGCTGGGTCAATAAACGCCAAATGTTTGCCATGCCACTCAAAGCAGTTAGAGTATGTATCACAGTTCTCCATACTCCACAAACTTTCACCATATTTCCAGAATAGACAATATTGCCACTGGCTGTTTGTCCTGAGCTTGTGCCATTGTCTCTCCTACTGTGAATTTTGAGAATGTCACCCAAGAACTGGAGAGCAATAATCATCTGCACAGCCTCTGTCATGATGTCCCTACAGTCCTATGACTCGTACTAGGGATTATTCTCAGCTTCATTCATAAGATTTGGTGTGAAATCTCTATAGGCACCCACAACCCATTCCTCCCAAAAAAATTTCGGTGCAACTCTTTTGACCATGGACTGTCATGTGCCAGTGTCAATGCTACTCTGTTGCTCATTGCCATGCATTTTGTATGGCCAGACCTCTGGAAAGACTCCAGTCAGTGGGCATGCACCTGCACTGCATGCTAACATGCCAAAGTCAGGACGCACACCCGTGCACCTGTTGGCATCTTTTCTGATGCGACCTGCCACTTTGTGCACGTCCACGTGGACATTGTGGGCCCACTTCCTCTGCCCAATGACAAGCAGTACCTACTATTAATAATGGACGTTTGCACTTGTTGACCACAGTGGAAATCAGCACCAAGACTATTGCCATCACCCTTGTTGACATGTGCATGACACATTTTCTCATTTCGGATGCCCCAGTTACATTACAATATACCAAGAACACCAGTCTGACTGTGTGCTGTTCGTGCATGTCATCAAACCATGTAGCATGCATTTGCACAGAACCACTAGCTACCATCTGATGCCTAATGGCATGGTGTAGTGGCTACATTGGATGCCAAAAGCCATCCTTAATTGCCTTGACACCACTTGGTTGGAAGCACTCCCACTGGTACTCATTAGCCTGTATGACTGAAGGAAGAGATCAGCACTTTACCTTTTGGCCTCATCATTTCAGGAGATTTCGTGGAGGGCATACCACCACCACGTGACAGCTTGAACCCTCTATCGGTAGAAAGTCTGTACACCCATGTGGCGGGCCTCTGACTCTGCACACCAAGGCATATTGGTACCAGGAAAGTATTTGTACATGTCATCATGCAGCACTGTACACATGTAATGTTGTGCACTGCCATGGTACAGCCATCACTTTGACCATCATACTTGGGGTCACACTATGTGATCACCAGCAGTGGAAAACATTCAACATTCAGTATAATGGCAAGATGACTAAGGTCTCAGTCGACTGAGTGAACGTGACTTACATC
The DNA here is from genome assembly GCF_021461385.2 of Schistocerca piceifrons. Lineage (NCBI taxonomy): Eukaryota > Metazoa > Arthropoda > Insecta > Orthoptera > Acrididae > Schistocerca > Schistocerca piceifrons. The sequence continues at coordinate 921,514,317 of NC_060140.1, forward strand.
TTGTCTGCTCTGGCAGCTGGTCATTTACTCAATGCAATGGAAGAAAACTTGCTGATGGAAGACATTTCTCCTGCTACCGGATGGGGAGGCTGTCCAGAAAAGCCGATGATCATATTCACCACTGACACACAGTTGCTGTCACCTCACTCTGCACTGTGTGAAATTATTATTAAAAAATTTTGTAGGGTGTACTCATCCAACTGCTTTTTATCAGCTGCTGCCACAAGCATAGTGCTCCTTCATGTCCACTATAACTTGGTTTTTACACCAAGAACGACCAATACTAACAATATGTTTCAGAACCTTCATTCTATATCACGTCATAATTATTATGTTACATTGACAAAACTCAAAAATTCTGACATGCTTACAACACTGATGTACATCTTACTGAAGCAATTACATGGTTCTTGCACAAAATCTCATAAGACACTGACGTAAAATGCCAACATGGCTGCCCCTTTATTTATAATTCCGGACAATCCTTGGTATTGTTATAAAAGGTTTTTTTAATTAAATTACAATTAAAACTGTTGCCTTAAAATTAATGACATATTTCAGCAGTTGCACTGGCTCTTATAGAGCAAATACATACATGGATTTTCAAGCATTTAACATTTTAGGAGTGTGCAAATACTCAAAATATGAAATATTAACAATACTTTTACTATTTTTATAAAATGCACAAGATACATGGTTCGGAAAATGTTCCCACCAATTACAGGACTTACACACTTCAATACAATTATAATTTAGTAACCACTTTCATTGCAGTAATTCTACAAGCACAGATGCATCTTGTGTTTACATGAGTGACTTCTGTTTATTTCAAATTGGATCAAAAAATACATGGTTTAAATGGGTGTCAGTGGACTGTCATGTCTCAACGACCCCCAAAAGGATTTGTACAACTAAAAGTTGAACAAAACTTTTTCTGGCATATCTACATAGCAGTATTCATTTTACAATCAATTGGATGGATTAGCAATTTACATATGATATGAGATCACATTTCTGCTTAATCTTCAACATGAAGTGTTCACATACATCACAATGAACTTTAAACTATGTTTTACATGAAGTAAGACTGTAACTTTAGATTTCAAATTGTATAACTAGTACAAAATTCTCAAGTGATATTGCACTAGTCTCTGCACTTTACATTGATATTGACATATACACTACTTGCCATTAAAATTGCTACACCATGTAGATGATGTGCTACAGACTCGAAATTTAACCGACAGGGAGAAGATGCTGCGATATGCAAATGATTAGCTTTTCAGAGCATTCACACAAGTTTGGTGCCGGTGGCAACACCTACAACGTGCTGAAATGAGGAAAATTTTCAACCAATTTCACATACACAAACAGCAGTTGACCGGCGTTGCCTGGTGAAACATTGTTGTGAAGCCTCGTGTAAGGAGGAGAAATGTGTACCATCATGTTTCCGGCTTTGGTAAAGGTCGGATTGTATCCAATCGCGATTGCAGTTTATCGTATCGCGACATTACTGCTCGCATTGGTCAAGATCCAATGACTGTTAGCAGAATATGGAATTGGTGGGTTCAGGAGGGTAATAAGGAATGCCGTGCTCGATCCCAACGGCCTCATATCACTAGCAGTTGAGGTGACAGGCATCTTATCTGAATGGCTGTAATGGATTGTGCAGCCAAGTCTCGATCCCTGAGGCAACTGATGGGGATATTTGCAAGACAGCAACCATCTGCATGAACAGTTCGATGACGTTTACAGCAGCATGGACTATCAGCTCAGAGACCATGGCTGAGGTTACCCTTGATGCTGCATCACAGACAGGGGTGCCTGTGATGATTTACTCAATGACGAACCTGGGTGCACGAATGGCAAAACGTCATTTTTTCTGATGAATTCAGGTTCTATTTACAGCATAATGATGGTTGCATCCGTGTTTGGCGACATAATGTTGAACGCACATTGGAAGAGTGTTTTCGTCATCGCCATACTGGCGTATCACCCGGTGTGATGGTATGGGGTGCCATTGGTTACACGTCTCGGTCACCTCTTGTTCGCATTGACGGCACTTTGAACAGTGGATGTTACATTTCAGATGTGTTACGACCTGTGGCTCTACCCTCCATTCGAACCCTGCGAAACCCTACATTTCAGCAGGATAATGCATGACCACATGTTTCAGGTCCTGTACAGGCCTTTCTGGATACAGAAAATGTTCAATGCTGCCCTGGCCAGCACATTCTCCAGATCTCTCACCAATTGAAAACGTCTGTTCAATGGTGGCCGAGCAACTGGCTCGTCACAGTATGCCAGTCACTACTCTTGATGAACTGTGGTATCGTGTTGGAGCTACATGGGCAGCTGCCATCCAAACTCTGTTTGACTCAATGCCCAGGCATATCAAGGCCATTATTATGGCCAGAGGTGGTTGTTCTGGGTACTGATTCCTCAGGATCTATGCACCCACATTGCGTGAAAATGTAACCACATGTCAGTTCTAGTACAAGATATTTGTCCAATGAATACCCATTTATCATCTGCATTTCTTCTTGGTGTAGCAATTTTAATGTCCAGTAGTGTATTACTCAATAATCACACTTCCACACATTGCCATCTGGGGCTGACTAAAAGACTATTCTCCACAGAGTCCACTTGGACTACATGTACAAATATTGATTGAGTCACAGTGCACAGACTGTTTCAAGATTTTTTTCCATCTTTTTTTCCATCAGTTATGTTATTATAATATGGTCTACAGTTTATAATACAAGAAATTTCTTGAAATTTGGTTCTTCAACAGTTAACATCATTTACCCTATGTGCTCAGAATGAAATGTCTGACCAATGACCAATTTCTTTATATTTCGTTTGTGAAGACACTTTCAACACTTCTTTCATACCTTTACAATTATTCCAAAATTAATTAATTGATAACTTAAGTAACATCAACGCAATGCAGTTGTTGCTTTTTCCTTCACAGTAAGTGCTAACATACAACAAACTAATACATAAGTGAGTAATACATCATGACAGAATATGTTTATAGATCAGTATGTGTTCACCGCTTTGGGTTCCAATACACAACAAAATAAAACGTAAGTGAGTAATATATCATGACAGAATATGTTTGTACACCTATACATAATACATGTTTAAATCATCCTTATCAAAAACCACTACTTCATCAAGTTGAAAACTGTATATTTGATCTCAAATTAGCAGAAGTGTATCATCAATTATTTCAAAGATTATCTATACATATGACATCTTTGAAACTCAGTATATTTAATAATGCAGAATGCTGGCTTGTTTCCCAAATCCTTCTATACAATAGGCTTTAGTCACAAAGACAAGAACTGACATGGCAAATGAGAAGGGTGTCAGCAGTAGAGACATGTGCATGTGGACACAGGGAAGGACAGTTTGGTGCTCTGGTGGGAAGTAAGAAATGAAATTGAATATTCAGAGATTTGGAGCTGAAGAAGAAAAGCTGACAGACCCCTAAGACAGGAAACCCCCTTGTTCAAGTACTCCACTGTGGCACCAGAGGGAGAAGTGAGTTTGGCATTCCCTATAGAACAGACTTGTCACAGATTCACCTTCCCAGTCCCTGAAAATTAACCCCAACACTCCATATTAACTGATCAATGAAGGTTAAACAATAGCATTCTGCTGGGCAGAGTAATTGAAGTATTTAACTTTGTATTGGTTAATACAAGTATCAAATGCTGGATATAAGCAGCTAACTTACAAGCAGTTTCTCTGATATCTGGTTCAGATCAAACATAATTAATACATAAACATGAAAATATAGAAATAAGGTACACAAATATCATATCAAACCACTATAAGTTTAAGATCAATAATGAAACAAAGTGAAATGTCTCTTTGGGCTGATCATCCAAGAGCAAAAAGAGAAGAAGTTTCTCATGCATAATTAGGTAAGATAAACTTATTTAATTTTTTTTTAAATTAATAGTGTGTTTACCACAAGAAAAAAAAACTGATGAATATCATTTTGTCAGAATTAGCAATATGTGTCACTGATTATTCATAAACTTTCATGTAATTGCTAGACACCTTAAAGTCAGGTGTGGAAAGTGACAAAGAAAGAGAAAGAAAAATTATATAACCTCTTTTTTTTTTTTTTTTTTTTTTTTTTTTTTTTTTTTTTTTTTTTTTTTTTTTTTTTTTAAAAACTGCGATGAGTCAAACCATAATCTATAATATTCCAGCATAACATGGACATGAGTCATCACCACATCTCACCTTATTGAATTTGTTATGTTTTTGTTTCACTTATGAATATGCATCATTTCTGGCCAGTATTTTCATTCAGGAGGTAGGTCTGTGAGATACAAAATCAAGTTGCAGAATTCTGGTCCACACATCACTTACGTTTCCTTCCAGTCAACAAGGCATATGAAAAGTATAAGTCCAATGACATATTTCATCTAAGAAAATCAACTTCAAGTAATAGTGTATATAGTAGAGGTAAAAGGTACTTCAAGCAGAAGAGCTTGTAAATAAACAGCCATAAGTTTGAGAATGCATAGAAAATAAGTGAGTATTGGAAATTACGTTACATGTAACAGTACATCATAATGAAACATTCTGGAGTACATCAGCAGTTGCCGAAGTTAAAATGGATCAAGTTAAACAGATGATTTCAGTGTGCATCATATCACGCAAATGTAGTTTCCAAGCAAGCATTTCATTGCAAATATGCTACCACAACAGCATCATCATCTCTCATAGACTTACAGAATTTCAATCATTTCTATGGTAACATACATAGTTATCCTGCACTTATCTCCATAAGAAAAACATCTCTAGTTGTAACCCAACATCAGTTCATTTCAAAAATAAGATCTCCTGTCTTACATTTCATAGAAATGGCTTACAAAATCAGCATAAAATCTTACCACCTCTTACCACAAAATTCTTTCTTACTCTGTTATATTTTACTGGTACACAGTGGCAAACTACTACATGTTGAATCATAATAAGAAAAATGGATATAGTTTTTCGAAATACTGGTTACTAAAAAAATGAAATTGGTGTTGTTTTCTTTTCCCACACTGTACGTTAAGTAACTGGTCAAGATATAGTCTTGTGTCTAACATGTTGCACACTGTATACCCTAGGATAGTAGAAGAAACCTAACTACTCTTACTGTCTAGATAGGATAGTAGAAGAGGAGTGATTCCAGAAAATAAATCTGAAGTCACTGGCTGGGGCAAGGCAGCATATGCCCCATGGTGTATCTATGAAAGCTACCACAGATCCCTTACCTGTTAAATTTCACCACAAAATTACTGAAAAAAATGTTTCTGAGAGGATTTTCACCCCCAGATTTTGCCTTGACTATATAGTGCACAGAATGTAGTCTCATCTATTTCAACTCCTCAAATAACTTTTTAATTCATAATTCATGATGGATTAAAAATAATAATAATAATAATAATAATGGTTTGCTAAAGTATACAATATGATCTCGAATGTGTAAAGTAAGATGCATTTCAAATAAATTTCCGATGGTGTGTCAAATATCAAAGGACAAATTTCATGATGCTAAATGGGTAATGAAGGTTGTTTGTACAATAACCTTTTGGACTTTGGATATACAAGTCTGTATGCATTTGGATGTGGGTTTTCAACAATTTCAAATGGTCCTACACAAATATCAAAAAAAAATTTTAATTTCATTTTTTAGAGCTTTAGATTTGGTGTAACTATTTGTCAAAACTAGATCTCCAACTTTGAATTCTGTGTTTTTTATGTGTTGTCATGCCATTTCTTTCTTTTTTCATAATATTCATTCATGGTTCTTCTAACTACTTCCTCTCTTTCAGCTGCTGTTATGCTTTTACATGCTGGAAACTATAAGTTCTTTAATTAAGTAAGGTGGCTTTTGATCAAACATGATCTCATAAGGAGAGTATCCCGTGGTAGTATGTTGTGGGCTATTCATAATATCTTCAAAATCATTGATATAATTTAACCAGTTAGTATGATCTTTATGACAGTAAGTTCTACATAATCTTCCAATTTCCCTCATATAACACTCAGTGGGGTTACATTTTGGTGAATAAGATGAAATTAGGATATGACTGATATGTTCTTCTACAAATTCCTTCCAAAACTTTGAAGTAAATTGACTCCCATTGCCTGATAAAATTGCTGTTGGTATACCCAATTTAATAAAGTAGTATTTTACAAATTTGTTTGCCATTTTCTTGCTAGTTGCTTTGTTTAAAGGATAAAATTTTACATATTTTGAAAATAAATCTACAATAACAAAAATATACTGAAACCCTCCTTTAGTTCCCGGAAGTTGGCAATACAAATCTATTCCCACTAAATCCAACTGTTTATGAGGTAGTATCACATTTTGTAAAAGACCCTTTTTGGTTTTGTTACTAACTTTTGTTCTTTGACATTGATCACAACTGGTAAGTAAAGTTCTAACCCTCCTAGACATGTTATGAAAATATATACATTCTTGGACTTTTTGAATACATTTCAATGTACCCCAGTGTCCGAAACTTTCATGTGTATCTTTTATCAAAGTATTGATGTGAGAACCTGGCCATCAAACTTTCCATACATCAATGTCTGGGTTGTGTCTATAAAACAGAATACCTTTGAAGACTTGGTAGTACATTTGTACCTTCTCATGACCTTTGTTCTCCTAATAACTTATAGCAAGCTTCCAATGATCATCACCATTTTGGTATCTTCTCAATTGATTACAGATTTTCCTAATTTCATTTTCTTCTTTCACATCTTTAAAGTGCATAATTTTGAAATTCTTTCCTTGACTATTATTTTCACTATCATTTACATTTCTCACTGGCATTCTTGACAGGGCACCAGCAATTACATTTTCCTTTCCTTTTATGAAATGATCTGTATATCTAAACTGCTGTAAGAACATTGGCCACCTGGTACCAGTAATTCTCCCATGATACAATTTACTTCCTGTATGTAGTTAATGCTATATGATCTGTATAGACTTTGACTTCATGCCCAAACAAATAATTTTTAAATTTTTTGAATCCCCATACTGTTGCCAAAAGTTCATTTTCTGTAATCATATAATTTATCTCGTGTTTTTGTAAGGTTCTACTTGCAAATACTATAGAATGATGCTCTATTTCCCCATTGATTTCCTTTTCTTGGAACAAATGTACCCCCAAACCATAATCACAACTGTCAGTCATCAAGCAAAATGGTAATGATAAATCAGGCCTATAAAGGATTTCACTTTCTATCAACTCTTTCTTAATTTCCTCAAAAGCTAATTGACATTCATCAGACCACTCCCACACTGCATTTTTTTCTTATCAGTTTATTTAAACATGGTGCATTAAGTGCCTATGTTTTTACATATTTTCAATAGAAGTTCTCTAATCCAAAATATGACTTCAAATCTTTTTTATTCCTAAGTTTTGGGAATTTTGCAATGGCCTCAATCTTTTCTCCATCAGGCAAAATCCTTTTTCACTTATGCAATGGCCAAGAAATTTTAATTGTTTCATTGTAAATTTACATTTTTTAATTTTAGTGTCAATTGCCCCCTGTTTAATTTTCTCTCCAATTTCCTTTAAAAATTTTATATTGTCTTCGCACATCTTACTTGATCCTAAAATGTCATCTACATATGTGATTAATTTTTCCAAGAGTTCTTTACCCAAAACAAAGTGTAATCCCCTAATGAGTTCTGCTACAGATACATTTAAACCAAATGGTACAAACACAGTACTGAAAACTTTTTCCATTAAACAAAAATGCAGTGTACTTTCTAGGATCTCTCTCCAATTCAAGCTGATGAAACCCAGAATTTAAGTCAAGGCTAGTCATATACCTTACATTTTCAAACTTGTTAAGCAGTTCATCTATACTTTCAGGATGCTAAGTTTCTCTCTCTAAGTATCTATTTAGATGTCTTGGATCAAGAACTAATCAGATACCCCCATCTCATTTTGAAACCACCACTAATGGGTTATTGTATGAACTACAACTTCTTTCTATTATTTTCCATCTTTCCATTTTCTGAAGCTCTCTTTCCACTTCTTTTCTTTTGCAGATGGCAATACCATATGGTTTAATGAAGAATGGATCATGCACTTTTAATTTCAGTTTAAATTGATACCCTTTTACTCTCCCAGGTTTTATATCAAATATGTCATTATAATCCCACAAAAAATCCTCAAGTTCTCTTCTGTTCTTTACATTAAGGCTTTCAGTTTCAGACACTTTTTTAGCTACCAGTTCACTGTAGGGGTGAATATTGTTATCATTAATACAAAATTCTTCCCCTTCTTCACAATAACCATCACCGTTAGTCTCTTGCACCCCCCCTCTCCCCCATCAGATTACTTTGGCCATGATCTTCCATTACAATACTAGCTTCCCCATGAATTCCACTCTTTGGTTCAACAAATGTTACTTTCATGTCAGCCCACATAAAATTTACTTTTGCCTTAACTATTCAGCTCATGCCCAATATAAAGTTTTCATTCAAATCATCAATCACTAAACATCCTTGTACAAATTGCACATCATTAATTTTAAATTCTAGTAAGACTTGTCTTGTAATCAATTTACTACTTTTTCCTGTTGCACCTTTTACCCTTACCCCTGTTACTGGAAATTTTGTGAAATTCTCATTATTTTTAATCCTGTCTCTTAGCTTCTTCAATAATCCTGTAATTGGGCTACCTGTGTCCAGAAGGCAGTTTCCTATCCAATCAGAAATCTGTACTACAATATATGGATCTCCAAGTTCTTTATCAATTTTATTGACTTCATTTTCAAATAACAGATCCTCTTCTATATCCCAGAAATTCACCCCTTTGTCACAATCATGTCTTTCTTTTACTGTTTCTACACATCCACTGATTATTTTTCTATTAGATGGTTGTTTTATATTTTCAAAATGACTTTCCTTCCCTAAATACTCATTTTGACAAATTTCATTTCAACGTTTGGTCACTATAGTTACATTTGTTATCAAAGTGGCTAACTACTTTGACTATTTTATCACTGATCAAATTTTCTCTCTCATTTTCATTAATAGATTCAGACACAATATCACTAGCATTTACTGGAAAAATTAAACTATCATGTATTTTTCTACTTGTTTCAAAATCATCACTCAAGCTTACATCAGAGTTTCCAGAATCATTCAACATACAACCATCAATCTTAACTTCTGCATATACCATTCCATCCAATGCTGTGAGCAATACAGTATCATCAACCTCATCATCATCAGAAACATTGTCATCACACTTAATATCATTCTCAACATTAAATTCATTCCCATCCTCACACACTTCTTCAAATACACACAACTTGAACACTATGATCATTTTGTTCTACCACATCATCATCTGTTTCTTATTTATTGCTTACTGAAATTTTATTTGGAATAACACTGTCATCTTCACTTTCTTTTCTAAGTACATGATCATCAGCTTCCATACATACAACACCAGTATCAGTTCTTTCACTCACTTCACAATCACTCAACATTTTCACTTTTCTTGTTTATTGATTACTGAAATTTTATTTGGAATAACACTGTCATCTTCACTTCTGTTTCTAAGTACATGACATCAGCTTTCATACATACAACACCAGTGTCAGTTCTTTCACTCACTTCACAATCACTCAGCATTTTCACTAAACCATACTCATCAGATCTGTTCTCATCACTATCAGTAACTACTGTTACATTACTACTTTCAAAGAAATTTGTCTAAATGTTTTCCTCTATTTTAAATTCAGATTTTCTTTTCCTTTTTTGTTCATCTTTGTTTTCAGATAAAAAATTCTCCAAAATTCCCTACCAAAATTCATTCTGTTCACTTCAGCTTGTCTTCTGGATACACAGTTTTGGTATGCACTATTTGCTCTACCACTTCCCTTTCTGAAATCACCACAATGTGCCTGATTATAAACACTATTTCTATTTGCCTCACTTCACCATGCTCCAAAAGAGGCAGGCCTTAGTTTCCTGGACCATTCCTTCTGTTATCAAAATTGTTACCATTATTTCCTTGACCTTGTCCCCACTGCCTATTTCTTGGTTCAAAATTTCTGTTCTCTGGTCTATGCCTATAATTTCTTTCCCCATTTCTTCTGTCATCATTTCTGAATCTACTGTTCTCTTGGTACTCTCCCCTATAATTTTCATTTCTAAAATCTCCCTTCCTATCCCTGTGTTCAAAATGATCATTGAAAGCTCTGTTATTTCTATTTTTGCTGCCATCTTGCCTGTCATTATACCTTTCATTTCTTTCCCAGGCTAAGTCTAATTTGTCAACATATCTCAAAAATTCCTCGGTAGTGTTGCCTAGACCATAGACCAGACTCCACTGTGCTCATTGTGGCAAACATCTTTTCAAAGCATCAGTTTGAATCATTACATCTAGTGGCTTATCTAAATGCACTAATGTTTTAACTGCTGTTCACAAAATGTTTTCATTCGATCACTACCTTGCTTGAAATTTGGACCATTTAAGAACTCAGACTTGATTATGGCTTGTCTGGTTTTCGACCAAAATATGTTCATAAAAGCATGATCAACTTCACAAAAAGTCATGTCAGTCTTGATTGTCTGGTTAGCCCATGAGAGAGTCTTACCATCCAAGAATTTTTTAATGAATTTAATTTTTAAATTGTCACTCATGCTACTTTCAAAATTGTCTTTAATTTCAAACATAAAGTTGACAGGATGTATATTCCCTTCCCCTGAAAAGGTTTTAATATTGATATTATTCCAAAATTGATTGTAGTTGCTGAAAGATTTTATGGTAACAGTGTCCTCAGTTTCCTGAATTTTTTAATTGAAATTTTGAATTCACTATAAACGTGTACCTACGTCTTCTTTTAGTTACGTAAAGTTTTCATTCGCAATTTTGGTGAAGTTTTGTATACTTTTATCTGTCTTGGTAAATTTTTTCACTATATCTTTGTTAAACTTTTTTAAATACTGAAAGTCTGAGGTTGCAATTTTTTCGAAACTACCATCTTGTCTTTCTACAGCATCTAACCTTCCTTCAAAATTCTGCTGTTAGAAATTTCCCCCTCTATAACTAACACATTTTTGGCATTTTTGTCTACTTGTACCCAAAATTTTTCTAAGCTATCTTTTGTTTCACGTATTTGGTTCCCATGCCCAACTAATTTCTTTTCAATAGAGTCAAGTTTTTAATCGAGAGAAATTTTATGTTCATCAATCGACTTTTTCTGATCCTCCATTAGTTGAACTAATCTATCCAAAACAGACGCACTTGACTCAGACCCACAAAAAGATGAACATACACTTACATCATTGTGGTCACTGTTTTATTTTGCAACTCATTAATGCTTTGTTTTGTGATATTAGCTGTAAACTGGGATTTGCTTATGTGTTAGTGTCCTCTAAGATGAACCACTTATGGCTATGGTCTGTTCATAGCCTGCCGCTGCTGTCACTAGTCAGCTGTGCACAGACATGCCCACCGTACACTCTGCCAGCCCACTTGCTGATATCACTGGCCAATGGCCAGTCACTGTGACATCACCAGAAAGCATGTGAGCTCCAAACATGTTTGCTGCAAGCTGGTTGCTGGTGCCTTCTCACAGCTCCCAAGCCTTGCTCTTCAAAGGGGGTTGTGGGGGATCTGTGTGGCAGCTGTGCTGGTAAATGCCTGAGCAATAGTAACAGCCAGCACAAGCTAGCAGTGTCCAGCATCCACCAGCACACCTGCAGGTTTACTGTTAGGCCACATTTTGGCAATGGTGCACTGTGCCACTCTCATTTGTCAAGCCACCTCCATGCAGAGAATGCACATTATATACAAGGACCATGTCCGTGAACTTCCACCTCTTGCCTCTATGTGTTTGACTGCACAACATGAGACTACTTACTTGTCGATACAGGAGCTGATGTCAGTACCACACCCCGCAACCAGCATGTCCCCTCCTGTTGTCATGTTGCATGTTCAGATTTACTAGTTGAATGATACCACAGTCACTGTGTGTGGCTCAGTCACCATCAACTTCAATCTGGATTTGGATGACCCACTACTGAGGGCCTTCCTCACTGACAAACTTCTTAGGATGCTACTAGCAGCTACTGGAGCTTTCTTGTGGTAGTTTACTTCAGTAATAAGGCAGTCAACCATTATAAGCATCATCAGTGACAAACTTCCATCACCCAGTTGAAGATCCGTGTCAATCTCTGCTAGCCCTCTTGCTGTTGAACTTCACAAATGCTTCCCAAAGTACCTCACCACTCTCAGCAAGCCCAGACTCAATATTTTAACATACATCGCTGTAACAGTTGTATATGTGACTAAAATAATGACCTTTAACAGTGTATCAATACAGCCACCACTACAGTGCAAAATGCGTGGCACAATCTCACCAATTTATATTGACATCACACGCCCCCAGCTATGTCAGGTTCAACCTAGGAGGCTTCGGTGCTGCTCTCTCTCCCAACAGAAGCATCATGCACCTTGCAGACCTACTCAACCAGCTCTTTGAATTTCATACACAAGGTCAGTGAAGTGCTAGTATCAGATTCTTTGTATTAAGGGGGGTAGGATACCAAAAATTAAAAAAAAAATTATATTTTTCAAAAATATGCCTATTTTGTAGCACACATCTTCCTGCATAGTGTGATGTATAAAACATATATATTTGGACGTAAGTGTACCAAGATGCAGTGCCACATTCCTTTGCATAGCATTCTTCTGTCATACGTAAGTGTATTTTGCTCTGTAGAATTTGAATGTTTATATTTGTGCCAGAGATTGTCATACATGAAACAAAGGACTACTGATATCGATACTTTCTCTGATGCTATTGACATGCATTGGTTTGTTTGATCACTGATTTTGTTTGTTCTCTGTGTTGAAAGGCTTGCATTGTGATGTTGTGAATTTCAAAACGATTTTCATTTGACTGTGTTGTTTTGTGTTTGTTTGTGGCATATTATCACACAAGATGCTTAAAATTCATTGCTTCAACTGTAAACAACATCACCAGGACAACAGATACACAGTAAAGAGTGCTACAACAAGTGTTATACCAGTGGCTCAAGACTGCAACCTCTCAGAGCCAATAAACAAACTACCACCAAGTGCTTCAAGAAGGAAACTTGCTTTTGGTGCCAATGAAAATGAAGGCTGTGAATCTGAAGTTTTGTGTAATATTGTTGATGATGTTAGAATACTGCTACAGTTAATATTGGATGCTATTGTGTGCTAGCATTGCTTTGGTGTGCTGTGTGTTTCTGTGGTGGAAGATGAGAGTACCAGGAGAGGCCTTGCTATGAACTTAACTGTGATATGCAGCAAATGCTATGTTGGTGCATCTTGCATGACATCTAAAATTGTAAACAAAGGCTGTGATGTGGATTTGAGTGTAGCATATGGCATGTGCTGTATTATTAGGGGCCAGAAGGCAGCAAGAACACTTTCTGCAGTGATGAATCTTCCACCTCCTCCAGCAAAATTTGAGAGATATTATGGCTTACTTTTTGGGGCTATAAAAGAAGTTGCAGAATCATTAATGAAAAGTGCTGCAAAACAATCTACACTCCTGGAAATTGAAATAAGAACACCGTGAATTCATTGTCCCAGGAAGGGGAAACTTTATTGACACATTCCTGGGGTCAGATACATCACATGATCACACTGACAGAACCACAGGCACATAGACACAGGCAACAGAGCATGCACAATGTCGGCACAAGTACAGTGTATATCCACCTTTCGCAGCAATGCAGGCTGCTATTCTCCCATGGAGACGATCGTAGAGATGCTGGATGTAGTCCTGTGGAATGGCTTGCCATGCCATTTCCACCTGGCGCCTCAGTTGGACCAGCGTTCGTGCTGGACGTGCAGACCGCGTGAGACGACGCGTCATCCAGTCCCAAACATGCTCAATGGGGGACAGATCCGGAGATCTTGCTGGCCAGGGTAGTTGACTTACACCTTCTAGAGCACGTTGGGTGGCAGGATACATGCGGACGTCCATTGTCCTGTTGGAACAGCAAGTTCCCTTGCTGGTCTAGGAATGGTAGAACGATGGGTTCGATGATGGTTTGGATGTACCGTGCACTATTCAGTGTCCCCTCGACGATCACCAGTGGTGTACGGCCAGTGTAGGAGATCGCTCCCCACACCATGATGCCGGGTGTTGGCCCTGTGTGCCTCGGTCGTATGCAGTCCTGATTGTGGTGCTCACCTGCACGGCGCCAAACACGCATACAACCATCATTGGCACCAAGGCAGAAGCGACTCTCATCGCTGAAGACGACACGTCTCCATTCGTCCCTCCATTCACGCCTGTCGCGACACCACTGGAGGCGGGCTGCACGATGTTGGGGCGTGAGCGGAAGACAGCCTAACGGTGTGCGGGACCGTAGCCCAGCTTCATGGAGACGGTTGCGAATGGTCCTCGCCGATACCCCAGGAGCAACAGTGTCCCTAATTTGCTGGGAAGTGGCGGTGCGGTCCCCTACGGCACTGCGTAGGATCCTACAGTCTTGGAGTGCATCCGTGCATCGCTGCGGTCCGGTTCCAGGTCGACGGGCACGTGCACCTTCCGCCGACCACTGGCGACAACATCGATGTACTGTGGAGACCTCACGCCCCACGTGTTGAGCAATTCGGCGGTACGTCCACCCGGCCTCCCGCATGCCCACTATACACCCTCGCTCGAAGTCCGTCAACTGCACATAAGGTTCACGTCCACGCTGTCTCGGCATGCTACCAGTGTTAAAGACTGCGATGGAGCTCCGTATGCCACGGAAAACTGGCTGACACTGACGGCGGCGGTGCACAAATGCTGCGCAGCTAGCGCCAGTCGACGGCCAACACCGCGGTTCCTGGTGTGTCCGCTGTGCCGTGCATGTGATCATTGCTTGTACAGCCCTCTCGCAGTGTCCGGAGCAAGTATGGTGGGTCTGACACACCGGTGTCAATGTGTTCTTTTTTCCATTTCCAGGAGTGTATTATCAAAAATGATGGTGACAGGGACACAGGGGCCACTTTTGATGGTACCTGACAAAAAAAGGGCACATTTCATTGAATGATGGTGTTACAACAACATCTGTTGACACTGGCAGAGTACTAGACGTTGTGGTGTTGAGCAAATTTTGTCATAGTTGTGTGAAGGGGATTCCAGATCATGAATGTAATATGAACTACAAAGGCTCAGGTGGAGGTATGGAATTGCAGGTAGTTGTCAGCTTGTTTACCAGATCTGTCACCCCCCATGGCCTGTGGTATGTGAAGTACGTTGTTGATGGTGAT
Organism: Schistocerca piceifrons; assembly: GCF_021461385.2. Taxonomy (NCBI): domain Eukaryota; kingdom Metazoa; phylum Arthropoda; class Insecta; order Orthoptera; family Acrididae; genus Schistocerca; species Schistocerca piceifrons. The sequence goes on from NC_060140.1 coordinate 921,529,634, forward strand.
AGTAAAGCTTTCCTTGAGGTTCAAATTGTCCTCCATATGGAGCTGAGAATATTGTGCAGAAGTTAGAATGTATGGGGCATGTACAGAAAAGACTTGGCACTAGACTTAGAAGGCTGAGACAAGAATTGTCAGGAAAAAAATTATCTGATGGGAAGGGAATAAAAGGGAGAGGGCGACTGATGGATGCATAAATTGACAAGCTACAGGTATATTATGGCTTGGCAGTAAGAAGGAATACAGGGAACTTGAAAAATATGAAGCAAGCGGTTTGAGACTTATGCTTTCACAAAATGTCCACAGACAATATCCACAACTTGTGCCCAAAAGGCAGTGAATCATGGTATGGCTACCAGAAGTCAATTGCTGGTGGTGAAGAACATCATCACAGGAATTCTCTACCAACTGCTGTAATGGAATCCATCAAACCTATATTCAGGGGCCTTGCAAATGAAAACTAATTGAAGAAATGTCTTCATGGTGGTACCCAAAAACCAAATGAAAGTTTTAACAAATGGATGTGGGAAAGATTGCCAAAAACCTTTTTTTTTTTTTGGGAAGAAATACACTTGCTATTGGCATTTATGACAAAGTTCCATGTTTTAATGATGGTGTGCAAAGCAGGAAATATGTTTTAAGGAAAATGAGAATTAAGCCCAGAGTGAACTGCATCAAATCTATGTATGCGGTAGGCAGAGAGCGTGTAGTGAAAGCAGATAAATCATTTTTGGAGGTGATAAAATCAAGAAGAGTGCATTATAAGAATGTGAAAAGGAAGAAAATGGATTTAGCAAATGAAAAAGAACCTGCTTATGGTACTGGACAGTTCTAAAATAATGCCAAATACAAGCAGAATCTTAAATGGCCATTTTCAGCAAAACACAAATTTTTGTACTTAGGTACATGTAACATCCAAAATAAATATCCTATTTCTTTCAAACTTGGTATGCTTAGTAAACATAAACACTTTAATTCAAAACTCTAAAATTTTCCAAATCTGATAAAAACTGTTGGAAAAATTGAGATAATTAACAATAAAATTGGAGTTTTTTCTAAACATGAAGTTTAAAATGTAACAGTGCACTCACTGTTTCATAAATTAAATAAATTCTAGAGTTTCATACACCTGTAAGTATGGTTTGTGTGCTGTGCAAAATTTATCGAAGAATCTCTCTTACCTATGAAGAAAATTGTACCTATAGCAACAAATGCAGCCAATAGTAAGTGAAAAAATGATGAAATTTTACATGTAAAAAAAAATTATTTTGGTATGTTTTTGAACTTCCACTGCTATGAGTCTGAATCTTGAGTCCTTCCTCATCATGCTGACAAATTTTTATGAATTTATTTGTAAAATTATAGACAGTGGAAATTTAAATGTCCTGTTGTGCCTCTTTTGCTCCATGTTGGCCCATTTGGCATCCTACTCCCCTTAACCCACATGATAACACAGAATGGAGTGATCATTAATTATGTCAAAAGTCAGTTGCAACAACACAATTTAACCTTCATTGGACATCTTGTTGATACGCCACCACCGAAAAACAGACCGAATTAATTACCACCACCTGTGGACTATTACGAATTATACCATTTCTTAGGGATGCTAAGCTTCTACCAATGCCATCTCCATAACACTGCCACCATCCTCCTATGTTTAACCAAGACACTGTCAGGCAAAAATAAAACTGGCAAGTACTGGCTTGAGTAGACTCCACATATAGAACAAACATTTGACAGCATAGAGGATGACCTTGCAAATACTACTACTCTGGTCCACCCTTCTCCTAACACTCACATTTTAGTCATCATGGATGTAAGTGACTATGCTATCAGGGCTATTCAGCAGCAGGAACTTAGGGGTTTTACCCAACTTCTGCACTTTGTTCTTCCCAATGAAAGTAGTCCGCCTATGACCATGAACAGTGCACAGTGTACGAAGCCCTACATTACTTTAAGGATTATGTCGTAGGTTGATTCCTCACAATCTCCACAGATCACCATCCCCTCGCAGATGCTGTTAAAATCCCATCAACTGATTCCGACCTCCTCCACTCCCATCCCCCCCCCCCCCCCCCTCCCCCAGTGCTTCCAGCATGTAGACTATATCGTCCAATGTACAGTAGATGTCAGACACCTACAGAGCATGAAAAATGTCACCGCTGACTATGTGTCTAGAATAGAATATCCATGGCCACATCACACATAGACTACGACCAATTTGCTGACTTGCAGTCCCATGACCAGCTGATCATTGACCTACTCCACAACACAAACACCAGATTAATCTTTGAATACCATAGCTTTCTGGGCTCTAGTAAATGTGGGCTATGTGACATTTCCCAGAATAGGCTCTACCCAGTCATGCCCGGCCCTTTCAGGAAGGTGTGTTTGACCACCTGCATCATCTTTCGCACTCCAGGATTCAGCCATTGGTCAAATTTGTGACAAAACATTTCATCTGGCCATATGTAAAGAAAAGGACTTTAAGACCAAGGCTCTTGCTTGCACAACCTGCCAAAGGAGTAAAGCCACTCATAGCCACTGTTGCATTTCCAACACATCACTTAGATATCATCAGGCCCCTCCTGGAGTCAGAGGGGTTCCAGTATATTCTTTCTATCACTGACAGAGCTATGCAATGGATGATGACCACTCCCATTACTCACAGCAGAAACAGTTGCCAAAGTGTTCATCAGTATCTTGATCTCTTTGCTGGTTTGCTGGTTTCTGTTATGAGTTATCAGGGATGTCAGTTCGAGTCACCTTACCTATGGAACTGTGTAACCTATGTGGCATCCACAGATATCATACCACACTACACTGCCTACAGAGCAATGAGGTGGTAGAACAATGGCACTGGGTGAATGGTGGACTGCAGCCCTTCCATGGGTGTTGCTGGTAGTACGTGCAGCCTACAAAGACGACCTTTACACTGCCCTGGCAGAACTCCTCTGTGGCAAACCTTTTTCCCTCCCTGCCAATGCTGTCACTGAAACTCCCACCTTCAGTGACTATAGCCTCCTGACTCTTGTCACATGCGTGCACCTGCATGTAGCCCACATCCACATTCCCCCTCCTGCTCGACACTACATGTCTCACATGTTCACTCACAAGGCATTAGCCTTGTGTATCCATGTCATGCTCTGTGATGACACCATCAGGCTTGCCCTACGGCCCTCCTATTCTGGCCCATTTAGAGTGGCCTGATATGCCATGAACACATTCATTTGACATTGTCATTAATGGAGAATGCTCCATCATATCTGTTAACAGATTAAAGCCTGCTTGGACACTATCAGACACTGATGGCACTGAGTTTACACCTGACATGCCTTCTTCACTGTGAAATATATTCAATGCTTTCAAATTCAACACTGATGTCCATGGTTTCTTTCTTAAAGACAACTCTGTAGTTGGTCAGTGACTACCACATCCCCCTTGACACCTATCATGGTGACCAGCAGTTGGACAACAGATGTACGATGCACTAGTTTCCTCACACCTTCCCACTGCCATTCTATGTAGATGTGCCCAAGCTTAAGTAGTGCCTCTGTACTGATGGGATCATGCACATTACCGTGCAAAGGATTAAATCATTTCTGTCCCTCACCTGGATTAGACTGCTGTCACTTATATCAGTCCTAAGTGTATTAATTAGGTTGTTTACTAACCACTGTGGCAAAGAACTATACATCCAGTATTACATAAATCTTTATCTAGTTACAGTCAGTGCCTTAAAAGGGTGCATCCCACTGGCTCTATGGTCACTTTGACATGAAACATAAATAATGGGTCCAAACAACAGAGAAATTATGAGATGATTTCTTTCATAGAAGTACCTATTAAAGAACAGGAATGTTGGAAGCCTATTTGAGCCTTATTGTCATAAAATTACATTATAACTTGCAGCTATATAGGAGACCAAATGAAGACAGCAGCCACACTGGAAAGCTCTCAGTGAATACCTGTCAGAATGGGGGGAACACCCAAGCAGCCCACTCGTGCCTGCCATCTAAAATGCCCTGAGTTTTGTGTTATATTCATTTAATTTCATTCTTCACAAAATTGGATTAGAGATACTACATAAATAATCTAATATTTTGTGATTCTTTATTTTAGCATGTTATGTCAGTTTAAATATTGATCATATGAGGCTGTGCTGAAAAGCACTGCCTTAAAATGTATTTGGTGAAAATTCTTAAGGCTTTTTAAATCAAACAAATGTTACTAACATTCTACATCTTTGTTCTTCATATCTACATATTTGCAGCACTTTGCTGCTAGAGGACTCTGAATTGTTGCTTGTAACATGGCATTGTTTTATGTAAAATGGCAGTTCCTGAGAAATAGAGTGTTGTAATTGAGTTTTGAATTTGAAGAGTTAGTAAACACATGGAACACCATCTTCTTGAGCATGACAATGCCAGGCCACACATGAACACTGCAGCATATGCAACGGTACAGTGCCTTTGGTTCATTATTGTCAATCATCCTCCATACACTTCCAACTTTGTCCCATTAGATTTTAATCTGTTTCCAAAACTTGTAGATTGTAGATTGTATTTTATTGGTCCTGTTGTCTACATAGCAGCTTATGCATAAGACATTGGACAAGTCAAGTTATAAATATACAGGCTTAAAGAACACCTTCAAGAACTTCAACTTTATAGTGATGAAGTGATGCAAGCACAGGTGAAATTGTGGATCTGTCAACAAAGTCAAGCATTCTACAGTGACAGTATCAACAAATAAGTATCTTGTTGGGAGAAATGTGTGCATCACCAAGGTGACTTACGTTGAGAAATAAATATGTAGTTATGAAGAACAGAGATGTATAATGGCAATAGCTGTTTTATTTAAGAAGTCTTAAGAGTTTTCACATGAAAGGTTTGGAGGCAGTACTTTTCAGCATACCCTCATATTATCAATACCTAAGAAATGCACAAAAAATAAGTACCATTTATTTTGGACACTAAGTTCTATAATACTTTGCAAACATTAGATTATTTCTGTTTTACAGCAAATATGATTTTGTTGTTAACATCAAAATGTGTTAAAATTATAGAATCATTATGTTTAACAAACAAATAATGGTTTATTGAATAGTAATGTAAAAATAATTTGTTATTCACTGGAAAAATTGTCTCTGTTGTCAGCCACAATATACGTAACTGCTACATGCAACACTCATTTCAAAATGACGATGAATTTATGAGCATGATGGTACTCTTCCACCCTCTACTATCAGCCTACTGGCAACACACAGAAATAAAATTACTGTGAGACATTATAACAAAACAGAATTAAAATAAAAAATTACTTCTGAAGTATTTTACATGCTGGGAGACAGTAGGTATTTTATAATTATATCAGTTTACATTATATTACGAAAGTTATGGTCAATTGTGCCAAACAGATCAACTCCAACCCAAAGTTCCAGTAGCATTGGCTTGTGGGATTCCTTTGAAATTATAAAGTGTGTAATCACCATGTCACCCGTAGGGAAACTATTGGACTTCTTAAATGTAATTTGGAAAAGACACAGATTCCATTTTGCAGATACATTTGACTCACCAATTGTCTGTGAATCAGATCAAAAATTTCTTCATGACATCTTCAGTTATTACAATGCTGAAGACCAGTTTTACTAATTATTTGAAAACAGAGTATGACTCAGAATATACAAATAATGTACATGACACTAAGTGATATACAAATAATGCACAATTATGTTTTCAACTCGAATGCCGTTACACGAATCATCAAAAAATAATAAGAATAGCAGTCTCAATATGAATAGCTAGGGGAGAAGTGAATAATTTTACATTGTTTTGTCACATTTATGCTTTTACAGAAAAAAATAATTTAAACAAATACTGCATCATGTCACTGGTTAACTTATAGGATGCTGTTCTCATACTTTATTATTTAGGCACCTTGCTTCTTTATTAATGACAATATGAAAATATTAAATATAGAAAAGAGGTGCCATCATATGTCATAGAAATAATTTTGTGATTCTTTTTTTTAGTGAAATAATTCACCCATCTGGCTGTTAGAAAGAAAGCAAAGAAAAGCAAAGACTTAAAGAGGTGAAGCCAGTTGTAGTTCTTTGCCACGGTGGTGGGTAAAAAAAAAAAAAAAATAAAAAAATAAAATAAAATAAAAAAAATTATTAAACATATGACTGGTATAAATAGCTGTATATTACAGGGCACTGGCGTTTACACAAGATGTGACTGGCACATAGCAAATCAGAGACTGTCATACCAAAGAGAGTCCACACAATACACTGCTGCTGGGAACCAGACAGGTATTTTTCCCTTGCAACAGTGGTGATGTTACTTGTAGAGTCTCCATCCTCTCACTACATATTTGTCCAACAACCTTTCTGCTCACAAAGAAAATAAAGAAGGTGAAAGAAAGAGTAACTGTACTGTTGAATCTGACTTTGGCATGCAGATAATTGTTGCTAACATTCAGACTACAAACACAAGTGAAAAGCCTACTCTAAGTGATTTTAATCAATGTAAGTGACACTGAAAAAATATGATAAAGGTAATAATGATGAAAAAATGACAGAGAATGATCATATTTCTGATGCATCTTACTCTGACTCCAATTCATCTAATGATACTACACATTGACCAATACTTGTTTTGGAGCATATCAGATTGCAATTATTAATGAAGGATATGAAAACAAGGATGGACCTTAGAATCTATAAAAGATCATGAGAAAACACTGAAGGAAAACATTATTTAACTTTTCCATGCTTTTACTCACATTATAACTTGACTGAACATTTATGGGAATGGATGCTGTACTTATTATCAACAAAAATGTTGTTCTGTTTTTTCTACCCATATTATTTGACTCTGAGAGTGACAAGAACAAAATAAATTTATTTCTGGGTTCAGTCAGCGGAGAAAATTGAAAACAATGACATCAAAGCACAAACCAAATTTAGAACAGTAGAAAACACTTGGTAATGGGAGATACAGGGAGCTTTCAGTTAGCTTTCATGGTCAGGCAGATTTAAAAACCAGGTACTGGATTGTAAGGCATACCCAGGAGCAGAAAAAGACTCAGATCACAAGTTATTAGTGATGAAGAGTAGGCTGAATATTAAGAGACTATTTAGCAAGAATCAATGTGGAAAGAAGTGGGGCATGGAAGTATTAAGTAATGAAGAGATACCATTGAAGTTCTCAGAGGCCATAGATATAGCTAAAAGGAATAGTGCAGTTGGCAGTTCAGTTAAAGAGGAATGGAATCTCTAAAAAGGGCATCAAAGAAGTTGGAGAGAAAAATGTAGGTACAAGGAGGTAACTGTGAAGAAACCATGGAGAAGAGAAGAAATACTTCAAGTGATCGATGAAACAAAGAAGTACAAAAATGTCCAGGGAAATTCAGTAAATATGGAAATAAAAGTTGCTGAGAAATGACACAAATAAGATGGGCAGGGAAGCTAAGGTGAAATGTCTACATGAAAAATGTGAAGGAATCAAAAAAGAAATGATTGTCAGAAGGATTGTTTCAGCATCTAGAAAAACCAAAAAACCTTTGGCAAAATTAAAAGCAAGGGAAGTAACAATAAGAGTGCAATGGGAATTCCACTGTTAAATGCAAAGGAGATAGCAGATAGGTGGAAAGAGTATGTTGAAGGCCTCTATGAGGATGAAGACTTGTCTGATGGTGTGATAGAAGAAGAAACAGAAGTTTATATAGAAGAGATAGGGGTTCAGTAGTAGAAATCAGAATTTAAAAGAGTTTTGAAAGACTTAAGATTGAATAAGGCAGAAGGGGTAGATAATTTTCCATCAGAATTTTTGAAATCATTGAGGGAAGTGGCAACAAAGCAACTACTCACATTGTTATGTAGAATCTATGAGACTAGCAATATACCACCAGACTTTCGGAAGAATGCCTTCTACACAGTTCTGAAGATTGCAGGAGCTGACGAGTGTGGAAGTTATTGCACAGTCAGCTTACCAGCTCATGTATCCAAGTTGTTTTCAAGAATAATAAACACAAGAATGGAAAAGAAAATTGAGGATGTGTTAGGTGATGATCAGTTTGGCTTTAGCAAAGATAAAGGCAGCAGAAAGGCATTTATGATGTGGCAGTTGATAATGGAATCAAGACTGAAGAAAAATCAAGAAACATTCATAGGATTTGTCAACTGGAGACAGCATTCAACAATGTCAAATGCTGCAAGTTGTTTGAAATTCTGAGAAAAATAGGGGTAAGCTATAGGGAAAGACCAGTAATAAAAAGTATGAACATGAGCCTAGAGGGAACAATAAGAGTGGAAGACCAAGAATGAAGTGCTCAGATGAAAAAGGATGTAAGACCAAGGTGTAGTCTTTCACTCCTGCTGTTTAACATATACACTGAAGAACCAATAACAGAAATAAAAGAAAGATTCAAAAGTGGAATTAATATTCAGAGTGAAAGGACATCAATTACATGATTTGCTGGTGACATTGATATCCTCAATGAAAGTGAAGAAGAGATGCAGGATACGTTGAATGGAATGAACAGTCTAATGAGTACAGAAAAGGGATTGGATGTAAATTGAAGAAAGAGGAAAGAAATAAGAAGTAGTATAAATGAGAACAGCAAGGAACTTAACATCAAAATTGGGGATTATGAAGTAGATGAAGTAAAGGAATCCTACTACCGGGGCAACAAAGAAAACCATGACAGATGGAGCAAGGAGGACATAAAGGACATAAAAATTAGACTTGCACCAGTAAAAAGGGTATTCATGGACAAGAGTAGTCTACCTGTATTAAACATAGGTCTTAAATTGAGGAAGAAATTTCTAAGAACCTATGTTTGGAGCACAGCATTGTATGGTAGTGAAACGTGGACTGTGGTAAAACCAGAAGAGAATCAAAGCATTTGAGATTATATGCTACAGAAGAATGCTGAAAATTAAGTGGACTAATAAAGTAAGGAATGGTGATGTCCTCCACTAAATCAATGAGGAAAGGAATATATGGAAAAATAAGAAGAAGGGACAGGATGATATGCGATCTGTTAAGATATCAGAGAATATCTTCCATGTTACTAGAGGGAGCTGTAGAGGATAAAAACTATAAAGGAAGACAAAGATTGGGATACACACAGCAAATAATTTAGGGGGAACATTTTAAGTGCTACTCTGAGATGAAAATGTCGGCAAAGGGGAGGAATTCAATTCATGGTGGGCTGCATCAAACCTGTCAGAAGACTGATGACTCAAAAAAAGGTGGGCTCGAAACTTAATAAAACCATTGACAAAGGTAAGCAGATTATTATAAGGAGACCAAGAATGGAGAAATATTTTACATCACCTTTTAGATATTCCACTATTTTTACCCCAGTAAACCTTGCTTTCTGTGGTCATCATGAAGATATTTCATACAGGAAAACAGGTAATTTATTAGAAGTGGGACAACTAATGGCAAAATATTATTCAGTATTGAATTAGCATTGTTTGGAACTTTAATAGCCTGGTCAGAGGTCAGTGAGAGTACCTTATTGTTTATCAAAAGAGTTGCAGAAAGAATTTATTTTTATTTTGGGTGAACATGTTAAGGAAAAAAATTATTCCAAATAAAAAAGGCAAAATATTACAGAATAATTTTTGACAGACCTGCTGGTGGTAGGAGGACTGTCCAGATAAGTCAAAAAATTAGATATATGACAACACTGTGGAAATTGTAGAATCTTTATTAAGTGTACATTTTATGCCAGGAAAGACTGCAGATGATATGTCAAAAGATACTCAACACTAGCTGGTAAAAGATGGGATGATTATTGTGTTGAACTGTGCTCAAGGTTATGACAGTGCTATGTCAATGTCAATGAAAAATTTGAGAAGACAATCCAAATGATCTGTTCAGTCCAAGAGCTAATCATTCCTTAAAACTACATGGGGGGGGGGGGGGGGGGGCAAGTACGGACAGTCACTACACTCATGTGCTGCATGACCATACCACCTACAAGTAAAAGAAGTTACTGGTATGAACTTAGTGCATGATCTGCCAAATTACAAATAATGTCTCACCAATATAAAATATCTCTCTTTACTATTTCCTCTGAATTGTGGTAAATCAGGCTGGCCAGTGTGACCGAGCGGTTCTAGGCGCTTCAGTCTGAAACCGCATGACTGCTACAGTCGCAGGTTCGAATCCTGCCTCGGGTATGGATGTGTGTGTTGTCCTTAGGTTAGTTAGGTTTAAGTAGTTCTAAGTTCTAGGGGACTGATGACCTCAGATGTTAAGTCCCATAGTGCACAGAGCCATTTGAATAATTTGTGATAAATCATCTGGTTCTGTAGGTTTCACAGAAGATGCTTTGGACTTAGCACATCCATAATTATGCCCAATCTCTGCCATATCACAACCAAAGGAAGAGAAAAATGTCATTTTGTTTAGTACATTGTGGTTACTGCTGCACCATGTGAACGTTGTAGGGTGCCTTCTGACCTGGGATGGCTGCCATAACAAAATATCAAGAAAATGATTGATCATCATAAGAACATAATTATTTCCCACTTGTGTTCTATTAGGAGGTCCTATGACATGCAATCTTAGCATAGAAAATAGTTTATCAGCTTCTGGTAGTCTCTGTAACTGAATTTTCTGATGACTCCCATTTGTTCTTTATATACAAGGGATACAGTTTCTTACATATTATTCTATATCACTGTCACATGTTTTGCACCAAACTACTTCAGCTAAACATCTATCAGTTGTTCTTTTCCCTCTGTGAACTGATAATATGTGGTCATGCACTTGATGTATTACTTCTATTCTCACCTCTGCAGGAACTACAGTGTGATGTCTGCACTTTGCAGGTTTACATAGCAAGCCTTCTTGTATTTCAAACTGAGGTTGCATTTGAGATGACTGACACTCACTGACAGTTGATTGTGCCTTTATACACCCTGTCTGGCTTCCACCTATTAATTTGTAAAACTGCCATCTTCCTGCTTAGGGTATCAACTTTTGTATATTTGGCTCCTAGTTTATGGATTGCTTCATAGTCAACCTCACTTAGTTTTAACACCAACTCTAATGTTCTGATGACTTAAAATGTGAGTGTGGATCTGGGCTATATCAGCTTATTCCCCCAAACCACCTTCCATTTCATTATGAGATGACTTACTTGGAATTTGTAGCCACTCTTCTTTACTGAATAGTCAGCTGCTGTAAACCCTCTTGACTTCTTCTCTGTCAAATAATGCTGGGTACAGGAATTTTTAGACTCTTTCTACTTATGAAATAAGTAGACACACAAACTTTACTTTTCGTCAAGTAACGATGTATTTGACCTCCATACACAATAAAAATCTCACTTTCCACATGAATATCTAACTTCGTGCAAGTCTCCCGTACAGTTGGACATTAGAAACAAATTGAGTTACAGTTAAAAGAAAGATGGCTTGGATTCCATGACCTTTCTAACACGAATCATATAATGAGTCTTGCCTCAAACAAGGTTGCATCAAGAGTCTACAAGAGTACTTTTTCAACTGTTCTTGTTTTAATAACAATAGTCAATGACACAATAAGCACAGAGCTGCATATAAACTCCATGGTTCTCCCTTACACATTCACTAGAACATCCATGGATTGCTTGACAGATACTTGTCAGTGCTGTCCAACTGCCATGTCTACTTTCTTCCCATGACTGATTTTAAACCTGTACACACAAACATGTTACACGTGGTAGGTAGGATTCTACCATCCCACACTCATATCCAGAATATCGTGTGTTTGAGATGGTAGAAGGCTGGGTGGTTCTAAAATTTACACAGAAATTCTCAAATCACTACACCATTTCATTAATCAACTTGATGGATCTTTCACCACTAGTAATTATTATAAAGGTGCATGGTCTGTAATCATTTGAATTTCTGACTACTAATAGCAATCAAAATAACGGCTTCTGTAAATAGCTGCAAACATGTCTTTCCCATTTATTGAATAATTAATTTCGGCCATTTTCAATTGTCTGGTATGCACACAACCAGATGTTCTTTCCCACTGCCATTGTGACCTAAAATGCAATATATATCATACACAAAAGGAGTCAGAGTATATTAATGCAGGATCTGACATCAATATCTTCTTGAGTTTCTCAAATTCTTCTTGACATGGTGTTGTCCACTGAAAACTAACACCTCTTCATAGCAACTTAGTTAATGGCTGTGCAATTTCAGTGAATCTTTTCATGTACTAATGATAATAACTCCATAACCCAATAAACAACTGTAACTGTTAAGTAGTTTGTGGCACTGGTTTTAAGGTGGAATTAAGTCAAGAATCTGCCCTCACTGCATCTTGACACTTAATATGCTCAAGAAAACTTAACTGTCTCAGAGAAAAGTGACATTTCTCCATACCAAGTGTAAAGTGTGTTACCCTCAATCTACTAAATACACCAGCCAGACTTTTAAAATGATCTTCTGTAGTTCTCAAGTATATGATTACATCATTGAGACATACCATACAGATTCTCAGTTTTAATCCATGAAGTACTTCATCTATTAGTTTTTTGAATGTAGCCAGAGCATTTTTCAATCTGAATGACTTTCTTTGACATTGATAATGACCTGAAGGTATTGTGAAAGCTGTTTTGGGTCAGTTTTGGGAAGCACTCCCAGTTCGTGATTATCACTTCTAATATCGATTGCTCAAAAATATTAACATGTTTCTAGGTTGTCTAATACATCCATGATAATTGGGATAGAATATGCATCCATTGCAGTTCATCATTCAGGTAACAGTTGTCACAACAAAGTGAACATTTTCGAGTACTGTCAGCAGATTTTTTGGGTGAAATAACAATATCTGCTGAGCATAGGCTGTCACTATGCTCAATAATACCATCACATAATTGTTGATCTATAAATTTGTCTACTAATGGCTGTAGATGATTCACTATTCTGCGTGGTTTCCTGAAGACTGGTGGATTATTCCTTTTGGTATGCAGTGCTGTATGAGAGGAATTGCTGATAATAGACCATCTGTACTTAATAAAGCTGAATATTCAAATGAAAAGTTTCATGACTTCCCATTCACTGTCTTTCAAGTGATGAATCTTGGCATGTAGTGCAGATGCATTGAGGGGTTGTTTGATGCATCAATAACTTCATGATCCATTGATATCCTCATCCCCAAGTATCTCTAAACTCACTATAATTAATCCTTTCATGGGATTCAGTTTGTCTGTGCCAAAGTTATTCACGTTTCCTGGAATCATCAGTTCTCCATTGACTTTGGTTACACGTGCAACACTTCATCATATAAAACAATGCATGTTGTCTAATGCTTTATGTTCTGCAGTGGCTCAACCACACACTATCTCTGCAGTGGCACAACAGCATCTACATACATTGAAGCCAACTTTCCTGTACCAGAAGGTACTTTGTAATGCATAATTGTCTTCTGTGTATATGTACACAGTTTAGTTGGTGACACCTTAGCAATCTGTAAACTATGCAACATTGATATGTTTTCCACTGCTGGACTCATCAGAAACTGGTTCCCACCAACTTCAACTGTCTACTGTGCCAAATTAATTTTTGTGTGATGCTTGTCAAGGAAGTCAGCTCTAAAATTGTGGAATACACTGCTTTCTATCTACACACCTATTTGCCTTGTGGCCAAAATGCCCACATCTGTAACATTGTGGTTAACTGCATTGCACCTTCAAATGTCCTCTCTTCTCACAATGATAATAATTTTTTTCAGCTGCAAAAATTTGCTTATCATTGCATACTCGTGTAGCAATATCTATCTCCTATAAATGCACGGTAACACATAGTTCTGTAGCCAAATATTCTGGCTTTTCATTTGTACTCTTCAAGAAAACTCTGCAGGAATTCCTCACTAAAATATGTAGAGAACTCTGTTTTCTGTTTCCCTGAGTATGATGTGATCCACTTCTGGATTCCCTGTCAACTCATATATATGCACATTTACTTCGTGGGTTTTATCTGGAAATTCTCCACAGAGTGTTTTACCACCTGAATCAACCCACTCCACTTTTCACTAAGAAACCTAGCACTATTCTGCTTACAGTATCTGTGGCATAAACCTTCTGCTAATTGTTTCAAATGTACTTGCCTTGCCCAGCATTCCATGACACATCATATAGGTCTTGTCTTTTCCCGTATCTAGCATTTTGGGTAAAACTTACCACAACCTTACATTTATACTTAAAATATGTGCTTGAAGCAGAGCAACATATACTAAACAGGAAAAATACAACTTCAACATTGCCCTGCAGCTATCACAGCACTTGCGTGGTGCATGGCCATACCATCCACAAGTAGAACAAGTTACTGGTATGAACTTAGTGCATAAGATGCCAAATTACAAATATTACGTCTCACCGGTAATAAATATCTCTCTTTACAATTGCCCCTGAATTCTGATAACCCAACTGGTTCCATAGATTTCACAAAAGATATTTTGGACATAGCACATCCATTAACATGTGTAAACTCTGCTCTATCACAAAATGCCATATCACAAAATGTGTTTTGCGCTTACTGCATTGTGCTCACTGCTGCAACGTGTAAACGTCATAGATGTAGAACACTGCCTCCAAATTTGAGGAGTTGGAGTCAAACATTTATCATGCCAGATCTTCTGATGATGATTTTATGGTGCTCACTTCTGGCATCAGTTTACAGAGGAGCTAAGAGGAGACACCTCTGGGTGAACTCAGTATAGAACCTGTGGAGCGTCTTCAACATGAGTAACACATTATTAGAGTTGAGTCATTTATTTCCAGTTTTTACAAGTTGTCCTTCTTTCACAGCAGCCTGAGCTATTGGTCAGTCAGGTGTGTGCTGGATTCTAGATGTCATTTGTACAATCAGCTCAGCAGTTGCATGCCCAGGAGTGGATGTTTGCAACTCTGGCACTGCTGTGAATTGCTGGTGTGTAGGGGTAGCCATTCTACATCTACATCTATATGGTTACTCTGCAATTCAGATTTAAGTGCCTGGCAGAGGGTTCATCGAACCATTTTCATACTACTTCTCTACCATTCCACTCTCAAATGGCACGTATGGAAAAGGAACATCTAAATCTTTCCGTTCGAGCTCTGATTTCTCTTATTTTATTATGATGATCATTTCTCCCTACGTAAGTGGGTGACAACAAAATATTTTTGCATTTGAAAGAGAAAGTTGGTGATTGAAATTTCATAAATAGAGCTCGCTGCAAAGAAAACCGCCTTTGTTTCAGTGACTGCCACCGCAATTCGCTTATCATATCAGTGACACTCTCACCCCTATTGCACGGTAACATGAAATGAGCTGGCCTTCTTTGCACTTTCTTGATATCCTCCATCAATCCTACCTGGTAAGGATCCCACACCCCTTTCGCCTTCCCCACAATATTATCTATGTGGTATTTCCAACTTAAGTTGCTTGTACTTGTAATTCCTAGGTATTTACTCGAATTGACAGCCCTTAGATTGGTGCGATTTATCATATATCCAAAATTTATCGGATTTCTTTTAGTACCCATGTGGATGATCACTCACTTTTCCTAGTTTAGTGCCAATTGCCACTTTTTGCCCCATACAGAAATTCTCTCTAAATCATTTTATAATTGGAATTGATTGTCTGATGATTGTACTAGATGGTAAATTGCAGTGTCATGTGCAAAAAATCTAAGGTGGCTGCTCAGATTATCACCTAGATCATTTATGTAAATCAGGAGCAGCAGAGGGTCTATGACACTACCTTGCGGCATGCCAGATATCACTTCTGTTCTACTCGATGATTTACCATCTACCACTATGAACTGTGATCTCTCTGAGAGGAAATCACAAATCCAGTCACACAACTGAGACAATACTCCATATGCACGCAATTTGATTAATAGTTGGTTGTGAGGAATGGTATCAAAAGCCTTCTGGAAATCTAGGAATATGGAATCGATCTGAGATCCCTTGTTGACAGCACTCATTACTTCATGGGAATAAAGAGCTAGCTGTGTTGCACAAGTATGATATTTTCTGAATCCATGTTAGTTATGTACTAAAAAGTCATTTTCTTCAAGGTGATTCATAATGTTCGACGACAGTATATGCTCCAAAATCCTACTCCAAATTGAGGTCAGTGATATGGGTCTGTAATTCAATAGGTCACTCTTATTTCCTTTCTCAAATATTGGTGTGACCTGTGCTACTTTCCAGTCTTTAGGAACAGGTCTTTCATCAAGTGAGCAGTTGTATAAGATTGCTAAGAAAGGTGCTATTGTGTCTGCATACTCTGAAAGGGACCTGATTGGTATATCATCTGGACCGGAAGACGTGCCTTTCTTAAGTGATCTGAGTTGTTTCGCAACACCTAAGATATCTACTTTTATGTCACTCATACTAACAGCTGTTCTGGTTTTGAATTTTAGAATGTTTACTTCATCTTCTTTCATGAAGGAATAATGGAAAACTGTATTCAGTAACTCCACTTTAGTGGCACCATCATCGTTAACATTTCCATCGCTATTGTGCAGTGATAGTATTGACTGTTTTTTGCCACTGGCGTACTTTACATACGATCAGAATCTCTTTGGGTTTTCTACCATATTTTGAGACAATGTTTCATTGTGGAAACTATTAAAAGCTCTCGCATTGATGTCTGCACTAAATTTCAAGCTTCCATGAAACTTAACTGGACTTAGGGATTTTGCGGTCTTCTGAATTTGACATGCTTTTTAAATTGCTTCTGCAACAGTGTTCTGACATGTTTTGTGTACCATGGTGGAGCAATCCCGTCTCTTCTTAACTTATGCAGTATGAATCTATCTATTGCTGTTGATACTATATTTTTGAGCTTGAGCCATATCTGGGCTACACTTACATAATTAGCTCAGAAGGAATGGAGACTCTCTCTTAGGAAAGCATCAAGCGAATTTTTATCTGCTGTTTTAAATAGATATATTTTGCATTTATTTTTAGTGGTTTTGGTTGATATGGTTTTGACTTTGTGTTCACTAATCCCTGTATCCATCATGGCACTCTCTATTAGATCAGGATTATTTGTGGCTAAGAGGTCAAGTGTGTTTTCACAACCATTTACAATTCATTTGGGCTCTTGAATTAATTGTTCAAAGTAATTCTCAGGTAAAGCATTTAGTACAATTTCGGAAGATGTTTTCTGTCTACCACCGGCTTTGAACATGTATTTTCCTCAACAAATTGAAGGTAGATTGAAGTCTCCACCAATTATAACTGTATGAGTAGGGTACTTATTTGTAATGAGATTCAAGTTTTCTTTCAACCGTTCAGCTATTATATCATCTGAGTCAGGGGGCTGGTAGAAGGAGCCAATTATTATTTTGGTACGGCTGTTGAGTATCAACTTTACCCATAGTAATTCATAGGAACTATCTATTTCAACTTCACTACAAGATAAACTATTACCAACAGACACAAACACACCACCACCTACTTTATTTAATCCATCCTTTGTGGACATGGTTTGCGCCTCTGTAAAAATTTCGGTAGAATTTATCTCCGGTTTTCACCAGCTTTCTGTTCCTATAATGATTTCAGATTCAGTGCTTTCCATCAGCGCTTGAAGCTCTGGTACTTTTCCAATGCAGCTACGACATTTAACAACTACAATACCTACTGTTGCTTGGTCGATTGTCATTGTTTCTTCGCCCTGTACCCTTTGAGACTGGAGCCCTTTATTATCTTTTCTGAGACTGTCTGACCTAATAAACTGCCCAGTCCATACTACACAGCCCCTGCTGCCCATGTAGCTGCCTCCTGTGTGTAGTGGACATCTGGCCTATTTACTGGAACCCAAAACCCTACCACTCTATGGCGCAAGTCGAGGGATCTGCAGCCTATATGGTCACAGAACAGTCTGAGCCTCTGATTCAGACCCTCCACTCGGCTCTGTACCAAAGGTCTGTCGATGATGCAGCAGATGATGAGCACTGCCTTCATCTTGCTAGCAAGACTGGTGGTCTTCACCAACTCAGATAGCCACCAGAAACCAGAGAGAATCTCTTCTAGTCCATAGCGACACAAGCCATTAGTGCCGACATGAGCCACCTCCTGCAGTTGGCTGCACCCCGTACCCTTCATGGCATCCAGAAGGACCCTTTCCACATCTTGGATGACTCCCCCCGGTATGCACATGAAGAATGGAGTGCACATTGGCTTTCTTCACATTGTCGATAAACAGCCCTTTTCAATCTATCCCAGGAATGTTCGATAGGTTTCATGTCTGGAGAACATGTTGACCGCTCTAGTCGAGCAATGTCATTATCCTGAAGGAAGTCATTTACAAGATGTGCACAATGGGGCACGAATTGTCATCCATAAAGATGAATACCTTGACAGTATGCTGCCGATATGATTGCTCTATCGGTTAGAGGATGGCATTCACTTATCGTACAGCCCTTATGGTGCCTTCCATGACCACCAGTGGCGTACATCGGTCCCACATAATGCCACCCCAAAACAGCAGGAAACCTCCATCTTGCTGCACTTGCCAGACAGTCTGTCTAAGTCATAAAAGAAAATGTGGAAGGAACTCTGAGCACTTTGGAAGATATGCAAGATCCGTTCAAGGTAAACAATGATATTACACTACTGCCCATTAAAATTGCTACACCAAGAAGAAATGCAGATGATAAACGGGTATTCATTAGACAAATATATTATACTAGAACTGACATGCGATTATGTTATCATGCAATTTGGGTGCATAGATCCTGAGAAATCAGCACCCAGAACAACCACCTCCGGACGTAATAACGCCTGGGCATTGTGTCAAACAGAGCTTAGAGGGTGTGTACAGGTACAGCTGCCAATGCAGCTTCAACATGATACCACAGTTCATCAAGAGTAGTGACTGGCGTATTGTGACGAGCCAGTTGCTCGGCCACCATTGACCAGACGTTTTCAATTGGTGAGAGATCTGGAGAATGTGCTGGCCAGGGCAGCAGTTGAACATTTTCTTTATCCAGAAAGGCCTGTACAGGACCTGCAACATGTGGTCGTACATTATCCTGCTGAAATGTAGAGTTTCGCAGGGTTCGAATGAAGGGTAGAGCCACAGGTTGTAACACACCTGAAATGTAACGTCCACTGTTCAAAGTGCCGTCAATGTGAACAAGAGGTGACAAAGACATGTAACCAATGGCACCCCATACCATCACACCAGGTGATATCCCAGTATGTCGATGACGAACACACGCTTCCAATGTGCGTCACCGCAATGTCACCAGACACGGATGCGACCATCATGATGATGTAAACAGAACCTGGATTCATCCAAAAAAATGACGTTTTGCTATTCGTGCACCCAGGTTCGTCATTGAGTACACCATCGCAGCCGCCCCTGTCTGTGATGCAGCATCAAGGGTAACCACGGCCACGGTCTCCGAGCTGATAGTCCATGCTGCTGCAAACGTCGTCTAACTGTTCATGCAGGTGGCTGTTGTCTTGCAAACATCCCCATCTGTTGACTCAGGGATCGAGACGTGCCTGCACGATCCATTACAGCCATGCGGATAAGATGCCTGTCATCTTGACTGCTAGTGATACGAGGCCATTGGGATCCAGCACTGCATTCCGTATTACCCTCCTGAACCCACCAATTCCATATTGTGCTAACAGTCATTAGATCTCGACCAAAGTGAGCAGCAATGTTGTGATATGATAAACTTCAATCGCGATAGGCTACAATCTGTCCTTTATCAAAGTCGGAAATGTGATATTATGCATTTCTCCTCCTTACACAAGGCATCACAACAACATTTCACCAGGCAACACCAGTCAACTGCTGTTTGTGTATGAGAAATCGGTTGGAAACTTTCCTCATGTCAGCACATTGTAGGTGTTGCCACCTGTGCCAGCCTTGTGTGAATGCTCTGAAAAGCTAATCATTTGCATATCATAGCATTTTCTTCCCGTCAGTTAAATTTTGCATCTGTAGCAAGTCATCTTCATGGTGTAGCAATTTTTAATGGCCAGTAGTGTTGATCTGCAGTAAGTTTTTTTCCTTCCAGCTACATGTAATTTTGTCTTTTTGACCTGCATCAGCTTTTGACACATGGTATTGGAGGAAATAAACTTTGCCCAACAATATCTACAGTCTCCAAAAATGACTTTGGTCAAAGGACTGATAAAATTAAAAATCCAGAATGAGTTTTTAGTAATGGAATGAACTACAATTGTTGACAACACTTTAAATTTGGCACTAAAATGTCCAATGATATTGGCATTAATATTTATCAACATGGAAAAAGGAGGGAATGTGAAACAGTGCTGGGTGAACTAGCTCTTGACACTTGATTATGTATTCCAGAATGATTTTGTTGGTGAGTGTAGACAAATTTGTTTATGAATTGTAACAGTAACACACAACTATGAAGGCAGTCACAAAAATTTTCCAAGTTGTTGGAACAATGTTTATGCTTGGAGCTTCCAATAGCACTCTGGCAGTGCCACAGGAGAATCAGGTAGAAATTCATGATGAATTTGATAAGTAGCAGATGCTGCAGGAAACAAAAAAAGTGACTTAGGCGCCCACATGCAGCTGATACAAGTGTGGACATTGCTGCCACATGCACAGCCCAACAAAGCCTTCTATTTGTTATTAAATGGAAATTCATTGATTCATTTACCCTGTACATCACTTACAGCCAAATGCTTCTTGACCATTTGTGTCTCAGTCACACCATATGGGAGAAGTTTTCCTAAACTAAAGCTAAATCATTAACTTTACTGTCAGCAGGGTGGCTTGTGTACCTCAGTGATACAGAGTGTCGTACTGTAGGTGTAAAAACAATGGAGAGGCATATGTTGAGAGGTCAGACAGAGGCATGGATCCTGAAGAGGAGCAGCAGCTTGTTCAGTAGCTGCTGGGGCAACAGTCTGGATAATTGACTGATCTGGTCTTGTAACATTAACCAAAACAGCCTTGCTGTCTGGGACTGCAAACAGCTGAAAGAATGGAGAAACTACAGCTGTAATATTTCCCAAGGGCATACAGCTATACTGCATGCTTAAATGATGATGATGTTATCTTGAGTAAAATAGTCCCCCATTCGGATCTTTATGTGGGGCTACTCAGGTAGATGTCATCATCAGGAGAAACAGAAATGGCAGTCTACAAATCAGAGCATGCAATGTTAGAGCGCTTAATCAGGAATGCAGGTCAGAAAATTTAAAAACGGTAATGGATGTGTTGAAGTTAGACATAGTGGGAATTAGTAAAGTTTGGTGGCAGGAGGAACAGTACTTGTCACCAGATACATAGAGTTATTACAAAATTGAATTGGAGTAATGCAGGAGTAGGTTCAATATTCAATAAAAATTTGAAATAGAGATAAGCTACTATGAACAGCATACTGCATTATCATAGCCAAGACTTGACATGATGTCCACATCTACCAGAGCAGTATAATTTAATATGCCAACTTGCCCCACAGATGATGTAAGGATTGAAGAAACATATGATGAGATAAAATAAATTATTCAGATAGTTAAGGGAGACAAAAATATAATTGTGGTGGGGGACTGGAACTGGACAGTAGGAAAAGGAAGAGAAGGAAAAATAGTAGGCAAATGTGGGCTGGAGGAAAGGAATGAAAGAGGAAGCTGCCTGGTAGAATTTTGCACAGCGTATAATTTAATGACCTTTAACATTTTGTTTAACCCATTCATACATGATTTTTTGAGGCCAGATTTGTTTGGAGTACAATTATTTTTGCCATGTATTTTCATTTTTCACACATATATAATTATTTAGAAATTACGAAGAAATTACTTTTTTCTAGGGACTTCTAACATCACAATCATTCACACTTACTTTCGTTGTGTGTGGTATATCACTACACATTTGTCCAAGTGAATGGAAACTTTATGTAAGTTTCTCCTCAATGCACTTGATCATAACAAACTTTGGGTCTTCTGATGGGACCAATTTTCTTCTCAGTTGATGCTATTTTTGCTGGAAAATGTCTCCACCTTTTACCTTGATGCATTAGTGAATTTTCTACTTTGCTTGGACATCCCTTAGAAGAGTAGACTGGGAGAATTAAATTCTTTAAGAACTGCTCTGCCAAATTGAGGTGGAATTTTTTTATCATCATTCTGTTGACTGCTGGGAGCTTTGTGGTAAATTACCCTTGATTTAGCAATGCTATTTCCATGAGATAAAAATATATCTTCTTATGCCCCTTGATGCATCTTCTCATAAATTGGTATGTGGACGGATGTTGGTTGTGTATGTCAGTGTCAGCCATTCCTTGGTTGTGATTGATAAAACAACTAGATCTTAGACTTGTATTTCCACATTTGTGTGCCACCATATACTGTGGCCTATCATGAAGTGTTGAGAGGAGGTGAATGTTTCTTTCATCCACCCATTTCCTAGAAAAAATATTGTTTGATGACGTGAATAGTAGTTTTCCTTTGCTCAGGTAAGTTCTACTGAATGTGTCTGTGGCAAATTTTTTCTTGTTAGTCTTACATTCTTCACAGTGGACAGTTTCAAGTACTTAGGATGCATATTCTCACAGGATGGCAACATAGTGAAAGAACTGGAAGCGAGGTGTAGCAAAGCTAATGCAGTGAGTGCTCAGCTACGATCTACTC
Source organism: Schistocerca piceifrons (assembly GCF_021461385.2). NCBI lineage: Eukaryota > Metazoa > Arthropoda > Insecta > Orthoptera > Acrididae > Schistocerca > Schistocerca piceifrons. The sequence continues at coordinate 921,552,278 of NC_060140.1, forward strand.
TCTTCTGCAAGAAGGAAGTCAGTACCAAGACTATCTGTGCATCGTTAAATCTTTCGACCAACTTTGTTGTATGGGAGCGAAAGCTGGGTGGATTCAGGTTACCTTATCAATAAGGTTGAGGTTATGGATATGAAAGTAGCTAGGATGATTGCAGGTATTAGTAGATGGGAACAATGGCAGGAGGGTGTCCACAATGAGGAAATCAAAGAAAAACTGGGAATGAACTCTACAGATGTAGCAGTCAGGGTGAACAGGCTTAGATGGTGGGGTCATGTTACACGCATGGGAGAAGCAAGGTTACCCAAGAGAGTCATGGATTCAGCAGTAGAGGGTAGGAGGAGTCAGGACAGACCAAGGAGAAGGTACCTGGATTCGGTTAAGAATGATTTTGAAGCAATAGGCTTAACATCAGAAGAGGCACCAATGTTAGCACTGAATAGGGGATCATGGAGGAATTTTATAAGGGGGATTATGCTCCAGACTGAATGCTGAAATGAATAATCAGTCTTAAATGATGATAATGATGATCAATTGTCTTGTACAGAAAGTTTTTATGTCTATGACATGAGGATGTGGGGAGCAAAGTGTTCCGTCATCAATTTTTACAGGAAACCAGCATGTGTCTCACTGCTTGAACTAGTAGCCTTTGTTTTTGCTGCAAAAGAGTTAGTTTCTCTTGCAATGGACTCAAAAAATGCTGTTGATAGAAACTCATTTATGACTCGAAGTTCTGTAGGCTTTTGTCCCTGGTGCCACAGAACCATTGCTTCAATTTCGGATGTTACAATGCAAGTTCCAATTAAAGGACGATTAGCTTCGTTGTCCCAGTCCCAATGAGCCACCTTTGAAGAGACCGCAGAACTTACAGTTTTCTCATCCTCCAAAATGCTGCTTATTGATGTCTCACATCCAATGTCATTGTCTTCACTATTGCATGCATCACTAATATGACTCTTTTTCAAAAAATGCCTTATTTTGCAGCTCCTGCTTTGTTATGAATCACAGACTAAGCTCAAATTTTTGCTTCAGTTTCACAAATGAAGAACTAGTTCCATCTATTACAAAAAGCACTGAGATACAGATGTTGAGTGTATGACACTGTAACAGCCATACTCATCATTGTACTACAATACATGGAGCTGCTATGTTGCCTATACCCATCATTGTAGGTGAATGGGTTAAGAAATAAGGTTGTGTATGTGGAAGAGACCTGGAGACACCATAACATTTCAGATTGATTATATAATGTTAAGACAAAGATTTGGGAAACAGATTTTAAATTGTAAGACATTTCCAGGGGCAGTTGTGGACTCTGACCACAATTTATTGATTATGAACTGTAGATTGAAAATGAAGAAATTAAAAAAAAAAAAAAAATGGTTCAAATGGCTCTGAGTACTATGGGACTTAACATCTGAGGTCATCCGTCCCCTAGAACTTAGAACTACTTAAACCTTACTAACCTAAGGACATCACACACATCCATGCCCGAGGCAGAATTCGAACCTGTGACTGTAGCGGTCACCCGGTTCCAGACTGAAGCGCCTTTAACCGCTTGGCCACACCGGCCGGCTAAGAAATTTAAAAAAGGGAGGATATTAAGGAGATGGGACATGGATAACTTGAAAGTTCTAGAGGCTGTTGAGAATTTCAGAGGGAGGATTAGGCAATGGTTGACTAGAACAGGGGAAAGGAAAACAGTAGAAGACGAATGGGTAGCTTTAAGAGATGATCAGATATGTAAAAAAACAAGGCCTAATAGAATTCTTGGATAACACAGGAGTTATTAAATTTAACTGATGAAAGGAGAAAATATAAGAATTCGCAAAATGAAGCAGCCAAAAGGGAATACAAAGGTCTAAAAAATGAGATAGATAGGAAGTGCAAAATGGCTAAGCAGGAATGGACAGACGACAAATGCAAGGATTTAGAAGCATATTCCACTGGAGGGAAAAGACATGTACTGCCCACAAGAAAGAGTAAACAGAAGCAGCTGTATGAATATCAAGAGCTCAGAGCAAAAACCAGTCTGAAGCAAAGAATGGAAAGCTGAATTGTGAAAGGAATATATAAAAGGTCTATACAAAGGAGATGTACATGAGGACAATATTATAAAAATGGAAGAGGACATGTAGGAAGGTGAGATGGGAGATATGATACTTCCAGAAAAATGTGGCAGAGCACAGAAAGACCTAAGTTGAAACAAGTCCCTGGAAATAGGTGACATTCTGTCAGAACTACTGATGGCCTTGAGAGAGCCAACCATGACCAAACTCTTCCATCTTACATTGCAAGATGTATGAAACAGGCAAAATACCCTTACATGACAAGAAGATAATAATAATTCCAGTTTCAAAGATAGTAGGTGTCGATAGCTGTAACTATTACCGAACTACACTACTGGCCATCAAAATTGCAACACCAAGAAGAAATGCAGGTGATAAACGGGTACTCATTGGACAAATATATTATACTAGAACTGACATGTGATTACATTTTCACGCAATTTGGGTGCATAGAGCCTGAAATCAGTACCCAGAACAACCACCTCTGGCCATAATAACGGCCTCGATACGCCTGGGCATTGAGTCAAACAGAGCTCGGATGGTGTGTACAGGTACATGCAGCTTCAACACAATACCACAGTTCATCAAGAGTAGTGACTGGCGTATTGTGACGAGCCAGTTGCTCGGCCACCATTGACCAGACGTTTTCAATTGGTGAGAGATCTGGAGAATGTGCTGGCCAGGGCAGCAGTCGAACATTTTCTGTATCCAGAAAGGTCTGTACAGGACCTGCAACATGCGGTCGTGCATTATCCTGCTGAAATGTAGGGTTTCGCAGGGTTCAAATGAAGGGTAGAGCCATGGGTCGTAACACATCTGAACACTGTTCAAAGTGCCGTCAATGCGAACAAGAGGTGACCAAGATGTGTAACCAATGGCACCCAATACCATCACGCCGGGTGATACGCCGGTATGGCGATGATGAATACACGCTTCCAATGTGCGTTCACCACGATGTCTCCAAACACAGATGCGACCATCATGATACTGTAAACAGAACCTGGAGTCATCCGAAAAAATAACGTTTTACCATTTTTGCACACAGGTTCATCATTGAGTACACCATCGCAGGCGCTCCTGTCTGTGATGCAGTGTCAAGGATAATGGCAGCCATGGTCTCCGAGCTGCTGCATACGTCATCGAACTGCCCATGCAGATGGTTGTTGTCTTGCTGACGTCCCCTTCTGTTGACTCAGGGATCGAGACATGGCTGCATGATCCATTACAGCCATGCGGATAAGATGCCTGTCAACTCAACTGCTAGTGATACGAGGCCATTGGGATCCAGCACAGTGTTCCGTATTACCCTCCTGAACCCACCGATTCCATATTCTGCTAACAGTCATTGGATCTTGACCAACACAAGCAGAAATGTCGCAATCGAATAAACCACAATTGCGATAGGCTACAATCCGACCTTTATCAAAGTTGGAAACGTGATGGTACGCATTGTTCCTTCTTACACGAGGCATCGCAACAACGTTTCACCAGGCAGCACCGGTCAACGGCTGTTTGTGTATGAGAAATCGGTTGGAAACTTTCCTCGTGTCAGCACGTTGGTGTCGCCACCGGCGCCAAACTTGTGTGAATGCTCTGAAAAGCTAATCATTTGCATCTTCTTCCTGTCAGTTAAATTTCATGTCTGTAGGACGTCATCTTCGTGGTGTATCAATTTTAATGGCCAGTAGTGTAACTGTTTGATAAGTCACGGTTGCAGAATACTAAAATAAATTCTTTATTTAAGAATTGAAAATCTGGTGGAAGCTGACCATGGGGAAGATCAGTGTGGCTTTCAGAGAAATGTAGGAACACACAAGGCAATACTGACCCTATGAGGTTTTATAGAAGGTAAGTTAAAGAAAAAGCAAACCTATGTTTGTAGACTTAGAGAAAGCTTCTGACAATTTTGGCTGGAATACTCTGGTTGAAATTGTGAAGGTAGCTGGGGTAAAACTGAGGGAGTGAAAGCTATTTACAACTTGTACAAAAACCAGATGGCAATTATGAGTTGAGAAGTGGTTGAGAAGGGAGTGAGACTGGGTTGTTCAAGCTAAAAATTTCAGCTGTTTCTCTTCACCACCGTCACTGATACTTATTTCGTTCATCTTTTCAGTGGTATGAGGATTGAACTGGGGCAATTCTCCTGGGTTTTCCTATGTAAAGGAATATTTGAAAACAAGAGTTATGCATTTCAGTTTTTGCTTTGCTACCCTCAATTTCCTTTGTTGCCTCACTTGCTAGGGACTGGACACTAACTAACTTTGGTGCCAGTAACAGCCTTTACATGTGATCAGAATTTCTTTGGGTTGTGTGGAAGATCGTTTGACAATATTCTGCTATGGTAGTCATTGAAGGCATAACTCATTCATGGCGGCAACTGGTAGTGTTTGTAATTCGCATGTGTATGAAAGTTATAGTTCAGTAGTAAAAAACAACAAATATGTGCCTTGTAGTGATATTACTGTGAAGCTAAACGAACGAATAATCAGTCTGCAGAAAACTGTGGAAGTCCTACATAAAGAAATCGTATACCTGAAGAAAGAAAATCAGCAGCTACGACTCACTCAGACAGCATGTGGGACTTCAGAAGCAGAAAATAACGAATCGCAGATATCGAAGGTAACCTGTACTGTAAAGGAACCTCTGCTCTGCGAAACGGTTCGCCATAATAATAGCTTAGCAGCAGTAGATAAACCACCAAGAAGAGTAAGGTTCGCAGACATAAACAAATATTCGCAGCTCTGCCCGGTAGAAGACAGTGTAAAAACCTGTAGAGTGAACGTAAGTAAGCTTTGTGAATGAAGTAATGAACAAAACGGCATAATGCCAAAAACAGCATAAGTAGCTGCAGTGTGAATGTTAGCAAGTTTCATGAACAAAGTAGCGAACAGGAAACGTATGAAGTGAAACATAATAGTGGTAATAAATGTCAAAAAGAAATTCAAACAGGAGTGAAACAGTGTGATGGTCAAAATTTAGTACGTAAAACCTGTAAAATTACCTTATTGATTGATAGCCAAGGTCATAATATGTCAAGTTACCTTAATGAAAACATAAATCTTGAGTGTCTGGGGTATGTGTATCCTTCAGCAGAAGCCAAGGATGTCTTGCAAAACACTAACAAAAAGGCTTCTGAATGATGTCGTCGTAATTATGACTGGAACAAATGACATAGCGAAAAGCAACAGCGCAAACTTAATAAAAGGTTTAAGAAGCACATTACCAAGTATCACATCAAAAAAAGTGTTTGTTGTCAATGTTCCATTTAGATATGATCTTACAAAACGATCCTGTGTAAATCGCGAGGTATTGGACGTAAACAAACGGCTATATCACCTGTGTTTGAAATTCAAAAATACCACAATCTTTCAAGCTAGCGAGTTTGACAGAGAGTGCTATACACGACAAGGATTCCACCCCAACAACCAAGGAAGAAGATAAATCTCGAAACTGGTTACCAAAACTGTGAGTAAAGAAATGGTCATCTTTGCAGTAATACCGCTGGACCAGGGAAACCTGGAAAGCCTGCTGGTCTGTCTGGCAAAATATTAACAGATATGCTCCAGCAGGATCAAAATAATCTTCAAACCATTCACTCTGAGTCCAGGAAACTAGATGTATCCAAACGTTGTCAAAATGGGTCCTGGCTACCAGCAGTAGACTTACAAACAATTCAAGATATCAGCTGTATAGAAGTGCCCTTAAGAAGATAATCTGAACCCTCATCTTTACTGCCCAGGGTTAGCAAAAATAGTCTTCTGTTCTTACATATTAATATACAGTCTTTAAGAAAGAAGTTGGAAGAATTGCAGTACTGGTTAGAAACTTCCAACTGGTATACTTAGTGTAAATGAGCACTGGCTATATTCATCAGAAATTGACCTCAATATTCCATTTGGTTACTCCTTAGCTAGTAGTTACTGCAGATCAACAATTGGACATGGGGGTGTTGCAATATATATTAAGAATGGACTAAATCTACAATACTGTACAATTGATGTCACAGACCTGTGTATAGACACCACCTTTGACGCTGCAGTTGTACATATACCTAAACATAATATTATTGTTGCATCTGTATATCGCACACCATCTTCTAGTGAATATGAATTTATAGTAAATTTTAAAAAAAAAAAAACTGTTAGTCTTACTAACTAAGCCTAAATATAAATACCAAAGAATCTTAATTTTTGGTGATATTAATATGGATATCAGGGTACAGAGTCATATCATATTGGAATTCTTGGACAGCCTAAGAGCTTTTGATTGCTATTGTCTGAATGATAAGCCTACAAGATATAATGCCTGCTTAGACAATATAATAAGTAATATCCATTAAAATAATGTTGAAATTGGAGTAGTCAAGTTAGGCCTAGCTGACCATGATGGCCTATGGATTACAGTACCAGTCAGCATTCCAGATGAACAACACAAAACTGTTAGACCTATGAATGAATGCAACATAAGAGAGTTTAGAACTAGATTAAGGTCAGTTAACTGGAATGACATCTTATACAAAGATATGTGTGTGAATAACACAAGCAAATTATTTATAGAGGAAATTACAAGAATGTTTGTTGAGTGTTGTCCCAAATTAGTAAAAAGAATAACCAAGCTCATAAACCACAGAGACTAAATAATTGGTTTACACCACACCTCAACAGCATCAGGATTATGCTTCTTATGTTTAAGGACAGATCTCATAACAGCAACGAGTAAAAAGAGATGTACATTAGAATAAGAAAAATTTATAGATCTGAAATAAGTTTGGCAAAACATAGGGTGAATGATAACTATATTCTTAAATCCAGAAACAGCTGTAAAGCTGCCTGGGAAGTAATTAAAAGTGAAATAAATAGACCAACAACTAAACTAGCTATACCCATAGCCCCAGATATCTTAAACTCACACTTTGTTAACTTCAAGTTACAACAAGATTTGTCTCCCCTCAACACCGTGCTTGATGTTAAAACTCTTTTAGGTTGAAATAAGTATGTAGTCCATAAATTCTGCTGGGAAACAGTAACTGAAAATGATGTTAGCAAAGCAATAGGCAAACTAAGTAGTTCCAGAGCAGAGGACTTCTATGGTCTGTCAAACTTTGTCATAAAGAAGACATCAAGTGATCTTCTACCCCCTCTAACCACTCTCATTAACCATATATTACAGCAAGGGATATTCCCCGACTGTAAGTACTCCCATATTTAAGAAAGGAGATAAATCAAATCCAAGTAACTATTGCCCCATCTCATTAATCCCAATAATATCTAAAATAATCGAAGATTGTGTTCACCAACAAATGAATCACTATTTTGAGACGAATAACTTGTTAAGTAACTCACAGTATGGATTCAGGTCTAAACTATCCACAGTTAAAGCGGTTGAAAAAATTGTTAGTGATATATATGATGGCTTTGAAAATAAATTAATCTCCTGTGCTACTCTCCTAGACCCGAGTAAAGCATTTGACACTGTATTTCATAGTACTTTGATCATGAAATTAAGACACTATGGCATGGAAGAGGACACCCTGAAATTATTAGAATCCTACTTAAGCAACAGAGTACAATTTGTTAGCGTAAATAAACAATAAAAAGAGGCGTGCCACAGGGCTCCATACATGGCCCCTTCCTGTTTGTAGTGTATGTTAATGATATGCCACAGTATTTACCCTGTAAAACAGCCCTCTATGCAGACGATACAACTTTTATCAATTCAGGTCAGTCTCTTGAATCTGTACGAGAAAAAAATAATATAATATTTGAAAAATCGGTTCATTGGTTTAGTGCAAACTCGCTATTCATAAATGAAACAAAAACTGAGGAAATATTTTTTAATTTGAAGGTATCAAACAAAGAAAATAAGTCTCTTAAACTGCTAGGAATGATGATTGACCAGAAACTTAGCTGGGATAAACATATCACATACGTCTGTTCTAAACTTGCACGTGCTATGTTCCTACTTTATAAGCTTAAGAGTAATGTCAGCCAAAACTTACTGCTGCATTCATATTTTGCTTACATCCACCCCCATCTTTCATGTGGTATTCTGCTCTGGGGAAATTCTCCCAATTCAATATCAATTTTCAGATTGCAAAAAAAGCTCTTCGATGCATAGTGGGTTTATCTTCTAGGGATACATGCAGGGAACATTTCAAAAAACTTAACATCATGACAGTTCCTTGTTTGTACATCTATTATTGCTTACTACACGTAAAAGAAAACATAGCTCAATATCCCCTTAGGTCGATCTGTCCACACCCACAAGACAAGACGAAACCCCACAATTGATCTGCCATACTCTAGACTGTCCAAGATACATAATAGTTATAAATATGTAGGCCTCGAACTGTTTAATATGCTCCCTAAAATTGTACAAACAGTATCTAAAAGTAAATTTAAGACAAAATTGGGTCAATGGCTCAAAGGTAAAGCATTTTACTCAGTTGATGAATATAAAGATTAAAATATGGCAGATTTGCTATTTTAACATAGAGAAAGGTACCTCTGCCTTTAGTAGGACCTAAATTTGTATCAGTAGATTAGATTAGATTAGATTAATACTAGTTCCATGGATCATGAATATGATATTTCGTAATGATGTGGAACGAGTCGAATTTTCCAATACGTGACATAATTAGGTTAATTTAACAACATACTTAAGTTAATATAACAACTTTATTTTTTTGTGTTTTTATTATTTTTTTTTATTTTTTTAATTTTTTTTCTTCTTAATTTATATCTAAAAATTCCTCTATGGAGTAGAAGGAGTTGTCATTCAGAAATTCTTTTAATTTCTTCTTAAATACTTGTTGGTTATCTGTCAGACTTTTGATACTATTTGGTAAGTGACCAAAGACTTTAGTGCCAGTATAATTCACCCCTTTCTGTGCCAAAGTTAGATTTAATCTTGAATAGTGAAGATCGTCCTTTCTCCTAGTATTGTAGTTATGCACACTGCTATTACTTTTGAATTGGGTTTAGTTGTTAATAACAAATTTCATAAGAGAGTATATATACTGAGAAGCTACTGTGAATATCCCTAGATCCTTAAATAAATGTCTGCAGGATGATCTTGGGTGGACTCCAGCTATTATTCTGATTACACGCTTCTGTGCAATAAATACTTTATTCCTCAGTGATGAATTACCCCAAAATATGATGCCATATGAAAGCAATGAGTGAAAATAGGCGTAGAAAGCTAATTTACTAAGATGTTTATCACCAAAATTTGCAATGACCCTTATTGCATAAGTAGCTGAACTCAAACGTTTCAGCAGATCATCAATGTGTTTCTTGCAATTTAATCTCTCATCAATGGACATACCTAAAAATTTGGAATATTCTACCTTAGCTATATGCTTCTGATTAAGGTCTATATTTATTAATGGCGTCATACCATTCACTGTACGGAACTGTATGTACTGTGTCTTATCAGAATTCAGTGAGAGTCCGTTTACAAGGAACCACTTAGTAATTTTCTGAAAGACAGTATTGACAATTTCATCAGTTAATTCATGTTTCACAGGTGTGATTACTATACTTGTATCATCAGCAAAGAGAACTAACTTTGCCTCTTCATGAATATAGAATGGCAAGTCATTAATACATAATAAGAACAACAAAGGACCCAAGACTGACCCTTGTGGAACCCCATTCTTGATAGTTCCCCAGTTTGAGGAATGTGCTGATCTTTGCATGTTACGAGAACTACTTACTTCAACTTTCTGCACTCTTCCAGTTAGGTACGAATTAAACCATTTGTGCACTGTCCCACTCATGCCACAATACTTGAGCTTGTCTAGCAGAATTTCATGATTTACACAATCAAAAGCCTTTGAGAGATCACAAAAAATCCCAATGGCAGGTGTTCGGTTATTCAGATCATTCAAAATTTGACTGGTGAAAGCATATATGGCATTTTCTGTTGAAAAACCTTTCTGGAAACCAAACTGACATTTTGTTAGTACTTCATTTTTACAGATATGTGAAGCTACTCTTGAATACATTACTTTCTCAAAAATTTTGGATAAAGCTGTTAGAAGGGAGATTGGACGGTAATTGTTGACATCAGATCTATCCCCCTTTTTATGCAAAGGTATAACAATAGCATATTTCAGTCTATCAGGGAAAATGCCCTGTTCCAGAGAGCTATTACACAGGTGGCTGAGAATCTTACTTATCAGTTGAGAACAAGCCTTTAGTATTTTGCTGGAAATGCCATCAATTCCATGTGAGTTTTTGCTTTTAAGCAAGTTTATTATTTTCCTAATTTCAGAGGGAGAAGTGGGTGAGATTTCAATTGTATCAAATTGCATAGGTATGGCCTCTTCCATTAACAGCCTAGCATCTTCTAATGAACACCTGGATCCTACTATATCCACAACATTTAGAAAACGATTATTAAAAATATTTTCAACTTCTGACTTTTTGTTCGTAAAGTTTTCATTCAATTTGATGGTAATACTGTCTTCCTCTGCTCTTGGTTGACCTGTTTCTCTTTTAATAATATTCCAAATTGTTTTAATTTTATTATCAGAGTTGCTGATTTCAGACATGATACACATACTCCTGGATTTTTTAATAACTTTTCTTAATATAACACAGTAGTTTTTATAATTTTTGATAGTTTCTGGGTCACTACTCTTTCTTGCTGCCAGATACATTTCCCTTTTTCAGTTACAAGACATTTTTATACCCTTAGTAAGCCATGGTTTGTTACAAGGTTTCTTACGAGTATATTTAACTATTTTCTTGTGGAAGCAGTTTTCAAATGCATTTACAAAAATGTCATGAAATAAATTATATATTAAATTGGCATCAGGTTCACAGTACCCCTCATCCCAGTCTAACTGCTGTAGGCTTTCCCTGAAATTTGCAATTGTTAAATCGTTGACTGAATGTACTACTTTGGAGGACTGTTTAGTATTGCTGAATGGAGCTATGTCATATATTGTAACTAGCTGTGCACCATGATCAGAAAGACCATTCTCAACAGGCTGAGCATTTATCTGGTTAAACTTATCTTGGTCTATAAAGAAGTTATCTATCAGTGAGCTGCCATCCTTTACCACCCGAGTAGGAAAATCAATAACGGGTGTCAAATATAAAGAACCGAGTAATACTTCAAGGTCATTTTTCTTATAAGTAGCTTAGCATAATGACGTAGTGTTATCAACGTGTATATGATAATGAGATAGTGTCATCGACATGAATACTCCCTGCTTAATATAAATCTGTATAATGTTTTTTTTATTGTAAAATTAACAATATATAAAATTCTTAATGTGTTCTATTGTACTACACTAACATTCTTATGATTTATATATACATTGTTATGAGAATATAACCATCCTTATACTGTAATTGAACTTATTGGCGAAGCCCATTGTATAAGAAAATACTGAACAGCTAATAAAGATTCTTATTCTTATTCATTAGATGTAGGTTGTACTAGATATTTGGAGATGAAGAGGCTTTTATAGGGCAGAGTGGCATGGAGAGCTGCACCAAGCCAGTCTTCAGACTGAAGACCATAACAACAACAGTGATGAATCAACAACAGCCAGGAAATCAGTCCATTTTGTCGAGTTGTTATTGAAGTATTGGTATTTGGTAAGAAGGTAAAATGAAATGAGGGAAACCCCAAAAGGAAATTTTGTGACAGTCTTTTTGTTGTGACTGCCTTTGGCTCAGCATCTATGCTGTATAGTAAGCAAGAACTATCCTTTTTGTAATATTGTTACATTCGATCCTCGATTTTCCAATGTTTGATTTTTTTTTAAGTTTATCACTTTGTAGTTTATGCCTCACTTGAGGTGTTTCAAATGAATTGTACATTTACAATTAGTAGATTTGTAACTTTTTGATGACAACACTTTTGTCACCATGGACTTTTGATTATTAGGATTATTTGCTTGTTTCATTGTACTCTATTCACCCTGTATTGTTCTCAGAGCTTATGTTTTAACAAAACAGCTTGTAACTATCATCATAATTCGTGGTTGCTTTATATCCAACATATTCATTCTATGTAAACACTAGAGACAGTTAAAACCAGAATGGATAAAGGGGTTGCTACAATGTTCTTCCATTTTAAGTTAATTTGCGAAGAATAAAGATTATTTTCTAAACAACTGTTTCGTTTGATGATGTATGACACATCACAGGATAGGGATCCTTTTCAAAGCAATCTTGTGTTGAACTCTTGAAAATAGCATTTGTGTTTTAGAGTGGTGCCGAAGACAGTCTAATTTGTTGGATATGTTAACATTATTAGGGAAGCGCAAAGTTAATAGTTAAAGGAGCACACAGAATACACAGAGCCTAAATAAATCATAGAGAAAATAGTCTGCCAATTTGATTTCCATTAATAGTTCTTAATCTAGTACAGTTTTCTACTCATTTATGAATTCGTGTCAGGTCAAGCCTAGTATTGTGTATTTAGTGATTTATTGTGCTTGAAGGGAACTACAGTCTTCCATTCAATTTCATAACTTTCAGCAGACAATCTTTTAGATGTATCTCTATGTTGTAACTTGCATCATCCAGCACCTGTAATGCATTCTTGAGTCTGATCTTTTCCTCTAATTTTGCATGAGTTTAATAAAATTACTACTGTTTAAATGCTTGTTTTATTAATGAGTGTTGATACAATAGTTTTAAAATATATTTCAATTATAATAATTTACAAAACAAATCAAGAGCACTCGTTTTACAAAATATGCACTCCACATACTTTGTTACAAATATCAGGATACACTGTTTGATTTATGTACACAGTCTATCATAACATATGTTTATTTAAATGGACATTAAGTCAGTACTTTAGGTAAAAAGCCTGTTGATGGCAAAATTATCACACATTTATGGCAACAGTATTTACATTAGGTACAGTTTGTATTAGTCACATTTTATGGATAAAATTAAAGTGTCATAGAGGGGTGAAAGGCCATTTACAGGTGTAAGGAGGTAGTATATAAATATATGATCTTTTTTTATTTACTGATTTATTCAAAACAATATGAAGGCTGCAGACATGGTTATTATGTATACTACTGGGATACAAAAGTATATGAACTTCAATTTCTTTTAAAAATCCAACAACAGTAAATTTTTAAAATGACATGACATTTCATTTTCATTGGTCATATTTAATTCAGGTGTGTACCCATCAATCCCATTTCCAATGGTTGCATACCACTTTTTTATTACTGGGGTAACATATTCAAAGATACAGGAAACTCATAGTGGTGTGGCTAAAAGATACAGTTTGAAAAGGTAAAAGAGTTTTAGAGATAAATGTGAAACATTTAACAATTATGAAATATTTTTCACAAACACACTCATTTCTACATCAACTAGTTCACCAAACACCAATATAAATTTTTATTTCTAGGTGTGTCATTCCTTTATATTCATACAGACTATATCAAACCATGTCCTGTGACATGATGATAACAAGCAGCTTAATATCCCATCAAATATAGAAACAATTGTTGTTGGCACAACGAATTTCCACAATACTGTTTCGTGAAAGACTTTTTCGGCATTTGATCCATGGAAAAACCTGACCAATTTGCCGTAAAACTTGTGGTAACACTTAAAATCAGAAAAATGCTAGTAACTTCAGATAAGCACATATCACTGTCAGTGTGTCTCATGAACAACTATTAAGAAAAAGAAGCAATGCAACTAACTTTTTCTACCAGTCACATGTCTCTTCTGTATTCTCTCTAATAGATCTTGAGTGGAGTTTCCAGACTAATAATGCCAGAAATATGGAATATGTTCAGTTTAGAATGCCAAAAACAATATCCATCATGCTGCTTATCAAAATACTGTACAATGACCAGTGTGTAGTGTAGATATCAACCAATGTATGAAATTTTGCCATAAAGCCAGTATTCATAGAGCTGAACATTATATTTTTGAATACATAAACATTTTCTATGACAATACACTAACATCAAGAATATAAAAAATGTCTGTTAAGAAAAACTGATTAGAAATTGTACACATCCAGAATTGTTGAGTTATCTTTTATTTTCAAAATAGGCCTATGTGCAGTTCATGGTACCTATAGTCGTATTTAGTTGTGCAAAAAATTTGAGCCTGGATTTGTGTCTCAAAAGCCTGTTTTGACAGTAATTTCAAAATAACAAGCAGAAGAAGCTATGTATCATTTAGTTCTCTGGAAGAACCAAGAATGTTTTTGAGTACTGTTGTAGAACATACGCACAGAAAAATAAAAAATAGCATATATGCTTAAGTAACATTGTCCATCTAAATTCTGATTGCTTAAAAACATTTTGTAGGCACCTTCAAGTAGTTTTAGTGTGCTGTATTTTTTTTCAAAATTATGTCTGATTTTTGCAGCAGTATTCCTTGCCATAGACATTTCTGGTCTTAGGCCAGCTATTCGGGAAAAACACTGTGTTTAGCTGCTTGTATGTGAGTTTCCTTCATTAAAATTTCAAAGTGAGTCTTGGATGTCTGGAAAGAGAGATATAAGAATGCACATATCTTCAAAATTGATTTGGACCCACATATATCAGGGACGATATAAAAAGAAAGACTCGTGAAATGTGTAAAGAGTTTCATGGAGACAGCTTTGTAATTATCAGTCTGTTAATAGAAGAGAACAAGTTATTTTTGCACAATGATAGATTTGTTATTGATCATGTTTATGTTCTTCTCAGTGTGAGGGTCTGGAAGGACTTGCTGTCACTTAGTATGTTGGCATAGATAAGCTACTTTATGAAACAGTGACTAAACACTTGGCCCCTCTTCTCTAAATATGAACTTGATGTTTGATAATCTTAATTGTATAGATACGTAAATGTTAGTTGACAGCAATAACTTAACATTGGGTTGTTATGACAATAAATCCTTATGTACTACAGTAGGGATGTAAACATAGGTGTCCACGAGGGAGGGGATCAAGAGAGGGTACTTACTCCAACCCCCTGGAATCTGGAGTACAGGGTGTTTATTCAGTATAGAATTCTCACATAATTCTACAGGTGATTTCCTGTTATCACAGTGTGACAATATACTAAGGCTTCAGTGATTCTTACTTAATTTGTATCTAGCAATTTTAAAGTCTTACCCCACACCCTGAATAAATTTCTACAGACACGTAGGATCTGACAAACCTTCGGCTTGCGATTTGGTTAAATTTTCAGAAACCTTGCCTACACGACTAACAATTTTATCTGAAATTCAAAGACAAAAAATTTTGAATTTCTGGTGCCATGAATATTTATTTTGGTCAGTTATTAATAATCGCAAATAAATTCATTAGTTGGGTACACATTTTCTGACAGTAAATACAAAACTTGCCATAATGAATGATCTGACCAAAGCAATAGCGTGTAACAACAGCAATATTACTGGGAGAAGTTGAAGATGGGATATGAGCCAGCAAATCCTTCCAAATACTGTACTGTACTCCTAAAGTTTAATTTATCAGTTTCCTTAGTATAAATGATGCCTGTGTAGGATGAACTTTAAGATATGTCAAGGTGAACTTGGGGTGTCTACGAAGCTTGGTTTATTGTTCGGTATGTTTATGCAAACTGCAGAGCTGATAAGAACTGCAGAATATAAAACCACTGGTTCTGGGAAAAAATTCCACATAGAATTCCACAGTGTTCACACCAATATTTCCTGTCACAAGATGCACAATCTTGAAACTTTTCAAAATGTTCTGAGTTTAGAAGCCAGTTCCAGGTTTCACCAGAGGTCGTCGAAGACAGCAAATGAGTTGCGAACGTTTTCATCCTGAAACAAAGCAGAAATAATATCATCAGCAACTTTTTAACGCAGTATGGAATTTCTATGGATAAAAAGTTAACAGTTAACTAGCTGCATCATATCTGGATAAAATCCCAAATTTTTGATGTCATCTTCAGTATAACTGTTGGGAAACAATAATCAGATGTAGCCCTGGTGATGATTATGAACCTATAATAGAAATCTTGGGTTGTATCTGGATTTGATCCAGCAAGCTGAATGAGAAGTTTTTATCCAAGAACTCTGCCATGAAAAATTTCATAGCAATAGAATAATGATTGGCAGGTTGAAATTACCATTAAAAGAGAGGTAATTACTGTCTTCACTCACTCAAAATTTTTAGCAATAAGGCTAGGAGTTCATCCAGTTCTGTGGCTGGTCAGTGAGACAAAAGTGGGAAATTCTGGCTTTAGGATCTTCATCAACTGGATGATGAAAGCTGTGAACTTTCAAAAGAAACTTTGTCTCCCTAAATAATCTAAAAAATTAGTAAAGGTCCCCTAATTAGTCAACACGAGTTTGTACAAAGAACAGAGTGGACAAAAGATATTTATTGTACTATTTTGATGTTCCAATGAATGGAATACATGCAAAAAATGAGATAGAGTTAAGAGAGGGCTTCATCAAATCAAATGTAAATTTCTTTCATCAGGCTCATAATCCTGCAATACGTGAAAATAGAGGGAGCAGAAGTGAAGATGTCAATGTGGTTGCTGCAGTGTTTCTTTGTCTTTTTTATAACAACCATAACTGTGCAAACACACACACACACACACACACACACACACACACACGAAGTCAACAACAATTGAAATTTTTCCTTCACGTAGATCTTTTGATGGAAATTGAGTCAGGAAAAGATGGATACTTTCAAATAGAATTATTGACAAAAAAACTTAAGGGGTGGTTTTTGAGGGGGGGGGGGGGAGGAGGATATCTGAATACATAGAAGGCTGTTAAGTATGGAAACTTCTTCTCCCACACTACGGAACTTACTGCAGCATGACAGTTCCATATATTATGGATAACTAGTGTCAGAAGGAAAAGTATCTCACAATTCAGCTCAATTGTGCAGATGGTTCTAAACCAACAGAAGTCTTTGTTGAGTATTCTCTATGTCATCAAACTTCCTCTACCACCCTCTTTCCCCACCCCCTCCTACTCTACTCTTTGCATTGAAAGGAAAACAACATCATGTGCACTGCTGACAAAAACATGAGCTCATATGTAGAAAGTGCTGAACTTAGAATGTTTATGTAGATGGTTTGGAGAAGCTATTATGGTGTTGGGAGAGCCACCCGGGTAGCAGCTGCATCTGTGTAGCCATGCTGTGTGGCACTTTGTGGTGTAGCTAACTAGTAATGTAAACAAGAGTTGTGTACATGTATATCACACTCTGTGTAGCCAATGAACCTGTGAGTAGTAATATTTCTTGATCTTCCCCCTCATGTATCATTCATGAAATGGAGGTTCCGCTTTGTACCTGTATGTCAAACCCATGGATTCGATCAGGGAAAGTAGTTTGAAAATCGCCTTTGACAAGACTACAAGACATATGCAACTATGCAACATACAGTGTTGGAAATTCATAACTGGCTGGATAAAAATTTGAGTATTTCTGGTGATAACACTGAGTTCATTAAATGGGTGATAAGAAACAAAGTGTTTTTGCTAAACTGCATAATTCTACACTCCTGGAAATGGAAAAAAGAATACATTGACACCGGTGTGTCAGACCCACCATACTTGCTCCAGACACTGCGGGAGGGCTGTACAAGCAATGATCACACGCACGGCACAGCGGACACACCAGGAACCGCGGTGTTGGCCGTCGAATGGCGCTAGCTGCGCAGCATTTGTGCACCGCCGCCGTCAGTGTCTACCAGTTTGCCGTGGCATACGGAGCTCCATCGCAGTCTTTAACACTGGTAGCATGCCGCGACAGCGTGGACGTGAACCGTATGTGCAGTTGATGGACTTTGAGCGAGGGCGTATAGTGGGCATATGGGAGGCTGGGTGGACGTACCGCCGAATTGCTCAACACGTGGGGCGTGAGGTCTCCACAGTACATCGATGTTGTCGGTCCGCAGCGATGCACGGATGCACGCCAAGACCGTAGGATCCTACGCAGTGCCGTAAGGGACCGCACCGCCACTTCCCAGCAAATTAGGGACACTGTTGCTCCTGGGGTATCGGCGAGGACCATTCGCAACCGTCTCCATGAAGCTGGGCTACGGTCCCGCACACCGTTAGGCCATCTTCCGCTCACGCCCCAACATCGTGCAGCCCGCCTCCAGTGGTGTCGCGACAGGCGTGAATGGAGGGACGAATGGAGACGTGTCGTCTTCAGCGATGAGAGTCGCTTCTGCCTTGGTGCCAATGATGGTCGTATGCGTGTTTGGCGCCGTGCAGGTGAGCGCCACAATCAGGACTGCATACGACCGAGGCACACAGGGCCAACACCCGGCATCATGGTGTGGGGAGCGATCTCCTACACTGGCCGTACACCACTGGTGATCGTCGAGGGGACACTGAATAGTGCACGGTACATCCAAACCGTCATCGAACCCATCGTTCTACCATTCCTAGACCGGCAAGGGAACTTGCTGTTCCAACAGGACAATGCACGTCCGCATGTATCCCGTGCCACCCAGCGTGCTCTAGAAGGTGTAAGTCAACTACCCTGGCCAGCAAGATCTCCGGATCTGTCCCCCATTGAGCATGTTTGGGACTGGATGAAGCGTCGTCTCACGCGGTCTGCACGTCCAGCACGAACGCTGGTCCAACTGAGGCGCCAGGTGGAAATGGCATGGCAAGCCGTTCCACAGGACTACATCCAGCATCTCTATGATCGTCTCCATGGGAGAATAGCAGCCTGCATTGCTGCGAAAGGTGGATATACACTGTACTAGTACCGACATTGTGCATGCTCTGTTGCCTGTGTCTATGTGCCTGTGGTTCTGTCAGTGTGATCATGTGATGTATCTAACCCCAGGAATGTGTCAATAAAGTTTCCCCTTCCTGGGACAACGAATTCACGGTGTTCTTATTTCAATTTCCAGGAGTGTATTATGTTAGACAGAATATTACTGAAAGTGCAGGGTAGAATTAAACTCCCATTATCTTGATGCTTCTGTCAGTACTGTAGACACAAGTGATACTAACAGTGAACTGAAAACCTTCAGGGTGCCAAATCTTCCCTGATAGCTAGACAACAACAACTTTGTACAGATTCATTCAAAATTCAGACTGGTAAAAAGTATCAAATCCTAAAAGTGGTCCAATACATACAAGATTCAGTGCCATAATGCGATTAGATCTGTATGAAAGTTTACTTTGTCCAATATCCCATCCCAGATTCTTGTAGGCAGTTACAAGACATATGTACACTGAAGTACACGAGACAGTCATATGGCATATACAGATGGTAGTAGTATCATGTACAAAAGGCATAAAAGGGAAATGCATTGACAGAGCTGTCATTTCTACTCAGGTGATTCATACGGAAATGTTTGTGATGTGATTACGGTCACACGACGGGAATTGACAGACTTTGAACGTGGAATAGGAGTTGGATCTAGATGCACGGGTCATTCCATTTCAAAAATCGTTGGGGAATTCAATATTCTGAGATCCACAGTGTTAAGAGTGTGCTGAGAATACCAGTTTTCAGGCATTACCTCTCACCACGGACAACACAGTGGCTGACTGTCTTCACTTAACAACCGAGAGTGATAGTGTTTGCTTATAGTTGTCAGTATTTAACAGAAAAGCAACACTGCATGAAATAATCACAGAAATCAATGTGGGTTGTAAGATGAATTCATCTGTTAGGTCAGGGCAGTGAAATTTGGTGTTAATGGGCTATGACAGCCTACGACCAATGAGAGAGCCTTTGCTAACAGCAGCACCTCTCCTGGGCTTGTAACCATATTGCTTGGAATAACTGTGGCCTGTTGAGCTGAGCCCCAATTTCAGTTGATCAGGGTTCAAGTGTGGCACAGACACCATGAAGCCGTGGCCCCAGGTTATCAACAAGGCAGTGTGCAAGCTGGTGGTGGCTCCATAATGGTGTGGGCTGTGTTTACATGTAATGGGCTGGGTCATGGTTATGTTTGGCTACTTGGAGATCATCATCAGTCATTTATGGACTTCATGTTCGCAAACAACTGTTCAACTGCGTGTGAAATCTTATGGGACTTAACTGCTAAGGTCATCAGTCCCTAAGCTTACACACTACTTAAACTACGAGGGCTATCCACAAAGTACATTACGTTTTCGTTTGTGTCCGTTAGGGGCGGGGCTAGCGCGGCCATCTTGGTGTCATGGCATTCCGCCGCTCAGTCGGCATCCTGCCGTGGTAGTGAGAGGTTCGTGCTGTACTCCGTTGAGTTACTGTGACAGTTTGAAATGTCAGCGTTAATTGAAAATGCCACGAAGTGTGAAGTGCGTGCTGTAATAAGGTTTCTGACTGCAAAAAACTGTACACCGATAGAAATCTATCGGCAGCTGTGTGAAGTGTATGGGGACAACATAATCACTGAAGGTGGAGTGCGTCAATGGGTCACAAAATTTAAAAATGACCGAACTAACGTTCACGACGAAGAGCGAAGCGGAAGACCCAGCATAGTGACTGCCGAACTTGTCGAAAAAGTCGATGCCGCGGTCCGTGAAAACCGTAATTTCACAATAACGGGACTCTCTATGAGTTTTCCACAAATTTCACGAAGTTTGTTGCACGAAATCATTACCGAAATGCTTGGTTACGACAAGTTTTGTGCAAGATGGATACCAAAAATCTTGACAGAGTTTCACAAAAATCAGCGAATGGCTGCAGCGTTAACGTTTTTGGACACTTACGAGAAAGATGGCGACTCATTTCTCGATCGCATCGTTACTGGTGACGAAACATGGGTTAAGCATGTGAACTGCAAGACAAAATTGCAGTCAGTGCAGTGGGGGCACACATATTCCCCCAAAAACCCAAGAAATGCATGCAGACAATGTCAGCAAGGAAGGAGATGGCGACTGTCTTTTGGGACAGAAAAGGTGTGATTTTTGTGGATTTCCTGGAAAGAGGCACTACAATAAACTCTCAAAGGTATTGCCAAACACTGCACAACCTCAGAAGAGCAATACAAAACAAGCGCAGGGGAAAGTTGGGCTTAAAGATCTTGCTGATTCACGACAACGCCCGGGCCCACACGGCAAATGCCACTCGTGAAGTTCTCGAATCTTTTAAGTGCGAGTTGTTTTCTCATCCGCCGTACAGTCCCGACCTGGCACCGAGCGACTTCCACTTATTCCCAGCAATGAAGAAGTGGTTAGCTATGCAGCGTTTTGATGACGACGCACAGCTTCAAGAAGAGGTAACCACGTGGTTGAAGGCGCAGGCGGCCGAATTTTACGACGAAGGAATTTCCAAGCTCGTCCATCGCTACGATAAGTGCCTTAATTTAAATGGCAACTATGTAGACAAGTAGTCTTTAAGTGTGGTTTTCATCTGTACATAATAAAAAAAATTCCAATACTTTATTTATTTTTAATTCCTAAACGTAATGGACTTTGTGGATAGCTCTCATAAATTATCCTAGGACAAACACGCACACCCATGCCCAAGGGAGGACTCGAACCTCCACTGGGACCAGCCGCACAGTCCATGACTGCAGCGCCTCAGACCGCTCAGCTAATCCCGCGTGGCTGTTCGCAAACAATTATGGAATTTTGATGGACCGCAATCTGCCATGCCATAAGGCCACAACTGTTCACGACTGGTTTGGAGAATATTCTGGCCAATCTGAGCAAATGATCTGGCCATCCAGATCGACATACATGAATGAACATTTATAGGACATAATTGAGACGTCAGTTCAGGACAAAATCCTGCACTGGCGACATCTTTGCAATTATGGATGCCTACAGAGACAGCATGGCTCGGTATTTCTGAAGGGGACTTTGAGCAACTTGTTGAGTCTAAGCCAAGTCCAGCTGCTGCACCACACCGATCAAAAGGAGGTCCGACATCGTATTAGGAGGTATCCCATGACTTTTCAACCCTCAGTGTGATGTTGAACAAACTTCCACTTGTAAAGTGTGTAATGAGTCAAGGCATCTTTGAGAAAAGCAGTAACTTGCAACAGCAGACAGTGTCAGATGCACAAGAACTGACCCCGTCAAGTAATGTAGCGGGCAACACCAAGAATATCCCCACGGAATCCACTGACCTATCCCCCATTTTAGATGAAGAGCAATTGCCATCCTTGAATAAGAGACCAACAAAAAAGAAATTACGCAAGAAATCAGACTACGATCAAAAGCACGACACCGATAAAGACCAGAGTGCAGCCAATTTCTGGGAAAACAACTACAGAATCCATGAAACTGCAATTCAACAGCAAGGCAATTAAATAGACATGAAAAATGAAAGTCCTCCAGTTCTCGTCCAAATCAGAGAAACAAGAAACGACTACTATAAAAGCGAAGCACATGCTCCGAAGACCCTGATGGGTAATTGGCACAGCGTGTTCCTGAATCCCGTCAATCAAATGTGTCAAAACGTGTAAGCAGGGAAATAAAATAGGAGATTGTACGAAAATAGCTTTCACTATCGCCAGTCAATCTGAGAAGCACAAAATAAAGGCAGCAGAGGGAAATATTAGCAACCAGAAAGCTATGAAACCTTAAGGTGAAACTTCCTGGCAGATTAAAACTGTGTGCCCGACCGAGACTCGAACTCGGGACCTTTGCCTTTCGTGGGCAAGTGCTCCACCATCTGAGCTACCGAAGCACGACTCACGCCCGGTCCTCAGAGCTTTACTTCTGCCAGTATCTCGTCTCCTACCTTCCAAACTTTACAGAAGCTCTCCTGCTAACCTTGCAGAACTAGCACTGCTGAAAGAAAGGATATTGCGGAGACATGGCTTAGCCACAGCCTGGGGGATGTTTCCGGAATGAGAGTTTCACTCTGCAGCGGAGTGTGCTCTGATATGAAACTTCCTGGCAGATTAAAACTGTGTGCCGAGTTCGAGTCTCGGTCGGGCACACAGTTTTAATCTGCCAGGGAGCACGACTTCGTGATTCGGTAGCTCAGATGGTAGAGCACTTGCCCGTGAAAGGCAAAGGTCCCGAGTTCGAGTCTCGGTTGGGCACACAGTTTTAATCTGCCAGGAAGTTTCATATCACCGCACACTCCGCTGCAGAGTGAAAATCTCATTCTGGAAACCTTAAGGTGTTGAGAATGCACCAAGAGCGAAGGCCAAATCAAATCTACACTACTGGCCATTAAAATTGCTACACCACGCAGATGACGTGCTACGGATGCGAAATTTAGCCGACAGGAATAAGGTGTTGTGACATGCAAATGATTAGCTTTTCAGAGCATTCACACAACGTTGGCGCCGTTGTCGACACCTACAACGTGCTGACATGAGGAAAGTTTCCAACCGGTTTCTCATACACAAACAGCAGTTGACCGTCGTTGCCTGGTGAAACGTTGTTGTGATGCCTCGTGTAGGGAGGAGAATTGCGTACCATCACGTTTCCGACTTTGATAAAGGTGGGATTGTAGCCTATCTCGATCGCGTTTTATCGTATCGCGACATCGCTGCTCTCGTTGGTCGAGATCCAATGAGTGTTAGCAGAATATGAAATCGGTGGGTTCAGGAAGGTAATACGGAACGCCGTGCTGGATACCAAGGGCCTCGTATCACTAGCAGTCGAGATGACAGGCATCTTATCCGCATTGCTGTAACGGATCGTGCAGCCACGTCTCGATCCCTGAGAGATGGGGACGTTTGCAAGACAACAACCATCTGCACTAACAGTTCGACGACGTCTGCAGCAGCGTTGACTATCAGCTCGGAGACCATGGCTGCGGTTACCCTTGACGCTGCATCACAGACAGGAGCGCCTGCGATGGTATGCTCAACGACGAACCTGGGTACACGAATGGCAAAACGTCATTTTTTCGGATGAATCCAGGTTCTGTTTACAGCATCATGGTGGTCGCATCCGTGTTTGGAGGCATCGCGGAGAACGCACATTGGAAGCGTGTATTCGTCATCGACACACCGGCGTATCACCCGGCGTGATGGTATTGGGTGCCATTGGTTACACGTGTTGGTCACGGCACTTTGAACAGTGGACGTTACATTTCAGATGTGTTACGACCCATGGCTCTACCCTTCATTCGAACCCTGCGAATCTCTACATTTCAGCAAGATAATGCACGATCACATGTTGCAGGTCCTGTAACGGGCCTGTCTGGATACAGAAAATGTTTGACTGCTGCCCTGGCAAGCACATTCTCCAGATCTCTCACCAATTGAAAACGTCTGGTCAGTGGTGGCTGAGCAACTGGCTCGTTACAATATGTCAGTCACTACTCTTGATGAACTGTGGTATCGTGTTGAAGCTGCATGGGCAGCTGTACCTGTACACGCCATCCAAGCTCTGTTTGACTCAACGCCCAGGCGTATCAAGGCCGTTATTACGGCTAGAGGTGGTTGTTCTGGGTACTGATTTCTCAGGATCTATGCAGCCAAATTGCGTGAAAATGTAATCACATGTCAGTTCTAGTATAATATATTTGTCTAATGAATACCCGTTTATCATCTGCATTTCTTCTTGGTGTAGCAATTTTAATGGCCAGTAGTGTAAATGTGTCACACAGAAAAAATAAGAAAGATGCGGAAAGGGAATATCAAGAAACCAAGAAGGGAGAAATGGAAAGTTCACGTACTGGAAACGAATCCGGACGAGAGAGCTGAACAGTGGAATATGAAGGGACATGAAAACTTGAAAAAAATTTGCTATGAACAAGGGGAGAATGCCGACTCTATTCACGCTAGATATTTGAAAATAAGTGAAAAGAAGCTGAGGGTTCTGGAGAATTTCTTAAAAACCAACGACGTCGACATTGCTTTCCTGTAGGAAGTAGGTTGCGGAATGATGAACTTGCGACAGCAATACCATGCATACAGCAATGGTCGGCTCTTATGTTCTGATGATCAGATGTGTGTGAAATCTTATGGGACTTAACTGCTAAGGCATCAGTCGCTAAGCTAAGGACAAACACGCACACCCATGCTCTAGGGAGGACTCGAACCTCCGCCGAGACCATCCGCACAGTCCAAGACCGCTTGGCCAATCCCGCGCGGCAGTCGGCTCTAGCTGTAGGGGTTGGGACTGGAATTAGAAAACTTATAAGATCAACCCAATGGAGGATTTATCAAAGCTGAACTAAATGGGCGGACTGTACTTTTATACCCGATCAGAATCAAATTGTAGAACTAGCAGAGAAAAGCGTTTATTGGAACCATATGATGGAACAAAATTGCAACACCAAAGAGGGGTTGTGCGACATAAACAAAAGTTGGTAGGCGTGTCTTACATCTGAAAGGTGATGTCCATTCAGCTTTCGCGCCTGACGCGTAAGAGTGGTGCTATTGGCGCAACTACACTCCTGGAAATGGAAAAAAGAACACATTGACACCGGTGTGTCAGACCCACCATACTTGCTCCGGACACTGCGAGACGGCTGTACAAGCAATGATCACACGCACGGCACAGCGGACACACCAGGAACCGCGGTGTTGGCCGTCGAATGGCGCTAGCTGCGCAGCATTTGTGCACCACCGCCGTCAGTGTCAGCCAGTTTGCCGTGGCATACGGAGCTCCATCGCAGTCTTTAACACTGGTAGCATGCCGCGACAGCGTGGACGTGAACCGTATGTGCAGTTGACTGACTTTGAGCGAGGGCGTATAGTGGGCATGCGGGAGGCCGGGTGGACGTACCGCCGAATTGCTCAACACGTGGGGCGTGAGGTCTCCACAGTACATCGATGTGTCGCCAGTGGTCGGCGGAAGGTGCACGTGCCCGTCGACCTGGGACCGGACCGCAGCGACGCACGGATGCACGCCAAGACCGTAGGATCCTACGCAGTGCCGTAGGGGACCGCACCGCCACTTCCCAGCAAATTAGGGACACTGTTGCTCCTGGGGTATCGGCGAGGACCATTCGCAACCGTCTCCATGAAGCTGGGCTACGGTCCCGCACACCGTTAGGCCGTCTTCCGCTCACGCCCCAACATCGTGCAGCCCGCCTCCAGTGGTGTCGCGACAGGCGTGAATGGAGGGACGAATGGAGACGTGTCGTCTTCAGCGATGAGAGTCGCTTCTGCCTTGGTGCCAATGATGGTCGTATGCGTGTTTGGCGCCGTGCAGGTGAGCGCCACAATCAGGACTGCATACAACCGAGGCACACAGGGCCAACACCCGGCATCATGGTGTGGGGAGCGATCTCCTACACTGGCCGTACACCACTGGTGATTGTCGAGGGGACACTGAATAGTGCACGGTACATCCAAACCGTCATCGAACCCATCGTTCTACCATTCCTAGACCGGCAAGGGAACTTGCTGTTTCAACAGGACAATGCACGTCCGCATGTATCCCGTGCCAGCCAACGTGCTCTAGAAGGTATAAGTCAACTACCCTGGCCAACAAGATCTCCGGATCTGTCCCCCATTGAGCATGTTTGGGACTGGATGAAGCGTCGTCTCACGCGGTCTGCACGTCCAGCACGAACGCTGGTCCAACTGAGGCGCCAGGTGGAAATGGCATGGCAAGCCGTTCCACAGGACTACATCCAGCATCTCTACGATCGTCTCCATGGGAGAATAGCAGCCTGCATTGCTGCGAAAGGTGGATATACACTGTACTAGTGCCAACATTGTGCATGCTCTGTTGCCTGTGTCTATGTGCCTGTGGTTCTGTCAGTGTGATCATGTGATGTATCTGACCCCAGGAATGTGTCAATAAAGTTTCCCCTTCCTGGGACAATGAATTCACGGTGTTCTTATTTCAGTTTCCAGGGGTGTATGAGAATGCGCATCAGGTTTCCTTTAAATACACGCTGTAAAGGTCGTGAGTGTTGGTTGCCTTTGTAATTGGGCGTGGTGAGTTGACGTTAGTCCAGAACGCCTTTAAGGCGAAAAAGACGCCATTATCAACACGGCACTAAGTTTAAACGATGTCGTGGAATAGGGTTACGAGAAACTGGATGTTCCTTTTGGGATATTGCAGAAAAGCCGGCCAGAAATGTAACCACTGTACATGACTGCTGGTAGCGGTGGTCACGAGAATGTACTGTCGCAAGAAGACCGGACTCTGAATGGCCACGAGGCACTTCTGAGGGAAGACATGGAGTTCGACGTACGGCTCTTGGCGCATCGTACTGCATCTGCAGCGGCAACTTGAGCAGTATTTAGCGCCACAGTGACACAATGAATTGTTACAAATTGGTTACTTCGAAGACAACTCCGAGCCAGTCGCTCTGTAGCAGCACTGACGCCAAATCACAGCCATTTGCGGCTTCGGTTGTGTCAAGCGAGATCTCATTGGGGGTGGGATGGAGAGCTGTTGTGTTTTCTAATGAAAGCTGGTTCTGTCTCGCTGCCAGTGTTGGCTGTCTATTGGTCAGGAGGAGGTCAGCTGAGGGCCTGCAACCAACTTGTTTGCGTGCTGGACACACTGGAACTACTCCTGGACTTACGGCCTGGGTTGCGATTTTGTATGACAGCAGCTCTCTCGCGAGTATCCCACGCACCCTGACTGCCAATTTGTACCCCATTCTGGTGATTCGACCTGTTATGCTACCATTCATGAACAACATTCCAGGTGATGTTTTCCAACAAGATAACGCTCGCCCACACATCTCTGTTGTAAATCAACGTCCTCTACAGAGTGTCGACATGTTGCCTAGGTCTGCTCGATCACCAGATACGTCTCCAATCAAGCACATATGGGACATCATAAGACGACAACTGCAGCGTCATCCACAAACAGTATTAAATGTCCCTGTATTGACTGATCAAGTGCAACAGGCATGCAACTTCATCCCACAAACTGACACCTGTACAACACAATGCATGCACGTGTGCATGCCTGCATTCAACTTTCTACCGGTTACGCCAGTTATTAATGTTCCTGCAGTTTACATCTGCAATGACTTATCTCGCACTTACATAGACGTGTGATCTTGCAATTTTAATCACTAAAATGTTTTATCTATACAAATGTATTGCCGTAATTTCATTAAAGCACTCCGTCTTCAGGCCACGAGTGGCCTACCGGGACCATGCGACCGCCGTGTCATCCTCAGTGGAGGATGCGGATAGGAGGGGCGTGGGATAAGCACACCGCTCTGCCTGTCGTTATGATGGTATTCTTGACCGAAGCCGCTACCATTCGGTCGAGTAGCTCGTCAATTGGCACCCCGAAAAATGGCAACAGCGCATGGTGGCCTGGATGGTCACCCATCCATGTGCCGACCACGCCCGACAGCGCTTAACTTCAGTGATCTCACGGGAACCGGTGTAACCACTGCGGCAAGGCCGTTGCCTGTAATTTCATTACCCTACGTTAATTACTTTCGGTGCTGCGACTTTCTTCCGTCGTTGTGTATCCTTTTTATGGGACATGCAAAGGATAACAAATGATGGGGAGAGATTTTAATTGTGTTGTGATATCAGAGGACACAACAGGATCAACCCAAAATAGTGGTCCCTTACATAACATAATTGGGGGACTAAAACTAACAGATGTCATCTACAGACTAGTCATCACGCGATTTCACTGTATGTATAAATCTTTATGGTCGAGCTCAAATCACTAAACTTAGAGGTTTACCCCGTCCCAACATCGTTAAGCTGCAACCTGCTCCAACTCGAATTGGCAAAAACTGTATACTGTGAATGTTATCAAAAATCAGTTCGTCGAAACCGGTTGTTCAATAGCGTCCTTGAACTGTGGGATAAACTGGTGAATCCTGGAGTTCGTGAACAGCTCAGAAACGTAGCGCATAGGCTCAGTGACAGTTGAAGGAAAAACATCAATTATTATTATATAATAGTTCGAGAATTTAAGAAAAAGTGGATAACGGAGAAGATCGATCTTGCAGATTGAATATATTCAAAAAGAAGATCCTTGAACTACAGGGAAAATAACTGGAAGGCAAAATAATCTCTTGAGAAGATAATGGATACATTTCAGACGAAAAATGGAGCACTTACCAACTCAGTAGAAACGAAAACGATGCAGACAGAGATTTATCGCAAATCTCAAGTCTTTATAATGCTAACATGTAAGATAGTGTGGACTATTTCGGAAACTGTTTAGCGAACAACCATTCCTATCAGCACAGCAAGTTTGCTACATAACCGCAGGAAATGTCACTATGTTAAAAAAAAAGGTTCAAATGGCTCTGAGCACTATGGGACTTAACTTCGAAGGTCATCAGTCCCCTAGAACTTAGAACTACTTAAACCTAACTAACCTAAGGACATCATACTCATCCATACCCGAGGCAGGATCCGAACCTGCGACCGTAGCGGTCTCTCGGTTCCAGACTGAAGCGCCTAGAACCGCTCGGTCATCCCGGCCGGCGTCACTATGTTGATACAGCCAAAAGTCCGAAGTAGAAACTGAAGACGTTACAAAGGGCTTACCACGAAATAAGAGTCGGGGCACTGACGGCATACCGTATGACTTTTACAGTCCTCTGGTCGTTTAGCAAAACAGAATTCATGGAGCTCCTGAAAGTGAAACAAAGAGTGGCTCCAATATACCGGTATTCAGAAAAGGAACCAGGAATTATAGTCCTTGCTCCCGAAACTTCGAAGCAAAGATGAATAACTGATTACAGGCCAATGACTTCGTTATGTGTAGACTTAAAAATAATGGCGCGCACAATAGCCACAGGAGTAAAAGGGATTCTCACAGAGACAATCGGGCCAGGCAAAAACCAATAGGAAGGTCATAGATGCTCTTTGCTTTCTGAGGGAGGACCTTCTTATTCCGAATGTACCAAAACGGAACGAAAGGATTATTGAGTGTCGATCTAAGAAATGTCTTTGACGAAGTCTGTCACGATTATCTGAGGATGGTGTTGGAACACTATAAATTCTCACAGACCACGATAGACCTCGGTATTAAATGGTCTCGAAAATGCAAATTAATGGCCAATTCACGGTAGAATTCTCGATTCAGTGTTCAGTCCGATAAGAATGCCCGCTGTCCATGATACTATTTGTAATTTCCTTGCAACCAGTGATCCGCTCCATCACCAACCAAACAGCTGGACTACATGTGGGTGCAATGTTAATGTTTACGCCGACGATATAACAGTTCTACTCAGGCATCATCAACACATGGGAAAGATACACTGAAGTGCCAAAGAAACTGGTATATTCAGATACAAAGATATGTAAACAAGTAGAATACGGCGCTGAGGTCGGCAACGCCTATATATGACAACAAGTGTCTGGGGCAGTTGTTAGATGGGTTATTGCTGCTACAATGGCAGGTTATCAAGATTTAAGTGAGTTTCGACGTGGTGTTAAAGTCGGCGCACGAGCGATGGGAAACAGCATCTCCGAGGTAGCGATGAAGTGGGGATTTTCCCGCACGACTATTTCACGATTGTACCGTGAATATCAGGAATCCGGTAGAACATCAAATCTCCGACATCGCTGCGGCCGGAGAAAGATCCTGCAAGAATGGGACCAACGACGACTGAAGAGGATCGTTCAATGTAACAGAAGTGCAACCTTTCCGCAAATTGCTGCAGATTTCAATGCTGGGTCATCAACAAGTGCTAGCGTGCAAACCATTCAATGAAAGATCATCGATACGGGCTTTCGCAGCCGAACGCCCACTCGTGTACCCTTGATGACTGGACGACACGAAGCTTTACTCCTCGCCTGGGTCCGTCAACACCAACATTGGACCTTTGATGACTGAAATCATGTTGCCTGATAGAACGAGTCCCGTTTCAAATTCTATCGAGCAGATGGACGTGTACAGGTAAGGAGACATCCTCATGAATCCATAGACCCTGTATGTCAGCAGAGGACTGTTCAAGCTGCTGGAGCCTCTGTAAAGGCGTGGGGCGTGTGCAGATGGAGTGATGTAGGACCCCTGATATGACTAGATACTACTCTGATCGGCGTCACGTACATAAGCGTCCTGTCTGATCACCTGCATCAATTCGTGTCCATTGTGCATCCCGGCGGACCTGGGCAATTCCAGCAGGACAATGCGAACCCCACACGTCCAGAATTGCTACATAGTGGCTTCAGGAACACTTTTCTGAATTTAACCACTTCCGCTGGTCACCAAACTCCCCAGACATAAACATTATTGAGCATATCTGAGATGCCTTCCAACGTGCTGTTCAATAGAGATCTCCACCTCGTCTTATTCTTACGGATTTATGGACAGCCCTGCAGAAATCATGGTGTCAATTCCCTCCAGCCCTACTTAAGACATTAGTCGAGTCCATGCCACGTCGTGTTGCAGCACTTCTGTGTGCTCGCGGAGGCCTTACACGATATTAGGTAGGTGTACCAGTTTTTTAGTTCTTCAGTGCACTGGAAATAATGGATATATGTAAGGGAACAGCAGGAGCAAAATAAACAACAAAACACGACTCCTGCAGCTGAACAAAAGTTCACAATCACGCCACATCCCTTCACAAAATACTACGAAATGGAAGTGCTGAGTAACTGGAGAAGAACGTGAACGAACTGATACACGATAATTAGGAATAATTGGTGGAAAGAGTTAGAGACGCCTTAGTAGCGAACAGCACTAGGAATTTAAGTCTTATTTATATCTTATTTATATCAATATGCTGATACTTTAAAAAGTGTGGAATATAGCTCATACCCATAGAGCGAAAATATATACGCTCCTGGAAATTGAAATAAGAACACCGTGAATTCATTGTCCCAGGAAGGGGAAACTTTATTGACACATTCCTGGGGTCAGATACATCACATGATCACACTGACAGAACCACAGGCACATAGACACAGGCAACACAGCATGCACAATGTCGGCACTAGTACAGTGTATATCCACCTTTCGCAGCAATGCAGGCTGCTATTCTCCCATGGAGACGATCGTAGAGATGCTGGATGTAGTCCTGTGGAACGCCTTGCCATGCCATTTCCACCTGGCGCCTCAGTTGGACCAGCGTTCGTGCTGGACGTGCAGACCGCGTGAGACGACGCTTCATCCAGTCCCAAACATGCTCAATGGGGGACAGATCCGGAGATCTTGCTGGCCAGGGTAGTTGACTTACACCTTCTAGAGCACGTTGGGTGGCACGGGATACATGCAGACGTGCATTGTCCTGTTGGAACAGCAAGTTCCCTTGCCGGTCTAGGAATGGTAGAACGATGGGTTCGATGACGGTTTGGATGTACCGTGCACTATTCAGTGTCCCCTCAACGATCACCAGTGGTGTACGGCCAGTGTAGGAGATCGCTCCCCACACCATGATGCCGGGTGTTGGCCCTGTGTGCCTCGGTCGTATGCAGTCCTGATTGTGGCGCTCACCTGCACGGCGCCAAACACGCGTACGACCATCATTGGCACCAAGGCAGAAGCGACTCTCATCGCTGAAGACGACACGTCTCCATTCGTCCCTCCATTCACGCCTGTCGCGACACCACTGGAGGCGGGCTGCACGATGTTGGGGCGTGAGAGGAAGACGGCCTA
The DNA here is from genome assembly GCF_021461385.2 of Schistocerca piceifrons. Classification (NCBI taxonomy): domain Eukaryota; kingdom Metazoa; phylum Arthropoda; class Insecta; order Orthoptera; family Acrididae; genus Schistocerca; species Schistocerca piceifrons. The sequence continues at coordinate 921,584,706 of NC_060140.1, forward strand.
ACGGTGTGCGGGACCGTAGCCCAGCTTCATGGAGACGGTTGCGAATGGTCCTCGCCGATACCCCAGGAGCAACAGTGTCCCTAATTTGCTGGGAAGTGGCGGTGCGGTCCCCTACGGCACTGCGTAGGATCCTACGGTCTTGGCGTGCATCCGTGCGTCGCTGCGGTCCGGTCCCAGGTCGACGGGCACGTGCACCTTCCGCCGACCACTGGCGACAACATCGATGTACTGTGGAGACCTCACGCCCCACGTGTTGAGCAATTCGGCGGTACGTCCACCCGGCCTCCCGCATGCCCACTATACGCCCTCGCTCAAAGTCAGTCAACTGCACATACGGTTCACGTCCACGCTGTCGCGGCATGCTACCAGTGTTAAAGACTGCGATGGAGCTCCGTATGCCACGGCAAACTGGCTGACACTGACGGCGGCGGTGCACAAATGCTGCGCAGCTAGCGCCATTCGACGGCCAACATCGCGGTTCCTGGTGTGTCCGCTGTGCCGTGCGTGTGATCATTGCTTGTACAGCCGTCTCGCAGTGTCCGGAGCAAGTATGGTGGGTCTGACACACCGGTGTCAATGTGTTCTTTTTTCCATTTCCAGGAGTGTAGCTCAAACAAAAAACGATGTTGGGCGCATCATCCGCAAAGGGAGAGAATCCAGTTAACGAAACCTTCAAATGAAGGCGAATTACGTTTAATAGACATGAGAAAAAATGCGCAACCCTCATGGTTAAAAATGTTATAAAATACTTGAAACAACCAGCAATTCAGTCGGATTCATTGAAGACTGCATGGTGGATTATCACAGGAAATCTCTTAAAATTACAACGCCACTGCTAGAGAAACCTCCAAGCGAAAAGGCCTTCACTACAAAAAAGACGATGAGAAAAGTGCAGAAGGAAACAGTACATACGCCAATCAGCTAAATGAAACTCAAAAATATTAACTGGAAGCTAGAGTGGTTTAACTTTTTGAATACGACAAAGTTCAACGCTGCGCTCGGCCGCGTACATGTTCTTAAAATATATATCTCTGACAGCATCGAGCCACAACAACTGAGACTCACAGGACACCCGTACTTTGAACAATGGTTTGACTGTCTCAGCGCTGCAATGAGCTACTGCTGTTCAGGAATCCTACGTTTGTGCAAGCGGATTAAATTTAAATCGGCAATGCTCTTAACGACAACAATCGCTGAAATCCACGGATTTCAAAACTTTCCCGGCCACAAAGACGAGAATAATCACATTGCTTATATCCCTATGTACACCGAGGTGACTCCTCCTCGGGCATGGGTGTGTGAGTTCGTCCTTAGGATAACTTAGGTTAGGTAGTGTGTAAGCTTAGGGACTGATGACCTCAGAAATTAAGTCCCATAAGATTTCACACACTTTTTTTTTTTTTTTTTTTTTTTTTTTTTTTTTTTTTTTTTACACCGAGGTGGCAATGTCATGGGACAGCGATATGCACATATACAGATGGCGGTAGTATCGTGTATACAAGATATAAAAGGACAGTCCATTGGCGGAGCTGTCATTTGTACTCAGGTGATTTATGTGAAAAATTTTCCGACGTGATTATGGCCGCACGACGGGAATCAACAGACTGTGAACTAGGAATGGTAGTTGCAGCTAGACGAAAGGGACATTCCATTTCGAAAATCATTAGGGAAATCGATACTCCGTGATCCACAGCGTCAAGAGTGTGCTGAGAATACCGAATTTCAGGCATTACCTCTCACCATCGATGACGCAGTGGCTTCACTTTACGACCCGGAGCAGCAGTGTTTGCATAGAGTTGTCAGTGCTAACAGACATGCAGCACTGCGTGAAGTAATGTGGGATGTACGACGAACGAATCCGATTGGACAGTGCGGCAAAATTTGTCGTTAGTGGGCTGTGGCAGCAGAAGACCGACGCGAGTGCCTTTGCTAATGCCACGACATCGTCTCCAGCGCCTCGCTTGTGCTCATGACCTTACCGATTGGACCCTAGACGACTGGAAAACCGTAGCCTGTTCAGATGAGTCTCGATTTAAGGTGGTAAAAGCTGTTGGTAGGGATCGAAATTGGCGCAGTAATGACGAAGCTGTCCATCCAAGATGTCAACAAGGCAGTGCAAGCTGGCGATGGCTTCATGATGGTGTGTGCTGTGTCTACACGTAATGGGTTCTCTGGTTCAACTGAACCGATCATTGACTAGAAACGGTTATGTTCGGATACTTAGAGACCTTTTGTAGACATTCATGGACTTCACGTTCCCAAACAATTGTTCACGATTGGTTTGAAGAACATTGTGGGCAATTCAAGTGAATGAACATTTGTGGAACGTAATCTAGAGGTCAGTTCGTGCACGAAACCCTGCACTGCAACACCTTCTGAAATATGGGCAGCTAAAGAGGCACCATGGCTCAATATCTCTGCAGGGGACTTCAGACGACTTTTTGAGTCCATGCCTTGTCGAGTTGCTGCACTATGACGAGCAACAGGAGACAATTTTAGAATGTACACACGACTTTTGTCACTCTGCTGTAAATACTTCATCAGTGATTGGCGGTGAATCTGTAACGGAATTCACACTGCATTTCAACCAAGAAAGGGACAAAATCGTCAACAGCAACTGGAAAAAGGAAAAATTTGACCCATTCGTCTAGTTTTTATAAAAACAAGGACGTTTTAAAAAGGAAAACATCCAAAAATTACGTTACATGGAAAGTTTAGAATTTATGTAGACACACAACTTATTTCGGTTACTTTAAATGGCGTAAGAACATCGTTTTAATTCTTACAAGATTCCACAAACTGGAAAAAACCCTAAGGAAGCAGAAAACTTTTGTTTTAAGAGACAAATGAAGTTTTTAGTTAATTTTAAAGAAGAAGTGTAGTTTACTTAAGGAAAATTTGACACAGCTAATGGAAGCGACAAGGTGGATGCATAATCCGGTGAGAGCAAAGACAGGCTGTGGAGGTGGATGGATGCCCGACTAAAAAACAAAAAAGCCACGCCCCATATGTTAGCACGTCGCTTCCAGGATTATGTTCAGGGAACGTGCCGACGGATTAACGACGAAGGGTGCTGGGCCGGCCAGGTTCCATGTTCTTTTTTAGATGTACCCGTACCCATGTCCTGCCTCAGTTACATCGTTTGCATCATTTCGAAAACGTTCACACATCGTTTCACATGGGATAGCACTCGATGCAGACAGATGAGATACATTAATTCCTTCCCGACGGGGAAGGGTGGCGACACGAAGGACATCCGGCCATCCTCTACCACTAACGTTGATAAACCCAGAATATGACGTAGAAACTCATACAGTATACTAAATGAGCTTCGCACTAGAATACTGAGCTTGATTGGTGTTGTAACTGGAATGAACTGATTGGTACACAGAAGTATCATGTGGAGAGCGCCATCAAGTCACTTGCGAAACTAAATCCACTTTTAAGAAAAAATAAAAAAATAATGAAGGAAATGACGTGCAGAGAGAGAGAGAGAGAGAGAGAGAGAGAGAGAGAGAGAGAGAGAGAGAATAATTAGGATTTACAATGCTTGAAATTTAATGTTTGCACACGAGTTATGTGATCACCAAAGCAAATCTCCATCAGTTACTGACTTGTGAAGTAAGTAAAGTGTAAAGAAATTGTCAGGTTGAATATTCTTAATAAAGTAATTAGATAAGTTTGGTTATGATAATATGTAAAAATTACAAATATCTTTAACTTAATAATACCAATAAGATAAAAAGGAAAGCCTATGGCGTTCAAAAAAGTTTAGTCATTAGCAACTTTAGCATTAGACATAGGCAAGTATCCCCAGAATCGAAGCAAAGCAAAGTGAAGAGACTGGATACTGGAAGGAACAGGTAGATCCTATGGTATGTGTCCATTCATATTATAAAAACGTGTGAATGTACATGTCTATGTTTCACATCTCCTCCCGAACCACTGGACCGATTTCAACCAAACCTGATGTACTCTTACTGTGAGGCGACGATCGCTGTGGGGCAAGAACGACCTACCTGTCATGTTGCAGGACATATGACTTCCTGAACACAGAGATGCGTGAAAAACTGCCTCATAATGCATGACGTTTAAATTTATTATTTCGTGCCGTTAACCCATTTGCAACATAATTCGCAGACAGCATCCACATACGTCGCTGAATGTACCTACATAAGTACACTAACGGACAAAAATGGCAGTTAATGTAGAGTAACGAAATTTCGGGAATACATTTGTCTAGGTAACATACTACAGTGATTAACATTGCAAGATCACAGTTTAGTGTATACGCGAGATAAGCCACTGCAAATGCGAAATGCTGGTACATTAACAACCGGTGTAACCGACAGAATGGTGAGTGCAAGCTTGCACACTTGTAAGCATTGTTTCTACAGGTGTCGGAAATCAGTTTGTGGGATACAGTTCCAAGCCTGTTGCTCTTGGTCGGTCAATGCAGTGACTGTTAAGCTGTTTGTGGATGACGCTGGAGTTGTCTTCCCATGATGTCCCATATGTGCTGGATTGAAGAGGTTATGGTGATCGGGTAGGCCAAGACAACATGTCTACATCTACATGATTACTCTGCAATTCACATTTAAGTGCTTGGCAGAGGGTTCATCGAACCACAATCATACTATCTCTCTACCATTCCACTCCCGAACAGCGCGCCGGCCAGTGTGGCCGTGCGGTTCTAGGCGCTTCAGTCTGGAACCGCGTGACCGCTACGGTCGCAGATTCGAATCCCGCTTCGGGCATGGATGTGTGTGATGTCCTCAGGTTAGTTAGGTTTAAATAGTTCTAAGTTCTAGGGGACTGATGACCACAGATGTTAAGTCCCATAGTGCTCAAAGCCATTTGAACCGAACAGCGCGCGCTCTTATTTCTCCTATTTTATTTTGATGATCATTCCTACCTATGTAGGTTGGGCTCAACAAAATAATTTCGCATTCGGAAGAGAAAGTTGGTGACTGAAATTTCGTAAATAGATCTCGCCGCGACGAAAAACGTCTTTGCTTTAATGACGTCCATCCCAACTCGCGTATCATATCTGCCACACTCTCTCCCCTATTACGTGATAATACAAAACGAGCTGCCCTTCTTTGCACCCTTTCGATGTCCTCCGTCAATCCCACCTGGTAAGGATCCCACACCGCGCAGCAATAGCCTAACAGAGGACGAACGAGTGTAGTGTAAGCTGTCTCTTAAGTGAACTTGTTGCATCTTTTAAGTATCCTACCAATGAAACGCAACCTTTGGCTCGCCTTCCCCACAATATTATCTACGTGGTCTTTCCAACTGAAGTTGTTCGTAATTTTAACACCCAGGTAGTTAGTTGAATTGACAGCCTTGAGAATTGTACTATTTGTCGAGTAATCTAATTCCAACGGATTTCTTTTGGAACTCGTGTGGGTCACCTCACACTTTTCGTTATTTAGCGTCAACTGCCACCTGCCACACCATACAGCAATCTTTTCTAAATCGCTTTGCAACTGATACTGGTCTTCGGATGACCTTACTAGACGGTAAATTACAGCATCATCTGCGAACAACCTAAGAGAACTGCTCAGATTGTCACCTAGGTCATTTATATATATCAGGAACAGCAGAGGTCCCAGGAGGCTTCCTTGGGGAACACCTGATATCACTTCAGTTTTACTCGATGATTTGACGTCTATTACTACGAACTGCGACCTTCCTGACAGGAAATCACGAATCCAGTCGCACAACTGAGACGATATCCCATAGGCCCGCAGCTTGATTAGAAGTCGCTTGTGAGGAACGGTGTCAAAAGCTTTCCGGAAATCTAGAAATACGGAATCAACTTGAGATCCCCTGTCGATAGCGGCCATTACTTCGTGCGAATAAAGAGCTAGCTGCATTGCACAAGAACGATGTTTTCTGAAACCATGCTGATTACGTATCAATAGATCGTTCCCTTCGAGGTGATTCATAATGTTTGAACAAAGTATATGCTCCAAAGCCCTACTGCAAACCGACGTCAATGATATAGGTCTGTAGTTCGATGGATTACTCCTACTGCCCTTCTAAACACTGGTGCGACCTGCGCAATTTTCCAGTCTGTAGGTACAGATCTATCGGTGAGCGAGCGGTTGCATATGATTGCTAAGTAGGGAGCTATTGTATCAGCGTAATCTGAAAGGAACCTAATCGGTATACAATCTGGACCTGAAGACTTGCCCGTATCAAGCGATTTGAGTTGCTTCGCAACCCCTAAGGTATCTACTTCTAAGAAACTCATGCTAGCAGCTGTTCGTATTTCAAATTCTGGAATATTCCATTCGTCTTCCCTGGTGAAGGAATTTCGGAAAACTGCGTTCAATAACTCCGCTTTAGCGGCACAGTCGGCGGTAACAGTACCATCGGCACTGCGCAGCGAAGGTATTGACTGCGTCTTGCCGCTTGTGTACTTTACATGCGACCACTCTGTAGAGCATGTTGGGTTACAACAGCGTTATGTGGGCGAGCGTTATCCTGTTGGAAGTACCTCCTGGAATGCTGTTCATGAATGACAGCACAACAAGTCGAATCACCAGACTGACGTACAGATTTGCAGTCAGGGTGCGAGGGATAACCAAGAGAGTGCTCCTGCTGTCATACGAATTCGCACCACAGACTATAACTCCAGGTGTAAGTTCAGTGACTATAGCTCACAGAAAGGTCGGTTGCAGGCCTCCTCCTAACCAAAACATGGCCATCGCTGGCAAAGAGACAGAACAAGCTTTCATCAGAAAACACAACAGACCTCCACTCTGCCCTCCAAAGAGGTCTCACATGACACCACTGAAGTTGCAAATGGTAGTGGTTTGAGGTCAGGGCGTCTGTCTCGGAACTATCCTTGAAATAACAAATTTGTAACGGAACGTTGTGTCGCTGTGGTGACAGCTGCTGCACAAATTGCTGCTGCAGATGCAGTACAATGAACCAGAGTCACACGCCGAACATAGTGGGCTTTCCTCTCGTAGTGTCACTTGGTAGTCCGGAGTCCGGTCTTCTTGCGACCGTACATTGTGGTGACAACCAGCTGACAGCAATCATGTACAGTGGCTACATGCCTGCCAGGTCTTTCTGCAGAAGGAATATCCAACTTGTCGTAGCCCTATTACACGACTCCATTGAAACTAAGTGAAGTGTTCATAATGGCGTCTTTGTCGTCTTAAAGGCATTCTTGGCTGTCATCAATTCACACCATCCAACTAACGCTCATGACCGCTACAGCGAGTATATAACTTGACATGCATCATCATAGTGGCGCTACTAGTGCCACTTTTATTCGACTATTGCAAAATCTGACTAGACATCGCCTTAAACATATCGAAATACGCCTACCAACTTTCATTTACGTCGCGCAGCTCCTCCTTGTGATTCCGACTTTTTCTCGTCGGTGTATGTCATTGTGCCACATATAGTTCAAGAGCTACGATGTCATAAACACTGAGATGTGCGAAAAAATGCCGCATCTTGCATGAAGTTATAATACTTTTATTCTTTGCTACTTAGACACTCTTAAAGTTGGGTCAGCTTGAGGAAATCCATGACACTTGGCTGCGCTTATGACAACTTTCGACTGTGAAGCGCAAATGACTCCAGGCGAAAACTATAGCCGTTTGTAGAGCTACTTATACATTTGTACATTACGTATATTTCTCTGTATAGGCCGAGCGGGATTATCCGAGCGGTCTTGGGCGCTGCAGTCATGGACCACAGCGGCTGGTCCCAGCGGAGGTTCGAGTTCTCCCTCGGGCATGGGTGTGTGTGTTTGTCCTTACGATAATTTAGGTTAAGTAGGGTGTAAGCTTAGGGACTGATGACCTTAGCAGTTAAATCCCATAAGATTTCACACACATTTGAACATTTTTTTCTTTGTATAACTCTTTCATAATTTCAAATGTATCTTTATGAATGTAAGGAAATATAATTTTTTCGCTATTATAACGGTGCGGCATCGTTCATAGTAGGATATTAAAAACACACCATCAGGCAGTAACTGTAATTTATTTATTACCTCTTATATCAATTAATAGTTGGAGGTATGCCATTTACTAATGAGTAAGTCATTGTCCATTGCGTGGATTACTTTTTGAATAGGACTCCTGCCAAATGATGCCCACTCTGCAGAACACATTCATCTAGGCGGCGTTGGAAGCTTTCCATAACTCGGCGTAACGTATTCCCTGGGACATTGCCGGCGGCAGTCTGATGCGATCCTTCAATTCAGGAATGGTGGCACAACGTGTTCGGAACACTTCTTGCTTCAGGCAGCCCCAAAGGAAAAAGTCTGCACATGAAAAGTCAGGTGAGCGAGGCGGCCAGGAAATGTCATCAAAACGGGAAATTACTCTACGGAGAAATGTCTGTCGCAAGAAATCCATGCAAATACTGGCTGTATGCGAGGTCGCTTCATCTCGCTGAAACCATAATTGTTCCACATCCACATCGACCATACCTAGTTGGGGAAGAACGAAGTCTTGCAGCATCTTTAGGTAGCGTTCAGTGGTGACAGTTACAGCCACACCGCTGTCATCCTCAAAGAAGTAAGGGCCAATAATCCGAAAGGAAGCAACTCCACACCACCCTGTGACACGAGAACTGTGCAAGGGCTTGATGTGCAGTTGATGCAGGTTAACATCACTCAAATAACGCATATTTTGTTTATTCATTGAGCCACATTACTCGAAATGAGCTTCATCTGATATCAGGATGGTGTGCTACATTTGTGGATTTTGGCGAATGAGATCATGAATGAATGGTTAAGCAGAATGTTTCGCGTGAAATCTAATCGCGAGGCCTAATTTCCTGAACAATCTGCAGCTTTTGTGGGTGAAAATAGAGATCTTCGTGCAATATTCTCGTGAATGATCGATCGGACATAGGCACAGCTTGCGCATGACGACGAGCAGATCTTTTTGGACTACGCAAAAGTGCAGCGCGAACATTTTCCGCGGTTTCTGGTGTCCGCGCAGTTCTTTCACTTCTTCCCGGTTTTCTATTGCAAACAGAACCTGTTGTTCGAAACGCACGTACCCATTTCACATGGTTCGTCAATCTGGAACTTTCCCATGACGTCCCAAGTTGAAATGTTGCCGAAATAGACGCTGGGTAGCTATGACTGAGTCGTTACTCTTGAAATAACTTTCAACAGCGAAGGAACGATTCTGTGCACTCCACCGCTCCATATCACTGTCACACTCGAAATGGCAGCTCTTTAGTACACGAATGCGTCACGAGCTGGCGCGCATTCCTGCAGTACATCATTGTACTACCCAAGTCAAATTAGGCTATGAACGCTGCGGCACCCTTTACTAAAAACACAAGTCATTTTTTGTTTTTGTTTCTAATAGAAAATTGCAAAATGAATACCCAGTTAACGCCGGATTTCTCTGTTAGTTCCTAATATTTGCAGCCACAGGGACGCAGTTCAGTTAGTTTAAAAAAATAAAAAAGAGGACAAGCGAGCTCCTACATTCTGTCTAACAATACTGAAGGTCGGGATTATGACTTGCGACGCAACGAAGTAGCTAAGGTAAGGCACTCGAAAAGAGGCACATCGCCATCTGCGCTGTGCAAGAAACAAGATGGTGTGGGCCAGCGGCATATTACATTGGTTGTGGCTACAATCTGATATACAACGCAAACTGTGGAACAACTAATGACGTCGGCACTGTCATATCAGCAAAAGTCGAAGGATCTGTCTCTGAGGTGCCACGTTACAATGATGAAGATTGTCTCTCAGGACGTTATATGTAAATTGAAGGTGGTGATGGGGGGGGGGGGGGGAGGGAGGAAAGGAAAGAGATTTCAGAATGAGATTTTCACTCTGCAGCGGAGGTGCGCTGATATGAAACTTCCTGGAAGATTAAAACTGTGTGCCCGACCGAGACTCGAACTCGGGACCTTTGCCTTTCGCGGGCAAGTGCTTTACCATCTGAGCTACCGAAGCATGACTCACGCCCGGTACTCACAGCTTCACTTCTGCCAGTATCTCCTCTGCTACCTTCCAAACTTTACAGAAGCTCTCCTGCGAACCTTGCAGAACTAGCACTTCTGAAAGAAAGGATATAGCGGAGACATGGCTTAGCCACAGCCTGGGGGATGTTTCCAGAATGAGATTTTCACTCTGCCAGGAAGTTTCAAGGAAAGAGATTACTGATGCCAGCTGCATTGGGACATTACGCGGAATTACCGGCGACGTGTGAAAATGTGTGCCAGACCGGGATTCGAACCCGCGATCTCTTGCTTAATAGGGAGGTGCGTTAACCACTGCGTCACTGTTCATCGCAACTGCGCCGACTATCTCGGCTCGAGTCACAGCCGACCCACATTCCCAACGAGTGTCATCTAACCGCGGTCATCGTCCACTTTCTCTGAGATTCTCGCAGGAGGTCGGACGTGCTTCTGCATTCGCACTGAAGGTGGATCCACTGCCCATCTAGGCGAATCAGTTGTATGAGCGCATGGTGTCTACTCTTCCTGAAATGTCCGAAAGAACAGACATCACACGTTCATATAACTTCGGGGTGTCTTACTTTTCCTTTCTGGTTCACTGCATCTAAATTGGCTACCCGGTCTACAGCATTAGTCTGTTGTACCACGTTTCAGAAGTTTCTATACTTTTCTTGTGTGTACTGTTTTTCGTCCAGCTTTCATCTACATACATATGCCACAATCCATCGTACATTGCATGACGAAGGGTACCCTGTATCACAACTCGTCATTTCCTTTCCTGCTCCACTCGCAAATTGAGCGAGGGTAAAATGAATGTCTATGTGCCTTCGTTCGAGCCCTAAAACTCTTATCTTCGTGGTCATTACGCGATATGTACGTTGGCAGCATCAGAATCGTTCTGCAGTCAGCTTCATATGCCGGTTCTCTATACTTTGCGAATCGTGTTCCTCGAAAAAGCGTCGCTTTCTCTCCTAGGATTCCTGTTTGAGTTCGTGAAGTGTCTCCGTAATACTTGCGTGTTGTTTGTATTATAAGGGGTTGTTTGTGTTGTTACCCTGGCTGATAATTAGACGAATTATATGTCAGGCTTTGTAATCAGTGGGTCCTTGAGGTACGGCAATAAGCAAACACCGAGAAGTAAGTTTAAACAGTTTTATTAACAAAGGCTGATTATAAAACACGCACGTTATGCACACCCATTATCACTGTGTCTGACATCCTAATTACGGTCGTATCGAAAGGCTCCATATTCGCGCCTGAGGCCGCGCTAGTTAATACGGTGCCCTTCGGACGGCGGCCAGTCGCTTACTCCCTGCATCGAACTGCGGCCAGACACATGTGTGCTGACCAAGCAAATTGTCAGCATTCCAGATAGGCCAGCTGGCGAGTGCGTGTTGTCTACCATACGGCTGCGTGCAACACGTAGACCCTTACGGTATCTACTGGTAACAAATATAGCAGCCCGTCTCTCAATTACTGCGATGTCTTTTTTTTTAATTAGACCTGGTGCAGACCCAAAACACTCAAGCAGTACTCAAGAATAGGTTGTACTAGTATCCTACATGTGGTCTACTTTTCAGATCAACCACACTTTCCCAAAATTCTCCCAATAACCCGAAGTCGGCCAATCGCCTTTCCTACGACAATCCTTACATGCTCGTTCCATTTCACATCGCTTTGCAGCGTTATGTCTAGATATTCATTCGACATGACTGTGTCAAGTGGAACACTACAAATGCTGTATTCCAACATCACGTGATTGTATTTCCTACTCATCTGCATCAAACAGTTTTCTACATTTAGAACTACATTCCATTCATCAAATTAACTATAAATTTTGTCTAATTCGACTTGTATACTCCTACAGGCACTCAACTGCGACATCTTCCCGTATACATTGGCATCATCAGCAGATAAACTGCTGATTGTTGCCCACCCTCTCCGCTAGATCATTCATACAGTAAATTATAGCAGTCATACCACACTTCCCTGGGGAACGTCCGAAGATACTCTTGTCTCTGATGAACACTCGTCACCATTTCCGAATAAGGTTACAGTTCACAAACGGCTTTCTAACACTTCATACTTCTGTTTTTCAGAAACATGTTTCTCGCAATTATCAGTCTCCACTTTATATCGTTTCTATCGCACCAATCATAAGTTATTTTGCTGCCCAAATAGGAAACTCATCTGCTGCTTTCAGTTTCTCATTTCCTAGTCTAATCCCTCATGATCGCTTGATTTAGTTCGATTGCATTCTATTATCATTGTTTTACATCGTTTGTTCCAATTATAACTTCTCTTATAACCTCCCTCTAATTCTTGGCCGTCTCTGACAGAATTACGTGTCATCGTCCACCCTTAATTTTTTATTTCCTTTCCTTAAACTTTAATCCCTTTACAAAATTTCTCCATTATTGCTTACTCTGTATATAGATTAAATAACACGAAGAAAGACGATACGCTTTACTCTTGCACGTCTGTCTCCCTCCCCTCTCATCTTCTACCACCTTTTCATATCCTAGTTGTGAAGTAAAGCCAGGCGTAAAGGCTGTTCTTAGCAGAATGTCCATGAAAATCACAGAGAAGGCTGGTGCGCATATCATCACCATCTCTACAAAGCACATATGCCGTTTCTCCTGTTTGCTTGAGTGAAATTTATAGTCCTCATCTCCATCAGAAATGTCAACTTCTTGAAGAGTACATCGTACCTCTTCAGAATGTTACGCTTTCCGATTGCCCACGCTTATTTGAGCGAAGTGACTCCATCATCTGTTTACAGTTTTGTCGAAACGGAGTAGAAACGAGATACTCAAGAATTTGAAACATTTATGAGTGCTCAGAGATAAATATCTTCCTCTTTTATAAGATGCAGACTACAGTCAAAGTGCTGCTTGAGACTTTTTGATTACTGCTACGCACTGCACGAATATTCATTGGAATATTCAGATGCATTATTGATACCTCGTACTTTCTCGCATTCGCTCCATTCAGCATGCTCATAAATAATCGGGACAGTTACAGGAAAAATTATCAAGATATCTCTCCGTAAACTACGAATATCACGAAAATCCTCACTTACGTAACACGATAAATAGCTACAGATAATCTTCTTTTGAGAGCATTTAATCACCTTCATCTCATGTACAAAGGTCTGTTCTCTTCATCGCAAGCAGAAGTGTAAATTAAACCACTTTTCACGTTTCCGAGTTATTCGTTCTTGTACGTGTAAATAAATTAAGCAATCAATAAAGCTTGAAAGCTAAAAGAGAAGTTATGCAGCTTACGTCAGAATTAAAATACAGCAAAATAAAGGGGACTCGTACTATAAAATACATGTTGTGGTTCAGTTCCACGACAGTGTCAATGACTATACATTAAGAGGCCCTTGTATAAAAAGGAAATTCCCTGCACTACTAAATACTTATTTGCTAATTATATTCCTACATATTATAAAAATCGCTGTGTGTGTCTGTGTGTGTGTGTATTTCACATGTTCTCCTAAACCACTGGACCGATTTCAACCAAACTTTGTGCACGTAGCCATTACTGTCTCGCTGTCTGGGAAAGGATCACCTGCATATCATAGTTCAGGCATGACGTCATAAACACTGAGACGCGTGAAAAACTGAGAAATTGTGCATGACGTTTAAATTTATTACTTCTTTCTTTGCTACTGACTCTATTCCCAACACATTTTGCAGAATATCCAAATATATCATTGAATGTACCTACAAAAAAATGGTGCAAATGGCTCTGAGCACTATGGGACTTAACATCTGTGGTCATCAGTCCCCTGGAACTTAGAACTACTTTAACCTAACTAACCTAAGGACATCACACACATCCATGCCCGAGGCAGGATTCGAACCTGCGACCGTAGCAGTCGCGCGGTTCCGGACTGAGCGCCTAGAACCGCTAGACCACCGCGGCCGGCTGTACCTACACAAATATGACATTGTACGACACAAGTTCAAGACATATGCCGACTTAAATACTTAGATGCGTGAAAAAATGTCGCTCCATGCATGAAGTTGTAATACATCTGTTCTTTACCCTATTTTGTCGAAAACTGACATTTTGAGCCCTTGGCTCCGTGTAGAACACAGGTTGATTCTTGTATAGAAGATAACAGCAACCAGCCAGTTTGACAATTCATCTAAATAAATAGCTTTATAAAAGCTGTCTGGTTGCTGCTATCTTTTCTGTAAGAGTCAGCCTGCATTTATTCTTTACTGTTAAGACACTCCTACAGTGGAGTTAACTTAAGAAAATCCCTGACACCGGGCAGCGCGTTTGACCGCTTTCAAATGCGAAGTGCTAACGGCTGTAGGCGGAAACAATTGCCATCTGTAGATATATGAGGAGACGTTGCCATAGAGACGTTTACAAAATCGCGTTGTAGACACGGAACCATTTGCACACAGCGCTCAGAAACTGTCGGATATCATGCTTCCTTACCTGGATACTGTATTTACAAATTTGTACATAAACGTATTTCTTGGACGACTGTTTCGTAATTTCAAAAGGGCTTACATGGAAATAAAATGCTTTCGATACTTCGCTAGAAACACAGTCCATATTTTGTTTTCGTTTCCAATAGAAAATAGGCAGAATGAATACCCGGGCAATGGCGGATTTGTCAGCTAGTGTTTCAATAAAGTGAAGGCAGAGAGAGTAGAACAAATCCAACAAATAATCGAGGATGCTGGGGTAAGTGTTAGTCTGAGACGTCCGACAACTGATGACTTCCGTCTGCCCCCCCTCCGCCCCCCCCCCACCCAAAAAAAGAAGTATGAAATAAGTATAGGGTACAATAATTAGAATGATGTTTTGTCACTAAGAGAATAGTGGTGGCTTAAAAAAAGGGGATGAGATAGTAATCATCTCATCTGCAACTATCATGTGCACGCACCGAACTTCTCAGTAGGTGGGTCATGCTTAATTATAGTCGGTATACAAGTGTCCTCACTCTCTGACAGTATTTTACGAACAGTTCCTTTCGTATAAACATAAGACAGAGACGCAAGCACTGATAGTGCAGCTGCACCTAATATGTCTTATTAGCCAGCTTAGCAATTATGTCAAATAAGTGTTGATAATGTGATGTTCTGGTGTAATTATGGAGGTGACTTGCACATAGAATGTCGAACATTCTGTCACCAGAATTTTGCGTATGTGTAAGTTTTGCTTTGCGATGTGGCGTAATGCGCAAAGAAAGTCTGTTGTTACTGACGCGCGAGGAGTTGTTTGAGTACTAGAGAAGGATAAATTCAAAATCAGTTAGAAGACTCACCGCCGAGCAGTAGTTGATGAATTCGTCAACTGTTATCACGCCGTCGTGGTTCAGATCCAGTTTCTGAAAAGAGAAAAGCAGAGTCTGTATAACTGACACAGCTGTGTTTTCTAATTCTTTTGATGTAGAGGGTTACATCTGCAGTGCGTTGCAGTTATAAATAAACAAGTGAGAACTAAGGTCACACATTTTAGTGAACTGACGCGATAAGCGTCACGTACCTTGAAGATCCTCTCCACGTGCTGTTGCGGCGTACGATGCGTGTGTGATGCGTCTTTGGCATCACCCACCAGGTTGTAAATGGCCGAAATCACCTCCAGCATTTCTTGTCTCGTTATACAGCCGTCGTGATTGACGTCATACAGCCTGGAAAAACACCAAAAACTACATTAACATTAAAACATTCATATTAAATTTTCCCACGCGCTCCTACCCTGTTATCCGGTCGCTGGGTATAATTCCAATGCTCTAACATGCAGGGTGCGTAGGAAGCGAGCTCGTAAGTTTTAATTGATGTTAAGCCTACTTTACACGACGACACTAGGTTGCAGGCCACTGCGCATGCGCGCTGCGTGCCCTTTGCGCAGCTCGTTGGGGAAAGTAAACACTTTCTACGTGTTCCAATTTTAGCGACACTAGCTGCATGAGTTTTGAGATTACACAGGTTCGTAGAGTGTAGACAAACTGAAATATGAAGTGGGGAACGGAGAATAACGGTCGTTTTTTGGATATCTATGCTTTGCATAGGTGTTTGTGGGATTTCAGTGATGATGATTACAAAAATAAGCAACATATTGCTGTTCGTGAGACCGTCATATGCGATCATAACATAGATGGTTTGACAACATCAGAGCTGCTGGGCAAGATTTATTGAGTTAGGACCACATATACAACTGAATTAAGAAAAATGCAAGCAAGTGTAACTCTAGCTGTGACAATGCTCTCGTCCGTTCGAGTTGGCCGACTCTTTGTTAAGGAATATTGTAGTCAGGAGGGAAGGCTATACAAATTCAGGAAGCTGCATTCTTAATTCAATATTCATCTACTTAAAACGTCGCATCAGTGCTCCCCATTCACATACGTTAGAATTTTGAAATATTACAACTGTACAGATCTATCTTCAAGAGATTGGTTTGCAAACCATTCTCTTCTTAATACATCCAGCTTCGAATAATTATTGCTGTTAATGATAATAATTATTTACTTTTAATGTTAATAATTAATGGCGTTAATGAAAAAGCGTCATCACCAACTAAAACCGTATCTTATAGTATGCCGTGTGTTCCCGATTGTAATGTACGCAATATGATATGTAATTTCAGTTCTGGCGACAGAGCTTCATGCATTACAGTATCTTTATTCTTTATCGTGTAATTAGCGCTATTTAGAAGAAACGTGAACAGTTATGGTGACATTCTAAGATAATTAAAGGAACTTCTTGCATCTTACGTTATAAAGTATGTCAGCAAAGATGCTGAGCAACCGAGCTGACGTCTTTTCTTCATACAGTCAGGAATCGAAACACGTTTCTTATTTTTTTTTCTTATGCAGCGATTCCACGCAACAAGCTTTATCTCCATCACAACTCTTGCGACGTGCAGCTGCCAAAACCTTTGTTTCAGACGCGACTCAGGGACTCACAAAACGACAAAATTGAAGTGTATACTGGTGTCTACAGTCAAATATGAAACCACTTGCGTGCAACTCATTCCACTCAACGAGTGGCGCAACCCAATGTCGTCGTGTAAACTAGGCTTTAGGATGTTGCACTGTCAGGTTCAGATTAGGTCTGTGCCGGTCGCAGGTTAACACAGAAATCGGCGAACATGGAACGAAGACAACATAGTGAGAGCGCTGCACGTAAGGCAATTCATACTAGACGATAAAGACTCCAGACCAGTGGAGGCTGCTATCAAGCGCAAACTAGCTACCCGTCCACACAGCGACTCACTATCTGACACGCACTGGTACACAATACTCGCTGCACGCTGGCGCGCACCAGACAAAGACTATTGTTGAGGCCAAAAACAAACAGTAATGTATTCATAAAGCTGCATAACAGTATACAGGTTGTTCCAAAAAGAATATATGTATTTACAAAGGATTATTTTGTCCATACTATCTGATCGCTGCGCCTCGGCTCGGCTGTTGGAGAAACAAATACATAGTCTAGTTTATATTAATAGCCGCCAGATGTCAGTTTTCTTCTGTTTTGCTTGGTAACCGTCATTTGTTTAAAATGGCTACTCCGCAGCAGAAATCATTTTGTGTTGTCGAATTTGCGAAGTGGAATTCCGTGATTACAGTGCAAAGACGTTTCAGACTGAGGTACAAAATTGATCATCCGAATAGGTGGAACAAAAAATGGTTCAAATGGCTCTGAGCACTATGGGACTCAACATCTGTGGTCATAAGTCCCCTAGAACTTAGAACTACTTAAACATAACTAACCTAAGGACATCACACACATCCATGCCCGAGGCAGGATTCGAACCTGCGACCGTAGCAGTCACGCGGTTCCTGACTGAGCGCCTAGAACCGCTAGACCACCGCGGCCGGCTAGGTGGAACATTCGCAGATGGTATCGACACAGGATGTGCATGTAAAGGAAAGAGTCCTGGCCGACCTCGTGTTCCCGAAGAAAATGTTGCACGAATTCAAACTGCTTTCCAACGTAGTCCTTAAAAATTAACTCGTCGTGACAGTCGGGAGTTACAACTTCCTGCAACAAAAATTTGGCGTGTTTTGAGACGTCGGTTGGTTAGGAAGCTCTACAAGTTACAACTGCTACAAGCCCTGCGTCCTGATGACAAACGCAAACGTGTGACATTTTGTAACGAGACTCCAGATGCTATTGAAAATGATAACATTTTCGCACAACGAATCGTGTTCAGTGATGAAGCGGCTTAACATGTTAGTGGTCAGGTAAACAAACACAGTGCTCGAATTTGGGGCCTACAGAACCCACATGCAGTCGTTGAACATGCACGAGATTCGCCCAAAGTTTTGTGCGATATCCCGATCGTCTGTTTACGGCCCATTCTTCTTTGATCGAAACACGGTTAACGATCAGCAGGACCTCGCTATGTTACAAAACTGGTTGTTTCCGAGGCAGCACGAAGATATCTCCATTTTTCAACATGCCGGGGGACCCTCTCACTCGAGTCACCAAGTACGCGAATATCTGAATTAAACTCTACCGAACCGTTGGATTGGTCGTCAAGGAGGACTTAGCATGTCTCAGCTGGGCTCCTCGGTTAACGGATTCGGCACCCTCTGACTTCTTCCTGTGGGGTTTCGTTAGAGTCAACGTTTATGTACCACCACTCCCACAGAACCTGGAAGAGTTGTGTTTTTTGTGCTTCTATATTTTTGTCCACTCCTGTAGGTAGCTCAAATGTATTACATTAAAGTGTTTCCTGTGGTGTCACCGCCAGACACCACACTTGCTAGGTGGTAGCTTAAATCGGCCGCGGTCCATTTAGTACATGTCGGACCCGCGTGTCGCCACTGTGTGATCGCAGACCTAGCGCCACCACAAGGCAGGTCTCGAGATACGATAGAGCACTCGCCCCAGTTGTACGGACGACATTGCTAGCGACAATACGGACGAAGCCTTCCTCTCATTTGCCGAGAGTCAGTTAGAATAGCCTTCTGCTAAGTCCATGGCTACGACCTAGCAAGGCGCCAATTGTAACAGTGCATGTATCTTACGAGTCTCATTTGTATAGCCAAGAGAGATGTATCACAAGGAATAAATAAAGTTAAGTATATTCCAAAGCTACGTATTTTCTTGATAGCAGTCATAACGTATCTTGTTCCAGACTTGACGCCAGTCGGCGTGTGTGTACGCGTTGTGGGGCGGCGGCGTGTGTAAGTTTGTAAAAATAAATTTGCTGTAACAAACGCTTGCAAGTTGAATCAGTTTCTGGCTCTTAGAATGTTGTTAATGCTGTCTTTCGCCGTTCTCAACACTGGCTCTCTATTTACTTTTTGGCACCCAGAAAGTGATTTAATAAAACATGGAACCAGTAATAGAGATCCTAGTGCCCACTTCATTTGAGATACAATTATAGCTGCAACTTATAGCTCTGAGGAATTAGGAGATTGTCCGGGATTTCTAATCAAAAACGGTTTTCCAAAATAGTTGAGTATATTCTGAAATTCACTGATAAAAAACACAAGTATCCCTACAACCTAACTAACAGAGCAGTTCAGAGTCTAATGCGCTGATGCAACTATAAATGTCCGAATTAAATGTTAAAAAGAATGCTCGCCATAATTTGATGAAAATATTTCATCAAAAGCCACGCTAAATATTTGGTAGAATGTCTGTCTCGCGACGGCACGTGAAAATGCGACAATAGGCAAACTGAAGCTAGATAATGAAAATAATTCCAGAATTAACACTTCACGTAAAATGTTTTCATGGTTCCGCGTATCTCTAGTAACTTAATACGGCACCCGAGGCTGTTTGTAGCAGATACACTGATGCGACGCGACTACCGACACAGATGGCGTGTCATTCAGCGTCTGGAGAGAACTGGGGCCTTCCTTCCTCGCGTAGCGTCCTTATATATAAAGCCGCGGTGCGGACGGCGAAGGGAACGCCTGATCTTTTCGGCTCTCTCGACTAGCCGCTGGGCTAGTAACGCACCACTTCAAGTTACATAATAATTTATAGCTTCTTTTGCTTATGGCCGATGAAGCTTTTAATTTAAACATGCATTCAGCACGCAGGTAAGTATTGATAATAAAATTTTGACGTGGCTAAGTTAAATACTTTGGGCGAGAGAATTAATTAAATTACACTGCACGCAATAGATGAGCTCTGAACTGCCCCTTTTGAGATCCGCTATCGCTATAATTTTATAGGTATTAAAAAGAAACTTTACACATCTTCATAATCATAGCGGACCTCCAACCTATTTAAATCTAAACATCCTAGCCTTATTTATTAGCCTACTTAATCTATCTTGCTTCCTTCAGTTTTGAGATGAAAACCACAAAATGATGAATTTCCACTAAAGTCTTAATTTGTGAAATCCAAAGTACTGTTATTATTAAATCATTATGAAAGATCAATCTGAATATAGATTTTGAAGTCTCTAGCTCTTTTCTGTTGCGCCAATGATTTTTTCAGAAAAACGTCAAAATTTCGAAAATGGCTGAAGTTATCGAACTGATATTTAACACACATTAATTTAGTATTATTTCTGACATGCTAGAAAAGTTTTAGTTCATTTGCTTGATTTTTAAGGTATTGCGCAACATTTATGACGTCAGAGCTAGTTACAGCAGACTGGCTGGCACACAATGGAAACTGATGTGAATTTACTACAGCGTGAGTAGGCTGCTTTCCTACAGCGTGCCTTTCTTTCGGCTACTTCAGTGTGGTGTAACAGTCTTGTTATGTCACAACAGATTGGCGACGAGTAAAGAGTTCTTTCTAATTGCTTACATTTACTTGTGTCATGGCTTCGCCAGATGTACTGTCCGAATTTTATCGCTTGCAGAATCAGCAGACACAGGCGTTATTGGATGCCCTTGGACAGCTCGTCCAGGGTCAACATGCCATTCAAACCGATGCGGCAGCCGCTGCTTCACCGCTCCCGCAGCCACACCATGCCGTTGCACCGCCGTTTCGCAGTTTTAACGCGGCGCACGAATCGTGGCCAGAATGGTCCCGACAGTTCGGCTTTCACCTAGCCGCCTACAGAATTCAAGGTAATGAGCGGCAGCCGTTTTTGCTTTCTTGTGTTGGTGTGTCCACCTACCGTGTGATAGTGAAATTGTTTCCCCGACGCGACATAGCAACTCAGTCCTACGAAGAAATTTTGTCTGCTTTAGATGCCTATTTCAAAGAAACAGTTAACGTAGTTGCAAAGCGGTATACTTTTTTTCGTACAAAACGTACGGCCGGTCAAACTAATAAGGAGTGGGTAGCAACATTGCAAGGACTTACTAGGGACTGTGCCTTTGAATGTGACTGTGGCCTTTCTTATTCAGATACAATGGTGCGTGATGCAATTGCACAGAACGTTTCTGATGTTCGCATACGGGAGCAAATTTTGAAACTCGTTAATCCCTCCCTTCAACAAGTGATAGACATATTAGATAGACAAGACACACTTGACTGTGCTCAGGAATCTTTTGAAACTTCGCCAGCCGTGTGTAACATTAACCGGCCCGCTGGACGCGCTGCGCGGCCCGGTAACCGGGCCTCGCGCACTTCGACACAGCTGCCGCCGCGCTCTCAGCCAGGTGTGCCGCGCCAGCACACAAATGCAGTGAAATCATGGCCGCGGTGTGCTACTAGACATTCGCGTGAACATTGCCCGTCACGCCAAGCTATTTGCTTTTTCTGCAATAGGAAGGGACATGTTCAAAGTGTTTGCCAGAAAAAGCTCAGATCAGACAATCACAATCATTCCAGGCCCTTTGCTTCGCGCCGGAATCGAACCAAGGACACTCAGGATCGTGGACCTTCGCCCATGGACATTCATGTCGTTACTTCCACCTAAGCAAAGAAGGGAAAGCAGAAAGGTGGAAGGAGTATATAGAGGGTCTATACAAGGGCGATGTACTTGAGGACAATATTATGGAAATGGAAGAGGATGTAGATGAAGATGAAATGGGAGATATGATACTGCGTGAAGAGTTTGACAGAGCACTGAAAGACCTGAGTCGAAACAAGACCCCGGAGTAGACAATATTCCATTGGAACTACTGACGGCCGTGGGAGAGCCAGTCCTGACAAAACTCTACCATCTGGTGAGCAAGATGTATGAAACAGGCGAAATACCCTCAGACTTCAAGAAGAATATAATAATTCCAATCCCAAAGAAAGCAGGTGTTGACAGATGTGAAAATTACCGAACTATCAGCTTAATAAGTCACAGCTGCAAAATACTAACACGAATTCTTTACAGACGAATGGAAAAACTAGTAGAAGCCAACCTCGGGGAAGATCAGTTTGGATTCCGTAGAAACACTGGAACACGTGAGGCAATCCTGACCTTACGACTTATCTTAGAAGAAAGATTAAGGAAAGGCAAACCTACGTTTCTAGCATTTGTAGACTTAGAGAAAGCTTTTGACAGTGTTGACTGGAATACTCTCTTTCAAATTCTAAAGGTGGCAGGGGTAAAATACAAGGAGCGAAAGGCTATTTACAATTTGTACAGAAACCAGATGGCAGTTATAAGAGTCGAGGGACATGAAAGGGAAGCAGTGGTTGGGAAGGGAGTAAGACAGGGTTGTAGCCTCTCCCCGATGTTGTTCAATCTGTATATTGAGCAAGCAGTAAAGGAAACAAAAGAAAAATTCGGAGTAGGTATTAAAATTCATGGAGAAGAAATAAAAACTTTGAGGTTCGCCGATGACATTGTAATTCTGTCAGAGACAGCAAAGGACTTGCAAGAGCAGTTGAATGGAATGGACAGTGTCTTGAAAGGAGGATATAAGATGAACATCAACAAAAGCAAAACAAGGATAATGGAATGTAGTCTAATTAAGTCGGGTGATGCTGAGGGAATTAGATTAGGAAATGAGGCACTTAAAGTAGTAAAGGAGTTTTGCTATTTGGGGAGCAAAATAACTGATGATGGTCGAAGTAGAGAGGATATAAAATGTAGGCTGGCAATGGCAAGGAAAGCGTTTCTGAAGAAGAGAAATTTGTTAACATCCAGTATTGATTTAAGTGTCAGGAAGTCATTTCTGAAAGTATTCGTATGGAGTGTAGCCATGTATGGAAGTGAAACATGGACGATAAATAGTTTGGACAAGAAGAGAATAGAAGCTTTCGAAATGTGGTGCTACAGAAGAATGCTGAAGATTAGATGGGTAGATCACATAACTAATGCGGAAGTATTGAATAGGATTGGGGAGAAGAGAAGTTTGTGGCACAACTTGACCAGAAGAAGGGATCGGTTGGTAGGACATGTTCTGAGGCATCAAGGGATCACCAATTTAGTACTGGAGGGCAGCGTGGAGGGTAAAAATCGTAGAGGGAGACCACGAGATGAATACGCTAAGCAGATTCAGAAGGATGTAGGTTGCAGTAGGTACTGGGAGATGAAAAAGCTTGCACAGGATAGAGTAGCATGGAGAGCTGCATCAAACCAGTCTCAGGACTGAAGACCACAACAACAACAACAAACTTCCACCCCATCCAGTGCTACTTTCTCTAACAGTGACTGTGTTCGTCCCACAAAAACTGTGCGTCGACGTCGCCGGAAATCACGTCAATTAGCAAGTGATTCTGTACCAGTGTCTGTTCAAATTGCACAAACCAGTCGCTCTTGTCGTCAGCAGGACAATAAACTTTTTGTAGATTTGGACTTTCATGGCAAGGTCATACCATTCCAGCACGATACCGGAGCTGCTGTTTCATTGCTCAATCACGACACGTACAAACAACTGGGCAAACCTCCGTTGCGTGCCGCAAATGTTAAGCTAACCACATATTCAGGACAGAAAATTCGTGTGTTAGGACAGTGCAGCCTTCTTGCAACATACAAGGGACAAACAAAACTTGTGTCATTTTACGTTCTTCGTTCTTCTACTGCAGTGAACTTGTTTGGTTTAGATTTATTTCAGTTGTTTAACATGTCTATTGTAAATCAGGTCCTATCGGTGAATCAAACTGTGCCTTCAGACAGTGTTTCTCGTCTGTGTGACGAATTTGCAGACATTTTTGCACCGGGCTTAGGTTGCGCTAAAAACTATGAAGCACAATTGGAACTGAAAGTAAACGCGCAACCGAAATTTTTCAGAGCGCGCAATGTTCCCCACGCATTGCGTGATGAGGTCGCAAGAACATTAAACGATCTCGAATCACAGGGTGTAATTGAACGTGTGCAAGCTTCTCTCTGGGCCTCACCCTTAGTAATTTTGCCAAAACCTTCCGGAAAATTGAGACTTTGCGTGGACTTCAAGGCCACAGTGAATCCACGATTAGTGACTGCTACTTTTCCTTTGCCCCGCCCGGAAGATCTTTTTGCTAAACTGTGCCCGGGAAAATATTTTTCAAAGTTGGACCTAGCCGATGCGTACTTGCAAATACCGGTGGACGACGAATCCCAGCGTGTATTGGTGGTTAACACGCATCTTGGATTGTACAGGTTCAAAAGACTGCCGTTCGGGTGTGCATCCGCCCCTGCATTGTTTCAGCAATATTTACAAACTATTTGTGCGTCGGTCCCTACTGCAGCAAACTATCTGGACGATATAGTGATCTCCGGACAGAGAGAAGAAGATCATCTTGCGAACCTACGAACATTATTTCAGGTCTTGCGACAAAATGGTCTTCGCTTGCGGAAGGACAAGTGTGTGTTTTTTGCTCGTGACTTACCGTACCTGGGCCATGTCATCAATGCCCAAGGCATACATCCGAGTCCGGAGCACCTCCGTGCCATACAAGATTTGCCTTCCCCTCAAAATGTGAAGCAGCTACAGAGTGTGTTGGGTAAAATTAACTATTATCATAAATATGTGCGCAATGCCTCTTCCATTTCAGCTCCGCTTCATCGCTTACGCCGTAAAGGTGTTCCGTTCGTCTGGACGACGGAATGCGAACGCGCCTTTCGCCAGTTGAAATCGGCGTTGCTTTCTAATACTTGCCTCACGCCTTTCGATCCCCAGAAACCCCTTTTGTTGATGGTAGATGCATCGGATTTCGGGATCGGTGCTGTGCTTGCGCACAAAGTTGGCTCCTATGATCGCCCTATTGCTTTTGCGTCAAAATTGCTCTCGTCTGCGCAAAGAAATTATTCCCAGATAGAGAAAGAAGCTTTGGCTCTCGTGTTTGGTGTTACTAAGTTTCATGATTTCTTGTATGGTCGTCACTTCACCATCATCACAGACCACAAACCTTTGACATCGCTTTTTCATCCGCACAAGCCTGTACCTCCACGTACAGCGCAGAAATTCATTCGCTGGTCTATTTTCCTCTCGCAGTACCGCTACGATATCTTGTATCGGTCCACTGCTAAGCACGGCAACGCTGATGCGTTGTCCCGTTTGCCTGTTGCTGAGGATAAAGCATTCGATTCTTCCGAACTTGCTTGCATGTTCATTGATTCGGAAACCGATGGAGTGGTCGAATCGTTTCCGATTGATTTTCGTCGTGTCGCTACAGCCACAGCTGCTGACCCTGTCCTTGCTACCGTTTTGCGTTTTGTTGCTACGCAATGGCCTTTGTCAAAGTCTCGGATCGAGGATCCGTTGGTTCGCAGATTTTTTGCTCACAGGGAGAGACTTTTTGTTCGACGTGGTGTTTTGTTGTTGCGTTCTGATAATGATCAGTCCAGAGTCGTGGTCCCACGTTCGTTACAGTCCTCTGTCTTACGACTTCTTCACCAAGGACGTTGGGGTATAGTGCGAACGAAACAACTTGCTCGTCAGCACTGTACTTGGTTCGGACTAGATGCTGCGATTACGAATATGTGTTCTTCTTGCATGGCGTGTGCCGAACAACAATCCGCGCCGCCGCGGAAAGTCTTTGCGTGGCCAAAAGCCACTTCCCCTTGGCAACGCTTGCACATCGATTTTGCTGGTCCATTCTGGAATGCTAGATGGTTGGTTCTGGTCGATGCCTTCAGTAATTTTCCTTTTGTTGTCCGGATGTCTTCCACGACGTCCTCCGCCACCATCCAAGCGTTGTCTGCTATCTTTTGCATTGAAGGTCTTCCGCAGACTATTGTTTCCGACAATGGCCCACAATTCATGTCCGCAGAATTTCAGTCATTCTGCCAGGCCAATGGTATTCAACATCTGACATCCGCGCCGTTTTTGCCTCAGTCAAACGGTGCCGCTGAACGATTGGTCCGGACTTTCAAGTCACAGATGTTGAAGTTGAAAGAGTCGCATTCTCGGGAGGACGCGTTGTTGCTTTTTTTGTCTTCGTATCGCTCTCAGCCCCGAGATGGTCGCTCGCCGGCTGAGTTGCTCCACGGTCGTCCTCATCGCACCTTGATGTCTTTGCTGCATCCGCCGCATCAGGTTCCTGTGCAGCGGCAGACTCCTGCTTTTGCTCCAGGCGACGTTGTATTTTATCGCAACTATCGAGGTTCACGGCGTTGGCTCGCAGGGCGCATTCTTCGCTGCCTCGGCCGCGCGATGTATTTGGTTTTGGGGGCCTCTGGTGAGGTGCGTCGGCATCTCAATCAGCTGCGCCTCTGTCGTCGCACGGGTTCTGCCGCTCCCCGTCTGCTTTCAGCGACGGTGCCGTCCGGTCTGCGCCCTGGGGACCCATCTACTGGCTCGCCTCATCCCCAGGTGTTACCGACGATGCCTTCCATTTTGCCCCATGGCGACGCGCCGCCGCAGCAGCCGCCGCCGCCGCCTGTTCTCCCGCCGGCGCCGCCCGCTTTCGACGCTTCGCTGCAGCCGCCAAGCGCCTCCCTGGGTCACGCGCCGCCGATCGCTTCCCGTGACCAGCCGTCCTCCGCCATGGACCTCTTGCCCGCTCCGGACCACATGACGTCATCGCGCGTCGGGTACCCCGACGCAATGGAGGTCCACCCTTCGGCCCCTCCTGTCTCATTACGGGCGCATACACCGCATGTTGACGTGCACCCTGGACTAGGTTTTCAGGCGTTTCCTAGATCCCCTCGGACCGAATGGCCGGGTGCGGGTGGCACAGCCTCGCCTGTTGTTAGGCTCCCCACCTCATCGCATACGTCAACATGGGGCCCTCCCCACGGCGGGCGGAAGCCTTATCACACGACCGTTCGCCGATTTGCGGGGGAGGAATGTGGTGTCACCGCCAGACACCACACTTGCTAGGTGGCAGCTTAAATCGGCCGCGGTCCATTTAGTGTATGTCGGACCCGCGTGTCGCCACTGTGTGATCGCAGACCTAGCGCCACCACAAGGCAGGTCTCGAGATACGATAGAGCACTCGCCCCAGTTGTACGGACGACATTGCTAGCGACAATACGGACGAAGCCTTCCTCTCATTTGCCGAGAGTCAGTTAGAATGGCCTTCTGCTAAGTCCATGGCTACGACCTAGCAAGGCGCCAATTGTAACAGTGCATGTATCTTACGAGTCTCATTTGTATAGCCAAGAGAGATGTATCACAAGGAATAAATAAATAAAGTTAAGTATATTCCAAAGCTACGTATTTTCTTGATAGCAGTCATAACGTATCTTGTTCCAGACTTGACGCCAGTCGGCGTGTGTGTACGCGTGCCTTTCTTTTGGCTACTTCAGTGTGGCGTAACAGTCTTGTTACGTCACAACATTTCCTTTCTTAGTTTCCGTTTGAAAGAGGAATTGCTCAGAATGCTTTTGGTGATACAACATTTCCTGGCCAGACTCGTCATTAAATTCTCATTTTCTCAGTATCCTGATGAAGTGTAATGGAGGCAGTGCTACCGAGGTAGGGAAAGACGGGTAGTGTAGGATTTGTACACCTTTCCGAAATTATAATATTTTCTGAAGGTTGTATTGAAACATTGTTCTCAATATACACTACTACGATACATTAATTGATGTAATTATAAAACCTGATGTCATAAGAATAACGTTCGTTGCTTTTTTAATATTTCTCCCAGCCTTTGCTTTTTGGTCGTTTAAATTTTTGGAAGGTTATATCGGACATGAACTTACAATTAAAAAAACTTTTTTTTAGTTTTGTTTATATTTTTTTGGAAAAGAGTTTTAATTGGATTGCTATTATCAACTTGAACTTGTCTTTCAGCTCACCTAATTTCTCAAAGAAACTGTTGAATTGTTTCTTGCAGAAACCTGCTGCAAGCTGCAAACTCACGCATTAAGCCTTCTTGAAACCTTGTATTCACATATTTTCAAAAAATCACACTAAAAGTTGTTACCTGCTTTCATTTTTGTCTTACCGAGCCGATTCTTAATTTTCAGTCGTTCTACATATTCCTACACTAGTTTTAAGATCTTCTCTCCCCTCAAAGGCAGAAACTGGCTATCTAAATTTTTAACATGATTTTGCAACACTGTTTCCTGTTCGTCGCTGGATGTTTTCGGGAAGAAAAGCTAATAAGTTTTTCTTGCAAAGGGTTTCATGCCCACCTCCTAGTTTTCCCGTACGGCTTTAGTCTATTCCTTAATGACCTTCTTGAAATAATGTTTCTTGCTCGCTTCCGTAATTGTTACTTCAAGAAGTCGATCTTCTGTACGGCTCCCTTCATGTTATTTTCATGCCATTTATGTCTTGACTTCTCCATCTTTGCCTGTTAAAAGAAAAATGCCGTACATATTTAAGTCTTCACGCTGTTTCTTTGTCCTGAACAGACCGAAATTGCTTCGTCCAGTGCTACCCAAACGTACAGCTGTGGTAGTTTAACATTAGCATTGTTATTACTTGGGCTAGACAATGTCACAGCGTACAAAATTGACGACACCAGTTGTACAATGTCTAAAGATACAATAAAAAATCGAATATTACTTTCTTGCAAATAAAACACAACACTCCACAGCTGAGCTCGCTAGCAGTAGGTTATTATTACCACCCCGAGGAGGGATGTATTTGTAGGTGCAGTTGAAATGGTTACCTATGGGCAACATTATGTTTCAAACAACCAGAATCTTTCGCAAATCTCAAGTCGTCACTTCCGTCAATCACTCTACCTTCTAAAGCCCAGACAAGTTCTGATGCATACCAAGCGGGACTAGAACTCCTAGAAGAAAGGATATTGTGGTTCTATGGTTCAACCACAGTATGAGCATTTCAGTCTACAGTGGAGTGTGTGACAATGTGAATCCTACTGGCATACTAAAACTGTAGTGGACTGGAATCCGAACCCAGAACCTTGTCTTGACTGGATGTTTCAAAATGATGATTTGCCACTTCAGAAGGCTGAAGCTTATGAGGAACCATTCCAGTGTGGTGCGACTGTTATAGGTCAGACCACACGCAGCGTAGAAGCATACTGCAGTAAACTAGCTATGACAAAAACAAAAGTCTGTTATTGGTGAGTACTGTGTGTCCAGAAAGGAAGGGATTTAGGTGTGAATTTCCCGTCGACGAGACGAGGCCTAAGTTCGGTTTGGGAAATAATGTAGAAGGAAATTGACCGTTCTCTTTCAAAGAAATCATCCTAGAATTCGCCTTAAGCGTTTAGAGAAATCACGCGAAACCTAGTTCTGGATGTCTGGACAGGGATTTGAACCGACGTCCTCCCGAATATAAGTGCACAGTATTTTACCACTGCACTCGCTACTGTGTCCTCATATGACGTTCATCGGAACATAAGAAGACAATAACTTCGTTCTGGGACTATTACTACAGAATCCATGGAGATTCAAATTGCTGAAAAGCTTATTAACTGTAACAGCAGATACTAACTTGAATTCTGTCATTTCCACTAACTGCTTTCAGACAATAGAAGGTACCCACTGCGTGATTCAGACGCCGATTGAGGTAAGACACTGGAATCGTGTTCGGAGGGAGCGGTGTTCAAATTTCCGTCCAGACTTCCAGGTTTAGATTCTCCATGACTTCCCTAAATCATGGGGTAATTCATAAGATAGCTGACTCTACAATCCTTTGTTATGCTGTAACACCGAAAATGCGGGATGCATGGCACCTGCTACCGATATATAACTCTTTTTTTGAATTGTATGTAAATATTTGTAATTAAAATGCTTTCTTTTAATAAGTAAGGACATTGCTTCACTGCATGTGTACATTTAGGTAGAAGTCTGTTGACATTTCATTGTATTTATCTGTGTTTTACTGTGAAACTTATAAGCTCTGGGAAAAAGCGAAAGGGGGGGGGGGGGGGAGAGGATTTGTGATGAGTGCTCATCACATGACGAATGGTGTTCCCATGCCAAGAGTATGACGTAGCCGCTCCTATCGATTGACGACGGTGACTTCTATACGCTAGCGATATAACTGTCTTCCAAGTCAAGAACAGACGAAATATAACATTACTAGAGGCGGTCAGTGCCAAGAACATATCATATTCGTGTCGGAGTTGCCTTGGGGCTACCATTGGTCGGAAGAGAAGCTGGTAAACTGGGGCTGGAAAGACAGCACTCTTAAGACCTTGGACTGACAGCCCTCCGGTCAGCTTCCTACTGCAACAACTAGGGCTAGTGCCAACAGCTGGGAGAATTAATAGCTAGAGGTTGTTGAGTCCTCGAGAACCGGCGAGGTTACACATCGTGCCTGGACCCCAATAGTCACGGTTGCTTTGTATCGCTGCATCTCCTCGAGGAAGAAGAGCACCTGTTTGAAAATTTATCTGAATGTAACACTTGTCGCCGTCTTGACCAAATAGTGAAATCCTCTCAACACGAACGAGTCTGAAGTCAGATTCAGAAATACAACTTTTCAGTATTTCAGGTATCTGTCTCTTACAGTTCCTTTTCTCTGAAGTTTTCTTAAAGGATTAATTTGCATTTAATGACTGGGGAATTTCGAAATAAAATCGCTGAAATAAAATCGATAACCGGGTAATAAATTCACCAGCAAGTTAATCATTAAGGATGGGTAGTGAATCTAGAGTGGTATGCATTGATTATTACTTATGTGTGCTATCTTTCTTTGTTAATGGCCCCTCACAGACGCACATGTACGCATGCGACGCGCGACTGGTCTGGCTAGAGTCGTAGTGTTAGAACTTCCGGACGTACATTATCTATATCTTCGATGGCGCTGTCCCCGTCACAGGATGGTGTGGGCATACAGT
This sequence comes from Schistocerca piceifrons, assembly GCF_021461385.2. Lineage (NCBI taxonomy): Eukaryota > Metazoa > Arthropoda > Insecta > Orthoptera > Acrididae > Schistocerca > Schistocerca piceifrons. The sequence continues at coordinate 921,615,647 of NC_060140.1, forward strand.
CCGCTATTAAATTATGCGACATGGCAAAACCATATTATTTTTAGCCAGCTCAACTCAAAATGATTGGAACGTGCTAAGTTAAAATACCCTGTTCGTAAGTAAACAACTTCTGGATATAGTCCCGAAACTTCGTCAAATATTCATTCCGGCGGTAAAACTTCAGTTTCAAAACTAGTGATTTCTTCTGCACTTTAAGGCTTAGGCACTTGTGCCTGTTCCGTCCTCACTTTTCACTGCCACCTCGTTTTGGGTCTCCCTACGTCCTTTCTTCCTCTTGGCTGGTAAAGCGTTGCCTGACACTTACTCTTTATGGGTGACAACTCCGTAGTATTTTATTTTCTTCGGTCTTTTTATTAACACCCTCAAAGAAAAAAAAGGAAAAATGACGCACCCCGCGGAAATTATCCGAATGGCACGCAAATCCGTAGATTTGATGTCCATGTACAGGAAAACGTATGATTACAATTTCAGAAAAATTGGATGATTTATTCAAGAGAAAGAACTTCCCAAATTGAGCGTTGGTCACCCTCTGATCATTATGCAAGCAGCTATTCTGCTTGGCATTGGCTGACAGAGTTGTTGGGTGTCCTCCTGAATTCCGTCCAGTTGGCATGGTAGGTCCTCAAACTTCCATAGCTGTTTGGAGTGCCTTGCCCATAATGCTCCAAATTTTCTTAATTAGGGAGAGATTCGGCGATTTTGCTGGCCAAGGTAGGGTTCGCGCAAGCATGAGGCAAGCAGTAGAAACTCTCGCCTTCAGTAGGCGGACATTTTCTTACTGAAATGTAATCCAGGATGGCTTATCATTAAGGGGAAATTGTATGTCCTATGTCGCCAATGTTAAATTATCCAGTTTTGGGACCCATTATCTTGGAAACTTTTTGAGACACCAACTTACAATACTCCTTAACTATTGAATGCACCTTTCTAGTTACACTGAACTACAGTTATTACTAAAGTTGTATTGTGGGGAAGTTTATCTTTTGTTTCTCAAACACTCAATTTGACAGAATTTTGTAAATAAATGAACATAAAAAACAACTCGGGATATTTTAATTATTCTAGTTCCATTCGTGTTGAATCTCACACTTAGCATGCTGTGAAAATTTCATGTCTCTACCATCAGTACTTTTTCAGAAAATGGGTCATTTATTGCAAAAAATGTAGTTCGGAGATATTGAGGTTTAAAACTATTTTATTACAAATTTTCATACAGACTTACATTTCAACTTCTTTTATGCACTAGAATTGCCGTCGCCCATAGTCTGTGTCTTACTCAGTGTCACAACAGCCCAGTGCTTGCCTCCTCCTTTTCTTTATTGCTTCTTTTGTCATTTGCTGAGCAGATAACTCTGCTTCACGTACACGAAGCTCATCCAGTTCCCTCAGTCCTTTAGCTGTGTTCTGTCCAAATCTTACCCCTGACTTTTCCAGAACCTTAAGTCTTTCATAGTTCCTACCATTAAAAGTTATTAAAACATCAGACACTGCCAACTTTAGAGTCATAAGGCCAACAAATACGTTTTTACGCACACGGCACCACAAAGACAGCGAGAGACAGTTTCAGAAAGAACTTGTGCAAGGATTTGCAGATCACTACTGAGGTTGCACATGATATCATTACTTTCACCCCTGTCACCCATTTCTAAAGTTACTTTCCTTTTCTATGCACTACGGGGCATGGTCACTTCAGAAATATTATCATGGTTTCCTTCACTGCTGTTTCCAAGTACTTCAGAAGAAAATGCAGGTCTCACATATTTTTTACTCGCAAATTTGCGTTTCTTGAAGTTACTTTTACGCTTAGTCATTTTATTTACGTATAAAAAGCAATAGAAGTAAGCTTGCTACAAAAATAGCCGATAATCACACTACTTTCAACCAAAACTAGTATCAGAAACAAAGGGCTGCTTTGTTTATTCGTAATGCCAACATCTGAGACGTAGCAGTAAGCGCAAAGCAAAACAATTCACAGCCTTCTGGACTGTGTAGTTCCCAAGATATGACTGCTCAACTGTGGCAGTATAAATGTAGTCGCGAAATCTGACAGTAACACGTCAACATTCAAAATATTATTTGTAGGTCTTACAACTGTCTGATTTTAATGTATTATATACCAAAATGTCCAGGAAAGTCCAAAGAACATTATGGAGTAGAAAACAGAAAATGCAAAATTTCAAAGAATTTCATGTACAGTGTCTCCTTAAGGGTAGCAAAACAGGGCGTAAAATGACGTTGACGTACCTCTGTGCTGTAATGGTGCTGTGGATGACCATCAAAGGGGTCCTGGTATGAAACGAAATGACACCCCAGACCATCACTTCAGGGTGTCTGGCTGAATGGCGACAGTCAGGTTGGTATTCAACCGCTGTCCAGGGCGTCTCCAGACACATCTTCGGCCTGGAATCTCATTGGCTGGAGTAGAATTGTCTTCAGTTATGAGTCCCGCTTCGAACTGAGTCCTGGTTACCAGCACAGACTTGTATGGAGGTGCCCCGGACACCTCTCGTTTAGTGAGGACTTTTTCATAATTCGTACGGGCAAATACAGGATTCAGACATCTTGAACGGTTCAGGAATCATCTGAGGTGGACACTGTAACTGGACCATGCTGTATACTGAAATATTCATCTTTTCTTTCTAATATTTTTTATTGTATTCGGATACCCTAAAATAATGTACCAAATATTGATGGAAAGCCGTATTTCAGCTAGCGTTAAGGAAACACGACAGTAAGGCAACTGTGATATGACCTGTACTCATCTCTACGCCCGCCGGAAAAAGAGTTTCCTTTAAGACACAGCCGATCATAGGCGTTATTAGAGCTTGAGGACGGTAATGGTTAATGGTGACAACGCTCCTGTGCACGCAGCTTTATTGATGATGACTTTTTTTTTAATGATACACCACCTAGCATAGCATGCTCCTTGGATACTTTCATCAAAGCTCGAGATGAGCTATCTCAAAACATGGTCCAAATTCTACCAACACTCCCCTACCCTCTCTCTATCCACTTCCTCCTCCCTCATCCCACCCCTTTCTCCTGTTTCCCTGTGATTATATTGTTTAACAATGTAGGTACTGCTGCACAGAACATAGATATTGTATTCTGAATAACTGTTCATCTTCTATTTATAAATGAATTCTCATACTGAGTGACCGAGCCAGGTGGCGCAGTGGTTAGCACACGACACTCGCATTCGGTTCAATCCCTGATTTAGGTTTTCCATGATTTCGCCAAATCGCATAAGGCAAATGCTGGGATAGTTCCTTTGAAAGGGCAATGTCAACTTCCTTCCCCATCCATCCTGAATTCGATGAGACCGATGACCTCCCTGTTTGGTCTCTTCCACCACATCAACCCCCCTCTCATACTGATTGTAACTTCATATTACTGGTTATATTAACTGGTGTAGACGTACTCGGTATAACTCTGTTGTATTTGGGGTTTCTGTACGTGTCAGTTTTGTCAATAAGCACGAATCCGGCCTATAATTTACTGTCCTACTTTCAATGTAAGTACAAACATTATAAAGGTTGCGTATATATCGATTAACGGTTGTTGAGTACAGAAACGAAATGTCTGCTTAAAAGCTCATTGGTGTAACATGCGTAATCCAGTTCACTTGTGGTTTTCATAGTGGAGTCTTTTGAAATTATCCTCTGATATTTTGAAAAGGCGTTAGTTACTTCGATCGTATGCTTTTAAATGGGGCTGCTATTTGCATCCATTTCTTGCCTCTTAGTAAGAAACTGTTTTCAAATTGCTTTAAAATGTTATAATAAGGATCTTCTAAGTGTAGAGTAATGTCTTCATCGTGTATATAATGCAAACATGAAAAACATGTATGTATTAGGATTTCCTAGTTATTAAGTAGAGGCAGCTGCCATCTGATGGTACTCCATAACAGCATACAGTCCGGTCGACTATTGCTGGGGCAATGTGCCTTCATCTGTAAGCACGGACAGAGCAAGTAACATTTTATGAATGTGTGCCACATGTAAGGTTTTATCACTTGATGTATGAAGCGGAACTACAGCCTTTGCTCCAACGAGGCATGTGCACCTCTCATACGTTTAATACTACTATTGACGTTCGATGTTCCATAATTATTTATATTTATATTACAATTATGTTCGTATGTATACAGGACTAGCTGACAGTGCACTACATACCGTGGCACTAAATTAATGTAAGTTAAGGCTACGTAACGCTCGTGTTTTGAAAAACTGTCTTCTAAGTGTATTCTGACCATTAGAATGTAAGAAGGCCGTTGAAAACACTATTGTAAATATATAAAATATCTTTCAGCTCTGAAGATAGCAATTAAACTAGTCGTCAACACTTGCAATTCATGCTATCTGGGTAAATAAAACTTCTTCAACGAGAAGAGTATATTTTTCGTAATAAGAGATCGCTCTCCTACCGACGATGTCAGATATAATACATAAATTAGTACTCTTGCCTGCACGCAGAAGTTGATAGCTATACCGTTCATTATATCCGCCATGCATTATACATTATACTTCTCACTACTGTCAACGCTTTATCCGTATACGCAAAACTCGCTTGATCCTTTTGTATCTGAAGGATTACCATTTCGCAACTGTTGAAATGAAGTGGTAACGTGGACCAAAGATCACGATTAAATCTCACAAACGGTTCTGTTTAATGAGAGAGCGGTTAAGCAAGCTGTATCGAAAAATGAGGTTTGCATTTTTCGTTACTTTAAATAACTCGATTGAAAATGTGCTCCCCGTTCCGTTATTCAGTTACTTACTTGATCTCACTGTTGTGCGGAGTTGCCTCTTTACAGGGGCACTAATTTCGGTGAGTGCGCCGGATAGATGGTGTAGGACCGGAGTTTCGAGGGAAACGTGTGTGGGGCTGAATGGCGGTGGTCTAAGCGCCGCAGGGCCATCCTCAGACCGGTCATTAGTTAAAGTGCTGACACATAACAGCGAAAGTTAGGCTTAAATTCCAACCGATACACGCACAATGCAAACGCGCTGAATTGCTGTGTGAATCTCTCTCTCTCTTATCTCTCACACACACATACACATACATACATACAGGGTGTCCAGAAAAGGACTCCCTGATTTCAAAATCAAATATCTCGAAAACAAAGATCGATAGAGGAATGCAGTAAACGGCATGTTTATTGTGAAAGCTGTAAGAAGTTTATACAGCAGTTTGAAATAATAGTTACTAAAGCTGCTAACAGATGGCGCTGTAATCGCCATACTTAATGCCTAGTATAAATAGTGTTCTGAAGCCCAGAGCGATCAGTTCCACTATTGAAACGTGAAAGGAGGTTAGCGTACCGAAGGAAGAGTTTAAAACCATGTACTCCATTGAAAAACGCGTTTTTCTGGTGCTAGAGTACCACAGGTTAGAAGAGAGTCCTACGGCAACAAGGCGAAGTTTTCAAGCACGATTTAATGTTCCAAAAGGATCCGATGCGAAAACCATTCCTAAGCTCTTCGCAAAATTTCAACGAACAGGCAGCGTAACTGATGATCTAGTGGGGCATGTTGGCTGCAAGTAAACCGCAGTTACGCCTGAAAATATCGCCACAGTTTCTGGAATTATTCAGCGAAATCCTATGTCATCCGTCCGTAGAATTGCATCTGAGACTGGTTTGAAGCCTTCCAGCACGCAGAAAATACTGAGAAAGAGCCATTCAAAATTCAAACGCACCAGGCCATACCCGTACGAGCTGTGCAACAAAGGGTTGCCTTTGCTAATCAGATGCTCACAATGATTGATAGTGAAGGATTTGTTGTTGGCTGCATCTGGTTTGCAGATGAAGCACACTTCCACCTGAATGGATACGTGAATAAGCAGAACTGGCTATTTTGGGGTTCCGAAAAGCCATATTGGTGTGAAGCGAAACCCCTGTATTCTCCTAAAGTTACTGTGTGGGCTGCAGTATGCAGCAGAGGCATTATTGGCCCTTTTTTCACTCGAGAAACGGCCATTGGTGCACGTTACGTTGCAATTTTGGAACAATTTGTCGCCACACAGCAAGCGTTAGAAGATCGACCAGGCACTGAAAGGTTTATGCAAGATGGAGCCCGACCACATCGGACCGAACAAGTGTTTCGCTTTCTTGAGGAATACTTCGCGAATCGAGTCATTGCTTGGGAATATCCCAAATTTACTGGTGCAGGCATGGATTGGCCTCCATATTCGCCGGATTTGACTCCCTGCGACTTTTTTTGTGGTGCACAGTGAAAGACATGGTCTACCCGAAGCATCCCGCCACGCTGGACGAGCTTGAATCGGCGATCTCTGTGGCATGTGAATCCATTTCGGTTGATACACTACGAAATGTGATGGCGAATTTCATTCTTCGTTTGCGCCACCTCTGTACTGCCAATGGTGAACATTTTGAAAACATTGTGATGTGATTGTTTGCAAAGATTGTTTTCATACGACTAGGACTAATGACCTCAGCAGTTGAGTCCCATAGTGCTCAGAGCCATTTGAACCATACGATTATTTCACTTATGTATGCTGATATGAGCTGTACAGCGTACAGCGGGATCTGTTGGCAGCTTCTGTAACTGTTATTTCAAACTGCTGTATAAACTTCTTACAGCCTTCACAATAAACATACCGTTTACTGTATTCCTCTATCGATCTTTGTTTTCGAGATATTTAATTTTGAAATCAGAGAGCCCTTAAAGTATTCTTTGATTTGTTGGCGGTGAACAGTACTCTTGGGCAGAGTTATTTTGATCACCAGCAAACTGTACAACGAGAGAGGTTCTATAAAACTAAAACCAAGTTGCTACGGCCTCTTCAGCGTGGCGGAAATCTACAACTACATCTACATCCATACTTCGCAAGACACCTGACGGTGTGTGGCGGAGGGTACCCTGAGTACCTCTATCGGTTCTCCCTTCTATTCCAGTCTCGTATTATTCGTGGAAAAAAGGATTGTCGGTATGCTTCTGTGTGGGCTCTAATCTCTCTGATTTTATCCTCTTGGTCTCTTCGCGAGATATACGTAGGAGGGAGCAATATACTGCTTGACTCTTCGGTGAAGGTATGTTCTCGAAACTTTAACAAAAGCCCGTCCCGAGCTACTGAGCTTCTCTCCTGCAGAGTCTTCCACTGGACTTTATCTATAATCTCCGTAACGCTTTCGCGATTACTAAATGATCCTGTAACGAAGCGCGCTGCTCTCAGTTGGATCTTCTCTGTCTCTTCTATCAACCCTATCTGGTACGGATCCCACACTGCTGAGCAGTATTCAAGCAGTGGGCGAACAAGTGTACTGTAACCTACTTCCTTTGTTTTCGGATTGCATTTCCTTAGGATTCTCCCAATGAATCTCAGTCTGGCATCTGCTTCACCAACGATCAACTTTATATGATCATTCCATTTTAAATCACTCCTAATGCGTACTGCCAGATAATTTATGGAATTAACTGCTTCCAGTTGCTGACCTGCTATTTTGTAGCTAAATGATAAGGGATCTATCTTTCTATGTATTCGCAGCACATTACACTTATCTATATTGAGATTCAATTGCCATTCCCTGCACCATGCATCAATTCGCTGCAGATCCTCCTGCATTTCAGTACAATTTTCCATTGTTACAACCTCTCGATACACCACAGCATCATCTGCAAAAAGCCTCAGTGAAGTTCCGATGTCATCCACAAGGTCATTAATGTGTATTGTGAATAGCAACGGTCCTATGACACTCCCCTGCGGCACACCTGAAATCACTCTTACTTCGGAAGACTTCTCTCCATTGAGAATGACATGCTGCGTTCTGTTATCTAGGAACTCTTGAATCCAATCACACCATTGGTCTGATAGTTCATATGCTCTTACTTTGTTCATTAAAGGACTGTGGGGAACTGTATCGAACGCCTTGCGCAAGTCAAGAAACACGGCATCTACCTGGGAACCCGTGTCTGTGGCCCTCTGAGTCTCGTGGACGAATAGCGTGAGCTGGGTTTCACACGACCGTCTTTTTCGAAACCCATGCTGATTCCTACAGAGTAGATTTCTAGTCTCCAGAAAAGTCATTATACTCGAACATAATAAGTGTTCCAAAGTTCTACAGCTGATTGACGTTAGAGATATAGGTCTATAGTTTTGCACATCTGTTCGACGTCCGTTCTTGAAAACGGTGATGACCTGTTCCCTTTTCCAATCCTTTGAAACGCTACGATCTTCTAGAGACATACGGTACACCGCTGCAAGAAGGGGGGCAAGTTCCTTCGCGTACTCAGTGCAAAATCGAACTGGTATCCCATCAGGTCCAGCGGCCTTTCCTCTTTTGAGCGATTTTAATTGTTTCTCTATCCCTCTGTCGTCTATTTCGATATCTACCATTTTGTCATCTGTGAGACACTCTAAAGATGGAACTACAGTGCAGTCTTCCTCTGTGAAACAGCTTTGGAAATAGACATTTAGTATTTCGGCCTTTAGTCTGTCATCCTCTGTTTCAGTACCATTTTGGTCACAGAGTGTCTGGACATTTTGTTTTGATCCACCTACCGCTTTGACATAAGACCAAAATTTCTTAGGATTTTCTGCCACGTCAGTACATAGAACTTTACTTTCGAATTCATTGAACGCCTCTCGCATAGCCCTCCTCACACTACATTTCGCTTCGCGTAGTTTATGTTTGTCTGCAAGGCTTTGGCTATGTTTATGTTTGCTGTGATGTTCCCTTTGCTTCCGCAGCAGTTTTCTAACTCGGTTGTTGTATCACGGTGGCTCTTTTCCATCTCTCTTTCCATCTGCTGGGTTCTGAAGGTGATCTTCCCTTTTCCCGGTTAATATGTGAGAAAGAGCGGAGACACGGTTGTAACCTTCCCCCATGTTACTGAATCTGTGATGCAGCAGTAGGGGGAAGGGAACGGACATTTGGAAAACGGATTTAAAGTTCAGGTAGAGGAAATAAAAACTTTTGTGATTCTGGCAGAGCCGATAATGGATTTGGAAGACCAGGTAAACGTATACTTCCTTGAAAAGCGGTTGTAGGGCGAACACTAAAAAATATAAAACAAGGGTGTTGCGCCATAGTCACATAGAAGGAGGAGATGCTGAGCGAATTACACTGATTAGAGGAAATAGTATGATCACATGGTCAATGGCGTTTCGGTCCAGCTTCTGAACGCAGTATGACAGTGATTCTGAGTGGCATGGATTCCGCAAGTTCCTGGTAGGTTCCCAAACGGTTGTGTCGGCAAACATCGATTCAAACGTCGCTTGATTTCCGCAAAATTACGGGGCCGGCTATTTAAGAGCGTGAAGCTAGTGCTCATAGCGTCGTAAATGTGTTCTGTCGAGTTAAGATGACGCGAATTTTCTGGCCTAGACATCAATGTGAATTCACTGTCGTGATCCTCACTCCAGTGTAGCAAGTGAATTCCTGGCAGATTAAAACTGTGTGCCAGACTGAGACTCGAACTCGGGACCTTTGCCTTTCGCAGGCAAGTGTTCTACCGACGGAGCTACCCAGCACGACTCACCATCCCTCCCCACACCTTCAGTTCTATCAGTACCGCGAAAGGCAAAGATCACATCTACATCTACGTAATTAATCTACTATTCACAATAAAGTGCCTGGCAGAGGGTTCAATGAACCACCTTCAAGCTGTCTCTCTACCGTTCCACTCTCGAACGGCGTGCGGGAAAAACGAGCACTTAAATTTTTCTGTGCGATCCCTGATTTCTCTTATTTTATCGTGATGTTCATTTCTCCTTATGTTGGTGGGTGCCAACAGAACACTTTTGCTGTCGGAGGACAAAACTGGTGATTGAAGTTTCATTAGAAGATCCCGTCGCTAAGAAAAACTACCTTTGTTTTAATGACTGCCACTTCAATTCAAGTATCATGTCTGTGGCACTATCTCCCCTATTTCCAGTTAATACAAAACTAGCTACCTTTTATGTACTTTTTCGATGTCATCCGTCAGTCCCACCTGATGCGAATCCCATACCGCACAGCAGTACTCCAGAATAGGGCGGACAAGCATAGTGTAAGCAGTGTCTTTAGCAGACATGTTGCTCCTTCTAAGTGTTTTGCCAATGAATCACAGTTTTTGGTTTTCTCTACCCACAACATTATCTATGTGATCGTTCCGGTTTAGGGTATTTGTACTTGTAATCCCTAAGTACTGAGTTGAATTTACAGCCTTTAGATTTGTGTGAATTATCGCGTATCGGAATTTAAGCGGATTTCTCTTAGTACTTATGTGAATAACTACACACTTTGCTTTATTCAGGGTCAATTGCCACTTTTTGCACCATACAGATACGTTATCTAAATCATTTTTCAATTAGTTTTGGTCATCTGATGACTTTACAAGACCATAAATGACAGCGTCATCTGCAAACAATCTAAGACGTCCACTGAGATTGTCGTTAATATATATCAGAAAAATAGAGGGCCTATAACACTTCCTTGGAGAACGCCGGATATTACTTCTATATTACTCCGCGACTTTCCGTCTATTACTACGAAATATGACCTTTCTGACAGGAAACCACGAATCCAGTTGCACAACTGAGGCGATATTCCTTAGGCACGCAGTTTGGTTAGAAGACGGTTGTGAGGAACGATGTCTAAAACCCTCTGGAAATCTGAAAATATGGAATCGGTTTGACATCCCCTGACGATGGAACTCATTACTTCATGAGTATAAAGAACTAGTTGTGTTTCGCAAGAACGATATTTTCTGTATCCGTGCTGACTATGTGTCAATAAATCGTTTTATTCGAGGTTCCTCATAGTGTTTGAATACAGTATATGTTCCAAAACCCCACTGCAAATCGACGTTATATGGGCCCGTAATTCAAAGGATTACTCCTACTTCCCTTTTTTGTTATTGGTGTGACTTAAACAGTTTTCTAGTCTTTAGGTACGGATCTTTCTGTGAGCGAGCGATTGTATATAATTGATAAATTTGGAGCTTTTGTATCAGCATACTGTGAGAGGAACCTGACTGGTATACAATCTGGACCGGAAGCCTTGCCTTTACTAATTATTTAAGCTGCTTTGCGACACCGACGACATCTACTTCTATGTTTCTCATCTTGGTGGTTGTTCTTGATTGGAATTTAGAAATATTTACTTTGTCTTAAGTTCGAGTCTCGGTCCGGCACACAGTTTTCATCTGCCAGGAACTTTCATATCAGCGCACTCTCTGCTGCAGAGTTAAAATTTCATTCTGGAAACATCTCCCAAGCTGTGGCTACGCCATGTCTCCGCAATATCCTTTCTTCTGCAAGCTTCGCAGGAGAGCTTCTGTAAAGTTTAGAAGGTAGGAGACGAGGTACTGGCAGCATTGAAGCTGTGGGGAAGGGTCGTGAGTCGTGCTAGAGCAGCTCAGATGGTAGAGCACTTGTCCACGAAAGGCAATGTTCCCGAGTTCGATTTCGTAAGAGTGCACACTCCGCTGCAGAGTGACAATTTCATTCTTGCAGTGTAACAAGATTCTGTGCTTGTGACACGGACCGTTATCCTGCTGGAAGATGCCACTGGCGTGAGGAAGGACGAAGCGATGGTGGAGGTCCGCAGTAATGTTCGCGTAGATCACGACTGTCATGATGCCTTGGATTACTAAGATGTGTTCGCCTGCTTAGCTGGGTCGTAACGTGCCCGCCTCCCATGCAATCGGGCCCGGGTTCGATTCCCGGCCGTGTTGGAGATTTCCTCTGCTCAGGGACTGGGTATTGTGTTGTCCTCATCATCATTTCATCCTCATCAGCGGCGAGCAAGTCGCCCAGTGTGGCGTCGACTGAAATAAGTCTTGTGCTTGGCGGCCGAACTTCCTCAGATGGGGCCTCCCGGCCAACGATGCCATACACTCATTTCATTTCACTCCGATGTGTTTCGTAGAAGCCAAGGTGGATGTCTCCCACAACGCAATACTGCTTCTCAAGCCTGCGTCAGTTGCACGGTGCATATTTGGAGCAGCCATTCACCTGGATGCTGGCGTATCCAGACACGACCTTCGACATGGTGTTGGTTCAAATGGCTCTGAGCACTATGGGACTTAACATCTTAGGTCATCAGTCCCCTAGAACTTAGAACTACTTAAACCTAACTAACCTAAGGACATCACACAACACCCAGCCATCACGAGGCAGAGAAAATCCCTGACCCCGCGGGGAATCGAACCCGGGAACCCGGGCGTGGGAAGCGAGAACGCTACCGCACGACCACGAGATGCGGGCGACATGGTGTAGCAAGAAGCATGGTTCATCCTATCAGGCTACACATTTCCATTCATCCACTGTCCTATCAGATGATCCCGTGTCCTGTGTAAAATCATAACTGATGATGTCGTTGGGTTAACGAGGGAACACACAGGGGTCGTCATCTGCGGAACCCTATTTTCAAAATATGCCCAGAACGGTGTGCTCTGCAAAATTTTTCGCCTGTACCAGTATTGTAGTCTGTCCTTAGATCTGCCACAGAGCGCTGCCTATTCTACTTTACAGCGCGGATAAGCGTCCGCCGTCCACATTTTGTGATGAGACGTCAGTCAACAACGTTCTATACATGCTTCTTTTTCAGAGTCACTTAGATCGGTGGATATTCCCGTTGACTGCCCTTATGGTCGCTAGAATGATTCCCCCATTCCTCTCTGATCCGCTTATATACGTTTCTTACCGTGTCAGGTACCTGCAACGCCACGAGGCGCTGTTGAATCTCGTGGTGGGCAGTTGTCATTTTTAGGGTCAACTGTGCAGGTTGGGAAATGAGACAGTAAAAGGAGTACATGAGTTTCGTTGCTTGGGCACCAGAACAGACCGTTAAAAGAAAACTGAAGCACCCAGAAGACATGGTTGGATATCAATGTAACATGTGAACATTACTTGCGGATATGTAACAAGTTCAGAGTTGCAGTTCTGTGTGATAAGTAGAACGGCCACAGGTTTCGTTAGTGTTGTTCACTGTTGTTACCAGACTTGCTACGGTATACAAGGGTCGTGAACAGTGCGAGGTATTAAGGGATCATTGAAACGGAGATGGAGATACCGTGCACCTATGTCAGAAAATGTTATCAGCACCTGACGGAGTTTGAAAGAGGCCTCATTGTGGGTCGTGTAGCATTCAGATCTGTGGGACATTCTAATGTGACAGTGGCCCCGTGCTAAACTGCATGGGAACTTAAGCTTACTCATCGTCAACGTTCCAGTCGGCCACATCTGACCACCGGAAGGGAGGATCACCGTATTTTGCAGCAAGCACCTCTTCGCAAGTGTGCCTGCCATCCGAGAACAATATCCTGTGTCATCTTGCACCATCGCTCGGAGAGTAGCATCAACTGGACGAGGGATTACCGTCCCAATTGTAGACTGCCGTTCAAATGGTTCAAATGGCTCTGAGCACTATGGGACTCAACTGCTGTGGTCATCAGTCCCCTAGAACTTAGAACTACTTAAAGCTAACTAACCTAAGGACATCACACACATCCATGCCCGAGGCAGGATTAGAACCTGCGACCGTAGCAGTCGCACGGTTACAGACTGCGCGCCTAGAACCGCGAGACCACCGCGGCCGGCAGACTGCCGTTAACAGCACAACACAAACGGCTGCTGTTGGAGTGATGCAATGAACTGGAAGTGTAGACTGCTGATGAATGGTGTCGCATTGTGTTTAGCGACGTATCGTGGTTCTGTCCTGCCCCAGATGACAATCGTTGGCTACGTGGAGGGAATATTGGACGAGGATGGAATCAGCCAGAATGGGCCGTATTAAAACTCGTCCAAGTTTCCCAAGTATTTATTATTTCCAGCTACAGTGTCCCGGCTCCCCTCGGTCTGTGTCACTGGGTCCCACAATGCTGCAGACACCACTTCGCTGTCTGCAAAACGGATTGGCGCGCAACTGCTGCCTCAGCGACCCGTGCAATGCCCTGTGGTGTGTCTGTCTTGTACGGCCATGGAGTAGTGACGATGTAAGCCTACGCCGGCAGTCAACTCAGCGGTCTCTGTCCCTGCCGCCTCAACGGCGCCTGCTAGGGAGCTGCAAGGTGGCCTGCGGCGTTCTTCCTCGCCGGCATGGCTAAGATTGCGGCGACAACAAGCACCCGCGATCCGGCGTTTCAATTTACAGGCCCTCGCCTCAGAATGCCTCCGGTGCGTGCTGGGAGTCAACTAGACTGCCCGCAGTAGCGAGACATGGCGTGGCCCGCCACCCTGCATTGTCCTCAAAGGGTCCAACCAACGACCTGCTGCGGTGTGTAGCTGGTAATGTGACACGCCCCACGGTCCAGGAGAGCTGTCACACTAGAATGCCTTGTTAGTGAACCGGCGCCTATTTATATGGAGCTGTGCGCCTCTGTTTTGCAAACGTGCAGCTGCGAGTCATGTACTCATAGAATCTAGTTTGGGCAAATGGGACCCTTCTGCCTGTAACGTGCGCCATGCATACTGCTGGGTTTACCCCTTTCACTGGGTATATGGACCTGTGGCCTACTTTCTACTTCGGAACCGTTGGTAGCATAACTTACTGTCAACAGGACCGCGTCTAGCTATAACTTGTGCACTCAGAAATATTGCACTGAGCTAACCTTTTCCCATCTTAACCGGTGGAGGTGCTACAGCTAGTATATCATGGAACTGGGGAGAGGATCAATTCCACTCATTGTTTTGGAGAGAGACAGCGGTGTTATTCCTGGTGTCATGTTGTAGGCAGCTGTGGTGTATCACTTTAGTTCATGGCTGGTAGTGATTGAGATAGTGCTCTCAATCTTGATGGCACAAAGGTACGTTGCGGACATCCTGCGTCCTCATGTGTTACCACTCATCCGACAGTACCGTGGCGCTATTTTTTTAACAGGACAATACTCGACCACAGACGCCACGTTTCTTTATGAACTGTCTGTGAGATCTTGAGGTACTCCTGAGGTCTACATGATCCCTAGCTTCGTCCCTGATAGAACCTGTGTTGGGCCAGACGTCAATTCAGTACCTCTGCCAGTATCCAAAATATTGAGGACTAGTTACAACAGTTGTCGTCGAGTTCGTCTCAGGAGAATATACATCGATTTTTCGATAACCTTCCCAGATGAATTACTGCATGCATGCAGGGTAGAGGGGATGTAACTTCATACTGATAAGTAGGTTCATACTGCGAAGTTCTTTCTTAATTGCACTCTATTTTGTAATCAATGAAATAAAGATCGCATACTCTCTCAATCTGTGAAATTTCATTTCGTTCCCTCCTCTCTTTTAGATCCTTCACTTTTTTATATTATTATGGAAATGGAAGAGGATGTAGATGAAGGTGAAATGGGAGATATGATACTGCGTGAAGAGTTTGACAGAGGACTGAAAGACCTGAGTCGAAACAAGGCGCCCGGAGTAGACAATATTCCATTGGAACTACTGACGGCCGTGGGAGAGCCAGTCCTGACAAAACTCTACCATCTGGTGAGCAAGATGTATGAAACAGGCGAAATGCCCTCAGACTTCAAGAAGAATATAATAATTTCAATCCCAAAGAAGGCAGGTGTTGACAGATGTGAAAATTACCGAACTATCAGTTTAATAAGTCACAGCTGCAAAATACTAACACGAATTCTTTACAGACGAATGGAAAAACTAGTAGAAGCCAACCTCGGGGAAGATCAGTTTGGGTTCCGTAGAAACACTGGAACACGTGAGGCAATACTGACCTTATGACTTATCTTAGAAGAAAGATCAAGGAAAGGCAAACCTACGTTTCTAGCATTTGTAGACTTAGAGAAAGCTTTTGACAATGTTGACTGGAATACTCTCTTTCAAATTCTAAAGGTAGCAGGGGTAAAATACAGGGAGCGAAAGTCTATTTACAATTTGTACAGAAACCAGATGGCAGTTATAAGAGTCGAGGGACATGAAAGGGAAGCAGTGGTTGTAGCCTGTCCCCGATGTTGTTCAACCTGTATATTGATCAAGCAGTAAAGGAAACAAAAGAAAAATTCGGAGTAGGTATTAAAATTCATGGAGAAGAAATAAAAACTTTGAGGTTCGCCGATGACATTGTAATTCTGTCAGAGGCAGCAAAGGACTTGGAAGAGCAATTGAACGGAATGGACAGTGTCTTGAAAGGAGGATATAAGATGAACATAAACAAAAGCAAAACGAGGATTATGGAATGTAGTCGAATTAAGCCGGGTGATGCTGAGGGAATTAGATTAGCAAATGAGACACTTAAAGTAGTGAAGGAGTTTTGCTATTTTGGGAGCAAAATAACTGATGATGGTCGAAGTAGAGAGGATATAAAATGTAGACTGGCAATGACGAGGAAAGCGTTTCTGAAGAAGAGAAATTTGTTAACATCGAGTATAGATTTAAGTGTCAGGATGTCATTTCTGAAAGTATTTGTATGGAGTGTAGCCATATATGGAAGTGAAACATGGACGATAAATAATTTGGACAGGAAGAGAATAGAAGCTTTCGTAATGCGGTGCTACAGAAGAATGCTGAAGATTAGATGGGTAGATCACATAACCAATGAGGAAGTATTGAATAGGATTGGGGAGAAGAGAAGTTTGTGGCACAACTTGACCAGAAGAAGGGATCGGTTGGTAGGACATGTTCTGAGGCATCAAGGGATCACCAATTTAGTATTGGAGGGCAGCGTGGAGGGTAAAAATCGTAGAGGGAGACCAAGAGATGAATACACTAAGCAGATTCAGAAGAATGTAGGTTGCAGTAGGTACTGGGAGATGAAAAAGCTTGCACAGGATAGAGTAGCATGGAGAGCTGCATCAAACCAGTCTCAGAACTGAAGACCACAACAACAACAACACTTTTTTTTATCAGGTAGTATATGGACAAAATGTAATTTGTATGTATGTCTGGACTGTTACTGACCAAAGTCAAGGAACATGTATGGGACTCCAGTCCGAATCGTGAAATATTGCTTACAGTCAAAATTATTGCTGTGTCGACCGAACAAGACACAGTCAGGGCAAAATCACTACAGGTGCGAAGATGTGAGTTGGTGCCAGTGCCATAGAGACTCGGCACTTGTGCGAGTTCCACCAGCGCCACGGGCGGCGTTGAGGATCTACCGACTTCGCGTCGGCCGGTTGCCGGGCGAGTACAATCCGCCAATGACCGGACGACAACGGATAGAAGCCTGCTCGGAAGATAGAAGAGCAGCTCTCGCCCACGTGGTTACAGATCATAGTCCAGAGCTGACTTAGACAGGGAACGTCGTTTAGTGAACTCCTAGAACTGAACAGACAGCTGTTGTAATTGCATTTGATATTTACTCTTAAGTTTACCTACGATTATTTGCACTGGAGGTACCGTCTTCGAATTCTGCTCTTGTGCATTTTTTTTAAAAAAAAATCGACCGAATTTTTTCAATTTTATTTCAAAGAATATCAAGAAACAGTGTAAGTGTGCGAAATTATAAATTTATATTCAGTTATTAATTTTTTCTGTCATACAATGTTACAAAATCTTATTTTTCACCGTCCACATTGCTTGACGTGACAGAACAATATTGTGGTTGATACTTATCATAGAAATAACTCAAGCATAAATTTTGGCAGCACCACGCGCATTTTATGAAAGCAACCGTCTTGCAGGCGCGCGGTTTCTTCATGAGCGATACAGGGATACACAATTCTTTTGCATTCAAAAAGATTTCTCTTTCATCCGCTAATTTCGATGCCTACCATGCGTATCTAATCATGCTTTCAAAATCCGGTGCTCTGAATTGATGTAGGATCTTCCCTAGAAGCGTTCCCTCTATTGTCTTTCATCAAGTCGGGTGCAGTGTGAATTATTTTCGTGAAGATTTTCACCTGTCAGTAAAAATAAACATCGCAGGGCTGGCAATACGGAGTGCACTTTAGTGGAACCACTTTTAGGGTGCAGGTGCTCGCTTTTCTTTCATCAGTGAATAGATGATCGTATAAAGTTGAATCGGTTTGCCCTCCCCACGAATCGATGATGCACAAAAAATTTTTCAGTCCCACGTACGGAAGAATTACAGAACGCAAAAATTATTCGTACACCAGTTTCGTGAACTTCCCGGATTTCGTGCTGGACGCGACTTCATTTCTGTATTTCCCAGTTAATTCCTCTACTCGAATTTGAACGTTAGGACCAAATTTTCCGGATGGTTCTTGCATAAATAAAAAAACATATGGGAACAGGATTCGAACACGGTACCTCCAGCTCGGTAGCCGTGAACCTTTACCGCAGCGCTACGCTGACTTGCTCGGAGCATATGTAATGTTACGGCTATACAAAGTGCGCAATGAACTTCAAAATCGATTTTCTCAAAACCCTAGGCCGGTCGCTAAAAACCCTCTGCAACATATTTTAAGCACATCAAGATCCGTATGGAGGGTCCCCTTGTTGCCATTGAGAGCCTGTTTTGTGTTATATTACAAGCAGTGTTGCTGACTTAGATACTCAACTATGCACAAAGATAAGTAAGCCTTTTAACTCATATGTGTGACTTTGTTACTAATTTGCTGGAGCGTTGTAGAACTTTCATCATCCTATCCTGTTACCTAACCGTGGAGCATTACAGTGTAATAGTGGCAGGGCCATATTGTCTTAGCGGCGTACTGCACCAGAAGCCGTTTCACGAACTCACAAACTCGGCCTACCGTAACAACAGTGACAACTCGGCCTCCACAGCAGTAGCGACGAGGTCTGTACAAAATCTGGCGACGATGGTTTACAAAAATTATAATGCTAAACTCTAATTTGTGCTAAAATACTATCAAAGATTAGTAACTGCATTAAGGAGACTTTATGAACTGAGCACCAGTTTCAAGTGAGCTGTTTCGAAATATTAGAGAAATTTTTAATTTAATAGAAGCCTCACCATTAGTTTCAAAAAGAACTTCATTCTGACAATAATATTCAGAAAACATTTAAAAAATATTAAAATTTGGTTTAGACGTTCATAGTTTTGTGTTTGAGAAGTGTGTACTCATCCGTTTATACTTGTGCTAATAGGATATCTACGTAAAGAAAGAGCACCTAGATATTAACTTCCATAACAACTTGAGAGGTTGATTTATTCAGAGCCATCCAGAATATTTCCATGAGCTTCTTTGTCGGAGAGTGATTTTCTTGCAATTAGTATTCCACAACAAAGTATAAAATGAATACTGTAATATAAAGTTGATTTCGTGGAATACTTTTCTCATGAAACTGTTAGTGAATGAAATTCAATTCACTTACTGAAATTTTAAGTTTAAAGACAGCAGTTACCTTGTTTACTTAGATGCATGTACCATTTAGATTGACGATCGTAATACCACTTTGCTGAAAGTCGTAACCCCTCTCTGTAACCTAGCCGCGCGGGATTAGCCGAGCGGTCTCGGGCGCTGCAGTCATGGACTGTCCGGCTGGTCCCGGCGGAGGTTCGAGTCCTCCCTCGGGCATGGGTGTGTGTGTTTGTCCTTAGGATAATTTAGGTTAAGCAGTGAGTAAGCTTAGGTACTGAGGACCTTAGCAGTTAAGTCCCATAAGATTTCACACACTTTTGAACATTTTTTTGAGTAACCTAATCCGCATTTGTTTGTACACTGACTGCTGAGCGTTTTGAAGACGAATAAATGAATACCTTTGAGTCCGACTGCCAAAACAAACCGTTAGTTACAAGATAACGATCAAAATTTAGTAAAATAGTTGTTCACGATTTACTGAGTTACGAGCTGGTGTTATACGCTCGTATCTAATACATAACCATACTTGTAACTTGAGATGAAGCGGACTTCTTTACAGTTCGAATGTTGTTCGCCATGCTTAATGGAGACACATTCACAAACATACAATTCTGTGACGTGTCACAAGCTCTAATATTGGATGAAAGATAGCGAAAGTCGTTAACTGAACCTTTTGTACCGCACGTGAGCACAGTTTTGTTTGTCGATGGCGGGTACTAACCGCTGGTTTGCGTGTGTTTCCCTCTTTCCGGTGGTTGTGTATGTTTCAGTGGAGAGACTTCAAATAGAATAGATTCCGCCCTTTGGAACACACAACTCCCAGCCACGCTGGGGACGTTAAATGCGCAGTTCCCGCCATTTTCGCTACTGATTTCGGTCGACGTTCGTATAGAGCTAAGGTACGGAAGGAGGAAAAATTAAAACCTACTGGCCAATTCAGTGGCGTGTACACTTCCAGGAACAGTTCTACATCTGTACCTGGCTTAGGCCTACTATTCGGCAAGAGAGCAGGCAATATTTCACTATCAGTCTGCAAATATAATGGTTTATTTGAACCACCGGAACTTTAATATGATGGTAATTAGTGTATCAAAATAAGAATTTGAGTTGGTTGCATACAAATATACTTCACATAAGACAGAGCACAAAAAAGGCTACATGTAGTTCCAATTCTGTAATATCTCGTTTGTCGTTCTATGCAATGGTAACTATGCTACGTGCTTAGATAGGTTTTCTATTTTCTTCTGGTCTGGGAGAACGCCGTAGTCACTCCTTAGTCCGATGAATTACTGATTATCTTTCGGAAACGCATGTTTTTAGAGATTACTAGTATCAATTCATTTTATCGATCATATTCAGATTTGCCACTACGGCAGTAGTAGCGTATTGATGTGTACACTTACTGATAAAAATCGTAACACCAATAAATAATTAATGGAGAGTAATTAAATTTCGGGAACAGGTTTGTCTTCGTAATATATTTACGTGATACACTGGAAGACCACAAGTTAATGGAAGCGCGAGACAAGCCATTGCAAATGTAAAAGTCTGGTACATTAACAACCGGCGTAACCGCCAGAGTGTTGGATACAAACATGCAAAAGTGTGTGCATTGTGTTGTACAGGTGCCGGAAGTCAGTTTTTGGGATTGGGTCCCACGCATGTTGCACTTAGTCGGTCTTTATAGGGACGGTTTTCGTCCGATGATGGTATATATATGCCTGGCCATTAAAATTGCTACACCAAGAAGAAATGCGGATGATAAACGGGTATTCATTGGACAAATATATTATACTAAAACTAACATGTGCTTACATTTTCACGCAATTTGGGTGCATAGTTCCTGAGAAATCAGTACCCAGAACAACCACCTCCGGCCGTAATAACAGCCTCGCTGCGCCTTGGCATTGAGTCAAACAGAGCTTGGATGGCGTGTACAGGTACAGCTGCCCATGCAGCTTCAACACGATACCACAGTTCATCAAGAGTAGTGACTGACGTATTGTGACGAGCCAGTTGCTCGGCCACCATTGAACAGACGTTTTCAGTTGGTGAGAGATCTGGAGAATGTGCTGGCCAGGGCTGCAGTCGAACATTTTCTGTATCCAGAAAGGCCCGTACAGGACCTGCAACATGCGGTCGTGCATTACCCTGCTGAAATGCAGGGATCGAATGACGAGTAGAGCCACGGGTCGTAACACGACTGAAATATAACGTCCACTCTTCAAAGTGCCGTCAATGCGAACAATAGGTGACCGAGACGTATAACAAATGGCACCCCATACCGTCACGCCGGGTGATGCGCCAGTATGGCTATGACGAATATACGCTTTCAATGGGCGTTCACCGCGATGTCGCCAAACACGGATGTGACCATCATGATGCTGTAAACAGAACGTGGATTCATCCGGAAAAATGACATTTTGTCATTCATGCACCCAGGTTCGTCGTTGAGTACACCATCGCAGGCGCTCCTGTCTGTGATGCAGCGTCAAGGGTTACCGCAGCCATGGTCTACGAGCTGATAGTCCATGCTGCTGCAAACGTCGTCGAACTGTTCGTGCAGATGGTTGTTGTCTTGCAAACGTCCCGATCTGTTGACTCAGGGATCGAGACGTGGCTGCACGATCCGTTACAGCCATGCGGATATGATGCCTGTCATCTTGACTGCTAGTGATACGAGGCCATTGGGATCCAGCACGGCGTTCCGTATTACCCTCCTGAACCCACCGATTCCATATTCTGCTAACCGTAATTGGATCTCGACCAATCCGAGCAGCAATGTCGCGATACGATAAACCGCAATCGCGATAGGCTACAATACGACCCTTATCAAAGTCGGAAAAGTGATGGTACGCAGTTCTCCTCCTTACATGAGGCATCACAACGTTTCACAAGGCAACGCCGGTCAACTGCTGTTTGTGTATGAGAAATCGGTTGGAAACTTTCCCCATGACAACACGTTGTAGATGTCACCACCGGCGCCAAACTTGTGTGAATGCTGTGAAAAGCTAATCATTTGCGTATCACAACATACATATATATATATATATATATATATATATATATATATATATATATATATATATATATATGCTTCATTAGAGACAGATATGATGATCGAGCAGGTCAGCTCAACACGATGGAGCTGGTTGGGTTACAACAGCGGTATGTGAGCGAGCTTTATCCTGTTAGAAAACAGCGCTTGGAATTATGTTCATTAATGGCAGCTCAACAAGTCGAATCGCCAGATTGACACACAAATTTGCAGTGAAGGTGCGTGGGATAACCATGAGAGCGTTCCTGCTATCAAATGAAATCGCACGAAAGACAATAACCCCAAGTGTAGGTCCAGTGTGTCTACAACGGAGATAGGTTGGTGAAAGGCCCTCAGCTGACTTCCTGCTAACATACAGCCTTACTGGCACTGAGGCAAAAAAAAAAAAAAAAAATTGGTTCAAATGGCTCTGAGCCCTATGGGACTTAACATCTATGGTCATCAGTCCCCTAGAACTTAGAACTACTTAAACCTAACTGACCTAGGGACATCACACACATCCATGCCCGAGGCAGGATTCGAACTTGCGACCGTAGCAGTCGCGCGGCTCCGGACTGAGCGCCTAGAACCGCTAGACCACCGCGGCCGGCCACTGAGGCAGAACCGGCTTTCATCGGAAAATACGACAGACCTCCACCTTGCCCTCTTATTGCTCTCGCTTGACACCACTGAAGTTGCACGACTGAAGTTTCAGATGGCCGTGGTCTGGGATCAGAGGAATGCACGCTACAGGCTGTGTGGTTCGGAGCTATACTTGAATTAACGGATTGTTGACATTCGTTGTGTCACTGTGGTACCAACAGCAGCTCAAATTGCAGCTACAGATGCAGTACTATGCGCTGGAACCATACTCTGAGCATGATGGAATTTCGTCTTGCTAGTGCCATATGGTCTTCCAGAGTCTGGTTTCCTTGCGACCGTACATTCCCGTGACCACCGCTGCCAGAAATCACGTACAGTGGCTGCTCTGCAGCCAGTTCTTTGTGCAGTTTCACTACGGAAAGAACATCAAGCTTCTCATAGCCGAATTACATGACCTCGTCCAAACTCGGCATGGTGTTGACAATGCTGTATTTGTCACTTTAATGGCGTTCTTCACTAACATCAACTCAACTTGTCAGGTAACTCTCACAACCGTGTATTTGGAGCAAATCTGATCTGCATCCTCGAAGTGGCACTACAACCACCACTCTGAAGTGACTGGTGCGAAACTGGTATAGACATCATGTTTCAGACGTAGAAACACGCCTAACAACTTTCTTTTACGTCGCAAAAATCCTTGGAGGTGCATTTTTTTCCGTCAGTGTATTTGGGAGAGCATGTATAGTGTGTTGTCACCGCATGTCATATGATACCTTATCGAGTAGGGGTACGACTACCTTACCGATATGGAAAACGGTTTGCTTAATGAGATAAAATTTTTGTTGAAATTTAATAACTGTGTTACTGACGTAACACACGCAGACTCAATTGACTATTACATCACGTCAGACAGTGGAAGTTACTTGGTATGTTATCACAAACTCAGAATAAATTTTGTATTTCCGCTGGGGTCACTATCCATAACATAAGCAATTACGCTAAGTTCCTCATTTCTGCGTATAAAATTAGAGAGACTCAGTCACCATAAATGTGCGAGCACATAACTCCTCTACAGTTATATGAAAATATTTTAAGTAAGTTGCATACATATATCTTTTTTACCCTAGTATTTGCTTTCGTCAGATTAACAGCAGTAAGTTACTTAGTAAAAGTGTTGACAAACAGTAGGGAAAGTTAAGCATAAATTCCCATCAACATATGCACGGTGCAAGCGAATTGATTACTCTCTCTCTCCACACACACACACACACACACACACACACACACACACACACACATTCAAGAAAAAAAATGGTGACCACATGCGTATAACACCGAACCAAGAGAACTGTGTGGAAGAACTACGACACAAGTTGGTACTTGAGGGGAAAGAGGTCTCAGGGCGTATTTATTATTTTTTATTTCTTCTCCTGAGGGAAACAGTAAAACGTTCCATTTTTTATTCCCCCAGAGGACATGAGTATCTCCATCTCCGCAATATAAGTGACACAGTGCTATCCTCATCGCCAGCCATGAATACTGTCCTGCCAGGCAACACATGTGCCAAAACAATATTTTTTGAGCATATACACAACTTTAATTGTAATACATAGATACTACAGTCACAGATTATTCAGCGTACTCTGGAGAATTTATCATCAGCTTTTTTCGAGAAATCAAATGTAGGAAATATTAAGCTTTATTAACATGTAGTCAACTTTAATACAGTATCAGACAAATCAGTACTGTACTTTCTTATTTATGCTGGTTAACACATGTTCTTTCACATTTTACATTATCCATTCGAAGTCATATAAAATTTGATGTTTTTCTTGTCTTCCTAGTGTTCCTGCGTCATTTAGTGTATTTTGCAGCTTCACAGTATTTGCAATAGCATACCTATGACTGATGCTGATATTTTTCCGCATGCTTCGTATCACGAACACTTTGACATTGTTTATCATCAGTTTTATGAGGCACATATAATGCTAGCCGAGCTCGTTGCTTTCTCTCAAATTTCGTAATGAATAAAACATGTTAAACATACCGTTCCAGAAAAAAGTATAGTGTCACTTATTGTAGGATGTCGTAGTAATCATAGGCATCGTCTCGACTGTGGAGGCAAGTCTTTAGTAGGATTATTAAGTTTTGTATTCAGATGGCTATACGCAAATCTCTTATTCTGCGTACGGAAAACACGACGTAGAACTCGATTTATCCACAATGTGCTGTAACTACTCCAATAAGAGATGCCACTTTTGTACTGGTATGTACATTTCTTGATCCATACTTTGAAAAGCATTGGGAATTGTCTGAATAAGAGTTCTGCACGAGAAGCAAACAGTAGGAACTCATAAACAAAAGGAAAGAATATTCCATTGTCAAGTATTCTTTCTTCGGTATTTTCACCTCAGGTATTTCAGAATTGCTACTGGGCCTGCTGAGATAAATTTAGCTAGTTTAGAATCTACACTGGTTGACTGTTCCGTCGGTTCTTGGTAGAACCTTTAATACATTGTGAATGAAGCACACAGAACACAGGTGTAATATTCTACAATATTTATTATTTGTTACACGAACCGGTTTCCGGCTGTCACGCCATCATCATGTACAATGACCTCATTTTATGCGCACAATACTGCTGGACATTTTTTGCCCATTGGTAAAGACAGCACTCGAGCTTTGGAAAAGCGTGAAATATATATAATTACTTGTATTTGTGGCAAATTCTATACAGGTCAGTCTGGCGGAGCAATATCTACCAGCTTGAAGGAACATCACAGAAGATGGAAATTTAGAAAAGGAGACTCTACTTTTGCGGACCACCTGCTTAGAGAAGAACATAATTACAAAGTGAAACAAAAAGTATTGCGTCTCATCCATTAAGGAAGGATGACGA
This sequence comes from Schistocerca piceifrons, assembly GCF_021461385.2. NCBI lineage: Eukaryota > Metazoa > Arthropoda > Insecta > Orthoptera > Acrididae > Schistocerca > Schistocerca piceifrons. The sequence goes on from NC_060140.1 coordinate 921,641,364, forward strand.
ACTATCTTGAAATAATGGAAATTAATAAACACATGTCCACCAGCCCAAGCTTAGTACTGAATGACCAGACACATTTCCTTTACTCGCCACTTATAACTGCAGACACTATTCGTAATCCCATCCTGACCGTGCTGTGAACGACCCCTCTACTCACATGTACCATTTCCTCTATTTCAGTTACTGGAATTTCTCCTGTTGTGGCAAAAAAATTACTTTGTATAATCATAACAGCTTCACTCATCTGATTAATATCACTTTTATATATTATCTGGTTTTAATGTAGGACCCATTAAAGACAAGATTATTTTGTTCAGCGACAACTTTGGAGTATGTCATCATTATTTATTGTTCACTTATTTTCATTCATGTACAACTGCTGTAATTTGTCTATAGTTCATTAGTTAATGTGTTACATATTTTCTTTTCTTTAAATAATCTTACATCCCGTTTACAGCGAAAGAATTCCTCTCGTCTTATTCCTAATTCTAACATTAACATTTTTCATCTCTGGAAATGTAGATACTCAGGACATGCACTAGTTTAAAATCGATGATCCAACAAAATTTCACTAGACCACATACTTTTCCTTGTACTTGACGATGGCGTAACAGCCGAAAACCGGTTCGTGTAACAAATAATAAAAATTGTAAAATATTACACTAGTGTTGTTTGTGTTTCATTTATAGTGTAATAGATCGCCATTTTCTTTCAGTTGCGATGAAATCTAATGTCAGCCGAACCAAAACCTTTCTCAAGATGAATCAGTCCCAGGCCACGAGGTAAATGATACTCACTCATTCACTTTATAATACTTATACTCTTACAAATTCTTTATTAAATGTTAGTACTGTCGCTCTTCATATTCTTAGGTGTGGCTTAGGGTTTCGTTGTACACTAAAGGCTGCAAGTGGAGGATTATGAACTTCAATCTACACACATCAAAAAAAGTTTTGTATCACCTCGATTCCGAGAGTTCCGGAATCTGTACAGAAAATTGGAATAGAGATCAACATAAACATCATTTCCACCCTTTTTGTTACTCATGAAAATCACACACTGCATATTGTACCACCATACAGCGAGACTTTCAGAGATTGTGGTCCAGATTTCTGTACACACCGATCTCTCTAATATTCAGTAACACGTCCCCTTGCACTGATGCATGCATGTATTCGTCATGGCATACTATCCACAAACTCATCAAGGCACTGCTGGTCCAGATCGTCCCACTCCTCAACGGCGATTCGGCGTAGTTTCCTCAGAGCGTTTGGTTGGTGACGTCGTCCATAAACAGCCCTTTTCAATCTATCCCAGGCGTCTTCGATACGGTTCATGTCTGGAGAACATGTTAGCCACTCTAGTCGAGCGATGTCGTTATCTTGAAGGAATTTGTTCACAAGATATGCACTATGGGCGCGAATTGTCCTCCGTGAAGACGAATGCTTCGCCAATATGCTGCCGATATGGTTGCACTATCGGTCGGAGGATGGCATTCATGTACCGTACAGCCGTTACAGCGCGTTCCACGACCACCAGCGGCGTACGTCGGCCTCACATAATGCCACCTCAAAACAGCAGGGTAACTCCACCTTGCTGCACTCTGTGGACAGTGTGCCTAAGGCGTTCAGCCTGACCGGGTTGCCTCAAAACACGTCTCCGACGATTGTCTGGTTAAAGGCATATGCAACAGTCATCGGTGAAGAGAACGTGATGCCAATCCTGAGCGGTCCATTCGGCATGTTGTTGTGCCTATCTGTACCGTGCTGCATTGTGTCGTGGTTGCAAAGATGGACCTCGCCATGGACGTCGGGAGTGAAGTTGCGCATTATGCAGCCTATTGCGCACAGTTTGAGTCGTAACACGACGTCCTATGGCTGCACGAAAAGCATTGTTCAACATCGTGGCGTTGCTGTCAGGGTTCCTCCGATCCATAGCCGCGCGGGATTAGCCGAGCGGTCTTAGGCGCTGCAGTCATGGACTGTGCGGCTGGTCCCGGTGGAGGTTCGAGTCCTCCCTCGGCCATGTGTGTGTGAGTTTGTCCTTAGGATAATTTAGGTTAAGTAGTGTGTAAGCTTAGGGACTGGTGACCTTAGCAGTTAAGTCCCATGGTCTGACACACACATTTGATCCTCCGATCCATAATCCGCAGGTATCGGTCATCCACTGTAGTAGTAGCCCTTGGGCGGCCTGAGCGAGGCATGTCATCGACAGTTCCTGTCCCTGTCCGACCAACATTGCCTTGGTTCACTCCGAGACGCCTGGATACTTCCTTTGTTGAGAGCCCTTCCTGGCACAAAGTAACAATGCGAACGCGATCGAACCGCGGTATTAACCGTCTAGGCATGGTTGAACTACAGACAACAGGAGCCGTGTACCTCCTTCCTGCTGGAACGAGTGGTACTGATTGGATGTCGGACCCTCTCCATCTGCTAGGTGCTGCTCATGCATGGTTGTTTACATCTTTGGGCGGGTTTTGTGATATCTCTGAACAGTCAAAGGGACTGTGTCAGCGATACAATATCCACAGTCAACGTCCGTCTTCAGTAGTTCTGGGAACCAGGATGATGCAAAACTTTTTTTGATGTGTGTATTTATCAGCTACATCGAGTTATGAAAAATTAGTTTAACCAACATATATTGTAACATCCACGAGATAAATTTTAGCTACAGTGCGACGAGAGAAAATTATGCCTGTAACAGTTATAAACATTATCTATTCGACATATGAAAAAATAGTGAAAACGATGATAAATATTAATTATTTATATCATATTCTAAGATGTAATTTGACATATCGATGTGTATCATACAAAGACAATGACAATTACAAATTCCTTTTATGATCTGCGTTTGTCTTCCTTTGTTTTTACCTTTTGTTGGTTGGCTTTTGTAGGTTGCGGACGCATATCAAACTGAGGTCTGATAAGAAACTGTAATTATTTGTTAATTATTACTTGAAAATAGAGTTCAATATTATTATAAATATGAGTGAATAATTATTTGTAACTTTAATTCCTCTCTCAGTAAGCATTATCTGTGTTAATTATTTCTTTCCGCTGCAACGAGCGGAGCCATTGATGATAGCCATTTGTATCGCGTTTTTGTCTGTGTTTTCCTTAGAAACAAATCAAATGTTTGCTTGATGAAGTCTAAATAGTGCACAATACGAAAGTAGAGTTTATAGAGTTTAATAAGCATTTTGAAAAACTTACTTATTTGGTCTAACAATAGAAAGTCTCTATCAATTGTCTGCCGCCATCTTAACAATTATCTCAGCGGCAAATTCAAATTACGCAACTCTGCAGACATAAATGCCGATCGTAATACAAATGTGTAAAAATAAATGTGCACCAGCGGTCCCGAACTCATTTTAATGAAAATGATTCGAATCAGATTGGTTCTTTAAAAGCAGTGCTCATAGCACGATCCTTATAACAAACTTTTCTAGCTGATGTATGGAGCCGAAATTAATTACGCACGAGTTGCGAAGAATATTGTTTCAGGTAACATACGTCAGTGTTGTGCGCGGCTGATATTCGATGGTTTTAATGATCATTTTGCTGAAGATAACTATTTCCATCATAATCCATAGTTGTATAGAATCTGTTGTATGAACTGTGATTTAGTGACACACAACTTACAGACAACACTTTAACACAACGTTAACTTGGAGTTGTTTAGCAACTTGACCAAATCTTTAGCCGGGAGAAAATTTATTTAGTAATTACTCAGTGTAATAAAACAAGATTATCATTTTCATTTACAAATTAGTTAAATACCAAACCACTGAATAAAACAGCGAACGCCACAATATGCAGATTACCCACAAATATTTTATCGATTTATATGAACGTTAAGACAAGAGAACGATGTAAGTTAATGTTTATGATAAGCTAGGGCAACAATTACTGAATTGTAAAACTTCAAAGGGTAAATAGTACGAGGACGTGCTGAAAAATAGTGCCTTCGGATTTTTCATATGAAGACTCTTAAAGATTTATAAATAAAACTAATTATTAACATTCTATATCTTTATTCATCACGTCTACATATTTATTTTTCAACATAGTCATCCTGGCGACAAACTCGTTTCTCCCAAAGAGAGACCAGTTTGTCAATATACAGTGACTGACTTTGTTGAAGGAACTGCAACTTCGCTCCAACACTATCAAAATGTTCAAATACGTGTGAATTCTTAAGGGATCAAACTGCTGAGGTCATTGGTTCATAGACTTACACACTAGTTAAACTAACTTAAATTATGCTAAGAGCAACACACACACACACACACCCATGCCTGAGGGAGGACTCGAACCTCCGGCGGGAGGGGCCGCTCAAACAGTGACACGACGCCTCAAACCGCGCGGCCACTCCGCGCGGCTCCAACACTATCAAAGTGAAGTCCTAGACGGTCTTCTTTAAGTTGTGGGAACACATGAAAATCTGATGTGGCGATGTCTGGGCTGTATGGAGGATGGTCGATGACAGTGAACGTATGGCGTTGTATTGTTGCAGATATCGCAGCTATTGTGTGTGGTGTGGCAATGTCTTGCTGAAGGAGAGGAGGTTCCACGTGTGAACGAACTCATCAAATTCGAAACTCGATTACAGAACACTTTCTTCACGCAGCGACATAGTTACGTTATACTTCTCCATTTTACACGCTACAACTCGGAGCCTTCAAGCTGTTGGAGGTTGCCAATATGCAGACATGAAAAATAATGTTAATAACGTTTCTTTATTAAAAAAGCTTTAAGAGTTTTCAGATAATAAATCTGGCGACATTACTTTTCAGCACGCCCTCGAGTATCTGTAATTATATAGCAAATAAAATGTCTGCACTCCAAGAAACAAGGTATACTGATGAACATTCATTTGATTCAGAGGGATTCAGAATCTTCAAAGGGAAGCCAGGAAAAAGAGTTATGAAGAATGTACCCCAATTTGGAACAGGATTCATTGTAAACCAAAATATATTAAACTCGATAGTAGAATTTAAATCTGTCAATGAAAGGCTTTCAACATTAAGCTTCAAATCAGTAAACAAACTGTATACCATTGTAAACTCACATGCACCAACAAATGAGAAAAACAGAAAACAAAAAGAACAAACAGAAATTTTTTGGCAGGAACTGTCAAACACCTTAGACCAGATTTCATCCAAAAACACAATAATATTGTTGGGAGACTTTAATGCTCAAATCGACAAAGAACGTCATCACCAATCCATAGTAGGCAAATTCCCTGCACATAAAAGAACCAATGCAAATGGAGAAAGACTTATTAGTTTATGCAGAGAACATGACATAGTTCTAAAGTCTACATATTTAAAAAAAACTCCCTAGAAAACAAACTACATGGGTATCCCCGAATCCACTCTGTGGGGAGAAACAACTTGACCATGTTGCTATAAGCAGACTGTCTGCATCAGAGATACTCAATGTAAAAGTTGCTAAGAGTGCAAGTTTAGATTCAGATCACTATCTACCTGTCGCTAAATTCAAAATTAGACCAATATATAAAAGAAAGAGCGAATATCAACCTAAAAAGTTTGACACTCAGAAATTAACCAAGGAACACCATTTCAGGACACTTTTGGAAAAGAAAACACCTAAAACATGGGAACAACTTCAAAAAGATATAGTACAGACAGCAGAAGAAATCATTCTCCTTACCAAAAAATGGAAACATGCCTGGTGGAATGATGAGTGTGACAAACTAATCCTTACAAGACAACGAGCTTGGAACATTTGGAATGCCAACAAAAATGATAAAAATAGGAACTCCCTAAAAGAAGCCCAGAAGCAAGCCTCAAAAGGCCTTAAAAGATCCAAGTTCAATACATAAAAGACCAACTAGCAAAAACGCAGAAAACTGCATACAATAGCATAGAGAACTGTAGAGTACTTGCTGAATATTTTGAAGAACTACATAATTGTTATCCACCGAAAGAAAAATTTAATTTCAATATTGTAAACCCAACACCACCAGACTCCAAGCCGCCAACCACAGAAGAAATAAAAGAAACCATAAAAGAGCTTAAAAGTAGTAAAGCCCCTGGAGAGGATAATATAGTTGCTGAACTATGGAAGTACTCTAGTGACAACATGATACAGTGTCTATCAGAAATACTAAAAGAAATCTGGACAACACGCAGATTACCACCAGACTGGACATCTGCATTAATACATCCACTACATAAAAAAGGGAAGAAAACAGATCCTACCAGTTATAGGGGAATCTCCCTCTTACCAGTGACCTATAAGATCTTGGCTAAGGCGCTTTTAAAAAGAGCAGAAGAGATACTTGACAAACAGCTAGGCAAGTATCAGGCTGGATTTAGGAAGGGAAGGTCATGTGCAGAACAAATACTAAATTTAAAGAACATAATAGAAATGAGGAAAATCAGGAACTTAAAATACGTAATTACTTTTGTGGATTTTAAAAAAGCCTATGATTCAATTGACAGAAATACACTGCTTGATATCTTAAAAGAATTGGGACTCGATACTAAAACAACTGCAATAATTAAAGGTACTTTGACAAATACAAAATCGAGAGTAAAATGTAGGGGAGAGCTCTCAAAATCGTTTGAAATAAAGTCAGGTGTTCGACAGGAAGATGGTCTGACACCTCTGCTTTTCAATTGTGTCTTGGAGAAGGTAGTTCGAGAATGGAGGAAGGCCATCAATACTAAAGGGATTCAACTAGGGAGAAATCCAAACAAGATCACTGTCGACTGTTTAGCCTTCGCAGATGACATGGCATTGATTACAGATTCACTAGACAATGCCCAAGAACAAATTAAGAGAACTACAAAAACAAGCAGCCAAAGTAGGACTACAAATATCCTATGAAAAAACAAAGTTTATGACAAACATCTGTGATGCTCCTCAAAATATTGCTGTTGACAGCAACACAATACACAAAACAGATTCCTTTAAATACCTAGGAGAGTGGATTACGTACAATGCCAAAGAAAAGATAGCTATAGAAACTAGAGTGCACAAAATGGAAAGAGCGTTTCATATGACCAAAAACGTTTATAATAAAAAATCCTTGTCCTGGAACACGAAATTAAGACACTACTAAACAGTGGCCAGACCTGAAGCTCTCTATGCGGCAGAAACACTTAAACTAACAAGAAATGGAGATCTTGAGAAACTAGAGAAGGTCGAAAGAAGAATTTTAAGGAAAATACTGAGAGCTAAAAGAAACGATAGTGCTGAATACAGGTTAAGACTAAATAGAGAGCTATATCTGAAAACGGAGAAACTAACTTATGTAATGAGGAAGAGGAGACTACAGTTTTTTGGACATATATTCAGAATGGATAACAACAGACTAACCAAGCGGATATTCACATTACTCAATAGCTACAAATCCAAGCCAGTATGGTTCATAGAGACTGAAAAGGACATTGAAAATGCTGGAGTTACAATAGACACAATAGAAAACAGAACACATTTCAGAAAGGCAGTTCAAAAGGCAGAATTTCAGGAGAGAAAGAAAATAACTAGACGAAAGTGGATTCAAGAAGAAAGGGAACAACACTCTAAAAGGATGAAGGAAATTTGGAAACTGAAGAAATCTAATACAATGAAGAGTAGCCGAAGTTGATTCATCGTACCCTCCAAATGGGTTATTCAAAAGAAAAAAAAAAAAAAAAAGAATTGGGTATTAATCTACAACGGAAAGTAATGGACCGCTTGTTATTTCTAAGTACCAAACGCAAACAGAAAAACATGCTATACTCTCACTTCTCCTCTGATAAAACCTGGTCAATCACCTAAACACAAACAAGAAACTAGGTAAGTAAACCAAGAATACTATATTGCTTTCCGTTAAATATCTCAGTCATCAACTCCTTACAAAACGGTTCAAGCTCTTCTGTATGTATTCAGTTTTATTTTCTGTAAGAGCACGCTCAGGGAAAAATGCTTAGGTATAAACACGTGGATCCTCACCAACTCAAACTCTGTATACGTAACTATTATAGTTGCTTTTAGGTATGTCTTAGTCAGGATGAGGTTCCCTTTATTCAACGTGTACTAACGTAATTAACTCCGGAAATTACAGCTTTTACTCAATAAGCGATTTGCTGTTATTGAAATTACACAATATTTCTAGTTTTTCTGCTTCATTTATTCAGAAAAAAAACTAATTTAAACTATAAAGGGCGATCAAAAGTTTCCATTCGATGGCCACGGTAACCCCATGCTTACGTGTCGATGCCTACGTACCGGCATCGGAGTCACGCTGGTTGCATATACGCTGCAGCAACACCCTCAGACGGGAAGTTTTCGATCGCACCTTACATAAGATTCCTCTCGAAGGTCACACAAACCACTTGTCTACATGGCTGCCTAGTTTTATTTGTTTACTAACGTTTGATATTATGAGGTGCCTTATGCGTTATTCTATTCCGCTCGTCGGTCTTTCCATCCTCTTCCGAACTCGTCGACATCACAAAAACATTTGTGACACGTTTGTATCGGCCAACTAACACATACTAGCATCCAAAAAAAGTAGAATATGGTATTTTTAACCTGGGCTTTAACTTTTATTTGTTAACAATAAATTTTTGATACGTCACAATCAGCTGCCTTGATTTTAGGTATTTATATGTACGATATGTTATCGATTTCAGGGTTACGTAACTCAATCTTCAGACAATCGTTTGATTTCAATAATGAAATGACTATACGCTTGATGTTACCGTTGTCTTCAGTCTGAAGACAGGACCGATACAGCTCTCAATGCTAATCTACACCGTGTAAGCCTGTTAAGCTGTGAAGGTTTTGCCCTCACTCTTCCCTCCATTACCAACTAACATGCCTCAGGATGTTGCTGTATATGATAATAGCACGATTTCATCTGATGAAATCGTGCTATTAATCTCTCTTCTACCCAACTGTATACAGTAGCTCTTCATTAGTTATCCAATCTACCAGTATTTAATCATCAGTAACCTTCTGTAGCAGCATGTTTCAAAAGATACCATTCTATTCTTGTCTGAACTCTTTAACTTCCTCGTTTCTGGGCCGTAGTTGCTCTCATCGATTCTGTTTTCGATAGGAGTCGCGCTTTTTGGTTTCCGTTTGTTCGAATCGGCTTGGTGGCGCATGAGGTTGGCAGAAGTGTTGTGGCGAGTACAGGCGGTTAGTGAGAAGGTGGACACGAAGCAAGTAGCGACACGGAGCTCTTCTGCGTATGGCGGGGCAACTGGATTGGTCATTTGCTTGGCCGTAGTGTGATGTGTCCGGGTTCGTCGTGGTCCTGCAGTAGCGCCTTCTTGAGCGTTGCCACGTTTAGGAAGGTGATTGGATTCCGCCTTCGCCTCGCCAGTGATTTACTTCTTGGCTAGCTGGGAAGCCAAGGTTTTCGTATTGGCAAGTTGGCGGATTATATGTGGGCAATCTCTCACTCCATGGTTCGCAATTGCTTCGGCTTTTACTTGTGGTGCTGTTTATTGTATGATGCATATCGTGTGCTTTTTTAGCTGTTACGAGGTTCGAGTCTCGATGTATAGTATCTTATCTCCTCTTTATTATTGTCGCTGTTGTTGTGGTCTTCAGTCCTGAGACTGGTTTGATGCAGCTCTCCATGCTACTCAGTCCTGTGCAAGCTGATTCATCTCCCAGTGCCTACTGCAACCTACATTCTTCTGAATCAGCTTAGTGTATTCATCTCTTGGTCTCCCTCTAGGATTTTTACCCTCCACGCTGCCCTCCAGTACTTAATTGGCGATCCCTTGATGTCTCAGAACATGTCCTACCAACCGGTCCCTTCTTCTAGTCAAGTTGTGCCAAAAACTCCTCTTCTCCCCAATTCTGTTCAATACGTCCTCATTAGTTATGTGATCTACCCATCTAATCTTCAGCATTCTTCTGTAGCACCACGTTTCGAAAACTTCTATTCTCTTTTTGTCCAAACCATTTATCGTCCATGTTTCACTTCCATACATGGCTACACTCCATACAAATACTTTCAGGAACGACTTCCTGACACTTAAATCTATACTGGATGTTAACAAATGTCTCTTCTTCAGAAACGCTTTCCTTACCATTGCCAGTCTACATCTTATATCCTCTCTACTTCGACCATCATGAGTTATTTTGCTCCCCAAATAGCAAAACGTCTTTACTACTTTGAGTGTCTCATTTCCTAATCTCATTCTCTCAGCATCACTCGACTTAATTCGACTACATGCCATTATTATCGGTGTGCGTGGCTCAAATGGGTCAAATGGATCTGAGCACCACGGGACTTAACATCTGAGGTCATCAGTCCCCTAGAACTCAGAACTACTTAAACCTAACTAACCTAAGGACATCACAGACATCCATACCCGAGGCAGAATTCGAGCCTGCGACCGAAGCTGTCGCGCGGTTCCAGACTGAAACGTCTACAACCTCTCGGCCACAACGGCCCGCAGTGTGCCTGGCCATACATTTTTTTAATAAGAGGTTTGATAAACGTTGTACTCTTGTTTCGTTTTCACCTATCTCATCACTGGGTTTCGTTTTGCAATCACAAACGGCGTTCATTGCTACCGGCCAGTTCAGACTAGCAATTTGTTGGCTGGGCGCAGGGAGCAAATGTATTAGAAGGGTCAGCCATCATTTTTGGAATCTCGGGCTGCGCGTATTCTGTAAATTAGGCTGCCCCGTTGTCACCAGCGAACAAGGAGTTAGGTGTTTCTCTAAGTGTGAAACTCTTGCAATTTTACCACTATTTCGGTGGTTCTTGCATTTGTTTGAATCATAAAGGCTGCTTCTCTGCATGGATTAGTATTGTGATTGTTGAATACTCTTAATTTATTTTTTGGAGCTTTATCTTTGGTGCAGTTATACTTTTATGTACTTTCGAGTTGTTATAAATTTGAGGCCATCCACTGTTCACTTGGACAGTCAAAAGGTTGCTCATCTAGTTTTAAGCTGTTAAAATCTGAATCCACTCCCTGATTTCTTCGACAGTAAAGCAAAAGGAAAATTTTAACTTCGTTAAAACCCGAAATGTGCACCCTCTCCGGGGTGCATTGAGTACTGACTTGGTCATCACACGCCCTATTAAGAACCCTTTCCCACCTTTATAATATTCAAGGAACCATCTTGAATGTGGGTGACTTCTTTGAATAAACTGTCATTTATGTTCGTATCACTGCGTATTTATTGCAGTTATCTTCTGTACTATACTATAGCAGTCCATTCTATACACGGCCGAAGCTTCGTCGAGCTGTGTTACCTGTCAGTGACACATCATGTCAAAGCTACTATCGTTCTTAAGCGTCGCACACCAGTGAATTTTGTACTGAACTCAGGGGCTGCTCGAAACAACAAATTTTCAATTACATTTCGTGCCACCTTCAGCTACACTACTGGCCATTAAAATTGCTACACCACGAAGATGACGTGCTACAGTCGCGAAATTTAACCGACAGGAAAAAGATGCTGCGATATGCAAATGATTAGCTTTTCAGAGCATTCACACAAGGTTGGCGCCGGTGGCGACACCTACAACGTGCTGACATGAGGAAAGTTTCCAACCGATTTCTCATACACAAACAGCAGTTGACCGATGTTGCCTGGTGAAACGTTGTTGTGATGCCTCGTGTAAGGAGGAGAAATGTGTACCATCACGTTTCCAACTTTGATAAAGGTCGGATTGTAGCCTGTCGCGATTGCGGTTTATCGTATCGCGACATTGCTGCTCGCGTTGGTCGAGATCCAATGACTGTTAGCAGAATATGGAGTCGGTGGGTTCAGGAGGGTAATACGGAACACCGTGCTGGATCCCAACGGCCTCGTATCACTAGCAGCCGAGATGACAGGCATCTTATCGGCATGGCTGTAACGGATCGTGCAGCCACGTCTCGATCCCTGAGTCAACAGATGGGTGCGTTTGCAAGACAACAACCATCTACACGAAAAGTTCGACGACGTTTGCAGCAGCGTGGGCTATCAGCTCGGAGACCATGGCTGCGGTTACCTATGACGCTACATCACAGACAGGAGCGCCTGCGGTGGTGTACTGAACGACGAACCTGGGTGCACGAATGGCAAAACGTCATTTTTTCGGATGAATCCAGGTTCTGTTTACAGCATCATGATGGACGCAGCCGTGTTTGGCGACATCGCGGTGAATGCACATTGGAAGCGTGTATTCGTCATCGCCATGCTGGCGTATCACCCGGCGTGATGGTATGGGGTGCCGTTGATTACACGTCTCGGTCACCTATTGTTCGCATTTACGGCCCTTTGAACAAAGCATTTCAGATGTGTTACGACCCGTGGCTCTACCCTTCATTCGATCCCTGCGAAACCTTACATTTCAGCAGGATAATGCACGACCGAATGTTGCAGGTCCTGTACGGGCCTTTCTGGACACAGAAAATGTTCGACTGGTGATCCGGTCAGCACATTGTCCAGATCTCTCACCAATTGGAAACGTCTGGTCAATGGTGGCCGAGCAACTGGCTCGTCACAATACGCCAGTCACTACTCTTGATGAACTGTGGTATCGTGTTGAAGCTGCGTGGGCAGCTGTACCTGTACACGCCATCCAAGCTCTGACTCAATGCCCAGGCGTATCAAGGCCGATATTACAGCCAGAGGTGGTTGTTCTGGGTATTGATTTCTCAGGATCTATGCACCCAAATTGCTTAAAAATGTAATGACATGTCAGTTCTAGTATATCATATTTGTCCAATGAATACCGGTCTATCATCTGCATTTCTTCTTGGTGTAGCAATTTTAATGGCCAGTAGTCATGGTACAACCTACAGTGCTGTGCTAGGCAGCCTGGACAGGTGAGTGCGGTGGCGGGCTACTTACGAGAAGACCCATCTGAGGCGCTCGTGCAGCGTGCCCTTCATAACGACGGACAGACCCAGCATGAGGTCGCCGAAGGTGACGGTCCCCGTGTGACTGCGGTCCAGCGCGGCGAACACGTAGTGCGCGTACTGGCTGGAGTCTGAAACACAGGGGCGCACACGGCGCGTATCAGGCAGCGGCGGTGGCGGCGGACGCCGCTCTGTTCGACATGCTCTGCGAGCGACTGGTGCTGCCCGAAACCGGAATTCTCTCTAGGGAACCAGCATGTTCACCTGCACGTGCACTGCGAGCAAGTGTCGCGGACACAGGCGTTGCTGCAAATCCTGAGCGGAACACAGTTATAACAGCTACGGGACAGAAGTGTAAATAAAGGCGGCCATAAGATGAAGATCAACAAATGTGAGACAAGGGTAATGAAACGTAGTCGAGCAAAATCAGGTGACGTGGGAGAATGTAGGTTAGGAAATGCAACACTAAGACATGGTAATTGGATGTCTCTATAGGCCCCCTGGCTCAGCAGCTGTTGTGCCTGAGCACCTGAAGGATAATTTGGAAAATATTTCGAGTAGATTTCCCCACCATGTTATAGTTCTGGGTGGAGATTTTAATTTTCCGGATGTAGACTGGGAGACTCAAACGTTCATACCGGTTGGCAGGGACAAAGAATCCAGTGACATTTTTTTAAGTGCTTTATCTGAAAACTACCATGAGCAGTTAAACAGAGAACAGACTCGTGGCGATAACATATTAGACCTTCTGGTGAGCCGGTCGTGGTGGCCGAGCGGCTCTAGGCGCTACAGTCTGGAACCGCGTGACCGCTACGGTCGCAGGTTCGAATCCTGCCTCGTGCATGGATGTGTGTGCTGTCCTTAGGTTAGTTACGTTTAAGTAGTTCTAGGGGACTGATGACCTCAGTAGTTAAGTCCCATAGTGCTCAGAGCAATTTGAACCATTTGAACCTTCTGTTGACAAACGGACACGAGCTATTTGAAACAGTTAACGCAGAACAGGGAATCAGCGATCATAAAGCGGTTACTTCATCGATGATTTCAGCCGTAAATAGAAATATTATGAAAGGTAGGAAGATTTTTCTGTTTAGCAAAAGTGACAAAAAGCAGATTTCAGAGTACCTGACGGCTCAACACAAAAGTTTTGTCTCAAGTACAGATAGTGTTGAGGATCAGTGGACAAAGTTCAGAACCATCGTACAATATGCGTTAGATGAGTATGTGCCAAGCAAGATCGTAAGAGATGGAAAAGAGCCACCGTGGTACAACAACCGAGTTAGAAAACTGCTGCGGAAGCAAAGGAAACTTCACAGCAAACATAAATATAGCCAAAGCCTTGCAGACAAACAAAAATTACGTGAACCTAAATGTAGTGTGAGGAGGGCTATGCGAGAGGCGTTCAATGAATTCGAAAGTGACGTTCTATGTACTGACCTGGCAGAAAATCCTAAGAAATTTTGGTCTTATGACAAAGCGGTAGGTGGATCAAAACAAAATGTCCAGACACTCTGTGACCAAAATGGTACTGAAACAGAGGATGACAGACTAAAGGCCGAAATACTAAATGTCTCTTTCCAAAGCCGTTTCACAGAGGAAGACTGCACTGTAGTTCCTTCTCTAGATTGCCGCACAGATGACAAAATGGTAGGTATCGAAATAGACGACAGAGGGATAGAGAAACAATTAAAGTCGCACAAAAGAGGAAAGGCCGCTGGACCTGATGGGATACCAGTTCGATTTTACACAGAGTACGCGAAGGAACTTGCCCCCCTTCTTACAGCGGTGTACCGTAGGTCTCTAGAAGAGCGTAGGGTTCCAAAGGATTGGAAAAGGGCACAGGTCATCCCCGTTTTCAAGAAGGGACATCGAACAGATGTGCAAAACAATAGACCTATATCTCTAACGTGGATCAGATGTAGAATTTTGGAACACGTATTATGTTCGAGTATAATGACTTTTCTGGAGACTGCAAATTTACTCTGTAGGAATCAGCATGGGTTTCGAAAAAGACGATCGTGTGAAACCCAGCTCGCGCTATTCGTCCACGAGACTCAGAGGGCCAGAGACACGGGTTCCCAGGTAGATGCCGTGTTTCTTCAATTCCGCAAGGCGTTCGATACAGTTCCCCACAGTCGTTTAATGAACAAAGTAAGAGCATATGGGTTATCAGACCAATTGTGTGACTGGATAAAAGAGTTCCTAGATAACAGAACGCAGAATGTCATCCTCAATGGAGAGAAGTCTTCCGAAGTAAGAGTGATATCAGGTGTGCCGCAGCGGAGTGTCGCAGGACCGTTGCTACTCACAATATACATAAATGACCTTGTGGATGACATCGGAAGTTCACTGAGGCTTTTTTCGGATGATACTGTGGTATATCGAGACGTTGTAACAATGGAAAATTGTACAGAAATGCAGGGGGATCTGCAACGAATTGACGCATGATGCAGGGAATGGCAATTGAATCTCAATGTAGATAAGTGGAATGTGCTGTGAATACATAGAAAGAAAGATCCTTTATCATTTAGCTACAATATAGGAGGTCAACAACTCGAAGTAGTTAATTCTGAGAATTATCTGGGAGTAGCCATTAGGAGTGATTTAAAATGAAATTATCATATAAAGTTGATCGTCGGTAAAGCAGATGCCAGACTGAGATTCATTGGAAGAATGCTAAGGAAATGCAATCCGAAAACAAAGGAAGTAGGTTACAGTACGCTTGTTCGCCCACTGCTTGAATACTGCTCACCAGTGTGGGATCCGTACCAGATAGGGTTGATAGAAGGGATGGAGTAGATCCAACGGAGAGCAGCGCGCTTCGTTACAGGATCATTTAGTAATCACTAAAGTGTTACGGAGATGATAGATAAACTCCAGTGGAAGACTTTGCAGGAGAGACGCTCAGTAGATCGGTATGGGCTTTTGTTGAAGTTTCGAGAACATACCTTGGCCGAGGAATCAAGCGATACATTGTTCCCTCCTACGTATATCTCGTGAAGAGAGCATGATGATAAAATCAGAGACATTAGAGCCCACAGAGAGGTATACCGATAATATTTCTTTCTACGAACAATACGTGACTGGAATTGAAGGGAGAACTGATAGAGATACCCTCCGGCACACACTGTCAGGTGGCCTGCCGATTGTGGATGTAGATGTAGATGTAGAAGTGTAAATAAAGGAGGCTATAATATGGTAGTAGTGGTAAGTTTTATGGGATCAAACTGCTGAGATTATCGGTCTGTAAGATGGACATAAAAAAATCTGGGAAAGGGGTAATAAAACGGAGTCGAGTCAAAATCAGGTGCTTCTGGAGAATTTTGGCTAGGAAACGCTACACTATAAGAAATAGACGACTTGTGGTATTATGGCTACAAAAGAAAGTGCCGATGGCCAAAATAGATGGATACAAAATACCCAGTGGTGAGAGGAAGAAAAGTATTTCTGAAAAAGATAAGTTTGTTGATTTCAAATATAAATTTAGATGTTATTAATTCTTTTATGGAAGTATTTTTTTTTTTAAATTTCTTTATTCATAGCAGTGTTCATCACACATCAAAACCCACCACCTAACTAATTAGTGGGGCCTACAATTTGCTACAGTGTCACATGCAGCTTAATACACAGTAGTGTTTCTTAACTCTAAAGGCCAAGCTGACTAAGTTATTTGCTCTACCGGGAACTACAAGTAATTCTTACTATTCCACTCTACTTCAGTGCTGCAGAGTTATAGATGTGCCAGCACAAATATTCCGGGTGATCAAAGAGTCAGTATTAATTTGAAAACTGAATAAATCACGGAATAATGTAGATAGAGAGTTACAAATTAACACACATGCTTGGAATGACATAAGGTTTTATTAGAACCAAAAAAAATACAAAGTTCAAAAAATGTCCGACAGATGGCGCTTCATCTGATCAGAATAGCAATAATTAGCACAACAAAGTAAGACAAAGCAAAGATGATGTTCTTTACAGGAAATGCTCAATAAGTCTACCATCATTCCTCAACAATAGCTGTAGTCGAGGAATAATGTTGTGAACAGCACTGTAAAGCATGTCCGGAGTTATGGTGAGGCACTGGCGTCGGATGTTGTCTCTCAGCATCCCTAGAGATGTCGGTCGGTCACCATACGCTTGCGACTTCAGGTAAGCCCAAAACCAATACTGTACTGAGGTCCAGGGGCCTGGGAGGCTAAGCATGACGAAAGTGGTAGCTGAACACACGATCATCACCAAACGACGCGCGCAAGAGATCTTTCACGCGTCTAGCAATATGGGGTGGAGCACCATCCTGCATAAAACATCGCACGTTCCAGCAGGTGTTTATCAGCCAGGCTGGGGATGATGCGATTCTGTAACATATCGACGTACCTCTCACCCGTCACGGCAGCAGTTACAAAAGCAGAATCACGCATTTCCTCGAAGACAAAAGGCCCGATAACGGTATATGTGATAAATCCAACCCATACCGTGACTTTCTCGTCGTGCAATGGAGTGTCCACGACAGTTCAAGGATTTTCGGTAGCCCAAATTCTGTAGTTGTGGGCGTTGACAGACCCTCGGAGCGTGAAATGAGCTTCGTCGGTCCACAAAACGTTACTCAACCAATCGTCATCTTCCGCCATCTTTTGAAACGCCCACACTGCAAATGCCCTCCGCTTCACTAAATAGTCAGGTAACAGTTCATGATGCTGATGGATTTTGTACGGATAGCATCGGAGGGTACGCCTAAGTGCCAACCAAACAGTAGAGTATGGAATGACGGAGCGATGGGCGACTGCACGAGCGCCGCCTTCCCCGTGCATAGACGAACCCGCTACAGTCTCCATTTCTTCCTGAACTGTCTCAGCAGCATTACGCCTTGTGCTTGGTTGGCCACTACGGGGTCTATCGTCTAAACAACCTGTGGCTTCGAACTTCGAAATCATTCTCGCCACAGCTGCATTTGCCTATGGACCTTTACCCGTTCGAATCCCCTTCCTACGGCGATGGGATCATAACGCTGAACTAGCACAATCCGCATTCTGATAATACAGCTTCACTAAAAGCGCCTTTTCAGGTAACGTCAACATGCTGCGACTGCTGGCGCATTTGATTCTCTCTCTCATTACATCTCCATTTATACACGGTTGTCATGCGCAGTCACTGACTTTTTGCTCTCCAGCGCCATCTGTCGGACATTTTGTGAACTTTTTTTCGGTTCTAATAAATCTCCATGTCATTCCAAGTATGTGTGTCAATTTTTACCTCTCTATCTACATTATTCCGTGGTTTATTCAGTTTTCAAATTTATTCTGACTTTTTGATCAGCCGGTATAAACCTACTTTTGTGGCCGTGCCCATGGAGCTATTCCCACGCCTCTGGCACCGGGCTGGGCTAGAAATTGTACTATCGCTGAAGGATCCGGAAATGTTAGTTTCAAAAATCTGTTTCTACTAAACTACATCTATGACTACCTATCTTAATAACCTAGTACAATGCCCTTTGGTCTGGGACGCACCTCCTTCTGCAAGCATTTGACTGGAGTGCAACCTTTTACGTAAGTTCTCTTACGTGGCAGGCAAAATACGAGGGATATTCAGAAAGTAAGTTCCAATCGGTCGCGAAATGGGAACTGTGATAATCCGATGAAGTTTCGCTCAGATGTGTTGGATAGTGCTTCTACCACGCCCGTCGATCTTTTCAATTCTGAGCGTACAGTGAGCACGTAAAGATGCCTAGAAAGTAGTGCCTCTCGCCAAGCATGAGGTCCTGGTGCGAGATTTCGCCTGTTTGCTGTGCAGCCCACATAACGTAACTGTCCTGCGTTTCGTTCTTCATGATAAATCTCGGCCGCACTCTGCTGGGGCAATGAAGATGCTCCTGTAGCGTTTTCGACAGTAAGTGTTTGATAACTAACAACACAGACCGTAACTGGCTCGTCCTGAGTTTCATCTCCGCTCACATGAACATTACTGGCTATGAAGACAACGTTTTGACACAACAACGGGGTGTAGACGAGCGTAGAGAAGTGGTGGAAAGCACAGGCGGTTGAATTCTATGACGAATGTATTGGAAAGTTGGAGCAACGCTACGACAAATGCCTAAATCGGAGAGGCGACTATGTAGCTAACTATAGCAAATAAAATGTTTTTATTTTCACACTTGTTTCCATTTCGCGACCGATCGAAACTTACTTTCCTAATAGCCCTCGTGAAAATGGCCTGGAATGGAATAAATATTTTCTGATGCATAATGGCACAAGTTGTTCGAGATCACGTTTCCTTATTGGCTGAACCAGGCCTCATCTGAACAAATAGAAAGCTAAGTATTCAAAATGTCCGATTTCACTCAGAAACCAACGGCAGAAACGAATACGTGGAAGTTCGCCTGGGCTCTTTAAATCTTGCACAACAGTAAATTCCTCGGCATAAAGATTCTTTTTGATGATGTTCCGACGCGGCGATTTTCCCATTTGCACAGATAAACGGAGATGATACTACGCTTGACTTTGTCCCACGCTTTCCTTCATTCGAACAATGCTTTCTGATTTTAGAACTCTGTTCAGATAGTTACGGTTTTTGTCGCTTTAGAATTTATTTCGCTCCATTTTTCCGATCTTGTTTTTCACTGCAGACTTTGTTGGAGGTTTTTCCAAAACACTTCCAGTCTGAAACTATTGCACAAACAGTCCCGTAAACATTTTTCACGAATAATGCTCCGTGTAAAATACGAAAATGACCGCAACCAGTTTTATTGTAAGCATTGTTTTGTGTTGCATCCAACTAAACACATCTGCCCGCCTCACTCACTCAATCGTAATGATAAAGTGATGAGCTCTATAAAAATTATACATGAGATGCGCATTAGTAGACATGTGACAGCAACCGATTGAGGCAACGAAATCATTGTTTCCAGCATTTTCTCTGATAGCGGTTCTATTGCCAATTCCGGGCCAATTTTAGTATGCTCACCCTACGTAACCTGCAGCGACCAGCGGAAGGTATCCTTTTGTTCTTTTCCAGAGAAATTTATTTCTTCGTATTTCCAGCAACTTAAAAAATAAAATCATGTAATAAGTTATTAATCAACAAAGTACACACCGAAAATTTTGAAACTCCTGTAAAAGCAAATATATTAAAATGCATGAGCACACCCCCTTCTGTGTCCGCTTAGTTCAACATCCACCACGAGAATATTACACTTGATCTGCCGCTTTTTTGATTTATTTTAAGACAACTGAAAACAAGACGCAGCAGAGATAAAATTCCTCAAGTGAGAGACTAATTGATAATAAAGGATGTCTGACGAGAAAAATAAAAGTGAAAATGTTATAAAAACTATGAAACAAAAACAGTTATGTCGCAACCGGGAAAACGTGGTATGTCAAAAAGTGGAACGAAGTGGACGATAAACACATCAGGCATAAGAGAATATATGCTTCTGAAATGTGGTGCTACGGAAGTATACAGAATGTTACATCGTTAAATGCTATAACTATCGAAGAGATAGCGAAACGATTTGGAGAACACCTAAATTTACGGTACATGCATGTATAAAAGGAAGAATGGGTTGACAGCACACATTCTGAGTCAAGATTGCGTCTCAGTTTGGTAATGGACGGAAGTGAGATGGTGAGATGGGAGGGGGGAGGGGGGGGGGAGGGATTTTAGAGAAGAACCAACAATCGACAAAAGCAAGGATGGCCACATGGATGTAGACGTGAAACGACATGCACAACATACTTGTGTAGAGAATTGCATGAAACTAGACTTTGGAGTGAAGACTATCACAAGACCACAACATAAACAAAGTATTAAATGAACAACCTCATCTCGTTCGCGATGGAGTGTGGTTTGGGAACTACGACTGTTTATGATAAATAAGATAACCGTGAACTAACGTTTTTGTTTTTTCACTGAATCGAAAGACTGTATAGGAAGACGTCCGATAAGGGCGATTCAGAACGAATTCTCTGTGTCAGAAAAGTTAAAAGAAAATTTTTACTGACCAGCGATCACTGGAAAATCTCTTGTGGTGCTTAAAACATCCAGCACAAAATTAAAGTCAAATCGAAGCACTGAAGAATACGTGGAAACCAAAGCTATGATCACAAATTTATTTTATTCAATGACCGGTTCAAATCGTCAGGGTGGCCATAACATTCATCTGCCTCGTTAAACTTAATAAAAGAGGCTAGTAAAATTTATATCCGTGACTGAAATCGTCTCATAATATAAACTCATGATACTATTATTACTATCAGTTTGATCTGTCTCTCACTGTACACTCATAACTCGTCGTTGACACAATGGCTGTGTGTTACGGATGATGACGATAATGATGATCATAACCATCGAAACCAGTCACTGAATAAAATAAATTTGTGGTCATAGATAGCACTTGTTTCCACATATTCTCAAATACTGGATCACAGTTGCCTTCAAGGTGACTATGTATGCCCTCACCAAGAAAATGTAAAAATTTGGAACTCAAGAACACACAGCCATTTCCACACTGGCCACATTGACAGGACATTAAATTCATATTGATCGTTATGCTTTGGTACAGAGAGAAAACCGGAAGTGCAATTTTAAAGACTAATGCAAATGTGTTATCTCTCAATGTACTGTGTCAAAACGACTTTTACTGCAGGGAAAGAACACAGTCCTGATAATAGCTGAACACTTTTCTATTCGTAGGAAGTGTATGACGGTATAATATTTAATTAAACACCGCTGTACACTTCTTATTGAACGGTTCGTAAATGGTTAGTGGGCTCTTACCGAAAATCGGCATTTTTCATTAACACGAGTCATTCACAAATTTTATGTCTTCAAAATTTAATCACAAAAATGGTTCAAATGGCTCTGAGCACTATGGGACTTAACATCTGTGGTCATCAGTCCCCTAGAACATAGAACTACTTAAACCTAACTAACCTAAGGACATCACACACGTGCATGCCCGAGGCAGGATTCGAACCTGCGACCGTAGCAGTCGCGCGGTTCCGGACTGAGCGCCTAGAACCGCAAGACCACCGCGGCCGGCAAAATTTAATCAGTTCTCTTGTCACCATAAGTGACATTAGCAACTTAGCGTCCAGTCTTCTGAGGGAATTCCACCGTTGATCTTCACATGCAGGTTATTGTGGTATACTTTATCTGAAAGTTCTTTCCTTTAAATTTTCTTGTTTTATTCGTTGTGCGCCCTAATCAACCATTAACTATTTCACACTTGAGCTTGTTAAAGCTGTTGCGCTTCGTGTGAAGAGACTTTTCTGCTTGCTTCACCGCCAGTTGTCTTTCTTTAGAAAAGCTTAAAAAAATACTGCGGCATCGTTTTGAGGTAATGGAAGCATAATTTGTTGGAGATCGTGAGCTTTCATTTTGCGCTATCTGATTTTCATTAGAAGTTTTTGTGGGTCGCACTTTAGATGCTGCAGCCTGAATAGCAGCAATCCTGGCAACAACACCATGTGTGGATTTCACCTAAACGTGAGACTCGATCTCACAAATTTTGAACCTTTTAACTGCATAACTGACTATAGGTGCTTTCAGGCATGCAGTGCTCACAAGGCGAACTCCGCATCGCACCCCCTCAGATTTAGTGGTAAGATGATCCATTGGACAGCTGGTCAAAAACTGAACACAGGTCAAACATGCAGACAGGTAGAGGGTGTACTGAACTGTGGAAAACAGAAGTTAAAATAGAAACAGTGCACGGCCCAAGATCAACATGCGCAACATAGAGCGACTCTGAATAACCGTGGTCTCGTGTTCATGTGGTCACGGTTTTCGAAGGTGGAGAGCTGGTTTCAAATATCCGTCATATCCCACACCTTTTTTTTTCACGAAGTTATGAGCTGTTCGACCGGCCAATGACGTTTCTGTTCGACGTGTTCAAATGTGTGGTGTAACGTCCCATTTGCAGCAGCAACGTGTGACAGAGGGACCACCCACACGTACTTACCTCCTATTTGCTCTACACAAGTACCACATGTTACGCCTCTTGCGTTCCGTTTTGGAAGTCTTGACGCTTGAGTACCTTCGTTTTAACATAGTTCGCACCCGCTTATTTGTTGTTTCCATTTCTGTGAGAGGCCTGTGAGGCATCTCGCCTGCTCTCGCTGTTCATCACATTTTCTTGTGACGGCAATACATTCTTACCACGTGACTAGTATATTAAACCAATGTATAGTATGGAGATTTGGACACTGTCCAACAACACCGTGAACACACAGCAACAACGCCGTGGTTCTTGCGAGTCGCTCGATGTAGCAGATCTTGAAACTGGGCCTTTTATTATTTCTATTTTGCTTATTTTTCACAGTTTAGTACACATTCTTCTTGTTTTCATGTTTGACCTGTGCTCAGTTTTTGACGGGCTATTCACACTCGGCCATGTTACCACTATCCCTTGGGGACAGGTGGGGAGGGGGGGGGGGTGAGAAGGGGGGTTTCTCTTGTCAGCAATAGATGAACTCGCCAACTTGCTCCAGACGATTACTTTAAAAGTCTTTGATTTTTGGAGTAGGATTAATAAGAACAAAACTGGGGACCTTAAAACGCGTATTGTTTACTATAGTTACTAACAGCAGAGAATTGTAAAATCTTAACAGTTATTTCACAAGAGTTTTATGTTGAAGACCTCGAAAATTGTAATAGGTCTGGCAATATATAAAACAATTACACTGAAGCGCCAAATAAACTGGTATAGGCATACGTATTCAAATACAGAGATATGTTAACAGGAAAAATACGGCGATGAGTTCGGCAACGCCTACATAATACAACAAATGTCCGGCGCAGTTTTTAGATCGGTTACTGCTGCGACAATGGCAGGTTATCAAGACTTAAGTGAGTGTTGGTCTGCGCACGAGCGATGAAATACAGTCTCTCCGAGGTAGCGACGAATTGAGAGTTTTCCGTTGCGACCATTTGAAAAGTGTACCGTGAATATCAGGAATCCAGTAAAACATCAAATCTCCGATGTCAGTGCGGTCGAAAAAAGATCCTACAAGAACGCGACCAACGACGACTGAAGAGAATCGTTCAACGTGACAGAAGTGCAACCCTTCCGCAAATTGCTGCAGATTTCAATGCTGGGGCAACAACAAGTGTCAGCGTGCGTACCATTCAACAAAAGATCATCGAAATGAGTTTCCGGAGTCGAAGGTCGACTCGTCTGCTGTTGATGACTACACGACACGAAGCTTTACCCCTCACCTGGGCCCGTCAACACCGATTATGGACTGTGGATGACTGGAAACATGTTGCCTGGTCGGACGTGTCTCGTTTTAAATTGTATCGAGCGGATGGACGAGTGCGGGTATGGAGACAGCCTCATGAATCCATGGACCCTGCATGTGAGCAGGGGACTGGTGAAGCTGGTGGAGACTCTGTAATGGTGTGGGGCGTGTGCTGTTGCAGTGATATGGGACCCGTGATACGTCTACATGCGACTCTGCCAGGTGACACGTACGTAAGCATTCTATGTGATCACCTCCATCCATTCATGTCCATTGTGAATTCCGACGGACTTGTGTAATTCCAGCAGTACAATGCGAGACCCCACACATCCAGGAGTGGCTCCAGGAACACTCTTCTGAATTTAAACACTTCCGTTGGCCACAAAACTCCCCAGACATGAACATTATTGAGCATATCTGGGATAGCTTGCAACGTGCTATTTAGAAGAGGTCTCCACCGATCGTACTCTTACGGATTTATGGACAGCCTTGGAGGATTCGTGGTGTCAGTTCCCTCCAGCACTACTTTAGACATTAGCCGAGTCAATGCCACGGCGTGTTGCGACATTTCAGCGTGTTCGCGTGGGCCCTACACGGTATTAGGCAAGTGTAGCAGTTTCTTTGACTTTTCAGTGCATTTAACATATTCTGAACTGGCAGCAGTTGATTCACTGTACGAGTTTTTAGAGTCCCTGCGTATGGTGATGCTACCAGGAACGTATATGTCAACATTAAACCAAGTGTTTAGTCATCTAGCTCGCTTGCCAATTGTTCCCGATGTCCTGTATACAATGAAACGGTGGAAAATAAACGAACGTAGGAAGTAGATAAAATGTACTAGGGATGCGTTGTTATATCTGCTGACTGCTTGGACATGAAGGAAAAGAGAACAATAATGGGAACGTGAGAATTAGCACCGTTCAAATTGGCACAAGAGTAAGGTAGTAATCACAAGACTAACAGAAATAAAATCTATATTTTCTTTATTTTCTACTTCTCATGACGCGTTTCGGTATCACCATGATCAGATCAATGGTATAAAATTGCAACGTAAGACAAAGAAAAGAAAAGACAGAAATGAAAACAGAACGGCTTTCAAAGTTTCAAAAGTGTTTCACTGTCCATATGTATTTATTTTTCGCCTTACATCCACTACTAAAGGATTATAATACCAACAGATTACTGTATATTGCGTGATTAATCGACATCTGAGTTACTGACAAGGAGAAAATGATGAATCGAAACTATAGAACTGATATCATAAGAGATTTGTTGTTTCGGCCCTGAAATGAAAAATAGGGTCAGAGATGATGAAAAAAATATTACGATACACTGTTGTAGTAAGTAGTTGTAATAAAATCCTCTGATTCTAGAAGTAAAATTTGTTTTGAAATTGAAAAAGCTATGGGAATAGAAAGGAAATTGTCACCTCAGATAAAGAGAAGTAAGTAAGGCCGTTGACAGTTTAAATGGCAAATCTCATCTTTGGTATTAACGGGATCACTGACTTTTTTTACGTCAGTCATCTGATGTTTGATGCGGTCCGCCGTTAATTCCTCTCCTGAGCCATCCTCTTCATCTCAGAATAGCACTTGCACCATATGTCTTCAATTTTTTTCTACATACATTCCACTTTCTTTTATCCCCTATAGTTTTCTACCTTCTAGAGCTCCCTTAAGTGCTACAAAAGTTATTCCACAATATCTTTATCACGTGACCTTTCTTCATGTCACTTCTTGTTGTCTTTGTTTTCCATGTATTCCTTGCTTCAGCGATTCTGCAGAGAACCTTTTCATTCATTATTTTATGTTCACCCAATTTTTAACATCCTTCCACAGCTACGGCTCTCAAACTCTGCGATTCTCTTCTTTTCATATTTTCCGACTGCATAGAGGAGAGCTACGCAAAAGGGAGCGGCAGCCCCTCGGTCATGTCGGGCCCGCGTGCAGTCTACATGGCTCCTGCATGCCTCAGCATCGCAAGCCCTACATGTCGCAGTCACGATCAGCCACCAGCCGGCATCACCAGAGCTGGCACAGGCTGCCACTTCCGAGTGACCTACTTGCATCCGCACAACACGTGACAGGAAAATACACCGAAGCGCCAAAGAAAGTGGTATAGACATGCGCGTTTAAATACAGATATATGTAAACAACCAGAACCAGTTGTTACTGTCGGCAACGCCTTTATAAGACAACAAGTGTCTGGTGCAGTTGTTAGATCGGCTACTGTTGCTACAATGACAGGTTATCAAGATTTCAGTGAAACTTCCTGGCAGATTAAAACTGTGTGCCCGACCGAGACTCGAACTCGGGAGCTTTGCCTTTCGCGGGCAAGTGCTCTACCATCTGAGCTACCGAAGCACGACTCACGCCCGGTACTCACAGCTTTACTTCTGCCAGTATCCATCTCCTACCTTCCAAACTTTACAGAAGTTCTCCTGCGAAACTTGCAGAACTAGCAAGGTTCGCAGGAGAACTTCTGTAAAGTTTGGAAGGTAGGAGATGGATACTGGCGGAAGTAAAGCTGTGAGTACCGGGCGTGAGTCGCGCTTCGGTAGCTCAGATGGTAGAGCACTTGCCCGCGAAAGGCAAAGGTCCCGAGTTCGAGTCTCGGTCGGGCAAACAGTTTTAATCTGCCAGGAAGTTTCATATCAGCGCACACTCCTCTGCAGAGTGAAAATCTCATTCTGAAGATTTCAGTGAGTTTGAACGTAGTGACGTGGTGATGTAGGCGGCGCACGGGTGACAAACCATCTCCGACGTAGCGATAAAGTGGGGATTTTCCAGTACGGCAATATCAACAATCACGTAAAACATCAAAAATCCGACATCGCTGCGGCTGGAAAAAGATCCTGTAAGAACGGAGCAACGAAGACTGAAAAGGATCGTTCAGAGTGACAGAAGTGCAACCCTTCCGCAAATCGCTGCAGATTTCTATGCTGGGCCATCAACAAGGGTCAGCGTGCGAACCATTCAACGAAACATCATCGATATGGGCTTTCGGAGTCGAAGGCCCACTCGTGTACCCTTGACGACTCATGACACAAAGCTTGACGCCTCTCCTGATCCCGTCAACACCGACATTGGACTATTGATGATCGGAAACATGTTGCATGGTCGAACGAGTCTCATTTCAAATTGTTTCCAGTGGACGGACGTGTACGAATATGGAGACAACGTCATGAATCCATGGACCCTGCATGTCAGCAGGGGACTGTTCAAGCCGGTGGTGGCTCTGTAATGGTGCGGGGCGAGTGCAGGTGGAATGATACGGGACCCCTGATACGTCTAGATACAACTCTGACAAGTAACGCGTACGTAAGCATCCTGTATGATCATCTGCATCCTTTCATGTCGATTGGGCATTCCGACGGACTTGAACAATCCAGCAGGACAATGCGACCTCCCACAAGTCCAGATTTGCTACAGAGTGGCTACTTCCGTAGGCCACCAAACTCCCCAGGCGAATATTATTGAGCATATCAGGGATGCTTTGCAACGTGCTCTTCAGAAGACCATCCCTCGTAGTCTTATGGATTTATGGACATCCATGTAGGATTCATGGTGTCAGTTCCCTCCAGCACTACTTCAGAGATTAGCCGAGTCCATGCCTCGGCCTTTTGCACCTTTGTGCTCGCAGAGGCCCTACACGATATTAGGCTTTTCAATGTAGTGTCTCAAATATTCCGCCATCGGCAGCTGTGAAGGGCGGCGCACTGACTACACAAGCCAGTTCTTTCAGCTTCGAGAGTCTCTCCAGTCTTCTGGGCGGATGCTGTTCTTCTTACTGAACACTCTCGAAGCCAGTAGTGGGAGTCGACGTCGCTGTTCTAGGCTTCACCGTTGCTTTCTTCTGTGAGGACACATTGTGTTAGGGATACACTTTGCTATGCTTGTGTTGGACGTAATCAAGACGACATTCACGGGACTTAGATTATTCCCCTGCAAAGCGTATTTTTTTACGAAGCTCCTAGTGGTTTTACCACACGCTAGAAACAGCCAGGTGGCTGTAGATAGCAGCTGTGTCATCCTCTGTACCATTACCTAGTGAGACGCAGTATTTTGTGCCTTTTGTCCTTACTGTCGAAGCAGACGTATTTCGTGCTCAATAAACTTGTTAAAATCTTGCTCACTGTTTTCCCTGTGTCCCCGTATGGGACATTTCACCTAAAGTCCATGATTCACTTCTATACAGTGCTGAGCTCCAAACTTAAGTCTTAGAAATTTCTTCCTCACATTAAGGCCTACGTTTGATACTAGCAGACTTCTTTTGGCGAGAAATGCGCTCTTTGCCTGTGTTGGTCTGATTTCTACCCCCTCGTAGCTTCGTCTATCATGTCTCATTTTGCTTCGAAGGTAGCGGAATTGTTTCACTTCGACTGTTACTGATTCTCCAATTCTGATACTGCGTATTACCCGTCTTCCCCTGTGGCCTACACCTGTTTTCTTGAGAACTGTGGACTTTTTCACCAGTTTACGATGCCGAACACTTTTTCTGGGTTAACGGGGTCTGTTAACGTCGCTTGATGTTTCTTAAATATTTCTTCCACTATCAAGCACGTCAGAACTGCCTTGCTGGTACCTTTACCTTTCCTAAAGCCAAACTGATTGACATATAACAGACCCTGAATTTTGTTTCCCATTCTACTGTTTATTGTTGTCTGCAGCAACTTGGATGCATGAGATTCGAAACTGGTTGTAAGATAGTTCTCGCACTTATCCGTTTTTGCTGTCTTCCGGATTGTGTGTATAACAGTTTTCAGAAAGTTTGGTGGTACGTCTTCAGGCCCATAGATTCTACACATCAACTTGAACAGTTGTTTGGTCGCCACTTCCCCCCA
Organism: Schistocerca piceifrons; assembly: GCF_021461385.2. Classification (NCBI taxonomy): domain Eukaryota; kingdom Metazoa; phylum Arthropoda; class Insecta; order Orthoptera; family Acrididae; genus Schistocerca; species Schistocerca piceifrons. The sequence continues at coordinate 921,670,285 of NC_060140.1, forward strand.
AAGATTTTAGAAATTCCGGAGGAATGTTATCTACGATTTCCGCCTTATTTGATCGCAAGTGTTCGAAAACTCTGTTAAACAATGACTCTAATATTGGATTCCCTGTGTCTTCCACATCGACTATTATGTTGACAGTTCGTCCCCCTCGTAGAATTGTAACGCAGCAAGTTATTACGAGATGACATTCGTTGCAGCAAGGCTCGCAGCCGTCTAGTACGGTGGCTACGTGTTTTTTTTTTTTTTTTTTTTTGTTTTTTTTCCGCTTTGCTGACAGCACAGCTGTCGCTGCCTGCCGTGAGAACTGCATAGAGTAACATTCAGTCGATACGAAGATTCATACCCTCTACGAATCTAAATAATCCAGATTAGGTATATTATCAGATTTTGTTCAAATTTGGTACACAGCCTTTTGTTGTTAATGGAATGATGGTGTCAAAATTTCAGATTTTTATTTATTATAGTTCTGGAAATAAAGAGAATTGCCTAAAACTCCTAAAACCTACGCTTGTTTTTTAAAAAGAAGTTAGGATCAATAACAGATTGACTTTGATTACCACTTGAAGCCATTCCAAAGTTATCAGTGCATAAAAATCAATTAATTAGAATTTCTTTTGAAAACTTTAGTCACTGTGCATTACCTAATACAAAAATCAGTGAAAATTATTATTTGATTATATTTCGCCGTGTGAGTCCGTGAGAATGATTGAGAGAGTGTATGCGGGATATACGTTAAAATTTAATACTTGATTTTACGTAAAATCTTGTACAAACGGACCGCGGGAAAGTTATGTTGCAACCACGATTCAAGAGACGTATGTCAGTGTTTGTTTGCTTTTGTGTAAAAGTAGCCAGAATGGAAGTTAGAGGCGGAATAGGTTTATTTAGCAATTTGAAGAATATTTGGCACTTCGTTTACTTTGATTAAACATAATACAAGAATTTGAAGTTTTGCTGACATTAATTACTATCAAATTAGTAATTGGATAAGGCAAGATTTGCAGCGAGAATGATCTGGAAGGAACGTTCTGATTGGTCGTTTAGATCAACAGCCAATGGGAATCAAGCTGTTCCCGTGCGGATAGAGAAGTGGGCATATGGGGGAGTATCTCGAGAAGAGTCGCTTGCTAGCCGGTCTATGGATAACACGATGTCAGATCGCTCCTTACGAATACTCTGTAAGATGAGGGAATAGCGAGCTAAAGTTTGGTGTTTCTAAATTAAATAGTTTGAGAGAGATGAGCGTGTGTACTTTCTGGCCGTAGTAACAACTCCGCGTGGCGTGTTTCGTGCTTTGTACGGAATATTTCGGCGAGCACCTCCTACGAAGAAGACCACTGAAACGACTGAATGTTTAACTCGCAAATAGTTGTGGGTCTGTGACTGGTAGAAAGTGAAAATTAATCTGGTCGGACTTGCTAAAATTCTGGCTGCTTTTCGAGAGAATATTTGTTATACAGACAGTGAACTTGGAATGATAATTTTTCCATATTAAATACGGACTTGATAGCCATTTAATGTGTTGCAACATGAATAAAAAGCAGTGTTATTCTAATTTTAAACGCCTTTCTGCAAGTAGACTGAATATCCGGAACGCCCGATTTTTTAATCATGAACTTTCAGGAACTGACTTTCAACTAGAGTTACTCGGCCTCTGTGTGGTGGGTATTAGTTAGTGCTTTACACTGCCTAGCACGTATCTGCTACCACAGGGGGAAGGGACGTCGGAAAGAATAGTACCGAGGTAGGTAGACTTTCGATAAGTGAAAGAGAGAATGCTGACGACTGACCCCGCCCAATCGAAGAGGCGTGTTAAAAAGCGACTGTTAAGTGTCAGGAGTGCACGTGAAGCTTGCGTGAGTTTCTCCAAGATGCTGGTGAAATCCACATTTTGTCATTGTTACATCTGGTGTACGAAAGTGTTTTTTTATGAGAAATATGCATTTTTAAATCGACAGGTGTTATAATTTTTCTTGCAGTTGATGACTGTTGATATAACTGAAAACGGTCAAGAATAAATATAATGTAAGCGGCTGATACCAGATACAAATGCTTTTCTCTAAGTATCTCATAGCTGCAGCTAGTTAGTTACCTACGCACATTTCTGATCACAATCAGTAGCTTGCAGCGATACGTTACCTCCAAGCGGGAAGAACTTGGCGTAGATGCTCTTGAAGGTGGCTTCGTTGATGGCACCGCTGGGGCACTCCTGCTTGAAGGTGCGGTAGATGTAGCGGATCTCCTGGCGGGAGAACCTCGTGGTGCGACTGATGGCCTCCAGACGGTCTGGCCGGTGTCGCTCCGGGGGAGGGCCCTCCTCCTCGTCCAGGTCCACGTCTGGAACAGGCACAGCCCAACGGCCACACTCACTACCGCAGCAGTCGATCGTCTGAGCTGTGTCTCAGTACACCAGTCTTACAGTAGCTGTCGAGAAATGCGTTTACAGTTACACTCTTAGTGATGAAATTTCTTTCGTAACCTCAGAATCAGAATCCAGCTACTTCAGAAAAGGAAAATAAAGCACGGTTTGCACACCACATTGCTTTTGCTTTACCAGGTGAAACGCGACTACGGAAGCCAACTTCAATCACTGATTGATTCATATTATTTGATATCCATATTTATTATTAAAATGGAAGTATACGGGGTGGTCCATTGATAGTGACCGGGTGAAATATCTCACGAAATAAGCATCAAACGAGAAAACTTCAAAGATCGAAACTCGTGTAGCTTGAAGGGGCAAACCAGATGGCGCTATGGTTGGCCCACTAGATGGCGCTGCCAAAGGTCAAACGGATATCAACTGCGTTTTTTTAAATAGGAACCCCCATTTTTTTATTACATATTCGTGTAGTACGGAAAGAAATAAGAATGTTTTAGTTCGACCACTTTTCTCCCTTTGTGACAGATGGCGCTGTAATAGTCACAAACGTATAAGTACGTGGTATCACATAACATTCCGCCAGTGCGGACGGTATTTGCTTCGTGATACAATACCCGTGTTAAAATGGACCCTTTACCAATTGCGGAAAAGGTCGATATCGTGTTGATGTATGGCTATTGTGATCAAAATGCCCAACGGGCGTGTGCTACGTATGCTGCTCGGTATCCTGGACGACATCATCCAAGTGTCCGGACCATTCGCCGGATAGTTACGTTATTTAAGGAAACAGGAAGTGTTCAGCCACATGTGAAACGTCAGCCACGACCTGCAACAAATGATGATGCACAAGTAGATGTTTCAGCTGCCGTCGCGGTTAATCCGCACAACAGCAGCAGACAAATTGCGCGAGAATCGGGAATATCAAAAACGTCGGTGCTGAGAACGCTACATCAACATCGATTGCACCCGTACCACATTTCTATGCACCAGGAATTGCATGGCGACGACTTTGAACGTCGTGTACAATTCTGCCGCTGTGCACAAGAGAAATTACGGGACGATGACAGATTTTTTGCACGCGTTCTATGTAGCGACGAAGCGTCATTCACCAACAGCGGTAACATAAACCGGCATAATATGCACTATTGGGCAGCGGAAAATCCACGATGGCTGCGACAAGTGAAACATCAGCGACCTTGGCGGGTTAATGTATGGTGCGGCATTATGGGAGGAAGGATAATTGGCCCCCATTTTATCGATGGCAATCTAAATGGTGCATTGTATGCTGATTTCCTGCGTAATGTTCTGCCGATGTTACTACAAGATGTTTCAGTGCACGACAGAATAGTGATGTACTTCCAACATGATGGATGTCCGGCACATAGCTCGCATGCAGTCGAAGCGGTATTGGATGGCATATTTCTTGACAGGTGGATTGGTCGTCGAAGCACGTTCACCGGATCTGATATCCCCCGATTTCTTTCTGTGGGGAAAGTTGAATTTGCTAACGTGATCCACCTACAACGCCTGACAACATGCGTCAGCGCATTGTCAATGCATGTGCGAACATTACGGAAGGCGAACTACTCGCTGTTGAGAGCAATGTCGTTACACGTGTTGCCAAATGCATTAAGGTTGACAGACATAATTTTGAGGATTTATTGCATTAATGTGGTATTTACGCTGTAACAGCATGCGTTCTCAGAAATGATAAGTTACATTGGAACACAATGGAACTACCGAAATAAAATGTTCAAACGTACCTACGTTTTGTATTTAAATTTAAAAAACCTACCTGTTACCAACAGTTTGTTTGAGTTTGTGAGCCATATATTTGTGGTTATTACAGCGCCATCTATCAAAAAGCGAAGAAAGTGGTCCAACTAAAACATTCGCATTTCTTTACGTACTACACGAATATGTAATAAAAAATTTGGGTTCCTATTTTTAAAAAAACGTAGTTGATATCCGTTTGACCTATGGCAGCACCGTCTACCGGGCCAACCATAGCGCCATCTGGTTTCCCCCTTCAAGCTAGACAAGTTTCGTCCTTTGTAGTGTTTTCGTTTGACGGTTATTTCGTGAGATATTTGGCCCGGTCACGATCAATGGACCACACTGTATAAGTGTGTGTGCATGTTCCACATCTTCTCCTAAACCACTGCACCGACTTCAACAAATCTTGGCACACGTATCCCTTACCGTCAAGCAACAATTGCTGTAGGGTTAACAACCACGTACCTATCACAGTTCAGGAGCAATGAGGCAGTAAACAGTGATATGGGTGAAAAACTGCCGCATCGTGCACGATATTTAAATTTAGTGCTTCTATGCTACTAACTCTGTTTGGAATGAATTCTGCTGACACGATCCATATACGCCGCTAAATCCACCTATAAATTACACTCCTGGAAATGGAAAAAGGAACACATTGACACCGGTGTGTCAGACCCACCATACTTGCTCCGGACACTGCGAGAGGGCTGTACAAGCAATGATCACACGCACGGCACAGCGGACACACCAGGAACCGCGGTGTTGGCCGTCGAATGGCGCTAGCTGCGCAGCATTTGTGCACCGCCGCCGTCAGTGTCAGCCAGTTTGCCGTGGCATACGGAGCTCCATCGCAGTCTTTAACACTGGTAGCATGCCGCGACAGCGTGGACGTGAACCGTATGTGCAGTTGACGGACTTTGAGCGAGGGCGTATAGTGGGCATGCGGGAGGCCGGGTGGACGTACCGCCGAATTGCTCAACACGTGGGGCGTGAGGTCTCCACAGTACATCGATGTTGTCGCCAGTGGTCGGCGGAAGGTGCACGTGCCCGTCGACCTGGGACCGGACCGCAGCGACGCACGGATGCACGCCAAGACCGTAGGATCCTACGCAGTGCCGTAGGGGACCGCACCGCCACTTCCCAGCAAATTAGGGGCACTGTTGCTCCTGGGGTATCGGCGAGGACCATTCGCAACCGTCTCCATGAAGCTGGGCTACGGTCCCGCAAACCGTTAGGCTGTCTTCCGCTCACGCCCCAACATCGTGCAGCCCGCCTCCAGTGGTGTCGCGACAGGCGTGAATGGAGGGACGAATGGAGACGTGTCGTCTTCAGCGATGAGAGTCGCTTCTGCCTTGGTGCCAATGATGGTCGTATGCGTGTTTGGCGCCGTGCAGGTGAGCGCCACAATCAGGACTGCATACGACCGAGGCACACAGGGCCAACACCCGGCATCATGGGGTGGGGAGCGATCTCCTACACTGGCCGTACACCACTGGTGATCGTCGAGGGGACACTGAATAGTGCACGGTACATCCAAACCGTCATCGAACCATTCGTTCTACCATTCCTAGACCGGCAAGGGAACTTGGTGTTCCAACAGGACAATGCACGTCCGCATGTATCCCGTGCCACCCAACGTGCTCTAGAAGGTGTAAGTCAACTACCCTGGCCAGCAAGATCTCCGGATCTGTCCCCCATTGAGCATGTTTGGGACTGGATGAAGCGTCGTCTCACGCGGTCTGCACGTCCAGCACGAACGCTGGTCCAACTGAGGCGCCAGGTGGAAATGGCATGGCAAGCCGTTCCACAGGACTACATCCAGCATCTTTACGATCGTCTTCATGGGAGAATAGCAGCCTGCATTGCTGCGAAAGGTGGATATACACTGTACTAGTGCCGACATTGTGCATGCTCTGTTGCCTGTGTCTATGTGCCTGTGGTTCTGTCAGTGTGATCATGTGATGTATCTGACCCCAGGAATGTGTCAATAAAGTTTCCCCTTCCTGGGACAATGAATTCACGGTGTTCTTATTTCAATTTCCAGGAGTGTATTTCATTCTATTACACATAGTTCAGGAGATTTGATGTCATAAACACTGCGATGCGTGAAAAAATGCAGCATAATGAATAACGTTCAAATTTATTACGTCTTTGCTGCTGACAATATTCGTGACGTATTTAGCAAACAGTATCCACAATTCCACGAAATTTACCTAGACAAATAATCACTGTACGGCACATGATTCACGAAACATGACGTCATTAGTGTGAAGAGATGCCGCATCATGAATGAAGTTATCCTTTACTATTAAGACATTCCAACAGCCGAGTCAACTTAACTCTTTGAGTACCAGTAATTTCTGTCCGAAACAACCATTTTATTAGGTTCTTTTTTTTTTTTTTTTTTTTTTTTTTAAAGTACCGGTATCTTTCACATAAGACCACCGACGCTATTGCAAGACAGAGGCGTCTAGTGGTACGTTGAGGTACTTCGACGAATGTTGTGCATCGCAGCAGTCACCTACAGCGTTCAAAGCAAGCAACAGCCGGCGATGACACTATGTGATCACAAGTATCCGGACACCCGGCTGAAAATGACTCACAAGTTCGTGGCGCCCTCCAACGGTAATGCTGCAATTCAATATGGTGTTGGCCCACCCTTAGCCTTGGTGACAGCTTCCACTTTCGCAGGCATACGTTCAGTCAGGTGCTGAAAGATTTGATGGTTCAAATGGCTCTGAGCACTATGGGACTCAACTGCTGCGGTCATCAGTCCCCTAGAACTTAGAACTACTTAAACCTAACTAACCTAAGGACATCACACACACCCATGCCCGAGGCAGGATTCGAACCTGCGACAGTAGCAGCAGCGCGGCTCCGGACTGGAGCGCCTAGAACCGCACGGCCACCGCGGCCGGCGCTGAAAGATTTCTTGGGGAATGGCAGCCCATTCTTCACGGAGTGCTGCACTGAGATGTCGGTCGGTGAGGGATGGCACAAAGTCGACGTTCCAAAACAAAGATGTTCTATAGGATTCAGGAAAGACTCTGTGCAGGCCAGTCCATTACGGGGATGTTAATGTCATGTAACCACTCCGCCACAGGCAGTACATTATGAACAGGTGCTCAATAGTGTTGAAAGATGCAATTGCCATCCCCGAATTGATCTTCAACAGTGGGAAGTAAGCAGGTGCTTAAAACATCAATGTAGTCCTGTGCTGTGATAGTGCCACGCAAAACAACAAGGGGTGCAAGCCCCTCCATGAAAAACACGACCACACCATAACACCACTGATTACGAATTTTACTGTTACACTACACATGCTGGCAGATGACGTTCACCGGGCATTCGCCATACCCACGCCCTGCCATTGGATCGCCACATTGTGTACCGTGATTCGTCACTCCATACAACGTTTTTCCAACTGTTCAATCGTCCAATGTTTACGCTCCTAACACAAAGCGAGGCGTCGTTTGGCATTTACCGGAGTGATGTGTGGCTTATGAGCAGCCGCTCGACTATGAAATCGAAGTTTTCGCACCTTCCGCCTAACTGTCAAAGTACTTGCAGTGAATCTTGATGCAGTTTGAAATTCCTGTGTGATTGTCTGGATAGATGTCTGCATATTACCCATTACGACTCTCTTGAACTGTCGGCGGCCTGTATCAGTCAACAGCCGAGGTCGGGCAGTACGATTTTGTGCTGTACGTGTCCCTTCACGTTTACATTTCACTATCACATCGGAAATAGAGGACCTAGGGATGTTTACGAGTGTGGAAATCTCGTGTACAGACACCCTGTCACCCAATCACGTTCGAAGACCATGAGTTCCGCGGAGAGCCCCATTCTGTTCTCTCACGATGTCTAATGACTACTGAGGTAGCCGATATGGAGTACCTGGCAGTAGGTGGCAGCACAATGCACCTAATACGAGAAACGTATGTTATTGGGAGTGTCCGGACACTTTTGATCACATAGTGCAGTGCTATGTGATGATAGTAGATTGTGACATGCGTTTTTTGTGGTGATCCTATTGAGGAGATTATTGAGAATGGAAGTAAATATACACTCCTGGAAATTGAAATAAGAACACCGTGAATTCATTGTCCCAGGAAGGGGAAACTTTATTGACACATTCCTGGGGTCAGATACATCACATGATCACACTGACAGAACCACAGGCACATAGACACAGGCAACAGAGCATGCACAATGTCGGCACTAGTACAGTGTATATCCACCTTTCGCAGCAATGCAGGCTGCTATTCTCCCATGGAGACGATCGTAGAGATGCTGGATGTAGTCCTGTAGAACGGCTTGCCATGCCATTTCCACCTGGCGCCTCAGTTGGACCAGCGTTCGTGCTGGACGTGCAGACCGCGTGAGACGACGCTTCATCCAGTCCCAAACATGCTCAATGGGGGAACGATCCGGAGATCTTGCTGGCCAGGGTAGTTGACTTACACCTTCTAGAGCACGTTGGGTGGCACGGGATACATGCGGACGTGCATTGTCCTGTTGGAACAGCAAGTTCCCTTGCCGGTCTAGGAATAGTAGAACGATGGGTTCGATGACGGTTTGGATGTACCGTGCACTAATCAGTGTCCCCTCGACGATCACCAGTGGTGTACGGCCAGTGTAGGAGATCGCTCCCCACACCATGATGCCGGGTGTTGGCCCTGTGTGCCTCGGTCGTATGCAGTCCTGATTGTGGCGCTCACCTGCACGGCGCCAAACACGCATACGACCATCATTGGCACCAAGGCAGAAGCGACTCTCATCGCTGAAGACGACACGTCTCCATTCGTCCCTCCATTCACGCCTGTCGCGACACCACTGGAGGCGGGCTGCACGATGTTGGGGCGTGAGCGGAAGACGGCCTAACGATGTGCGGGACCGTAGCCCAGCTTCATCGAGACGGTTGCGAATGGTCCTCGCCGATACCCCAGGAGCAACAGTGTCCCTAATTTGCTGGGAAGTGGCGGTGCGGTCCCCTACGGCACTGCGTAGGATCCTACGGTCTTGGCGTGCATCCGTGCGTCGCTGCGTTTCGGTCCCAGGTCGACGGGCACGTGCACCTTCCGCCGACCACTGGCGACAACATCGATGTACTGTGGAGACCTCAAGCCCCACGTGTTGAGCAATTCGGCGGTACGTCCACCCGGCCTCCCGCATGCCCACTATACGCCCTCGCTCAAAGTCCGTCAACTGCACATACGGTTCACGTCCACGCTGTCGCGGCATGCTACCAGTGTTAGACTGCGATGGAGCTCCATATGCCACGGCAAACTGGCTGACACTGACGGCGGCGGTGCACAAATGCTGCGCAGCTAGCGCCATTCGACGGCCAACACCGCGGTTCCTGGTGTGTCCGCTGTGCCGTGCGTGTGATCATTGCTTGTACAGCCCTCTCGCAGTGTCCGGAGCAAGTATGGTGGGTCTGACACACCGGTGTCAATGTGTTCTTTTTTCCATTTCCAGGAGTGTATTTAAAGTTACTGTAACGTAAATTTGAGTCTGTACTATCACCTTTGTGAACGGTTTGGAAATAAATCCACTGGAGCAGCATATACTTTACAGAAAATTTTTTGAAATCGTTGGCCCACTTTTGTTGGTGATTGAAGACTATAAGTTGTCTTAGGCATTATGAGTTCATGGAAGTATCGAAATGAGGGAGTGCGTCTCGGTAAAGCCGGCCGGGGTGACCGAGCGGTTCTAGGCGCTACAGTCTGGAACCCCGCGACCGCTACGGTTCGAATCCTGCCTCGGGCATGGTTGTGTGTGATGTCTTTAGGTTAGTTAGGTTTGAGTAGTTCTAAGTACTGGGGTACTGATGATCTCGGAAGTTAAGTCCCGTAGTGCTCACAGCCATTTGAACCATTTGTCTAGGAAAAATGCGAAATTGCTTCAAAATATATCTGATGATACGATAGATGGCTGTATGTCCCAGTGGTTCCAAAATGAAACCACAAGTTTGAAACAATTTATTTTGTTTATTATTCAACCAATTTTTTCTTGTATTCGTTACATACTATGTTAACAGAGGTTATGTTTGTGAAAAATTTTAAAATTATATTTCAAAGTTAAACCACCTCCTTAAAATAACTGCTTGTTTACTTTTCCCAATTTCTTCTTTTATTCGTTGCTTACTACGACGATAAAGATAAATTTTGAGTAAATTATTAAACTTAATTTTTTTTTAACTGTTGGAACTGAAGGGGCTAAGGAAATCCCTCAGACCCTGCAGGGCTTTTAACAGCTTTCAATTACGAAGCGCAAACGGCAGTAGAAAAAAAAATAGCCGTCTACAGGACTGTGAAGACGCGCTGTCAAAGAGGCGTTTACACAGTCGCGTTGCAGACACGCGCAGCAGCTGCGCCCAGCATGCAGAAACTGTCCGGAATCATCACGTCTACTAAATTATCTCAAAGGTGTTTTCACGAACGATTTTTTTTATATTACGCTACAGTCACGGTTCATTGATTTGTTTTCGCTTCTAACAGAAAATCGTCAAAATTAATATCCGGGCAATGCCAGGTTGATCAGCTAATTGATATATACACTACTGGCCATAAAAATTGCTACATCACGAAGATGACGTGCTACAGACGCTAAATTTAACCTACAGGAAAAAGATGCTGTGATATGCAAATGATTAGCTTTTCAGAGTATTCACACAAGGTTGGCGCCGGTGGCGACACCTACAACGTGTTGACACGAGGAAAGTTTACAACCGATTTCGCATACACAAACAGCAGTTGACCGGCGATACCTGGTGAAATGTTGTTGTGATGCCTCGTGTAAGGAGGAGAAATGCGTACCATCACGTTTCCGACTTTGATAAAGGTCGGATTGTAGCCTATCGCGATTGCAGTTTAACGTATCGCGACATTGCTGCTCACGTTGGTCGAGATCCAATGACTGTTAGCAGAATGCGGAATCGGTTGGTTCAGGAGGGTAATACGGAACGCCGTGCTGGATCCCGACGGCCTCGTATCACTAGCAGTCGAGATGACAGGCATCTTATCCGCATGGCTGTAACGGATCGTGTAGCCACATCTCGATCCATGAGTCAACACATGGGGACGTTTGCAAGACAAACAACCATCTGCAAGAACAGTTCGACGACGTTTGCAGCAGCATAGATTATCAGCTCGGAGACCGTGTCTGCGGAGGCGCTTGACTCCGCATCACAGACAGGAGCGCCTGCAATGGTGTACTCAACGATGAACCTGGGTGCACCAATGGCAAAAGGTAATTTTTTCGGATGAATCCAGGTTCTGTTTACAGCATCATGAAGGTCACATCCGTGTTTGGCGACATCGCGATGAACGCAAATTGGATGCGTGTATTCGTCATCGCCATACTGGCGTATCACCCGGCGTGATGGGATGGGGTGCCATTGGTTACACGTCTCGGTCACCTATTATTCGCATTGACAGCACTTTGAACAGTGGACGTTACATTTCAGATGTGTTACAACTAGTAGCTCTACCCTTCATTCGATATCTGCGAAACCCTACATTTCAGCAGGATAATGCGCGACCGCATGTTGCAGGTCCTGTACCGGCCTTTGTGGATACAGAAATTGTTCGACAGTCGCTCTGGCCAGCACATTGTCCAGATCTCTCACCAATTGAAAACGTCTGGTCAATGGTGGCCGAGCAACTGTCTCGTCACAATACGACAGTCACTACTCTTGATGAACTGTGGTATCGTGTCGAAGCTGCATGGGCAGCTGTACCTGTACAGGCCATCCAAGATCTGTTTGACTCAATGCCCAGGCGTATCAAGGCGGTTATTACGGCCAGAGGTGGTTGTTCTGGGTACTGATTTCTCAGGATCTATGCACCATAATTGCGTGAAAATGTAATCACATGTCAGTTCTAGTATAATATATTTGTCCAATGAATACCCGTCTATAATCTGCATTTCTTCTTGGTGTAGCATTTTTAATGGCCAGTAGTGTACATAGTACATATGTTTCCTCTGTGTCCTTTTATTTGCGCGATGTGCGATTGCATATTTCTTTCATGCGTCGACCAGCTTCCTTTTTCCCCTCATCTCCAGTTCCAGAAACAATCTGCGGTCAGTTAATTTCTTTGAGCTTATGTTTCTGAGTCGACTGATGCGGGAAGCAAAGGTTTTCTTGTGTAGTCAAAGCTGTAGCATCGATTCTGCTGGCTTTTGCAGAAGAGTCTCGCAGTTTTTTCTTACCCACGAGTAAGAGCGTTACTCGCAAAAAAAGAGAAAAAAAAAACCCGCTCTCTCCGACTTCTAAGGCCTGCCCCGGCCATCTTAACATGCGGAGTCGAGATACTGAAGCTGAAATGGTAAAACCTGTTTCTCCTCCGGAGCATAAAGATATTCGTAGTTCGTCTACTGCGGTCAAGAGTTACTCTATTACATTCAGTTTATATAACGTTCGAGAGTGTCAGTATTTCTTTTCAGTGAACCGAATTACCTTTCTTTTTACGAGAGAACCACGTGGAAAGTATTTGGCTTTGTTTTTCGATGGAGGTGACCCTATGTATTCTGCGGTGGTCTGTCATTTCAGTAATTACATGCTGGGTTTTCTTGATTATCGTGTATCGCATTAATTTAGACAGAATTTGCTTCACCGTTCTGATTCATTTTCGCGTTCCTTTGAACGATCTTTAGATTGCCATTGTGAACCAAGTGTTGCGTATAATAATTAATGTACGACTCTCCAAAGGAGTTTATTGCCATTAGCAATCACTCGAGTTTGGATAATTTTATTGCGCAGTTTAGCTCATGTTATATGATAGTGTAACTGAAACACGGTTACATGAGCAGCCTCACTGCTACGTGCCCACGGAAAATCTTTGTTTCGGAGCTTGTGAGCACCTCAACACACCAAAGGAAATTCTATGGGGGAAGAATGTTGTAGTTCATGCCTGCTCTGGGTCGTGTATGCACTGGGTAGAATACTAATGTAGCATTATTTTCTGTTTCCCCTCTACCTGCCCAGCCGCTTCATCACCCCTTAGTAACGTTTGTATACTCACGAATTCAATGATATCTCGTTTATTTAAAGTGAGCTTTTGTTTTCAACTATAAATTTTTTGAACTGTCGAAATCCATTTTTCAAGAGCAACCATGGCTCAAGTCGCTTCATTACCTACTCCAAAAGAGTAAGAAACATTTGTGAGAGTTATTTATAAGTGCAAGATGATCTTATATTTAGATAATCCAAAACACCTCCACGAGTAGTCATGCTGGATCAGAAAAATTGTTTCTGTTGCACCTAATTCATATTTCAGTCCGGAACCGCGCTGCTGCTACGGTCGCAGGTTCGAATCCTGCCTCGGGCATGGATGTGTGTGATGTCCTTAGGTTAGTTAGGTTTAAGTAGTTCTAAGTCTAGGGGACTGATGACCTCCGATGTTAAGTCTCATAGTGCTTAAAGCCATTTGAACTAATTCATATCAGAGTACATTTTTCATTTCAACTCCAGATGGACCAGCGACAACAACATAAAATTGACGTCTTCTTGACGTCTTGGCAGGCATGGTCCTGTTGGTGGCTGCACGCCTTCACCATCCTGTGACCTTTTCTTTTGTCATCAGTCTTCTGAATGGTTAGATGCGGCCCGCAAAAAATTCCTCCCTGTGCTAACCTCTTGATCTCGGAGAAGCACTTGCAACTTACGTCCTCAATTATTTGCTGGATGTATTCCAATCTCTCTCTTCTGTCTTCCTCTACAGTTTTTGCCCTCTACAGCTCCCTCTAGTACCATGGAAGTGATTCCCTCATCTCTTAACAGATGTCCTGTCATCATGTCCCTTCTTATCATCAATGTTTTCCACATATTCCTTTGCTCTCCCATTCTGCGCAGAACCTCCTCATTTCTTACCTTATCAGTCCACCTAATTTTCAAAATTCGTCCGTAGCACCACGTCTCAAATGCTTCGATTCTCTGCTTTTCCGGCTTTCCCACGGTCCATTTTTCTCTACCATACAGTGCTGTACTCCAGTCGTATATTCTCAGAAATTTCTTCCTCAAATTAAGGCTGATATTTGATATTAGTACACTTCTCTTGGCCAGGAATGCCCTTTTTACCATTGATAGTCTGCTTTTGATGTCCTCCTTGCTCCGTCCGTCATTGGTTATTTTACTGCCCAGGTAGCAAAAGTCCTTAAATTTATCTACTTCGCGACCATCAATCCAGATGTTAAGTTTCTCGCTGTTCTCATTTCTACTACTTCTCATTATCTTCGCCCTTCTTCGATTTACTCGCAATCCATATTGTGTACTCATTAGACTGTTCATTCCGTTCAGCAGGTCATGTAATTCTTCTTTACTTTCTGTTAGGATAGAGAATCGTATCATTGATATCCTTTCACCTTGAATTTTAATTCCACTCCTGAACCTTTCTTTTATTTCCAATATTGCTTCTTCGATGTCAGATTGAACAGTAGCGGCGAAAGGCTACATCTTTGTCTTATACCCTTTTTAATACGAGCACTTCGTTCTTGGTCGTCCACTCTTATTATTCTCTCTTGGCTGTTGTACATATTGCATATGACCCGACTCTCCCTAGACCGTACCCCTACTTTCTTCAGAATTTCGCACATCTTGCACCATTTTACATTGTCGAACGCTTTTTCCAAGTCGACAAATCTTATGAACGTGTCTTCATTTTTCTTTAATCTTGCTTCCATTATTAAGCGAAACGCCAGAAGTGCCTCTCTCGTGACTTTACCTTTCCTAAAGCCAAACAGGTCGTCATCTGGCGCATCCTCAATTTTCTTTTCCATTCTTCTGTATATTATTCTTGTTAGTACCTTGGATGTAGGAGCTGTTAAGCTGATTGTGCGGTAATTCTCGTCAGCTCTTGCCGTCTTTGGAATTGTGTGGACCTGTGGTTCAAATGGCTCTAAGCACTATGGGACTTAACACCTGATGTCATCAGTCTCCTAGACTTAGAACTACTTAAACCTAACTAACCGTAGGACATCACACACATCCATGCCCGATGCAGGATTCGAACCGGCGACCGCAGCAGCGGCGCGGTTCCGGACTGAAGCGCCTATAACTGCTGGGCCACAGCGCCCGGCGCGGACATGTGAATTGAAATCTCCCTGCAATGTGAGACTGACTCAACAACAGTGTGATAATGGCATTGTTATGTTCTGTATTAATAACAACGGGAAAATGCCCCTATTGGAGAACAAAAAAGGCGAATATGTTCCTCTTTAAAAGACTCTGACAGAAAAGTGGGGAACAGGTTGCGTCAATCCTTAGGACGCCTTCCTCACCAAATATTTTGGCATGCGAACATATTCGCGATCTTCAACTTTTGTAGTCCCGTCTTCCTCAGTTGCGTGTAATATTACGGTATATTGATAATTTTTACTTTATTGACTGTCTGACCACACCTGAATGAAACACAATTTTCGTGTCATATGCGTTTCGCCTTTATTTTCTGCAAGGCATCTTCAGTGGCTTGGAATATGTACATATTTTTGCCGACTATAGTCGGCGCACGAGCGATGGGACATAGCATTTCCGAGGTAGCAACGAAGTGGCAATTTTCCCATAGGAAGATTTCACGAATGTACCGTGAATATCAGGAATTTCACAACATCAAATCACTGACATCGCTGCGGCCGGAAAAAGATCCTGGAAGAGCGGGACCAAAAACGACTGAAGAAAATCGTTCCCGGTGACAGAAGTGCAACCCTTCCGAAAATTGCAGCAGATTTCGATGCTGGGCCATCAACAAGTGCGAACGATTCAACGAAACATCATCGATATGGGACCCTTGCTACATCTAGGCACGGCTCTGACAAGTGACACGCACGTAAGCATCCAGTCTGATCAATTGCATCCATTCATGTCCATCATGCATTCCGATGGACTTGGGCAATTCCAGCAGGACAATGCGACCCCCCCCCCCCCCCCCCCAGAGTGGCTCCAGGGACATCCACTGACAACCAAACTCTCCAGACGTGACCTTTATTGAGCATATGTGGGATGCTTTGCAACGTGCTGTTCAGAAGAGATCTCCACCCCCTCATACTCTTCCGGATTCATGATTCATGGACAGACCTGTAGGATTTACCGTGTCAGTTCCCTCCAGCACTATTTCAGATATTAGTCGTGTCCATGCCAAGTCGTGTTGCGGCATTTCTGTGTGCTCGCGGGGGCTCTACACGGTATTAGGTAGATGTACCAGTTTCTTCGGCTCTGCAGTGTCGTTGTACTGTGACACGCCTAATTCAGTTTCTCAAGCAGAAGCGTATGAGTTAAAAATCTGAAATGAAATTGTCGTAGAACGGGAATGATAGGCCTCCGGACTGGGACTGCTATTCAAACTATTATGTACGCGCTCCCATCTACAAGTCCTTGAACGGGCATTTCAGAAAGCCCTATATACTTTGACACATATAGACAACAAATACATACGAGTAATGTAAGGTTAATTAAAAATCGCCTGCTTTAAATTTTTTTCTGGATACGCTGCCCATCGATCAGAATTCGCTGAAAACACCCGAAATATGATTTGTTTCTTGGAAGAGTAAAAATTATATTAGGAATATTCTACTGAACTTGGAGCCTTACCCATTTTATAAAACTTTTCACTGTCATTTTTAGCTCTTCTCAGGCATGTTCAGACACAATCCAGGCAATTTTTTGTCATTGTAGTACGACTTTGGGTATATTCGTATAGGTGCGAACCGCCCATTTACATAGACAGCTCTTCATGAAGTTTAATTGCTGAAAAACTGATGACTAAAAACGTAGTTTGCCAGCCTGAGAACCCATGTAATGTCTCTAGAAGCCTTTGTCATGTGTTCATTATGTCAGTTAAAATTACACTTACATCTCAGACAGTATACTACGCCCATGTTTTACGGGCATAACTTTGAACCTCAGGATCTCGGTAACTAAGGACATCAAAAAAGTTCCAAGGTTTCCCAAAAACATTATCTTAAAAGCATGTGGTAAACATTTGGACGGTCTGACTTGAACAGAAAATATAGAATTGAACAAACTGTGCTTTTATAAGCTGTCCAAGCTCCGCCCTAAGACCAAATGCAAAAGAACCAGTCTATTTGCTCAATTTTTCTGGGCTGGATGAATACACACTTCCTACAGCCCAGGAAAACAGAGATACTTCTGATAACCAAAAAACATGGTTTTTGGATGTGTCTTGATAATGGATATACATTTTCGGAAACGGGAAGAAGGCCTTTGTAGGTGAATGTCTAAAGAATGTACGGTTAAAATTTCAGTCATTTGCTATTGTTATTTATTTTCTTAATTGCGGTACACGGTGCAAATCGGTTATAAACTAGATTTCACAGTTTCGTGATCAAGTATTGTAGCTTTTAACCTCTGGAACTAGACAAAAATTTTGTTCCCCGAGATTATCATCTGGAGAAGATATGGTAAAAACTTCGATCATCTGCCATGAACAGAAATTATAGAAGTGGCCATCTGAACAATGGGTACTTTTCTTACCCAAAAAACGTGATTTTTCGGAGTTTCCTCAGGAACTGCCAATGAACAAACGGTGCTTTTATCAGCCGCCCAAGGTTCACCCTAGACCACACCAAATGCAAAAGAACCTATCTGTTTGCTCAATTTTTCTGAACTGGAGTAATACACACTTCCTACAGGCCAGGAAAACTGAGGAAATATTTAAGTTTTGACCCCTTACATCTACATCTACATTTATACTCCGCAAGCCACCCAACGGTGTGTGGCGGAGAGCAGTTTACGTGCCACTGTCATTACCTCCCTTTCCTGTTCCAGTCGCATATGGTTCGCGGGAAGAACGACTGCCGGAAAGCCGCCGTGCGCGGTCGAATCTCTCTAATTTTACATTCGTGATCTCCTCGGGAGGAATAAGTAGGGGTAAGCAATATATTCGATACCTCATCCAGAAACGCACCCTCTCGAAACCTGGATAGCAAGCAACACCGCGATGCAGAGCGCCTCTCTTGCAGAGTCTGCCACTTGAGTTTGCTAAACATCTCCGTAACGCTATCATGCTTACCAAATAACCCCGTGACGAAACTCGCCGCTCTTCTTTGGATCTTCTCCATCTCCTCTGTCAACCTGACCTGGTACGGATCCCACACCGATGAGCAATACTCAAGTATAGGTCGAACGAGTGTTTTGTAAGCCACCTCCTTTGTTGATGGACTGCATTTTCTAAGGACTCTCCCAATGAATCTCAACCTGACACCCGCCTTACCAACAATTAATATTATATGATCATTCCACTTCGAATCGTTCCGTACGCATACTTCCAGATATTTTACAGAAGTAACTGCTACCAGTGTTTGTTCCGCTATCATATAATCATACAATAATGGATCCTTCTTTCTATGTATTCGCAATACATTACATTTGTCTATGTTAAGGGTCAGTTGCCACTCCTTCTACCAAGTGCCTATCCGCTGCAGATCTTCCTGCATTTCGCTGCAATTTTCTAATGCTGCAATTTCTCTGTATACTACAGCATCATCCACAAAAAGACGGATGGAACTCCCGACAGTATCTACTAAGTCATTTATATATATTATGAAAAGCAATGGTCACATAACACTCCCCTGTGGTACGCCAGAGGTTACTTTAACGTCTGTTGACGTCTCTCTATTGAGAACAACATGCTGTGTTCTGTTTCCTAAAAACTCTTCAATCCAGCCACACAGCTGGTCTGATGTTCCGAGGCTCTAACTTTGTTTATCAGGCGACAGTGCGGAACTGTATCGAACGCCTTCCGGAAGTCAAGGAAAACGGCATCTACCTGGGAGCCTGTATCTAATATTTTCTGGGTCTCATGAACAAATAAAGCGAACTGGGTCTCACACGATCGCTGTTTCCGGAATCCGTGTTGATTCCTACAGAGTAGATTCTGGGTGTCCAGAAATGACATGATACGCGAGCAAAAAACATGTTCTAAAATTCTACAACAGATCGATGTTAGAGATATAGGCCTATAGTTTTGCGCATCTGCTCGACAACCCTTGTTGATAACTGGAACTACCTGTGCTCTTTTCCAATCATTTGGAACCTTCCGTTCCTCTAGAGACTTGCGGTATATGGCTCTTAGAAGGGGGCAAGTTCTTTCGCGTACTCTGTGTAGAATCGAATTGGTAATCCGTCAGGTCCAGTGGACTTTCCTCTGTTGAGTGATTTCAGTTGCTTTTCTATTCCTTGGGCACTTATTTCGATGTCAGCCATTTTTTCGTTCGTGCGAGGATTTAGAAATGGAACTGCAGTGCGGTCTTCCTTTGTGAAACAGCTTTCGAAAAAGGTGTTTAGTATTTCAACTATACGCGTGTCATCCTCTGTTTCAATGCCATCATCATCCCAGAGCATCTGGATATGCTGTTTCGATCCACTTACTGATTTAACGTAAGACCAGAACTTCCTAGGATTTTCTGTCAAGTCGGAACGTAGAATTTTACTTTCGAATTCACTGAACTCTTCAGGCATAGCCCTCCTTACGCTAACTTTGACATCGTTTAACTTCTGTTTGTTTGAGAGGTTTTGGCTGCGTTTAAATTTGCAGTGAGGCTCTCTTTGCTTTTGCAGCAGTTTACTAACTTTGTTGTTGAACCACTTGGGTTTTTCCCGTCCCTCACAGTTTTACTCGGCACGTACCTGTCTAAAACGCATTTTACGATTGCCTTGAACTTTTTCCATAAACACTCAACATTGTCAGTGTCGGAAAAGAAATTTTCTTTTTGATCTGTTAGGTAGTCTGGAATCTGCCTCTTATTACTCTTGCTTTACTGTAGGATAGCTACAGCATGCTCGTTCTGCCGATAGGTACACAAATAGCCGTTAAGCCAAGGACTATCCAGAACAGTTGATCCCTTATCTATGCCATCAGTGGTGTCGTAAATACGATCCCTGAAAAAAATTGAATTTTCGATTGCAGCGTTTTTTGGTACATGTTGCTACTGTGCGCTGCCATACTAGGACCGACTCTTACAGAACACGAAGAACGAGGATTCTCCCGCACATTCTACAAGGTTACATCGGTATTTCAGACGTCAACCGAACAGAAGAGAGGAAGGGCTGGCGTGGTTGGGGGAGGTACACTGATTTATGTCGAAATCAGGGTGGATGTAGCGGTAAAGCTGGTGCGGGTTCACGTGGCCAGTTAATTATATCGTACACCGCAGCGCTGGGGGTCGGCGGTGTATCCTGTGTCCCGTGTCGTGTGTGGGCCACGCCGTCCGCGGTCTGCCACATACCGGCGACCACATCGTTCCGAAATTTCTGCCACACCCTGCGGCCGCCACACCACTGCCCCAGAGGTCTGGCGCGTGCGTCCATCCACCCTCCACGTCCATAGTGCTGTTTTTTGTTTAACCACAGTACGAGTGACATGTTCATGATTCTAATGTACACTCTTGACAAAAAACGTGAAACAGTCAGAAGGCACAGCGGGATGTCACACATACGTACAGTCGGCAGGTATGTAAAGTTAGGTCTGCAATTCTGTGTGACTACTAGAACGGACATCAAAGTGCATTACCATTGTTCGTGATTAGTGTAATGCGTGTCAGATGTTGAGTGATCACTGTGAAGGAGATGCTGCGCAATCGTGTGAGACAGCGTTATCAGCACCTGACAGGGTTTGAAAGGGGCCTCATTATGGGTCTCCATTCTCCATTTGGTCAGCTGGTCGAACTGTGCAGTACCCAGACTTGCGGGACACTTTCTTTCCAGTCAGGTCATTCACTTCCATTACAACCATACTCTTCAAAACTGTGTGATGCAACCATGCGAAATTTCTTACACGGTCACAAAATAATGGAGCTCGCACAGCAGACTATTCATCTGGATTGACTTTAGAACACTACTTACGAATAATGACAAGCCGCAATACAAAACAAAATATGAAAAAGCTAACTTTTGCAAGTGTACACTCGCAGAAATTCGCCACATTCGGTGCTATAGGATCGGCTTGACAAAATTTCCTGTGTCGCTGGGCCTCTGCAGTAGTTCGTGGCACAATTTGATAGCAGCTCAGCCGGTCAGAAGAGAAAGTGAAAGAGTAGATACGAGGGTTGGAGCTTAAATAGTAGCAACTATTTATTCACTACCGATACAAAAGAGCTTGATGTTTGCACCTGTTACTGTCCTTCAAAGTAGTAACCAGCGTTGTGTAGAACCTGTGGCTAGCGATGTGGAAGGCGTAGTATACCGTTAGCAGAGCCAGTTACGAATGGAGCGGTGTACTGCCTGTCGAATCTCTGGAACAGTCATGAAGCGAATGCCACGAAGTAGTTCCTTCACCTTCGGAATCAAATCAAAGTCACAAGAACTTAAGTCCGGGGTGTATGGTGGATGATACAGTACTTCCCAGTCCCATCGACCGAACAGAGCAGACACAGCTTGCGCTGTATGCGCCCGCGCATTGTCGCGTAAAATGATGGGTGGGTTGCGCAGAAAGTGTCGCCACTTCTTTCGCAAAGCTGGTCGCAGGTGATGTTCCAAAAACGAACAGGAATACTGTGCATTGGCGGTTAGCCGTGGAGGAACGTATGCGTTAGGATAACACCATCACAGTCGTACACGAGAATCACCATAACTTTAGACCATTCCATTCGCACCGTCAACAGAAAAGGCTCTGCTAACGGTATACTACACCTTCCACATCGCTGGCAACGGGTTCTACACAACGCTGGTAACTAATCTGAAGAACATTAACTGATGCAAAATGGTTCAAATGGCTCTAAGCACTATGGGACTTAACAAAATGGATAAAATGACTCTGAGCACTATGGGATTTAATATCTGAGGTCATCAGCCCCCTAGAACGTAGAACTACTTAAACCTAACTAACCTAAGGACATCACACACATCCATGCCCGAGGCAGGAATCGAACCTGCGACCGTAGCAGCAGTGCGGTAACAGGTGCAGACATGTAACTCTTTTGTATCGGTTGTGAATAAATAGTCGCCACTATTTAAGTTCCAACCCTCGTAGTTTTGTTCAAATGTGTGTGAAATCCTATAGGACTTAACTGCTAAGGTCATCAGTCTCTAAGCTTACACACTACATAACCTAAATTATCCTAAGGACAGACACACACACATCCATGAACGAGGGAGGGGTCGAACCTTCGCCGGGACCAGCCGCCTCGTAGTCCTAAAATGATCAAAACGTAAATGTTTCTGTTACAATGTCGACTCAATGCTCTAAACGGCGAAAATCGTTTTCAAATAACGAAAAAATTATGAAATATGAGAATGGTAGATGTCAATTAAGTGAACTTTTTAAGTATCTTATTTAACACTTTTGTCTGGAGCACTTTTGTCTGGAGGGTAAATTTCAAAGAGAAAAAACCGGGACATTTGAGTTTACACTTTATATCTAACTTTATTACTACACCTACGCCTACCTTTCTTGCCAGTTATCGTAATATTTTGAAATCGATAGTAGGGCTATGACGACGCAGCATGTGAGAAACCCACAGAAAATATGTATCTTCATTGGGCTTCCCGGTTAGGCGTGCGGTCTAACGCACTGCTTTCCGAGCGGGAAGGCGTGACAGTCCCTGGCAAGAATCCGCCCGACGGATTAGTGTCGAGGTCCGGTGCGCCGGCCAATCTGTGGATGGTTTTTAAGGCGGTTTTCCATCTGCCTCGGCGAGTGCGGGCTGGTTCCCCTTATTCCGCCTCAGTTACACTATGTCGGTAATTGCTGCGCAAACACTTTCTCCACGTACGCTTACACCATAATTTCTCTACCACACAATCATAGGGGTTACACTCGTCTGGTGTGAGACGTTCCCGGGGGGGGGGGGGGGGTCCACTGGGGGCCGAACTGCACAATAAACAATAACCCTGGGTTCAGTGTGGGGCGGCGGTGGTGTGAATGATGGACTGCTGTAGCCTGTTGTGAACCACTGAGGGCTGCAGCGGGGACGGAGCCTCTCCGTCGTTTCTAGGTCCCCAGTTCCATACAATATAATACAATGTATCTTCGTTTTGCGAATCGGAAAGAATATGTAGCTACGTTACACACAAATAATATTCTTTTCTTCAGAAATAAGAGCGACTGATACATAGTTTTGATTGTAATATCCTGGATATGTTTTCTGCGTCGTTTAGCCAGTTACTACATACTCAGGTACAATTTAATCCTAGAAACAGTGTAATGATACCAATCAGTAATCAGATGCAAATTATACCTTTCGTTCTAAAATTTAAGATTTCGTATGACTGTAGACAATCGGGCAACCACGAATACACACCAAACAATATTCAAGAAGCACTACTAACACACGCCGCGTCGTTCGCATTCTTCACAAAGTTAACTTCCCTGTGGCTGCAGTCCCGTTAGCAGAAATGGTTTAAGTGATGCTCGTTTGTACCTCCTTTGGCTCTGGTTTTGATTTTGCTTGACTCGAGGGCCATAAAGTGGAAGGTCGGCTAGTTTCAACATATTGTTTAGTCTCTCCTTAGGCATAAGACGAGTTAAACGAAATGCGGTAGGCCTATAGGTGTTACTGTAAAACGCTGCTGGGGGAGGGTTGCACACCGTCCAACAACACCGTGACCACACAACAACAACGCCGTGATCTTGCGACTCGCTCGATGTAGCAGATATTGAACCTGGACCTTTCACTATTTCTATTTTGCTTCTTTTTCACAGTTTAGTACACCTACTTCTTGTTTTCATGTTTTAACTGTGTTTAGTTTTTGACGGGCTATTCACACTGGGCCATGTTACCACCATCCCTGGGGGGGGGGGGGGGGGGGAGCCTTGTCAGCAACAGCTGAAGTCGCCAACTTGCTCCAGACGATTACGATAAAAGTCTTTGATATTTGGAGTAGGATTAATAAGAACAAAGCTTGTGACCTTGAAACGCTCATTGCTTATTACAGTTATTTACAGCAGACAATTGCAAAATCTCATCAGTTATTTCACGAAAGTTTATGTTGATGACCTCGAAAATTGTAACGGGTCAGGCAGTATATAAATAATTACACTGAAGCGCCAAAGAAACTGGTATACGCATGCGTATTCATATACAGAGATATGTTAACAGGCAAAATACGGTGATGCGATCGGCAACGCCTATATAAGACAAGAAGTGACCGGCTTAGTTCTTAGATCCGTTACTGCTGCTACAACGGCAGGTCATCAACATTTAAGTGAGTTTGAACGTGGGTCATAGTCTGCACACGAGCGATGATGTACATCATCTCCAAGGTAGCGATGAAATGAGGCTTTACCCTTAAGACCATTTCAAAAGTGTACCGTGAATATGAGGAATCCGGTAAAACATCAAATCTCCGAAATCGTTGCGGCCGAAAAAGGATCCTCCAAGACCGGGAACAACGACGAATGAAGAGAATCGTTCAATGTGACAGAAGTGCAACCTTTCCGAAAATTTCTGCGGATTTCAAAGCTGACCCATCAACAAGTATCAGCGTGTGTACCATTCAAAGAAATATCATCGATATGGGTTTCCGTAGTCGAAGGCCCACTCGTTTAACCTTGATGACTTCACGACACAAAGCTTTACGCCTCACCTGCGCCAGTCAACACTGATAATGACTAGAAACATGTTACCTGGTCGGACGAGTCTCGTTTCAAATTGTATCTAGCGGATGGACGTGTACTGGTATGGAGTCAACCTCATGAATCAATGGACCCTGCATGTCAACAGGGGACTGTTGAAGCTAGTGGAGGCTCTGTAATGCTGTAACGCGTGTGCAGTTTGAGAGATATGGGACACCTGATACGTCTAGATACGACTCTAACAGGCGACACGTACGTAAGCATTCTATCTGATAACCTACATCCATTCATGCCCATTGTACATTACGATGGACTTGGAGAAATCCAGCAGGACAACGCGACACCTCACACGTCCAGAATTGCTACAGAGTGGCTCCAGCAACACCCTTTTGAGTTGAAACACTTCCGCTGGCCACCAAACTCCCCATCTATGCACATTATTGAGCATATCTGGGAAGGCTTTCAATACGCTGTTCTTAAGAGTTTTCTACCCCGTCGTACTCCTACGAATTTATGGTCAGCCCTGTGGGATTCATGACGTCATTTCCCTCCAGCACTGCTTCAGGCGTTGGTCGAGTCCATGCTACCTCGTATTCCGGCACTACACGATATTAAGCAGTTGTATCAGTTTCTTTGGCTCTTCACTTTAACACTTACGAGCGTAGGAGCGTCAAGTACGAGTAAAACAGCTTTCTACATTTTGTGAACGCGTGAAGACTACGGAGCGTAAGCCACGCTCGATGGTCTCTGCGTTGTATCCTGTACTTAGAAAGGCAATAAGCTTGATTTATTGGAGGAGGTGGGAAGCCTTAAAGATACGTACACGATAAACGAACGTTTGCTGAAAGCCTAGGCCTCATTCCATAGCTCGCCTGTGTGCCCGGCTTGACGCTCCTGTTGTGAAGTTGCGGCGGCATCTCTGTGTATTATGTTTCAATGTGTGAACTTCCTTGTGAGTGTGGTCCTACCATTGCACCATTGTGGCCTGCTGGTACGACTTTATTAAGGTATGTTTCGCTCAGTTTGATTATTTAGTTAGCTATCTATCCAGTGGTTACACGATGTTACGACTATTATTTGTATTTGACTCGGTCTCTTCTCGCTCATCTGTCTGGACGCATGCGTCAGTCTAGCACAGAGCCGTTGTATGGTTATTTAAAACGTTAGAAAAGTAAAATTTTAAGGTCAGTAACAATTAACAAAATTTTCTCGGGCTTCCATCCGTGTCAGGTGGTTAAAATCCCATGAACTTTCGACCGAGCTTTCTCCGGTCATTGTCAAGTGGTAAGACTTTGTCGCCGGGGCTGCGTCTTTATATAGGCGCACTGCTGGCTGTGACGTCACTGGTGCTCTCTTCCTCGCCATATACGGTAATCCTTTCATTCCGCGTCCGTCGCTCCCGTTTTAACATCGCGACAGCCGGGTCCCAGGCTGTGCTGAGCTGAAAACCTCCGCCATTGTTGGTGGTGTTTTCAGAGGTTTTTATTTCAATAGCTTCTTTTATGACGCTATCCCAAAATCCCTTCGTCTTCATAACGACAGATGTTTCGTCAAACAGAATTCGGTGTCCATTTTCTAAGGTGTGTTCTGCCACGGCTGATTTTTCTGGATAGCGTAGGCGTAAGCACCTCTCGTACCGTGCGTACTGTATGGCCGGAGTAGTAACAGCCACACTGACGTGGTATCTTGTACACGCCAGGCGTTCTAAGCCCTAGGTCGTCCTTCCCATATCGCCGCAAAACCATGCATTCTTACACGTCAGTAACAGTTATTTGCCGGCCGGGGTGGCCGAGCGGTTCCAGGCGCTACAGTCTGGAACTGCGCGACCGCTACGGTCGCAGGTTCGAATCCCGCCTCGGGCATGGATGTGAGTGATGTTCTTAGGTTGGTTAGGTTTAAGTAGTTCTAAGTTCTAGGGGACTTGTGACCTCAGAAGTAAAATCCCATAGTGCTCAGAGCCATTTGAACCATTTGAACAGTTACTTATTCACATTTACAATTGTGCATACCCTAATTTCTGCTCGTTTTGTTGTTCATATAGGTAATCTGAAGATGCCCCGAGAATGTGAAACGCGTTGTTAGTACAATAATAAACTGCAATCAAGATAGTTTTTAATTAAAAAACTGTAATACTTCCTTGGTGAAATGTGGAGATTTCTTCGTTAATAATGGCAAACTGTGTTGTGTTTGCAAGAAGTTCTTCAACCCAATGACAAAGATGTGGCATTCCGCACCATCCTAGGTGCCGATATGTACTGCCTTGTGAGTTGTAACAGTCAAGGTGGCGATATCTACTGCCTTATGGGTTTCGTGGACAAACAGAGCGAGCTGCTTTTCGCACGATCCTTATTTGTGGAATCCATGTTGATTCTTACAGAGGAGATTTTCGTCCTCCAGTTGCTTGTCTATTTTTCGTCTCGCGAAGTGGACAAAGTTCTTTACATTTTACGTCTCTTAGCAACATCCGACTTTTCCTGTGAGTCTTTGTTGGCGATTGCGTACTGCGGGGGCCTGGATATTAAGCGTGATAAACTTTTGTTACCGGAGAGCCCACTTCCGCTTCAAAAGCAGACGGTGCGATACGTTTTTTTTTTTTTGTTTGGTCTGCTGCTGTGTGACCTGCGTCGTATCGTGTGGAATATCGACTGGAGTTATTTTGTGTCTACTGCAGTGTCCAGTTTTCACATTATATTCTGTTAACTGTAGAAAATGTCTCATCCCTCTCCTTTTGTGCGGTATCGAGTTCACAAAAAAGATTTTTTTTATTTCGCTGCACATTCCTGAAACCAAAGCATTCGTGTTTATACGCACGAAGTGCTTGCTTGTAGTCGGGAAACAGAATATGTTCGTGTGGCTGTGGTAAATCGGATTTCCATTCACTCGGAAAAATACTACAGATAACTATAAAATTTGATACTGAAAATATTACGTATGCTGTATATGTAGAATTTGGGAGGTCCTTGTGAAATTTTCAAATTCCGTGCTTCAGACAGAAATTATTGAGCTCATTAACCACCACACGTTGTGAAAATTAGTGTATTAGTGGGAAATAAAGCTGATCATCACCTGTCATTTAACGTATTTTATACGCTATAGCTAAGTGTGGACAGTCCCGATGTCACTGCGAATATTTTTATGGCCTGCTATTGCTTTTCATGTACGTTTCAGACTAATGCGTGGCGGTGTATCAATCTTAGTACAATAGGCTTCAGGACAGATTAATACATTAAATCGTGTCGCTCAGCAACATTTCCATTGACATTTTTCTAGCCTTACTACTTATTAGAGGAAGTAGACAGGCGTATGAAGTTATATGTGGACCGTTCCAAGGATAAAGGCATCTTACAGTCATCCCTTAATCTTACGACCCTCAATCACCTGAGGTCGTCTAACAATCACATTATCACTGTCGGGATAATTTCTGATTAGGAGGACTCTAGCGCAGAAGTTCCTGCCTCTTTCTTCTTCTGTCAATTCGTTCGCTTATGTGTGCTACCCATCTTCATTTCGTTTTCGTAACGATCACTACGATGATCACAGGATCTCCCTTTTCTCTTAAATATTTATCACGTTAATTTTTGCTGTTTTTAACGAGATACTTTACCCAAAGCTATCTCTTCAGCACCACGTCTCAAAGGCTTTGATTCACTTCTTTTCTGGTTTTCACACAGTCCATGTCTCACTGCTATACAGGGTGGTACACTGATCGTGACTGGGCCAAATATCTCACGAAATAAGCGTCAAACGAAAAAACTACACAGAACGAAACTTGTCTAGCTTGAAGGGGAAACCAGATGGCGCTATGGTTGGCCTGCTAAATGGCGCTGCCGTAGGTCAAACGGATCAAACGGATATCAACTGCGTTTTTTAAAGTAGGAACCCACATTTTTTATTACATATTCCTGTAGTACGTAAAGAGATATGAATGTTTTAGTTGGACCACTTTTTTCGCTTTGTGATAGATGGCGCTGTAATAGTCACAAACATATGGCTCACAATTTTAGTTGAACAGTTGGTAACAGGAATGTTTTTTAAATTAAAATACACAACGTAGGTACGTTTGAACATTTTATTTCGGTTGTTTCAATGTGATACATGTACCACTGTGAACTCATCATTTCTGAGAAAGCATGCTGTTACAGTGTGATTACCTGTAAATACCACATTAATGCAATAAACGCTCAAAATGATGTCCGTTAACTTCAATGCATTTGGTAATACGTGTAACGACATTCCTCTCAACATCGAGTAGTTCGCCTTCCGTAATGTTCGCACATGCATTGACAATGCGCTGACACATGTTGTCAGGCGTTGTCAGTGGATCACAATAGCAAATATCCTTTAACTTTCCCCACAGAAAGAAATCCAGGGACGTCAGATCCGGTGAACGTGCGGGCCATGGTATGGTGCTTCGACGACCAATCCACCTGTCATGAAATATGCTATTCAGTACCGCTTCAACCGCACGCAAGCTATGTGCCGGACATCCATCATGTTGGAAGTACATCTCCGTTCTGTCATGCAGTGAAACATCTTGTAGTAACATCGGTAGAACACTACGTAGGAAATCAGCATACATTGCACCATTTAGATTGCCATCGTTAAAATGGGGGCCAATTATCCTTCCTCCCATAATGCCGCACCATACATTAACCCGCCAAGGTCGCTGATGTTCCACTTGTCGCAGCCATCGTGGATTTTCCGTTGCTCAATAGTGCATATTATGCCGGTTTACGTTACCGCTGTTGGTGCATGACGCTTCGTCGCTAAACAGAACGCGTGCAAAAAATCTGTCGTCGTCCCGTAATTTCTCGTGTGCCCAGTGGCAGAACTGTACACGACGTTCAAAGTCGTTGCAATGCAATTCATGGTGCATGGAAATATGGTATGGGTGGAATCAATGTTGATGTAGCATTCTCAAGACCGACGTTTTTGAGATTTACGATTCTCGCGCAATTTGTCTGCTACTGATGTGCGGATTAGCCGCGACAGCAGCTAAAACACCTACTTGGGCATCATCATTTGTTGCAGGTCGTGCTTGACGTTTCACATGTTGCTCAACCTTTCCTGTTTCCTTAAATAACGTAACTATCCGGTAAACGGTCCGGACACTTGGGTGATGTCGTCCAGGATACAGAGCAGAATACATAGCACACGTCCGTTGAGCAATTTGATCACAATAGTCATACATCAACACGATATCGACCATTTCCGCAATTGGTAAACGGTCCATTTTAACACGGGTAATGTATCACGAAGCAAATACTGTCTGCACTGGCGGAATGTACGTGGCATCACGTACTTATACGTTTGTGGCTATTACAGCGCCATCTATCACAATGCGAAAAAAGTGGTCCAACTAAAACATTCATATTTCTTTATGTACTACACGAATATGCAATAAAAGTTGGGGGTTCCTATTTTAAAAAAACGCAGTTGTTATCTGTTTGACCTATGGCAGCGCCATCTAGTGGGCCAACCATAGCGCCATCTCCTCTCCCCCTTGAAGTTAGACGAGTTTCGCTGTTTGTAGTTTTTTCGTTTGATGCTTATTTCGTGAGATATTTGACCCGGTCACTATCAATGGACCACCCTGTATAATGCTGTGCTCCAAATGTACATTCTCAGATATTTCTGCCTCAAATTAAGGTCTATGTTTGATACTAGTAGACTTCTCTTGGCAAGGAACGCCCTTTATACCAGTGCTAGCCTTTTTATGTCCAACTTATTTCGTCCGACATGGGATATTTTTCTGCCTACGTTGCAGAATTCCCTTACTTCATCTACTTCGTGGTAAACAGAAATGAGCGTTTGGCGTCATTGTCCGGGAGGCCCCTTACGGGGCAGGTCCGGCCGCTTTGGCGCAGGTCTTATTACATTCGACGCCACACTGGCGTCGGGGCGGACATCTACTTCGTGGTCACCAGTTACCATATTAAGTTTTTCGCTCTTAATTTTTTCGTTCTCATTACTTTAGTTTTTCTTCGATTTACACTCTGTCCATATTCTGTACTGATTAGACTGTTCCACTCAGCACATCCTGCAATTCTTCTTCACTTTCGCTAAAGAGTGAAATGCCATCAGCTTACCTGATCACTGTTCTAGAACCTCTTTTTTATTTTCCTCATTGCTTCATCGATTTACTGATTGAACAGTAGTGGTAAAAGACTACATCCCCGCCTTACACACTTTTTAATCCGAGCACTTCGCTCTAGATGTTCCAATCTTATGTTTCCCTCTTAGTTCTTGTACACACTGTATACTACATTCATTCCCTACAGCTTATCCCTATTTTTCTCAAGATTTGTAACATCTTATATCATTTTACACTGTCGAACGATTTCTCCAGACCTATGCACGTGTTTTGATTTTTCTTCAGTCTTGCTTCCATTATCGACTGCAACGTCAGAACTGCCTCTCTGATGCTTTTGCCTTTCCTAAGGGCAAACTGACCGTCCTACAACAGACCCTCAATTTTCTGCGTATTATTCTTGTCGGCAACTTGGATGCATGAGCAGGTAAGGCCGATGGTGCGATAATTATCGCACTTGTCTGCTCTTTCAATCTTCCTAACTGTATGGATCATGTTTTTCCGCAAGTCTGATGGTATATCGCCAGTCTCATACATTCTACACGGCAACGACAATAATCGTTTTGTTGCCACTTCCTCCAATGATTTTAGAAATTCCGGTGAAATGTTATCTGTCCCTTCTGTCTTATTTTATTTTAAGCCCTCCATAGTTCTTCTAAAGTATGATCCTAATACTACAACCCCTGTCTGTGTACATAATTAAGTTTCTATGCACTCCTCAGAGCGCCAGTGTTATTCACACCTGGCAAATTTCTTTTTTTCTACGAAGTGGTCCATGACGGGGGTTATGTTTCTAAACACTTGAATTTACTGAATGTAAGAAATTCATATGATGTGCACATTGTGTAGCGTTTAAGATAAAAATATTAAATAATCTGAAGTCGCATTTGCACTCGAAAATTAGACGCTATGGCTTTAGAATGAGAGGAGCTACTTCACCACCAAATCAAATTACTTCCGCTGTCTGATGTCTGTACCAATAAAAGAGTGCAAACTAACTTACGAGGTAAGGTCTATTAACAACCAATAGCCGGTCTTCACTAGTCCTGGAAAGTTTTAACTCCGATCCAATTGTGCATAAAAATTCTTAAACATCTACATCTGCATCTACATCTCCGTGATTACTCTGCTATTCACAATAAAGTGCCTGACAGAGAGTTCAATGAACCACCTTCAAGCTGTCTCTCTACCGGTCCACTCTCGAACGGTGGGCGGGAAAAACGAGCACTTAAATTTTTCTGCGTGAGTCCTGATTTATCTTATTTTATCGTGATCATCTCTCCCTATGTAGGTGGGTGCCAACAGAATGTTTTCGCAATCGGAGGGGAAAACTGGTGATAAAATTTCATGAGAAGATCCCGTCGCAACGAAAAACGCCTTTGTTTTAATGATTGCCACTCCAAATGACGTATCATGCTGTGGCACTATCTCCCTGTTTCGCGATAAAACAAAACGAGCCCCTCTTCTTTGAACTTTTTCAACATCATCCGTCAGTCCCACCTGATACGGATCCCACAACGCACAGCAATACTCCAGAATAGGGCGGACAAGCGTGGTGTAAGCAGTGTCTTTAGTAGACCTGTTGCACCTTCTAAGTGTTCTGCCAATGAATCGCAGTCTTTGGTTTGATCTACCCACCACTTTATGTATGTGATCGTTCCAATTTAGGTTATCTGTAATTGTAAAACCCAAGTATTTAGTTGAATTTACAGCCTTCATATTTGTGTGACTTATGGCGTAATCGAAATTTAACGGATTTCATTAGTACTGATGTGAATAACTTTACACTTTTCTTTATTCAGGGTCAATTGCCATTCTTCGCCCTACACAGATGTCTTATCTAAATCATTTTGCAATTCATTTTGGTCATCTGATGACTTAACAAGACGGTAAATAACAGCATCATCTGCAGACAATCTAAGAAGGCTACTGAGATTGTCTCCTACGTCATTAATATAGATCAGGAACAATAGAGGGCCTGTAACACTTCCTTGGGGAACACCGGATATTACTTCTGTTTTACTCGATGAATTTCCGTCTATTACTACGAACTATGATCTTTCAGACAGGAAATCACGAATCCAGTTGCACAACTGAGGCGATATTCCATAGGCACACATTTTGGTTAGAAGACGTTTGTGAGGAACGGTATCGAAAGCCTTCTGAAAATCTAAAAGTATGTAGTCAATCTGACATTCCCTGTAGATAGCACTCATTGTTTCATGAGTATAAAGAGCTTGTTGTTTTCCGCAAGAATGGTATTTTCTGAATCTGTGCTGACAATGTGGCAGTAAATAGTTTTCTTCGAGGTACTTCATAATGTTCGAATACAGTATACGTTCCAAAACCCTACTGCAAATCGACGGTAGTGACATGGGCTTGTAATTCAGTGGATTACTCCTATTTCCCATTTTGGGCATTGGTGCGACTTGAGCAACTTTCCAGTCTTTAGGTACAGAACTTTCTGTGAGCGAGCTGTTGTATATAATTGGCTCTAAGCACTATGGGACTTATAATCTATGGTCATCAGTCCCCTAGAACTTAGAACTACTTAAACCTAACTAACCTAAGGACATCACACAACACCCAGTCATCACGAGGCAGAGAAAATCCCTGACCGCGCCGGGAATCGAACCCGGGAACCCGGGCGTCGGAAGCGAGAACGCTACCGCACGACCAAGAGCTGCGGACTGTATATAATTGCTAAATATGGAGCTATTTCATCTGCATACTCTGAAAGGAACATGTTATGCACTTGAAATTCTTTTGACACACGAGTTTGAACAAGAAAAAACATAGACTGAGATTTTCACTCTGCAGCGGAGTGTGCGGTGATACGAAACTTCCTGGCAGATTAAAACTGTGTACCGGACCGAGACTCGAACTCGGGACCTTTGCCTTTCGCGGGTAAGTGCTCTACCAACTTTTTTTTTCATTTTGTTCGCTTCTATTCGTTGCATCTGCTCGGGTGGACGTCGTAAGACATCCGTTTACGTTCGTTGTTCATCGATTAACTCAGTTTTTTTATTACAGAGGGCAGCTAACCCTCTGACCGAACACCATGAGCCACCGTGCCGGCAAATTAAATGAAACGATGATGAAAAACACGCAACACCCAGTCATCTCGAGGCAGAGAATATTCCTGACCCCGCCAGGAATCGAACCCGGAAAAGGGCACTTGCCTGCGAAAAGCAAAGTTCTCGAGTTCGAGTCTCGGTCTGGCACACAGTTTTAATCTTTCATGAAGTTTCAAGAAAAAACATAGCCTTGCGCAGTTCAGAATTAGGAGTAACAAGTGAACTTTATCTGCTACAGTCAAGGAGGAGCTGCCTAACCTTTTCACCACGAGTTATTCTTGGCCTGTTAAACACATTTGTAACCTGTTTTCACCTAGCCGAATAGTGACCAGAGGCTCACGAAACAAACAGTCATACGTTCTCGCAACTTCATTAAAAACCGAGATACAGACATGAACTTTTTTTTCTTTAAACATAACTTTGCTACTTTTTGCCACCAGAATAGCAGATCTCGATGAGACAAATTCAATAATACAAGTAACTTGTACAGGTAACGAGAAATCATGTAGTGCAAATGAACTGTTCATAGTAATTTTTGCGCTGTTGTTGTGGGCTTCGAATGGCCCCACACCCTAAAGTTTACGTCAGTCTCCAGGTAAACTTGTGCCCCAGGATTTACATGCAATGTTGCGCTTGTACCTGAGACTTTACAAAGCTCTGAATATGATCTGTACCGTACAAAATGTTATATTCTTAGAAATAATTTTTGTTTACCTCCCACAATGTTCATCAAACTGTCAGATATCCATTATATGAGAGTTGTCCAGAAAGTGATGAACACCACAGTGAAAACCCAATGAAGCTTTGTAGAAATGTGTTGGGTAGTGTCTCTAGTATGGCCGCCGGTTTGATCAAGACGCTCTTTTCAGTTGTGACGTACTGTGAGCGAGTAAAGGTGCCTAGAAAAACGATGTCTCCCGCCGAGCAGAAGGGCCGCTGAGTGGCTTCGCCTTAATGAATGCATCCCACCTATCACAACTGCCACGCACTTCCTTCATCATGGCAATTCTCAGCCGCACTCTGCAGGGGCCGTGAAGACGCTCCTGCAGCCTTTTCGATGGGAGTTGTTCGATCACCCACAACACAGCCTTAGTTGGTTCGTCCTGAGTATCATCTCTGTTCACATGAAACGCTGGATACGAAGACAACACTGTGGCGCAGGCTACGCACTATAGACCAGTGCAGAGAATTATCGGAAAGCACAAGCGGCTGCCTTGTATGACGATGGTGTTGGAAATTTGGTATAACGCTCCGACAAATGTCTAAGTCGGCGCAGTGACGGTGTAGAGAAGTATCTGGAAAGTGTAGCTAACTCTTCCAAATAAAATATTTCTGATTTTCACTGAGGTTCCCACTTAGCGACCGATCGGAACTTAACTTTCCGGACAACCCTCGCAGTACATGATGCTGCCAAAGGAAAGTTTATTAATGACAAAATTATTAGACTTTGCAGGATACGATTTCTTATTTTAAATTAAAATTCAGTGATTTCTTACTTAATATATATACGTTGTGTCACTTACATATAGATAAAAATCACACATTAAAATAACACACAAAGTAAATGAAATCAAAGATTACGAACAAAAATCAATGACTCATTATTATGTGTAGTCATATTCCTGTAGTTGAATTTTTTAATAAATATGTTCAATGAGAGAACCAAGTTCATTATGACGTTTACTTACATACTGCATAAGTTGTGAACTCAGTGCAATCAACACGTCTGTAGTAATTAGTTTCCACGCATCTGTAGTTCGCTCTCTTTCTTCCACAATTGTTGGAACTCCTTGTAGACCACATACAGCAGGTCAGGCGAGCTTGATGGATGTCTCAGAAGTCGACTAATTCTTCCAGGTCATCGATTTAGAAATAAATAGTTTAATGCAATGCAAGCTACTGACGAATTGCGGACTGGTCATTCAGCGACTTGGAACGACATCATTTGACAAGTTATTAAGGGCACATTTTCTAATAACAAGAGCAAACTGTTTATCAAGAAATGTCAGTACATTTCCTCGTTCAGTGTACCATCTATGCAATTAGGGCCTCTTACGTGCTATCGTATTGCGCAGCAGCTCACAATCATACTCCACTCTGATAGATTTAACGCATGACGAAATTTATGTGAGTTTTCCGTTGAGCTGCAGAACATCTTCATCAAAATTACGTTCTCTTGATTTTAGACAACACTCTCTTAACAAAATTATCGTCTTGCTGTCGAAACCGCTGCCAGTGTTCAAAACGACGTTGAACATCACTGCCGGATATGTGCTCACGTAGAGAAATATGGAACAAGCGAAAATACGCAAAACGCTCTTTGTTTTGATTCAGTTGCATGAACCTTCACTTCTGCGAATTTTTTGCTAGTAATCTTCTTCCGTATAAGCTCTCTTGGGAAAACCTCCAGTCTCGCGAAACCTTCTGACAAAGGTGCGATGACTTGGACAGTGACAACCTGAGAACCGTTAGGCATATATTTTTGATAATCTTTATGAAATTTGGTGGCATTCGCCATAAACTAAGAGCATGTCGACCACTTGTTCATTACGTAGCGTAGGCTTTGTGTGAAGTGGGATTCAGGGTAGTGGTTGTGTAGACTTGGGGCTCAGTTTAACAAGTACTTTATCAAACATAAAATACTTCTGGTAATATAATAATAATGAAACAGAATATAATTCTGTAGGTCTGTATAGTTCTTTACCATGCCTCAAACACCATAATACAATTAAAATACAAGGGTTATTCGGAAAGTAAGGAACGATCGGTCGCAAAATGGAAACTACAGTGAAAATCCGATGAAGTTTTGCACAGGTATGTTGAGCAGTGTCTCTCGTATGCCCCTTCGATAGCGTTACGTCGTTCTTTTTAGTTCTGAGCACATATAGATACCTTGAACAATAGTGTCCCCCGCCAAGTACGAGGGCCTGGTGAGAAATTTCGCCTGAAGCTATGCAGCCAACATTACATAACTGCCATGCGTTTTCTTCTTCAAGACAATTATCAGTCGCATTCTGCAGGGTAAATGAAGATGCTCGTGCGTGTTTTCAATTGGAAATCTTTGATTACCCACAATATAGCCTGTAATTGTCTCTCTCTGAGTTTCATCTCTGCTCACATGAACCGCTAGCTATAAAGACAACATTTTGGCACAGAGAACGAGGTGTAGGCCAGCGTAGAGAATTGGTGAAAACACTGGTGGCTGGCTTCTATAACGAGTGTGTTGGAAAGTTGGTACAGTACTACGACAAACGTCTCAGTCGGATAGGCGACTATGGAGATAAGTAGGTGGAAGTTGAGGCTAGCTGTTGCAAATAAAACAGTTTTGATTTTTACTGTGGTTTCCAGTTCGCGACCTATCGTTCCTTGCTTTCCGAATAGCCCTCGTAACTTCTATACAATAAAAAACCTTTGCAACAGGGTACATAACGTGATACAATTAACCATGCTCACGGAGTGTAATTTAAGATATAAAATGGCTTTCGCTCAGAGAGAGCATACCCACATGTTCAACGTGACACCAGTCAAAAACAACAAGTTGTCATTCGATAATCACGGACTTCTGAATGTAGTGTTGTTTGCTGGCCAATGAACCCAGTGCAGCGCTCATACACAACACAGTGCTCTATATCGGAGCACTAAGAAATGGTGGGGCGAGTGTCACTCACACTTGACAAGAAAACTGTCCCGGCAGAAAAAGTGGAGAGGCTAAGTCAAACGAAATCTTTTCTGTTATTATATAAATTACAAAAAAAAAATTCTAATGTTTTATTTTAGAAAAAGAAAATAACAACTAAGACTTGTTCTATACGGAACCATTCAAGGATCTAAATTATTAACATAAACTGTAGGGTGAAGAACGACCAGTGAGAGAGTTTCTTGGTAGAGGCAGTAGAGTGATGGAAGAGACACGAGAGTGGCTCCTTTGTGAAAGAAGCAGTCAGAAGGCTGCCAGACACGGAGCCTCGCCAGTGTGTGTGTGGACGAATAGTGGGAGGCGGTAGCAGTCAATAGGATCTTCAGCGTGGTCCAGAGAAGAAGGACATGGCACGTGGTTCGATTTGACACTGTCATTGTAGGCGACGCGTCCGCTACCATCTACAATTACAGGCTAATTTAGCTCGTAACTGCTGGGCTGCCTGAGTTAGATGGGTACTGTCCGCTAAAGTACATATGGATGCCGATTGCTGCGTCTCATAAAGGAAGAGACTGTCACCATCTTACAGAGACGACCCCTGTGGCTTCAAACACTTGTGGAAGGATGTTTTACTAACTGATACTAACGATATAGCGATGGTTAAGAATTGGTTTTACGTAAGCTTCCATGTCTGCTGGGAGTACGTCACTTATAAAGTTTGAATCAGTGATACATCATCCCCCGTCAGTCTGTGTAAAGTGCTGACTCTGCTTCCAACTGCAAATCTTCTTCCACATGGACTAGCAGGAAACGATATCAGAGCAAGCAGGAAGCTGCCTGGCATTATGTCACCGAAACCAGTGCTGTAGAGAGACTGTGAGTAAGTGAACTTCCGGCTTCAGAGGACTCCGACCAGCGTAATTTCAGACATTAGACTTAACGGCCTGAATTACCTACTGCTTGATTAACTGTGTCACTGCTGTGGCTTGTTACTGCAATGTTAATTAGTATTCTACTTAGTTAATATCTCAATTTCAAAATTAGAAACTTTAATTTTTCAGCTAATTCTTGAATATGTGTACTCGGCTTCTTCCATGAAATCCAGGGCCACCTTTTAGTACTGATGGACAAACCATTGTGTTCAGATCTCGGGCTAATGTTGAGTAATGGAATGGATCCAGCTAATTTACTGTGCAGCACATGAGCTTCATTCGCTACCACCAAATTTGAGAAAAAGCAGGGACGACAGAAGAGGGTGAATGTGGTGGTGGTTGAGGTCCGGCCTGTTTCCAGGAGAAGGGAGTGTTTTGTGTGACCTATACGAATGCAGCATAGCGAGTACAGAGAGGCTGACTCAACGACGCATCTAAAGCGAAGTCCGACAACCGAAAAATTGTTGCGAACTGAAGGAAAAGGCAGTTCCAGTGACAATCAGCGGTTGGTGCAGTATAGGGTCGTGCTTATAAGGCCGCAAATACGTGTATACGAAGTCTATGTATAACACTATACAGGGTGTTTAAATGTTCCGCAATCATCTCGGAAAATCATAACCTGGAAACGTTAGAGAAAGCGAATAATGGTTTGTTATCAAACCTATAGCACCCCTCAAAGTATTTCCACCTTATCGATGCTAGTATGGGAGGCCATAATGACATCGTTGAAAAACTTTAGAGGGACAGGCAGAGTCCAAGTCCTTCCTCGAAGTGAAATTCCCCCTGCATTATGAAGCACGAGTTGACACTGTGTAAACTACATTTAACGCAGCCTCCCACCGCATCACGCGAAATACTGTTTAGCTGTCCGTAAAGTGTTCCATGAGCGGTTTGCGTATAGAGTGATAATGGTCCAAGAACTACAACCAAACGATTTTCCTGTGCCGTTCACATGCTGACAATGACTACCTGAAAAAATTACCTGTTTTCAAATGAAGCAACTTCCCACGTCTCTGGACTTGTGAATCGTCACTTTTACAGATCCGCGATAGCCCGAAGATTAATGTTTGGTGTGACTTAATGCAAGACAGAGTGATAAGCCCATTTTCTTTCACAGATAAAATCATGTTGGGGAATGTTTCGCTGGACGTGCTGGAAGCTTCCCTGCTACCACAGACCAAAGAACTGGAGCCACCCATAATTTTCCAGCATTATGGTGCATCACCACATTTGAGTTCGAACGTGCGGCATGTGCTAAACGATAAGTTTCAGGAGTTATGCTCTACCATAATTACGGTTCAGTAGTTTTGGTACAGTAAATGGTAGGAATACTAGTAGTATTGGCAGGGAAACAAACACAAATTTCTGCATAAGAGAGAAATTGGGTGCCGACGAATTTTCCTTGTTTCTTTGTTTGTTTGGTTGTTTGTTTTGCACTTAATTAGAGCGGCGCAACATTCAGTGTTAGTGAATAGTCCATTTTATGTCTTTACAGAATATAAATTGGATTTTATAGGTCGTTAAAAACACCGCAGCTGCTCGTTGATGTAACCTAAACAATTACCTTTGATATAAGTACAGTTCCCATGCGCAAACACAAAAATTGTTATTCTTGTTATTTTGTACTCAACAGAACATTCTTCGTCGTGATCAAAGGCAAGAGTTTCCTATTCCTGTTGTTAAATGTGAAAGTTGATTATGAATAACAGAAGGATGATTTATGTGTGTTCGAAGAAGTATTAAAGCGGTGTTTCATATGTTTTTGTTTTGGTTTTTCATTTAAACCTTTTTTCAGAAAACGTTGCTATCTATCACTATGAATCTGTGTTCTTCTCTTTATTTTTCCGTTTGTTTCATGTAATAAATAAAAAATAAAAAATTGAATTTTGTTGTAAAAGCTTTTTATTGTTACGTATCAAAGGCTGAATATAAAAATGTTCTGTAGGTTATGGTGCACTTTGTATTTACTCAGTATATACTTTATATATACTCAGTTTCTAGATGGTTCAATACTTTTGGTTTCCGGGGTAGTACAATAAGACACTGACCTCATGCGTAAAGAAAGCGATCTCTATTAGGTAACACACAGTAGGTATGCAACACACCTAACGTACAGGTGAGGCTCATACGATATTAAGTGACCAAAGCTACAAGGAAAGCTAATGTAGTCTGCGCTTGCTTATGGTAGTCTACGATAGCCTACAGTTGCTTTATAGCCTTACACATTTCCTGAGAGGCTGATGGGTCCTGATGGTCCAATCGCATGACCACAGTGCTTTCCTGATGCCACTCCACTACACTTCTTTATGTGGGACTACGTCAGTGGTCCCGTTTATGTAACACCTGTCAATGACATTACTACCTTTCGTGCACGTGTAAAGGCCGAACTCTAATATCGTCTCGATGTTTTAAGAGCGACGAGTTTGAGAGCTGTTGAAAGTCACGATGTTCTGTCTCTGTTCAAAAATGTTCAAATGTGTGTGAAATCTTATGGGACTTAACTGCTAAGGTCGTCAGTCCCTAAGCTTAGACACTACTTAACCTAAATTATCCTAAGGACAAACACACACAGCCGTGCGCGAGGGAGGACTCGAACCTCCGCCGGGACCAGCCCCCACAGTCCATGACTGCAGCGCCTTAGACCGCTCGGCTAATCCCGCGCGGCGTTCTGTCTCTAATAGTTTCCAAGTTATGCATTCTTGAAATGACTGGTGGAACTTTAACGTAAACAACATTTATTACCTCACCGCTCCGACTGAATAGCTAGAACGGTTATCGTCTGCGGAGTATAGAGAGGAGGTGTTTATGAGGAGTTGTGTTTGCACGCCTCCTTTCCATCTGCTTTATTGTACTCTTCATTTCCTTCAATGCTGCTCCGACGTAAAAACGAAACAAAACTGCTCTAAACCCTTCTCGATACCATCCTGTCTTTCTGGCTTCTCCACAGTGTGTTTGTTGTTGTTAGAAACGGTTCAGGCCATCTGCTTCTTCTCACGACATAAGCACCAGAAAAATACGTTTTAACAGTTCCGTAAGCACTGCCGGCGAGGCGCAGCGAATAGCCAGAGGCAGACACTGGCCACCAGGAGATGGGCGTAACCT
The DNA here is from genome assembly GCF_021461385.2 of Schistocerca piceifrons. Taxonomy (NCBI): domain Eukaryota; kingdom Metazoa; phylum Arthropoda; class Insecta; order Orthoptera; family Acrididae; genus Schistocerca; species Schistocerca piceifrons. Next base: position 921,711,811 of record NC_060140.1, read on the forward strand.
GACCCAGCCAAGCGCGCCGCGTCGCTCCGCGCCCCATTAAAAACGCAGAGCACGCGTGCCGGCCTGTGTTTACACGGGGAACAGAAGCGGTGTTACTCTGCCGGTGTGGCATGTAGCGCGCGACCAGTGTGGGCGGCTCGCCACTGGTTGGTTAACACGATACTGTGCGCCTCCTGTTCCCAGTCTCTGTGCAGTCTATGAGCCGCTCAGACACGGCCGATTTGGCATTCTGGCTCTTTGTTACTGGCACTTACGATTAGATTCTCGTCTAGGTATCGAGATGTCGCTCGGACGAACAAGTCTCTGCTCGTCTCCCTACTATGGTTCAAATGGCTCTGAGCACTATGGGACTCAACTGCTGAGGTCATTAGTCCCCTAGAACTTAGAACTAGTTAAACCTAACTAACCTAAGGACATCACAAACATCCATGCCCGAGGCAGGATTCGAACCTGCGACCGTAGCGGTCTTGCGGTTCCAGACTGCAGCGCCTTTAACCGCACGGCCACTTCGGCCGGCGTCTCCCTACTACTGCGTGCCGTATGGAGGTCCGCGGATGGCTGAAATCTTGTGGAAACAGGAGGCAGGCTAGCACAGTTATATCGATTATCAGTACTGTAGTCAATTTTGCTATCTGGGGAGCAAAATAACTGATGATGGTCGAAGTAGAAAAGATATAAAATGCAGACTGACGATGACAAGAAAAGCATTTGTGAAGAAGAGAAATTTCTTAACACCGAATACAGATTTAAATGTCAGGAAGTCGTTTCTGAAAGTATTTGTGTGGAGTGGAGCCATGTATGGAAGCGAAACATGGACGATAAGTATTTTTGACAAGAATAGAATAGAAGCTTTCGAAATGTGGTGCTACAGAAGAATGCTGAAGATTAGAATTGGGGAGAAGAGAAGTTTGTGGCACAACTTGACTAGAAGAAGGGATCGGTTGGTAGGACATGTTCTGAGGCATCAATGGATCACCGATTTAGTATTGGAGGGCAGCGTGGAGGATAAAAATAGTAGAGAGAGACCAAGAGATGAATACACTAAGCAGACTCAGAAGGATGTAGGTAGCAGTAGGTACTGGGAGATGAAGAAGCTTGCACAAGATAGAGTAGCATGGAGAGCTGCATCAGACCAGTCTCTGGACTGAAGACCACAACAACAACAGCATTTTTATTCTACAGCTTCTTTGAACTGAGATGTATTTAAATATCTTATCTCGTTCTGTAGCTACATGTAATGTTAAACATTTTGTAAATGTCATTTCTAAAGCTACACTCCTGGAAATGGAAAAAAGAACACATTGACACCGGTGTGTCAGACCCACCATACTTGCTCCGGACACTGCGAGAGGGCTGTACAAGCAATGATCACACGCACGGCACAGCGGACACACCAGGAACCGCGGTGTTGGCCGTCGAATGGCGCTAGCTGCCCAGCATTTGTGCACCGCCGCCGTCAGTGTCAGCCAGTTTGCCGTGGCATACGGAGCTCCATCGCAGTCTTTAACACTGGTAGCATGCCGCGACAGCGTGGACGTGAACCGTATGTGCAGTTGACGGACTTTGAGCGAGGGCGTATAGTGGGCATGCGGGAGGCTGGGTGGACGTACCGCCGAATTGCTCAACACGTGGGGCGTGAGGTCTCCACAGTACATCGATGTTGTCGCCAGTAGTCGGCGGAAGGTGCACGTGCCCGTCGACCTGGGACCGGACCGCAGCGACGCACGGATGCACGCCAAGACCGTAGGATCCTACGCAGTGCCGTAGGGGACCGCACCGCCACTTCCCAGCAAATTAGGGACACTGTTGCTCCTGGGGTATCGGCGAGGACCATTCGCAACCGTCTCCATGAAGCTGGGCTACGGTCCCGCACACCGTTAGGCCGTCTTCCGCTCACGCCCCAACATCGTGCAGCCCGCCTCCAGTGGTGTCGCGACAGGCGTGAATGGAGGGACGAATGGAGACGTGTCGCCTTCAGCGATGAGAGTCGCTTCTGCCTTGGTGCCAATGATGGTCGTATGCGTGTTTGGCGCCGTGCAGGTGAGCGCCACAATCAGGACTGCATACGACCGAGGCACACAGGGCCAACACCCGGCATCATGGTGTGGGGAGCGATCTCCTACACTGGCCGTACACCACTGGTGATCGTCGAGGGGACACTGAATAGTGCACGGTACATCCAAACCGTCATCGAACCCATCGTTCTACCATTCCTAGACCGGCAAGGGAACTTGCTGTTCCAACAGGACAATGCACGTCCGCATGTATCCCGTGCCACCCAACGTGCTCTAGAAGGGGTAAGTCAACTACCCTGGCCAGCAAGATCTCCGGATCTGTCCCCCATTGAGCATGTTTGGGACTGGATGAAGCGTCGTCTCACGCGGTCTGCACGTCCAGCACGAACGCTGGTCCAACTGAGGCGCCAGGTGGAAATGGCATGGCAAGCCGTTCCACAGGACTACATCCAGCATCTCTACGGTCGTCTCCATGGGAGAATAGCAGCCTGCATTGCTGCGAAAGGTGGATATACACTGTACTAGTGCCGACAGTGCTCATGCTCTGTTGCCTGTGTCTATGTGCCTGTGGTTCTGTCAGTGTGATCATGTGATGTATCTGACCCCAGGAATGTGTCAATAAAGTTTCCCCTTCCTGGGACAATGAATTCACGGTGTTCTTATTTCAATTTCCAGGAGTGTATATTATTTTATACTCTTTGCGGGACATCCATAACTGTTGCAAAATTTTTTCATGATGAATAAATCCGTTCTAGTTGCACTTGATAAATCCTTCATTTGGATAAAATCGTATATGCGACCTCGGTTTCTGGATGTAAATCCCATCTTCAGGTGCTAAACAAAAATAAAGACAAGAAAAACTAAGAGGGATTCTTCGGAAAATTAATTAACACTAAAAGGGCCCATAAAAATATGAACACCATGTCATATCGTGACTGCGTACGAGAAAATCGTACCAGTCACGTAAAAAATTCAGCAGAAGAAAAATTATCAAGTAACTTGCGAGATCCCGTGCGGGTGAGACAGCTTAGTATGTAATCTGCAGATCTAAAACTGTGTGAATATTTAGTATTTTTTTGGAGTTTACTAGTCACGCTGGCTTCTCCATAACTGGAGATTTTATGCACCATAATTATGTAGGTTACCCTGGACGTTGTGTTGCATTAGCCGCATCCATAGCGTTGCGTTCCTAACATGACGTACTCTGTATATTGACATATCTTCCACTATTATGTTTAATTTACGATACGTTGGTTTGTCCCCTTTTGTATTTTACATTATGGTATTATCAATTTTAAGGCATCATTAATTTTATTACATTGATGAGTCATTGTACAAAGATTTTTGAGAAAATTTTGGAAGCACGGATTCGGGCAAAATTATAAGGAAGAATGAGAGAAGAGCAAGATGGCTTCAGAACAGGAAGCTCCACGGTGGGTCTAACTTTTTGCTGTAAGACAACTGCAGGAACAGCACTATGAATATGGAATAGATGTACTAATGACCTTCCTTGACATTGAAAAAGCGTATGGTAGTGTACGTAGTAGCAAAGCGTGGAAAGCCCTGGAGAACAGAGGAGTTGCAAAACAGATTATTTGAAGGATAAGGGAAATGTACCATGGATGTGTGAGCTGAGTGAAAGTGGGAAGAGAGAGATCAGTTTGGATTGAACAGAGGAATGGCTTGAGGTAGGGAAGTGCGCTTTCACCATCACTCTTCATTGTAGTAATGGATGATATAATGAGTACAGTAGCAGAAGTAATTGGTAAAAGGAAGATGAAAGCTATGGTGTTTGCAGGTGCTTTGGGGGAATAAGGAGGAGGAAGTACAAGAGCAGTAGGACGTATGTGAACGAACAGTGCAAGCATATGGGATGAAATTTTGTATAAGTAAGAGTGAGATGGTTATCGCAACAAGAAAGGAGGAGAGAGGAACAACGGGAATTACAGTTGGTGAGGAACGATTGAGGAGAGTGGAGAGTTTCAAGTACCTAGGAAGCCTGATACAGAAAGATGGAAAAACGGCAGAGAAATGAACGAGTCGGGGAGAAAAGCAGAAGCATTTCAGAAGAGTGTCAGAAGCCTGATATGGAGCAAGGATGTACCCCAGATCAGTAAAAAGGTTATATACCAGTCATACTAAGCTCCGGTCCTGACATAGGGATCAGAAACCTGGGTTATGAAAGGGAGAGAGAAAAGCAAAGCACAAGCTAGTGAGATGAAATTCTTGAGAAACATTTCAAATGTTCAAATGTGTGTGAAATCTTATGGGACTTAACTGCTAAGGTCATCAGTCCCTAAGCTTACACACTGTTTAACCTAAATTATCCTAAGGACAAACACACACACACACACACACACACACACACACCCATGCCCGAGGGAGGACTCGAACCTCCGCCGGAACCAGCCACAGAGTCCTTGACAGCAGTGCCTTAGACCGCTCAGCTAATCCCACGCGGCTGAGAAACAGTATTGGAGTGACAAAGATAGACAGGTTAAGAAATGAGAGGATCAGAGAGTTAGTGAAGGTGGAACTGTTACAGGAGGAGATAGAGAACTCAAGGCTGAGATGGTATGGACACGTTAAGGGAATGGAGAAGAAGAGGACACCCAGGAGGATACACGAGATGAAACTGGAAGGGAAGAGACCAAGAGGGAGACTGGGAGACATATGGCTGAAAGCAGAGGAGGAATGCGTCCAGAAGAAAGGAGAAGACTGGACTAAGGTGAAGACGGAGAGATGCTGGCAAGACAGAAGACGATGGAGAGGCCTATTTTCCAGATAGAACTGGCCAGAGGCTGGAAACTGTCGAAGAAGAAGATAATGATGATTAATTATATTTCTTGTCAGTTTCACTATACATTTTTATTATTTTTATATATTGACAGATTTATCATACGTTGCACGTATTGATTGTATTGTCTGCTCTGTTTCAGGTCTATCTTTACTAATGTCATGCATAAGCAAGGTGGTTTTAGTGCTATTCGTAGTGAGTGGTGATTGTGGCGGGGGAGGGGGGGGGCGGGGGAACGTGGGGGTGGTCTTAGCGCTAGTCATAGTGAGTGGTGATTGGAGCTCGGGGGGGGGGGGGGGAGACGTGGGGGTGCGACCGTCTTGCTAGCTATGATTTCTTCTGTGGTCCCTCCCACCTTCGGTATTAGTTCCAGAGGCCGCCACTCTTTGACGTATATGTGTACTCGGACGTCTCGTTGTGGTTCCCGCAGCAGTCTGCGACAGGTCTTGCCGGGCGTCCACGAAGTGGGACAAGATGGGCAGTTATATGGTGAACTACTTTTCATGTCCTCGTACGGGCATTTCATGGCTTTTATACCTTCATTTTAATTTCCTAAGTACATGCCACATGAATAGTCGTTACAACCAACTTCATTGAGCAATAAATATACTGAGAAGCTGTGGTTAATATACCTATTCAAAGAATTGGGCATATTAACCACAGCTTCTCAGTATATTTATTCCTTAATGAAGTTTGTTGTAAATAATACATCTCTTTTTCCAACTAACTGCTTAGTACAGAGTATCAATACTAGGAATAAGAACAATATTCATAAAGATTTAAAATCACTTACTCTTGCCGAGAAAGGAGTCCAGTATTTAGCAACGCATATTTTCAATAAGTTACCAGCAACTATTAAGAGTTTAGTTTCAGACGAGGCACAATTTAAACACAATTTAAAAGAATTTTTGGTGGCCAACTCCTTCTATTCCATCCATGAGTTTCTCAACAAGTGCAGTAGACCATTTTAATGAAAATTTATTATACTTTAATTTTTACAATACTTGGTTGTAACAGCCAAGTAACTACCTACTGTGTGAGTGATGGATGTATGGAAAGCAGATGTAAGTCTTAAGTCTGTAAATAGTGGAAGTTTAATTTTAAATCTTGTACATAATCCGTACTGTTCTTAACTGAGGATCACTGAAATGAATAATTTACTTTAATTTTTTACAAGACTTGGTTGTAATAGCCAAGAAACTAGCAAATGTCTGATTGCTGGATTTAATGAAAGCAAATGTAAGTATTAAACCTGTAAATATTAGAAGTTTAAATTTAATTCATGTACATAATTCTATTGTTTACTGACTGAGTATCATTAAAATTAATGAAACTCAAGTTTTTCTAATTACATTTTTGTAATGTGTTTATCTGACATGTTCCACACCCAGGAGAATTCACTCTTTTATGGGTCTATCGAATGAATAATTAATCTAATCTAATATAATCAGTTGATTTATAGATTTTTAGGCTGGCAATGTGTGCTTGTCTGCTGTCACATCCATAGCTTTTCGGTTAGGCCCCTTTAATCCGGTGTTGTACTGGTTGATTCAGAGAACCATTTCGTACTTCACCTGCACAGGACCTCGCATGCTACCTGAATTTTTTTACATGACTAGTAATACTTTTTCGCACACAGTCAACATATGACGTGATTTTCACTTTTGTGTGGGCCCTTAATATTAATTAATTTTATGAAGAACATCTTTTAGTTTACCTTGGCTTTGTAGCGCCTGAAGATGGGATTTACATCCTGGAACCTAGGTCGTGTGTACATTTTATCCAAATAAATAATTTATCAAGCACAACTGGACCGGATTTATTAATCATGAAAAATATGTTATTTTATGTCACATATGTACTAAGTGGTAACATATGTAATTGATTCAAGCTTAGAAAATGTAAGATGTTATGAGATAGAAAAGCTGGAGGAGTAGCCCTCTGCGACGGAAGATTTAGGCGGCAATGTCGAAGGTATATTAGAACGAAGTGTGCGACAGATAATTTGTGGCAAAATAATCTACGGCTAGCCTCCGATGAGTCAACATCTCGAATGTTCAGTGAGGCAACGATTTCTGGAAAGAGGAAAATGTATGGTTCGTTTGTGAACTGTTATTTGCTGCAACATCAGGACGTTTACTGGATTACTCTTAAATTTGCATTTCCTACGCCGGAAGAGAGATACAAAGTAAATTACGTGAAGAGCCATGACTGCATCAGTCGATAATGTTCTATAGCCAAAGAATAATGTCTTCGCCTCCACTTTAAGCCACTGTAGAGGTTAGTTCCGTAAAGGCATGCGTGGACCAGTGTCGACTAAGTTTTCATAGTGTAGAGTTTTGTAGTTACTTCGTGTCACGAACCTTAAATTATACTCAATAACTCAAATACGGCAGAAGGGATAGATAACATACCATCGTAATTTCTTAAACCATTGAGGCAAGTGGCAACAAAACGACTAACACAATGATATGTAGAATATATTACACTGACTGTATAAGATTTGACTTTCCGAGAAATATCATCCACACAATTCCCTAAGTAACAACAGCCGACAAGCGAGAGAATTATCGCACAATTAGCTTAAATGTCATGCATCCAAGTTGCTGAAAGTGTACTATACAGAGGAATGGAAAAGAAAACTGAGGCTGTGTCAGATGACGCTGTTTGGTTTTAGGAATGGTAAAGACACCAGAGAGGCAGTTCTGACGTTGCGGTTGATCACGAACGCAAGACTGAAGAAAAATCGAGACATCTTTATTGGATTTATCGACCTGGAAAAAGCGTTCGACAGTGTAAAATGGTGCAGGATAATCGAAATTCTGAGAAAAATATAGGGAATGACGGTAATGTGCAATATGTACAAGAACCAAGAGAGAAGAACAAGAAGGGATCACCAAGAACGAAGATCTCGGGTTAAAAATGATGTAAAGCAGGGAGGTAGTCCTTCATCCCCGGCTGTTCAGTCTGTACGTCGAAGAAACAATGAGGGAAATAAAAGAAAGCATCTACAATGGAATTAAAATTCAGGGTGAGAGGATGTCAATGATAAAGATTCGCTGATGACATTGTTATCCTCAGTGAAAGTGAAGAAGAATTACAGAATGTGCTGAATGAAATCAGTAGTGTAATTGGTACAGAATATGGCCCAAGAGTAAATCGAAGAAAGATAAAAGTAATAAGAAGTGGCAGAAATGAGAACAACGATAGCTTAATACCATGAAAGTAGATGAAGTTAAGGAATTCTGCTACGTAGGCAGCAAAATAACCCATGACAGACGGAACAAGATGGACATAAAAAGCAGGCCAGCAGTGCCGAAAAGGACATTCCTGACAAAAATATGTCTACTAGCATCAAACATATCTGAGAATGTACATTTGGAGCACAGCACTGTATGACACTGAGACATGGATTGTGCGAAAATCGGAACGGAAGAGTCGAACCATTTGAGATGTGGTGCTACAGAGGAATGATGAAAATTAGGTGGTCTGATACGGAACTAGGAGGTTCTCTGAAGAATCGGCGAAGGAAGGATATATGGAAAACACTGCCAAGAAGAGGGTTAGGATGATAGGACATCTGTTAAGACATCAGGAAATAGTTCTCGTGGTACTAGAGGGAGCTATAAAGGGTAAAAACTATAATGAAAACGGAGATTGGTACATCAAGCAAATAATTCAAGCCACGGGTTACAACTGCTACTCTCAGATGAGAAGGTTGGCGCAAGGGAGGAATTCATGGTGCGCCAGATCAAACCAGTCACGAGAACGATGACTAAAAACAAAAGAACCCCTTACGTCGATAGGATCTTGTTCCTCCTTCAAAATGATTCCGAGTCTTAAAACATAGTTTAAATGACGAACTGAACAATAGCAATAATTGAAAGAATTCTTAATTTTGTTGGAGTAATTGGTTTTAATTTAGCAAGTAATCCTTTGTGTGAACTGTTGGTACAAGATCATAAGTTCAACGCATATTAAAAGATAATAAATAATGAAATGTATTAAAAATAATAATTTTAAAGATAATAATAATAAAAACTTTCTATAAAAAGTTCAAGAACCGTTACAAATTTCAGAATATGAAATTTCCTACAAAACAGTGTTCACAAAATCAGTACCAGGTCATTACAGTTTAAAGGGCTACAACATTTCTGCTTGTGTAACAGGTTTGTAATAGTGTCTTAGCGTGTTTATTTCTTTCATGGGTATATGTTCCTACGGTTAAAATAAAATGTTGAAAGTGTTAGTGAAGAAGTGTATTGTGTTACAGAACACTTTTAGGGCCCCCCCCCCCACCCATGCTATAGCCAGTGTACTTGCAGAGTAACAGTGAAAGTTCACGCATAGTTTAGTTAACGATTCACGAAATATTAGTCCCGTTAAAATTATTATTGGTCAATGAATATAACTGACATTTGTGTTAGTTAAAATAATAGCTATCGGCTATTTCAAAATTACTGTTGATCAGATGTCAAGTTTCAAGGCAATTTAGCGCCAGGTATATTACTGTTTCCCCCTGTTACCTGCCATAAAGGAATCACGACTGTTTTTATTCTCTAAAGCAATCAATTCCACCTTATTATGAAGTAGATTGTTGTCACTTTACTTAAAGAGAAAGCAGCTCAGTTAATGGCTGGTTACTTTCGTGTCCAAATAACAAACGAGTTTCTAATTAAAGTGAAGTTAAATTTAGCAGTCAGTTCGCTTTGTTTGATGTATATTTACTTAAAATTACATTTTTCCTATTAGTCTGATGGCCTTATTCATTTTGCATGATCACAAATTCTGCTCCTTAAGTAGCATGCCTTTGGTTTGACACCCCTTCGAATAACTTTGCATCTTTTCAATATGTAATCTTTCACGAGACGAAACACAATCTGATTATTTGCCGTTAGCACACACGATCATAGTCTACACTAAATCATGTGAAAGGGGGAACATTTAAGTGTATATTTGCGAATTTATTAGGTTCGTGCGTAAGTTCGTAGCGTTCTTGTTTTACATGTTGGTTGTCCGGCTGCTATTGATCAGTCATAATATTTTTATTTGTAGTTGACTGTTGCTATTTGAGTTTACATATTGCGACTTTGTGAGTGGAGGTGTGGACTCTAGAAAATGGATTGCCAAGTGTAGAAACCGGAACATTTCCGACGTATTCTTCTGTATGAGTTCAGTAGAGGGGTGACAGCAGCGGAGGCAGACCGGTACATTTGCAGCACGTATGAGGATATTGTCATTTTACAGAGAACGGCATAAAGTGGTTTTCTCGTTGTAAGGAGAATCGTTTTCACATTAGTGATTCTCCACTTTCAGGACGACCTTCGGTTTTCTATGAAGGTCGTTTAAACAAACTAATCTACACTACTGGCCATTAAAATTGCTACATCACGAAGATGACGTGCTATAGATGTGAAATTTAACCTACAGAAAGAAGGTGCTGTGATATGCAAATGATTAGCGACACCTACAACGTGCTGACATGAGGAAAGTTTCCAACCGATTTCTCATACATAAACAGCAGTTGACCGCCGTTGCCTGGTAAAACGTTGTTGTGATGCCTCGTGTAAGGAGGAGAAATGCATACCATCACGTTTCCGACTTTAATAAAGGTCGAATTGTAGCCTATCGCGATTGCGGTTTATCGTATCGCGACATTGCTGCTCGCGTTGGTCGAGAGCCAATGACTGTTAGCAGAATATGGAATCGCTGGGTTCAGTAGGGTAATACGGAACGCCGTGCTGGATCCCAACGGCCTCGTATCACTAGCAGTCGAGATGACTGGCATCTTATCCGCATCGCTATAACGGATCTTGCAGCCACGTGTCGATCCCTGAGTCAATAGATGGGGACGTTTCCAAGACAACAACCATCTGCACGAACAGTTCGACGACGTTTGCAGCAGCATGGACTATCAGCTCGGAGACCATGACTGCGTTACCCTTGACGGCGCATCACAGACAGGACCGCCTGCGATGGTGTACTGAACGACGAACCTGGGTGCACGAATGGCAAAACGTCATTTTTCGGGTGAATCCAGGTTCTGTTTCCAGCATCATGATGATCACATCCGTGTTTGGTGATATCGCGGTGAACCCAAATTGGAAGCGTGTATTTATCATCGCCGTACTGGCGTATCACCCGGCATGATGGTATGGGGTGCCATTGGTTACACGTCTCTGTCACCTATTGTCCGCATTGACGACACTTTGAACAGTGGACTTTACATTTCAGATGTGTTACGATCCGTAGCTCTACCCTTCATTCGAGCCCTGCGAAACCCTACATTTCAGCAGGGTAATGCACGACCGCATGTTGCAAGTCCTGTACGGACCTTTCTGCATACAGAAAATGTTCGACTGCTGCACTGGCCAGCAGATTCTCCAGATTTCTCACCAATTGAAAACGTCTGGTTAATGGTGGCCAAGCAACTGGCTCATCACAATACGCCAGAAGACACTACCCTTGATGAAGTGTGGTATCGTGTTGAAGCTGCACGGGCAGCTGTACCTGTACACGCCATCCAAGCTCTGTTTGACTCAATGCCCAGGCGTAGCAAGGGCGTTATTACGGCCAGAGGTGGTCGTTCTGGGTACTGATTTCTCAGGATCTGTGCACCCAAATTGCGTGAAAATGTAATCACATGTGAGTTCTAGTATAATATATTTGTTCAAAGAAGGCTCGTTTATCATCTGCATTTCTTCTTGGTGTAGCAATTTTAATAGCCAGTACTGGAAAATAAATCATGTGACTACACTCGAGAACTGGCAAATGCGATGAACTGTGATCATTCCACCATTCTGCGACATTGTCAGTGGGGAAATTTAAAAAATCGCGTTTGTAGGTACCGCATGCTTTAAGCCCTCAAAAATCAGTAGGTGGTTATATATCCATCCATGCTTGCTCGTCGTCGGTTGGCTCATGAACAGCACAGACCACTCCTGTCCTGTATCTTTAGTGACGACAAGATGGTAATACAAGGAAAAGGAATGGCTGAACCCAAACAAAGCAGCAACTGCCCGTACAAAGACCTGCGCGCATCCATAAAAAATAATGTTATGGATCTGGTGGAACAGTGACGATATGGTATGCTACGAATTGCTTTCCCGAGATGTAACCATAATCGCTGACATTTATTCTCAACAACTGAGACGTCCTGCTGACGAAATCCAAGAACAACGACCAGAAGACTGCGTGCTACTCCACGATAACACCCACCCGCATTCTGATAGATTCAGAAAAAAACACTATATAGGATTAGCATTGGGATGTCGTTCCGCATCCACCTATTCATCTTATAGTGCACCCTCAAATTTCCACCTTTTCCGCTCTGCATCGAACAGTCTACAAAGGCCGGCCGTTGTGGCCGACCGGTTCTAGGCGCTTTCGTCCGGAACCGTGATGCTGTTACGGTCGCAGGTTCGAATTCTGCCTCGGGCATGGATGTGTGTGCTGTCCTCAGGTTAGTTAGGTTTAACTAGTTCTAAGTCTACGGGACTTATGACCTCAGATGTTAAGTCCCATTGTGCTCAGAGCCATTTGAAGCATCTGAATCTTCAAAGAACTTCATTCCTTGATGAATATGAGCTCCGAACGTGGCTCCACGAGTTCTTCGCCAGAAAACCACATAATTTCCATAGTCGCGGAATCTGAGAGTAACACGAGCGTTGGCAGACTGTTGTAAATAGTGAAGGCGAATATGTTACTGATGACTATGTTATTCTAGGAGCGCTCTCAGCATACGTACAACCTTGAGCAATTTGTTAGAAAACCAACTCGAGATGGGAACATATTAGATATCTTGGCAATAAACAGACCTGATGTTTTTGACGAAGTTAATCTAGAAGAAGGTATTAGCGACCACAATGTCATTGTGGCTTCTGTGTCAGTGGCAGCTGCAAAAACACCAAAGAAACAGCGTAGAGTTTTCTTGTTTCGAAAAGCAAATAAAAGTGTCAGCTCCAAGCATTCATCGCGGGACACAAAGATATAGAGCATCTTTGGTCGGAATTTAAAGGTATTGTCCACCATGTGCTAGAGAAGTATGTTCCTAGCAAACATATAGGGGAGGGAAAGGATCCACCTTGGTACAACACACATATCAGGAACTTTCTGAGAAAGCAGAGAATTTTGCACAGTCGTTTTAAACGAAGTCACTGCCGACAAACAGAAACTATGCCAAATGAAGGCAGCTGTCAGAAGAACAATAAGAGATTCTTTTAACGAATTTGAAAGCAATATTATGTCTGCAGATTCTACAAATATCCCCAAAAAATTTTGATTGCACGTAAAATTTATAAACGCTAGAAATAATTCAATACTTTCTCTTGCTGGTAGTATGGGTAGTGTAACTGATGATGATAAACAGAAGGTCGAAATTCTAAACCTAGCTTTCAAAAACTCGTTTACGGTAGAAGACTGCAGTGCCATTCTCCCTTTCAATTATCAAACAAACGCAAGGATGGCCGACATACTGTTTAATGTATCTGGGATTGTAAAACAGTTATGATCCTTAGACGTCAAAAAAAGGCATCTGGCCCACACGGTATCCCCGTAAGATTATATGTTGACTATGCTACAAATATAGCAACTTTCGTATCCATCATTTACCAGAGATCATTGGAACAGCGGAAAACTCCACGGGACTGGAAGAAGACCCAGGTCATAGCAATCTATAAAAAGGGTTGAAAATGGATGCACATAAGTACCGCCCAATTTCACTGACATCGATTTGTTGTAGAATCATGGAACATAGTTTGTGTTCAGACATAATGACCTTTCTAGATTCTGAAAAGCCCATTTGCAAAAACCAGCACGGTTTTAGGAAACAGCGGTCATGCTAGACACAGCTGGCCCTCTTTGTGCATGATATACAACAGGCTCTAGATACCAGCTCCCAGGTTGACGCCATATTTCTCGAATTTCGAAAGGCGTTCGACTCAGTTCCGCACTGTCGCTTGCTTCAAAAAGTACGCGCTTACGGTCTGCCCGATCACATATGCAGTTGGATAGAAAGTTTTCTAACAGACAGAGAGCAGTATGTCGTCCTGAACGGGATGACTTTAACAGAAACAAGCGTAACTTCAGGTGTGCCCCAGGGCAGCGTAATAGGTCCGCTGCTTTTTACGATTTACATAAACGATCTGGTTGATGGCATTGACAGTGGCATTAGATGCTGTAGTCTACAGGAAAGTAGTATCACACGATGGTTGTGAACAAATCGATAAGCATTTGCAGAAAATAAATGAGTGGTGTAATGACTGGCAGTTATCTCTCAATATCAGTAAGTGTAACCTACTGCGTATAACAGGCGAAAATCTCCATTAATGTATGAGTACAAAATAAATGCCCAGTCTTTGGAAGCAGTAACATCCGTCAAGTATCTGGGTGTGAATTTTCAAAATGATCTCAAATGGAATGATCTGATTACAGAAGCAAAGAGGAAGGCAGACTCTAGATTTCGGTTTATTGGTAGAATCCTGAAGCGATGCAGTCCTTCAACAAATGAAATAGCTTACTATACGTTAGTTCGTCCAGTCTTATTGTTCGTCTTACCAGTTGGGTCTGATTCAAGAGATTGAGAAGGTCCAAAGGAGAGCGGCAAGATTCGTGACTGGTACATTTAGTCATCGCAAGAGCGTTACAAGTCTCATAGAAAGTTTTAAGTGGGACATACTTGCAGATAGACGGCGAGCTTAACGGTAGGGGCTGCTCACTAAATTCCGAAATTCGATCTTCACCGAGGATGTAGAGCATATATTATTACCACCAAACTTCAAATCGTACAATGATCAGCATTCAAAGATAAGGGAAATTAGAACTCGTACTGAGGCGTTCAGTCGTTTTTCCCTCGTGCGATCCGCGAGTGGAACAGAGATGGGGGGGGGGGGGGGTGGAATATGACATTGGCGCGATTGTGTCCTCCGCCACACACCACTCGGTGGCTAGCGGAGTGTATATGTAGATGTAGATGAGCAATGTGTGTCTGTTACGTTCAGTAAACGTATGGGAAAACGCTATGAACCCAGGCACCAACGCAAAAAAACGCATAGAGTGTTATATTTGCCTTTATCCTTACCGGACTAGTGGTCGAGAGTGTTAATGAGACACAGATAACTTGCTGTGTGCTCAGCATGCGCTACTGCGAGAACACTTTTAATTTTGGTGTCGCCGTCGCTGGAACTATCGAAAATTAAATTGTCCAGGTGCGAAGGTTGTTCGGAAAGTAAGGTCCGATCGTACGCGAAGGCCATAACGTCGTCCTGAAAGCGGAGAGTCACTAATGTGAAAACAATTCTCCACAAAACGAGAAAACCACTTTATGCCGTTCTCTGGAAAATGACAATAGCCTCATATATGGTGCAAATGTACCTGGATGCCTGCGCTACTGTCACTCTTCTACCTAACTCAAACAGTTCCACTGAACGCACAGCTTGTTGAGTAAGCACACGCTCGAATGGCAACGCATTCACCAAAACGACTTAGCTGGATCGTTTAGGAGTTATGGCATATTCAAGCGGTCACTGCAATATGCATAAGAATTTTTTTTATTGTTATTTCATTTCCCCTTGAAGAGAAAATCGCTGTCCAGTCAAAAGTTACACATATTTCAAACAGATGACAGTAAATGATGTTTCTTGAAAACAACTTGATGGGCGATGTGTGTGAAGTTTCAAACTTATCGATAATTTTATTTTACAGTTAAAATAAAGTCACTGATGATGTTAATGATGCCATTGGTGTAACTGTAATGCTGGTGGTCCGTAAATGTGTCATTGACGTAATTTATTTGTTTCTTTGTTTTGTTTTAGGGTGTGAAACAACTGAGGTCATAAGCGTCCATGTCATAACCTTTGATCATCAAGAAGTAAAAGAAATTAAAAGCGACTATACGTTAAGCCCAATCGACGGAAGGAAATAGAGGTAAGAGCAAGGACTTTCTCTGCAAGAAAGGTCCAAAAATACGCTGTAGAGACATCGAAGGTCCCGAACCACAGATTAAATGCAATTCGCCATTTCGCTGCGATGGATAAAAAGTAAAACGCGGCTGACAGCCCTTACGTCGTTCGTTGAAACGTCCAATAACTCAGACGATAAACATACTGTAGCGGCACCACCGTTTAGGATAGAGAGATTTGTGCGATACGCGGAGCAAGAGTTATAGCCAAGTGCGGGCCAGATTGCAATAAGTTACGCATACCAACAGTTGCGAAGGAAAATAGAGGCCACGAGGGCATAGAACTGCTGGAGAGGGTGCACACAGCAGTTTCCATGGTGCAAGTCACCAGCAGAAGAGGGCCGCTGGCCAACCTAAGTGTTACGCATACGTGACGCGAAGCGGTGCGTTAGCGAGACAGAGGTGCGCAGCCAAGTATAAATAGGTGTTGTTTTCTAACGAGATTCATTCAAGTGTGGCAGATCTCCTGGATGGCGAGGCGAGGCATGTCACACAGCTGGGCTACACACAGCAACAGATGGGGCGACAACATCCCAGTCCACAGTGGGTCGTTGGTTCGACCGTCTGAGGCCAACGCAGGGTCAGCAGCCAGTCAGCAGTGGACCAACCTTCGGCTCGCTACTGTGGGCAGTCATCTTGACTCTCGACACATGCCAGAGACTTCCGAAGTGAAGGCCGCAGATTCGGATGCCAGATCGCAGGCGGTCGTTGCCGCCGCGTATTTAGCTACGCCAGCTGAGGAATAAGCAGCAGGGGCTGGCCTACAGCTCCCGGCGGAGCAGCGCTGAGTCAACGGGGACGGTGGCCGCTGAGTCGGCTGCTAGCGCAGCCATCCTGACGTAATCGGAACTCTACAGCTGGTGAACAATGCCGGCACGACACAGTGTTGCATTGCACAGGCCGCTGGGATGCTTCCTCAGCATTGAACGGCTGTGTGACGCAGACCGAGGTGAATGGAGCACTGTAGTGGAAACAAACAAATCATTTGGAAAGTTCTTGGCGAGTTCTAATACGGCACCTCCTGGTTACCACCCACTACATTTGGTGTCAATACGCCGCCTTTGGCATCTGATACTACAGCAATACATTAGAATAAAAAGAGGGCATTCGGTCGGAAAATGGCGAACCCTAAAAGGTTGATGACAAAGAGCACAAAGTGTTAGGGGATCTCAGCTTAACATATTTCGATGGCTAAAAGGACAATGCCCAGTACGCAGCCCAGCTAAAATGATCTCATGGCGAGAGGTCCGAAACAAGGTTGGCCAAGCTGCTGGGAGAGGTTTAATTCCCCAGAGGTTGTTCCCATGAAGATAAAACCATTGGTGATACTGAAGTGACACTACTTGCCTACAGACGCAACACGACGATCATCCGAAGCATTGGAAGAGCTAGCGGACTGAGGTAGGACCAGCACCAGCACCGGAGGTCTCGTTTCCTGTCAGCCCAACGTGACCAGGAACCCACATGAACAACACAGCGGCTACCTCTACAAGTGGAAGCCTTCTTGGACTCTTTGCACTTAAGGATGGATTGGGTACAGCACAAAGAGGCTCCGAAGAGCACTGAGGTGAGAGAATCGGAGCAAGTGGCGAGTACGGATGTAATGGGTGGCCCGGCAGAGGGCAAAGAGCTCTGCTGCAAATATTGATTAGTGTTCTGGAAGCCTATACTAAAAATGTTGGGTGCCACTGATGAAGGCACATCCGAGGCCATAGTCTTACAGCCATCAGTGCACACGAAAGTACCATAGCTGAGTGCGAAGGTCGAGAAACTGGCTGCGATGGATCGAATCTGGAGTAGTTATGTCAGGAAGCGAATGAAGTCCAAGAAGACCACAGGTCGCCGCACGAAGCCAGAGTGGTATAAGGTTCACACCCATGTAGGGGAAGTTCAGCTGCCGGAGAAGAGCCGAAAGTGTGTTCCGGGAGGTAACAGAGAAGAGAGCCCCCCCCCCCCCCCCGTCCCTTCCCTTACTGTCGGACAAGGGAGTCATGAAAAAAAGGAGGGGTAGGGTGGACAGCCAGGCATGACAGACAAACAGTATGCGTATCTGCTCAGGAGAACATGACACCGGTAGGACAGCGGCAGTTTGGCACCTTCTGCACTTAGATTCTGAAGAGAGCTAATGTAAAATGGGACCCTGTGGAACCACAGGTAATGACTAAACATCAGATAGGCGGATAGGAAGTTCAGAATCAATTGCAAAATTCTAAATTTTTCCGATTCACGTTAACACCTAGGGCTTTCAATTATGAATAACGTAAATTGAAATGTCAACGTAGATAACGTTGGCCGGCCGAAGTGGCCGTGCGGTTAAAGGCGCTACAGTCTGGAACCGCAAGACCGCTACGGTCGCAGGTTCGAATCCTGCCTCGGGCATGGATGTTTGTGATGTCCTTAGGTTAGTTAGGTTTAACTAGTTCTAAGTTCTAGGGGACTAATGACCTCAGCAGTTGAGTCCCATAGTGCTCAGAGCCATTTGAACCAAGATAACGTTGTAGGGACGGCGAACCAAAGACTGCGTTTCCCAGAAGACTTGGATGCGACAGGTCTAATGCCTCTGCCTTGCATACGTCCTCTTCTGGAGTATTTATGCGCGGTATGGAATCCTTAACAGACAAATCAGACGGAAGACATCGATGAAACTCAGAGCAGGGCTAGAACGTTTTTTACCTTCGCAAAACAGGGGATTTGATACGCGATTTGGGATGGATAACATTAAAACAAAGGAGTGTTCGTTGCGGAGAGATCTGAGTCGTACGTGGCTCGTGTTCCCCTCATCATGTATTTTACACCCTGTTTTAACGTACTTGCACCTCACTACGTTAACTTAAATTACTACTGTCACTGAGCTGCAGCTTTGCCTGACCGTGAGCGGCGTTAGCAGCGCGTATCGATGCATCCCCTCTCGTAGAATCTTTGCTCTACTGCTATTGCTTCCCGGTCTTTGTCTGTCGTAAGCCAGTTCGGGTTGCGAGTTCAGGCTGCCAGTCAGTTGGAACGCGTCTGGAGCGCAATCCGCACCTGCCAGTCGGGGAGCTGCAATGCGGCACTAGTGCAGTCGGGATGGAACAGCAGTGAGGTCTGCATCGACATGGCTCGCCCGATCATTGCCGCCAAAAAATGGTTCAGATGGCTCTGAGTACTATGGGATTTAACATCTGAGGTCATCAGTCCCCTAGAACTTAGAACTACTTAAACCTAACTAAGTTAAGGACATCACACACATCCATGCCCGAGGCAGGATTCGACTCTCCGACCGTAACAGTCGAGCGGTTCCTGACTGAAGCGCCTAGAACCGCTCGGCCACCGCGGCCGGCCATTGCCGCCACGCATCACTTGAGCCGGGCCACGGTCCTAGTGGATCGTCGGTCGGTCGTCCTACCAGACGACGCGTTTTGGCTCGCCGATCGTTCATGAGTCGGCTCTGTGTGTGTGCATCGATTCCTGATCTGTATTCGTGCGTGCTTAGTTACTATTTGGTATCGTTCAGGTCTTCGTGCAAGTGTTTGTCAGGTTGTGTGGGTGGATGGCGTTATTTCCACTGTCGGTTACTTTAGATGTTGTCGGCATTCTGAGGGCAGTCGTTCGGTTTCTGCGGACCAGGGAAGTTATCTCCGCACGGTTCAGTCGGCTGGGTCCGTTGGCGGTCCCTGCGCAGTGTCGGAGCATGTGTGGAGATGTCCGCTGGCTCCGAGCTTCGCGGTGCACCGACCCAGGACGTCAAAGTTGAGTAGTGGTTTCAACTACCCAAGCCGCGTCCATTCATGTTGTGTGGTTCGTTTCGGTGGTTCGCTGTTGGGGAAGTTTTCCTGTGAGCAACACCAAGTGTTTGTATAGCTGAAATTTAGCCGCCATGTGGTGGAATTAACTATATTGGTTGACTACAATTCAAGTGCACCAGCGGAATGGTTCAAATGGCTCTGGGCACTATGGCACTTAACATCTGAGGTCATCAGTCCCCTAGAACTTAGAACTACTGAAACCTAACTAACCTAAGGACATCATACACATCCATGCCCGAGGCAGGATTCGAACCTGCGACCGTAGCAGTCGTGCGGTTCCAGACTGAAGCGTCTAGAAACGCTCGTCCACAACGGCCGGCAACAGCGGAATTTCCTGCCTTGTGGCCGTTAGTGTTCCGGTTACCTGTCCTGGCCACTAACGTAATTAGTTGCCGCTGTACAACACAGTGTGTAATTTTGACAGCTTAATAAATATACATATTTTATTGTGGATAATCACGCCTGTAACATTTTGTGTGTGAATTCTTATGTACCGATTGGTGGCAAGCAAGTCGTTTGTCGGTAGTTCCGTGGCTGTCCCTTGGTTGGGTTCCAACGGATCAAGTGTAGTTGGGCTCACCATCTGTCTCACGTAAGAGAACGAGGGCCGACCGACCTCCTCGAGTGTTTAATTATCTGTTGTCAGCTATTGCAAATTTTAGGCTTATGGTTACTGTTTGTTACTTAAAATTTTGCAAATTAATAATAAAAATATTCTTGGTTTTACTGTGTTGTATATAAGTAAGTTTGAATTCCGGCAAGTGGATATTTTCTGAAAGGTTATTGTCGTTATCTTGTCTTTTCTTTTAGTCCGCTTTCACCTACTTAAAACTTAAGGCTTATAGTTATATACATTTTTTTAATTTTGGAAAGTTAATTATGGGTCTTCAGCCTTGGGACGTTATTCTTAAAATTACCTGTCAAGCTTAAACATTGCGGCCTTCTGCCTTTGAATGGTTATGGTATTTTATTGTGAGCCTTCAGCCGTTTGTATTCCATCTTGTTTATGTTTGTTTATCCACCCTTGCCTTAAGGCATTCAGCCTAGCTGTGATTATATATATATATATATATATATATATATATATATATATACGGCCAAACTTTCAGGAAACATTCCTCACACTCAAAGAAAGAAAATATGTTGTGTGGACATGTGTCCGGAAACGCTTACTTTCCGTGTTAGAGCTCATTTTATTACATCTCTTCAAATCACATTAATCATGTAATGGAAACACACAGCAACAGAACGTACTAGCGTGACTTCAAACACTTTGTTACAGGAAATGTTCAAAATGTCCTCCGGTAGCGAGGATACATGCATCCACCCTCCGTCGCATGGAATCCCTGATGCGCTGATGCAGCCCTGGAGAATGGCGTACTGTATCACAGCTGTCCACAATACGACCACGAAGAGTCTCTGCATTTGGTACCGGGGTTGCGTAGACAACAGCTTTCAAATGGTTGGCTCTGAGCACTATGGGACTTAACATCTGAGGTCATCAGCCCCCTAGAACTTCGGCCACACCGGCCGGCGCTTTCAAATGCCCCCATAAATGAAAGTCAAGAGGGTTGAGGTCAGGAGAGCGTGGAGGCCATGGAATTGGTCCGCCTCTACCAATCCGTCGGTCACCGAATCTGTTGTTGAGAAGCGTACGAACACTTCGACTGAAATGTGCAGGAGCTCCATCGTGCATGAACCACACGTTGTGTCGTACTTGTAAAGGCACATGTTTTAGCAGCATAGGTAGAGTATCCCGTACGAAATCATGATAACGTGCTCCATTGAGCGTACGTGGAAGAACACGGAGCCCAATCAAGACATCACCAACGATGCTAGTACTGTAGAGCAATGAGTCGCATGTCAACACAAGCACCGAAGTCAACATTACCTTCCTTCAATTGGGCCAACTGGCGGTGAATCGAGGAAGTACAGTACATACTGACGAAACTGAAGTGAGCTCTAACATGGAAATTAAGTGTTTCCGGACACATGTCCACATAACATCTTTTCTTTATTTGTGTGTGAGGAATGTTTCCTTTAACTTTTCTTGTTTTGAGGCCTTCAGCAGTGAAAGATTTGGAGTTTGAAACTAGTATTTGTAAAACTTCGCCTATGTGCAGCTTTGGTTGTAAATGTGTTACTATGTTACAATTTTAAGGTAAAACTGACCCCAACCTTATTTGGCCCTTTCTACATTCCTAATCACCTGTTCTGCCCAGCGGGTTTAGCGGGCGTTTCAAGATCTTTTCACGAAATTTCAATCACCGACTGTCTCCTCCAAATGCGGAAGTAATTTATTGATACCGATCTGTATAGCGAATAGTGATCGTCTTAATAAAATAAGGGAAATCAGAGCTCGAACGAAAGTGTTTACGTGTTGGTTTTTCTCACGTGCTGTTCATGAGCGGAACTGTGGAGGAATAGTTGAAACATCCCCTTTGAAAAATTATACGTGACTGTGCTTAAACTGACACACTATATTTTTAGCGCAACGCAATCTGACTTTCAAAAATCCCTACAAAAGAATGGCCCTGACTAACATTAACCTATACCTTTCACAAATCACTTACCTCACCAAAAATCTTCGTTACTCGAACTGCTGCAAAACAGCGAGCGCCACTACTGCCGGCTAAATAAAAGATTCAAACTACGGAAGGCACTAACTACTGATAGGCATAGTTAGAAAGTGAAAGATTGTAATAGATAACAAAAAATGTATTTACCTCATTCGTCATCAAAGGTCATAATATATATAGTAGTTCATGACATCCAGTCTTACAAATTTCAAAACTCCGCCGTTTCTCTCCCCACATCCACCACTGCTGGTGGCTCACCTCCAACTGCGCAACGCTACGCGCTGTTCGCATCCAGCTGCTCAACACTACAATGGCAGACAACAACGCAAACTAGCAACAGACTGCACACAGCACAGCCAGTGATTTTCATACAGAGCGCTACGTAACGTTGCCAATAAGAAAACATAAACAGCCTACTTACATAGTCTGAAGGTGGATAAATGAAACTTTTGCCTGCTGCTTAAGTTTGAGTTGCACTACTGGCCATTAAATTGCTACACCAAGAAGAAATGCAGATGATAAACGGGTATTCATTGGACAAATATATTACTCTAGAGCTGACGTGTGATTACATTTCACGCAATTTGGGTGCATAGATCCTGAGAAATCAGTACCCAGAACAACCACCTCTGGCCGTAATAACGGCCTTGATAAGCCTGAGCTTTGAGTCAAACAGAGCTTGGATGGCGTGTACAGGTACAGCTGCCCATGCAGCTTCAACACGATACCACAGTTCATCAAGAGTAGTGACTGGCGTACTGTGACAAGCCAGTTGCTTGGCCACCATTGACCAGACGTTTTCAATTGATGAGAGATCTGGAGAATGTGCTGGCGAGTGCTGCAGTCTAACATTTTCTGTATCCAGAAAGGCCCGTACAGGACCTGCAACATGCGGCCGTGCATTATCCGGCTGAAATGGAGAGTTCCGCAGGCATCGAATGAAGGGTAAAGCTACGGGTCGTAACACATCGGAAATGTAACGTCCACTGTTCGAAGTGCTGTCAATGCGAACAAAATGTGACCGAGACGTGTAACCTTTGGCACGCTATACCATCACGCGAGTGATATGCCAGTATGGCGATGACGAATACATGCTTCCAATATGCGTTCACCGCGATGCCGCCAAACACGTATGCGACCATCATGATGCTGTAAACAGAACCTGGATTGATCCGAAAAAATGACGTTTTGCCATTCGTGCACCCAAGTTCGTCGTTGAGTACACCATCGCAGGCGCTCCTGTCTGTGATGCAGCGTCAAGGGTAACCGCAGCCATGGTCTCCGAGCTGATAGTCCATGCTGCTTCAAACGTCGTCGAACTATTTGTGCAGATGGCTTTTGTCTTGGAAACATCCCCATTTGTTGACTCAGGGATCGAGAGGTGGCTGCCCGATCCGATACAGCCAAGCGGATAAAATGCTTGTCATCTCGACTGCTAGTGATACGAGGCCGTTGGGATCCAGCACGGCGTTCCGTACTACCCACCTGAACCCACCGATTCCATATTCTGCTAACAGTCATTGGATCTCGACCAACGCGAGCAGCAATGTCGGGATACGATAAACCGCAATCGCGATACGCTACAATCCGACCTTTATCAAAGTCAGAAACATGATGGTACGCATTTCTCCTCCTTACACGAGGCATCACAACAACATTTCACCAGTCAACTGCTGTTTATGTATGAGAAATCGGTTGGAAATTTTCCTCATGTCAGCACGTTGTAGGTGTCACCACCGGCGCCAACCTTCTGTGAATGCTCTGAAAAGCTAATCATTTGCATATCACAGCATCTTCTTCCTGTCGGTTAAATTTCGCGTCTGTAACACGTCATCTTGGTGGTGTAGCAATTTTTTATGGCCAGTAGTGTAGTTCCAAAAGCCCAAGGCGAAGTCACGGACTCAGGTTTGTCAGAGCGCCATTCACGTACTGTGGCCTACGCTCTCTCAGCGTGACATGAGTCGGCCTCTCGGACAGAAGAGAAACAGCATCATTGTTTGTAGAATTCTTTAAAAGGCATGAAATCTCTAGCCAAGAGTTGCACCTCAAGAGCAACGGGTGATTTTTCTGTTAACTTTCTGTTTAAATTTTAGAAACCCGAGCTCTTATTGGTTCTTACAGTTATTCTACATAGATCAACTGTGCCTACGTGCTGACTGTCTCATAGGTTTGTTTCGAAACTGTACCATGGAGGGGGAGAGATTTTCTGCCTTCCTACCCACCCCAGAGTTCTGTTGGTTAAACACAGAGTAAATCTGAAGGAGTAGGAGGTTGTTTAACGTCTTTATACAAGTTTTATTGGACATAACTCGCTATGTCTACCACCACTGGTCAGTGTTATTGCGGCTCTGACAGGAACAGCGAATTTTGTGAGTGTTAACAATGAAGACAGGACCTGCTAGGAGATCATCTGTTAAAGATCTGTCATCTGACGACTGATGAGGCCGTCCTTGCTGCCGTAAGAAAGATGTCCCCACTGAGTATAGAGAGAGACAGAGGCAGAGAAAGCTGAACTCAGTCTTCAGCTGTTGTCACCTCCGCTTTCCGTATTTACGCCGTGATTTTGGTAAGAGGGGCCAAAAATGTGACCACAGATTCTGAAGGGACACGATATTAGTCCTCTCCCGTAAGTAGCCAGTTACCTGTGTCAATCCTTTTTAGCAAGATAATTACTTCCAATACGTACTTTGGCGATCGCCCAGGTGTCCAAACTTACTTTTCCGTGTACTTCCGTTATTTACTAATCACGCTTACAGTCACTCGTCGTATTCATGAAGTATTCGCATAAATTTGCATTTATAGTGAGTGCTTACTGACCTGTGCCAAGGCTAGATTTCACCATTAGAACTCACTGTCCAAATATTAAATGTTCAGTCGTTTACAGCCGAGGTTAACTCATGTGGTTTGCTTTTCGATAGTAAAGCTGATTGTTATAGTGACCACTTGTTTCTGTTACAGATTAAATGATTCCTACTCTGACTGATACGTCTGTGTGCGTAGTGTGATACCAAGACTGTCATACTTGACTAGGCTACCTCTGTTAATTATCATTCCGTAAGACGTTTCCATTGTGCAACATCACCGTTTCCTTTAATTAATTTGCATGATAATATGGGGTGCTTCCTTTCTCTGTACGTCAGGTTATTGCATGTAGGAGTACGCTAAACAGACCAAGCGACACACCACAGTAATTAGTTGTACTCTGTATCCAATAAAAATTGCGTACACATCATTCGGAATGTTTTATTGCAATTAATCTGTACTAGCACCTCTAAGATATTTACTATTTTTCCTGATACATGACATATTTTAGCATGAAAGTGTCTGCCATAATACATTGTCGCAGTAAGGCAGTCAGATAATCCACTACATGACCTACGTGTTGTTGACTTAGCTCATTCTTACACTGAACTTAATTTTTATCCGATCTCTACCATTCGTTGTTTAAAAGTTTTACTCTACTTTGCAGATAACATTTCCCTGTCTGCTTCTACTTTGTCTACATAAAAATTTTGCGACGGTAGCATAGCAAACACGAACGAACTGTAACTGACATTACGGGAATACTAGCGGGACAAAAATCGATAATAATAAAAGAAAGAACCATCATTGGCATCCATCTTACTACTAAGTTGTGTCCTCGGAAGGGATTGCATTTTTCAGTGCCAGTCATCTTCCAAAAAACCAACTGTGTCGCTCTTGTGTAGCGGTTCTGTATGGTCAGCTTTTATTTCGGCGCGCAGTAAGGGAAAGCGCGGTCGTAAGTTGAATTTATTACGGCTGAATTTCTCGTCCGTAAAACGGCTTACTGCAAAGCAATTTCTTTTGAGCAATTACACAACGGAAAATATTACGGCCATGACTTCCCATATTGCGTTCGCTTTAAATTTGGACGCTTCTGCATCTTGAAATGCTGTAACCGACACAGTAGCTGAAAACGTTTTCCGCTGTGTGCTCTTCAATAATGCGCCAGTGCGAATTAAACGGCGCCTTCCTTCACAACGTCCAACCCCGCCCGTTTGCTTGGTAACAGCCAACACGCCTCCCGAGGCTGTATGAATCGTTATTAAATCAGCTCTCCGCGCAACCAATTCAGTTAATCTGCTTCCCTAAGGCTATGTCAAAAAAAACTGTAACAAATCTCTCAACGGCATATCTAAATCAGTCCATGAAATTATTTTCCAGACTATTTCGTCGTTAAGAATCTCTAAGTTGGTCCCTCCAACTTTTCTCTGATTTTTAAAGAGTTAATGTGTTTTGAAAACTGTGTTATGCTACAAAATAAACATTTATGCAATGATTATTTATAAGGTCAAGTTCGCCTTACAATTACAGAATTCACATTACCGGTTTCGCCACTTTATTTCGTTTTTCAGATGTGATTAATCCGCTGACTGCCTCATCATGATTTATACATTTGCGTTATACTCTCTGAAAATCATGATGTTCAAAGTCTACAACTGTAACGCAAATAGCATGACGAAGTTGTTAATGAATTAATCGTGTTTTAACATGAAAATAAAATGCCGGAGCCGGCAACGTGAACATTGTAATTCTTAGGTGTTCATGACGAAATAAATAACCATTTCACAATGTTTATTGTTTCCCTCTACTGCGTTTCATTATTGTTTTGTATTTGTATATTGTTTATAGATCTCTGTTTTTGGCCAATTTTTCAAAATTATTTACTCATTTTATCTGACGTAGTACAATTTCTTCCAGTAAACTCGTTACACATGATGTGGATCATACATCTTCACTTCGAACGCAATAATCTCTTGTGTACTCTAGATTCGAGCTCATTTCCATTGCCTAGATTTCTCTGTTTTCCCTTTTCCTATCGTGGTCCAACACCCTGCTACATAAAGAATTTTATCATTGCCTCAATACTGGCTTTCCATCGCAGCGTCTTTTAATTGTCTACGATAATGATAGCTGCTGACGAAGGGATTTAAAATTTGTGCTGCTGCTATGACTTGAACCCGAGGTCGTATTACGTACGATGCAGCTGAGCTATCCATTAAACCACTGCAGCAGTCTAGGTCACAGCATTGCAAGGACTGTCCTAGTCCTGTGACCTCCGTAACACAAACTTCAGTTCACATCTTCAGATCTTTTAATTGTGCCACATGAATTGGACAACATATTTAATTTTGGTGTCAACGTCGCTCGAACAGTCGAAAATTAAATTGTATCCAAGATGTAAGGACTGTTTGGAAAGTAAGGTCCGATCGTGCGCAAAATGGAAACACCGCAGGTGTTCCTCAAGACTGTCTGAAATCTGGTTTCGCAGAACGGACCGGATTAGGTTGTGGAAAGGGGCGAAGGTCAAGTACTGTTAGTTATACAAGAACACGTATAACTTTATTCCTCAGACCAATTTACAGTTTTTTCTTTAAAACAACAAAGATCAATTCACGGCTGAGGGCGCAAGTAACTTCTCCAGAATAAGTTTAAATGATTGCTTTTAAAACATCAGGATTTAGAGTAACGACTGAAGGCCTTAAGTAAAATTACAATATCTTCTCAGCTAAAGGCCGAAATAATATTTCAGATCAGCTAAGGAAATTCTTTAAAAGCGAGACATTTACCAATTTCGGCTAAAGGCCATATTAAGGAAAATTCAAGTTAATTCTTCGGCAGAAAGCCCAATTAAAAAAAATTCCTTTACATAATAAAAGAGAGACTTTTAAGCTAAGCCTTTACACAGTAGAACAGAAAAACATCTTAAGAAAACATGAAGTATCTTTTCGGCTGAAGGCCCAAGCAGTTACTGAAGAACAATTAAAGACAACCTTAAGATAAACATTTACAGAACACGGCTGAAGGCCGTTTCAAGAACTCAAGATATCAAAGAGAAACCTTGCAGACAACGATTTACATATTAAGGCACAGATTCTGAAACGAATGCGGCTGAAGGCCTAAATACAAAGGAACAAGAATTTTAAATGAAACACTGCTGAAGCCTTCATCTTAATGTTGTTACGAAATTCGGCTGAAGGCCATATTGTTGTTGTTGTGGCTTTCAGTCCAGAGACTGGTTTGATGCAGCGCTCCATGCTACTCGATCCTGTGCAAGCTTCTTCATCTCCCAGTACCTACTGCAGCCTACATCCTTCTGAATCTGCTTAGTGTATTCATCTCTTGGTCTCCCTCTACGATTTTTACCCTCCACGTTGCCCTCCAGGACTAAGTTGGTGATCCCTTGATGCCTCAGAACATGTCCTACCAACCGATCCCTTCTTCTAGTCAAGTTGTGCCACAAACTCCTCTTCTCCCCAATTCTATTCAATACCTCCTCATTAGTTATGTGATCTAACCATCTAATCTTCAGCATTCTTCTGTAGCACCACATTTCGAAAGCTTCTATTCTCTTTTTGTCCAAACAATTTATCGTCCATGTTTCACTTCCATACAAGGCTACACTCCACACAAATAGTTCCAGAAACGAGTTCCCGACATTTAAATCTATACTCGATGTTGACAAATTTTTCTTCTTCAGAAATGCTTTCCTTGCCATTGCCATTCTACATTTTATATCCTCTCTACTTCGACCATCATCAGTTATTTTGCTCCCCAAATGGCAGCGGTTACCCTTGACGCTGCATCACAGACGGGAGCGCCTGCGATGGTGTACTCAACGACGAACCTGGGTGCACGAATGGCAAAACGCCATTTTTACGGATGAATCCAGGTTCTGTTTACAGCATCATGATGGTCGCATCCGTGTTTGGCGACATCGCGGTGAACCAACATTGGAAGCGTGTATTCGTCATCGCCATACTGGCATATCACCCGGTGCGATGGTATGGGGTGCCATTGGTTACACCTCTAGGTCACCTCTTGTTCTCATTGACGGCACTTTGAACAGTGGACGTTACATTTCAGATGTGTTACGACCCGTGCCTTTACCATTCATTCGATCCCTGTGAAACCCTACATTTCAGCAGGATAAATCACGACCCCATGTTGCAGGTCCTGTACGGGCCTTTCTGGATACAGAATATGTTCGACTGCTGCCCTGGCCAGCACATTCTCTAGATATCTCACGAACTAAAAACGTCTTGTCAATGGTGGCCAAGGAACTGGCTCGTCACAATACGCCAGTCACTACTCTTGATGAACTGTGGTATCGTGTTGAAGCTGCATGGGCAGCTGTATCTGTACACGCCTTCCAAGCTCTGTTTGACTCAAAGCCCAGGCGTATCAAGGCCGTTATTACGGCCAGAGGTGGTTGTTCTGGGTACTGATTTCTCAGGATCTATGCAACCAAATTGCCTGAAAATGTAATCACATATCAGTTCTAGTATAATATATTTGTCCAATGAATATCTGTTTATCATCTGCATTTCTTCTTGCTGTAGCAATTTTAATGGCCATTATTGTATATTGTCTATGGCTTGTAAAAATAACTTCTCTCTTCCAAACTAGCTTCAATACTTCCAACTCTGAATTCTTTCACTGAGATAAAAAGAAGGCAAAAGAAGGCAATGAAAGGGGCAGGCACTGTGTAAGGTGGCAGATTAAACGAAGGTCAATTTCGCACCTCACATGAGAGATTTTATACATCATAACTGGAAGGCGAAAATGACAACTACCTTACTTCTGCAAAAATGAGCAGATTTGCTTATACGTATGTAATGCACAGGGATGACACTCAATCGACGGTTTTAACACGCTGATATTAATTACTGTATGTCAATGAGCAAGAGATGAAAGAAAAAGCTAGAGGAAACGTTTTGTTTGAAAGCAGGCGTGAGCAGGCATGAACGGTGCACCACGGGTAGTAGAACGGAGTTCCCGGGTTCGATTCCCGGCGGGGTAAGGGATTTTCTCTGCCTCGTGATGGCTGGGTGTTGTGTGATGTCCTTAGGTTAGTTAGGTTTAAGTAGTTCTAAGTTCTAGGGGCTGATGACCATAGATGTTAAGTCCCATAGTGCTCAGAGCCATTTAGTAGAACGGAAAGCTCTTAGGGGGCGTCTCGCGGCGAGAGTCAATGAATGGGCGCCAGGTGACTCAAGCAGGAAGGCAAGTAGCGGGCCACTGGAGTGGCATGGAAAGAAGCTTTACAAAACTGCGTTTCAAAATTTCCAGATGGATATGAGAAAACCGGTGAGACAGTTGATCATGTGAACAGCGCGTGGTATGCTCATGCTGTACACACGTAACTTTTAGGCATCTGGAATGGGCACAAAATGTCCGATTGGCGGAAACGATCTAGGAAGGAGTAAAGTGCCGAAATTTCGATGCAGTTTAACGGTATGGCCTTTGCGATTGTCAGAGAGAGTTTCCACAAAATAAGAGGAACGCTCCTATTGGTCAGAAAAAGCCGAGATGTGGAGCACGAAAGGACCCGGGGGGGGGGGGGGGGGGACGGTTTTGCTACGAGAAAGACCAAAATTTTCGGGAACACTCTCCTCTGAATTGGCATCAAGTGCTGAATGGGGTGCATAATGCTCTGTATGACGCAGAGGAGAAATTTGTGTGAATACTGCGCTCACTGGATGTGAAGTTAACCCGTAACAAAGCTCGAAACGGGAAATACGAATATAGAAAAGAAGTGGCCCAGACAATGCGTTTCTTCATTGTATGTTGATTTTATACTACCCACTTGTAGCCAAGTTGTGCTAATGCTAACCCGATGTAAACAAGTTGTGATAATACTAACCAGTTGTAGTACCACCCTGTATTTCTTAGATACTCAGCGACGTCAGTCTTTCAGATCTGACCATGTGCGTAGCTCTCAGGCGCGTCTGGCAAAAGCAATAGCTAGTATTCGTACTGCACTGCAGCTCGGGCAGACTGTTAAAAATATAAGCTAGCTATAAATCACTGTGCGTGACGGCGGCCTTGTAGGGTACGTACTCTGAGGATGGATCCCGACTACTAGGGGCGTTACTTGCTGCCTTCAGCTCTCCTCGTCCTCGGGGGTGATCGATAGGCTGGGAGATTTTCACCTGACGTAAATTTCTAAAGAAACTGCCGGACGGGATTTAATCTCCTCGGCGCTGGAGCTGCCGGTGGGTCGCTTGAAAATATCCGCTGTCGTCAAGAACTGAGAAACCGTGCCGAAGCTCGGCCTTCAACGGCCGAGTGGCGTCTCATTAGTAGGAGTCAGACTCGCTCCAGAGAAAGGAGCCGGGAAGCAAGAAGCGAAAGAGCCATTAATTTTATGTGGCAGTTGGCGGATACTTTGTTCCCACGATTCAAGAGGAAATCAATGAAGTGCAGCTCAAGTATGCGTAACAACTGAAGGTGAAGGATGAAAAGATTGATATAATTGCGACGCCATTGCACATTCAATTACTTCACACACTTGGCTCCCTTCATTGCCGTGCGGGGTAGTCGCTCCGTCAGAAGGTTCGAGTCCTCCCTCGGACATGGGTGTGTGTGTTGTCCGTAGAGTAAGTTAGTTTAAGTTAGATTAAGTAGTGTGTACGTTTAGGGACCGACGACCTGAGCAGTTTGGTCTCATAAGACCTTGCGGGCTTCCATATAGAAAATGTGACGAAGTGGCCCTCAACCACTACGTACCGTCAGAGTTGAAATATTAAAAGTTTTGGCTGGTTTTGTTGTCTAGGGGCTGGTATGCATAGCTGTTGTATTACAAGCCAAATACTGCTGAGTCTACAGTTTACAGTATGAATATACACATGAATGGAATAGTCGAAGGTTCCTGTCACTCAGCAGATGCGAATTTTGAACGTAACATACACATTAATAAATGAAAGATTGCAATTAAATAAATGCAGCAGGTACTATTTTAACGACATCAAATGATGAGTGCGATAGCAGAAGTACCTCTACGAATGCCCTTTATTACTGTAAAACACTTATTGGTGTCGATGGTCCAGCAATTAAATAAAATATAAGTTGAATAACAGGGAAACGATAGATTCCTGCTTCACGTAATTAGTTATGAACAACAACATAGCTCGCAAGATAAACGCATACTACGTCTTCACAGTGGAAGCCATGGAAGTCTCACAAGTGCACAAGTCGGCAATACGAAATATTTCCACCTCCTGCGACCACGTGCAAACTGCTCAACACTCTGCACGTAGTTTCTGCGACTGACCGTCGCTGCTTCCCATCCAGCACTCCTTTGTCCTGTCCAGCACTCCAGAACTACCATGTCCTCCCTCGACCCGATGTTCCTCCCCCACTTCCCTACAGTCTCTCCATGTGACCTTCCTGGAACGATCGCTGTGACTGGCTAGAGCGCTCCCGCCATGTCTTCAAGCCAATGCACACTCACAAACATATTGAAACAGATACGAAATACTGGATTTACATTTAAATAACTTGAAATTAAACAAATATTCCTACTGCTGGACCATAAACACACTCTAATACACATTTTTAAATACATAAACAATTAAGATAAACATATATCAAAGGAATAGAACAGAAGTAAGCCAGTAGCTTTCTTCATCAATAGTATATATCGGATATAAACAAAGTCATAGATGAATAAATATATTTATAAGCATACTGCTACCCTTTTTTCGTGTAACTGTGGAGTACTTATGGCCTGATGCAATAGATAGTAATTTGCCACATTGACCTCCAATAACTCATGTACTGTTCAAGTTACACGCCTGCAGTTTATATCAATTTAGGCTTACACAGATTTCTGAAGACACGTCGATCGACAAAATCGAATGAACCATTTAGATTTTGTAAATTCGGTGCTGGGTGTTACTTGCATATTTTATCATCGGATATTAAACTTTAAACTAATAAAGATATTGAAAATCTGATTACACCATCAGAATCGTCGTGCAAATAATGATAATGTACAAGTTTCTTTTTGAGGTATCATGATTCATCTGGCTACTATTAATTTCTATACAAACTGTGAAATATCTGCCTTTAAAGTTTCACAAAGTCTGTCATCTTTGGCACTCCCGGCATGTCTCCTTCATCGACACAGCGTCACCATGGAATCCCCAGCCAAGCGGTCGGCTGGACCACGTGGTCCGGCCGTTGTGCGGCATCACGCTGTTTGTAACGAGCCGCGGCTTGCCGAGTGCCCCGAGCAGTGGCTGCCAACTCTGAACCTAAAAATATTTCCAGGACGCCACAACTCGCCCGTTACCTCACAACCTTACCATAACATTCCAAACTTTCCAACTTCACACACACATACAAACAGGCGCGCACACACACACACACACACACACACAACACATACACAACACACACATACACAAAGATTCTTATAATAACTTGCATTAGAAATGATAAAGGTAGTGGTATCTCAAGTGAGGGCTGATTATACGAGGGCAGTTCAATAAGTAATGCAACACATTTTTTTTCTGAAACAGGGGTTGTTTTATTCAGCATTGAAATACACCAGGTTATTCCCCAATCTTTTAGCTACACAACACTATTTTTCAACATAATCTCCATTCAATGCTACGGCCTTACGCCACCTTGAAATGAGGGCCTGTATGCCTGCACGGTACCATTCCACTGGTCGATGTCGGAGCCAACATCGTACTGCATCAATAACTTCTTCATCATCCGTGTAGTGCCTCCCACGGATTGCGTCCTTCATTGGGCCAAACATATGGAAATCCGACGGTGCGAGATCGGGGCTGTAGGGTGCATGAGGAAGAACAGTCCACTGAAGTTTTGTGAGCTCCTCTCGGGTGCGAAGACTTGTGTGAGGTCTTGCGCTGTGATGAAGAAGGAGAAGTTAGTTCAGATTTTTGTGCCTACGAACACGCTGAAGTCGTTTCTTCAATTTCTGAAGAGTAGCACAATACACTTCAGAGTTGATCGTTTGACCATGGGGAAGGACATCGAACAGAATAACCCCTTCAGCGTCCCAGAAGACTGTAACCATGACTTTACCGGCTGAGGGTATGGCTTTAAACTTTTTCTTGGTAGGGGAGTGGGTGTGGCGCCACTCCATTGATTGCCGTTTTGTTTCAGGTTCGAAGTGATGAACCCATGTTTCATCGCGTGTAACAATCTTTGACAAGAAATTGTCACCCTCAGCCACATGACGAGCAAGCAATTCCGCACAGATGGTTCTCCTTTGCTCTTTATGGTGTTCGTTTAGACAACGAGGGACCCAGCGGGAAGAAACCTTTGAATATCCCAACTGGTGAACAATTGTGACAGCACTACCAACAGAGATGTCAAGTTGAGCACTGAGTTGTTTGATGGTGATCCGTCGATCATCTCGAACGAGTGTGTTCGCACGCTCCGCCATTGCAGGAGTCACAGCTGTGCACGGCCGGCCCGCACGCGGGAGATCAGACAGTCTTGCTTGACCTTGCGGCGATGATGACACACGCTTTGCCCAACGACTCACCGTGCTTTTGTCCACTGCCAGATCACCGTAGACATTCTGCAAGCGCCTATGAATATCTGAGATGCCCTGGTTTTCCGCCAAAAGAAACTCGATCACTGCCCGTTGTTTGCAACGCACATCCGTTACAGACGCCATTTTAACAGCTCCGTACAGCGCTGCCACCTGTCGGAAGTCAATGAAACTATACAAGACGAAGCGGGAATGTTTGAAAATATTCCACAAGAAATTTCCGGTTTTTTCAACCAAAATTGGCCGAGAGAAAAATGTGTTGCATTACTTATTGAACTGCCCTCGTATTTCCAGGACGCCACAACGCGCCCGTTACCTCACAACCTTACCATAACATTCCAAACTTTCCAACTTCACACACACATACAAACAGGCGCACACACACACACACACACACACACACACACACACACAACACATACACACGCACACATACAAAAAGATTCTTATAATAACTTGCATTAGAAATGATAAAGGTAGTGGTATCTCAAGTGAGGGCTGATTATAGAATCAGTGAAATTATACTGAGGCGACAAAATTCATGTGATACCGCTATTCAGCCGGCCGGAGTGGCCGTGCGGTTCTAGGCGCTACAGTCGGGAGCCGAGCGACCGCTACGGTTGCAGGTTCGAATCCTGCCTCGGGCATGGATGTGTGTGATGTCCTTAGGTTAGTTAGGTTTAATTAGTTCTAGGCGACTGATAGCCTCAGAAGTTAAGTCGCGCATTGCTCAGAGCCATTTGAACCATACCGCTATTCACATATACAGGTGGCGGTAATATCGCGTACAGAAGGTATAAAAGGGCAGAACGTTGGCGGGGCTGTCATTTGTACCCAGGTGATTCATGTGGAAATGTTTCCGAAGTGATTATGGTCGCACGATGGGTATTATAAGCCTTTGAGCGCGGAATACTAGTTGGAGCTAGACGCATGAGACGTACCATTTAGGAAATCGTTAGGGAATTCAGTATTCCGAGATCCACAGTGTCATGAGTGTGCTGAGCATACCATTTTTCAGGCAGTGATCGAGAGCGGCAGTGTTATCATAGAGTTGCCAGTGCTAACAGACAAGCAGCACTGCGTGAAATAACTGCAGAGATCAAAGTGGATCGTATGACGGACGGATCCGTTAGGACAGTGCGCCGAAATCTGCCGTTAATGGGACATGGCAGTAGACGACCGACGCGAATGCCTTTGCTAACAGACGACATCGCCTGCTGCACTTCTCCTGAGCTCTTGATTATATCGGTTGGATCCTAGACAACTGGAAAACTGTGGCTTGGTTCCGAGTTCAGTAAATGGAAACGAGCGTATGGCGTCAGTGGCCGGGAGGTCCCAGTCGGCAAGTTCGGCTGCCAAGTGCAAGTCTTCTTGAGTGTGACGCCACATTGGGCGTCTTGCTCGTCGACAATGGGTATGAAATGATGATGAGGACAGCACAACACCCAGTCCCTGTGGGGAGAAAAACTCCCTCCCCAGCCGGGAATCGAACCCGGGCCCCTGTGCGTGGCATTCCAACGCGGTGACCGTTCAGTTACTGGGGCGTACCCGATTTCACTCATTAAGAGCTGATAGTAGGGTTCGAGTGTGGCGCAGACACCACTAAACCATGGACCCAAGCTGTCAACAACACTATGTGCGAGCTGTAAGTGACTCCGTAATGGTGCGGGGTGAACCGATCATTGACTGGAAA
This sequence comes from Schistocerca piceifrons, assembly GCF_021461385.2. Taxonomy (NCBI): domain Eukaryota; kingdom Metazoa; phylum Arthropoda; class Insecta; order Orthoptera; family Acrididae; genus Schistocerca; species Schistocerca piceifrons. The sequence continues at coordinate 921,747,974 of NC_060140.1, forward strand.
TGCTTACGTTTGGCGTCTTAGTTTGCACCTGTTCATGGACTTCATGTTCCCAAACAAAGATGGAATTTCAAATGGATGGGAATGCATCACGTCACAGGGAAAGAATACTCGCGTTTGCCTTGAAGAACATTCTAGACAATTTGAACGAATAATTTGGCCGGTCTGATCGCCCCTCCCCCCATATTAATCTCATAGAACCTTTTTTGGGGCGTAATCAGAAAGTCACTTCGTGCATAAAATACTACACCGGCAATACTTTGGCAATTATGGACGACTGCAGAGGCAGAATGGCTTATATTTCACAAGGGACTTTCAACGACCTGTTGAGTCCATGCCGCGTCGAGTTCTTGTACCACGCCGAGCAAAAAGGGGTCCTACGCGATATTAGGAGGTATCTTATTACTTTTGTCAGCTCAGTGTAGTGTATAACTCTACTTTATAGAAATAAAATAGATTATGTTTTACTAATAAAGGATGAAAATTATCACGATTTTAAAATCAGTAGTTACATTTTTGAAAATGTAGATCTAACAGAAACAGACGAATAGTAAATACCGATTAAGCGTATTGATACATTTCCGTACACGACACTAACTAAATTTCGCGGTGTCGTTGTTCAGGAAACTCTTAAATTGTTGTCTCATGGCTGGCCGCTGCGGCAGTTAGGTTCTAAGCGCTTCAGTCCGGAACCGCGCTGCTGCTACGGTCGCAGGTTCGAATCCTGCCTCCGGCATGGATGTGACTGATGTCCTTAGGTTAGTTAGGTTTAAGTAGTTCTAAGTCTAGGGGACTGATGACCTGAGATGATAAGTCCCATAGTACTTAGAGCCATTTGAACTTTTTTTGATATCTCATGTCACAAATTCTAAATTGAGAACTGGTAAAAACTCATACTTAAGTGTAAACGGACTAAAATGAGCTGTGTAGTAATCATACTTTGCAACGAAATTGACACTGAAAGATTCAAAGTTGTATACTTTGCTTCTTGCGTATATTCTTTACTGAGATGTGGCATCATATTCTGGGGAAATGACAGGGTGATTATAATTAAAGTTAAGCTTTCAAAACCTTGTAGAAATAACACCACAGATCAGAATGACGTCAAATTGCAACGGAATATTATCGGAGGAGGGGGAAAATATATGACAGAAGAAAGAAAATAGTGTGAAAATTTATCAATATATGGCACTGTACGTGTCAGAATACGTAAAGGAAAAACCTGTGCCGGCCGCGGTGGTCTAGCGGTTCTAGCCGCTCAGTCCGGACCCGCGCGACTGCTACGGTCGCAGGTTCGAATCCTGCCTCGGGCATGGATGAGTGTGATGTCCCTAGGTTAGTTAGGTTTAAGTAGTTCTAAGTTCTAGGGGACTGATGACCACAGCAGTTAAGTCCTATAGTGCTCAGAGCCATTTGAAAAACCTGTCACGCGCACGACCCACCGAAGTTGTGATAAATACGACGGGTACACGGCTTTTCCTCCTTTCGCGTCTGCGACGTTCGCCATGACTTTCTCAATGCAGGCATGCGCTGCGCTTGTAAAGCTGTGCTACAAGAATGATGACTGTTCAGACGTCGCTCTGCAGAAGTTCCGGACACTAAAGGGTTTGAAAAACGGCGTTGGTCCGATGACTGCCGTGGGTCTGGAGAAAATGATTCGGAAATTCGAAAAGACGGGTTCTTTTGGTGTGCAACCTGGTAGAGGGAGGAAACTAATTGATTCGATGTCAGTGGAAGCAGTGGCCACAGCAGTGCAGGAGGAGACGAGTGGTGGAGTGGAAACGTGTAGAGGACGGAGAATTGCCCGAACATTGGAGATACCCGTGAGCACGGTGCGTAAAACCCTATGAAACATCCTTCTTTGTTATCTATTCAAAGTTACCCATGTGCAAAAGTTGCTTCCTGTTGACCTGCCAGCAAGAGAGACCTTTGGTTTAGAATTTCTTGCTAGTAGGGAAGTGGACAATGATTGGGCGTGGAAAATTTTGTGGACAGACGGAGCCCACTTCCATCTGACAGGAAATGCCAATACACAGAATTGTCGAATATGGGCAACGAAACATCCACAAGCAAGTCAACAAGTACCACTTCATCCAGCAAAGGACACTGTGTGGTGCGAGATTACGGCATCATTTATCGTAGGGCCAAATTTTTTCGAGGAGACAGGTGCTTACGGTCCTGTTCCGTGTACTGTCACTTATAAACGCTATTATTGTCTTTTGTGCAACCACATCATTCCGGTTCTCCAACAGCGTGGATGTGTGGATGTGATCATTTTTATGCAAGATGGCGCACCTCCGCACATTGCAAATCCAGTTAAGCAGCTGCTGAAGCGCCATTTCGGAAATGCTAGAATTATCAGCCATCATTTCCGTACAGCCTGGCCGTTCCGATCACCTGATCTTCATCCGTGCGACATGTGGGTGTAAGGCTATCTGAAAGATGTTGTGTTCAGTGTTCCTATTGCAAACTTATCTGCACTGAAGGCACGCATTGCGCAACACATGCTGAACTTGACCCCGGAAACAATTGGATCAGTTGTGAAACATGCTGCCGGCCCTTGTGGCCAAGCGGTTCTAGGCGCTTCAGTCTAGAACCGCGCAACCACTGCGGTCGCAGGTTCGAATCCTGCCTCGGGCATGGATGTGTGTGTTGTCCTTAGGTTGGTTAGGTTTAAGTAGTTCTAGGTTCTAGGGGACTGATGATCTCAGATGTTAAGTCCCATAGAGCTCAGAGAAATTTGAACCATTCTTTTTTTTTTTTTTTTTTGAACATTCTGTTTCTCGACTTCAACTTGTTACAGAAAACGGTGGACATCATATTGAAAGTGTTTTGCGCCGGCCACACGGAAATTAATAATCCTGTTTGATTTTGATTCATGCTTTTTATGCGGGTTTTGGCCTCAGGACAATTAAAAACCGATTTATCCCATCCGATTTGTTATGACCTTGCCGTGGTGGATGGGCTTACGTAACTAACAGTATCAGACCTGTACACCCAAGCACAGTGAGTAGTACAGTTTGTTTAACGTCAGACGTACACCTTAGGCATTGTTGTATGATTCATATGTCATTTGCAGTCGACCTCTATTAAATTATGATGCTTACAGCGCCATCTATTGCTACATTTTGTAACTATTTATTTTCCTTCTGTCATACGTTTTCCCTCTTTTCCGATAATATTCCATTGCAATTTGACGTCGTCCTGACCAGTGGTATTATTTCTACAGCGGTTTTAAACCTTTAACTATAATGAAGCTGTACATCAGATCAAAACAGTTAGATGAAACAAGAAGACCATTACACAAATGATATGATATGCAATCAGCGAGTATATGCAAAATTTTTCTAAAAGACTTAAAAGTTTACCCCTTCGTTGCATCTATTTATAGGAGATTGCTGTGCATGTCAAAAAAGTGTACTATGATAATAATTTTTTTACTCGAAACAATATTCTTCATGACAACTGCGGTATCGACCGCTATCCAGTCGGCCGCACTTTCAAATACGCTCGCCGACAGTTACGCCGCCGCATTTCCTAGAGCCGCCACGAACGATTACGCCGCTGCCAATGATATACAAGCGTTCTCTCTCCGGAGCTCCAACGCCTGATGTACTTAAGTTTGAAGTTTCATGAACTGACCTCATTTTGTGTATTTGCAGTTGAACAACATTTACATACTGTCACAGTGGCGAGGGCTCGACATCAGCTGAATAGATATTGTATTGATGAGTGACGGATTTATAAATCTTTTGTATCTGTATATACTTCTATATTCAGAGCTACTGTTAGCAACCGACGCTGCAACAACAGTAACAAAGTTATGTCTTATTTTCACTTTTTGATATTATATATGGAATAAATTAATATCTGAATTCTCTGTCCATGAACAGCATCTGTTCCTCGCTCCTGTACTCATTAAAGAACGACACAACAACTACGATATAAGATCAAACAATGACATATCTTGAGTAAAAACAATTGTATTATGCAGCCACATAGATGTGCAATATATCACATAGACGTTCACAGTCTCCTTCTGTAGTACAAGATTTCTTTTTTAAAGAATAAAAACTGTGGCATTCTAGATTCTGCATAACCGCTTTCACTCAGTCTCATAGAACGTCACCCGTGGAAATCTGTAACTCTCCCACCTAATTGTGCAGATATGTTGTAGGTGTACCATACGGGGTGGTCAGGAACAGTCTGAAAAGCTTCTACGGGTGTTGCTGGGTAGCATGTACTCAGAAATAATTGTTCATAAAATAATTCGATACATTTCGTCATTTCCGATTTAATTAGCATTGTCGTTAACCAACCAGTTCGTAGGGCCTGCAAATTTATGATATAAAAATATTTGATATAAATTTCACCTTGTTGCCTCTCTTCATGCGTGAGAAAAGGTGTCTTAACACATGAACAGACAGGGACAGACGGACAACAGCTAGTGTCCGAGCGGTTCTAGGCGCTACAGTCTGGAACCACGCGACCGCTACGGTCGCAGATTCGAATCCTGCCTCGGCATGGATGTGTGTGATGTCCTTAGTTTAGTTAGGCTTAAGTAGTTCTAAGTTCTAGGGGACTGATGACCTCAGCAGTTAAGTCCCATAGTGCTCAGAGCCATTTGAACCAACAAATGGTAAAAGAATTTTGTATGATGTAATAAATTGACAATTTTCGGGCTAATCCCTTAGTTGCACTATGAAACCATGCTGCTAAGTCTTACGATTCTACTTCAACGAGAAGTGCTCTACAGGTTCTGATGAGTGAGTTTGCGAGTATCAAAATATGTGGCAAAAGTGATCGTATCTGTTGATCACATTGACTTGGAAGCTTAAATATTTTACACCGCCGAGGGACTGTAGACCTCAGTACCTGACACATCTACATGATTACTCCGCTATTCACAATAATGTGCCTGGCAGAGGGTTCAATTAACCTCCTTAGAACTTTCACCTATTGAAATAAATAATATATCCATGTTCCTCAGTCCAGTAAGCCTAACAGAGCTCCTAAATACCATTAATTCACTGAACAGTAAGTACTCAACTGGTACTGATGATATTCCAGATTATATTATAAAAATAACAGCAAGACAAATACTTTCACCTTCATTGTACATATGCAATTCATCCTTATCATGTGGTGTCTTCCCTCAGCAACCGAAAATGTCAAAAGTAATACCCCTATATAAAAAAGGTGATCCTCAGTGTATGGGTAACTATATGCCTGTGTCTCTATTATCACGGTTTTCGAAAATTATTGAAAAAGTGTTCCTTTCAAAACTAATTACATTCTTCGACAAGAATAATATTATTTCTGGATGTCAACATGGCTTCAGACCACAGAGATCAATTGAAACTGTCACTTTCAATCTGATAAACCATGTCTTAAATGTAGTGGACAACCACAGAAATATCTCAGGTTTATTCGTGGACCTAACAAAAGCTTTTGATGTGATTGATCATTCTATACTCCTGAGGAAGCTCGAATGGTATGGTGTAAGAGGTGTGCCAAATCAGTGGATTAAATCATATTTGGAATATCGCTCTCAGGTAACTGAAATTAAGTACATGGAAGCAAATGAGCTACAGGTACACCTTTCAGAACCCTGTGGACTAAGTCATGGTGTTCCACAGGGCTCCATTTTAGGTCTCTTTCTTCTTTTGGTCTACATTAATGATTTCCAATCACACGTTAGGGATTCTGAACCAGTACTGTTTGCAGATGACACCAGTCTATTGATTGAAGGGAATAATGAAGAAAATCTTACTGCATTTGCAAAAGATATTACAAAAGGAGTGTCTGAATGGTTTACCAGAAACAGGCTAATAGTTAATCCCCAAAAAACGGTACTCATGATTTCCACAATGATCAAAAGAAAAATCCGGCACAACCTATAATAACCAAAACATTAGTGCTGTCAATGAAACTAAATTTCTTGGGATTCATATCCAGGAAAATCTTAAATGGAACACTCATATCACAGCCCTAAATTCAAAACCAGCAAAATTGAGCTATGTGGTAAGAATTCTCTGCAACAGTACTAGTGCAGAAACCGTTAGGGTTGTATTCTTTGCTCGTGTACATTCAATACTGAAGTACGGTATCTCTTCCTGGGGAAATGTACATCAGGCCATAACAGTATTCAGGAAACAAAATGCTATTATAAGAATAATGAAACAAGTGAGCAGCAGAAAACCATGCAAACATTTCTTTAAAGAACTAAAGATCCTACCCCTTCTCTGCATTTATATACTGGAAGTAGTCATGCACGTCAGAAAAAGCATACTGAGAAAAGAAAACCGTTTTCCTCAAAACAAAAGTGTCCATGATTACATTACCAGGTCAGACAGTGACACACACGTTAATCATTGTAACACCACATTATGCCAAAAAGGTGTATATCACGCAGGAACAAAACTTTACAACAGATTACCAAGATATGTAAAATCTCTTACTGAACTACAAAGCTTTAAAAAGTCTGTGACATCCTACCTTCTGAAAAGCTGCTACTATTCAATCTCGCAGTATCTTATGCAAGAAAAAATGTAATTTATATTTTTAACTGTAGAAATAAGTTATAAATATACAGTATTTCAAAAGATTGTAATTTTTAACTGTATAGATCCAATTTGTCATAAAAATTTATAAAATGTATGTTTGACATTTGAAAAACCAGTAGCTGAAAAGGTTTTCTGTCCAATATCCTGTGCACAATATATGTACTGAAAAAGTGATTTATATGGACAAATAAATAAATAAAATAAATTCAAGCTGTCTCTCTACTGTTCACTCTCGAGCGGCACTCGGGAAAAACGAGCACTTAAATTTTTTTGTGCGAGCCCTGATTTCTCTTATTTTATCGTGATGATCATTTCTCTCTATGTAGGTGGATGGCAACAGAATGTTTTCGCAGTTGGAGGAGAAAACAGGTGATTGAAATTTCATGAGAAGATCCCGTCGCAACGGAAAACGCCTTTGTTTTAATGATTGCCACTCAATTCACGTATCATGTCTGTGACACTATCTCCCCTATTTCGCGATAATACAAAACGTGCTGCCCTTCTTTTTACTTCTTTCTCGATGTTATCCGTCAGTTCACTTGATGCCGATCTAACACCGCACGGCAGTACCCCATAATAGGGCGGACAAGCGTGGTGTAAGCACTCCCTTTAGTAGATCTGTTGCACCATCTAAGTGTTCTGCCAATATTTCAATGCGATACTTAAACACGTTCCTGAGAGAAAGGTCTATTAAAAGAAGGGTAGACAGACGGACAACAAAGTGATTCTGTAAGTGTTCCGTTTTTACCGACTGACGCAAGGATCCCTAAAAATGAGCTCACTACACGTTCTTCCAAACTCACTGCGTAGATGAATGGATGAGATTTCATACGCCATTTGTATCACCGATAATGTGGATGGATATAGGCAACTAATGGGCTATTTCTGCATAGATTCTACTGAAAATGCAAGAATCTCCATGAAGAACAAATCCTGAGTTATATACCATAACATACGACCGGCAATCCGTCCTCTACTTCCAGGAAAGGTTTCTGTGAGCTCTAATGGATCCTCAACTGAAGATTCCAGTTCGAGGGAATAGTTTCCATGCAGACCCTCCTTGTCTTACAAAACGACACAAGGGGAACACAGAGACTTCTTTAGGGATCGAGAACATGCTAGAGTTGAGACAAAACGTTGAAACACTAAAGTCACTTTTAATTCATTTTTATTACAATGTTATTCATTTTTTATCATCAGTGTTGTCAGTAGTTTGATGTGGCCCACCGCGTCTTCCGCTCTTAAGCCACATTCTTCATTTCGGAGTAGCATATGTACCCTCCGACCTCAGTTATTTGCTGGATGTATTCAAATCCCTTCTTCCCCTACAGTTTTTCTCTCTACAGCCCCAAGTCCTGTATTCCTTCTGCACTTCCACTGAGGTTAGCAATGTCATCGGCGAATCTTGTAACTCTCAACTTTATTTCTACACCTGAACCTTCTTTTTATTTCCCTCACTACTTCCTCGATGTAGTAGACATGGACTACATCTCTTTCTTCCACCCTTTCTAAACCTAGTATTTCGTTTCTGGCTTTCCATTATTATTGTTCCCTCTTTGTTTTTATACATATTGCATATTATGCGTTTTTACCTATATCTTACACGCAGTTTTCGGAGATTTTCTAACATCCTACGGCATTTTATATTGTCGAATGTTTTTTCTAGGCCGACAAACCTTAGAATGTGGCTTGATTTTCATTAGATCTTACTTCCATTATTTAGTCTACGTCGGAATTGCCTCTCCCGTACATTTTCTAAAGCCGAACAGTGCATCTAATAGGTACTTCATCTTATTTTTCATTTTTCTTTATTATTTTTGTCAGAAATTAAGACGTGTGAGCTGTTAAGCTGATTGTGCGCTAGTTCTCGTGGTTATCATGCCTTACTATCTTCAGGTCTGCGTGGAATACATTAGTTTTGGAAAATCTGAGAGTGAGTGTCCTGTGTCATAGATTTTACAAATGAACTTGAATAACTGTCTGGTTTACACCTCGCCCTGATCCCCCGCACGATTTAAATATTCCGAAGAAATGTTATCTATGCCTTCCATTTTATTTGATCTCAAGTCTTCCAAAGTTCTGTTAAATTCCCCATAGCCTCGTTACCGTCTCTCATTTATTCTTCTATCAGACCATGAGGCAGTCTTCTCTCTCTCGTAAAGGCGATCTGTATACTCTTCCTGCTTTTTCGCCTGCGTTTAATAGAGGAATTACCGATAAACCCTGAATGTTAGTGCCCTTCCCTTTAATTCCACCAAAGACTGTTTTGACTTTTCTATATTCTGAATCAGTTATTTCGAAGACAGTTTCTTCCTCAACTATTTCACATTATTCTGCAGCCATTTAGCCTTAGCTTTCCTGCACTCATTATTTATTTAATTTCTAAGTGATTTATATTTCTTTACTCTCTGTCTTTTTCTGAATATTTGTGTTCTTCCTTCTTTCGTCGGTCAATTGAAGTGTTTCTTCTGCTACCCTAGGTTTCTTCGCGCTTGACTTCCTTGTCAGTATATCCATCTGGTCAACTTCGGTGACTGCAATTCCTCTTCAATTGAGCTGTCTGTTGTGATATTCACTACCGCAACATCTAAATCCTTAGAGAACCTCAGTTCCACAAAACTGAATATGACATCAGATACTGCGAAAGACATAGATTGTCTCACGAATGTACTGAATATGATGCATATTCCTAATGAATAGCGAATTTTTGCAGACGATTCGAAGACAAGTCTTAAAATAACATTTTACCACTACCATAACAGGTTTCTCTTTGTTTCTGTGGTGCTTTCTTCCAACACATAAGAAGCCTATCCAACCCTGATAACTATTCGGATAAGACTAGACCTTGTGACGCATCTTTGGGAGGCTAATGGGAAATACAAAGATTATATGTTTAAAATGTAAACCAGGTGTATATTTCAAGCGTTACAGGTGTATAAGGGTGGATTAAGCTGTTGAGGGAGGATGGTCAGTCAATGGCTACACAAGAGGGCTGAGATGAATCAGAAGGAAGTTGATTTTAAAGAATAAGAGGTGAGTCCGATGATGGTAATGTATTTTAAATCCAATAGTTCACCTAGTTGTAATCTGAAGCATGGATGATTTGTAGTCATGTCCTAGGACTCGATTTAGAATATTTTAATGAAGGATAAAAGCGATCAGCACTGTATCTAATTTTTGATTCCTGCGAAGTGGGATTATACTCTTAGTTAAGAATTCGTTTATTTATTTGGTTATTTATCGTCTGACTTTTTGACACAATGAAAAGAAATACATAGAGTGCAGAGCATAATACTTACAATATACATAAAGAAATATTTAGAGCATTTGTGTGGAGCCGGCAGCCAGCTGTCGTCTGGTCTGCCATAGTATGACTTTGTGGGGCTTCCTTCTGTGATGTGTCTGATGGTTTGTGGTTCTTCACAATCACAAATTGGGGATGGTTGTTTGCTCGATTTGTGTAGAAAATGTGCACATCTGCCATTTTTGACTATTTCTGTTTAGCTCTTACCATGTTTTGGATAGCAAGTCAAATCCCTTTGTTTTTTGGATGATACAAGGCTTATTATTATTTGCTGTCCACTATTTTTTAGTCCAAGCATCAGTAATGTTGAACTCATCTTCCACAACGCCTCTTGCTGCTATTGTTTTGTGGTTTTCTAGAACGGAGTCGGTAATGGTTTTCATCGTCGACATCTTGATCCATGAACGTTTTGTAGTCGTCCGTGAGAGCATTTGTGCGGGAAGTGGAGTAGGTATAATGGGGCTTAGTTCTGGAAGAAATGATGTAGTTGTTGATTTAATAACGCCTAACGCCAACAACCTTTCTCATGGCTTTATTTGGTTGGACATCTACCTTTTGTACTTGTGGGCTGTTTAGCCAAACTGGGGCACAGTATTCTTCTGAGTTGAGAAGACAAGACCCAGAGCAGAAGAATGCTGATGCTGATGCTGATACTCACTTGGCTGTGCTGCACAGCTTGTGACTGATGTTTCTTGTTTTCAGTTTTTCGCCTGTTTCTGGGAGATGCTCTTTGAAAGGTAGAACTCTATCAAGGGTTACCTCTAGGTACTTCAGTGTTTCATTATGAGTGACTGCAGTGTTTTCAAGGAGTATGTCGAGTTTCCTTCCGGCAAGTTCATTATTTAGGTGGAAGCAGGATGCCTCCGTTTTGGTCTCGTTTGGTTGAAGTCTCCACTTGCGAAATATTTTCCCATTAATTCTAGGTCCTCTATTTGGATTTCTCCTGACTATTTAGCTGAGGTACACCTTGGTACAAGTACCGTTTCATCCGTGTAACTGAAATTCCTTGGTTTATTTTCTGACATGTCTGCAATATACTATCACGCTCAGTAGTATCCGAACGACTGAACTGCGTTTCGCCTGATGTGCATGCAACCCATGCTACCTAACTATCTTGCAGGTCCTCTATTCACTTATCAGTACAGTCGTTTGACTATACAAAATGATTACTACAAGAGGCGTAAGAGACAACTGCTTCATATGGCTATCAATCCAGATGCAAATTAATACCACAATAATCCAAATACCAGAAAACACTTTTCGGTATGTTCATAATGTAATTTCAAGTTGAATTTTGTTGTCTTGAAATGTCACTTACTCTAATAAATTAGTGTTTACAATCGTAATGGCTGTTTCATCGCTAATAACGTATTTACCAGTATTTGCATTATCGAGATATTAATTTGCTTCAGGACTGATTGCCATACAGAGCAGTTATTTCTTATGGCTTTTTGTAGTAACCATTTTCCATAGCCAAACGACTGTACTGGAAAGAGAGCATGGTACCTGCAAGACAGTTACGTTATGAGGGCAGCACACAAGTCAGGCGATACGAAAATCAGATCGTCCGGATACTTTTGAACTGAAGAGAACTGGAGAGAGGACTGATTCCTTTGGTGATTATTTTTAATTGTATTATAATTTATTTATATAATTTATATAACATATATATGTAGTATTATAATATTATCCCACGACTACTTGGAGCAGTCGATCGTGCAGCATATTGTGGGTTAGGTGAGCACCTAGTTTGCATGGAATTAAGTGAAGAAGCTAGTACAACACACCTAGTTCGCGTCTGTATCAGAAAGCTATCGTGCACTCTGGGTAATGCTAAATCAACTAGCAGATACTGGTGGTTAGACAATCTTTCAATCTCCTGACCATAACACACATTCTATGTATTTCATTTAACAATAATTTGAGAAAAATGACCAGTGGCGTTGCTCGTAGTAGTCACTACTTGCTTGGCCTACTCATTTGACCTTCAAGTTGGTCAGCAGACACGTGTCGAACATGGTAACTTGTCATCTCATCTGCAGAACATCTGCGGCAGTCAGTATCATTGAAATCATTTCGTACATTAGAGCAGCTAGACTGGTCACAACTCACAAACATAGTAAACTTGTTTGTGGCCAGTATTGCGACATACAGTCACACTTACAGATTTTTTTATAGCATTACGACTAATGCTACTTTAGCACTGATCACACTGCACTATTATGTATGTTCAATACATTATGCCGAGTCAAATAACACCAGTTTCCGGTTCTACTAGTGCTTCTTTAGTCGTGTTGTACCATTTTGTCTAGCACTGTCAGGCGTGTGAAACACGTACGTCTCGTACATCAAATGTAGTCCCGACTGTACGGTTAAGAGAGCATTCTACTACAGAATTCTCATTGCTACATCAGTAATGCGTGACAAACAAAATTTCTGGAATGACAAGTGACTGTAAATGGGTTGAAGTTTGATGACAGGTCTATGAACTACTACCTTCCTATCCTATATTGAATGCATACGTACAGGAGAAGTGTGTGTTATTTTGTATCTGAAATTTACACTTACATTTAGCATAGTACCCATAGATAACTCGCAGCGAATGAATATTTGTTGCGGTTAAAAACGTAACATCCTTTCGTTGCATGCTGTTGGTTGTAACAACTGAATAAAGTGTTCGTCGCTATTGACGTTGTTACTAGGAGAGTCTTACATCGAATGAGACTTTTTAACACTAGCAGTACTTCCCTGTCTGCCTTTGTGTCACGGCTTGGAAACTGCTTGATGTGGGAACGATTTAATCACGCCGACAACAGAAGCAGCTACAGTCACGTTCCGCGCGTCTATGTGTCAGAACTGTTTCAAATACGTGGACAACCGCTGCGAACTCTGTCTGTCCCTAGCAATTGTATTGTACGTCAGCTGCGGCTGGAGCTGCACAAACGAACGTGGAACACAAAGAGAGAGAGAGAGACAAAAAACAAAGAGATTCTACTCCGCTCCCAGAACTGTGATTACTCGTGAAAAGTTTTATCGTGTTGTTTAGCAACCATTGCTTTGCCGTGTAAAATTACTGATGTGTTTCAATTCTCTCTGACATCCGGGGCCTGTCCATTTCGCGTAAAGCAAGACCTGAAAGTCTAAATAAAGATTAATTACATACATGAGTACCTTATCCTTTATCATAACAAAGGAAGGGAAAGAAAGGAGCAAGAAGGTTTCCTGGCAAGCGCTGTAGATTTCTCTTGTAAAATCTGGGTATCTTACAATCCTTACCATACGACCCATCCATCTCTCCTCCACTCTTCTACCTACCAAAAACTGACGAATAAATCAAGGGCTCCAAGCGCAATATAAATGGGCGATAACAGGACTGATGGATGAATGTAATTATTTGTTTATTGACGAGTGCTGTGTAGTAACTATCTTACAAAAATTCGAGGACGACGTTGTCATATGCCGCAATTTCTGGATCGATAGCTTTGAGGAAAGTGCAGACCACACTAAACTCCTCCTTGGGTGATAAAGAAAAACAGAATAAAATCAATGTTTCTCGAAGGACATTATTACTGTGATAATTCAAACGGTCGTAAAGAAGTGGTGAGACACACAAAGCGAAACAACGATATTTAATTTTTAGGATTGTCTTCTTATCCCTTACTGTAACCGGAAGGGCTGTTAAACTGCAGAGGTACTCCCCAGACCGAACAAGGTTGTTTCCAAACAAGACACACAGTGCATACCATCAACATTTGTACTATCGTGCAGATGTTTTTAGTGTAATACAAATACAAATATAAATGGGGATATGAAATCAAACGACATTCCAGTACTCTATACTGAGCCACCGAGATCAGGGGTCTCATACACCAAAATTACTCAGTATACAGTTGAACCATGTTTGAAAATTTGTCGATGGAGTTCTGGTTACATATGCTACACAGTACACGTGTACGCTATTCAGTTCATTCCGTTGTTATGTGAACAGGACATTTACAATCTCCACCCTCGTTTTTCTAAGTTGCGTCCTGCGCACCTCAGGGAAGGAAAATAAGTGTGGAGCGGATCTGAGTAGTTGAAACGTGATGTTGCGCCTGGGAACGCAATTTAAGTGATATTATACTTGTTAAGAAACAATAATAATAAATTAAATATAAATTTACTATTATTATACTCCACTAATCTCGAACAAATATCCGAATATGCGGTGTGTAAAACTTTTTACCTTATTATAACCATTACAACAACTCTTTAAATAGATTATTATTATAGTGTACTAGGTTCTTTCGCGTATGCTTGTGCTAACGATGGATCAGTACTCTCACTACGCGTTCTGTGGACTGATAATAAAACAGACAACGAAAGACTGATCATTCATAAATGTCGTCTACCGAAGGGAGAACATACGAAAATAGGTAGCTAAGCGCGCACTATATTATCTGTGGCAAGCATGGTCTAAGGCCGAGGTTAAACGAAGAATGATTACAGAGACATTTTATTAAAAAGAGCTTCAGCAACAGTAATTCTGATCCACTATGGAAGGCGAAAAACCAATGGGATGTTAAACTTTCCTTTATTAATGTTGTGCCTAGACTGTTGTGAATGTGAACAAAATATTCACTGGTTGCCACTGCAGGATGGAAAACAGCTTAACAACATTAAACTGCAAGCTGTCTTGTAAATTGCGATCGTATGTAGAGGGCATATGGTAGATAATGATTTGAATGAAAGAATATGTCTGGAGACTAACCGTCTCAGTGCAACAGGATCAAATATGTAAAATAGTTCCACTCTTTGACATCTCTGAGTTAAGCAGAGCTCGTAATTTATTGGGACTCGTCAGTAAGCACATCTAAGAACTTAGAACTTTCTAAGCTGTTTATTATTTACTGTTGCTGTACTAGGTTAACAGTTGGTGAGATATTTTCGACACTTAAGTACTGGACGAGCTATCATTTTGAAATTTAAATGTAGTCAGATGTTCAAATGTGTGTGAATTCCTAAGGGACCAGACTGCTGAGATCATCGGTCCCTGGACTAACACGCTACTTAAAAACTTCAACTAACTTATAATAAGAACAACACACACACCGGTGCCCGAGGAAGGACTCGAACCTCCGGCGGGAGGGGCCACGCAATCCGTGACAGGGCGCAAGAGACCACGCGGCCACTCCGCGCGGCCACTCTGCGCGGCTGAAGTGCAGTCCAGTTTTGCAAAAATAATGAGTTATTTTTTCAAAGAAGAGATTATTATCGTAAAGCAAGAACAGTAATGGGCCAGTGATCAAAACTTGTGCAGCTAACATTGCAATTTCTGCCCCAATAGATGCCGTGATATCCGTCTTTGTGTTACTCGAACAGCCTAGGTAACTTTCTGCATTCTGTTTCCTAAATATAAATCACGCGTACACTGACCTACGTTTTCCATAAAAATTCAACTCATATAATAGTATATTATGAATGACACAACAATCAAATGCTTTCGATGTGTAACACAAGTTCCAAGCCGGTGATATTTTATCCTTTGGATGTTATATGTGCTCTGCAAATGTACAAATAGCTGATTCAGTACAGTGGCCCTTTTGAAATACAAACTGTGATTGGTTAAGTAACCTATCACTGCGTAGGTGGGTTACAACCCTTGTGTTGTAGAAAATTTTGTAAGAAGTGACACTGCGCGGTAGATATTGACATCTGTGGAGTCGTTCGTCTTATACAGAGGTCTAACAATGGAATATTTCAATCCGTCAGCGAAAACACCCTGATTCAATGGTGCATTATGTAAGTGATTCAGAACATTACATTTTACACGTTACACACTGCGTGTCCCCTCTCCCAGTGATGATCCAGATCACCTTCCGATCTAACTTTTGTGCAAACGTAATATTGCGACGGATGTCCATCGACCCGGAAACTTGAATTCGTGCGTCTGTTTGGGGGCCGCCGCACTTTGGGGATTGATCGGCAGTCTGTTTGTCAGCTCTGTGGCAGACACGCGGCACACGGCTGTGGCGGGGTGCTTCTGTCGGTCCTGTGACTTGGTGCAAGTGAGAACTTCCCATTCATCGCGGAAACAGCATTGCGCGTCTCGGGCATAATGGGGTATAGTCTTTGATCTGCAGGTTTTACACTGTGAATTGCGCATGACTCGTCTGGGTTATCGGTTTGATAAGATGCTACAGAACATTATGGCCACCGACCTATTATCAATATAGACCCGTCCAGGCGATAGCAATGGCGCCTAGCGAGGAATGACTGCTAGTAGACACATGCACGGTGCATGTACACTCATGCTCATAGATTAAGGATAATTGCAGAATGTGGTGCCACACAACGTGGCACTACACAAAACTGGCGCTAATAGCATAGGCGCACAGGGAAAACACACACGACACGGATCTGTAAGTCTACAGTATTGGTGATAAGTTGAGAAAGCCGTCCCGAAACAAATATGCTATGAAACGCCTGCGCATGTACTCCGACATCAATATGGGATTTGATCACCATGCTCACACCGAGCGAGGTGGCGCAGTGGTTAGCACACTGGACTCGCATTCGGGAGGACGACGGTTCAATCCCGTCTCCAGGCATCCTGATTAAGGTTTTCCGTGATTTCCCTAAATCGTTTCAGGCAAATGCCGGGATAGTTCCTTTGAAAGGGCACGGCAGATTTCCTTCCCAATCCTTCCCTAACCCGAGCTTGCGCTCTGTCTCTAATGAACTCGTTGTCGACGGGACGTTAAACACTAACAACCACCACCACCATGCTCACGTACACAGGCCGCACAACGTGTTGGCATACTCTGGATCAGGCGGTCGAGCAGCTGCTGGGGTGTAGCCTTCAATTCTTGCACCAGTGCCTGTCGGAGCTCCTGAAGTGTCGTAGGGGTTTGAAGACGTGCAGCGTCCCAGACGTGCTCGATGAAGTTTAGGTCTGGAAAACAGGCAGGCCACTCCATTCGCCTGTCTTCAGTTTCAAGGTACTCCCAACGATGGCAGCTAGCTGGGGCCGTGCGTTATATCAGGAGGAAGGCCAACAAAGTGGTGCAAAATGACGTCCCGATACACCTGACCTGTTACAGTTCCTCTGTCAATTACATGCAGGGTGTAGGTGCACCAATTATAATCCTATCCCACACCATCAAACCACGACTTCCATACAGGTCCCTTTCAAGGACATTAAGGGGTTGGTATCCCCCCCCATGAACCATGGACCTTGCCGTTGGTGGGCAGGCTTGCGTGCCTCAGCGATACAGATAGCCGTACCGTAGGTGCAACCACAACGGAGGGGTATCTGTTGAGAGGACAGACAAACGTGTGGTTCCTGAAGAGGGACAGCATCCTTTTCAGTAGTTGCAAGGGCAACAGTCTGGATGATTGACTGATCTGGTCTTGCAACAATAACCAAAGCGGCCTTGCTGTGCTGGTACTGCGAACGGCTGAAAGCAAGGGGAAACTACAGCCGTAATTTTTCCCGAGGGCATGCAGCTTTACTGTATGATTAAATGATGATGGCGTCCTCTTGGGTAAATAGTCACCCATTCGGAACTCCGGGCGGGGACTACTCAAGAGGACGTCGTTATCAGGAGAAAGAAAACTGGCGTTCTACGGATCGGAGCGTGGAATGTCAGATCCCTTAATTGGGCAGGTAGGTTAGAAAATTTAAAAAGGGAAATGGATAGGTTGAAGTTAGATATAGTGGGAATTAGTGAAGTTCGGTGGCAAGAGGAACGAGACTTCTGGTCAGGTGACTACAGGGTTATAAACACAAAATCAAATAGGGGTAATGCAGGAGTAGGTTTAATAATGAATAGGAAAATAGGAATGCGGGTAAGCTACTACAAACAGCATAGTGAACGCATTATTGTGGCCAAGATAGATATGAAGCCCACACCCACTACAATAGTACAAGTTTATATGCCAACTAGCTCTGCAGATGACGAAGAAATTGAAGAAATGTATGATGAAATAAAAGAAATTATTCAGATTGTGAAGGGAGACGAAAATTTAATAGTCATGGGTGACTGGAATTCGAGTGTAGGAAAAGGGAGAGAAGAAAACATAGTAGGTGAATATGGATTGGGGTTAAGAAATGAAAGAGGAAGCCGCCTGGTAGAATTTTGCACAGAGCACAACGTAATCATAACTAACACTTGGTTCAAGAATCATGAAAGAAGGTTGTATAGCCGGCCGAAGTGGCCGTGCGATTAAAGGCTCTGCAGTCTGGAACTGCAAGACCGCTACGGTCGCAGGTTCGAATCCTGCCTCGGGCATGGATGTTTGTGATGTTGTTAGGTTGGTTAGGTTTAACTAGTTCTACGTTCTAGGGGACTAATGACATCAGAAGTTGAGTCCCATAGTGCTCAGAGCCATTTGAACCATTTGAAGGTTGTATACATGGAAGAACCCTGGAGATACTAAAAGGTATCAGATAGATTATATAATGGTAAGACAGAGATTTGGGAACCAGGTTTTAAATTGTAAGACATTTCCAGGGGCACATGTGGACTCTGACCACAATCTATTGGTTATGACCTGTAGATTAAAACTGAAGAAACTGCAAAAAGGTGGGAATTTAAGGAGATTGGACCTAGATAAACTGAAAGAACCAGAGGTTGTACAGAGTTTCAGGGAGAGCATAAGGGAGCAATTGACAGGAATGGGGGAAAGAAATACAGTAGAAGAAGAATGGGTAGCTTTGAGGAATGAAGTAGCGAAGGCAGCAGAGGATCAAGTAGGTAAAAAGACGAGGGCTAGTAGAAATCCTTGGGTAACAAAAGAAATATTGAATTTAATTGATGAAAGAAGAAAATATAAAAATGCAGTAAATGAAGCAGGCAAAAAGGAATACAAACGTCTCAAAAATGAGATCGACAGGAAGTGCAAAATGGCTAAGCAGGGATGGTTAGAGGACAAATGTAAGGATGTAGAGGCCTATCTCACTAGGAGTAAGATAGATACTGCCTACAGGAAAATTAAAGAGACCTTTGGAGATAAGAGAACGACTTGTATCAATATGAAGAGCTCAGATGGAAACCCAGTTCTAAGCAAAGAAGGGAAAGCAGAAAGGTGGAAGGAGTATATAGAGGGTCTATACAAGGGCGATGTACTTGAGGACAATATTATGGAAATGGAAGAGGATGTAGATGAAGATGAAATGGGAGATACGATACTGCGTGAAGAGTTTGACAGAGCACTGAAAGACCTGAGTCGAAACAAGGCCCCCGGAGTAGACAACATTCCATTGGAACTACTGACGGCCTTGGGAGAGCCAGTCCTGAAAAACTCTACCATCTGGTGAGCAAGATGTATGAAACAAGCGAAATACCCTCAGACTTCAAGAAGAATATAATAATTCCAATCCCAAAGAAAGCAGGTGTTGACAGATGTGAAAATTACCGAACTATCAGTTTAATAAGTCACAGCTGCAAAATACTAACACGAATTCTTTACAGACGAATGGAAAAACTAGTGGAAGCAGACCTCGGGGAACATCAGTTTGGATTCCGTAGATACACTGGAACACGTGAGGCAATACTGACATTACGACTTATCTTAGAAGAAAGATTAAGGAAAGGCAAACCTACGTTTCTAGTATTTGTAGACTTAGAGAAAGCTTTTGACAACGTTGACTGGAATACTCTCTTTCAAATTCTAAAGGTGGCACGGGTAAAATACAGGGAGCGAAAATCTATTTACAATTTGTACAGAAACCAGATGGCAGTTATAAGAGTCGAGGGACATGAAAGGGAAGCAGTGGTTGGGAAGGGAGTAAGACAGGGTTGTAGCCTCTCCCCGATGTTGTTCAATCTGTATATTGAGCAAGCAGTAAAGGAAACAAAAGAAAAATTCGGAGTAGGTATTAAAATTCATGGAGAAGAAATAAAAACTTTGAGGTTCGCCGATGACATTGTAATTCTGTCAGAGACAGCAAAGGAGTTGGAAGAGCAGTTGAATGGAATGGACAGTGTCTTGAAAGGAGAATATAAGATGAACATCAACAAAAGCAAAACAAGGATAATGGAATGTAGTCTAATTAAGTCGGGTGATGCTGAGGGAATTAGATTGGACAAGAAGAGAATAGAAGCTTTCGAAATGTGGTGCTACAGAAGAATGCTGAAGATAAGGCGGGTAGATCACGTAACTAATGAGGAGGTATTGAATAGGATTGGGGAGAAGAGAAGTTTGTGGCACAACTTGACCAGAAGAAGGGATCGGTTGGTAGGACATGTTCTGAGGCATGAAGGGATCACCAATTTAGTATTGGAGGGCAGCGTGGAGGGTAAAAATCTTAGAGGGAGACCAAGAGATGAATTCACTAAGCAGATTCAGAGGGATGTAGGTTGCAGTAGGTACTGGGAGATGAAAAAGCTTGCACAGGATAGAGTAGCTTGGAGAGCTGCATCAAACCAGTCTCAGGACTGAAGACCACAACAACAACAAGCGGTTGGTATCTGGTTCCTGGTTCACGACAGATGAAAACCCGGCGAGAATCACTGTTCAGACTGTACGTGGACTCGTCCGTGAGCATAACCTGGGACCACCGATCCAATGACCATATACCGAGTTCTTGACACCATGCTTTACGGCCTCTCCTGTGACCAGGGGTCAGTGGAATGCAGCTTGCAGGTCTCTGGACGATTAAACCATGTCTGTTCAGTCGTCTGTGTGTCTGGAGACAACTGTCCCAGCGGCTGTGATAAAGTCCCGAGCAAGGCTATCTGCAGTACTCCATGGCCGTCTGGTCTTCTTGTGGTGTTGTACATTGTGGACGTCACCTACTGTAGCACCTGGACACGTTTCCTATCTGCTGGAATCGTTGCCATAATCTTGAGATCACACTTTGTGGCACACGGAGGGCCCTGCTGTGTTTGACCAGCCTCCAGTCGCCCTAGTATTCTGCCCCTCATAACGTCATCAATATGTATTCTTTGAGCCATTTTGAACAACACACAGTCACCATTAGCACGTCTTAAAACGTCTGCACACTTACTCGCTGCACCGTACTCTGACATGCACCCTCTGCGTACGTGGACTGCTGCCAGCGGCACCGTGTGACGACCGCAGGTCAAATGCACTGCATGGTCATACCCCGAGGTGATTCAAACCCGCAAACCGCCCACCAGAGCGTTGTTTCACCATGTATCAGCATTATCGTTTATTTATGAGCATGAGTGTAGTATCAGTGAGCGAGTTGTCCATGTGTAGATTGGGGAAGGCGCGCAATCTATCAGTCTGACCGAGGGCAGATTGTGATGGCCCCGAAGCACGGCGAGAGGAACACAGCGGCAAGTTACAATTGATGTGCTGGTCCCCCCCAAACTGACCAGATCTCAAGCCTGTTGGACATGTCTGGGATGTGATGAACGTCGCGTCAGATTTCATCGCCCCACTCTTCGCTGAATTAATGGGAATTATGTGACTTGTGTATGCAGATGTGGTGCCATCTCCCTCCTACCAAGGCCTCATTGCTCCCATGCTATGACCCGTCAACGTCGTTATCTGTACCGGTTACTAGATAGGTGGTCGTAACGTTCTGGCTCTTCAGTGTATTACTACAGTGTTTACGGAAAAGGCAAATACCTGGTTACTGAATGGAGAACGTTCATTTATGATGAGTTTAACTGGCTGGTATCCTACATTAGGCTTGCTATTCAGTGTCTGAATTAATGACGTCGCCCTCAGGTGTCGGCATGCTCCGGTCGGCGAAATTGTGATTGGCGTGCATCGTTGTTGTAATTGCAACGGCCTTGCCTTCGCTGTTCTGGAGAAGTTTCGCAGTTGGATCAGAGAAAATTTCTTATAGTGAAAAGAGGCGCTACTACGCGTGCTAGGGAAGCACCATGACCGTAGACGTTACAAATCGACTAGGGACTTAGTGTGGTGGGTGAGGTGCACTATCAACGAGTGCGGAACAAGGTAAGTGTTGTCCGAGTCTGATGCCATGTGTTAGCACGAAGTGCGGCCGACGTCAGTTGTTCTAGCGTTGTTGCACGGTATTGTTGCTATTCCGTTTGTCTGGCCTGAGATTAGTAGTAAACCTGGAGTGGTTATTTCGACCTCATCTGCAAGTTGTAAGACCGTTGTTCGTCTGTTGTGCATCACATACATGATCAATAAAAACCTCATCTGCGAATTTTGTCGACGTAATTGAAAGTGCTTCATTCTTCACTAATGAGCGGTCTTCTTCGAAGCGGTTATACCACTCCTTTATCTGCTTTGTCTGGGTAGTATCCATTGATTTGTCCCCAAACACTTGTTGAATCCTGCGGATTGTTTCAGCTTGAGAACCGCCAAGCTTAAAACAAAATTTGATCCAATAATGTTGTTCCACTTTTTGTGTCATTTTGCCCACAACACAAAATCCGACGACTACTACTCCTAGCGTTCACTTGTCAACAGCTAGCCGGCAGCTGGTTGTTTCCGCAGTCGTGAAAAAAAAAATCTAATATGTGCACTACTTTTGCCTACAAACATCGAGATCAGCCCCCCCCCCCATACCATTGTTTGTTTCAACAATAAAAATTAAGGTCGGATAGATTTTGAACAGTCCCTGTACACTTACAAGTGTAAGAAATTTTCTTGCTTCTATTAGCACCGCCCCCTTAAGTTAGATGTGGTGCACTACCCTTTCTAAGGTTAGTATACTGATTAGTTATCTAGTGTAAGCAGTATTCAGATATATCTAGCTCTCTTAGGCTGGCTTCTTTTAGAAAAATCTGCCCGAAGGAGGGCTAAGCTAACTAAGTGCTGCCGCGGGTGAATTAACTAGTTTGCGCTGTTGATGATTTGGCACGTAAAGGGCATAGAACGTAGCGTTGTAGCGTTAGGGTCGTACTTTGAACACTGGCAGTTTCGTGTTCTGTGTTGTGTCCTTTGCTGATAGGGTGACCAGAGTCCATGAGCTGTTACATGTGGTGAAAATGATATTGCAGAGTGATTGACGTTGACGAGAATAAACTGGATAAAGGATGAGTTATTTAAAGGTGAAAATCTGTTAAAAGGAAAAATCTAGAACTGCTATTAATTCATTAAATTTGAGTGTGTATTATCACATTAGTAAGGTTCAAACTTTAGAGTAACTGTAGAATTTGCGGTGAGTTTTAAAATTTTTGGTAGTAAATGAGAATATGTGGTATTGGAGCTTTTTTTTAATATACAGAAAACCTTTGATATAAAGCTATCTAATCTATTAATGTTAATCTCACATCTTGTCTGTCGTATTTAAAGAGTGTTAACGTTATAAGTGGACTTTGATTCTTGTACTGATCTCAGTTACAGGCGGTCGTCTGTGGCCATTACTGAGGAATTGGTGATGCCTGGCGCCACCTTCCAACCTGGTGGTCCTGCACCCACGACGGAGTTTCCACGGCAGCCTCAGAGATTGCTTTGCCAGCCGCAAATGAAATTTTCAGTTAATGCGATTCAGCTCAACCTCGTCAGTTACTAAAATACCAGCCCTGCACTCCAAATCACTAAAAACGCGGCCCAATAATTAGCGAATTATCAGTAAATTTCCATCGCTCTTTCAAACAGAACGCGCAGGAAGGGAAGCTACTCGCAAGCAGACAGCACGAATTGAGGAAAAACCTCGGAGAGAAACAGTTTGCGTCATTCACACACGATATTTTGCAAATAGTAGATGCGTGTAACCATGTATATTCCAGCCTCAGAGATTTTCGAAAGACAATCGTCGCTGCACCATATATTCAGATTCTAACCAAGGTAGAACCGTACGGAGAATATTCAAACTTATGCAGATCAGTGGAAGAATACTTGGCGAAGAGTACCTGAAGGTTGAAGGGGAACGGTTATCGATGCTAAAGTCTGACCAAAGGTAAGAGTTAGAAGCGCTGTTGAAAGGAATGGGCAACGTACATAGAACAGAATATGACTTAAGGGTGAACGGAGGAATGTCGAGAGTGAAGAAAGGTGAAAGGCCCGAGAAAGCGACTTGCGTAACATCAAAATTATGATCGGCACTGGTAGAGGAACTTAAAGAATTTTCTTACCTAGGATGGCCACAGGAAGGAATACATAATAAGTAGCTGTTAGAGAGGGTGATATCAGACACTGATATAGAACTTAAGGCAGAAGCTCATGAATGTGTACGTCTGGGGCATAGAATTGCGTGCATCATCGGAAATAACTAGACTAAGAGACTGGGAGCGTCTGAATAGTGTTGCTATAGCAGAAATGTTCTGGTGTGTGATTAAAATTCGAAGTAAAGGGTTATCAACAGCAAACACGCTGGTGACATTCTATCTTCAGTGAAAGTGAAGAATAATTACCGGAACTGTTGAATGGAATAAACAGTCTAACGAGTACAGAACATGAACTGACAGTAAATCGAAGAAAGACGAAAGTAATGAGAGGTAGTAAAAATGAAAATAGCGGGAAGTTCAGCATCAGAATTGGTGTCCACGACGTAGATGATTTGAAAGAATTTTGCTAGCTTTGAAGAAAAATAACATATGACACACAGAAGAAAGAGAATGTAAAAAGCAAACTAGACACTCATGACTAAAAAATAATCGATGTCGAAGCTTTTGGCCGCGGCATCCCTGTGTAAAATCTCCACGGTGTTCAGATCGCATCAAAACTGAGTTGAATCTCAAGATTTCGATTATTAATAACATCCTCTTCTTTACTAGAGAAGAAGGTGTTAGTATCCGAGAGCCCGAGCTGTAATTATGATTTTACCTCGTCTGAATGCCGAGAAGATTTTATACAAAAATGGTCTGCTGGTGTCAATAACCGGCCGTAATGGGCGGAATATATTTCTCAGAATATACGTTTGGATCGCAGCATTATATGGTAGTGAGTCAAGGACTGTGGAAAAACTTAAAAGGAAGAGAACTGAAGTGTTTGAGATGTGGTGCTTTAGAAGGATGCTGAAAATTAGGTGGACTAATAAGAGAAGATTTTCGTCAGAATCGGCGAGCAAAGGAACATGTGGAGAACGCCGTCAAGAAGACGGGACAGGTTGATAGGACATGTGTTAAGTCATCAGGGAATAACTCCCATGTTACTAGCGGGAGCTTTAGAGGTTAAAAATGTATGGGAAGAGAGATGTTGGAGTATAACAAATTCTTGAGGTCGTTTGGTGCAAGTGATACGCAGAGATGAAAAGTTTAGTACATAAGTCATGACGTGTCATAACTAGCCAGTTAGAAAACTGACGAACCAAGAAAAAAGTAAGAGTATCAAAAATAAAATCGACAACGGTAGCACGAGATAAAGAGGTACTAAAACGAATAGGCGAGTAAAGGAGTCTATGGGGGTGGTTACCAAAAGAAGGAACAAGTTAGTGAGCAATCTGATAAAATATCCAGGCGGCAGATAATAATGGAAGTACAGTTTGAAATTCACAACAAGGTGGGTTGTAGAGTATAGATATAGATTTCTGTCGGATGATGATTTTAATATAAGGCGAAATCCATCACTGCAATGACAAGTTTCGGAAATTGGGTATTACTAAGCCTACAACTTTGCTTCTTCCCTTTTGCAGTAGGCAGTAGCGGTAAGTGGTGGCGCAGTTGGTAGGTCGTAAATGTCATAAAATAAGCTTAGGCATTTGTAAGTATAACGAAATCAAAGTATTACTCGATTTGTGATCGAATATGTCAACTAACGAGCGCTATTCCCGTCATTTGTGTGAAGTTTTAATCTTCTGCTTTAACATGACGAATTCTGCGTCGGAGGGTCATAACATGATGGTTAAAACCTATGGTGAGGCAACTGTTAGTGAAGAAACATGCAGAGAATGGTTTCAACGCTACAAGAACGGTGATTTTGATGTCGAGGACCGGCATGGAAGCGGAAGAGATAAGGTTTTCGAAGTTACTAAAACGGACGGAAATAGTCGCAGGGCCGGATGGAGTGACCGAGCGGTTCTAGGCGCTACAGTCTGGAATTGCGAGACCGCTGCGGTCGCAGGTTCGAATCCTGCCTCGGGCATGGATGTGTGTGATGTCCCTAGGTTGGTTAGGTTTAAGTAGTTCTAAGTTCTAGGGGACAGATGACCTCATAAGTTGAGTCCCATAGTGCTCAGAGGCATTTGAACCATTTTTGAATAATCACAGGGCCCCGTTGTCGAAAGCAATTAACGCGTTTGAGCCGAGCACTGAGAGACAAACGGTCAGAATACAGCGATAGACATGAAAAGGTGATCTGTCACAAAATCTGTCAAAATATACTTGGAAATGTTGAAATGGGAAGCTAGCCCACTTGCCGCATTCTTCAAACATTTCTCCCTCTGACTACCACCTTTACCGATCTGACCTGCACTTCCGGCCGTATGAACAAGTGCAAATTTGGATCGCTTCATGAATCTCCTCAAAAGAAGCGCAATTCTTCTGCCGCGGGATTCGTGTGCTGCCCGAAAGATGGGAGAAAGTAATTGCCAGCGATGGCCAGTATTTTGAATCGTTAACCAGGCGGCTAGGACACGTCCACCGCGGCGCTCGGGGGCCACAGCACAGTTGCGACACCAGAGGATGGACTTGAGAGAGCCCGAAACCGGTCGTGATGATAAAAATGGTTCAAATGGCTCTGAGCACTATGGGACTTAACAGCTCTGGTCATCAGTCCCCTAGAACTTAGAACTACTTAAACCTAGCTAACCTAAAGACAGCACACAACACCCAGTCATCACGAGGCAGAGAAAATCCCTGACCCCGCGGGGAATCGAACCCGGAAACCCGGGCGTGGGAAGCGAGAACGCTACCGCACGACCACGAGCTGCGGACGTCGTGATGATAAAGGAAATTTACAACTGAAGCGGTATTTTCAGCCTCTGGTGTAATGCTCGGTTGCGGATGTTCTTCCAACAGGATTGTTTGGTCAATCACTAAGTTTTGAAGGAAACATAAACGAGGATTATAGTTTAACGCCCTGCTGACGCCGATGTTATTAGAGACACAACACAACCTTCGGTTAAGAAAGGAAAGGAAAAAAATAAAGAACAGTTAGTAAAACCATGGAAAACCTAAACCAGGATGCCGGGACTCGGATTTGAAACACTGTCGTCCCGAATCAGAGTTCAGTGGCATAGATCAATTGATTAAATGATTTGCAGGTGCTGTTTAAACGAAGACGCAACATAAGAATATCGGATATGATGAGGTTGGTTGCTCGGTCGATTCTGAACCAGCCGCACGTTTTTGTGGCACTCGTGGAGAGTTAGGAATACGGCATACTCGGAAGGGCTAACTGAAACCCGCACGTATAGCTGTGGACCTGCTGGGAATCTTGGGATATTGCCTGCAGGTGGTGCTGTCCGCTGTGAGGTAACGGGGCAGCGGTCGGGTGTTGTGGCCATTTAGCAGTGGCACAGGCCGCGGCGGCAGTAGCAGGAGCGGATCTCCGGAAATACGGCGGCACTAAAGGCAACAGGCGGGATGGCCGGTTTAGAACTCTGTGGGACGTGCAGTCCGCGCCGCGGCGCAATGGTCACGGCTGACCGTAGAATTCCCCCCTCCCGGTCTCTCCGCTGCCCTGCCAGCGTAGCTGCGGGGACATTCCGAGAAAATTAAAAAGGCTATGAGGTGCACTCCGGTGAGGAGCGACCTCCACGTGGCGAAGTAAAACTCACCAGCGGTTAATAAAATGACAAAATGAGACTATATATAAATAACTTAAAGGCGTAAAGTCTGATATCACAGCTCAGTGATAAAATTCCAGAGTGTCTTGTAGCAGGTTGTACTGCTCCATGCAAACAAGGGGCGACCTACGAAGACTGTGAAATGAGGGAGGGGGTAGGGGGAAGCGAGGAGAGGAACGACGCTCCAGAACTAGATGGATATTGCATCTTCGTACGAACAAGTGATGGGAAATAGCACGAGAGGAAAACCACAATATCCCAAACAATATTTCAAATGAAAATTGAAATCTTTAGGCAGGAAGTCGATACACAAATACGAATAATACGTATCCTACCAAGAGGTGGCCTGAATTAAATAAGTATAGAAGCCTCATAATGCTCTTCTCGCATCGTATGTGTATGAGAAAGTGCTTCGAAAAATATATTCTTCGTCAGGAATGTAAGTGACTTCAAGTACGACGATCTCTTACGTAATCACTAAATTCAGCGTGGACTTCAGTGCGATACGCCTATTATAATTTCAGCAAATAAACTTTGTCTCAAAACCTGGCTGAAAATTGAAATACATTCTGGTCGTAAGTGAAGTATGCTAGCAGCGAGACACAATCAATTATTTCTCTGTGCTATAGCAATAGAAGTGCTACGATTGCTAAACATGGGCTTCCGAAGTTACTTCACCAAAGAAGACAAAGTACATACTCCAGAATTAGAAAAAAATGGCTCTGAGCACTATGGGACTCAACTTCTGAGGTCATTAGTCCCCTAGAACTTAGAACTAGTTAAACCTAACTAACCTAAGGACATCACACACATCCACGCCCGAGGCAGGATTCGAACCTGCGACCAGAATTAGAATCAAGAACAGATGCCAACATGAGTAACTTAGAAGTAGATATCCTTGGAGTAGTGAAGCAACTTAAATCCCTTTACAAAAGGAAATTTTCCGGTCCAGAGTGTGTACCAATTAGGTTCCTTTCAGAGTATGCTGATACAATAGCTCCACATTTAAAAATCATGTATAACCGCTCGCTTGACGAAAGATTCGTATCCAAAGAAGGAAACTTCCTTAGGTCACACCAATATTCAGGAAAGGCAATAGGACTAATTCGTTAATTTACAGTTCAGGGGGTCGGAGAGTGGAGTGTATAATATTTGCAGACTACATGGTTATGATGGCAGAGAGTGCAAGAGAGATAGAACCAATGTTAGATGATCTTAACACAAAATTAGAAGAATGTGGAATGAAGATTAACAAGAAGAAACCGAAAAGCATGGTAATTGAAGGAAAGGGGAGAAAATGCCGTATGAAAATAGGGGGGAGAGGAAATAGAGCAAGTGAATAACTTCAATTGCTTGGGAAGTGTAATAATGGATGATATGTATTGCTCAACAGAAATTAGGAAAAGAATTGCAATGGCAAAAGAAGAGCAGAAGAGGAAACAGAAATTACTTTATGGACCACTACAGCCGGCCGCGGTGGTCTAGCGGTTCTAGGCGCTCAGTCCGGAACCGCGAGACTGCTACGGTCGCAGGTTCGAATCCTGCCTTGGGTATGGATGTGTGTGATGTCCTTAGGTTAGTTAGGTTTAAGTAGTTCTAAGTTCTAGGGGACTGATGACCACAGATGTTAGGTCCCATAGTGCTCAAAGCCATTTGAACCATTTTTTTTGGACTACTAAACAAAGAACTGAGGAAAAAAATTGCCAAAAGTTACATCTGGAGCGTTGCACTATATGGTGCGGAGACCTAGGCATTGATAAAGGAAGACGAAAGAAAATTGGAGGCACTAGAGAAGTGGATATGGAGAAGAATGGAAAAAGTGAAATTGGAAGACCGGGTAAGGAATAAAGAAGTATTAAGAAGAGTTGGAGAAGAAAGAAACATGCTGAAAGTCATCAGAAAGAGAAAACGGATCTGGATTGGACATTGTTTGAGGAGGGACTGTTTATTGAAGGAGGGAATAACAGGAATGGTGGAGGGAAAAAAGGGGAAGAGTAAAAAGAAGATATCAAATGCTGGACAATATCAAAGGAGGCAAATATTCAGATATGAAAAGACTGGCTATGGACAGACAAAAGTGGAAGAGGCTTAACCCATGACAAGACTTGCCGTGAGGCAGAATACCATACTACTAATACTATCATTAACGTTGGTATGCAGGAGGAATTTGGAACATATGTTGTGTTCGAACATTATGGATTACCTTGAAGGGAACGGCCTATTGACACATAGTCCAACAAGGATTTAGAAAACATCGTTCTTGTGAAACTCCATTAGCTCTTGACTCTCACATTGTGTTGAGTGCTATCGACAAGGGATTCCTAATTGATTCGTTCTTCCTAGATTTCCAGAAGCCCTTTGACACGGTGCCTCACAAGAGGCGTGTAATCAGACTGCATGCTTATGAAATATCGTCTCAGTTATGCAACTGGATTCGTGACTTTCGGTCAGAGAAGTCATCATTTCGTAGTAACTGACGGAAAGTCGGTAAGTAAGCCAAGAGATTTCTGGCGTTCCCAAAGGTACTGTTACAGACCCCTGCATTTCCTTATATGTATAAACGATTTAGGAGACAATCTGAGCAGTTGTGTTTGCCTCTTTGCAGATGACGCTGTCTTTTATCGTGTAGTAAAGTCATCATTCGATCAAAACCAACTGCAAAACTGTTTATGTAAGATATCTGGAAGATGTGAAAAGTGACCATAATAAAGAAAAGTGTGAGGTGCTAAAAGGAATCCGTTAAACTTCGGTTACATGATAAATCCGTCTAATCTAAAGCCCTAAAATTAAACTAAATATCTAGGAGTTACGATTACGAAGAACTTAAATATGAACTAAAGCATAGAAAATGTGGGTAAGGAGAACCAAAGACTGCCTTTTATTGTCAGAACACTTAGAAGATGCAACAGATCTACTAAAGAGACTGCCTACGTTACGCTTGTGCGTCCTCTTATGGAGCACAGCCGTGCAGTGTAGGATCCTGATCATATAGGATTACAGAAGTACATCGAGAAAGTTTAAAAAAGGGCAGCATATTTTGTGTTATCGCGAAGTAGGGGAGAGAGCGTCACAGACGTGATACAGGATTTGGTGTGGACATCATGAAAACAAAGGCATTTCTCCTTGCGACGGAATCTTCTTACGGAATTTCTCCCGCCAACATTCTTCTCCGAATGCGAAAATATTTTGTTGGCGCCCAGCTACACAGGGAGAAACTATCATCATCATAAAATAAAGGAAATCAGAGGTCGTGTGGAAATGTGTAGGTGTTCGTTTTCTCCAATCGTTGTTCGAGAGTGGAATAACACAGAATTATTTTGATGGTAGTTCGATGAACCCTCTGCCAGGAACTTAAGTGTGATATGCACAGTAGCCATGTAGATTTATGTTCATACACTGGACTTTCTGTCATTAAATTATGATCTCTCCTTCTGGGAGAGATATCTTGCGGTTTAATGCTCGACGTGACCAAAATCCGTGTTTTGCTTTGTCCCAATTTTAGCGTTATTGACAGCCGAGCCCATTCTAATGCCTAAAGTTGATGTCATCCGCCAGGGACCGTAGATCTAAAGCACACTACAACGCCATCTGACATGTGGGATATAGTCGTCGAGAAAATTTGGAAATTTGTGGTAAGTTACTATGGGACCAAACTGCTGAGGTCATCGGTCCCTAGGCTTACGTACTGCTTAATCTAACTTTAACATACGCCAAGGACAGCAACACACACACACACAGACACACACACACACACACACACACACACACTTATGCCCGAGGGAGGACTCGAAACTCCGACGGGGGGAGCCGTGCGAACGTGCGGTTATAAGGTGCGACACGAGGTCGTGTAGGAGGCATGTTACCGTTATGGAAACTTGAATCTTTGTCCAATGCTGAATAAATCGCTAAAATAATTATTTACTTTGCTGTTCAGAAGTGATTTATTATCTGATGATGGACAGACCTCGATACGCGACAATAAATCACTTCTGAATAGTTATTTTAGCAGTCTATTCAGCAGTGGACGAAGATTCAAGTACGTATTGAGTTTTTGATGTTGTTGATAACCATGGTGATGAGGAAGAAAGGAGAGTGTGAAACCCACTGCTCACACAGCAGTTAGAGGAGCACCAAGACGTCCACTGAATGTAGCGCCAACAACGGCGTCACAGGCAGATCTAGTATACGAAGAGTTTCTTAGAGACGTAAGAAGACGGTTTTGTCCACTTCAGAGACCATCTAGGCATTCACCGCAAGTGGTTTATAGAAACTGCAGAAAACGTGAATCTGATTGATCGATTGAGCGCTTGAGCCCCTCACCTCATGATTGTAGACCGAGTGCTACAGCTGACGCCTAGTACCGAGATCAAGAATTTCGTCACCATGTATTCACTAGCAGACTCCAAATCGAGGAGCATTACAAGACGGACCGTTACCGATTTCAGCTACAGAAGCGAAAAGCAAAGTTGTTCCCAGCAACTACTTATTTATCTACGCAAATAACAATATAGCCTCGCCAGCATTCCCCTATTTCTAATTATGGTAACATCGATGTGTCTTATGTTCTCCAATAACTCTTGGTTAACTCATTTGAAATGTCTTGGAAGTTTTTCTTTCGCCACTTCTGCAACTGTTAAATTTTCATCCCTCTCTCCACTATCCGCTACTCTTATTTGCTTCTTCTTGTATTTATAATCTCTCGCCTTTTCGTTCTTTTCATCTAGATAAGCTACCTAATATTTCGCCACACCATAAATTTCAGCAGTGGAATAGTATCATTTGGCGTAAGTTGGCAGAATCATAAATACGTAATAGTGTTGTCGTCACTTGATGTTTGTTGAAAAATGTTCAAATGTGTGTGAATTTCTAAGGGGTCATACTGAAGAACAACATAGCCATGCCCTAGGGAGGACTTGAACCTCCGGTGGGGAGAGGGGGGGGGAGACAGCGCACTCCGTGACATGGCACCCTAGACCACGCGGCAATGTTTGTCCAGTCGTTATACCCAGCTAAGTAAATGACGAATGTAGTGTTGGAGAAACTATCTACTTGTCCGTAAGGGAGCTGCAGAACCGGTAGCATAAGGTCAGGCAAGATGTAACGATAGTGGTTTGAAAGTTGCTGTAGGCACAGACTTGTGTCAGTGCAAGAGGACACGTCTGTACGTTTAGAAGCTTGAATATGTTGTTCAAGTTCCTGATATGGCAGGATTTCTCTGCACATGTTGATACCTGGGCTTACTGGCGTTGGTTATAATTAATGACAGTTTATTTTTAGTGATTTATTTAACCGTGTATGATGAGGGTAATAAGGCACTCTTATACCTAACCATGCGATTGACACATTTTGAATTATATTCATTGCAGTAAGCGTAAGTCAGTATAGTATAAAACATTTAATGGTTACTACAATGCATAAAGAGAAAAGTTTGAAGCTATGAGGGCTAGCAACAATAGACGTGAAAGAAAACCTGGAAGACAGAGAGAGAGAGAGTGAGAAGAACGCTATAAAATTGTGCTAATGAAGACAGGGTAAAAAAAGTGACGTTACTCACTGAGAAATGGAAACCAAGCATTGTAAATATGGATAAATGTGGGATAATTTGCTTTACTGTTTGACGGAGGGATAATTTTTGGGGAAACGATTGAGAGCGACAGAAGGTACTGTTTCAGCTTCTTCTTAAAAGCAACAAGGCATTTAATTGTGCGCAGAGTGCAGGTTGGCAACGATAGAGTTCTCAAATGTTTTTGTGTCGTGGATGGGTACAGATGGGACACTAGATAAGTGAGACCTTGTTTGAAGGGGTGACCGTTAATTACTGTGGTGCATGTGTAATGAGAATACGATGACATAAAAATGACGTGTGACAGTGAAGTGACTTGTCTGGTCGCGATCAACCAAACTGTGCGTACGAAGCGCTGACAGGGTGAAATATACGAATATTGTAGATATAATTCACATAGGCATTCATAGTTAGTTATAACCGCCTGCTGTTCTTACTAACCGTACTGAGCTAGATTCGGTCGCAATAGCTTATATTCGGTAGAACGAGTTACTGCGCAATTTCACTTTTCACATCCGGTGGAAATATTTTCCGAAACTTTTTAAGGGCATAGAAACAAACGGAAGTGTTCCTGCTCATGGCGACAGTATACTTTGCTCAAGTGAGATGTTTATCTAGGGTTACTCCAGGTTCTTCTCTGATGAAGCACCTAAATACGGTCGAGAAGAGTATGAGACACTTTTTCGCAGAATTCAAAACTTACTAATTTCTGATGAGAGGCTAGAATTTGTTGGGACTTCCTCGCCTTTATTTCTCGTCCTACTTTTTGTACCCATCCTACCACTGATGACAGTATACCATTCATATGATTTACTATCAGGAGATTCATTCTCTGATGGAAGGAAAACGTATGCCTATGTTACTTGAAAACCATCAGCGATGACGTAGACATAATGAACTATACTACATCCGAGAGATGGAACACCTCCATGAAGTGGAGCTATTATCTACTTGAAACTTTGAGTCTGCTCCTACGACGAATTCGGGTCGTCAAGTTAGAAGTGTACTGCCAGTGTCACATGAACGTTACTATTCAAATTCGGATACTATGCATTGTTTTAAATAGAAGTTAACTTACAAATGAACAAAATACTCACGCTTTCTTCTGAGGAGGTAGTAAAGGATTTCTTACCTGAAATAAAGAAAAAAACTCAGTTAGTGACACTCTTTCTGTCAACAAATTAATAAGAATAAATCGATGGGAAATATAAAAATAACGTTCACAGGACGCTACTACACTTCAAAGCAATTTAAAAAATGGATTTAAGAGATTCTTGTGTGTTACTCACTATTGAGAGATGTATCCCAGCTCGAATTGCTAAAACCGAATGAAACAATTTTCAGATACGGAATTGTGTGTGGTCTACCAGCTATGACGATGGTTTACCTGTAAAACTCTGCGTCTGTGTGTAATTGATATTTGAAAGTTAAAAAAAATGGTTCAAATGGCTCTGAGCACTATGGGACTTAACTTCTGATGTCAACAGTCCCCTAGAACTAAGAACTACTTAAACCTAACGACATCAAACACATCCATGCCCGAGGCAGGATGCGAACCTGCGACCGTAGCGGTCGCGCGGTTCCAGAGTGTAGCGCCTAGAACCGCTCGGCCACTCCGGCCGGCTGAAAGTTAAAAAATCCGAAGATTATTTATACACAGATCGCTATAGAATCAGGACCGTAAACAAGGGATTATATGGTATAAAGCTAAACATTTGCTTGGATCAATGTACGTTGACACATGCAATAGTTACATACATGCATTGCTCAGATTTTATTGCATCCGTAGACAATATCCATTGTATGTATCAAGTCAAACTTGTACCACAAATATTTATACATGTAGCTAGTAACTAGCAAATCATAATTAAATACATCAATGTGCTAGGCCTACAGTGTATTATATTTTAATATTTCTGAGATCATTTATGCTGTTTTGATTTGTAGTCCTATATGGTCTGAGAGATGTTTTCTCCGTCTTTTACTAATGATTTTGCAGTTTATGTAAGCTACATCTCATTTTGCACAAAGTATTTTAATATAGTTTGTCTTACTCAGTAGCGCACATAAAATCACTGATACCACAGAAACAGTTATGTATTAAAATTATTTAAAGAGATTTTCAATTTCTTTTATTCTTTATCTCTCTCAAGTTTGCAGGTCTAGCCGTCTTGCAATCGTTGTCATATTGTTTGCTGTTTTGCAATACAGCACTTCAGATTTATTTTGCAAAGATTAAAAGTTTATTCAACTTGAGGTTTAAGGTCAAAAGAATTCTGCAAACTGTTTCCTTTCTTAAAGAAAATTTGATGGTTGAATGTTACGCTTGTCTGTAAAACACAGTTTATATATTGTTAAACAGGTTGTGTGAAAAGAAAGTTATAATGGTGGGTCCTCCCTTCGACGTATCCTTAATTCCAGTAAGTACCACGTATCACCGGGTAAATCGGATCCGCATTAACACATTAGAAAAATCTACTAAATTTCGCTGCCATACGATAATTACAGTCCACATTGGACCTAAGTGAGTAGCTGCACTAACCACCCAGTACTTTGTCTTCCCTTTCTATAAAATTTGCCTAAATGTTCGTCCAGCACACAAATACTAAGTCAACATTCTCGAATAAACTAAAGACAACTGTTTCATTTGCAGTTGTCTGAAGGTCTTTAGTTCCCAGATCATTGAAAGAAAGTAACAGTTTCCCAAAAAAAATTCGGGACTAATGGTAAATGCTATACTAGCACATTGTGTCATTGTAACGTATTTGTGAGATGAGTCTGTAGCCTGACATCTCTGGCAGATTACACTTGCAATCCACATAAACATTTGCGTTTTGTGTTTATCAAACAGCGCAAGTCACATACACTGAAGCGCCAAGGAAACTGGTATAGGTAGGTGTATTTAAATACAGAGATATGTAAACATGCAGAACACGGCGCTGCAGTCGGCGACACCTATATAAGACTACTGTCTGGCGCATTTCTTAGATCGGTTACTGCTGATACAATGGTACGTTATCACGATTTAAATGCATTTGAACATGGTGTTGCAATTGGCCCACGAGTGATGGGACACAGCGTCTCCAAGATAGCGATGAAGTGGGGGATTTTCCGTACCACCAATTCACGAGTGTACCGTGAATATCAGGAATCAGGTAAAATATCAAACCTACGATATCGCTGCTGCCGGAAAAGCATTCACCAAGAACGGGAACAACGACGACTGAAGAGAATCGTTTAACTTGATAGAAGTGCAACCCTTTCGCAAACTGCTGCAGATTTCAGTGCTGGACCATCAACAAGTGACAGTGTGCGAACCATTCAACGGAACATCACCGATATGAGATTTCGGGGCCAAAGGCCCACTCATGTAGCCTTGACAACTGCACGACACAAAAATTCACGCCTCGCCTGGGCCCTTCATCACCGACACTGGACTGTTGATGCCTGGAAACACGTTACCCGGTCGGACGAGTCTGGTTTCAAGTTGTATCGAGTGGATGGAAGTGTACGGGTATGGAGACGACTTCATTAATCCATGGACCCTGCATGTCAGGATGGGACCGTTCGAGCTGGTGGGGACTCTGTAATGACGTGGGGCGTGTACAGTTGAAGTGATATGGAACTCCTAACACGTCTAGATACGGCTCTGCCAGGTGACGCGTACGTAATCGTCCTGTCTGATCACCTGCGTCCATTCATGTACATTGTGCATTCCGATGGACTTGAATTATTCCAGCAGGACAATGCGACACCCAACGCGTCCAGAACTGCTACAGAACGGCTCCAGGAACACCCTTCTGAGTTTAAACACTTCTGCTGGCCACCAAACTCACCAGACATGGGCATTATTGCAACGAGCCGTTCAGAAGAGATCTCCACCTCCTCGTACTCTTACGGATTTATGGACAGCCCTGCAGGATTCATGGTGTCAATTCCCTCCACCACTACTTCAGACATCAGTCTAGTCTGTGCCACGTCGTGTTGCGGCACATCTGCGTGGTCACGGAGGCCCTACACGATATCAGGAAGGTGTATCAGTTTCTTTGGTTCTTCAGTGTTTATAGAGAGCCATCTTGTACTCCCATGTCAGTATAGACTATATGAGAACAAATAATGTGACTGAATATTATGTTTTGTAACTATGAAAGTTACTTAAAGTAATAGTTCTACGTGCCTTGAGGAAGACAGTTTGACAAAGTAAATAGAACTTCTGCAGAGGAACTTTTCGGGATTGCTGTCATGTTACTTCATATTGGTATTCGTCACACTCTGTAACGTCATAAGATGAACGGACCTATTAACGTAAGGTGGATGGTTCTTTATTCGTGTGCATATTTGCTTAATGTTTGCATGTTTATCTTTTCATCACACCTCTTCTTCGATAGAGGTTGCTATAAATAAGCGTCATATTTCTGATTTCAAGA
Organism: Schistocerca piceifrons; assembly: GCF_021461385.2. NCBI lineage: Eukaryota > Metazoa > Arthropoda > Insecta > Orthoptera > Acrididae > Schistocerca > Schistocerca piceifrons. Next base: position 921,785,436 of record NC_060140.1, read on the forward strand.
GAGCACTACTGTGATATCATAACTCTGTATCATTTGCTAGTACAATAATTTGTCCCAATGCGCTCTCAATAAAGAATGGCATTTGGAATGTTCACCTTTCATACGTAATTACACAATAACTCCATTTAGAGTTTCAAGTAAAGCAAATGATGTATTTCACTTCATTTACAGATTAAGGGGAGTTGGAATGCCGGAAAATGGAAAAAATTCACATTTTCAGTTTTTAACCTTATAACTTAATTTGAAATTTTCTGCTTAAAATGGTGCAAAATTTGTTAAGAAATTCCAATTGGAAGTATTTTTATTTAATTTTTCAAAATTACATGTGCGCCCAGCAAAGTTACCCATCTTGTGATTTGTACACATTTAAATCTTCGCATTTCCGAAAACATTACATATAGAAGGCTGTGGATTTCACTCTTCAGTTGTAGAATCTTTGATCCTTCCATAGGTACCATTGTTTTTACGACTAGCTGTGTTTATTGTTCAGTTTTTGATCTGTGAGTGTTTGTTTTGAGCCTCGAGTTTAGTTTGTCGCTCATTTGGAGTTTGTTATCTGTCTTGTTTTGACTTTCAGTGGTGAGTGCGTAGTTTCTACGATGCCTAGGAGTGCATCATTATTTAAAAAGCGAAAGTTTCGCGGTAATAGATTTACAAATAACGTTTGTTCAAGTGATTCTGCTTCAGCACCTGTTGATGCTGGTGAAAGTTCTGACGTTTGTACAGCTGAGATGTGTGAAGGAGACACGCCCACCAGTGCATCAAAAAAGAAGTTATCAAACTGTGCAAGTGAAATTACAGATGAAGCTTCTAATGAACAATATGTTTTAGTCGACTTTCCTGTTTTTACTGAGTTTATGAAGAAATGTTTGTGTTGTAATCTTTGTGGAGGTTCTTTTGATATGAACATAACAAAATCTATAGGACTTTCCTGCAAAATTGCTATAGTTTGTGCCAGTTGTGAAAATGAGACCTGTTTTTGGAGCTCTAAAACATGCAGTAGCAATTTGTTTGAGAGTAATATCAGGCTAATGTATGCAATGAGAGCAATTGGTAAAGGACATACTGCTGCTCAAACATTTTGTGCCATAATGAATCTTCCACCTCCACCTGCTAAAATTGACAATTACACTGAAGTGATAGGAGATGCTGTTCAGTCTGTAGCAGATTTATCAATGAAAGCTGCTGCCAGTGAAGCAAAATATATAAATGAAGGAAACCCAGATATCCCTGTTGCTTTTGATGGAACCTGGCAGAAAAGGGGTCACACATCCAAAAATGCTGTTGCTACTGTTACTAGTGTGGACAGCGGTAAAGTTTTGGACTATGAAGTGCTCACTAAACATTGTTACCATTGTGCATCTGGTAAGATAGAAGCAGCTCACATATGTAGCAAGAATTATGAAGGTACGAGTGGAGGCATGGAGGCTGCCGCTGCTGTGAAAATGTTTAGCAGATCAGAAAAAGAACGGGGAGTATTTTACACAAAATTCCTTGGAGATGGGGACTCCAAGGCATACAAAAGTGTTACAGAATCCATGCCATATGTCAATAAGACAATAACTAAACTAGAATGTGTCGGTCATGTTCAGAAACGAATGGGCACTCGTCTAAGGAAACTGAAACAGAATCTGAAGGACAAAATTTTGTCAGATGGTAAAACCATTAGAGGTCGCCTGTCAGATAAAATTATAAATGAATTACAACAATACTATGGTATGGCAATAAGAAATAATGCAAATAATTTGCAGGAAATGAGACAAGCTGTATGGGCCACATATTTACATCGATCATCAACTGATGATAATCCTCAACATTTTGCTTGTCCAGATGGTCCTCAGTCATGGTGCAATTATAGAAAATCTCAAGCTACTGGGGATCCTTATCACCATAAAAATTATATTCCATTGGCTGTTATGGAAGTAATTAAACCAATATATAGAGACTTGGGGCATCCTGATCTTCTGCGAAAATGTCTTCATGGTTGTACCCAGAATCAAAACGAGTCGTTCAACAACCTCATTTGGACTCGTGTACCTAAGAATGTATTTGTTGGGATAAAAACATTGAAATGGGGAGTCAGTGATGCTGTTATTTCATTCAATGATGGTCATATGGGTAGGCTAAAGGTCATGGCAAGGCTCGGCATTGCTCCTGGTATCAACACCATCAGAGGTCTTCAGCTTCTGGACAGCGTGCGAGTAAGGAAGGCTCAGTATGCAGCTGAATTTAATACAAAAAAAGCAAGGGCAGCAAGGAGAAGAAAGCTTCTAGGTGAAGAAGAAGAACTAGAAGATGACCCTGATTACTCTGCTGGACACTTTTGATAATAGAATAAAAGGTATTTGTGAATTTTCATAATAAATTACTTTAATCGCATTTTCTGGCATTTGACATTTTTAGTGTTACATGTACCTTTATCTCATAAACCACTCAACCAACAACATTCAAATTTTCAGAAATGCTGCAAAACAGTTCAAAGAGGCCACTGAACTAGAATCATGACAAGAACTGGCTTATTCTCTGAACTAGGGAAGTTTATGTTATACTTTTTCCAATAAAAAATGGCTTAATGGTAAAAAATTCATAAATACTATACCAACAAAAAGAAAACATTGGTTCTAGTTCAGTGGGCTCACAATATATGCTGAAAACCTCTGCCAGAATTTCAAAGTTCTGAAGATAATAGTTCCAAAGAAAAAGGTACACAAAGTTAGCAAATTTAACATTGGCGAGATAGGGCATTCCAACTCCCCTTAAGGGAAACGGAAGCCGCGTGCTTTCTACAGTGGCACTAAGGTGTGAGATGAATAAGGTAGGTGCCAAAACAGCCAAGAAATAGTACTGCACACTTAAACATTTTACACCTCAGCTGACAAAATGAAAGTACTAGTAAAAATAGTATGTCGCCATAATAGACAGTTTGTTGAAAGTTGAGAAGCATTATAATACATTATTATTATTTACGAGTGATAGACATTCTAGGAAAGACATAGTTAATATCAGGGCGTTCATCAGTGTTACCACAGAGAAATAAAGATAATTCTCGTTATTTCCGAGATATTAGCCATGAGGGGTTCCGCAACTACGCAAAAACTTAAGATTTATCTTTCATTTTGTCGTCTCCGTTACACATTGACTTCACAATTAACAATAAATTTTAAACATAATTCTTTATTCTACTGTCGCCTCCATGAGTCAAAGATCGCTTGAATTAATTAGAAAAAAATATGGCTGTGAGCACAATGGAACATCTATGGTCATCAGTCCCCTAGAACTTAGAACTACTTAAACCTAACTAACCTAAGGACATCACACAACACCCAGGAATTAATTACAGAAGCATGGCTGTATGTAATCACAGTTTTCCTCCTACGCGTTGTTTGATAGTGGAAGAGGAAGAACATTTATCAGTATTGTAGAATGAGAACCATATGCAGTGCACTGATTTCTGTAGAGGAGGGGTTGTAATTGTTTCCTTTTGCTCATGACTGTATCCGTTCGTTCGTTACTAGTTTCGTTTCTGCTTTTTAAATAACGATGAGTTAATTACCTTCTACTGCCGTCACTGACGTGACTGGTGCCAGATAGGATTGATAGAGGAATTAAAGAAGATCGAAAGGAAAGCAACACGTTTCGTTACGTGTTGCTTTCGTAAGTACGAAAGCGGTACACAGATGATCAATCAACTCCAGTGGCAGATGCTGCAAATAAAGTGTTCTGCCTCAGGGTTTGAGTTACTGTTCAAGTTCCGAGAGCATGTGTTCCTAAAAGAGTCAACAAGCACGTTGATTCCTGGTACGTATATCTCACGAAAAGACCGTGAAGATAAAATTAGAGAAATTCGTGACCGTACGACAAGCTTACAGCTATCGTTATTCCCGCGAACTATTCGCGACTAGAACAGAAAAAGAGGATGACGGAGGTACGCAGAGTACCCTCAGCTACACACTGCAAGGTGGCTTGAGAGGTATATCGTCGTCATATACTTCCTGCATTTCAGTTTAACTATCGTCGTCATATACCATCTGCATTTCAGTTTAACAAATAAGTCTGAATTGCAGCTATTATCCAGGCGTTTCAAATTTCTTAAAGAGACATGAGCTCTTAGACAGTTATATTTGATGTAGTAACAGTTCTGATGTTATTAATTTAATCCACGCTGGTAGCGTTGTTTTCAATATTTTCTTAAAGTAACAGCGCGCTCGTGTGAGGATAATTTTTTCAGACGAGGAGGTGATTTTCCCAATTATATTTGAAAAATATGTTACCTAATAATAGTCACTGTCATCTGAAAGTGCACACGCTATAAATTTAATGTTGATTCACTCAATCATTCATCACGTTCTGCAGATCTCACCAGGAAGCAGAATATCCAGGGATGTGCAACAAGTAAAGGTGTAGGTTAAGAAAAGACAAACTGGAAACACTTAGTCAGTACATTGTATTAGCAATCAAATATTACAGTACAGCTCAGTGCTTCGGCTGCTTATGCCAAATAACTTTAAGCAAATAAATGATAGATAAAGCTGCGAATTCGAGAAATGCAGGTGCCACATAATATTAAAAACCTGATGTTCAAGTGGTGGTACCTTAACACTCATTTAATCATATAGGTATTTCTCGAGGAAAGCAGTTACATCTGTAAATATAGAATCTCTTTTAGGATATGGTAACTGATTACATGTATGGTGGCAAAAGTGCGGGGCAGTCAGTTTAGTAACAACCATAAAAATGTTTCTTAAGGGTGATGGTTTTGTTATATGACAATGCGACAACTATAGTGTGAAGGGAAATTAAAAATAAACGAACATTATTCTCTCTCTCTCTCTTCAATAACAATTGCGGAGCGTAGTCAGAATTTAATTTCGATAACTGATGAACCGAGAGAACATTTTGTAAGGAATCTGCGTTTGTCATAGTGATGTTTTATTTGCTGCGATAGAGTTTCTTAAGCTAAGGAGCACTAGGGTGATGAAGACACTACTCATTTAGTAACACATGGATGGAAAACTCATACGCCGAAGAGAGAGGAAGGAAAAGAATGTAATAAGATTAGAAAGGGTACGAGTGGATGTTCTCGACTTAATTGTTTTGATCTGAACGGTGAAGACATTGTGAACTGTGGAGATACTACTACAGTTGTGTAAGCCACACGGATCACAAATTACAGCTTATTTAGGGAAAATAGAATAAGGTAGAGCTCAGATTTGTGTATGATAAACACAGCAAACACGTGGCACAGAATGTCCATTCCTGAGGATGTCTAAGTAAAATTAATATACCGTGTTTCCACACAGCTATGATTACCAACTTCGCTTTCAGATAAATTTTTATCAGTACATGACGCTAACTGTGATATGTATTTCAGATATAAAGGTTCAAGGAAGTGTGAATCTATACGAGAAAGATGCACTTTTTTTAAATTGCAAATAGAAGCTAATCAGTCTGAAAATGTGAATAAGCTGATAAATGCAAATGAATACAATTGAGTCATGACTTCACACAACTTCTTCGTCAGCCACACTCCTAGTCGACGGCTTGAGCAGTCGCTCACTTTGATCCGGCGTAACTTTTATTCTAAACATATATGATTACGGTTATTGCATATCAGTGGTTCTTCAACCCTAAGATATAAGAGGTCTTCCTATATTTCTCGTTTTGTGCTGACTTTCTAATGACCCGTACCACACAGTTCCACTACGCTTCACGATGGCCATGGTCACAAAAGAAAAAAAAAGTACAAATAGAACATAGATCGTGCTTATGTTTCATGACTTTTGAAATCTTAACATTTCTTTCTTTGTTTTCCTTTCTATTGGGCTTTTTCATAATGTAAATGCTGATTTTCTATGTCAGTTATAACTGATAATCATCCGTCGTGTATTTGTTTGATTCTTAGGTATGTTTACGTTTGATATCGGAAAGTATATGCAGTGGTATAAGAATCAACAGGAAATCTCTACTGAAATAAAATATAAGACATTTGTCTGAAAGGAGACATGTGTCTCGCCTGTTCCATCTACATCTACATCCATACTCTGCAAGCCACCTGACGGTGTGTGGCGGAGGGTACCTTGAGTACCTCTATCGGTTTTCCCTTCTTTTCCAGTCTCGCGTTGTTCGTAGAAAGAAGGATTGTCGGTATGCCTCTGTGTGGGCTCTAATCTCTCTGATTTTATCCTCATGGTCTCTTCGCGAGATATAAAGAGGAGGGAGCAATATACTGCTTGACTCCTCGGTGAAGGTATGTTCTCGAAGCTTCAACAAAAGCGCGCACCGAGCTACTGAGCGTCTCTCCTGCAGAGTCTTGCACTGGAGTTTATCTATCATCTCCGTAACGCTTTCGCGATTACCAAATGATCCTGTAACGAAGCGCGCTGCTCTCCGCTGGATCTTCTCTATCTCTTCTATCAACCCTATTTGGTACGGATCCCACACTGCTGAGCAATTTCAAGCAGTGGGCGAACAAGCGTACCGTAACCCATCGCGTATATACCCCCCGTATGTCCATCGGTGAGTAAAACAAAACTATCGTTCAATGAAAAGATTACACTACAGTACGCATTTCACTTCAAAGTGCTCTCAATGAGGAAGAAAGGAAATTAAAAAAAAATTTTCTCTGGAAATGACAATCAACTATTGGAAATATGAAATGAATTAAGGTGATTTAAGTGCCACTCTACGACTATAATTCACTATTACACATGAAAGTCTAACTATCTTCAGTTCTTTACGTAGAAGGTATATGATGTCGCTTCAAAGAATTATTACGCTGCACCGTAATTATCCATGTCTTTAGCAGTCACTTCACAGAATGTGACTACAGCCAGTTTTGGCTCCATATACGTTCTTGTAATATAATTACAAATGTTATTAATTATTATTTAAGAATCCGAAAGTTTATGTGATGGTACACGCAGGTTAGGGCTCTAGCTGGTCACCTTTTCATCAAATTAAAGTGTATTTAATCACTACATGATTACAGATGTTTTGTATCATAGATAATATGATGGATATTTCTTCAGTTATTCTGTAATCTAGATTCACTGGTTACTGCATGTATTGCAGTAAACTAATGAATTTTAAAACAGTTAATCCAAAAATCTCTGCAAATGTACTTTCCGGATTTCCGAATGTTTACAGTAAACTCTTTAGAGGCATAACGGATGTTACCAAATAGAGCAACACGAAGATTACTGAAAGGACGTAAAGATAGCTCCCTTGGCAGGGTGTTTGCTAAAAGTTTTCACTGTGTTCAAAGATGCATTGCATCAGTGAATAACTTCAGTATGTTTTATCGAACTATGCTGACAGCTGTCCGTAACGGCATGATGCCGCTTAATTTTTTTTTTTTTTTTGTCATCAGTCTTATGACTGGTTTGATGCGAACCGCCACAAATTCCTCTCCTGTGCTAACCTCTTCATCTCAGGGTGGCACTTGCAACCTACGTCCTCTATTATTTGCTGGATATATTACAATCTCTGTCTTCCTCTACAGTTTTCTACCTCCACAGCTCCCTCTAGTACCATGGAAGTCATTCCCTCATGTCTCAAAAGATGTCCTGTCATCCTGTCCCTTCTCCTGGTCAGTGTTTTCCACATGTTCCTTTTCTGTCCAATTCTGCACAGAAACTCCTCATTCCTTACCTTATCAGTCCACCTAATTTTCAACAGTCGTCTGTAGTACCACATCTCAAATGCTTCGATTCTCTTCTGTTCCGGTTTCCCCACAGTCCACGTTTCACTACCATACAATGCTGTACTCCAGACGCACATTCTCAGAAATTTCTTCCTCAAATTAAGGCCGATATTTGATATAAGTAGACTTCTCTTGGGCAGGAATTCCATTTTTGCCATTGCTAGTCTGCTTTTGATGTACTCCTTGCTCCGTCCGTCATTGGTTATTTTATTGCCTAGGTAGCGGAATTCCTTAACTTCATCTACTTTCTGACCATCAATTCTGATGTTAAGTTTCTCGCTGTTTTCATTTCTACTACTTCTCATTACTTTCGTCTTTCTTCGATTTACTCTCAATCCATACTCTGTACTCATTAGACTGTTCATTTCGTTCAGCAGATCATCTAACTCCATTTCACTTTCACTCAGGATAGCAATGTCATCAGCGAATCGTATCATTGATATCCTTTCACCTTGTATTTTAATTCCACTCCTGAACCTTTCTTTTATTTCCATCATTGCTTCTTCGATGTACAGATTGAAGAGTAGGGGCGAAAGGCTACAGCCTTGTCTGACACCCTTCTTAATACGAGCACTTCGTTCTCGTTCGTCCACTCTTATTATTCCCTCTTGGTTGTTGTACATATTGTATATGACCCGTCTCTCCCTAAAGCTTACCCCTACTTTTTTCATAATTTCGAACATTACATTGTCGAACGTTTTTCCAGCTCGACAAATCCTATGAGCGTGTCTTGATTTTTCTTCAATCTTGCTTCTACACTCCTGGAAATGGAAAAAAGAACACATTGACACCGGTGTGTCAGACCCACCATACTTGCTCCGGACACTGCGAGAGGGCTGTACAAGCAATGATCACACGCACGGCACAGCGGACACACCAGGAACCGCGGTGTTGGCCGTCGAATGGCGCTAGCTGCGCAGCATTTGTGCACCGCCGCCGTCAGTGTCAGCCAGTTTGCCGTGGCATACGGAGCTCCATCGCAGTCTTTAACACTGGTAGCATTCCGCGACAGCGTGGACGTGAACCGTATGTGCAGTTGACGGACTTTGAGCGAGGGCGTATAGTGGGCATGCGTGAGGCCGGGTGGACGTACCGCCGAATTGCTCAACACGTGGGGCGTGAGGTCTCCACAGTACATCGATGTTGTCGCCAGTGGTCGGCGGAAGGTGCACGTGCCCGTCGACCTGGGACCGGACCGCAGCGACGCACGAATGCACGCCAAGACCGTAGGATCCTACGCAGTGCCGTAGGGGACCGCACCGCCACTTCCCAGCAAATTAGGGACACTGTTGCTCCTGGGGTATCGGCGAGGACCATTCGCAACCGTCTCCATGAAGCTGGGCTACGGTCCCGCACACCGTTAGGCCGTCTTCCGCTCACGCCCCAACATCGTGCAGCCCGCCTCCAGTAGTGTTGCGACAGGCGTGAATGGAGGGACGAATGGAGACGTGTCGTCTTCAGCGATGAGAGTCGCTTCTGCCTTGGTGCCAATGATTGTCGTATGCGTGTTTGGCGCCGTGCAGGTGAGCGCCACAATCAGGACTGCATACGACCGAGGCACACAGGGCCAATACCCGGCATCATGATGTGGGGAGCGATCTCCTACACTGGCCGTACACCACTGGTGATCGTCGAGGGGACACTGAATAGTGCACGGTACATCCAAACCGTCATCGAACCCATCGTTCTACCATTCCTAGACCGGCAAGGGAACTTGCTGTTCCAACAGGACAATGCACGTCCGCACGTATCCCGTGCCACCCAACGTGCTCTAGAAGGTGTAAGTCAACTGTCAACTACCCTGGCCAGCAAGATCTCCGGTCTGTCCCCCATTGAGCATGTTTGGGACTGGATGAAGCGTCGTCTCACGCGGTCTGCACGTCCAGCACGAACGCTAGTCCAACTGAGGCGCCAGGTGGATATGGCATGGCAAGCCGTTCCACAGGACTACATCCAGCATCTCTACGATCGTCTCCATGGGAGAATAGCAGCCTGCATTGCTGCGAAAGGTGGATATACACTGTACTAGTGCCGACATTGTGCATGCTCTGTTGCCTGTGTCTATGTGCCTGTGTTCTGTCAGTGTGATCATGTGATGTATCTGACCCCAGGAATGTGTCAATAAAGTTTCCCCTTCCTGGGACAATGAATTCACGGTGTTCTTATTTCAATTTCCAGGAGTGTATTATTAACCGCAACTTCAGAATTGCCTGTCTCCGACCTTTACCTTTCTTAAAGCCATACTGATCGTCATCTAGCCCATCCTCAATTTTCTTTTCCATTCTTCCGTACTTTGTTCTTGTAAGCAGCTTGGATGCATGGGTTGTTAAGCTGACTGTGCGATAATTCTCGCAATTGCCAGCTCTCGCCCTCTTCGTAATTGGATGATGCTTTTCCGAAAGTCAGATGGTATGTCGCCAGACTCATATATTCTACACATCAACGTGAATTGTCGTTTTGTTACCACTTCCCCCAATGATTTTAGAAATTGTGATGGAATGTTATCTATCCCTTCTGCCTTATTTGATCTTAGGTCTTCCAAAGCTCTTTTAAATTCTAATTCTAGTACTGGATCCCCTGTCTTTTCTAAATCGACTCCTGTTGTTCTTCTGTCACATCAGACAAATCTTCCCCCCTCATAGAGACTTTCAATGTATTCTTTCCACCTATCCGCTCTCTCCTCTGCATTTAACAGTGGAATTTCTGTTGCACTCTTAATGTTATCACGCTTGGTTTCAATGTCACCGAAGGTTGTTTTGACTTTCCTGTATGCTGAGTCTGTCCTTCCGACTATCATTTCTTTTTTGATGTCTTCACATTTTTCCTATAGCCATTTTGTCTTACCTTCCCTGCACTTCCTATTTATTTCATTCCGCAGCGACTTGTATTTCTGTATTTCTGAGTTTAACGGAACATTTTTGTACTTCCTCCTTTCATCGAGCAATTGAAGTATTTCTTCTGTTACCCATGGTTTCTTCGCAGTTACATTCTTTGTACCTATGTTTTCCTTCCCAACTTCTGTAATGCCCCTTTTTAGAGATGTCCTTGCCGCGCTGCTGCTACGGTCGCAGGTTCGAATCCTGCCTCGGGCATGGATGTGTGTGATGTCCTTAGGTTAGTTAGGTTTAATTAGTTCTAAGTTCTAGGGGACTGATGACCACAGCAGTTGAGTCCCATAGTGCTCAGAGCCATTTGAACCATTTTTTTTTTAGAGATGTCCATTTCTCTTCAACTGTACTGCCTACTGAGCTATTCCTTATTGCTGTACCTATAGCTTTAGAGAACTTCAACCGTATCTCATCATTCCTTAGTACTTCCGTGTCCATTTTCTTTGCGTGCTGATTCTTCCTGACTGATGTCAACTTCAGCCTACTCTTTATCGCTACTATATTGTGATCTGAGTCTATATCTGCTCCTGGGTACACCTTGCAATTCAGTTCCTGATACCGGAATCTCTGTCTTATCATGATGAGATCTAACTGAAATCTTCCCACATCACCCGGCCTTTTCCAAGAATACCTCCGCCTGTTGTGATTCTTAAACAGAGTATTCGCTATTACTAGCTGAAACTTGTTACAGAACTCAATTAGACTTTCTCCTCTCGAATTCCTTGTCCCAAACCCATATGCCCCTGTAATCTTTTCTTCTACTCCTTCCCCTACAACAGCATTCCAGTCCCCTATGACTATTAGGTTTTTATCTCCCTTTACATACTGTATTACCCTTTCAATACCCTCATACACCCTCTTCATCTTCAGCTCGTCCGCCCCCGGTAGCTGAGTGGTCAGCGCGACAGAACGTCAGTCCAAAGGGCCCGGGTTCGATTCCCGGCTGGGTCGGAGATTTTCTCCGCTCAGGGACTGGGTGTTGTGTTGTCCTAATCATCATCATTTCCTCCCCATCGACGCGCAAGTCACCGAAGTGGCGTCAAATCGAAAGACTTGCACCAGGCCACGGTCTACCCGACGGGAGGCCCTCGTCACACGACATTATTATTATTATCTTCAGCTCGCGACGTCGCCGTGTATACCAGAACTATCGCTGTCGTTGTTGGTTTGCTATCGCTTCTGATAAGAACAACGCTGTCTGTGAACTGTTCACAGTAACACGCTCTCTGCCCTACCTTCCTATTTATAATGAATCCTACTCCCGTTATACCATTTCCTGCTGCTGTTGATGTTACCCTATACTCATCTGACCAGAAAACTGAGTCTTCTTTCCACTTCACTTCACTGACCCCTACTATATCTAGATTGAGCCTTTGCATTTCCCTTTTCAGATTTTCTAGTTTCCCTACCACGTTCAGCTTCTGACATTCCACGCCCCGACTCGTAGAACGTTATTCTTTCGTTGATTATTCAATCTTTATCTCATGGTAACCACCCCCTTGGCAGTCCCCTCTAGGAGATCCGAATGGGGGACTATTCCGGAATCTTCTGCCAATGGAGAGATCATGAGGACACTTATTCAATTACAGACCACATGTCCTGTGGATACACGTTACTTGTGTTTAATGCAGCGGTTTCCATTGCCTTCAGCATCCTCATGCCGTTGACCATTGCTGATTCTTCCGCCTTAGGAGCAGTTTCCCACCCCTTGGACGAGAGTGTGCCCTGAAACTCCGTCCGCTCCTCCGCCCTCTTTGACAAGGCCGTTGGCAGATTGAAGGTGACCTTTTATGGCGGAAGTCTTCGGCCACCATTGGTAACAGGTAATTAACGAAACGATGTAGCGAGAAATCTGGCCAACGCAATTCATTTAAATAAATACGGAAATAACGCGGAGCGTATGTGCCGATTATAGCAGGATCCAAAGCGCTTTTCCAGAAACGGAGAAGCTGGATCCTAATTTCATATCGCTGATGTTATCAAAGCACTTCAAAAGGACGAAATAATACTACTGTGTTGGCATTTAGCCTATCGTATTCTGCGCCTTGTTCTTGCAGTTCCTTTTACAGCGCAGCTCCGCCTCATTCGTTATTATTTCACAAAGCAATTTCCAACACAGTATTGCAGTATATGACTCGCGCTACGAAACGTAAATCTCAGAATGAAATTTGTCGATTTCATTCTCTCAGAAGAAAAGTGGTTTCCCTGGCCGTGGGGAATTTCTGTAGCCTTTTAATCGACATCCAATAACGGCGAAGTCCCGCCGGGACATAAATCCAAGATGACGTGGAAACAGTGCAGGTGGTCTGATAGTGTTCAACCTAAAGTCGACTAACCACTAAACGGAAAACGGCCGACAATCCGAGATATATCTTATTAGCACAAAACGGAAGACCTTATGTCTAACAAAATAACAGACGTGTTTGGCTGCATTCTTGTTTTCCCTACCGAACTGTTTGAAAAAGCACCCTGGTGTGTCATATTGATTAATAGCTGCCGTCAATCACACCACAGGAACGTGTTACCTGCCGCACACCTGAAAAAAAGGTCGCAGCAGATTTGACATGACAGTCAATTAACTTCCGACGGTGTATTATCTTTAGTTGTCGATCAAATTGGCAACATGTGAGAGGACAGCGAATGGTAGGACAAGGAATGATAAGCTACAGCGTTATTGTAATCTGAATTCTACATGTAGATAAAGAAAGGCAACAACTAAAAAGTTAGCAACGAACATCCACGCCGTTTCGCTGTATAAAACCGTATACAGCTATTTTAAGTTATACATTACTCCAGAATGAGATTTACACTCTGCAGCGGAGTGTGCGCTGATATGAAACTTCCTGGCGGATTAAAAATGTAGAGCACTTTCCCGCGAAAGGCAAAGGTCCTGAGTTCGAGTCTCGACCCGGCACACAGTTTTAATCTGCCAGGAAGTTTCATATTAATTACTGTTTTTTTTTGTCGTTAATTTCTCTTGTCTTCTCTGTTATCAGAACACATCTGTCACACAACATCCTCAGTAGAATATTGTGTTGTGGTCTTCGGTCGGAAGACTGGTCTGATGCAACTCTTCGCTCTAACCTGTGCAAACCTATTCAGTTCTGCAGAACTTCTGCAACATACATCCTTTTAAATCTGCTTACTCTATTCGACCCTTGTCCCCCTTTAACCTTCACACTGTCAAATAACCGTTGGGTTGCCACCTGTGGAGAGCGAAATGAGACAGCAGGATGACAGTAGATTTGTTCCATTAATATCTTTATTCCGTCCCTGGGGTGTACTACGTCGGTAACAGCTTGATGGAGGCGTCCAGTTGGCTCTCATGAGAAACAATAGACGACTGGCAATAGAGTCCAGCATTGCTGACAGCGAAAAAAGTGTGGGACCGAGCGTGGCATCTCTCGAATGCTACTGTCAGCTATGTATCCGGCTGCGACCCTGATGACAAAGCAGTGGCGCGGCTAATGATGCCTGTGAACTTCTTCCAGCGAACAGGCAGCTCCCTTGTGACTCAGAGCACGCTGACCTGTCTCGTGGTCGAGCAGCAGACCCCACACTGTGTTCCAGAATGTCGCTTTTCTGGGTGTCACAGGCTCGTGGTGAAGGCTGTGATGCTGACGAGAATGATTTAGTACAGGAATGGCTGAGGGAACACTCCAGACTATGTTTGGGCTTTAAGGCAAGAATTCTAGACACTTCCATGGTAGCAGTTAAGGAAAGGCTTTTGTCCTTCTGCTAGTGTATTGCAGTGTCGGCTGTTCCTATATCGCGCCCAGCTGGCTTCACTTCACAACGCAGTGGCTGTGTTTTGCTTTGCAATGCATAACACCCTCTTGCGGTGGGCTCTGTTGCATCTCGCTTCCATTTTGGCCGCACCGTGTAGCCGCGTGGTCTCAGACGTCCTGTCATGGCTCTTGCGGCTCCTCCCGTTCGAGTCCTCCCTCGGGCATGGGTGTGTGTGTTGCCCGTAGCGCAAGCTAGTTTAAGTTAGATTAAGTAGTGTGTAAGCTTTGGGACCGATGACCTCAGCAGTTTGGTCTCATAAGATCTTACCACCAATTTCCAATTTCCTCCCACTCTGGCGTATTTTTTGAAAGAATGTGGTCAACACTCTATAACACTAACTTTCACTATCAAATGAGGATTCCTTGATGCCTCAGGGCATGTCCCATCAACTGAGCCACTCTTTTAGTCAAGCTGTGCCATGTATTTCTTTTCTCTCCGATTATATTCAGTACATCGATATGTTTAATCTTAAGTAGCACCAAATTTCAAACACTTCTAATCTCTTCATTTGTGAAATGCTTGTCGTAGACATTTCTCTCTGGTGCAAGGTACACACTAAAGTACCTTAAAAACGATCATTAACACTTAAAACTATTTAACGATATAGTTATTGCTGTTGTAAGGTCACGATTCTGACGCTATTCCAGTATTAATTATTCATATTTTACCTCTCTATTACTGCTTGATACTATTCAGCTATGGATTTCAATATACAATACTCTCGTCACCATGTTGCTGACACTCAGTTTATGGCGCTCATAAAACTAAAATAACAAACACATTAGACTATGGGTGCTGATCTTACAAGAGCAGAACATTGGGAATGTGTTGCAAATTTTTGCCGAGGATGAAAATCGAAATTAAAAAAATTTCCCAAATGAACATGTTTTTTGCTAACAGACGCCACACACAACTAAGGCCATTGTTACAGGAAGCTAACTACCCAGTTAGGCAAGTAGTTAATTGCAGAGGGAGATTAAGGCTGGGCTATAGGAAGCAAATTCAGGTGGCTGTAGATTCCAGTAATTAGGCAGAGATGAAGAGGCTTGTACGGTACAGAGTAACATGTAGAGCTGCATTAAACTAGTCTTCAGACTGAAGACCACAGCAAGAACAACAACAACAAGCATGCTGTCTATTTCAAATTTAAGAATGTCTTGCAGCTTCCATATAGCTGAAAAACGTACTTCGTATTTTTATTTAAAGAAAGGGCATTCTTTCTGTACTTTAGGATCCTTTACCTCACTTGGAAAATCATAACCCTTATAGAATCACTTTATGTATCAACGTAAACTTTGTGGCAAATACTGAGATCCACGTCCCAGTGTGGTGTAAAAAATTAAGCTTCGAAGTCAAGGCAATCAAAAGTTGTTGCCTTTTATATCACCTATTTCGATACCCATTAGCTCACTCATAAAAATCTTTAGGGTATTTCCTGTTGACCTAGAATCATGAAATTTGGCAAGAAGCAAGATTTCACAGTAAAAGTAAAGAAAAATCCCGAAAATTGGGCGGCCGGAGTGGCCGAGCGGTTCTAGGCGCTTCAATCTGGTTCAAATGGCTCTGAGCACTACGGGACTTAACTTCTGAGGTCATCAGTACCCTAGAACTTAGAACTATTTAAACCTAAATAACCTAAGGACATCACACACATCCATGCCCGAGGCAGGATTCGAACCTGTGACCGTAGCGGTCGCACGGTTCCAGACTGTAACGCCCAGAACCTCTCGGCCACGCCGGCCGGCGCTTCAGTCTGGAATCGCACGACCGCTACGGTCGCAGGCTCGAATCCAGCCTCGGGCATGTATGTGTGTGACGTCCTTAGGTTAGTTAGGTTTAAGTAGTTCTAAGTTCCAGGGGACTGGTGACCTCCGAAGTTATGTCCCATAGTGCTCACAAGGGAACCTCCCAATCGCAGCCCCCTCAGATTTAGTTATAAGTTGGCACAGTGGATAGGCCTTGAAAAACTGAACACAGATCAATCGAGAAAACGGGAAGAAGTTGTGTGGAACTACGAAAAAAATAAGCAAAATATACAAACTGAGTAGTCCATGCCAAAGATAGGCAATATCAAGGAGAGTGTGAGCTCAGGAGCGCCGTGGTCCCGTGGTTAGCGTGAACAACTGCGGAGCGAGAGGTCCTAGGTTCAAGTGTTCACTTGAGTGAAAAGTTTATTTTCGCAAAGTAATGATCTATCCGTTCATTCATTGACGTCTCTGTTCACTGTAATAAGTTTAGTGTCAGTGTTTTGCGACCGCACCGCAAAACCGTGGGATTAGTAGACGAAAGGACGTGCCTCCCCAATGGGAACTGAAAACATTTGATCGCAAGGTCATAGGTCAACTGATTCCTCCACAGGAAAACACGTCTGATATATTCTATACGACACTGGTAACGGCATATGCGTCACATGACAGGAATATGTTGTCGACCCACCTAACTTGTACACTTGGCGAATGGGTAAAAAGATTCTTCTACCTTGCCCGATTGAGGTTTTCTTGTGGATGTGATAATCATTCCCAAAAAAGTGATGAAAACATAAGAGTTTGTGGCATAAACTGCAACAAATGAATGCAAGAGTTTCACAGTCGCACAGTTTCCCCTGTGCTCTGTCAAAACGTATGTTTTTAACGTTTTCAAATTTTTCCGTATGTACACCGTCAAATCCTGCATATGTCCAAGCAAATCTGAACATGTTCTGGAGTTTTGGAGAGCGAAGATGATTATGTGTGAGTGCCTGAACTTTGATAATTGTCTGAAAATAAAAAAATACTAAAATTTTCACTGGAGGGAAGACTTGAACCAAGAACTTCTCGTTCCACAGCTGCTCACGCTAACCACGAGACCACGGCGCTCTTGAGCTCACATTATCCTTGATATTACCTATCTTGCGCATGGACTACTCAGTTCGTACATTTTGCTTATTATTTTCATGGCTCCACACAACTTCTTCCTGTTTTCTCGATTGATCTGTGTTCAGTTTTTCAAGGCCTATCCACTGTGCCAACTTATAACTAAATCTGAGGGGGGGTGCGATTGGGAGGTTCTCTTTTCAGAGTCATTTGAACCATTTTTTGAACCGGAAAATTGTTACTTTGTAATTATATAACGTGAAAAATATTTTTTTCCCATTTAGTTGACCGACTGTGTGTCTGTCCGTCTATTCCCAAAACCTGAAGCTTCTATATACATAATTAAGTTTATATGGAACACTCAGAGCTCGACTAGCACTCGCCCTATTTTTTAAATTTATTTACCGGACTGGTCAACAGCAGTTCTTTATTTTATTTTTAAGTCTAAGACAATAGACTGATTCGATAGAGTCTTCATTCCAAATATGCAAGAATTGCATCAAGCACCCATACAACTGCTGAGACCCGTACTTCTAAACCGTGTAGTAAAATTACGGCCTTTATAGCTTGCAAGACTTACGTTGCATCTTGAGCCACGATAGAGCGAGGGTGTAGAAATTGTTTTTACGAATGTCGTGTTTTCAGCTGTGAAGCGAGTCGTTCCCTTACAGACATCCTCTTGGCAACGTCCGCTAGTGTTTCATCAACGTTAAAGACTGCCTGTTATCTCGTCTTTTTAAGGGAGAGATCTCTGTTGGGTGGTGTTTTCTCTCCACTGTCTCTTTTCAGGTGAATACGATAAAGGCGCCCGGGCTGGCACCCGCTAGCTGTTCCTTTGATGTCATGAAAATGTTGGCAGATGTGTGCTAATTAAAAGGCAACACCGCACGCTCTTCCACGTAAAATACCGGAGGGCATGCTTCATTCATCAGAGAGTTCCTGACGGCGTTGAATGTTTCTTCGATTAAAGGAAAACCATACTTAAAGCGATCCTTATTGGAAACGATTTGTTATCTTTCAGCCTTAAAACGACGCATACAAAGTCTCTTCAGAAATAAGTGTACTCATAAGTCCACTGGAAAAAAAAAGAACTTCTTCATTTAACAGGAGCCTTCTCTTCACCCAACAGCTCTTCAACTGATTATCTTGCTTTCCAATTTCCTGTTTGCCCCACGTCAGTTTCTTAATCCTTGACTACACGCATCGCCTCGTGGTCTAATTAATGTGTACCATATTATTCTGTCTTTGCATTTCCCCACGTATGCTTTTAGTACTGACAGTTGCGGTTGTGCGAATACAGATTGAAACTTTCGGCAGAAAAATGAACAAATATTAGTGGGTAGTTCATAATTGTCACTAAGTTAGTGAAAGTATTTTACACAAGTCATCAGATAATTTTCTGAGTATTGTCTGATAGTTGAGTAATACTTAGCGACTATTCAGGCTCTGAAGTGATTTCTGCACCACGTAAATCTGTCAAACAGAAAAAGGAGTTCGCACTACTTATGAAATAGTAAGTACGACACTAAACATTTAATGCTTATTCTTTATCCGTCCTCCTACTCATCCATCCTCTCCAATGAATACCGTATGTAGAAATGAAAGTCTAATCTCTTTAATTTCCGTCCATGGACAACGATTATGGCTTATGATACCAAATATAAGTAGAAAATTTTTCTTGTTCGCTCATATCAGTAGGTGGTTATAGTCTCGAGCCACGTCACCAGCATTTTCTGACGCCTCAATGAGACTAAATACACAGTAGTAGGTCTACATCGAATTGAAAAGTCATTTTATATTTTCCTGAGATTATACTGGAAGTCTGTTCTGATTTGAATCTATAATTAATTATTTCTTGTTCCTAGGGTGCTTTGCTATGTTTGCTGTTGAATGTTTTTCAGCATAGCCCCACTTGTGAGCAGGCTAAATGATTACCAATCACGTGGTCCAAGGAAGAAACTTTTGATGCTGTGCTGTTTGTGACGTGTTGCCCGCATCTCGTGGTAGTGCGGTAGCGTTCTCGCTTCCCACGCCCGGGTTCCCGGGTTCGATTCCCGGCGGGGTCAGGGATTTACTCTGCCTCGTGATGGCTGGGTGTTGTGTGCTGTCCTTAGGTTAGTTAGGTTTAATTAGTTCTAAGTTCTAGGCGACTGATGACCTCAGCAGTTGAGTCGCATAGTGCTCAGACCCATTTTTGTGTCGTGTTGGCATTTTAATATTCACATGATCCGACAAAGCACAATCAAGTCTCTCCTAAAATTGGGAGTCCTTCTTTGTGGGCCGTAGACACTTGGGGCAAAGCTACTGCAAAAATGGCCTGATTGTTAAGAACGCAATATGGTTGAACAATGGAAAGAGAACAGCAAAAAGACGTTAAACGAGCTTATCACTTGGTTCCTAGACATATCAGTGATTTATTTACAGAGACTTCAGGTGTGCTAGTACATCGATAAGCACAGAGATATAGCAGTTGGAGAAAAGTGGAGACATAGCCAGAAATGCGTGACTGAAAAAAAATACAGATTTTAGCCAAGTCTGCAGGTTGCACTGCTGTATTTGACTGCAAACGGCACCTGTGCAACGTCCGAAATACGCGAGGGAAGAGAAGGAGATTAAAGTTTAGTGTCCCGTCGACAACGAGGTCATTAGAAACGAAGCCCAAGTTCGGATTAGGGAATGGTGCCCTTTCGAAGGAAACATCCTGGCATTTGCCTTGAGTGATTTAGGGGAATCACGGGAAACGTAAATCAGGATGGCCGAATTCGGATTTGAATCATCGTCTTCCCGAATACGAGACCAGTGTGCTAACACTGCGCTACCTAGCTCGGCCTCAGTACGTTGCAAATGGCAGTCGTGGACAGAATTGTGTTCTGCGTAGCGTGTGTTACATCGGAGCTACGTGATTTCGAACGTGGGCAAATTATTTGTCCTGTTTGCTGGGTGCTTCCGAAAGCAAGGTAGACGAAGTGTTTGGTGTTTCAAGACACACCGTTTCGAAGATTTATAACGCATGCAGGTAAAACGGGAAAACGTCATCAGTTAAATTACAACGCTGACGAAAACGTGTGTTGAATGGTCGTGATGGACAGCCACTAAAGAGGATTGAAGCTTGAACACTTTTATCTTTACTACTATGATGCTTGTTACCTTACGGAGTAGATGATATGGTCAGTGAATTAATAATTCGAATTGCTTTGGTAGCCTGTTATATACAAGAAAGTGATTGTTCTGGGCGATAAAAGGAACTTACGAAAACAATACGCTGTAGTTATTTTGATGTCTTATTCTCTTGGGTGATACTCATGGATTAAAATGCCAACATGTCACAAACAGCACAGCATCAACAGTTTCTTCCTTGGACCACGTGATTGGTAATCATTTAGCCTGCTCACAAGTGGGACTATGCTGACGACAGCTGCGGAACTCTCTGCAGAACTGAATGTCGCTCTCGTGAACTATGTCAGCACCACGTGACGCTTCAATAGCTGGCCATTCCAGTGCGAACTAGAATTCCAAAACAACATATCAGTGGCACAAATGCACGTAACAGGAGCTCGTGGTGTCGAAGTCACGAAACGTCAACTACGGTGCAATGGAAGAATGTCATGTGGTCGGATTAGAGTTGCTTCACATTGTTTGCAAATTTTGCCCAAGTTTACGTCCCAATACCTTGAAATATGTCTAGGGTTTGGCGATGATTTGGGCAGCCGTGTCTTGGTATTCTATGGGCCCCATAGCTGCTGTGCAAGATCGCGTTATTGCCAGAGCTTATATGACCATTTTGGCTGATCAGGCCCATCCCATAGTACAATGTTTGTTCTCCTTTGGCGATACTGTGCTCCAAGACGGTAGGAGCCCTGTTCATACAGGTTACATCGTCCAGTAGTGGTTCTGTGAGCACGGGGGTGAACTGTCACATCCCTCCTGGCTGTTACAGTCACCACATCTCAGTACTGTAGAGCGTTTATGGTCTATTTGGAAGAGAAGACCACATGATCGCTGTGTATACCCGTCATTGATACCCTATCTTGGCACTATTTTGCAGGAACATTCCCATGAAAAACCATACAAGACCTGTATTCATCCATTCACAGATGACTGGAGGATGTGTCGAACGCCAAAGATTTTCATTCACCGTATTAAGCATAGTGATGTGTTTGTTGTGTTTGACCTGTACGTAAATTATGCCCAAAGATAAGGATTATTTCTTACTCTGTGCTGCTACAAATCTATAGCCCATTAACGTAAACAGGGAAGGAAACAACAATGGCTCACCGTATTTTACAGTGGTTATCGATTCAGCTGTATTCCATACACTTCAATAATTTACTACGTACGAGGTATAATTGAAAATAGTCTTGTACGTCCCTTGTAGTACATCTTGTTTAAAATGTGGTTTGACCTCTTCGTAGTATGTACCTTTCAAGTTTCGTGGACTATGTGTGGTACAATGGACAAGGACTCTGAGCAGGACAAGTAAATGTGACGTCGTTGGTTCGATTCTTCCACAAGGGGTTTCCTTTCCAGTTCCTCCACCGTAAAACAAATATTTAAAAATTGCGTAAGTAAGGGGAGTGAATCTAATCCATGTCTTAGAGAGCAATGCACAATTTATTACAATCTGTTAAAATCAGAATGAAAGTAAGTTTCTTGATATACTGACTAATCCTGGCGGTAGTCCAGTGTGTGTTCTTTATCTGGCCAGGTTCATCGTACGATTAATTTGTGTGACCTCCTAATTGTGAAATGTTCTCCAATTGAAATGTAGGTCCACCGTGGTCTTCAGATGCTTTGACATTTCTGTTGGTCTCACGCATTACAAAGCCCAACCTCAATGTTCAGATGCTACGTTATTAAATAATCAGTTGATTAAAGGTTTGGTGCAGTCTTTCTTTGCAGATAATACTTTTTGTCTTGGTTCCTGGATCAAAACAGGTTTCAGCAGGTATGTGTAATCTGAAAAAATTTAAATATTCGAAAAGTAGCAATAACTACCGAACGCGAAGCTTAAACATTTTTATCTTTACTACTGCGATGCTTGTTACCTTATGCAGTAGATGATATGGTCAGTAAAACATTAATTTCAATTGATTGGGTAGCCTATTATCTACAAGAGCACGATTTTTCTGGACAATAGGCGGAACTTATAAAAATGCAATGTAGTTACTTTGATATTTTACTTTCTTCGGTGACTCTAACGGGTTTTCGATGTTACTCCATTCTCGCACATGTTTCTTGCGCTGAAACATCAGAAAACTCTATATTGAACCGTGCACGTGCTGATAACGATATCCCTGAGTTTCGTTATCTGGCTACGGCCTTGCAGTACCTCGGGTGTGATTTAAGCATATTCGCTGCTCATGCTAGAGGTCTGTCGACTGGGGGTTGACTGTCTGGAAAGGAGTCCCTTTGCTTTACAGCCTGGGCTTTCTAGCTGTCCTCTGAGGTCCGCTAGGCGATGTTTACTTCGAGGATCGCCTACGCCGGCTGGAGTGTCGCCATTTCTCTCTGCCTGTGCGTGGCAGGCCATAGTCCGGAGTTCGACCAGACCTGTTTCCTGCTGCCTTAGTTGACGGACGTGGACACATACGCCGTCCTTAATTTTCCTTGGATGTCGCAGGAATAATGACGAACAACATTTCTTGTATGTAGTTAAGTGCTCACAGCGGTTAGTGAAAACCCCAGCGCTTTATACTGAACTTCGTTTGATGTTGTTGCTTATACTGCTAGCTGTTGTTTTCGCCCAAGCCCTTAACGAGGATCAGCATCCTGGTAGCACGGACAAATCTGAGGTAAACGTTTAATTATCAGTGAGCTTCCATTTTATCTTGTTCTGTTTGTGGAAGACTCGCTTTCAATTGCACTACATGTACGTGTGTTTTCTAGCTTTAGGTATCTTTAAAAAAAATTATTATCCGGCATTCTTTCTCTTCAGCCGCACTACTGTGTTTTCTAGGTTTATGTAACCTTAAAATTTTTCATTGCAAGTTAACTTCGACTTAAAAGTATTTGCCTTAACTGCACTATTGGCGTGGTGTATTCACTCTCCACATTTATGTATCTTTAATATTTTTCGTTATCAGCTGATGTTAAATGGCCCATGCGTTTGTTGTAATTTATTTAGTTATGTAGATTCTGCTGTGTTCACCAAAATTACTTGTGGCTCAAACGGAATCAGTTGTTTGCCCCTTTTTTCCATACTCATGGATGAGGGCCTGTATGCTAATCGGCATTTACATGTTATATAAATTTAACGTACTTTCTGTGTGTACGTTTTAGAATCTGTACTGAATCGAGCAACCATTCAGGGTGTGGGCGGAGCTCGAGCCAGTTACAGTGCGTGGGTTAATACACGCATTTCAGCCCCTTTATTAGTTTTGGATTTGTCCTTGGTTGTTATTGTGAATAGCTGTTCATGTTTTTTGATCTGCTTGCGTTCACTTTGTTATTTTAAAGATGTATAGGGGCAACTGTTATCTGGCATATTCTGTTATACTGAAAGATCATTTAATGATTGAAGTACATGCAAATTGTGGTTGTTGTAATGTTGACTTAAAAGTAGCCGGAACTATTGTGAAAACCAGTAACTGTCTCTGAAGTGATTTTCTTATGTTGGAGTTCAAAGAGTTTGTTTGGTTTTAAAGTTCTGTGTTCTATTACACAAACTGTAATTTAGATTTTCATTATTCTCAACACCTTACCTCTCCCAGATCCTCGCTCCCTACCATTTCATACACATGTCGTTTATGAAAGGTACAGTAATTCGTTAAGAAATATTTCCACAAAATACATTGGTTACGTTCGTACTATGCATGGACATGCATCTAATGTTCGTTTCCATCCTAAACATAGAGGGTACGTCGAATGTCTCTTTTTCGTCATAAATGCCTCTGGCTACCTAACTGCGTGCATACGCGTGTTGGTGTGAGTGTTTTTCTTTTTTTTTTCTATCCCTCTCACTCTCAGTCGCAACTGTTTGAACTTTATTTTATGTATACTTGTTTTACTCTGTTGATAGTGTTGTCTATTAATGATAAACCAATTTCCCTACTGATAATGCCGCGTAAATTTTCTTCATTGGTGAGTTTATTTACATATGCTGACGATGGGTGTAAATACTGTAAAATTTGCACATACGTTTTGTGACCTTGAAAATTAACCAATGATGGGTATTCCAAGAGCCTTGAGGAGTGCAGGCAGATGGTCTCGGCTTCTTGCCTCTATATTTCAGTCGACAAGCAAGTACTATGTGCTGTCACTCGGACCATTATTTTCAATCATCGGCAAATGTCCTTCCGATCTCGTAATAATGGACCTGCGCTAGTTTCATTCATTAACAACGGAAAAACAGCAAATGTTTAAATAATACGTTCGGCTACTTTTCCATTGGTTGAAAAGTTATAATCTTATGGCATGTGTGGCCTGGGGACCCCGAAGGGCAGGTTTTTCCAATACTTCGCGCTTGGAGGCACCTTTCCTCCTCGAAGTACTGGGTAGTGCTTCTCTTAGGTATAGGTGACTGTAATGTGGATGTGTGTGTGTTTGTGAAGTGCGGTGTTATGTCCATGTTGGAGATGATGAGACAATGTAGAAGGTGAGACCTGGTGGCGACAAATAGCCAACTTCCCTCGAAAGGCACTAAGAGGCCCACCAAGCTTAAGTTCTCCATCCCACAAACGGATCACCATCAACAGAGCAACATTCCCTCACTTCATGAAACACTGTGGAGAGGTCTGTAATTGAATCCAGGTCATTGGTGCCAAGACTGGTGATCATAAACTTTACGCCCCCACCTCTCATCCGATTTCTGGCCAAATACTGGCAGTTATAATTTGCCACGAGCAGGATTCGAACCGGCTCTCCTCCGAGGCGAGCACCACCGTACATACGTACGTTAGTGACCTCGACTAGGGAGGCGGTTTTTTCTGTTGGTGTTTGAGGTCAACGATTCAACATGCCTACTAGTTGTGCCATTGAAACTGCATATCTCTTAATTTCTTACAGCAGTCTTTTGAGTACTTATAAAACATATTTTTACAGGCGTTATTGTTTGGGCTGAAACAGGAAAAAGTCATTTGGTCACAAACGTTGAACACCATACTATTGCGTAATATGGTCCACAACGTCTGAAGTAGCATTTTCACTGTCGTGAGAACAGAAACTACTGCAAAATTCTTCTAAAAAAACATGACATTGCTACAATATCTTTCAGATAGAGTAAAGCACCTGATGGGATTACGGAAGATGTTTAATCTCTTATAGCATTATAAAAATAGTGAAATGAACAGAAGCATAGTTTTTCTATCGAAAGTGATATTAACAACATTAGAGTTAGTTACCCGTAGCTATATCCCCATATCCTCGATTTTCTACCAAGGCTAGCAGACTACGTAATTCGAGCCATTTGCCGCTCGTATTTCTGAATGAAATAACTCATATCCGTCCTATGAGTGAAGTAATCTAAGTATCCCGAAGTTCTTCCATCCCTTTAAATGAATAGCAGCACGGCTACCGGAACGTCATCTTTTGTAGTTAGGCATCTGTTACATTCTATCATCTTTTCCAGAATTCTTCAAAGAATAAAGTTTGACACTCGCACAATACCTTAACAGTCTTGCGCAATACTGTAATAGTTTTGCTCGAATTAACTTAAAACTAAAGTCTTAGATATGATAATGAGTTTAATGGGTTAAAGGTGAATGAAACCTTTGAAAAACTAGCCAGCATCTTACTGTTCTCATATTCACATTTATAAAAATTGCTTTACAAACCATACTCCCTTTCTCCCTTCGTTTTACTTTTAACGTGAATCCGCAATAAAATTTTGCTAATTCGGTGCCTGAGAGAAACCAAACGCCAGCGAAAATGAATAATCTTTTCGACACAATTCGTCGCAAAATTATGAGAATTTTTGACTTTCTAACTGATTTCCTTGCACACCGCTGTAGTTGAAACAATGTGAGTGGGCCCAATATAAGCATTCGAGAAACTGAAATTTGGAAAAGCTGCCGCAATATATTTATTCCTCACCGCAAGCTACGTCCCAGACATTAGCTTCAAATATTTCCGATACGCTCTAATTTTTTGCTGGGACGTGATCTATTGAAACAAGTTGAGCCGAATTTTAACTATTTGCGGGCTACGTTTATGCGACAGCACCCTCTGTGCTTGAAACCGCAGTACATATCAATGAATACATTCCTAATTACTGCCATATTTTGACTGACCTTTCAGCCATAAATTTACAGAGCCAATAAATGTAAATATAAATGGCACCAAAATTTTGTTCCCTCGCATACAAAATACCATTCACATCAGTATTTATTTGTTAGTTACTTTTATTCTGTAGCACGCTGGAGAGACGTACGTGCCTTATTAAATTTTCTCCGTTTATCGATATTCGGCTCAGTTTTAATTTACGTTTGTTGCTGGCTTGTTCCTTCATCAATTAATGAATGATACTTCATGATTCCTCGAGGCTTACTCTGGAATGTTACATCATTGATTAAACAGTTCGTGAAGAAAATCATAGACCTCTGTCCTTATCATTTCGGTGTAGTACTTGGTCCAATTTTGCCTCAACAAGGTGAAAGAAATTTTCACATCCTTAACCTGGACGAAAGCTAATATGGAAACTACCGCATGATAGTGTGTAAAACGCTGAAATACAGCCACTGTGTGTTTGATGTAAAGAGGTATATCTAAATAAAACTGAATTTTTAAGTCTTTATGTGTGACCCAGAACTTGGTTGACACGTCTACCACTACCTTAGCTCGACGATCTAATATACTATATTCATGTTCGTTTTAGGTTTATTTGTTGTGCATGAAACACTAATAAAGGCATAACTTTCGTATTATCTCTCTATCCTACACATTCCTTACCTTTGGTTGTAACAATTAGTTATCAAGAAACCAGAAACTGGTTCGAGAAAAAATAGTAATCTCCGAAGCATCTAATCTAATGTTTGTTCTTTTTCAGTGAGTTTTCAGAACAGTCTTACGTGCCCCATGACACAGTATAGTCGTTTTTACGGTAAAGTAAGTATTCTTAAAATTTTCAATCAGCTTGTAATGAAATAGTGATCTGCTGCAAACTGTGTTTCCATAGCCTTGTCTGTCTTGCTCTTGGCAACTTCAAGCTGAAAAGAAAACAGCTAGAAAGACGAAAATATGAAAATAAATTTCTGTATCAGGTCCAGGCGACAATTTTTCTCCACTGGATGCAATTACTGTAAACAACATTTCATTAGAAATTTTACTAAAATATGTGAACTATTCGGTAGATACAGTATCACTTGACACACAAAAAACTTCTAGCAGGTAGCACTTTCAAAATTACACCTGATTTCTGATTATTGTTCATATGGACGAACGAACTGAAAACATCATATTAACAAATGTCCCATTACTGCAACAACTTCCTCTCGAAGACAGTTTGATGGAAATTAAGAATTTTATGTAAACAGAAAGCAGCATAGTTTTCACAGTTAAATACGTTTAACATAACGAAAACGTCATACATTTAAGCAGGCAGAAGATAATATTTCATTTTGAAACACGTTTTGATGTAAAGAATTGCTTGCTGTTACTACAATATTTTTTGTGATCGCGAAATTGCTTTCATTGCATTATGATGTAATGAATCTGCATACTGCTCAATAAAAGTTTTAAAAAAGTTACGAAACTTGGAGAAACAAGAATCTTTTGAATATTTTTAAGGTATAGAATTTAATTAGATTTTTCTAAGTGACTTTTATGACTCAATGTTCACTTCCTAGTAGCATCAGTAGTATTACGGGATATGTGCCTCGAGAGAAGTGTTCAGCATTTCTGTTTACACTTAGCGGAAAATAGACCTAGAAGCAAATGCAGAACCATACACCGTTGTTATAAACAATAGCTACATTCAGTTTTCTGTTTCTCGTAAGCATCCCTGTGTTATCTTGACTCGAAAGCGTTTCGATATGGGAAGATTAAACGGTATTTGAGTTTGCTGACGCCGCATTCCTATACACAAAGACCCGTAAGAGGAAGTTACGCTGTACAATGTGCCAACGTTATTGAAATCAACCACGCCGCAGCACTCGAAGACGTCAGTGAACTTATCTGATTGGAAGTGATCAATAAATAATGTCAGACAACTGGAGATATTTTCCCAAAACTATAAAATTCAGGAAAACGATAGGTACACCAAACAAAAAATTCGTCACCTCTAGGTGACATCACGGTAACACCATGGAAAACCATCTCTTGCCTACATAACGACTAGAGTTAAGCGAGGAAAGAGTCGACAGGTTTATTCTTTTACACCATGTCCAGCTGAAGCCACTCATGATGATTACATCAAACTGCGTAGATGTTTAGTGCCATGTTCCACCTGCTACACCAACAAGGTTCCAGATATTTTTTGTGGTATTAACATCGGATGACTTAGCGTGTAGGTCGAGGAGCGATGGAGTGCCTCATTGTTTGTTGATCGAACCAGGTAATTATGCGGCCATCTCCGTGAACATCAGCGTTATCATTTTGGAATATGGGAGTGTCCGCAGCATAATCATAAAAATGAAGAAGAATGTGCAACACTTACTTACCGATAATGTTGAAATCAACGTTCTGGTTCCAGTTCTTGTTAAACTGAATAAGTGAACCTAAGAAAGGATCCGAGAAATACTCCCGGAACATTACAAAACCACATCCAGTTTGAACTGCACCCGTCACACTTTGTAAGTCAAACGCCTCATTGGATCACCAGTGTGGTTGTATCATTTGGAAACAGGCAAAATTGAGACTTGTCAGACCGCAAACTACTAGTCCGTGAAAATTTACAAAATGCAATAATTCAAGGATTGCGTACATGGAGAGATAAAACTTGACACAGTTGCATGAAATGCAATGGGATTTTACGGAAACCAAAGAAGAATGCAAGAAAGGCCTGCACCTGGAGCTGGACAGCAACATATCAGTGACGCCGCGTGAGAATGATGTATGAAATGAACTATTACCCTCCGATTTGGTGACGCGGAGAGCATTTGTGGTGTGGGCACTTCACAAAATTGGTTGTGGACCGATGAAGCCTGTTCGAGAATCTGTGAAGGGCCACATCTGCAGAATGTGGGCTACCAAAAATACTAGAACTGTGATGAAAACCCCGTTGCATGACGTGAAAGTCACGGCGTGGTGTGGATTTAACACATCAGTGGTGATCGAGTCCTTTTTCTTTGAGGTCAAGCGGGGTGCTGCTTTTCATACTGTCAGCGTGACAGGTGCGAGCTACGCCGATACGTTATAGAATATCTTCATCCCTAGCATGGCTGATAAATACCTGTTGGAAGATACGATCTTTGTGCATTATGGCGCTCCATCCCATGTCACTACACGTGAGAAAAATTTCTTGGGCCATCGCTAGGTGATGATCGCATTGTTGCCTCTCCCAGGTCCCCAGACCTCAATCTATGTGAGTATTGGCTGTGGAGTTATCTGAAATCGCAAGTCTACCTCGATCGTTCAAATGGTTCAAATGGCTCTGAGGACTATGGGACTCAACTTATGAGGTCATCAGTCCCCTAGAACTTAGAACTACTTAAACCTAACTAACCTAAGGACATCACACACATCCATGCCCGAGGCAGGATTCGAACCTGCGACCGTAGCGGTCTCGCGGTTCCAGACTGTAGCGCCTAGAACCGCACGGCCACTCCGGCCGGCCTACCTCGATCGTCCGACTTCATCAGAGATGCTGGAAGATATCACCCGACGGCAATTCCTCACTAAGCTGTTGATATGCTGTAAAGTGTTGTTCATAACTTTGTCCTTCGACCACAGGTACTGTTGATGAATGACGGCCGAAACGTTGGGTAATTGTTATGAAGAAAATCGTGTTAGCTAAGAATCAATTGTTATACTTATTACTGCCTTTTTATCATATGGAACTCCATCTGTTGGTCATTTTGTGCACTTTTTCAATAAACTCTACGTCATTTCAAGCGTGTACACCTGCCTCCATAAGTTTGGACAGTTGAAAGAAAACACATAAAAAATTGCATTTTATTATTTTCTAAATGTTTATTAAGCTCAAACAATGCATAGGTAAATGTAACTATCAAATTTCAGATTCCTCAAAATAGCCACCATTTACTTGCATACTACTGGCATGCGATGGGTAAATTTTACCAGTTGGAATTATTCTGCATTCTTGTGTGTCCCACTAATGATTCCTCGTTCTAGGATCCTCCTGTCCAACTCATCCTATAGTAGCTCAAATTGGAGGTTATTCTATGTTTTTCAAAATTTTCCGAGCATCTAGAGACTTCTCATAGACAAACCCTTTCCCGATCAGACGCAAACCAGATGTCTTGGCATGACGCTGGAGAAGGGTAAGACCAAATCGTCGACTTTATTTTTTCGAAAAGATCCCCATACCATCACTGAATCCACTCTATGCTTCATAGCTGAAATTAAGCACTGGGGATTCGAGCGTTCATGGGGTAACGAGCGTACGAAGTGACGGCGTTTACTTCCAAATATTCCGAACTTGGATTAGTCAGTGAATAAGACTCCTTCCCATTCACCTGTTGTCCACTGTTGATATGTCGTAGCCCACTGAAGCCTTTTCTTCTTGTTAATATGGCGAACAAAGGTGCACTTCCTACCAAATAAACCTGGTGGTTGTTTTGTGACAGGCGACATCTCAATGTTGCCTCCCTCACTGGTGTATCGCTAGTCGTGTTTAGTTCAGCAGTCAATTCATGAACAAGTCAGAAACTATTACGGTTTACTGGTCACTACCAATTACTTTACCTGGCGTTCTCATGTTTTCCTGTGTGCTCCTGAGAGAGGACGATCAGTGTAGGAGCTTGTATCCCGACGTTGCTGTATGGTCTTGATAACTCCGTTCTTCTTCAATTTCTATTGCTTTATTCGTGCAATGAGAGAATCTTCAACCGTGAATCAGAAGGAATCTAGCACTCTGGGGCCATTTTCAGTTACTTTAGTTGGGTGCACTACCTTCTCTCGCGGCGTGTCTTACAGCCATCCAAACGGAACTACAAATGAACAGAACTGTACACAATGTACCTCTACACAGTCGTGCCGTCTACTAGCATCACCTGGTGTGTTTAGTGGAACTGCCTGGACAGCTAAAATCAGTTTACGTAAAAGTGAGCAATACCAGCACGATAGGTATGTATATGTACAACAATTATCTGTTCTATGCTATATGTGTCATTATTAATCATTATTTAGGCATACCATTCCGTATTCTAACCAATAGCTCACAGAGATAACTCCCATCTTGCGCTTTTGTAATACGCAGTATTATGTTTACAGCCTCGCGGGATTAGCCGAGCGGTCTACGGCGCGGCTGGTCCAGGCGGAGGTTCGAGTCCTCCCTCGGGCATGGATGTGTGTGTTAGTCCTCAGAATAATTTAGGTTAAATAGTGTGTAAGCTTAGGGACTGATGACCTTAGCAGTTAAGTCCCATAAGATTTCACACACATTTGAACATTTTTGATTTTTTGATGTTTACAGACTTATGTAGTGTAGTGTATATAAATTTTTACCTCTCTATCTACATTATTCCGTAGAGTATTAAATTTTGAAATGTTAATTTTTGGTACACCCAATACATGCCTTCAGTCAGCTACTGCCCAGTGTCCGTGTTGTTTGGACGACTGAAGACGCACATTTTTAAGTGACATTGTGAGAAGTGGCCTTTTGCTACGTATGTGTTTCCGAATGTCTATTACACGTTGTTTTCTTCGAAATGTTCTCTCGTAAACTGGTTCAGTTGGACCTTCATTCACTAAAAGCAGTAATTCCTATCAAGCTCGGTTGTCATTGACAAGGCGCGACTTACTTCTCCTTTCTATGCGGTTATGGTTTTTAACTTTTCTTATTTTTTATTTATTTATTTATTTATTTATTTTTGTAATTTTACGACCATTCATTCGATTCCCCGTTAGTTGTCTGAGACTGGTATATCTTGATCACTTGTAGCCACGCCGGACTGTCGGTATAGGTACACCAAAATTAGCTTATCTACGTCCACATTGTCTCGACGTTGCCCCCGTCTTGCTGCAATGATCGCATACAACCGAGTGGCACATACACATCATTTCACAGTCTTGACCCTTGTCAAAAGTGGAGGATCACATGGACGTCTGGTACCAGTTGTACGCCTCCTATAGCTGTCCAAAGCCACCAGAGTACGCTCTTAGTGGGGTGACTAATATCTCTGACGAGTTTCTTCAGGTTGATTCAGCAGCCTCTTCTGATCGCTACACCTTCAAAACCTACATGTGAAATTATCCTACTCCCTTGCTTGCGGCAAGCGAAGTACAGAAAAAACGTGAACAGGACCTTTTTCAAGCAAATTTAATGTGGTTAAAATTTTTTTGGTGTACGTTTTCGCTGGAGGCCACAATTTTCGATTTATTCAAGAAAAACGTGTTTGAAGGTCACTTTTGTATGTTTTTCTTGAATGATTCGAAAACTACGACTCTAGCGAAAATGTATCCCAGAATAAAATTTAGTTACATTGTATTTACTACAAAAAGATCCTGTTCACTTTTCCTGTGGGAGCAATAACCTGGGCGTAGCAAGTGAGAGAATATGAAATGTTGTGCATTTTATCTGGAGGCATTGCAGGTTGCATTAAACCCAGCAGTATGTACACTTGAATCACCCTGTGTGTGAGTATAGACCTTGTTGAGTCGTTCAGGTAGCTATCTAGAATAATTATGAATAGGTGTTAACAAACAAAATTTGTACTCACCAGGATTAAAATCCAGATTTCCTGGTTATAACGAGTATAGGATTAAAATCCAAATGTCGTGGTTATAACGAACATTTGTGTGATCCATTTAGGGCAGCTGAGGACATATACAAATTTAAGATTGTTACAACATCCAGGTTCGGTAATTTTTAATGGATGACACTGGTATCATTTCAAGTCGCTGCATTTCAATGATTTCATCCTAATCGTTTCCATTCATATCTATTTATTTATTTATTTATTTACGCGTCAAGTTCCGTAGGACCAAATTGAGGAGCAAATCTCCAAGGTCATGGAACGTGTCAGTACATGAAATTACAACACAAGAGTAATAACAGATAAAAATAAATGTTCATGAACCTAAAAAAAAGTCAGTCCATAAGTTTAAGTAAACGCTATCAGCAATACAATAAGAACCAGCTTAATTTTTCAAGGAACTCCTCGACAGAATAAAACAAATGACCCATGAGAAAACTCTTCATTTTCTATTTGAAAGCGCTTGGATTTCTCCTAAGATTTTTGAATTCGAGTGGCAGCTTATTGAAAATGGATGGAGCAGTATACTGCACACATTTTTGCACAAGAGTTAAGGAAGCCCGATTCAAATGCAGGTTTGATTTCTGCCGAGTATTAAGCGAGTGAAAGCTACCTATTCTTTGGAATAAACTAATACTGGTAACAGGGAAAGACAATAAGGAATATACAATTTGAGAGGCCAATGGCAAAATACTCAGACTCGTGAACAGAGGTCGACAAGAGGTTCGTGAACTCACACCGCATATTGCCCGAACCGTCCGTTTCTGAGCCAAAAATATCCTGTTACAGTGGGAAGAGTTACCCCAAAATATAATACCATACGATATAAGCGAATGAAAATAAGAAAAGTAGACTAATTTTCGTGACGAACGATCACTCACTTCAGATATCGTTCGAATAGTAAAAATGGCAGTATTGAGTCTTTGAACAAGATCCTGAACGTGGGCTTTCTGCGACAGCTTACTATCTATCTGAACACCTAGAAATTTGAACTGTTCAGTTTCAGTAATTATATGCCCGTTCTGTGAAATTAAAACGTAAATTTTTGTAAAACTGTGTGTTAGAAACAGTAAAAAACCGAGTCCTACTGTCATTTAGCGTTAGTTTATTTTCTACAAGCCATGAACTGAAGTCATGTACAGCAGTATTTGAAACCGAGCCAATGTTGCACAGAACATCCTTTACTACCAAGCTGGTGTTATCAGCAAACAGAAATATTTTAGAGTTACCCTTAATTCTAGAGGGTATATCATTTATATAAATAAGGAACTGGAGTGGCGCCAACACTGATCCCTGGGGCACTCCCCACTCCCGCACCCCTCCCAACTTCACAGTACTCCACTCAGACCTCACATCACAGCCTTTATCAACATTGTGAATAATGATCTTTTGCTGTCTGTTGCCAAAGTAAGAGGTGAACCAACTGTGAGCTACTCCCCATATTCTGTAATAGTCCAACTTTTGGAGCAATATTTTGTGATCAACACAATGAAATGCCTTAGTTAAATCAAAAAATGTGCCAAGCGTTCGAAAACTTTTGTTTGGCCCATCCAATACCTCACAGCGAAAAGAGAATATAGCATGTTCAGTTGTTAAACGACTTCTAAAGCCGGACTGTACATTTGATAGCAAATGGTGTGATATAGAATGATGGATTATCCTTACATAGCTTTCTGCAAACACTGATGGTATAGAAATAGGTCTAAAATTATCTACATTATCCCTTTCTCCCTTTTTATAAAGCAGCTTTACTACTGAGTACTTTAATCACTCAGGAAACTGATCAGTTAAAGTACTCAGTAGTAAAGACGCTTTATAACAAGGGAGAAAGGGATACTGTAGATAATTTTAGACCTATTTCTATGCCATCATTTCAGTTAGTTACGTCAGTCAAATAAATACGTCCATAGAGGTGACTTCATAGCGAAATACTGAGTGGCAACCAGTTTCGAGACTGAATAGGGATCAGAAACATTGACTGGTAGAATTACGGTTTGTAGGAAGCGCTGACTAATCTACATCTACGTCATATTCCGCAAGCCAGTAAACGGTGTGCAGCGGTGGGTACTTTCGGTATTACTATCTGATCTCTCCAACCCCGTTCCACTCGCGAACAGTGCGTGGGAAGAATGATTGTGGGTAAGCCTCTGTATTGACTATAATTTCTAGAATTTTTTCCTCGTGGTCAGTATGCGAGATGTATGTGGGTGGCGGGGGGGAGGGAAGTAATATGTGTTGTCCGACTCCTCCTTGAAAAGTGCTGTACCGAAATTTCAATAGTAAATATCTCCGTGATTTCTTGTAACGTCTGCCAGTGGAGTTTGTTTAGCATCTCCTTAACGCTCTCTCGCCAGCTAAAGGACCCCGTGACGAAACGCGCCGCTCTTCGTTGGATCTTCTGTATCTCCCTTGTCAGTCCTACCTGGTAGGAATCTCAGATACATGAGCAACACTCAAGCATCAGGCGAACAAGCACCTAATAAGCTACTTCTTTCGTGGATGAGTCACATTTCCTTAAGATTCTTCCGATGAATCTGAGTCTGGCGTCTACTTTCCCCACTGTTTGTTGTATATGGCCATTTCCCTTAAGGTTGGTCTGGGTAGTTACGAATAGATATTTTACGGCAGACGCGGTCTCCAGTTGTTTGTCATTAATAGTGTGTGCTGTACAGAAGTGGATTTCTTTTCCTACGGATGCGCAATATGTTACATTTATTTACGTGCAGGGTCAACAGCCAGAGCCTGCACCATGTCAATTCTCTGCAGGTCGTTCTGCAAATTCTTACCATCTTCTGGCGTTGCTACTTTGGTATAGACAACTGCATCATCTGCGAATAGCCTTGAAGAGCATCCGACGCTTTCTACTAGATCATATATAAACAGCAACGGTCCTATCACAGTTACCTGACGTGTTGAGTTATATCTGCAAGGAAGTATTGAATTCAATCGCAGGTCTACTCCGACACTCCGTTAGCTCGTATTTTTTCCATTAAACGACAATGCGGGACGGTGTCAAATGCCCCACCGAAATCAAGCAACACCCATCAAACTGAGCGCCGGTGTCCACTGCTCTGTGGATCTCATGGAGGAACACAGCGAGCCGAGTTTCTCAGGATCTCTGTCTGCGGAATCCATGTCGATTTTTATAGAGCCGACTTTCATTTTCCAGGAACGTCATAATTCTTGATCACAAAACGTGTTCCATTATTCTACAACAGACTGACGTCAACGATATTGGTCTATAATTGTGTGGGTCTGTCTTGCAGCCTTTCCTAAAAACAGGAATGACCTGCACTTTTTTCCAGTCGTTAGATACCATTCGTTGCTCAAGCGATCTACGATAAATTACTACTTATAGAAACTTACAGGTATCTCATCTTGTCCTGAAGCCTTTTCGCTACTAAGAGGTTGTACCAACTTTTCAATTCATCGATCGGTTATCTCAATATCTGTCATTTCGATGTTCGGATGACGAATGAAAGGGGGGACAGTGTCACTATCTCCCACTGTGAAACAACCTCGGAAGACCGAATTCAGTATTTCGGCCTTCTCTCTGTTATCTTACGTTTCGGTGCCATTGTGGTCGCTGGGAGAATGAATAGACTATCTTAACCCACTTACTGATTTGGCATACGACCAAAATCTCTTAGCGGTTTTGCTCAGATCGGTTGACAACGTCTTGGTTTCAAAATCATTGAACCCTTCTCTATTGCTCTCCTTACGCTCATTTTCGTTCCGTTCAGCTTTTGTTTTCCAGCTAGGTTTTTACTTCGCTTGAATCTCAGATGAAGTGCTCTTTGTTTACGTAACGTTTTTCTAACACGGCTATTAAAGCATGGTGGATCTTTCCCATCCCTTAAAACAATACTAACAGATGAGCGAAATCATTTGTGCAACCACCAGTGGCCATCCAATATCGAGTTTTATCACATTTTGTTATTACAAAGATATCAATCCTCGCCTGATATCCAAAGAATATGTGTAGAAGGCTAACATTTTTCGCGACCTAAAATGTCAAACGCAATATGAAGTGCCCTAATATTTAATAAGCAGTTCAATCTAAGCTTCATGGTAGCTCACTCCCCCGAAGTCTCGAAGTAACGCAATCTAACTAGTGTCCCGTTATTAATGAGCTTAACTTTTCTGCCATGCTCGTTTTCTAGATCGCTGTGTTGTTCCATTGAGCTGGTATATGTACAGTCCCATCACTTCAGAGCCAATCAATTCTCGCGATACACTAACATTCGATACACGTGAATTACCTCTGTTCTGGTCGAGAGTGAAAGCGGACGTATTTTTTCAGGCATCTTCTTCTAGATGCATGAGCGTCATATTGAGCTAATAAATTATATCTTACGAAACAACGGAATTAGTAGGTTGACTTATTTCTGTGTTTTATAACACCCCAAATACAGATCCCCCAATGACATCCCTTTTGACAGCAAAAGATGTATAAAGTAGTTATTCTGACCTTGACGGTAGCTACTGGCAACAAAATATTAACACTATAGAAAGTTTGACCAACAGAAATGCTAGGGAACTAACAACATCTATTCCACGGAAAGAACTAAATGAAAGACTATCAGATGATCACTTAATCTACGATGCATGAAACTCTAAACAAAGAACTCAAAATGTATGCTTTACGAAGATTAAAACCCAGATGAGATAAAGTGATCAGCGATAACATTTATTCAAGACAAGAGTAGTAGCCGCATCGAACTGTAATGAAAAACTTCAGTGGAGATGTTAATTAGCTGTATTGTCGACGTCGCAATAGAATTACTCATATTGACCGATACGAGACTGTTTCAGACCGATCTGGAATTTTAAAGTTCTTCAAGTATCGTCTTGACGTATTAGTCAAAGTTCTGAAGAAAAGTGACAGAACATTTACCGTTTAGTCAGACAACGGAAAAGGTATTATAAGCGAGGGAAAAGTAACTCGTCTGATACTTAATCAATTCTGGGACTTAGTCGTTGTGATCTGTGATTGTCAAGAACATTGAAGCACACAGCAATGTACCAGATGCCGACGTAAACTCTACAAATAAACTTGAGTAGGAAACATATGCACGCAATCATGAAGAATTCACAGGTTCGCAGTGTTATCTGAAGCTATAGTCAATTTCAGAACTGCTGATGTAAATCGTAGCTTCAATTCCTTGAATGACATATCGGTGTGCTTTTTATTGCAGTGAT
Source organism: Schistocerca piceifrons (assembly GCF_021461385.2). Taxonomy (NCBI): domain Eukaryota; kingdom Metazoa; phylum Arthropoda; class Insecta; order Orthoptera; family Acrididae; genus Schistocerca; species Schistocerca piceifrons. The sequence continues at coordinate 921,823,681 of NC_060140.1, forward strand.
TAGATAATTCACAAGTTCAATAAACTCAGTTACAATTTTAATACTTCATGTCGTCTACATCATTTAATTGAACATTATTGTGTAACTGTGAAATAAATATTTTCTTGATAGGAGGCCTAAGCTAAAGGCGATTGTGTGACAGTATTAACAGTATGGAACATTTCATTACGACGCTTCCTGCACGTTATTTAGAGAATACATTATCTCTGGATTCACGACGTAGGAGTTGTTGAATTAGAACCGTAACGAATCATTAACGACGCTATAGTACTCCACAAATCAACATCCTCGCAAGATTATATTGTGGCATCGACTTGAATGGTGGAACTTACAATTTGAGATATCAGATTATCTACTTTCGAACATTCATTTGCAAACCGGGCATAAAAACTACTGTTATTAAGTTTCGCGTAAGCTTATAAGCCCGTCGCGAACACGCGAAGGATATTTGGTTTATTGTTTCAGATAAAGGGAGCTGTTGCGGTACCGAGTAGTGCAGCCGCTGTGTGTAGCAGGAAAGAAGACAGACATCCTTCGAACACCGTTGCTTCCGTTGCTTCAGTTATAAGCGAGGGCCGCTTACACATTTCGGCGTGCTGTTCCATGGATACGCGGATATCTGTTAGAGGGAGATAGTGTCTGAAACTAACCATACAAAGCGAGCAGTTTTGTTTTAACAGTCACAGATCGGAGTTGTCGTGAACGACGGACGCCGACCTTTGTCAACCAAACTTGAACCATCCCCACCGAGACGACACACACACCAACGCTTCTGTTCCCCTTATCTTTTAAAGTTTTTCGTAGAACCAAATGGTCTCGAAGATTTAGCCTACTTGGGGCAATGAAAATTTCACAAGCCATCGTCATGAAAAAGAGACTTTTGTCTGGCTAAATAAAGAACGAGTGTGAATAAGTATAGCACATTTTTCAAGAGGTGCGACAGATTTGTGTAACTGGTGAACCGCTGATAAATGTATTTGTTTCGGTGGAACGGGATAAAGACTAGAGAAATATCACCTGACGTAACACCAATTCATTTGATGTAGAAGAGGTGATAGTTGTTAACTCACAGGACAGCCACTTTTGCTGTATTTTTTTACCTTACAAGATAAACTGTGAAGCTGAAGTAGTTGAAGTTCATTATTTCTTGAACTAAAATTTGAAAGTTTTGAAAACAATGCGAAAGGTTAACAAGAAATGTACGAGTATTGTTTGTTTCATTGAAAGTCTTGTTAAACAGGTTCCTTGATAGTCAAATACAGAAAAAACCATTAAAAAGCAATAATTTAGAAATGATATTTTCTTGTTAAAGATTCATTTTATTTATGTAAGACTTTCATCTCTTAACATTATATAGCTAGCATAAGTATTTAGACAAAATAATCACAGCTAAAACAGTCGTTTACATCAAGGATAAGACCGATGATGGAGTTACGAAACTTGTAATTACATGACAGTTTAGAAAATAATTATAAATTACATGAGACTTACAAATAACCGAAAGATTTACAGGTTACAGGTTATTAATGCCGTGATTTCGGGTTATCCGAAACGACAATAAAAAAGCCAGTAGCCTCGATGGCACGAAAGGCTATGCAGCGCAAGGCGAACCAGCTTTGTGTGTTGTGTTTCAAGAAGCAAACCAAACGGACTTAGATCAATATTTACAAATCGGAAAAGCTGAAGTATCCTCAACTTTTGCGAAACTGCTCTTGTAATAGAACCAGTACTTCGAAAGAGATTTATCGGCGGCTTAGTTTTGCATTTTAAAGCAGGCATAGCAGTTACCAGTCTACTTTTAGTCTTAAATTTACGTAACATATCATTCTTCTCTTAAGTTTTCGTGGCGGTGAGGCAAAACTACGACATTCGGCGACATACATGGAATTAGATGTTCAATAAAGCCGTATCTTAAATGTTATTACCTTTTCATTCCCTATATGTGTTAGTCCTCATCTTAAAACTATGTTGGATATGACATTGTGAGAAATGAGTGTTCTATTGTTACAATTTAGATAGAAGTAGCTGTGATGCCTGGTTTGGGAAATCACTCAAATGACACAAGTATCTATACTGTATGCTGAGCTGTATACGTAAAATAGGATAACTAAATTTCCGGTCACAAAGAGAGAAACTTTATTTTCGGGAAAGTACGATATACCCATTTTCTGTTTAATGTCGGAGAGTGTTTAAGTAGGTAGGTGTTCTTCGTGATACAGAATCACTTCAGTCATGAACGTTAGGGTGCGCCTGTTGAGTGACACCATTAAGACGAAAGACAAAATTTTAAGGATGCACAGAATAGTGGGTACCTTACACGGTGTAATTAATTACAGACAAGACTGTAGGGATCACGGGGTGTGTGCATAGTAGCAAGCTGCGACGTTGACGTCACAGCCGACAATCCAATACAAACAGGATCCTACAGCAAGAGAAAAATGCTCTGTAGCTTTCCTTACGTTTTACCTTTACAGACCAGCAAAAGGAAAATGATTTTTGCTCAGTTTGTGGGTGTATTGTAAAGCCACACTCGTCCTTTGCAGTTCAACAAGCTTTATCTAATCTTCCATGTAATGTAGTGAGGCGAGGGGGTCACTTTCGATGTGTCCGCTTACAGTACATTTGTGCAATACCTATGGTATGTTCTGGTAAACGTGAGTGTAATGATTTCTGCTGCATTTTAATATGTTGATGGAAATTAAGTTTTCTACAAGTTAATGGCGTCTAATGAGCAGAGAACTTTGTAGCTACATTATCCACAAGGGTCATGTAGGTGTCCAACGTAAGATTAACGTCACCCTTAGTAAAATGATTCATACATTAAAAATTTCCATATTTGTCACAAGGCCCAGCCACAATTTGTAGCGCCGCTTGAAAGGCATCTATCGCGTTTCCAGACTGACGAAGCATTACGTACTATGGAAAAGGCAGAAAATCTCAGTAATCGTATCATAACATTGTATATTAAGGTTTTCGATGAAAGCAAATTGCTACAAGATTTCAAAGGAATATTTGGAGGCCCATAAACAGCATATTAAATATTTTCGATTTAAACCAAATTGCTTTAAGAATTCAAAGGAATGTGTGAAAGAAGACAACGGATAATGAAACATTCCTTCGAATGATGTGTATAGGTCAGTCTGTTGGAAAACGATATTCTTCACGCTTCTGCGTTGTTGAATTGCCTGTGCAATAATTGCTGCCTGATGACAAACAACACACAGTTATAAAAGTAGCGTCAATGAAGTGAGCAGTCATAAATTAGTTTGCATTTTGCAAGTAAAGCCTGTGCCCGGTTTTCAAATCGATATATTCGTCAACATAGCTATACGTGTTTGATTCTCATCTTCTGATCATCTGATGTTGTGACAGAGACATTAAACTGCATCGTATGGGGAGACTTAGAAAAGTAATCCGGTATTTACTATCGCCGGCTTAGTAACTTTCATTGAACTCTGCACTACACTTAAAAGTGTCACTGCTACATGACACTATTTTTCGATATCGTCACCAGGTCTCCCTAAACAACGGCCGGGAAGTTTTGCAAATCGTTCGGTTCCTCGACGACAGAAATCTGCTCATCTGGAAACCGGGAAACCGCTGTGTGAGAGTCCCCTTCGTTGGAAAATATCCTTCAGCTTGTCGAGAAGAAGGAAACTGCATGGTGCATGATCTAGAATTCTCGATCAACATTACCCACGTCTGTGGGGTGGTCAGGCTGTTGGCACCTTTTCGCTACTGAATGCGACATTGTATTAGATCCGTATATCGCCAGTATTTCGCACTGAATTTAGAGGTTTTGACCTCTAGAATCGTACTGCCCCGTGTACTTTAGATTGTGTTTCCAGCTGCCGTGTCGCTTTCAAGGTACCCCTTACTTCAGCATAGGAGCACATTTTACTGTACTGCCAGTTTTGCTGTTTCACATACGTGAAGTAAATGTATCAGCGCTTCAGTATGTACGGAGTGAGGAGCGATCGGTAGGTTCCCATGCTGGCTAGCAGAGGCGGTTGGTCATCTGGCTCTTTCATAGTCAGTGGGATGAAGTGCCGCTGCAGAAATCGCTCGTGACATGAGAAAAGAAATAAGCAGCGAAGATACGTTTATTCTGGTGCGAATCAAATAATTGTTATTAATAAATATTTGCTAACAGAAGTTGCATTTTGGCACTCAGATAGGAGTCTACAGGTTATAAATACTATCTTTCAGTATTTTTACAGTGCCAGTAAACGTTGATATTAATAAACAAATAAGTAATTTTGGCATAAGCGAAGATGTACGATCTTATACCAACTATACTGTTTGTACGCTCAAGATACAGACTGTGCTGCATCGTGGGCAGTGATTGATAGGATACCTTTCGATCTAGTCATGGGTAGACCATACTGTCGTACCTTTAATAATTTACAAACAGTGTGAAAAAGTTCATTTTCGGTGTTTCTAAGCTAAACGCACCGTAATGGCGTCCCGTGTAAAAATTTTTTGCACAGAAAAGACTTCTGCTGGGTAAATTAGGTAAAATATAGGCAGTAGGAGACCACCTCCATATAACAGGCAGGACGAAGTCCTATGCGGCGGCTTACCAATTCAGTTCAACGACGGACTGGCCTAATTATCGCAAAACACTGCTGGGAAAGCATGGCCAGTTATACTATACGCCCCTTATACCACCATCTACGGACTCACCGGCTAAACTGAGATATTTCTGGAGGTTTAATACGATTTGAGGTGGGGGGGGGGGGGAGATTCCTGCACATTTCACTCCAACACTGTGATGCATCTGTCATGCGTACTGTAACGGAAACGGGGAACATGAGCTCTCTTCTGCACTACGGTCTTTGCGTGGGATGAGGTATGTAATTTACTTTCTGAAGTCTCTACGTACAAGTGAGGGGGGAGGGGGGGCAGAGACATGGTCAGCCAGCAGCTGGCGTCCATCATTGTTTTAACATGAATGAAAGTGCCGTATGATCCTTCCTGGTTCAAGAGCTGTAAACATTACCGGAGTGTAACCATCAGACATTTGTAAAAATTTTGCGCCGCCAAGGTCTTTGTATGAGGTTACCTTATTCTCTCTCCTCTGACTTCCTCCGGCACAGACACATTCCTCTCGGCTGTCGCTGCCGCCGCTGCATGCTGTTGCTGCAACGTAATTTTTTAATTAAGTTCTCAGGAGCGTCCGCTAGGGGCGAGTAGAATTCCAGCGAACCAGGCTCCAAACCTTTAAACGAGTAAAACAAAACAAAGGTTTCTGCTAAAAGAGCCGCTTGTGAGTGAGATGAACAGATACGATAAGGCACTGGCATGAGAAAACGGCGGTTTTCCCTGCCGGGCGTATCTCTCATTGTTTGTGTCTAGTCCTAAGTGAGTTAATACTATCATTGTACCTGTGACTCAGTCCGGAACCGCGCGACTGCTACGGCCGCAGGTTCGAATCCTGCTTCGGGCATGGATGTGTGTGATGTCCTTAGGTTAGTTAGGTTTAAGTAGTCCTAAGTAGTAGGGGACTGATGACCTCAGATGTGAAGTCCCATAGTGCTCAGAGCAATTGTACCTGTGACGCTGATTAGTGTTTCTGAACTTGTTAATTGTCAAATCATAACCAGTCTCTGAACTTCAGTGCATAATAATTTTATGCTTTATTTGTCACTGACAGGATTTTGAAAATTACGCTGTGTTCGAATTTTGTGAAATGCCTCGGAGAAGACGATGTAATGACAAACAACCAGCACGGATTCACAAAATGTCGGTCCGTGAAACATTACTTGCTCTTTGTTCACATATGGTAATGAGTGCATCGACAGAGAATCTCAAACTGATTCCATATTTATGCAATTCCAAATAGGCTTTTATCACTGTCCCTCGTAATCGGGTCTGTCGTTCTTCTCGTATGATTTTTGCTGCTGGATTTATGATTTCCTGACAGAAAGGCGACAGTCAATAGTAACTGACGGTTCATCATCGAGTGAAACGAAAGTGTATCGGGGGTTCCCAAAGGAAGTGTTTCAAAAACTCTGCTGTTGTGAATGTATTGTATATAAACAATTTAGGAAACAGTCTGAGCAACCCTCTTAGGTTTTCCGCAGATAATGTGGTCGGTTACCAGCTAGTCTAGCTATATCCAGATCCCGCTCCAGCTACTGCCGGGTCTGGCTGCTGACGAGTCCTCTCCATTTGGCTCGGTCCTCCCACCACTTTTCTTCCTCCACTTGCTGCCAGGTCCCACCTCTCCTTTCCACAGATATTCTCACTCCCTTTTTCCACCGTGTTCTCGTGCGCCCTCTATGTCTTTTCCCATCCAACTTTAGTTCTTCCATAATTTTGAGGAGTCTCTGCCTATGCATCCTCTTAACATGCCCATACCATCTTTCTCTCTTTTTTTCAATTTCTTCTCTCATACTATTTTGTTTAAGGTCGTTTCTAATCTCTACATTCCTTACTCTGTCCATTCTTGTTTTTCCCTTAACTGCTCTGAGAAATTTCATTTCCCCTGCTTGCAGTCTGCTCCTTTCTGTCATTGCCCATGTTTCTCCACCATAGGTGACAATAGGGAAGTAATAAATCTTATACATAAGGAGTTTTGCTTTTTCTGAAACTTCCTTATTCCAAATCAGGTGTTTTATTGTTTGGTAGATATTGCCTCCCTTCTGTAACCTCTTATTTATTTCGTTAGTTATTCTTCCATCCCTAGATAATTCACTCCCTAAATAAGTGAAACTTTCTACCACTTTGAGGGGTTCTCCATTCAAGGTAATATTTCCGTTGATCCCTTTCTCTCTTCTAAATACCATTACTTCCCTCTTATCTTTATTTATTTATAATCCATACCTTTTCATTATTTCCTTCCACGCACCAAGTTGTAACTGTACATCTCCTTCTTTATCACCCCATATTACCATATCATCTGCCAAAATCATCTTTTTGTCTTTTTCTATATCTTTAACTGCCCAGGTAGTAAAGCCATCAAAACAAAACGAAATGCAAAATGATTTAGATATCTGTATGGTCGAAAAATGACATCTGCACACGGTGATCCCGTGATGATGTTACGAACTTTGAGGGATTATGGAGAAGGGAAACGTGTCAACTTGAGGTAAGGGACCCTCTTCCAAAAGCAACCGAGTAAAGTTACAAGCCAAAATCCTTCCCATACCTTTGACAGTGGTCCTCTTCTACTGCAGCGTCTTTCCTTTCTATGTATTGGGAGGATGTAGTGTGGACAAAAACAAGAAAAAAAATGTTCCATGAACATGCGCTCTACTATGAATTGCGTAAGAGCTATGAGAACTTGTTCACCAAAAGAGGTGTTTCGTATTAGCAAAGGTCGTCAAATGCTCATAGCCACGTTCACTAATCAGTTTTTTCTTATTTTAGTCCATACTACCTCCTCCCAAAATATGGAAAGCAGAGAGCTAGAAGCAGAAGACAGGTACTGTCAGAGGTGTCACAACGACTTTACCTGACAACTTTGTAGTCGGTCCTTTCCGGACAGAGGTCTATTACCTGATATTGACACGTTTACCGTTTTCCAGCGTCCTTGAAAGCTTGTAACATCATCATGGAATGATCCTGTATCACTAAAAGACTGAAACTGCCACCGATATCCAGTTGCAGGTTGCCTGTCTAACGGCTTTGAGGGGCGAAAAAAATTTATATTGTCCATTTAATTTAGTTCTTGATCATATTTAAAAATTTAAAATTATATCATAATCTACTCATTACCAGGTATGATCTTACGTTAAAGGTTTAACTCAGCTGACCTAAGTCAAGAATTGAAGCCGATGCGTAAATTACGCGTAAATGACGCACACTATATTCAACAGCCTTTGAGAATGAGAGCACCTAGCGATTTCCAACAACTTCATTCACAATTTCAAACCTCTTAGAAACTTATTCTCACTGATATCCTCACAAAATAACAGAGGAAAAATATTTATCACGTATTACGTTTTCGCTCTTTATCTGGTACAATTTTAGCATCATCTACGATGTCTTACTTCCAGATTCATGTATCATGTTCTAATTTCTCATTTCTTTATTACTAATTTGTTCAGAAGAGAACATAGCACAATACAGATGCGCATGTACGAGTTAATGTAGTTAATTATGCCTCTGGAGTTCAAGATATGTATGACTACGAAAACAATCACGTATGTGAACAACCAGTTTTTATTTAAACGGAGAGCAAATTATCCGGACTACACTCCAAAAAACTATGGATAAATAATCCGAAAGTAGTAAAACCAACACTATTAGGCGATTTCGTCTTAAGCCATAAGGGTTTTACATGTATAACGTGAAATGATGGAAGTAAAAGAAAGGTTCAGGAGAGGAATTAAAATTAAAGCTGAAAAGATACCAACGATACGATTCGCGGATGGCATTGCTATCACGAGTGGAAGTGAAGAAGAATTATATGATCTGCTGAATGGAATGAACAGTCTAATGAGTACAGAACACGAACTGAGAGAAAATCGAAGAAAGACGAAAGTAATGAGAAGTAGCAGAAATGAGAGCAGCGAGAAACTTGACATCAGGCCTGATAGGCATGAAGTAGATGAAGTTAAGGAATTCTACTACCTAGGTAGCAAAATAACCCGTGACGGATGCAGCTAGGAGGACATCGAAAGCAGCCTAGCACTGGAAAAAAGGGCATTCCTAAACTAGAGACATAGGCCTTAATTTCAGGAAGAAATTTCTGAGAGTGTGCCTTTGGAGCACAGCATTGTATGATAGTAAAATATGGACTGTAGGAAAATCAGAAGAGAAGGGAATCGAAGCATCTGAGATGTGGTGCTACAGACGAATTTCGAAAATTAGGCGGACTGATAATGTAACGAATGAGGAGGTTCTGCGCAGTATCGGAGAGGAAAGGAACATATGCAAAATCTAACGAGAAGGGACAGGATGATAGGACATCTGCTAAGACATGAGGGAATGTCTTCCATGGAACTAGAGGGAGATATAGAGGGCAAAACTGTAGAGGAAGACAGAGATTGGAATACATCCAGCAAATAATTGAGTATGTAGGTTCCAAGTGCTACTCTGAGATGAAGAGGTTAGCACAGGAGAGGAATTCGTGGCGGGTCGCATCAAACCAGTCAGAATACTGATGACTCAAACAAAAAAGTGAAATGTTTAATACATTAAATCATTTGCACAGAATTCAGACGTTGGAATCTGTTTCATACAAGCGATTTCGATTATTTAAAGAACCAGGAGGGAGGGGTTTACTGGTAGACCCTGAACAATAAAGCTGTTAAATCCTCTCTCTACACGAGCCCTTAAAATATCCGTCAAATTTCGGTTAGACGATACATCACACAAATTGGAGAGTTTTCCATTCAACTAAATAAACAGAGCTACAGTTGAGAACAAGTTAAATTAGAACCATTGCATGGGTAATGACTTGTGGAAGGCGAAACAAAGAGTGGGTTTTATGTGCAGAAAGACTGAGTTTTATGGGCAGAACATTTAGAAGATGGAGAAAGAGAGAAAAAGGCTGAAGAGACTGCCTACACCACGCTTGTCCGCAGTCTTGTGGAGTATTGCTACCCAGTGTGCGATCCTTGTCAGACAGGATTGATAAAATACATCGAAAACCTTCAGACAAGCGGAACTCATTTTGTTCTATAAAAAAAATAGGGGAGAGAGTGTCATGGATATTATACCGAGTTGGAATGGTATTCATTAAAGCAAAATCGTTAGCCGTTGTGGCGACATATTTTCATGTAAATTCAATCAAGAACTTACTCCTCTGAGTGCAAATATATTTTCTTGACTCGCACCTGCATAGAGAGTAATGACCATCGTAAAAAAAGGCAGAAATCAGAGCTCGCACGGTAAGATTCAGGTATTTATTTTTCCCACCTGCTATTCGAGAATACATAGATCGAGAAATACTCGGAAAGTGTCTCTATGAACCGTCTGTCAAAGCGTGAACTGCAGAGAAATCATGTAGATGTAGATTTTCAGAAGCTCTGGTGGACAATGCATCTAATTCGAAAGAAAGACATATTATCAGCTGTAGTTGTTTCAGATATATCCATTCTTCATAACCAACAGCTACTGTGCGGAGTAAAAGACATTGATTTTAGCACATTTTCACAATCTGGACCACAAAAACTTCAATGAAATACTTTTTCACCGCTTCCATTCGTCATCCAGGAAAGAACAGGATTCCGGCACACCATGTGACCTCTTCCAAACAGCGAAATACTTTTTGTAGGGGCTATATCTCAGATACAGATTGATATTTGGCTGCTTGCCTTGTTTCACTTCATTGATACAACTGTTTCGTTGCTATGATACAATTGTTTCGCTGACGCATTTACCGGTGTGTGTCAATTCCAAAGATGTGTGTGGCAATCGATCATAGCATGCCATGCTCTATACTCTTGGAATCACCACATTATCAGGGGTAATAGTATTTTCGGGAGTTCTTTGAACATCCAGTGACAGCGCGGCAAATGAACACGGTTTCAGTAGAAACAGATCGGCTGTAATATCTGTAGAGAAAGGACGTAGACTTTAACGACCTTGTATTAGATTTTATTTGGTAAGACATAGCCAAGCATTGTGTGCAAAATGCGTTGCAGCAGCTTAATTTACCTTTGATTCGATGGTGGCTTCCTTTTGTTTGTTACGTTTCGTGACGACTGCAGTTTTATATGGGTCAGAGACTCAGAAGTCCTCTGAATGGTTATGCACGATACGGTCACATAGGTCAGAGTATGCTTTTGACATTTGTTCATCAGCATTTCTATCTGGTCTGACTAATCTCTTTCAGATGAAAACGACAGTAGCTTGTCGCTTGCAGATGATAAATTGTTGGCATAATTTAAAGATATTTTTGTCAGGATGTTATGGGAAATTCTTTTCTCAGATGTGTTATCGATATTTATTTCGTATACCACCCAATATGCTTACTCAGAAGTATTAATAGAAACATATCGTGGAGATAGTTTCCCTTATTGCATTTCCTTATGAGGGACCGAATCTTTTATTTAATGACTTTATTTGGTCAGCAGACTAATGTGAAATTATTGATTTTGTTTACTGGTTGGCAAACACCACCACTGCTTGCACATTTAATTACTGGTTTTGTGGCCGAGCGGTTTTAAGCGCTTCAGTCTGGAACCGCGCGACTGCTACGGTCGCAGGTTCGAATCCTGCCTCGGGCATGGATGTGTGTGATGTCCTTAGGTTAGTTAGGTTTAAGTAGTTCTACGTTCTAGGGGGCTGATGACGACAGATGTTAAGTCCCATAGTGCTCAGAGCCATTTTTGTGGTATTTGTCTTATTGCGTTAAATATCTAATGGAAGTCATTCCACTTAATGGATAAAATAAGACAGCATTTAGATTCGAGCATTAATTATATCAAATGCTGAAAATCGAAATTTTGGTAACCCTGGAAGCCATTAGACGGGCAACCTGTAAGTGATACAGAGGGCCAGTGGCGCACTGCATTGTTGCCAGCGTTCGCTTGAGGTGTGATTGGAAGGGAAGAGGGTGTGTCAACGTTTGGATCTAAATAGCCAGTGAAAGAACAGCGGACAGACGACATGTTCTCAAAGAATTTTATAACATTCTCACGTCAACACACGATGGTCCTTTCATTAAGTAATGGTGTAAATTTTTTTCTCGGCCAATTCTGGTTGAAAAAAAAAATGCGGAATTTGTTATGGGACATCGTGAAATAGTTCCGCTTCAGCCCCTATAGTTTTATGAATTTTCAATAATCGCCGGTGCTATACATAGCTTTCGAAATGGGCTCTGTAAAGGAGGTAAATCACAAGCAGGGAGCTGTCATTGAGTTTCTTTCGGCGAAATATCGGAGCATCACAGATATTCACAGGCGCTTGCACGATCTCTGCGGAGATCTGGCAATGAACAAAAACGCGGTGAATTGTTGGGCTAGACACCTGTCATCACCGTAACAAGATCGCGCAAACTTGTCCGATTACCCACGTGCGGCCTGGCCGCTCACAACTGTGACTCCTGCAATTTTAGGACGTGCGGACACTCTTATTCGAGGTGAGAGACGGATCCTAGTCAAACACCTCTCTGCACAACTGGATGTGTCTGTTGGAAGTGCTGATACACTTGTAACCTCCCCCTCACTTATCGACCTTAATGACAGTGAAAAATTAAACCGCGTGTACCTAATGGAAATTTGGGAAAAGCAATCGTCACTGAAGTTAATTTGTCGGTAAAGAGGGAGGAAAGGGTAACATCTAAATGAAAGGAAAAATGAAAAGGAAATTGGTGGAAATTAATTTTGAGAAAAGGGTAAAATTAATAAAGAAAGTGAATGTGCGGTCGTTACATTAACAATTGATTGGCGTTAATTACATATTTGAGATTTGGAGAAAATTACGGTCGCCAGTCCTATGGACAACTACTATAATAACTGAAAATGAAAGATAATTGCACATATAATTAGCACTAAAAGCCTGGCAACTGAAGGTTGACACGTGTTGTGTGAAAACTGAATGTTTGTCAGAAGTAATAAATTTCGCCACACTCTGACTTAATTTAGCAAAAGAATTAATAAAACCGGAAAATTGAAAGTTAATTTAGTGACTGAAATTAATAGTGAACTTTGTTTCTGAAGCACTACGAAATTCAATGAAATAAGGTTAGTCTTGGGCTACCTCAACAATCATTTCAAAAGCTACTTGAATCTACGCAATTTAGAAATAAGAGATTTAACTTTGAACTTGAATCAAATGATTCTGAACAATTAACAATAGTAAAATTTAGTACGTACCAAGCTGAGCTGCAATCACAGATAAGCTAAAATATGGTAACAAAACTCGCACTCTTAATTTCTGCTTGTGTAATCTAAGTATTGTAGCCAGCTATGAATACTTAAACTGAACTTTGAAATTAAAGCAGTGAAATGGAATGATATTACTTTAATGCTGGCGTTTGATTTTCAACGACATTCGGGTTCAGTCCGGAAAAGGAAGGGACCCTGTTTGGTAATGCAATTGGGACAATGAGCAACAAAGGTTCATGCTACGTTGCTGTAATTTTGTGAGACAAATTTAACAGTTTGAAAAGGTGAGGTCTGCCATACTGTTCTAAAACTTTACGTCTTTTCAGTCTTCCTTGTTGGTTGATTGAAGGTTTGAAGTCGTCGATAGGGGAGGTGGCGACAGTCACTCATTGTCGGCCGTCACTGTTGCAGAAGCTGGATGTTGGCGCGCCTTCTTCTCGACGTGGTCACCAGGCGAAACAGGCTCATGATGTGTGCCTGCTAGTGTTTCCCGTCCGCGACACCGTGTCAGAAACTATCATAGCAAGTCGAGCGCAATTACATGCTGCCAAAGCCCGAAAGCGCGGCAACTTGCGGGAGCGCCACACAACACACCTGCTCCACCGCCCTACTCCAGCCAGACTCCCTCTGCCCGCACACCATGCGGCAGAGTTAACACTGCCAAAGATCCTAAACACTTTGGTTTTCCACACGACCTATCGATGTAATCGTTCGATAGCATAGTTTTCCCTAGGCCAGACCCAGCATAAAAATACAAATAATATTTACAAAACAAACCAATTATATATATATATATATATATATATATATATATATATATATATATATATATATAGTAAAACAATTACAATATATAAAGACACAGAAATGTCATATCTTCAGGTAACAAAATAAGGAAAAAAAATATAGTACAATAGATGGAAATAAGAGGATATGCATTTCCGGCGTTACACACTCTCCCAATAGTTTGGGAATTCAGTGGTGTCTGTCGGCTGGGTTCATTGTCGCTTAACAGAAGACAATTAACTGCAGCGAAGGAATATCTGTGCGGAATGGTTTGCGTGTTAGGAGGCTAATCGTAACAATTTTTGTCGGACATCGTTACAGGTGATGAAACAGGGGTTCCTCACTTCCAACCGAGATCAGAACGGCGATCCATGGAGTCACTCCACACTACCTCTTCTTCGAACAAGAATTTCAAAATGCACCATTAGTCAAGAGACGTTCTTATGGGACTCTGAAGGCGTTCTGTTTCATGTCCTCCCTCAGAGTACAATGATCAACTCTGAACTGTATTGTGCTACCCTCACAAAATTGAACAATAGACTTTAGCGTGTTTGTCGCCACAAAACTGCAAACGAAATTCTTCTTCTCCACGAAAACGCAATGCCTCACTCAAGTCTGGGGAGCTCACAGAATTTCGTTGGGCTGTTTTCCTCATCCACCCCACAGCTCGGATTTCGCACCGTCCGACTCCGATCTGTTTGGCCCAATGAAGAACGTGAGCTTCCGAGCCGGTCGCACTCTGTCCGGTGTACGGCCTATTGACTTGACCGCAGAACCACGGTCGATTGCAGCTGGCGTTACTGTTGCCGATATGAAAATGACTGCCTGACTGTAGTAGATTCAGTCACTGCTACATCTACATAATCTGTAAGCCACCGACCATTGTGTGGAGGAGGGTACCTCGCACCACAACTAGTCGTTCCCTTCCTGTTCCACTCGCATATTGTTGTTGTTGTGGTCTTCAGTCCTGAGACTGGTTTGATGCAGCTCTCCATGCTACTCTATCCTGTGCAAGCTTCTTCATCTCCCAGTACTTACTGCAACCTACATCCTTCTGAATCTGCTTAGTGTATTCATCTGTCGGTCTCCCTCTACGATTTTTACCCTCCACGCTGCCCTCCAATGCTAAATTTGTGATTCCTTGATGCCTCAAAACATGTCCTACCAACCGATCCCTTCTTCTAGTCAAGTTGTGCCACAAACTTCTCTTCTCCCCAATCCTATTCAGTACCTCCTCATTAGTTACGTGATCTACCCACCTTATCTTCAGCATTCTTCTGTAGCACCACATTTCGAAAGCTTCTATTCTCTTCTTGTCCAAACTAGTTATCGTCCACGTTTCACTTCCATACATGGCTACACTTCATACAAATACTTTCAGAAACGACTTCCTGACACTTAAATCTATACTCGATGTTAACAAATTTTTCTTCTTCAGAAACGATTTCCTTGCCATTGCCAGTCTACATTTTATATCCTCTCTACTTCGACCATCATCAGTTATTTTACTCCCCAAATAGCAAAACTCCTTTACAACTTTAAGCGTCTCATTTCCTAATCTAATTCCCTCAGCATCACCCGATTTAATTTGACTACATTCCATTATCCTCGATTTGCTTTTGTTGATGTTCATCTTATATCCTCCTTTCAAGACACTGTCCGTTCCGTTCAACAGCTCTTCCAAGTCCTTTGCTGTCTGTGACAGAATTACAATGTCATCAGCGAACCTCAAAGTTTTTACTTCTTCTCCATGAATTTTAATACCTAGTCCGAATTTTTCTTTTGTTTCCTTTACTGCTTGCTCAATATACAGATTGAATAACATCGGGGAGAGGCTACAACCCTGTCTCACGCCTTTCCCAACCACTGCTTCCCTTTCGTGCCCCTCGACTCTTATAACTGCCATCTGGTTTCTGTACAAATTGTAAATAGCCATTCGCTCCCTGTATTTTACCCCTGCCACCTTCAGAATTTGAAAGAGAGTATTCCAGTTAACATTGTCAAAAGCTTTCTCTAAGTCTACAAATGCTAGAAACGTAGGTTTGCCTTTTCTTAATCTTTCTTCTAAGATAAGTCGTAAGGTTAGTATTGCCTCACTTGTTCCAACATTTCTGTGGAATCCAAACTGATCTTCCCCGAGGTCCGCTTCTATCAGTTTTTCCATTCGTCTGTAAAGAATTCGCGTTAGTATTTTGCAGCTGTGACATATTAAACTGATAGTTCGGTAATTTTCACATCTATCAACACCTGCTTTCTTTGGGATTGGAATTATTATATTCTTCTTGAAGTCTGAGGGTATTTCGCCTGTCTCATACATCTTGCTCACCAGATGGTAGAGTTTTGACATGACTGGCTCTCCCAAGGCCATCAGTAGTTCTAATGGAATGTTGTCTACTCCCGGGGCCTTGTTTCGACTCAGGTCTTTCAGTGCTCTGTCAAACTCTTCACGCAGTATCTTATCTCCCATTTCGTCCTCATCTACATCCTCTTCCATTTCCATAATATTGTCCTCAAGTACATTGCCCTTGTATATACCCTCTATATACTCCTTCCACCTTTCTGCCTTCCCTTCCTTGCTTAGAACTGGGTTGCCATCTGAGCTCTTGATATTCATACAAGTGGTTCTCCTCTCTCCAAAGGTCTCTTTAATTTTCCTGTAGGCAGTATCTATCTTACCCCTAGTGAGACAAGCCTCTACATCTTTACATTTGTCCTCTAGCCATTCCTGCTTAGCCATTTTGCAGTTCCTGTCGATCTGATTTTTGAGACGTTTGTATTCCTTGCATATAGAGTGGCGAAAAAACGACTATCTATATATCTCTATACTCTCTGTATACCTCTACACTATATACTTGTATATACCTCTTTTGTTCATGGTCCGTTCACGAAATGTTTATTGGCATAACAGGAACGTTCTGCAGTCAGCTTCAAATGCTGGATCTCTAAACTTTCTCACTAGTGTTCTCCTAAATGAATGTCTTATTCCCTCCATTGATCCCCACTTGAGCTCTCAAAGCATATCCGTAACACTTGCTGAGCGGTGCGTGGCTCGTGTTCATGCCATCCTTATTTAACATCTTGTTTTTACCATATTGCCGCCTTGTCATTTTAATTTCAATAACTGGTGTCACTGAATTGCTGCCTTGCTTGCCCGTGAGCGGCAGCAGCAGCACGTATCGATAAATGCACTGTCGTACTATCTCTGGGAAACCGGTAGTGTTTCCGGGTCGTCGTGTCTTGAAGTCATATGGAGTTGGAAGGCGGCAGAAGTGCAGTCGGGGACGGATCCCCAGTGAGGTCCACACAGCCAGTACTAGCGCGGACGACCGATGGTTGGTCGTTCGGACGGTCGTCTCAACAACGACGTGTGTTTGGGTCGGTTCCTTCCTGTGCATAGATGTCGGTTGTGTTCCCTCTGCATGGTTGGGTCCGAGCCAGTGTCTCCGGAACGTCGTCCATCTGAAGGAAGTCAGTGAGTGGGAGACGCACCAGTAGTTCAGTCGCGACGGAGCACCAGTCGCGGACGGACCAGCAGTCCAGTCGGTCGGTTGGGGTGGAGCAGCAAGCAGGGCCCCATCGCGTGGAGTCGGGCTGGAGCCGCTGGCGGCGTGCATGCGCAGCTGGAGTGTGAGGTGCTGCTTGCGAGTGCTACCAAGTTCATCGCCCACCGATCTTGGACATGAAAGTTGAGTTCTCACTTAACTTACTATCGACCCTCAACTGTTTACACTTCTTCGTTTGACCCTGGTTGTCTCTTTTGGGACATTCCCACGAGCAACACCGTGTGTGTATTTAAGTCGGCTAAGATTCAGCCGTCTTCCTGTGAAATTTAACTTAATTTATTCCCTGTTATTGAAGTTCACCAGCGGTATCTCCTGCCTTGTGGCCGTTGACGTTTCGGTTAGCTACCCTGGTCGTAGACGTAATTTTAGACAGTGTATTTTCCTCGTCATGGTGTTGCTGTCCAGCGTGGCGTGTAGTTCGACAGCTGGGGTGTTGTTGGTCGTTGTGGGCGCCAATACTCTGTGTGTCGTGTATTGAAATCTTGGTGGTCGTTTTGCTGGTTGCGTGGAGCGGAACTGATTTGGTCGATTGGTCGGTCGGCTGTCTGTCGGTTGTGTTGCCTCAAGATTAAGGACAGGCTGCCTGTCTCATCAAACGGGCGTTAGTGTTACAATCCCAGGCTGATCCTTGGAAACTTCTGAGCGCCTTTCGTTGTGTGCTATATAGTAATTTCCCTGTTTGGATTTTAGTTATTTGTTTGATGTTTGGCTTTCAGCCGAGTATCAGTATCTCTAGATTAATGTTCTTGTCTTGCCCTTAAGGCAAGAGATTGTTATATTTTTATATGGGGCCTTCAGCCGAATTTTACTGGAGAGGTTTTGAGATAAGACCTTCTGCCTTTTAGATTGAAACTCTTTCTAGGCCTTAAGCCGTTAAACATATTTTGTTGATATGGGGCCTTCAGCCGAATATTAATATATCTAAAATTAATGTCCTAGTCTTGCCCTTAAGGCATGAGATTGTCATTCTTTATTTTATATGAAATGTTTTAAGATACGGCCTTCTCCCATTTAAAACTGAAACTGTTCCTTCAAGGGCTTAAGCAGTTAAATTATTTGTTGGTGAGCGGCCTTCAGCCGAGTTTTAATATCTGTTAAATTAATCTTTTTCTCTTGCTCTTAAGGCATAAGATTTTTATGGTTTTGAATGGGGCCTTCAGCCCAATTTGCATTAAATGTTTTAGTATAAGGCCTTCTGCCTTTTGATTGAAACTCCTCTTATAGCTTAATATGCGACCTCCAGCCTAGTTCCATTAAAATTAAATTGCTAAGGCCTTCAGCCGATTAGATTGAAGATTTAGAAAATATTCTTGGGTGAAACCTCCAGAAGAAACTTTTCAATTTTGCTTAAGCCTTGTGTCTTTAATTTTGAATGTGGCCTTCAGCCGATCGTAAGTAAATCAAAGGAGGTCGATTAAGGTTTTTAGTGTTTTGCATCCTTGTTGTAATATTTTGTTGATAAATAATGTTTGTATGTTGAGTGCAACTGACAGGAACTCATTTTGGCCCATTTTCACAGCCTAATCTGTTCTTCCTGCTAGCCCAGGCATTTCACTTGCGTGCTGATCGAACCTATTAGTAACAAATCTAGCAGCTTATGTACTTGTCCTTGTGCTAATTCTTTTAAAGGGAAGAGCACGTGGTCATATTTCAGAGTATGCTTTACCAATCAACATATACAACTTGTTAAAATACCACTAAAAAAACTAAAGACATGATAAAGATTTATTTCGTCAAGATAAAGCTTTAGGAAAGAAAAAATGCGATAAAATATTTTCTTCAATAGCCACCAGTTGTTGTTGATCTTAAGCAAGGCCACATACCAACTTAATGCTTTTCTACGATCCACATGTACACTCCTGGAAATGGAAAAAAGAACACATTGACACCGGTGTGTCAGACCCACCATACTTGCTCCGGACACTGCGAGAGGGCTGTACAAGCAATGATCACACGCACGGCACAGCGGACACACCAGGAACCTCGGTGTTGGCCGTCGAATGGCGCTAGCTGCGCAGCATTTGTGCACCGCCGCCGTCAGTGTCAGCCAGTTTGCCGTGGCATACGGAGCTCCATCGCATTCTTTAACACTGGTAGCATGCCGCGACAGCGTGGACGTGAACCGTATGTGCAGTTGACGGACTTTGAGCGAGGGCGTGTAGTGGGCATGCGGGAGGCCGGGTGGACGTACCGCCGAAATGCTCAACACGTGGGGCGTGATGTCTCCACAGTACATCGATGTTGTCGCCAGTGGTCGGCGGAAGGTGCACGTGCCCGTCGACCTGGGACCGGACCGCAGCGACGCACGGATGCACGCCAAGACCGTAGGATCCTACGCAGTGCCGTAGGGGACCGCACCGCCACTTCCCAGCAAATTAGGGACACTGTTGCTCCTGGGGTATCGGCGAGGACCATTCGCAACCGTCTCCATGAAGCTGGGCTACGGTCCCGCACACCGTTAGGCCGTCTTCCGCTCACGCCCCAACATCGTGCAGCCCGCCTCCAGTGGTGTCGCGACAGGCGTGAATGGAGGGACGAATGGAGACGTATCGTCTTCAGCGATGAGAGTCGCTTCTGCCTTGGTGCCAATGATGGTCGTATGCGTGTTTGGCGCCGTGCAGGTGAGCGCCACAATCAGGAATGCATACGACCGAGGCACACAGGGCCAACACCCGGCATCATGGTGTGGGGAGCGATCTCCTACACTGGCCGTACACCACTGGTGATCGTCGAGGGGACACTGAATAGTGCACGGTACATCCAAACCGTCATCGAACCCATCGTTCTACCATTCCTAGACCGGCAAGGGAACTTGCTGTTCCAACAGGACAATGCACGTCCGCATGTATCTCGTGCCACCCAACGTGCTCTAGAAGGTGTAAGTCAACTACCCTGGCCAGCAAGATCTCCGGATCTGTCCCCCATTGAGCATGTTTGGGACTGGATGAAGCGTCGTCTCACGCGGTCTGCACGTCCAGCACGAACGCTGGTCCAACTGAGGCGCCAGGTGGAAATGGCATGGCAAGCCGTTCCACAGGACTACATCCAGCATCTCTACGATCGTCTCCATGGGAGAATAGCAGCCTGCATTGCTGCGAAAGGTGGATATACACTGTACTAGTGCCGACATTGTGCATGCTCTGTTGCCTGTGTCTATGTGCCTGTGGTTCTGTCAGTGTGATCATGTGATGTATCTGACCCCAGGAATGTGTCAATAAAGTTTCCCCTTCCTGGGACAATGAATTCACGGTGTTCTTATTTCAATTTCCAGGAGTGTACAAGTAGTTAAGAATGATCTGTTATACGAAACACCAGCTTGAATTTAAATTCGAACACACTCAAAATCAATCCTTTACATGTTGATGCATACACAATACACGGCTAATTTATAAATAACTCAGTTCAAATAATGGTAGAGCTAATGGTGCTAAAATACTTTGATAAAACGACAATTAATTCAGCAATAAATTCCAACAAGCAGAACGTTTACTACGTCTGTGAAGGCTACGTCCGATCAACCGTTACTCTGCAACACATTAGTACTACTAAATGCATCACAGGCCACTCCGTTCACAGTACATCCGGCACGCCTATTTAACAGTGTACACAATTCAAGCGCTCAGGTAATGTGAAAAGGAATCGGAGTTTGTTCTCACCAATAAACATTATAATTCTACCGTTCCAGTCTGGTTTGGATTTATTATATTTGTCATGAAAGGGTAGCCATGGGAAGAGAAGACAAGCATTCTTAATTACAAAAGACAAAGTTCGTTTAAATTCTTATAAATTACCATAACCTACAGTATTTACGACTCAAACTGTGCAGTTAAATTTTAATAATTCTAAGAACCACATTCCTTGATTTTATTGCCCCAAGACATTATGTGTCAAGAAAACTGTGTTTTAACTTTAGTTGCATGGGGAACAGTGCAACAGAGTTAACAATGTTCAGCTAACCGTATTACACAAGCGCCTTAGTAGGGTAATTTACACTTATTGTTCCTGGTAATGCTGTAGGCTGTGTACGAATACAGCTCCCCTACTGGTTATGGAAGTATCTTGTACCTAGTAGCTACCAACCGATTGGATTTCATCGATGTTGTTAGTATAGAGACGGGCATTAGGCACACCATGGTTTGAAAACGAAATTCGGAAAATTCTGAGGAAGCAAAGGCCGTTGTACTCCCGGTTCAAGAGAGGACA
This sequence comes from Schistocerca piceifrons, assembly GCF_021461385.2. NCBI lineage: Eukaryota > Metazoa > Arthropoda > Insecta > Orthoptera > Acrididae > Schistocerca > Schistocerca piceifrons. Next base: position 921,845,018 of record NC_060140.1, read on the forward strand.
TCGGAAAAGATTAGTAGAGATTTGTGCATCTGTGAAAATATCTATGCGTGAAGCATAGAACAGCTACAACCGTTAGGCTAAAGATCTCGCAGAGAACCCGAAAAAATTCTGGTCCTGTGTAAGATGGCTACGCGGGTCTAAGACTTCCATCCACTTACCCGTTGACCAGTTTGGTTTGGCAGTAGGAGACAGCAAAAGGAATGCCGAAGTTTTAAATTCCACGTTTAACAAGTCGTTTACGCAGGAGAATCGTACGCACGTACCATCGTTTGACCATCGCACAGAGTCCCGTATGGATGACATAATAACAAGTATCCCTGACGTAGAGAAACGACTGAAAACAAATGAAACCTGGTAGTCAAGGGAAGGCAGGATTCGGTTACGATTGTGGACGGCGCCGTAATCAGTTGCCTTTTACAGTTACAGACAATTTATTTTAAACCAGTAATTCCAGACTCGACAGTATATAAAAATACCACACGTTATTAATGTAGGAATAAACAACTGTTTAAATAATATCGTTTTCAGTGAGTCACAATTTAGCAAATCCCGATTAAATACAGATACAGCAGAAAATGTTTTAAAAGCAAGCCACTGTGATCTGGCCAGAGGGCCTTACACGCCAAGAATGGCAAAAGTTAAGAATTGTTTAAGAACTCGCTGCAGTTTACAACTTACAGGTATTGAAATATTACAGTTAAGTCGCCACAAAAAAAGGTTCAAATTGCTCTGAGCACTATGGGACTTACCTGCTGAGGTCATCAGTCCCCTAGAACTTAGAACTAGTTAAACCTAACTAACCTAAGGACACCACACAACACCCAGTCATCACGAGGCAGAGAAAATCCCTGACCCCGCCGGGACTCGAACCCGGGAACCCGGGCGTGGGAACCGAGAACGCTACCGCACGACCACGAGCTGCGGACTAAGTCGCCACAAACACAGCAGAAGACATCAGACGCCAGGAATGGCAGTAAATAAGGTTTCAAAGGCTTACTGCGTAAATACATATACCAAGTTAGAATTCTAAGGCAAGTGACCACAATCACGGCTGAATTCCTTACATGCTAGGAAAGGTTCAAATGGCTCTGAGCACCATGGGACTTAACTTCTAAGGTCATCAGTCCCCTAGAACTTAGAACTAGTTAAACCTAACTAACCTAAGGACATCACACACATCCATGCCCGAGGCAGGATTCGAACCTGCGACCGTAGTGGTCGCGCGGTTCCAGACTGTAGCGCCTTTAACCGCTTGGCCACCCCGGCCGGCTCGCTAGGAAAGGCAATAATATAAAAATTAGAAACCTGCTGCAAAACAGCAAATACAATAGCAAAGGTCAACTAAAAAAACAAACGGGTGAAATAAGATGATGGTAAACTTCGTAACGCAACCCTTAACATCCACTGAACACTACACTGCTAGATTTATTCCAGAAGGCGGCCAGAACTATTAACTAGACATATATAATCTTTAACGTTGGCATTACAAGGCATTGTAATAAATAATGTGTCATTCTGCACATTATTCACCGAGACCTCGCTCCGTACTCTCATATGGTACTGTCCCAAAGTAACCAAAACCTCATAATGAGTGACATATTCGGAAAAAAACAGTCAAATGTTTGTGACAACAGCGAAGACGGAAACGATCTCCATTGCGGCAGTAGATATTTATTGACTCTTTTCTTTTCTCTCATTCGTCACGTGGAAGCATCGTGCACTGTCTACGGGAAACTGATGCACTGCCAACCTACAAGCAATGGAGAAACGTCACTGTGATTAGCTTTGGGTCATCACTTACCATAACTTCTGCGCTGAAATTTTCAGGCAGATTAAAAGTGATGGGACCGGGAATCGAAACTAGAATCTTACCTTTTCGTTGGGGATGGACTTAGCTATTGAGAAATCCAGACACAACACACGACCGGTCCGTATAGCTTTACTTCCGCCAATACCTTCCCCCACTTCTCTAACTTCACAGTAAACCTCTTACGCTTCTTGTGCGAGTAGCATTCCTTTAAGAAAAGATATTTCAGAGAAATGGCTTAGGCACCGCCTGGAGGACCTATGGGATTGTTTTCAGAGTACGATATAGCAGTGTCTGTCTATCCTGATTGCGATGCAAAGTTCCTTTCCACATGCATGCATGTTCAAAGGAACTTTGCATCGTAGTGAGAACAACACAGGCACTGTGATGTCATATTTATCTACACAGGCATGCACGTCCAAAGGGACTTTGCATCGTAGAGTAACACAGGCACTGTAATGTATTTATCTTCCGATACTGCGCAAGCGACTTTTAAGTATAGCGCCTGACCTGTATGGGAATATACCTAATGGATGTACGAGTACAGGTCGTATGTGCATGGTTGACGATATATGGAGGTTTGCGTCTGACTCTGGCTCGTGCACGAGTAGCCAAATGGTAAAGCACCGCTTGCGATAAGCGAGAAATCCGCGTTCGAGACCCGGTCCGGCACAAATTTTCATTCTCCTGATTCCATTCTTCAGTTGATGGTTGTCCTTATTCGGAAATGCGAATGCGGTTTAGGGGGGGTAGGACGTGAAACGGGCCCACTTGGAGCAGGAGAGGCACCACAGGACATTTTAATTTACACTGTCTATACTTTTACAAATAAATTCATAAAACTTTGTTAGCATGACCAGGAAGGATTCAGGATTCACACTCATAGCAGAGGAAGTTCAAAAACATAACAAAACAAAATTTTTTTACATGTGAAATTTCATCATTTTTTCACTTGGCATTAGCTGCATTTGTTGCTGTAGGCACACTTTTTTTCATAAGTAAGAGAGATTCTTCGATGAATTTTGCACAGCATACAAACCATACTTACAGGTCTACGAAACTCTAGAATTCCCAAATCTGTTAAAAACTGTGGTAAAAATTGAGATAATTAACTATAAAATTCGAGTTTTCTCTGAACATGAAGTTTAAAATGTAGCAACTCCTTCATTTTTCTTCATAAATTAAATATATTCTAGAGTTTCATACACCTGTAAGTATGGTTTGTAAGGTGTGCAAAATTCATCGAAGAGTCTCTCTTACTTAAGAAGAAAAGTGTACCTATAGCAACAAATGCAGCCAACAGTAAGTGAAAAAAATCATGAAATTTCACATTTAAAAAATGTTATTTTTTCGTGTTATTGAACTTCCTCTGCTATGAATGTGAATCCTGAATCCTTCCTGCTCATGCTGACAAAGTTTTATGAAATTATTTGTAAAAGTATAGACAGTGCAAATTAAAATGTCCTGTGGTGCCTCTCCTTCTCGAAGTCGGCCCGTTTGACGTCCTACCCCCCCCCCCCCCCCCCCCCCCCCATTAATGTATTCAGAGTCGCTCTTCCACTCTGTAGCCGTTTTGCAGCAGCACACAATCTTAACCTGCCGGTAAGTTTCAAACTATATTTTGAATTTTGATCTCTGAATTTCTCCACAAATGTAAAAACTGGTCCCGCTTTTGTAATTAAGTGAAGCGTTGTGGTTTCGCCGACGTGCAAAAACTGCTCGCGACAGCAGCATGCTGCATGGCATGCGGACCTGCGTCATCAAGTGGCAGATGGCGGTTGGACACCCACCGCGATCGTCGCCGACGTTCAAGACTCGCCGCTTCTCGCAGTCCCATGAATTATGGATACGAAGGCGCCGCTACAGTGGCCGTCGATTCCTGCGGCTTCACCGCGAGGCAACGCAGCGTGAGATCTGCCCCTCCCTTTCCCCCCTCCCTACACTTCCACATAAACTCTGCTACTTTTTCATGACCGGACACATTCAGTCTTGACTCGCGCTAAGACCACCGTCCAGATGTGCTCCGTAGCCGATACGCCAACAGTCGGACCATCAATAAATATGTCCGACACAGGGAACTGTACTGTCGGACAAAGAATTCTTCGGCTTTCGTATCGCGCAGCCATCTGTGCTGTATTAGAGAAGTGCCGTTTCAAAAATAAATGGAAACAATATTGTTATCGTTGTCGTGGTCTTCAGTCCTGAGGCTGGTTTCATGCAGCTCTCCATGCTACTCTGTCCTGTGCAAGCTTCTTCATCTCCCAGTACCTACTGCAGCCTACATCCTTCTGAATCTGTTTAGTGTACTCATCTCTTGGTCTCCCTCTACGATTTTTACCCTCCACGCTGCCCTCAAATACTAAGTTGGTATATCCCTTGATGCCTCAGAACGTGTCCTACCAACCGATCCCTTCTTCTTATCAAGTTGTGCCACAAACTCCTGTTCTCCCCAATCTTATTCAATACCTCCTCATTAGTTATATGATCTACCCATTTAATCTTCAGCATTCTTCTGTAGCACCACATTTCTAAAGCTTCTATTCTCTTCTCGTCCAAACTATTTATCGTCCATGTTTCACTTCCATACATGGATACACTCCATACAAATACTTTCAGAAACTTGCTGACACTTAAATCTATACTCGATGTTAACAAATTTCTCTTCTTCAGAAACGCTTTCCTTGCCATTGCCAGTCTACATTTTATACCCTCTCTACTTCGACCATCATCAGTTATTTTGCTCCCGAAATAGCAAAACTCCTTTACTACTTTAAGTGTCTCATTTCCTAATCTAATTCCCTCAGCATCAACGTAATACTTAAAAGAAAGCGTAGACCTAAATCTAAATTTGTAATAACAAATCGAAATTTCGCGCCCTTATCATGCAAGTAGGTAAGCGTGCTACAAACAGCGTACAGAATGGCCTGTAGGTGGCAGCATAGTGCAGATGCACACATACCGTCGCAGTATCAGTATAAAGATGGCCGCCCCACTTGCGACTTGCACCAGGGAAGAACAGCGTTCTGTTATTAGGTTTTTGCGTAGTGAAGGAGTGAAATCTATTGAAGTTCACCGACGCATGTAGGTTCAGTACGGTGATGCACGTTAGTCACAGCAGCAAGTCTACGAATGGAGTAGGAAGTCGTAAATGGTGTGACTTCAGTGGAAGATGCTCCTCGTCCAGGTCAGGCACAACGACTTGTGGCTTCACAGAACATTGCACCAGCTGAAGCCACAGTGAAAGAAAACAGCCGAGTGACACTGAATGACATTGCAGCATGTTTACAGATTAGTCATGGGTCAGCACACCACACTGTGCATGATGTGCATCAGTTTCACAAAGTGTCTGCAAGATGGGTGCTACAGCAGCTGACTCCTGACATGAGAGAGCAACGTGTTGATGATTGTGAAGAGCTTCTTCGGCATTTTGAACGAGAAGGTGATGGCTTCCTTGCAAGAATCGTTACTGGGACCGAAACGTGGGTTCACTTCCACTAACCGGAAACGAAGAGAGCGAGCAAGGAGTGGCGGCATTCCTCATCACCAAAACCAAAGAAGTTTCTAACAGAACCATCAGCAGGGAAGGTTATGCTGACTCTCTTCTGGGACGAAAAAGACGAGTCTCGGTCCGGCACACAGTTTTAATCTGCCAGGAAGTTTCATATCAGCCCACACTCCGCTGCAGAGTGAAAATCTCATTCTGCATTTTGAATGTCTTCCTCCGACCATACTCACCAGACCTTGCCCCAAGTGATTTCCATATTTTTGGACCACTCAAAGACGCAAAGGGAGGAAAGAAGTTCCACTTTCATGAAGAGGTACGCCACGCGGTGCATGAGTGGTTGCGTGGACTACCAAAGGAATTTTTTTCTAAAGGAATTTATGCAATTTGTAAGCGCTGGAGGACTTGATTGAGCGTGGGGGAGATTATGTTGGAAAGTGGTACAGGTTTGTTCCACTTCTGCACAATAAATAATATTTAAAAAAATATTTAAGGTTTTCATTTGACTCGCCCTCGTACTATTCAGCACAATTTCCACCCGCACTGTTGAGATAGGTGGTCTAACGATTAACCGTATGCCTGGAAACTGAGAGGATGCGAGTCGAAAACTGGTCGGACTACAGCATTACAAAAACATTCCTAATAACAATTTTTCAATTATTTAACTCTGCAGTATTATGTAATTAATTGGCTGTGTATGTACGAGGGACATTGAGTAAGTAATGCAATAATCTGAAAGCGGTTTGGCTTTACTCAGGAGTTTTGTATGAGATATTATTCCCCACCCTTTTAGCTACAAAATCCTATTTTCCAACACGATCTCCGTTCATTCCGACGACCTTACGGCACCTTACAGTGAGGGTCTGTATGCCTGCATGGTAGCAGTCTACTGATCGACGTTCGAGCCAACGTCTTACTCCATCAATGACCTTCCCATCATCCGTGGAGAGCATCCTACATTGGGGCACAGAGACAGAAGTTGGGGATGCCAGATGGCGGATGTAGCATGTTTGAGGAAGAACAGTCCAAGGAAGTTTTGTGAGCTCCCCTCGCCTGCGCAGACTTGCTTGAAGTATTGCGTTGTCACAGAGAAGAAGTTCGTTTGCATTTTTTTGGAGACGAACACGCCGAAGTTGTTTCTTCAATTTGCCGAGAGTAGCACAGTACCCTTCAGAGTTGATCGTTGCTCCAGGAGACAGGAATGGTTCAAATGGATCTAAGCACTATGGGACTTAACAGCTGAGGTCATCAGTCTCCTAGACTTAGAACTACTTAAACCTAACTAATCTAAGGACATCACACACATCCATGTCCAAGGCAGCATTCGAACCTGCGAGCTTAGCAGCAGCGCGGTTCCGGACTGAAGAGGAGAGAGGACATCGAAGAAAATAACCTTATCCTTCGGAGGAGCGGTGGCGTGGCACAACTCCATGGATCGCCTTTTTTCCGATTCTAAGTGATGAACTCATGTTTCATCGCTTCTGAAGTCAAAATTCGACAAAAAATTGTCACCATCAGACTCGTAACGCGCAAACAGTTCCGCACAGAAGGTTCTTCCTTGCTCTTTATGATATGTTAGGCGGCAAGAGACCTAGTGGGCATACATCTTTGAGTACTCCAACTGGTGGGGACGTCCAGTTGAGCAGCGAATTGTCTGATTGTTACTTACCGACCACCCCAGATGAGAATGTCCACTCGTTCCAACCCTGCAGAAGTGACAGCTGCCTGCAGCAAGCCGGCACGCTGGAGATCAGAGCGATTTGCACGACCTTGTTGCCATTGTGACAGTCAGCTCGCCCAACGACTCACCGTGCTTTTGTTCACTGTCAGGTCTCCAAAGGAATTCTGCAAGCGCATATGTATATCCGCGATGCTCTTTTCTTCCGCCAAAGGAAACTCAATGACAGCTGTATGCCATTTTGGAGACAATGTATAGCGCCACTATGTATCTGTACTTCATGAAACTATAGGGGCTGAAGCGAGAATGTTTCTCGATGTCCAACGATGTTTTCCATCAGTAATGGGAGGGAACAAATTTGTTGGTTTAATTACCGAACGCCCGTCATACTTTATCAATTTTGTCAATGCTCAATGCTCATACCTTAAAAACTGCAATAGAAAGTACACACATCAAAAAAAGTTTTGCATCACCCCGGCTCCCAGAACTCCTGAAGACAGACGTTGGCTGTGGTTATTGTATCACAGACACTGTAACAGTTATATCAATTAGAAGTGAGTTTACATTACGTAACAGTGTATCTCCAATTATGGAGTGTGTACTCTTTGATATTTAAAGTCCTTGACCTATGGCAAGAAAATTAGAGTTTTGTAATGTACATATGAAAAAAGCGAAAGGATGTGTTAAAATGATAAATTATTATAATATGTGTATGTTCATAAAAAGAAAATGTTTACTGAAAGCTGGTTCACGCTTAGGCCACTTGTATTTGTAATATCTAAAAGCTGTGGGGAAGGCCCCTCTCCCCGCAACGAAAGTGGAATGGTGCGATATAAAAGGTGGATTTGGTGATCGTACTTTTTTTTTTGTCATCAGTCTACTGACTGATTTGATGCGGCCCGCCACGAATTCCTTTCCTGTGCTAACCTCTTCATCTCAGAGTAGCACTTGCAACCTACGTCCTCAATTATTTGCTTGACGTATTCCAATCCATGTCTTCCTCTACAGTTTTTGCCCTCTACAGCTCCCTCTAGTACCATGGAAGTCATTCCCTCATGTCTTAGCAGATGTCCTATCATCCTGTCCCTTCTCCTTATCAGTGTTTTAGTGTTTTCCACATATTCCTTTTCTCTCCGATTCTGCGTAGAGCCTCCTCCTACCTTACCTTATCAGTCCACCTAATTTTCAACATTCGTCTATAACACCACATCTCAAATGCTTCGATTCTCTTCTGTTCCGGTTTTTCCCACAGTCCATGTTTCCCTACCATACAATGCTGTACTCCAGACGTACATCCTCAGAAATTTCTTCCTCAAATTAAGGCCGGTATTTGATATTAGTAGACTTCTCTTGGCCATACATGCCTTTTTTGCCATAGCGAGTCTGCTTTTGATGTCCTCCTTGCTCCGTCCGTCATTGGTTATTTTACTGCCTAGGTAACAGAATTCCTTAACTTCATTGACTTCGTGACCATCAATCCTGATGTTAAGTTTCTCGCTGTTCTCATTTCTACTACTTCTCATTACCTACGTCTTTCTCCGATTTACTCTCAAACCATACTGTGTACTCATTAGACTGTTCGTTCCGTTCAGCAGATCATTTAATTCTTCTTCACTTTCCCTCAGGATAGCAATGTCATCAGCGAATCGTATCATTGATATCCTTTCACCTTGTATTTTAATTCCACCCCTGAACCTTTCTTTTATTTCCATCATTGCTTCCTCGATGTACAGATTGAAGAGTAGGGGCGAAAGGCTACAGCCTTGTCTTACACCCTTCTTAATACGAGCACTTCGTTCTTGATCGTCCACTCTTATTATTCCCTCTTGGTTGTTGTACATATTGTATATGACCCGTCTCTCCCTATAGCTTACCCCTACTTTTTTCAGAATCTCGAACAGCCTGCACCATTTTATATTGTCGAACGCTTTTTCCAGGTCGACAGATCCTATGAAAGTGTCTTGATTTTTCTTTAGCCTTGCTTCCATTATTAGCCGTAACGTCAGAATTGCCTCTCTCGTCCCTTTACTTTTCCTAAAGCCAAACTGATCGTCACCTAGCCCATTCTCAATTTTCTTTTTCATTCTTCTGTATATTATTCTTGTAAGCAGCTTCGATGCATGAGCTGTTAAGCTGATTGTGCGATTATTCTCGCACTTGTCAGCTCTTGCCGTCTTCGGAATTGTGTGGATGATATTTTTCCGAAAGTCAGATGGTATGTCGCCAGACTCATATATTCTACACACCAACGTCAATAGTCGTTTTGTTGCCACTTCCCCCAATGATTTTAGAAATTCTGATGGAATGTTGTCTATCCCTTCTGCCTTATTTGATCGTAAGTCCTCCAAAGCTCTTTTAAATTCCGATTCTAATACTGGATCCCCTATCTCTTCTAAATCGACTCCTGTTTCTTCTTCTATCACATCAGACAAATCTTCACCCTCATAGAGGCTTTCAATGTATTCTTTCCACCTATCTGCTCTCTCCTCTGCATTTAACAGTGGAATTCCCGTTGCACTCTTGATGTTACCACCGTTCCTTTTAATGTCACCAAAGGTTGTTTTGACTTTCCTGTATGCTGAGTCTGTCCTTCCGACAATCATATCTTTTTCGGTGTCTTCACATTTTTCCTGCAGCCATTTCGTCTTATCTTCCCTGCACTTCCTATTTATTTCATTCCTCAGCGACTTGTATTTCTGTATTCCTGATTTTCCCGGAACATGTTTGTACTTCCTCCTTTCATCACTCAACTGAAGTATTTCTTCTGTTACCCATGGTTTCTTCGCAGCTACCTTCTTTGTATCTATGTTTTCCTTCCCAACTTCTGTGATGGCCCTTTTTAGAGATGTCCATTCCTCTTCAACTGTATTGCCTACTGCGCTATTCCTTCAGCCTACTCTTCATCACTACTATATTGTGATCTGAGTCTATATCTGCTCCTGGGAACGCCTTACAGTCGTACTAAGCGGCTTTTTTGTGTGAACGGCACGCAGTATGTGGCTAGACGTAGCACGGTATACTTCGACGGTGCTAAGAGAGGCAATTGGAAGCTGCTTTAAAAAGGATTTACCTCGGAGGTTATTATTATCTGGCTATTACTGGGTATTCTCGGCATAAAGGAATGGCTCTAAATCCGACACCAAGATGAGATTTTATAGAACATTCGAACATGAAGAGCCGTGAGTACAGTTAGCCGCCATGTCGCATGTCACCAATCTTCGCCACGGCTTCCCTAACTTCATACTGTCAGTAATGTATATGGACATGGCCCAGTTAATTTGTGTGTGGTTTAAATAATAATCACAACATTATAAATCCGTATCCGGAACCATATTTTCTATCTCGATCACGAACCTATACAGGGTCCTCACCTAAGTGCTACTAAAACGGAGTATTCTGATTTAAATGAACAACTCTTGCCTTCAAGCGTTTAAAAGTGATTTTTTGGTCTAATATAAAAGGAATAGTAAAGTTATAGTTAAAACCACGAAAATGAAGTTGGATAGGTATTTGCTAAAGTATCCTTAGTTTATTACAAAATATAGTTTTGTAGAATTACAGTGCTAGATTGTGTAAATACTGTTGTCCAGAATACCTGCATCACATGTGATAAGAAGGCAAATAAGTTCTATCATGAACGGTTCCTTTTTCTGAAGTTAATTAAGCCCAATGTTGTATGTTATAGTCTTTTAAAGTGAATTTGAACTACTACAAGTGCAGTGAATGATCGGCTTTTGAATTAGTCTTTCCTACTGTAATAATCAGAGAGAACTGACTAGTGAAACTATACTAGTTTATGGGTTCCCATCATATTCTCCACCTATTAGAAAGAAAATTGAACTGTTACTGTTGCTAAGGAAAGCTGATATATGTAGAGGAGGATAAACTGTGTATTTATATTATTCATCTTTTTTTTTCATGCCAGTTAAGGTAAAAACCGTCTTGTCCAAATTTAGTTCTGCACTTCATGCAGTAACATTTCAATATCTGGTTAAGTAATGATCTTGAGTAAAGCTGTCATTAGTATGAGCTTGGTGCAAATTTGCATCCTATAATTCACTGGTGTGTGCGTTATTGGTAACTGCTGCTACACACAGTTCAGAGAGCACTGTGTCAGTTTGTATCCTGCTTGCTATCCAAAGGGAAATATCAACGAAAGTAACTTCAATAACCAAATTTCAGTTTTCTTAAACATATATTTCCGAATTAATGTGCGTAATTGTTCATTTTTTTCATTTACTAGTGATTTTGCGACTTTCATTAACCCCCTAGCTTAGAGTCCGTTTATTTTTTCTGTTAATTTCACCATATTTAAAATTATAGTCCGATACCTCTGTCCATTAGACACACACGCGGTCAGAATTCGAAATTATTTCAGACAGTAACATAATCGTGTTTCACGGCACGTTAGTGTTGTAAAACACTCCTTTGACTATTCATAGATGTCACTAAATCCACACAAAGATGTAAATGACCATGCATGAACAGCGCCTGTTAGACGGAGGTGATCCGACAGCCGATCAGTTCCAGTCATTTCACGAGGAAGAAGGTACACTGCTCGTGTTGTCTGTAGTTGAACCATGCCTAGACGGTCAATGCAGCGGTTCGATCGCGTCCGCATTGTTACTTTGTGTCATGAAGGGCCCTCAACAACGAAGTACCCAGTCGTCTCGGAGTGAACCAAAACGATGTTGTTCGGACACGAAAGAGATACAGAGAGACAGAAATGCCTCGCTCAGGCCGCTTAAGGGCTACTACTGCAGTGGATGACCGCTACCTATGGTTTATGGCACCGAGGAAACTTGACAGCAACGCTACCATGTTGAATAACGCTTTTCGTGCAGTCACAGGACGTTGTGTTACGACTCAAACTGCGCTTAATAGGCTGCATGATGCGCAATTTCACTCCAGACGTCCATGGCGAGGTCCATCTTTGCAACCACGACACCATGCACCGCGGTACGCATGGGCCCAACAACATGCCGAATAGAACGCTCAGGAATAGCATCACGTTCTCTTCACCGATGACTGTCGCATATGGCTTCACCCAGACAATCGTCGGAGCCGTGTTTGGAGGCAACCCGGTCAGGCTGAACACCTTAGATACACTGTGCAACGAGCGCAGCAAGGTGGAAATTCCCTGCTGTTTTGGGGTGGGATTATGTGGGTCCGACGTACCACAGTGGTGGTCATGGAAGGCGTCGTAACGGCTGTGCGGTACGTGAACGCCATCCTCCGACCGATAGTGCAACCATATCTGCAGCATATTGGCGAGGCATTCGTCTTCATGGACGACAATTCGCTCCACCATCGTGCACATCTTGTGAATGACTTCCTTCAGGTTAACGACATCGCACGACTATAGTGACGACCAGTATGTTCTCCAGACATGAACCCTATACAACATGCCTGGGATAGATTGAAAAGGGCCGTTTATGGACCATGTGACTCACAAACCACTCTGGGGGATCTACGCCGAATCTTTGTTGAGGAGTGGAACAATCTGGACCAACAGTGCCTTGATGAACGTGTGGACAGTATGCCACGACGGATACAGGCATGTATCTATGCAGGAGTACGTGGTACTGGGTATTAGAGTTACCAGTGTGCACAGCAATGTGGACCACCACCTCTGAAGGTCTCGCTGTATGGTTGTACAACGTGCAATCTGTGGTTTTCATGAGCAATAAAAAGGGCAGAAATGGGAAATGATGATCTCTATGTTGATCTCTCTTCCAATATTCTGTACAGGTTCCGGAACTCTCGGAACCGAGGTGACACAAAACTTTTTTTGATGAATGTATATATATGAATTATTGAAAAAATTGAAAAACTTTGTGGCAGAAACTAAGGCAAAATCAGGGAGACTTGTATTGAACAACATTCAAACAATATGTTTCGAGCATGGCTTAATATCGTTGGGCGCGTCCGCAGAGAGAAAAGCTTTACGAGTAATACCAAGTTATTGGTGGTAAAGTATGGACGCAGTGTGCGACGCTCATAAGCGTAATAAATTGTACTGTCAAAACAGTGTTTTTATCATGGCCAAACATTGTGAGTGGATGAGCGATCACATATCTGGGATAGTAAATAGCATACAAGAAGAACTTATGACTTAGGTATTGGAAGAACAGTATGATGTAACCAAGATTATTAAAAGTTGCTCGTTATTGGATAGGAGCCTGTTGCCATTAATTATTTTCAGATTATGCATTACTTCGTACCACTGGCAGGATGCCTCAAAGTAAGATCCAGTCACTTACTTTACTGGCTGTATATATCGCTCGCCAGTGTCTTGGACACAATATTTTCAATCTTATGGCGTTTTTAGTTAAACTATAGTTGATCTGAGTGTCGTTCATTATTCTAGGTCAGTAGCGATTAGTAAACGCCCATGCTTTCACCACTGTCGCCGATTGTTCAAAAGTGAAAGAGGTAATGTTATATCAACTGAGAGAAATGTAATTACTTTTGTCAGTTAACTGTAAAACAACCAGCTTATCAAACTAGGTGCAGTAATAATTAACTAAAGTGAGTCGTGTATTGTAATGCTTCACTGCAGACTTTCAGTAACCAACGAGAATTGTGGAAAGTAAAAGTAACTTCATATTGCTGCCGAAGTGTAGCGAACAATCAATTTTGACTAACGTGACTGTTATAACTTTTGTGTGTGTGTTTGCAAATATTTAATGTGTTTTGATTTCCTTAACATTGATGTTGCAAAAGTTTTTGTGGTTAGTTAATGAAGCTTTTCCGAAGTAATATTCATTATACAGCCTAGTTGTGTGCATTGCATTAGGATTACTGTGAGTTATGTTGTCCCCTAGATCTCACGTTTCGTATTTTCACTGGATTCGCATTCGGGAGGACGACGGTTCAATCCCGCGTCTGGCCATCCTGCTTTAGGTTCTCCGTGATTTCCCTAAATCGCTCCAAGCAGATGCCGGGATGGTTCCTTTGAAACAGCACGGCCGATTTCCTTCCCAGTCCTTCCCTATTCCGATGAGACCGATGACGTCGCTGTTTGGTCTCTTCCCCCCAACAATCCAATCCAATCGTATTTTCATTGATGAGCTCTATTAATTAAAATTTTCATACACTACTAACTAATTTAAATTCCTATCTTATATATGGCTATTCCTTTCAAGCTCGCTTGTGTGCACTTTTGTTTCGGTACTGCTTACCTATATACCTTTAATTATTTACGTTATTTCAGTTTCGATAGAGTTGGCAACATTAGTTAACTTTTGCTCAATTACGAGCTGGTAACTGTAATCTGTTGTTCTTTATTCAAGATTTCATACAGTTTTAAATATATGAATATATTCAAAATTATGTTGAACTACAGTGAGTCGTTACGAAATTTCTTCTGAATCGTCGTCGTACACGACAAGAGTCCGTGCAGTAGCGATCAAGTTATAATCTAGCTTTCATTCCTCCAGTTACCATTATTCTTCCGAATGGATGTCTTTTACGTAAAATATGGAACATTCGGAATCCCGGATCACTAAATATTTAATAGGTTGTAAGACAATGGACATTTTCATTCCGCTTGTAATCCAACCTTCACTTTTCAACAAAATGAGCGGGTCCCCAATCGAGGTTGTGTAACTGGGGTACACTAGGGAAACGCAAGTCGCCGAAGTAGTGTCCAATGGAAAGTCTCAAGAGGACGAATGAGTCCTTAAGGCACTTGCGCATCGTATGACCAGCCTCTGAAATCCATCCTCATAGAAATCTGCCTCGGGCATGGATGTCAGTTAGGTTTAACTAGTTCTAAGTTCTAGGGGACTAATGACCTCAGAAGTTGAGTCCCATAGTGCTCAGAGCCATTTGAACCATTTGAAATCTGCCAGTAGTGTACTGACGTTTAGACATTGTCGTCTTCGTCGTAGCGCTGAGCAGTATCGTGTTTCTTAAAGTAGAGGCATGAGATAACGATAAAATTGTCTAGTGTCTGTTCCCTCCATTTTTTTTATCTAGCATCTATAGTAGGTTTTCAGCAATGATGGACGGACGCCCGCTTCGTTTCTCATAGTGAACATTAGTGCGGAAACCTTTAAATGCACTTCACCATTTTCTAACCACATAGCGTTTCCTATACCCTCTTCACTAATCTGCCGATAAAATTTAGCGTCTTTCACGTCTCATGAATTAAAAAAAAAAAAAACCATAGAAAAGCGCTCATTTCACAACCGGCAGCATTTTCAATCGGCTGAGCCGTTTTAAACACTTATAAAGAAAGGTGCACAAAAGCTAAGGCTACTGTAATGGCGTTCGTGGAAAGTCAATAATTGAAGGTATTTCGAGAAGAAAAAGCTCCAACGGCCATATTGTAAAACAGTACGTACGTTACAAACGCTTCTCCTGTCTGACTGGAAATACGTAAATAACAAAGCGCCTGACAGATATTTTTTCCCTGAAGGACAGTGAAACCATGGGAATGTGATTTGTTGTTCAACACACATGCCTCAGCACAGAACACGGAACTCGGATGCTTGCCCCCACTGTATAGTGCAAAGGTGGCGGGCGGTCTGTGGGGGTGTCTGAGTAAAGAGTACATTGCTGGTGCACGTACTAATGTTTTGTAGCACACTTTTCAGTACAATTCGTTGAACGTGGTGCTCTGAAGCACTTGATCTCTACAAGATCCCTTGTCGATCCAACAACATCGTAAATTACTATTCTAGCAGTCACGGGATCATAGAGATTGGACCGCGGATCACTTTAAAGATGTCACATTTTCGTATGAATCACGCTTCTTGCTACACCAACTCGATGGTCGACTCTGTAAACGCCGTCATCCAAATGAACTCTTGCTGAGAACATATAGCGATTTTAATGTTTGAAACGTTTACATGTACATTTTCAGTACTAGTCCAAATTCTTGAATACTTACAATAGGACGATAATGCAGTGCCTTCAGACCTGTAGGCACTGCAGTATCGTATTTATCCCCCGATACCAGGCAGCGACATAAAGTTAATGTGGTGTCACCGCCAGACACCACACTTGCTAGGTGGTAGCTTTAAATCGGCCGCGGTCCATTAGCACATGTCTGACCCGCGTGTCGCCACTCAGTGATCGCAGACCGAGCGCCACCACACGGCAGGTCTCGAGAGACTGACTAGCACTCGCCCCAGTTGTACGGACGACGTAGCTAGCGACGCACACTGACGAAGCCTCGCTTCTTTGCAGAGCAGATAATTAGAATAGCCTTCAGCTAAGTCAATGGCTACGACCTAGCAAGGCGCCATTAGCCTTACATAGCTTGTATCTAAAGAGTCTCACTTGTCTCGTCAAGAGCGATGTACCCCAAGGATGGATTAAAGTTAAGTACTCCAGCAGCTACGTACTTTTATTTATAGCATTCATTACGTATCCTGTTTCAGACCTATCTCTAGCCTGCGTGAGTTAACGCGTGCCTTTCGGTTACTTCCGAGTGGCGTGGCTGTCTTGTTACGCCACAACAGTTAATATGTCCAACCGTGTAGGGGAATTACATAATGTGTGTGCAAGTACAGGTGGTGACTCAAGAACGACGATATATGAAAGTTTGGGACTGACCGTGAGTCAGGGACTGATAAGGCAACCGCTCGCATTGAGTCGGAAATCCGGATTCGAGTTTCGGTCCGGCACAAACTTTCTTTGTCCTCATTCCCTTAAACAGCTGATGGTTGCTCGTATTCACAACTGCGAATACATTTCATGTACTTACGATAGTGCCCAATTCGCTATCTAGTTGTCAGTTATATCCACAGTAACAAGCATGCCCGTTCAAATCTATAAAGACGTTCGCGTTTGTCACGAAAACTGTGAACGTTTTCCATTTGTACTGAAAATTTTTACTGAATGTTAATTCATGATCTCAGTAGTCTCCAGTCAAAAAACTTATGCACCCAAAAATTACTCGTTTCATCAATTCTTTTGGTCTCGCAAATAAGACTAATAAAGGTATTGTAACAGTTGATGGCCATTTGAAACTGGTGGCTAAAATAATACCGAAAACAACGTTTAGAATCAGTCAAAATGGATAGATGCAAATAGAAATGACCGTTCATGAGACGAAATCGACATGTTTGGACCTACTTTCGCCTACGCAATGCGCCGCGACCGCTACTTGGTTGTTTTAACTTAAAACACGGTTGTACAGCCAACAATTCAGAGTGGAGGTTAGAGTTCACAAACATTTGGTGACTTAAGTATGGTGTTGGATGTTGATGTATACATCATGCAACTATTTGACCCCTGATTAAGTGATACGATTGTACAAAGTTCACTGAATAAAAAATACAGCAGTTTTTTCTGAAATCATAATATAGAGCATTTCTGTTTAAGCAGTCTCTGTGTAACTGGTGCAAAGGTTTTCCACTTTGATCTTTCGACAGATCTCCAGGATCCCATCTCGGCCAAAAACAAGAAATATCTACGTCACTACTTTTGTCTTTCGTTATAGGATAACAGAACTTCATGATATATTAGTTCAACATTTCTAGAGAATAATTATTGCCAATCCATTACTGCAATAAAGTTAATTGCGAAATCGGCAGAGAGACCGCTGTCAGTGAGAAAACAAAAGGAAGTTCACATTAGGATCCGTATCAGGTAACGGACTGTCCCTAGCCTTGGTCTACCTCAATTATGTATACAATTTTTGAAGTTGTATTTATTTACCTAAATTTAAGAATACTGGAAATAGTTTAACAACTTTTTCTAGCGCTTTTCTAGCGGTTATTTCTGATTTTCTGGGGATTTTTAAATATTTCTGAAAGGACAGTTATTAAGCTTAACACAAAACAAGTTCTTTACATACCCTAAAACTACTACTTTAGATCAAAATTCACCGTAAGGTTGTACGTGAACCTCATTTCGATGGATTGCATTAAGAGAAACTAAAACTTCAGACATAACATAATTTTTTTTTTCCGCAAGTCTGTAGAGATGTCCAATTTTACCCCCAGCCATCATACACTGTCTTAATAACTAGTGAACTGCCGATACTTCAGTAGATTACTTTTCATTTGTCATTCTACACAAAAAAGTGGCGTGGAGATTGAAAACCACTTTCACGAAAAGACAACTTCTCTAGTGATTTAATACTGACACGTATGGACAGCAAAATTTATTTCTTTGTGTGACATGAAGAGGATGTGGCGTAGATTTATCAGACAGAGATATTATTGGAAGGCCGTTGTGGTATATCACCTCCTTTGCTGGGTACTGCTGTCAATATCAATACGAAAAAAAAAAATTAGTTCTGCGTCGACAAGAAATGGTAAGGGTTGGTATAGGGGGAGCAGCGTAGTTTCATATAATTCCATCGAATTCAGCAAATTACAAATTAGAAAAGCCTGTTCGGCATCGATACAATAAACGTGAGGACATTAAGCACTGTTTTCAAACGTAGGAAGCTGATTTTGATGAGGAAAGGAAGTTCTCAGAATCATGCTTTTCGGGTATCACGCGGGGGACTGAACTATGGGCGTCCGAGGAAAGTCAAGCGCTGTTACTAATATACAGCATCAAGAGACGTTACGCGCTAATCTCCTTTCCTTCCTTCCTTCCCTTCCTTCTGTCCTTGTTATTGCAAGAAGTGTGGTGACCCAGCAAGTTTGCAGGATAGCTAGGAAAGTACGCCTACTAGCAAAATTTGAAGTTAACAGCTCACTTATTGGAAAATGGCATTGTCGCTGCATTAACGGAGTGTCTTTTCCCTTATTAATTAGCATCCAATTATTACCTATTTAGCAGCTATCTTCTTCAGCAACTAACCTAGCCAAGTATGTCGCTAGCCTTGTCACCGGTTTTATTCATGACCTGTAAGAAGAATCGAAATAAAATACATCTACAGCGGAATGAAACCAACCGACGGGTAGGAGGGACGCCTTTCCACTGGGGTATTTTGCAGGGGGAGGCAGGTAGCGAGAACTATTATCGAATACTTTGTTTTACTACGATGGTGTTAAAAGGAAACAGGGATGCCCGATGTAACAATTTTATCATCTGTAAAACATGTACATTTACATATGATTCAACAAAAAACGGAGTAATTGTGAAGATTCTCTTTCCAAAAATCTCCATTTTTTTGGTTCCGCACCTAAATAGATAAAAAGGGAACCAATATGGGATGACTTGTTGTTTACCTGTGTGCCCTACTGTTAAACCCCTTTCTCTCAGGAAAGGGTAGAGGTACTAAATAGCAATTTATGTCAAATACTAGGGTCTATAGTCCCTCAGCAGTGTAAAAAATTTAACCTTCTAATTCAGTGCAGTCAAAATATATGGCCATTTATATCACGGTTTTGACACTTATAAAAACCTATAGATGGACTACCAACATGCATAATTAAGATTGTACGGAACCATTAACAGGCTCTTAATTATGAATCAATGTAAGTAACGCATTACGAAACATGGAAATTAGTATCTTAGTTTAGTAAAGACTCACAACCAACAGTGTTCTGTTCTATCGGTCTGATATAGCTGCTGCGATTCCTGCTGCCACTACTCTATGAGCCTTTGCGTCTGCCTATGTGTGTGCTGTAGCGTATGTGTAAACGTACGTGGTGTGTGTGTGTGTGTGTGTGTGTGTGTGTGTGTGTGTGTGTGTGTGTGTATGTGCGTGTGCGTGATAATGAGAGCCACAAGCGACGAGGGCTGTTCCATTAGTGCCCACGCAATCACCACACTCCCGTGATTGCGCTGCTCACCGAAGCGTTATCTCTGGCTGATGTTCCCTGATACTAATCAACTTTCCGCGGCCCATTTGTTTAAAGCACCGACAAAGCTGAATACAGCGCTTCCCGCGAAAAAAAGGGCCCACCCTAGTTAACACTCAGTACTTATTATGGAAGTTTGAAACGGAGTACTTCACCGACAAGTTTTAAATGAAAAAAGGGTACATGGACCGACTTTCTAGAAAACAGCTCGGATGGGTACTTCACATTCCGCAAATAATAAACAAATGTGAAACAATTACTTTATGTGCGTCGCATTCACATTTTTGCGCTTTCAATACTTTCAAAGGCTTCTTTATAGAAACAATATGAACAAATGGCATCGTCACACACTTCCTTGTAGTTTGAAACGCGTATGTATTCAGTACCAGCGATGGCGAGGCATGACTGAATCTCTGACCAGAGAGTTATTTATCGTTGCTAGTCTGCACGTGACCGCGCGACCGTTCAGTTGTAGTAGAGCGCGGGAGACGGTAGCAGTTCGAGAGTAGTAGAGTTCGAGAGCAGTAGTTGTAGCGAGTGGACGGTTGTACTGAGCGGGGCGTCGGCATGGGTCGGCGGCGTGCTCTCCCTCCATCTCTGGTCACGATTCAGGACGAGGTATATTGTTTTAGAAGGTAATGAAGCAGCATTGCGCTCAGCTAATAATGTATGGTAATTGTAATTAATTTGTTCAAGAAATGCCCCAATAATAATTTTTACAAAGTAAATCTTTTAAAGAAAAGTAATCATTTCAATTTATAGAATTTTTCCATCCTTTTGAAGAAAAAGCATTCATTTTTAATTCAAAGAATATTTCCTATGCATTTCCTCCAAGAATCAGAATTAAATATACGCCAGCATTGCACGAAGCTGTGCCAACAATAAGAGCAGATACGCACACAGTTTTACTGAGGTAAGAATATCGGTTTCTCTATTCAGGTTTAATTATTGCACAGGGCCGAAGGTCAACGCAGCTGACCTTACAAAATTTATCAGGTTCATTTTTAGTGTTAATTTTGTGGCAACTTAACATTTTTGCACATTTTTATTATCATTAAGTTTTATTACTGTGGGGAGTTTACATTTTGGCCATTATTATTCATTAATTTTGCAAGCAGGTTACGGTTGGCTCATCTATTATTATTCAGTTTTGTGGGAGGTTACAGTTTCGTTATCATTGTCATTTAAAATTTCACACGGGGAGGTTACACTTGGCGACATCCGGACCAGGATCGTATTTCTTTGAGAATCTTCTGAAAAGTAGTCAGATATCTGCTCTTATTTACTTATATAATTAGGATTTGGCGCAACGCTTTTACTAATTTTGTCACTTTCTTCTACAGATCATCGGCAATTCGTTGCTCTTTGTTGTATTTGTATTTGTTGAATTTTGCATTGTCTTTGTCTCATTTATGAATAATTGTGATTTGTGTAAAAATGCCGCGAAAAACTATTAATAGTACATCGCGAGGTGTAATGAATGAAATTACCGACTTAAACAATTTCACCGATAGTACTTGTGACACGCAGTGTAATGATGACAATCCTGCGTTTACTGACAATCAGTGCGTTCCAACCACTAATAATGATTTTATCTTAATGATGAACTAACGAACTCAATTGTGTCCTCTGTTAATTTGACGACAATTGATAAACGAGGGGCGTTCTGTTGCAATGAGCGCTGCCCAGTTTAATACAACCGGTCCGCTAAATTCACGTGACGAACAGACAAATTTTTCTAATGAAAATGAACAGTGTACTGAAAGTACGACGGATTCATTTAATTCTGTGGTAGTGACTAACAGTCCACATCCGACTAGCAGACATTTTGAAGAATCACAGAATATCCAAATGGATACACAAAATGTGACAATTGCAGATACACCATTAAACAGCACGGAGAATAGAAATGCTAATTTTGGGTCGGATCCAATTATGGCATTGTTGCAACAAATGACTAAACAACTTAGTGAAAATAACGAAAATCTCAAACAACTTAGTGAACAACAAGACAACCTGAAAGATGATCTCAAACAACAACTTAATGAAATTTCAAACAACAGAATGAAAGACAAGACAAAAATCACAAACAACTTAGTGAACAGATCAAACAGCTTAATGAAAAACACGACAGCCTTAATGAAAAATTAGACAACAATTCCAGACAGCTTAGCGAGCAGATTACAGCCGTTGCCGCGCAGTGTCATGATACTAAGGAACAGTTACGCGAGGAAATTGAGGCTTGTGCTAGGAAAAGTAGCGAAGAAATTAGATCTGTTGCTCAAGAATTAAGGGATATGCAAACAACTACAACAGAAACACTTCGAGACGAAATTAGTGCAGTCGGTAAACAATGCTCTGAAAAGGCTACACAATTACGCGATGAGTTTAAACAAATGACAGCAGAACTCTCGCGCACAATGGATGCAAAGATAGACGCGAAATTCGAGCAACAGAACACTCAGATTGACGAACGTTTTAATCACCACGTACAAAACAGTGATACGCGTTTCCACAAATTTATACAGGATCAAAATAAAGTAAAACGTCAAGTCATGGAAACAATCACTGCTCAGAGACAAGAAGACAAACGTAAAATGTTTGCGAAGGCAAAAACATATGTAGGCAACAATATTGCTACAGTATCGGACAAAATTAATACCATCGAACAGTTGAACACCGAATTACGCGATGAGATTTCTGACCTTAAATCAAAAACAGATACACACTCAGTAGATTTTCAAACAGTGACCGACAGACTCGAACAATTAGAACTAACACAGAATTCCGATGACATCAAAGCTGACGTTAAAAAACCGAACGAAACCACACGTAAAATGCAAAAACAGATTAATGCCTCTGACACTAAAAACGATGATCAGGTAAAAATACTGACTGAAAAATATGATGAATTGGCCAGTCGTATTGACGTTATTGAAAGTAATAATGACAGCAAATCAGACGATACTTCACCGATTTCATTTAATCAAACACCGGAAGTCCAAAATCTACAACAGACAATCAATGAGAGCGATTCATCTAATAACACATTACGTAGAAAATTGGCAAGTTTACAGCAAGAGATAACAGAGATAAAAAATGTTTCAGCGTTTAACACATCACAGCAGACGCCACTTTGTGAACATTTGTCAGACTCACGCGGCACGTATAATTTGGGTAATCTACAGAGAGTACGGGACTTAGATTCCGAACAGACACAGATAAATAGATTCTCTTACAATCCTGAACCTGTTCCGTCATACAAAGACGATAATTTTAATTACAAACATTTTCTGTCAGTGAGAAAATTTAAAGTATTTAAAAACGATAGAACACAGATTCACCCCCTGGACTGGATACAACAATTTAGCTTTGCTTTTCCACCGACTTGGCCTGTAACGCACAAACTTGAATTTATTTGCAGTTTTTTGGAAGGCGAACCGGCAACTCGTATGAGACCGATCACGAGGCAATGCTACTCAGTTGAAGAATTTCAGAATGCTTTTCTGTCAGCGTATTGGTCGAAGACGACACAGCGCGGAATTAAAGATCAATTAATTAGTTTACCAAATTATGAGAACCCAAATTTTTCTACTGTCACGCAATTTTTTGAGCACATGGTCCAACAGAACCAGTACCTAAGTGAACCTTACAGTGAATCTGCACTTATTCAATTATGTATTTCGAAATTGCCACTATCATTAAGAGTGTCACTTTTAACGGGTCAACAAAAAGAAAATATTTCGGCATTCAGAGATCTGTTACAGCTTTTGGAAGTACTGCAATCGGACTATTCCTTTGTAAACAAAAATTTTTCAAATAATAACCAAGGCCAACAAACTTACAGTAATTACGATCAACCACGCAATTTCAATGGCAAAGGTAATAGACGCTTTAGGAACGACAACCGCCAGAACTTTAATAACAGGCAAAATGTTAATTATCAGTATCGTCAAAATTATCAGCAACAGGAACCCCATTTTGGTAACAATAGGCGTTTTTCACCACAAGAGCATGAAAGTCAGCCGGTCAGAATACCTAACTAACAATGTAATGCACAAGGTCAACCAGGCTGTAATGTTTCGCCGCGTGCACGTATAGTCCCAGCTACAACAAATAGTAACGCACGCCAGCAAGGAAATAACTACGTGCAGAAAATACAATACTTCAGTTCCTATCGCAATGCACCGTATAGGAATGACTATCACGACAGACGTAAAAATAATGAGCAAAATTTTCAGCGTACATATAATAACAGTCGGTCTTACCAACAGCAAAATCATCCGCAAGAACATATTCTCATGAATGAACCCGACAGTAGGTATCATCCACAGCGTAATACGTCTGGAAGAAATAACAGAACAGTTCAAATAGTCGAAATGCCACAGAATCGTCCTGACAATAATAACACGTCAGATAGAATTTGACTAGATACTGTACCGATCGAATCTTCCAGTAACACAAGCACTACTTTAGACATGCAGAATGTTGTTCACGAAAATGTTATTACTTTTGACGACATCAGAGACACTCTTTTGCAGGAAAGACCAGTTGTTCAGAAACCCATTTCACGCCCTGTCATCAAAATTAAAATTGCTTCATCGAAATTCTCAGCAGTAATCGATTCCGGATCACCTATGTCAGTAATAAATGAAGAAACTTTCAACGAGTGTAATAAAGAGAATACCTATCCTACATTACCATTAGGCAAAACGAAAGTGAAAGGAGCAGTATCGAGTAAAGGAGTAGACGTTAAATTACAGACGCATTTATCATTTTGTATTGCAGGTCATACTTTTCACTCAAATTTTTGGATTGTTCCTTTATTGACAACAAACGTTATTTCAGGTACTAATTTTCTGGTACAACACGATGCAGTTATTGATTTTCAAAATTCCTATTTAATGTTGAAGGACGAGAATGTACAATTGGCTTTGGAATTTCAGCACTCATTATCTGCAGAAGAACAAACAATTAATCGTACAGAGGTCATTTCTGTATCACGTAACATAGACTGTAGTTCCACATTATTCACAGATACGTACGTACATACCTATAATACTCCAGACGAAGCTGACTACGACGTTATACAGATGATTTGTGATAAAGTTAAACAAAGCAGTGCAAATACAGACGACGAACGGATGCAACTACACAAAATTCTTTTGCAGCAATCTCCAGTTTTTGACAACATTCCTGGTACTATGTCCGGTTTTATGTATGAATTTCAAGTCAAACAGCATGATACATTTAAAGCCAAGCATTATCCCATTCCATATATCCACCGAGAACAAGTTAAGAAAGAATTACAGGATATGCTTGACCAAGGAATTATTGAACCGGCAGTTAGTCCGTACATAAACCCGCTCCATATTGTTAAAAAAAAAAGATGGCTCACTTCGCCTCGTACTTGATTCACGTCACATCAATGACATAATTGTTAATGAAACAGATCGACCACAGACACTAGAGGAACTACTGCAGAAATTTCACGGTACTGCTATTTATTCTACGTTAGATTTGAAATCGGGATTTTGGCAAATTCAGCTCCATCCGAACTGCAGAAAGTACACAGCATTTCTCTGTTTTGGCGACTGTTATCAATTTTGCAAATTACCGTTCGGGTTAACTATTTCTTCTGCAGTTTTTATTCGCGGTTTGAACACAATACTTCCGACAGAACTTAAAGACAGAATCACAACGTATGTAGACGACATTCTTATCGCAGAAGCTAACTGGTCTGAAAACAATGTGATTTTAGAACGACTGTTGCACACTTTTCATGCGCAAGGACTCACGGTTAATCTCAGTAAATCGCACTTTGGTAAAACTTCTATAAAATTTCTTGGACACGTAATTTCAGCAGAAGGCATTGCGCCTGATCCGGAAAAACTTCAAGCTCTACGTGACATTACTGTTCCTACGACGAAGAAACAACTACGCAGTTTTTTGGGCTTCATTAACTTTTTTCGTAAATTTATTCATTACTCTGCCTTAGATACCCCCAGATTATGTCAATTGACAGGTAAAAACAGTGTTTGGTCCTGGGATAAGCAAGCACATTCCGAATTTATGAACCTGAAAGAAGCGTTGTTGAAGGCTCCACTTTTATCGCACCCAGATCTTACCAGAAATTTTTCCATTGCCACGACAGTTCTAACACCGCTTTAGGCGTACACATTTTTCAGGAAATTGAAGAAGATGGTTGTACAGTAATTAAAAACATTGCATTTGCAAGTCGCATTCTGTCACCTGCTGAACGAAATTATTCTGTTACTGAACTTGAAACATTATGTGTTGTTTGGGCATTTACGAGATTTCGGCATTTTCTTTATGGGAGACACACTACAGTTTACACAGACCATAGACCGATACAAGTTTTACTTTCAGCTAAATTCACACACGACAGACTAAGTAGATGGAAGCTTTATTTACAAGAATTTAATTTCACAGTTGTTCACATTCCCGGCACACAAAATATTGTAGCAGATGCACTATCCCGTTCTCTCAGCAACAATCAGCAAGACATCGCAACCAACTTCTGCAAAGCAAATTCCAGCGTCATGTACATTCAACAAGTTGCATTTGAAAATTTCATTTCGTCGTCGTTACAGGACATAGCACAAGACCAAAGTAAAGACAACGTGTGGAAAGAAATTAAACACCTTTGGCAAGATAAGAATAATGTTACGATTAGAAACCACTACACAGTACGCAATGACATTCTGTTTCGCCGCTCGCATCCTGACAGCAACAATTGGTTATTATGCATTCCTGACGAACTGGTTAATAAATTAATCTGGTATACTCATTTAAGTTACGCACATTACGGAGCGAGAAAATGTTTTCTTATACTGAGACAGAACTGTTATTTTACGAACATGGAGAAACGTATTCGACGAGTTTTAGCGTCATGTAAAATTTGCCAGAAAGCTAAGTCAGACACGACTTCACATATTCCCCCATTATATCCCATTGTACCTGTTAAATTAAGACAAATGGCCGCTGTAGACATTTTTGGCCCGATTCCCAGAACTAATAGAGGTTATTGCTACATCTTTGTCGCTGTTGAACTCACTTCAAAATTTGTTACCTTCACTCCGTTACGCAAAGCTACTGCTAAAATTGTTTCGAAAGCATTTGTAAAACATTTTCTATTTCATGTAGGGCATGTGTTGAAAATAATTTCTGACAATGGATCACAATTTCGTTCTGCTATATGGACACGTATGTTACGAGCTAAAAACATTTCTCCGATCTATATATCCAAGTACCACGCTTCTTCGAACCCCTGTGAACGATTAATGAAAGAAATTGGTAAACTGTTTAGAATTTACTGCCATAAAAAACATATTGATTGGGACAAACACATACTCTCATTCCAGGATGTAATTAATTCCATACCAAATGAATCCACTATGCTATCTCCGTCTGTTATACTGAAAAATGTTGAACCACCTAACAAAATTAAAGAATTAGTAAACTTTCCTACATCTCGTCGACTACGACACCGTGAAATAATCGACATTGCGCTGAACAACATCAAACGTGCCGCAGAGCGCCGAAGAAAACAACAAAAACAGGTTGGTACACGCCGAGACTTTCACGTTGGACGGAAGATATTAGTACGTACATACTATTTATCCAACAAGATAAAAGGTAGGTGCAGTAAATTTGAACTTCTATACGCAGGTCCATATCGGATTCGCAGCATTCCTCACCCCAATGTTGTACACGTCGAAACTTTGAGAACCAGAAAAAGTAAAGGCAATCACCACGTCTTCAACATTAAATCCTTTATTGAATGAAGATACTTTATGATTTGACATGCTGTAATGCCATTTGCTGATTTTATGATCACTTGTGCAACATATTCACATGACTAATTACTGATGATTATCGTATTTTTTCTTGGCAAGTGCCCGGCAAGATAAGGCTAGCAGGTCGCTTTTCTTGTCGATACACATCAGACTGTGCTTATTTTCCATTTTTTTATGTATGTATGATTGTTTTCCTGTTTTGTTTGTATGCACTATGAAGTAGTTAAGATATAACAAACACCAGTTGACTTTGACATTTTGCCTTATGATATCTCAACATCGTGACTACTTTACTTTTGCTGCTGCATTGTGATACACTGGGTACATTTTTTGCCTCTGAACACTATCTATGTTTTTCACATATTACGTTTTCTGTCATGTTATCCTGTATGCTCAATTATGTTACTATAAACCAGTCATTATTTAGTGAGTATATGATGTAAATGCAAGACATTAATCTTTGTTTATACACTGGGTACATTTTTGCATCTGAACACTATCTATGTTTTTCACATATTACGTTTTCTGTCATGTTATGCTGTATGCTCAATTATGTTACTATAAACCAGTCATTATTTAGTGAGTATATGAATTAAATGCAAGACATTACTCTTTGTTCATCATTTTCAGAAAGAAATAACGTGTAAAGGAAATAAATTAAACAGAAATGGGAATTTCACCTACGGAATGGTCGAAAGAAGATGCAAACCTTGTGAGGAAGAGTAAATGGATCAAGATTAACAAGCATTAACAAGAATATACTATACACATCGTAGAATAGCAGTCTTAACTAATTTTTTCTTTCAGAATACAAGGCGATTGATGCAAGCTGTCAGACAGAACCACACATCTTAGTTTTAGTGATGAAATATGATAGAAATAAGGAATAGCTGTATAATGAGTAATGAAGAGATTTTTTTGCAGATGATAATGAATGCTGATGAATAATGATGAAGAATATGCTACTATGGATAATGAAGTTTTTCTTTACAGGTGATGATGATAATGGAGTTCTGATAATATGGATAATGAAGTGATGGATAATGCAGTTTTTTCTTTACAGATGAGGATAATGTTGAAGTTATGTATTTATGCTATGTAGTTATTTAAGTATTTGTTGCAGTTCGTTTTTGACAGTATGTGTTTTATTGCATAGTAGGATGAATGAAGGTTTTGGAAGGGACAGCTATGGAACACATTTTATCCACATTTCACTGCCTGTTAATTCGAGGTCACTACTTTTCAGCATAAAATGCGTTTCTTCCTTCAGATTAATGATCCATTATTTTTGTATATTTTTTGCAGGAGAAATTATTTATGAAATTAATGTGCTATAAGCAGTTGTTCATTAAATCTGTCATTTATGAATGTGATTACATATACTCTACTTATTTCATAATCTTGCTGCAGCTGACTCATGACGAATGACGTTACACATTTTCATTTACAGCAACAACCCAAAAGCAATCTTTTTCCTCTTTCCCCTTAAATTACCCAACGCAATGCATTGCTAACAAAAAAAATGTATTACCAGTCCCAAATAATGATACCAGTTTAAGAGAGTTCTGAATAATACTGATCAGCTCTGAATAGTATGTCATTTGAATACATAAATACTATGCGCATAATTTCAGTGAATAATACTTTTATTCTACTCTATAAATGCTATGCCAATGTTCTCTGTAAAACTAATAACTTCTGATGATTTGTAATTAGGCAATCAATTTCAATGTTCTCTGTAAAACGAATGATTTCTGATGATTTGTAATTAGGGAATGGATGCCAATGTTCTCTGTAAAATGTTCTCTGTAAAACTAATGACTTCTGATGATTTGTAATTAGGTAATGAATTTCAATGTTCTCTGTAAAACGAATGATTTCTGATGATTTGTAATTAGGTAATGAATGCCAATGTTCTCTGTAAAATGTTCTCTGTAAAACTAATGACTTCTGATGATTTGTAATTAGGCAATGAATTTCAATGTTCTCTGTAAAACGAATGAATTCTGATGATTTGTAATTAGGCAATGAATTTCAATGTTCTCTGTAAAAGAATGACTTCTGATGATTTGTTATTACGCAATGAATTTCAATGTTCTCTGTAAAACGAATGACTTCTGATGATTTGTAATTAGGCAACAAATTTCAATGTTCTCTGTAAAACGAATGACTTCTGATGATTTGTAATTAGGCAATGAATGCCAATGTTCTCTGCAAAACAATTTATGAAAATTTTTCTGTAATACTACATACATGGTACAGAAATGTTCAATAACTGGGCAATGAATGCCGCAAACTACTAATGTAATTCTCAGTGAAGACTAGTATGTGACTTAATGTCCTTCACCTTCTGGCCTAAATACCCTGAATTACTGCAATATCCGTTTATCCTGTATATCCTCTTGATCATGGAGCACTATATTTGGGTTTGCACTAATTCTACGTTGGTGTACCTTACAAGAGCGTGGTGTTGACACGACATGCTGTCCACCACTATAAGCGATGGAGACGTTATTATGGTCCCACTGTTTGGTGTACCTGATGTACTGCCAAAATGATAACATGGAATATTACTACGACATTTCAGTGTCTTGGCTACGCTGATAAACACTTCTGGGAAAAGAACTTCAGATTGTCTCACTTGGTGTTGTACTTCTGTGGAAAGATATGGACTTTCAGTGCAGCTGCGTGCTACCTAATGTGCTACAACCATGATGCAATCCTTCCTTTTCCTATCCTAATTCTTGTAACATAGTGAAAATCATTTTTGCTAACATGATTTGTATTCATGGCCTATACATTTCTTTTCGACTTGCTGATATATTCTGAACAACAGTGCGTGTGCACTTTTGTCATTTTTCTAACATGATTTCTACTTATTGTATATACATTTTGTGATTTGCTGATATGTTCTGAACTACAGTACATGTGCACTTATGTCACTTGTCAACATGATTTTTTGCCATTACGTTTATTTGTTGTGAAAATGGTAAAGAGTTTTTCAGTGTGTGTGCACTTTGTCATTTTTCTAACATGATTTCTACTCATTGTATGTGCATTTTGATTTGCTGATATGTTCTGAACTACAGTACATGTGCACTTACGTCATTTGTCAAAGAGATTTGTACTCATTATGTCCATTTGTTGCGAAGACTTTGAAGAATTTTTCAGTGCATGTGCACTTATGTCATGTGTTAATATGTTTTGTGCTGAACGTCAGTAAGTGTGCACTTTTGTCATTTATCAATATGATTTGTATATACATTTTTCTGATTTGCTGATACGTTATGTACTCATTGTATATATATTTTTTGTCATTGTCTGATATGTTATGTACTCGGTGCATGTGCACCACATTTACTTCATGTTCTATATCTGAATATTCTGTGGTTGTAAAGTTAATTAGTTAACAAAAATTTGTTGCTCATGGTAAGTCCAAATGACTCACCATCGCTGCCAAATTCCCCCCCCCCCCCCCCCCCCCCCCAGTGGAGGGTTATGAAACGCGTATGTATTCAGTACCAGCGATGGCGAGGCATGACGGAATCTCTGACCAGGGAGTTATTTATCGTTGCTAGTCTGCACTTGATCGCGCGACAGTTCAGTTGTAGTAGAGCGCGGGAGACGGTAGCAGTTCGAGAGTAGTAGAGTTCGAGAGCAGTAGTTGTAGCGAGTGGACGGTTGTACTGAGCGGGCGTCGGCATGGGTCGGCGGCGTGCTCTCCCTCCATCTCTGGTCACGATTCGGGACGAGGTATATTGTTTTAGAAGGTAATGAAGCAGCATTGCGCTCAGCTAATAATGTATGGTAATTGTAATTAATTTGTTCAAGAAATGCCCCAATAATAATTTTTACAAAGTAAATCTTTTAAAGAAAAGTAATCATTTCAATTTATAGAATTTTTCCATCCTTTTGAAGAAAAAGCATTCATTTTTAATTCAAAGAATATTTCCTATGCATTTCCTCCAAGAATCAGAATTAAATATACGCCAGCATTGCACGAAGCTTTGACAACAATAAGAGCAGATACGCACACAGTTTTACTGAGGTAAGAATATCGGTTTCTCTATTCAGGTTTAATTATTGCACAGGGCCGAAGGTCAGCGCAGCTGACCTTATAAAATTTATCAGGTTCATTTTTAGCGTTAATTTTGTGGCAACTTAACATTTTTGCACATTTTTATTATCATTGATTTTTATTACTATGGGGAGTTTACATTTGGGCCATTATTATTCATTAATTTTGCAAGGAGGTTACGGTTGGCTCATCTATTATTATTCAGTTTTGTGGGAGGTTACAATTTCATTGTCATTGTCATTTAAAATTTCACACGGGGAGGTTACAAGTTTTCGTATCTAACAGAACACGGGTTGGGACCAATGACCTCGCTGTTTGGCCCCTCCCCCAAATCAACCAACCAAAACACGAGACAATTGCAGGACTATTTATTTGTTTACATTCGTTCTACATCAGGGCAAGAAGTCTTTAAGTATCCTATTACGCAGAAGGAAAGCCGTCGTGACCGTCTTCGTATTCAAAGATTAGGCCTTTTTGCCTGTTCCGCCTCAGCATTGTCACATTACCTCTTCAAGGGATGTCCAAAGTTTCTCTTTCCTAATGAGTTGTTTAGTATTGCAGCTTGAGTTATCCTCCTATTAAATATACGTTGGACGTGGTCTTCCCAATTCAGTCTGTATTTTTCCAGGTATACGTGATAGATTCAGTTCTTATCTAATAGCAGTGTTTATTCTATGGTCTGGTAATAAATATCCCGCTACAGAGAGGAGGAACTTCATCTCTCATGATTTAATGTAGTATTGGAGTCCAACATTCGCTACCATACAGCAGCGAGGACAAGGTTAATACTTTGTATAGTTTCAAGTTGTTTATATTTTAATGTACGTTGTACCGTTTCACAGAAATGTCAATGTGGCCAATTTTTTCTCTACATCATCTTACTTCCAAATTTAAAATTGCGTTCACTCATACTTGTTCAATTATTTTTAACGATTTCGGTTCGTATAGGTTCCAATCCTTTGTTTTTGTTTTATTTGTCGTTATTTTCATTCCGTATTTAGCGGAAATTTTGACTCAACTTACGTCCTGCCGTTTTAACTTTTTGTTCAGACTTCCTTATTATAAGATGAGCATCATCAAATGGCACCGTCATGAAACTAAAATTGTCAATTCTTAATGTGTCATTTGATACAGTCAGCTATATATTATGTCGTCAGTATCAACACTGAAAAGGGTAGGGAAGAGGGGCTGGCTCATCTGACTCTTAGATTAATATCGGCAGATTCTGCCCCATTCCTTACAAGACGAACACTTATTTTATAATTTTTGTGTAATGACTGCATTATTTTAATCAGATGTGCTGGAACTCCCATTACCTTTAGTGATTCGTTTACCGTTTTACCACGTGAAACGCCTTCTCATGCTCGATGAAAACATAATAAGACGACAATCTAAGTTCTCTTCTTTTCTCATTTACTTGCGCCCAAAATGACGGGTTGAAGGTAGCGTAATGACAGATAATCCTAAGTAGTTTTGGTCGCATGTCAAATCAGTAAACGAATCGAGGCCATCTATCCTGACACTCTGTGAATGTTGTGACACTAAAATAGAGAATGACTTAGGAAAGGCAGAAATACTAAATTTTTCCAAAGTTGCTTCTGAGAGGGAGTTCACACAGCGATAAAGATGATGATGATGTTGGTTTGTGGGGCGCTCAACATCGTGGTCATCAGCGCCCGTACAAGTTTCCAGCTTCCATTTCCAGTCTCGTCACTTCCAGAATGACGATGAGATGACGAGGACAACACAAACACCCAGTCCCCATGGGGAGAGAATCCCCAACCCGGCCGGGAATGGAACCCTGGACCCCGTGAACCAGAGACAGCAACGTTAGCCACTAGACAATGAGCTGCGAGCAATTCGCACTCTAGTTCCTCCTTTAAATCATTGCACGAACGACTAAATGACAACTATCGAAATAAGTGTGCATTGAAAAGCAAGTGAAATCACTCAACTGACTGGATACCAGTTCTATTCTACATAGAGTAGGCGAAAGAACTTGCTCATATGATAGCAGAAGTGTACCTTAGGTCTCTTTAGGAGCGCAGCATTCGTAACGATTGTAATGAAATGGAACGCCTACAGCCGTCCTTACGATGTTATTTATAATATGTCTACCAGTTTCGGTGCTTCAGTTCAGAATCTTGAGGCTTTAATAGACGGTGAGATGGTTAACTTACATCGTATGCATGATTTCATCATTGGCCAGCATCTGTGAACTGGTTTTCGCAGACTACCTGTAGCAATGATGTTGTGTTTCCAACAATCAACTATCAAGTTGACAATACATGTACATTGTCTAAATCAGCTCGCAGTCCGTTTCGATTTCATGATGACTTTACTTGAAGGTAAACGACAGAATCGTCTGCAATGTATGAGGTCTGCTCAGATTGTCTCCTAAATGGTTTATGCAAATTAAGAACAGTAGAGGGCCTATAACACTTCCTTGAGCAACTTCTAATTCACTCTATGGCCACTACCCGTCTGTTACTACGATCTGTGACCTTCCTGACAGGAAATCACGATTTCTATCGCAGAACTGAGACGATCATGGGCAAACAACTTGATTAGAAGGCACTTGTGATTAACGGTGTCAATAGCCTTCTGGAAATCTAGAAATATGGAAACATCTTAAGATCCCCTGTCGACAGCATTCATTACTTCCTCTGGATAAAGAGCCAGTTGTGTTTCACATCTACGCTGTTTTTTGAATACATGTTCTTTAATTGACAATATATTGTCCTCTTCGACATACACTCCTGGAAATTGAAATAAGAACACCGTGAATTCATTGCCCCAGGAAGGGGAAACTTTATTGACACATTCCTGGGGTCAGATACATCACATGATCACACTGACAGAACCACAGGCACATAGACACAGGCAACAGAGCATGCACAATGTCGGCACTAGTACAGTGTATATCCACCTTTCAAAGCAATGCAGGCTGCTATTCTCCCATGGAGACGATCGTAGAGATGCTGGATGTAGTCCTGTGGAACGGCTTGCCATGCCATTTCCACCTGGCGCCTCAGTTGGACCAGCGTTCGTGCTGGACGTGCAGACCGCGTGAGACGACGCTTCATCCAGTTCCAAACATGCTCAATGGGGGACAGATCCGGAGATCTTGCTGGCCAGGGTAGTTGACTTACACCTTCTAGAGCACGTTGGGTGGCACGGGATACATGCGGACGTGCATTGTCCTGTTGGAACAGCTAGTTCCCTTGCCGGTCTAGGAATGGTAGAACGATGGATTCGATGACGGTTTGGATGTACCGTGCACTATTCAGTGTCCCCTCGACGATCACCAGTGGTGTACGGCCAGTATAGGAGATCGCTCCCCACACCATGATGCCGGGTGTTAGCCCTGTGTGCCTCGGTCGTATGCAGTCCTGATTGTGGCGCTCACCTGCACGGCGCCAAACACGCATACGATCATCATTGGCACCAAGGCAGAAGCGACTCTCATCGCTGAAGACGACACGTCTCCATTCGTCCCTCCATTCACGCCTGTCGCGACACCACTGGAGGCGGGCTGCACGATGTTGGGGCGTGAGCGGAAGACGGCCTAACTGTGTGCGGGACCGTAGCCCAACTTCATGGAGACGGTTGCGAATGGTCCTCGCCGATACCCCAGGAGCAACAGTGTCCCTAATTTGCTGGGAAGTGGCGGTGCGGTCCCCTACGGCACTGCGTAGGATCCTACGGTCTTGGCGTGCATCCGTGCGTCGCTGCGGTCCGGTCCCAGGTCGACGGGCACGTGCACCTTCCGCCGACCACTGGCGACAACATCGATGTACTGTGGAGACCTCACGCCCCACGTGTTGAGCAATTCGGTGGTACGTCCACCCGGCCTCCCGCATGCCCACTATACGCCCTCGCTCAAAGTCCGTCAACTGCACATACGGTTCACGTCCACGCTGTCGCGGCATGCTACCAATGTTAAAGACTGCGATGGAGCTCCGTATGCCACGGCAAACTGGCTGACACTGACGGCGGCGGTGCACAAATGCTGCGCAGCTAGCGCCATTCGACGGCCAACACCGCGGTTCCTGGTGTGTCCGCTGTGCCGTGCGTGTGATCATTGCTTGTACAGCCCTCTCGCAGTGTCCGGAGCAAGTATGGTGGTTCTGACACACCGGTGTCAATGTGTTCTTTTTTCCATTTCCAGGAGTGTATTTCATGATATTGGAACACAGTATATGTCCCAGAACCCTACTACAAGTCGATAAATCGATGTCGGTGATATGGTTCGACAAATCAGAGAATCGCAAGTATTTCTTTTCTTGTGTGTCGTTGGGACGAGCACAAATTTCCGGGCTTTAGATACGAATCTTTCATCGAGCGAGTGGCTCTATGTGATTGCTAAAGACGGAGATATTTCATCAGCGTATTCCGAAAGGAAGACTTGCCTCTATTAATTCACTTAAGTTGCTTCATTGCACCGAGGTTATCTACTT
The DNA here is from genome assembly GCF_021461385.2 of Schistocerca piceifrons. Classification (NCBI taxonomy): domain Eukaryota; kingdom Metazoa; phylum Arthropoda; class Insecta; order Orthoptera; family Acrididae; genus Schistocerca; species Schistocerca piceifrons. Next base: position 921,881,082 of record NC_060140.1, read on the forward strand.
CAAATTACTGATGTTGATTCTGAAATATTTAATGCATATTCTTCGGTGAAGGAAGTTCGTGAAAAAGTGTTTAGTAACCCCGCTTTAGTGGCACTGTCATCGGTAACGCTACAGTTATTATCGTGCAGCGAAGTTATTGTTACCTTGCCACTATACTTTTCGTGCCACAAGGTTTCGACACAATGTTTCGTTGTGGAAACTATTAAAAGATAACACATTGAAATCCATCTTAAGTTTTTAGCGTCTGTAAACTGCTGCCAGCGCTGGAGATTTTAGTTTATTCTGCATATGACACGGTACTGACATCTTTTGTGTACCATGGGGGATCAGTTCCGTTCTTATTAATTTACTTAATATTAAATTCTGAACTGCCGTCAACACTATTTCCATACGTTTAAGCCACAATTGGCCGACTCTTACATAGTTAGTATGGAAGGAATGGAGACTGTCTTTTCGGAAGGAGTCAAGCGAAGTGTTTTTCTATTTTCTTCAAAAGATAAATTTTCCTTTCACTTTTTGGATTCGGACGTACAGTATTCAGTCTCTCTGCAGTCATCTTGAAGTCACTAATTCCTGTAACAACCATAACGTTCTCAGGATTGTTTGTCTACATCTTGAAACGTCCCCTTTGAACAATTATACATGACTGTGCTTAAACTGACACACAATATTTTTAGCGCAACGCAATCTGACTTTCAAAAATCCCTACAAAAGAATGGCCCTGACTGACATTAACCTATACGTTTCACAAATCACTTACCTCACAAAAATCTTCGTTACTCGAACTACTGCAATACAGCGAGCGCCACTACTGCCAGCTTCATAAAAGATTCAAACTACTGAAGGCACTAACTACTGATAGGCACAGTTAGCAAAAGAAAGATTTTGATAGAGAACAAACAATGTATTTACCTTAATAGTGTTCAAAAGTCATAATATATATAGCAGTTCATAACATCCATTCTTACAAATTTACTCTTTCTTATTAAGAACACGTCCAGATCGTCCGCTCTTAAAAATCCGCCATCTCACTTCCCCACATCCACCACTGCTGGCGGCTCACCTCCAACTGCGCAACGCTACGCGCTGTTAACATCCAACTGCAGACAACAACGCGAACTAGCCACAGACTGCACACAGCACAGCCAGTGATTTTCATACAGAGCGCTACGTGGCGTTACCAATAAGAAAACCTAAACAGCCTACTTACAATCTATATACATTCTCTGAACACCATTGTGAAGAGCATAACAGAGGGTACGTCCCATTGTACCTGTTTTAGTAACTTGTTCCATTCACGTATGGATCGCGGGATGAACGGCTTAAATACCTCTGTGCTGTCCGTAGTTAATCTAATCTTGTCCTCATGATCCCTATAGGTACGGTATGTATGGAGTTGTAACAAAGTCCTAGAGTCATAGTTTGAAGCCCTTCTTGAAACTTTGAAAGCAGCTTTCTCGAGATAGTCTGTGTTTGCCAGTTCAGGTTCTTCAGCACCTGTCGCACTGCCACACGTGTAAATAGTCGTGTGACCCTTCGCGCTATCCTTCACTGTGTGGTCGAATATCACCGGTAAATTCTATCTGGTATGGATCCCACACATTTCAGGAACCCTCTAAGGCGTGAGGCATGAGTGATTTTTAAGCAATCTCTATCGTAGACTCATTTCATTTTCTAGTATTATACGTACATACCGAGTTCTGGCAAATACTTATGTACGCCGGCCTGTGTGGCCGAGCGGTTCGAGGCGCTTCAGTCTGGAACCGCGCAACCGCTACGGTCGCAGGTTCGAATCCTGCCTTGGGCATGGATGAGTGAGATGTCCTTAGGTTTAAGTAGTTCTAAGTTCTAGAGGACTGATGACCTCAGATGTTAAGTCCCATAGTGCTCAGAGCCATTTTAACCATTTGAACTTAATGAACGACTGAGCTTATAACGATCGCTCCATTTCACACGTGCGAAGTGTTCCACCCAGATACTGTTATGAGTTGTCCAACTGACTTTGTTTATACTGGAATCATAAGATACTGTCTTGTTTTCATTCAGTGAAGCGCACAATTTTACTTTTTTTGAACAATTATAGCAAGTTTGGAAATCTTTGCACCACCTTGAAATCTTGTCGTATTTCACTCAATATTTGTGCAGCTTTTTTCAGGCAGTTTCTCATTACAGGTAAATGTCCGCCCCCGGTAGCTAAACGTTCAGCGTGACGGATTGTCAATTCTCTGGGCCCAGGTTCGATTCCCGGCTGGGTCGGGGACTTTTCTCCGCCCAGGGACTGGGTGTAGTGCTGTCATAAGCATCATCCTATCATCCATATCGACTGCGGGTCGCCGAAGTAGCGTCGAATTGAAAGACCGGCACCCCGCGAACGGTCTGCCCGACGAGGATCCCTAGCCATACTAATAAACAAATAATTACAGATAAATGTTTCATTTGTGAAAATTCTGAGGTTACAGTTGATATTGTCAGCAAGGTCGTTAATATACAGCATCAAAAGGGTTCCAATAAACTTTCCTGGGGCACACCCGAAGTTACTGCCACATCTGTATACGGCTATAAATCTAAGATAACATTCTGCGTCCTCCCTACCAAAAAATTGCTGATATAGCCACAAATTTCGCGTGATGTCATATACGGTAGTACTTTAGATAATAAGCGGGATGTAGTACTCAGTCAAAGGCTTTCCGGAAGTTGAGAAACCACCTACCTGACTGCCTTGATACATAGCTTTCGGAAGGCCATGTGAGAAAATTGAGAGTTGAGTTTCGCATGATCGAAGTTTTCGGAATCCGTGCTGGTTGGCATGTAGCTCATTCTCTTTGAGGTACCTCATTATGTTTCAGCTCAGAATTTGCTGTAACAGAAAACGTTATGGATACTTCTGGTACCCTTCATAAACACTAGTGTTTTCCCTTAACTGCTGGGCATGGTTTTCTGTTCGAGGGATCTATAGAAGATTATAGTTAAAAGAGAGTCTAATTCAGCTGCAAATTAGATATAGAATGTAAAAGGTATTCCATCGGGCCATGGTGGGGCCAAGGTGACTTGTTCAATTTTAGCTATTTCAGCTATTTCCCAATATCGCTGGTATACGAAGCGGAGCGAGAATTAAACTATAGAAATACCGCTGGATTTTCATTTGTAAAGGGACATTCCAAAAGCTTTTCTGCTTTTCTGTCAATGCTTCGCCACACCAGTTTCATTCCATGCATGTCTGGACATTAACAATGGTACGAGAAACAGTCTATTATCATATTTGTTTCGCGTTTTGTCAGATATGCTTCGATAATATGCTGCTACATTAGTCGCTGAGGGCTTAACGCATTGCCCTCTTTATAGCCAACCGTATTTCATTCAGTATCTTCCTATCTCTAACCTATGCTTTGCTTGGCACCTATTATGCAGATCTCTGTATCTCTCGAACATTCGTTATACTGCCTATATGCCATGGATGGTCCTTCCCTAACTCAACTGTTCTGAAAGGTACTTACTTGTCAAGTTAATTGTCAATTATGCTGCTAAACCCGAGCCACAATTATTTCAAAAGCTTCTCTCCAGCTCTGTTTAGTTTATAAATTATGGAGCACAGCAATCCGTCGTCCTTTCTTTTACAGTTTTTATTTGGACAATCCAGATTTCGGCTAGTGCCTAACCATTATCAATGCACTATTTTCTAGTCTCTATGCGTGTCAATTCCCTGTCGTTCGGGCGTCAGTCACAGTTCTTTGAGTTCTAGAACATACTGCGTTGATAATGGCTAGGCGCTAGCCGAAATCTGGATTTGCTAAAAAAAAAATCCTGCAAAAAAACGACAGCTGATTGCTGCGCTCTATAGTTTATAAGTCACTTCACAGTCGCTGAGTATACCCACGTTCCTAATGGAAGATAACCTAATAATTGTTTAACGTTCCTCGCTGAAATAAGGCACTACTGCCAATTTCTCTAATATGCTGAAAATACAAATCCTCCCACTTGGCTTAGTTGTCCACTATAGTTTGCTAATCAATGTTGCTAGAATTGTCTCATGGTCACTGATGCAACTTACTGTGTGGACATTCTCAAAGAATACAAGTCCGTTTGTTGCTATTGCATACGATATAGTTCGCTTATGAGTGGGCTTACGAACAGACTGTTGCAGGCAGATGCCAGAGAACGCATTTAGTAATGGCTTGCAGGCCGACTTGTCATGCCAACCACTTACAAATCTTCAATTTTCCCGGGTGATCTTCGGATGAATAAAGTCTCTTCCAACGATGAAAGTATGTTTGGGAAACTTGCGTAATAGTAAAATTAGGTTCTTCAAAGTTTTAGGTTACATCTCGAGGTTAATGTGGTGGTCGGTACAAGGATCTGATTATAAGTGCATGCCCACCGTTGATACTAAGTCTCTCCCAAGACAATGTCGCATGCATTTTCAGTTTCTCTCTAGGTGGTTTTTCCTTTCGACGTATAATTCAGTTTTATCCAAATACTCACTCCTATCATTTTCACGCATTAATCAGCTTTATGTACGTGGTGTAAAATGAGGTCCACAGATTTTTAGGAACGCTTCAAATTCCGACACTTTATTACGAATTCAGTGGCAGCTAGTCACTAAAATTTTAATACACTCGCCTGTAGGGAGAGTTTCGTAGGCTCTTATACCGACATTTCTAGGTTCCAAAATGGCTTTCGCTATGTGGATTGGAGAGAGAGTGGTACAATTTAAACGATCAATACCTGTTAGCAGTCTCGTACAGTACACACCTGACCCATTTAGATGGACCCTACGGTTCTCAAACCTATGGCTCAAGTCCAGGGAGTCGCAACCTAGTTTGTCACGGGATTTTAAAAGGCTCTGGTTTAGTCCTTCCGTTCGACTCAGTACCAGGCCAACATCCCCTTCGTTAACCTCAGTAAATACTTTCTACATGGACGTGAGTGACTCAAAGACCTGCATAACGCTTACACGTTCACAGGACGTATTTACAAAGTATTTACTGAGGTTAACGAAGGTGATATTGGCCTGATTTACTCGACGATGCCCTTTAGATACACTTTCTAAGGGATAGTCCTAAGAAATACCAAATTAAGATCACCCTGAAGATGCCTAAATAAGGTGAAACGCGTACCTGATAAATAAAAAAAGCAACTAAAATTGCAACCAAGACTGTTTTCAACAAATACTGTTAAACACTGGTTTGCTGATTCATGCCACAGATGGACTGGAAGAACTTCTCGACTATATAAAGTCAGTTCGTAGTAAAAATATTTCTGTTACTGGTAAGTCACAAATATGTACAGTATTTAAGAATCATTTTCTGAGCATTTCTGGTGAATTAAATAAAGTTTCCACTCGGAATCATACAACTCTCTTGGAAAATGCCTTTCGGAGATTGATGTCTGAAGTACTCTGTGATACTGACAAGGGGGAGACAAAGTGCTGGCTGTTGTGGCCGAGCGGTTCTAGGCGCTACAATCTGGAACCGCGCGACCGCTACGGTCGCTGGTTCGAATCCTGCCTCGGGCATGGATGTGTGTGAAGTCCTTAGGTTAGTTAGGTTTAAGTAGTTCCTCAGATGTTAACCCTAGGAAGCCCAAGCCTTTTTTCTATCTCGGACGCCTAAGGATGGTGGGAGAGGGGTTCGGCGAGCCCACAGGTATTAAGTAAGTTTACTGACGAAAAATAACAACTTTCAAAATGGTTTATGTATTTTAACTAAGGCATCGGTTTATAAATGTTGTTAATTGTTATAAATATTGGATTGAGTGAATAAAAAATTGACATATTACAATACAAAATACAGATGTGTTCATATACAATAGACTACTCTGAGTCCTCAACTTCAAGGCAAAAAACACACTTCCCAATTTTTTCTTAATGTGTGGTACAAACATGTTTATGGTACTGTCCACAATACTGTTTTGGTTTACTTAGATAGTTGTACTTCTGCTTCTTTGTTTTATCTTCTCTTACACAAATATGGCACTGACCTTTCCCTGCAGGAGGCTGACATGCTTCTGTTGTCACTTCTTTGATTTTCTTTTGTAGACTAGTCTCCATTGATTGAACAATTCAGTTAGATAACCCTCTTGCATTGGCACTTCTTTCTTCTACCTGCAATTTCACTAGTTCCATCCCAGCTTTCAGAAGATAAAGTTTCCGTTTGTTGTGTTCCTCTTCATTCCATCTTGGATGTTGCTGGATGAATATGGTGGTTGCATTGATGGCACAAATGTCGATGAATGAGTAAGATACAGACAGAGACCATCTCTTTGTTCCCCTGTTGTAGGTGTACATACGCGCCATTTGATCAATGGTATCAACTCCACCTTTAGTGGAATTATAATATGCATTTATCTCGGTTTTATTCTTCTCTCCTCCAACAGTGCCTTTATCTTGGTGCATAGTTGACAACATCAGTAAGTTCTTACTTGGTTTCGTTTTTGCTGTGTAGAACACCAAAGTTACTGGAGGCCTACGTGTTGGGAACTGCACTAACTCACTGCAAGTTTACAAGCTAAATAACAGCTGACTGACATCAACAATCACTTCCACTGAAAGTAAACCGATTGTTGTGAATATCAAGAATACCAACCAAGAAGAAACTAACTTGCATTGTTGATGAGATGAGAAATACGAAATCCTAGTAAGGGAAATTTTCTATGGCATGGAAGCCTAAGGGGGGGGGGAGGGGCGGGGAGGTTTGTTGGGCCCATAATAAGTTTATTTATTTTTTCTTTCAAAGCAGGAATTTACTATAAAATATATTGACACTAAGGTTTCGCAAAATAGCCAACAAACAATAACTCAAAGGGAATATGTAGTATGAAAGTTACTTTGGCAAAAGCTGAGGACATAAAAAAATTGTGGGTTCAACGAAACCCCCCCTTAGGCGTCCTAGGGTTAAGTCACACAGTGATCATTTGAACCACTTTTGAGACTAAGTCAGTAATTAAATCACTGAAGGCTAAGGACTCTCATGGATGTAATAGAGTGCCTAGCAGCATATTTAGGTACTGTGCTGCACATGTTAGCCCTGTACTTAGTCATATTTGTTATTTTCCCTTTAAGAATGGTCAGTTTCCTGAACGATTAAAGTACTTGGTAGTAAAGTTGCTTTCTAAAAAGGGAGAAAGGAATAATGTAGACAGTTTCAGACCTATTTGTATGCCATCAGTGTTTGCTAAAGTTATTTAAAAGGCTGTGTATACAAGGATAATTCATCATTTTGCATCACATAATTTGCTATCAAATGTACAGTTCGGCTGTAGAAGTCGTTTAACAACTGAAAATGCTATATTCTCTTTCCTCTGTGAGGTACTGGATGGATTAAACAAAAGGTTCCGAACACTAGGGGTATTTTTTGATTTAACTAAGGTGTTTGATTGTGTTGATCGCAAAGTAATGCTCCAGAAGTTGGACCATTATGGAATACGGGGAGTAGCTCACAACTGGTTCACCACTTACTTTAACAACAAACAGTAAAAGATCATTATGTACAGTGTTGAGGATGGCTGTGATGTGGGGTCTGAGTGAGGTATAGTCAAATGGGGGGTGCCCCAGGGATCAGTGTTGGGGCCACTCCTGTTCCTTACTTATATAAATGATATGCCCTCTATTATTACAGGTAATTCTAAAATATTTCTGTTTGCTGATGGTAGTAAAGGAGTTGTGTGCAACATTGGTTCTTTTTCAAATAGTGAAGTTCATGACATAAGTTCATGGCTTGTAGAAAATAAACTAACGCTAAATCACAGTAAGCATCAGTTTTTACAGTTTCTAACACACAATTCTACGAAACCCGAGTTTTTAATTTCACAACATGGTCGTATGATCAGTGAAACGGAACAGTTCAAATTTCTAGGTGGTCAGATAGATAGTAAACTGTGGTGGAAAGCCCACGTTCAGGATCTTATTCAAAGACTTAATGCTGCCGTTTTTACTATTCGAACGGTATGTGAAGTAAGTGATCGTTCGACATAATAATTAGTCTAGTTTGCCTATTTTCATTCGCTTGTGTCGTATCGTATTATAAAAAAATGTTGAAATGTGTGTGAAATCTAATGGCAGTTAACTGCTAAGGTCATCAGGCCCTAAGCTTACACACTACTTAACCTAAATTATCCTAAGGACAAACACACACTCTCATGCCCGAGGAAGGACTCGAACCTCCACCGGGACCAGCCACATAGTCCATGACTGCAGTGCCTAAGACCGCTAGGCTAATCCCGCGCGGCTATCGTATTATATTTTGATTTAACTCTTCCCATTCTAAAAGAATATTTTTGGCTCAGAAACAGGCTGTTCGGGCAATAAGTTGTGTTAAGTTCGCGACACACACACTCATGCCCGAGGGAGGACTCGAACCTCCGCCGGGACCAGCCGCATAGTCCATGACTGCAGTGCCTAAGACCGCTCGGCTAATCCCGCGCGGCTATCGTATTATATTTTGCTTTAACTCTTCCCATTGTAAAAGAATATTTTTGGCTCAGAAACAGGCAGTTCGGGCAATAAGTTGTGTTAAGTTCGCGTACCTCTTGTCGACCCCCGGTTCACTAGTCTGGGTGTTTTGAGATTACCCTCTCAATATATGTATTCTTTACGGTCGTTTCTTGTTAACAATATCCGGTTATTCCCAAGAATTAGCAGCTTTCACTCAGTTAATTCTAGGCAAAAATTCAATCTCTATTTGGACCGCACTCCCGTAACTCTTATGCAGAAAGGTGTGCAGTATACTGCTGCATCCGTTTTCAATAAGCTAATTCAAAGATCTTAGCAGTAATCCACAAGATTCAAATCGAAACTGAAAGATTTCGTCATGGGTCAGCCATTATATTCTGTTGAGGAGTTCCTTGAAAAATTAAGCTTATTCCTATGTTATATTGGTGATTGCGTGTACTTAAACTTGTGGCTTGTCTTCTTTTGGGTTCATAAACATTTTATTTTATTTGCTATTACTTCTATGTTGTAATTTCATGTACAGAAACGCTCCATGACCTTGGAGATTTGTTCCTCTATTTGGTCCTATGGAACTAGTCACGTCAGTCCTTCTATTCTGTTGAAGAGTTCCTTGAAAAATGAAGCTTATTCCTATGTTATATTGTTGATTGCGTGTACTTAAACTTGTGGCTTGTCTTTTTTTTTTTTGGGTTCATAAACATTTTATTTTATCTGTTATTACTTCTATGTTGTAATTTTATGTACAGACACGTTCAATGACCTTGGAGATTTGTTCCTAAATTTGGTGCTATACAACTAGTCACGTATATAAATAAACAAATAAGTAAACTGAGCAGTCACCAGGCGGGAGAGCTACGATCTACTGTTGATGAAATTTCCCCGTGGCGTTTTCCTTACTTAAACCGCCAGCTCGGTTTCGCTTCGCGGCCCATGCCACTCGTCCCAGAGAGGGAGCCCTAACGGTCGGAACTTCAGCGGCTCATAAAACAAAACAACCTCTCGGAGCCCCCTATAGGAGCGCCGGCAGCACTCTTCAGCCCTCGCGGAACCACGGGGCGCCCCTCGGCGCCCGTATCGGGAGAGGGCAGCGGGGCAGATCTGCGAGGGCGGCGGAGGCGTAGGCAGCGGGCGGCTCGGGCAAGCAGTGACAATATTTCAGCGGCGCGCTGAGAGCCGGGGCGGTCGCGGGAAATCGATGTGGCGGCAGGCAGCAGAGGCCGCCTGGCCGCTCAAGGCCGCGATGTCTCAGTCCCGCTACGCGTCGCCCGGGCCGGGGCTCTCTCTGGTTGACGCCGCGTTCAGTGATCTCTTTCTAGGCTCGACGTTCAACCCCAAGAATCTGAGAGTACCTGCCAAAGATATTCCTACTCCTTATCTTCAGGTTCAAATGGCTCTGAGCACTATGGGACTTAACTGCTGAGGTCATGAATCAACTAGAACTTAGAACTACTTAAACCTAACTAACCTAAGGACATCACACACATCCATGCCCGACGCAGGATTCTAACTTGCGACCGTAGCGGTCTCGCGGTTCCGTACTTTAGCGCCTAGAACCGCTCAGCCACTCCGCCGGCTATCTTCAGGTATTGGCTGCGAGCGGGCATAGATTTAGATCGAAGGGGAAACTTGAAAAATTGTGACAGGGAGAGATTCGAACCCGAGTCTTCTAATAACAAGGTAGATACGTTGACCACAGCGCCATTCATACACAGTAGTCATCTCAACTGCACGGACTACCCTACCACGCCTGCCGTAAAACCCAAAGAGTGTGTGTGTGTGTGTGTGTGTGTGTGTGTGTGTGTGTGTGCTAGCGCGCGAGCGTGCGCGTGCGTGGTGTACTTTGGACGTTCAGTATTGGCCATTAAAGTTGCTACACCAAGAACAAATGCAGCTGATAAACGGGTATTTATTGAACAAATATATTATACTAGAACTGACATGTGATTACATTTTCGCGCAGTTTGGGTGCATATATCCTGAGAAAACAGTACCCAGAACAACCACCTCTGGGCGTAATAACGGCCTTGATACGTCTGGGCATTGAGTCAAACAGAGCTCGGATGACGTGTACAGGCACAGCTGCCCATGCAGCTTCAGCACTATACCACAGTTCATCAAGAGTAGTGATTGGCGTATTGTGACGAGCCAGTTGCTCGGCCACCATTGACCAGACGTTTTCAATTGGTGAGAGATCTGGAGAATGTGCTGGCCAGGGCAGCAGTCGAACATTTTCTGTATTCAGAAAGACCCGTACAGGACCTGCAAAATGCGGTCGTGCATTATCCTGCTGAAATGTAGGATTTGGCAGGGATCGAATGAAGGATAGAGCCACGGGTCGTAACACATCTGAAATGTAACGTCCACTGTTCAGTGTCGTCAATGCGAACAAAAGGTGACTAAGGCGTGTAACCAGTGGCACCCCATACCATCACGCCGGATGATACGCCAGTATGGCGATGACGAACACACGCTTCCAATGTGCGTTCACCACGATGTCGCCAAACACGGATGCGCCATCATGATGCTGTAAACAGAACCTGGATCCATCCGTAAAAAATGACGTTTTGCCATTCGTGCACCCAGGTTCGTCGTTGAGTACACCATCGCAGGCGCTACTGTCTGTGATGCAGCGTCAAGGGTAACCGCAGCCATTGTCTCCGAGCTGATAGTCCATGCTGCTGCAAACATCGTCAGACTGTTCGTGCAGATGGTTGTTGTCTTGCAAACGTCCCCATCTGTTGAGTCAGGGATCGAGACGTGGCTGCACGATCTGTTAGAGCCATGCGAAAAAGATGCCTGCCATCTCGACTGCTAGTGACACGAGGCCGTTGGGATCCTGTACGGCGTTCCGTATTACCCTCCTGAACCCACCGATTCTATATTCTGTTAAGTCATTGGATCTCGACCAACGCGAGCAGCAATGTTGCGATACGATAAACCGCAATCGTGATAGGCTACAATCCGACCTTAATCAAAGTCGGAAACGTGATGGTACGCATTTCTCCTCCTTACACGAGGCATCACAACAACGTTTCACCAGGCAACGCCGGTCAACTGCTGTTTATGTATGAGAAATCGGTTAGAAACTGTCCTCATGTCAGCACGTTGTGGGTGTCGCCACCGGCACCAACCTTGTGTGAATGCTCTGAAAAGCTTATCGTTTGCATATCACAGCATCTTCTTCCTGTCGGTTAAATTTCGCGTCTGTAGCGCGTCATACTCGTGGTGCAGCAATTTTAATGGCCAGCAGCCTGCTCGGAAACTCCGCTGTAAGGCTAGCACGTGTGCCACAGTCGATTTATACCAGGTGGACCGTGTATTTCCGTTGCCAGAACAAAACCTGTGATAAACAATTCTCTCCTTATTGGTCAGAAACCACATTATACAGCGTGAGTCACTAAATCCTACCACCAGGAATAACTCCGAAAGCATGACAGAAGTTGCATGCGACAACGCTGGCCATAATGTGTCGTTGGTTTTTTGTTGCTTATTGGGATCGCTTTAGAGATATGAAGGCCAGCTTTGTTATTTAAATGGGATGTTATAGTTTGGTACTTATTTTCTGATAGCAGCTGTCGGTACGATCCAATGATGTGTAACAGCAAGGTCTTTGAAGGTCAACGAAAGTTACAAAGGTGACATGAACGTCCGTTTACAGAAAGTGTTCGAAGTGATGACCATTGGTGTCAATGTAGTGTTATAATCTTCTTATCACGGATTGATTGGTTTTCCTTATCACATGGGCACTTACCAAAGCTCATGCTCTATCAATTTTCTTCTCCCCCATGTCCAATCCACCGGTTTGGGAATTGTCTCTGCAACTCATTTCTAGCCATCAGCGAAAAATGTGCCGGACAACCATCGTGTTTATATCACATTCTGTTCCTGTTCTTCAAATTACAGACCTAATCTTTTCTTGCAGGAATGTGGTGTACATCCTACCATTAAGATTTCCTTCGATGAAATAGAGTCCTATACATTAGTCCTCCAGAACCCCACACCATATATTCACCGACCACGGTTTTTGGTGTGCAACTTGCCGTAGCCAACATGGTTTTTCAGTTGCCCAATAATGCATGTTATGCAAATCAACACCTCTATGGTTTGTAAATGTAGCCTCGTCAGTAAATAACATCAAATTAATAAATGTGTCATCCCTCTGAATCTGTAGTTGAGCGCATCGGCAGACCTCAGTGCGACCCATACAATCCGTACCAATTAATTCTTGGTGGAGACTGATATCGTAAGGATGATATTTATGGCGCTGCAGTATACGAACAACACTACTTTGGCTCATGGCGGATTACCTTGCGATTTAACGCGAACTAACACAAGGATGTCGAACCAAAGTGGCAAGACTACCAATTCCTGTTTCATACGTTAGTAACTTTCCTGTGCCGGATATGTTTCCGATGAGTTAAAAATCCAGTTGTTCTCAATTTATCATACATATATTTAAGTGTACGACGTGCAGGGTGAGTACGTTGAGGATATGTTTCAGCGTATTAGTCTGTAGCTCTCACTGAATTTCGTTGGGATTCTCCGTAAGTGAGAAGCGTATCGACTTGTTCTTCGAATGAATACGTCATTCACATTCGCTTGGTTTGACGATACCGGCCTCACCGTTCCTATTAGTGTTGTATTGCGAAACCGTCGAACGGTGTTTACATATAAATGGCGCGTTAGATGGATAAGCCGTATTCGGCGAATATTTACTATTTGCTCTATATACGAAACAGAATTGTCAGAGCATGTGCTTCGATGCGTTCCGAAGTGATATGGACTACAACTCGATCCATGATGAGAAGATTGCAGCACTGCATTGTTATCAATGGTCATCATTTAGAACACCTTCTGTAAATGGACGTTCAGCCACCTATTTGATCTTCGTTGACATTCAAAGACCTTACACATCATTGGAGTCATCTCGATAGCCGCTATCAGAAAATATCAAACTATAGCATCCCAATTAAAAAAATAAAGTTAACCTTCATATCTCTGAACTGACTCCACAATAGCCCGCATCTCGTGGTCCTGCGGTAGCATTCTCGCTTCCCACGCCCGGGTTCCCGGGTTCTATTCCCGGCGGGGTCAGGGATTTTCTCTGCCTCGTGATGGCTGAGTGTTGTGTGCTGTCCTTAGGTTAGTTAGGTTTAAGTAGTTCTAAGTTCTAGGGGACTGATGACCATGGATGTTAAGTCCCATAGTGCTCAGAGCCATTTGAACCAATTTGACTCCACAATAGTTAGTGACGCATCTTTTATATACACTCCTGGAAATTGAAATAAGAACACCGTGAATTCATTGTCCCAGGAAGGGGAAACTTTATTGACACATTCCTGGGGTCAGATACATCACATGATCACACTGACAGAATCACAGGCACATAGACACAGGCAACAGAGCATGCACAATGTCGGCACTAGTACAGTGTATATCCACCTTTCGCAGCAATGCAGACTGCTATTCTCCCATGGAGACGATCGTAGAGATGCTGGATGTAGTCCTGTGGAACGGCTTGCCATGCCATTTCCACCTGGCGCCTCAGTTGGACCAGCGTTCGTGCTGGACGTGCAGACCGCGTGAGATGACGCTTCATCCAGTCCCAAACATGCTCAATGGGGGACAGATCCGGAGATCTTGCTGGCCAGGGTAGTTGACTTATACCTTCTAGAGCACGTTGGGTGGCACGGGATACATGCGGACGTGCATTGTCCTGTTGGAACAGCAAGTTCCCTTGCCGGTCTAGGAATGGTAGAACGATGGGTTCGATGACGGTTTGGATGTACCGTGCACTATTCAGTGTCCCCTCGACGATCACCAGTGGTGTACGGCCAGTGTAGGAGATCGCTCCCCACACCATGATGCCGGGTGTTGGCCCTGTGTGCCTCGGTCGTATGCAGTCCTGATTGTGGCGCTCACCTGCACGGCGTCAAACACGCATACGACCATCATTGGCACCAAGGCAGAAACGACTCTCATCGCTGAAGACGACACGCCTCCATTCGTCCCTCCATTCACGCCTGTCACGACACCACTGGAGGCAGGCTGCACGATGTTGGGGCGTGAGCGGAAGACGGCCTAACGGTGTGCGCGACCGTAGCCCAGCTTCATGGAGACGGTTGCGAATGGTCCTCGCCGATACCCAAGGAGCAACAGTGTCCCTAATTTGCTGGGAAGTGGCGGTGCGGTCCCCTACGGCAGTGCGTAGGATCCTACGGTCTTGGCGTGCATCCGTGCGTCGCTGCGGTCCGGTCCCAGGTCGACGGGCACGTGCACCTTCCGCCGACCACTGGCGACAACATCGATGTACTGTGGAGACCTCACGCCCCACGTGTTGAGCAATTCGGCGGTACGTCCACCCGGCCTCCCGCATGCCCACTATACACCCTCGCTCAAAGTCCGTCAACTGCACATACGGTTCACGTCAACGCTGTCGCGGCATGCTACCAGTGTTAAAGACTGCGATGGAGCTCCGTATGCCACGGCAAACTGGCTGACACTGACGGCGGCGGTGCACAAATGCTGCGCAGCTAGCGCCATTCGACGGCCAACACCGCGGTTCCTGGTGTGTCCGCTGTGCCGTGCGTGTGATCATTGCTTGTACAGCCCTCTCGCAGTGTCCGGAGCAAGTATGGTGGGTCTGACACACCGGTGTCAATGTGTTCTTTTTTCCATTTCCAGGAGTGTATATGATTTCCTACTTTGTAGCTTTGTTTTTTCCAAAGATATGAACAGCGGTATGACTTTTTTAAATGGCACCCTGTATTTTTTATTCGGTAATTCATTTCCTCTCCTAGAGACCTATTCAAAAATGTATCACAATGTACCATTCACTGAAACACAACGTTATTAATTACATAACACAACAATGACTATGAGCCCGAGATCACAAACTCGTCCACTTGCTGGAGTTGTCAGAAAACATATGGAAACCAAGTAAAAACATAACATAGAACTGACTTTTCACTCTCCTGTACCATTGCCCAGGAGTAGAACATTCAAAGGTGCTTCATCCAGAAGAGGAGGAAGAATTAGTCTGAGGAAGTTGGCATACGCTGTTCCGTTCAGACTACCATTGGTGAAATAATTGCCAATAATTGTAGTACAAAGCATCCCACACCAGACGTTAACTCTCCATTGACGCTGATGTTCCACCTGTCTAAGCCACCGTGGGTTGTTGCTGAACCAATAATGCATGTTCCTTGTAATTACCTATCGTTTGTTTGAGAAGGAACATTCATCGGTAGTAAATAGAACGTTGGAGAAGAAGTTCGGGTTGGCGAGGATTCGCTGCTATGCCCACTGACAGAGCTGTACACGTTTCTGGAAATCATTCCCATGTAATTCTTGTTGTAAGTGCACATGGTAAGGATGGAGCCGGTGACGTGTAAGAATACGATGTGCACTGGTTTCAGGAATGCCAGTCTCGTGTCCAAGCTGTCGTGTGCTCTCACATGTGGATTCATGGCAACGGATGCGAGAACAGTAACTTCGGCAGCTTCGTCTGTGCTAGTGCTACGGCGACTGCGTTGTGGTGGGTTGAAGCTTCCCGTTTCCTGAAGCGTCGCAACGAGACGAGAAAAAAATCCGTCGAGAACGTGGGTCCTTGTTAGGATATCGCACTCTGTGTAGTTCCGCTGGCTGTGTAGCATTTCGCCCGCCTTCAACAAACACAATAAAAGAAACGTTATGTCGATGCAGTTTGTAGGAAGGACAGGCTTTACTGTATGCCTACTCTACACAACACTACTTAAAATGACTAAAGTACAGTACTAAGTGTACCCGTACATCAGGAAACAGTATTGCAATTACTGTTCTGCTAATTTACATTCCCCGATAGATGAGTAGCATTTCTACCTTCTCTTCGTTGGTGTACATTCTACTCACACAACTCTCCAACTGACGATGGTTGACGAAATGACGAGTGTGCATTCTACTTATGTTTACGTTTGTCCTCTGTCAACGTCAGCACGTGGATGTGTTCCACTACGTCGAGTACCTGCACTAAGCGCTGAGTGCGTCAACGTCAATGTTGTGTTATGTAATTAGTAACGTTGTGTTTCAGTGAATGGTACACTGTGATACATTTTTGAATAGATCTTTAGGAGAGGAAATGAGTTACCGAATAAAAAATACAAGGTGCCATTTAAAAAAGTCATTCCGTTGTTCTTATCTTCGTAAAAATCAAAGCTACAGAGTAGGAAATCATGCTGATTGATGTCCCCTTGGCGGCTAAAGAAAATTTGTTTGAAACATTTTGTAATTTACATCTGGACAAACAGGTATTTAGGGTGGTCAAGATAACTGGGACACCGTATAACGTTGCTATTCGGAAAGTAAAATCCGATCAGGCGCGAAATGGAACCCACTGTGAAAATCCGACGAAGCTTTGGACAGACGTTTTGGGCAGTGCCTCTAATTTGCCCGTCGATCGCTTCGAGTCGCACTTTTCAGTTCTGAGCGCTCTGTGAGCGAGTAAAGGAGCCTAGAATAACGATGTCTCCCGCCAAGTAGGAGAGCTGACTGAGAGATTTCTCCTCAAGGTATGGCAGCCCACATACCTTATCTGCCACGCACTTCCTTCTTCATGATAATTCTCAGCCGCATTCTGCAGGGACAGTGAAGACACCCCTACACCCTCTTCGATGGGAAGTGTTCGATCACCCACAACAGAGCCCTAACTGGCTGGTCCTGAGTATCATCTCTGTTCACATGAAAGGCTGGTTATAAAGACAAAACTTGGGCACTGACAACGCGCTATAGGCCAAGACGAGCCCATATATATATATATATATATATATATATATATATATATATATATATATATATATATGGTCCGTTTACCAATTGCGGAAAAGGTCGATATCGTGTTGATGTATGACTATTGTGATCAAAATGCCCAACGGGCGTGTGTTATGTATGCTGCCGGATAGTTACGTTATTTCAGGGAACAGGAAGTGTTCAGCCACATGTGGAACATCAGCCACGACCTGCAACAAATGATGATGCCCCAAGTAGGTGTTTTAGCTGCTGTCGCGGATAATCCGCACATCAATAGCAGACAAATTGCGCGAGGATCGGGAATCTCAAAAACGTCGTTGTAGAGAATGCTACATCAACATCAATTGCACCATATTTCTATGCACCAGGAATTGCGTGGCGACGATTTTGAACGTCGTGTACATTTCTGCCAGTGGGCACAAGAGAAATTACGGGACGATGACAGATTTTTTGCACGCGTTCTATTTAGCGACGAAGTGTCATTCATCAACAGCGGTAACGTGCGGCATTATGGGAGGATGGATGATTGGCGCCCACTTTATCGATGGCAGTCTAAATGGTGCAATGAATGCTGATTTCCTACCTAATGTTCTATCGACGTTACTGCAAGATGTTTCACTGCATGACAGAATGGCGATGTACTTCCAACATGATGGATGTCCGGCACATAGCTGGCGTGCGGTTGAAGTGGTATTGAATAGCATACTTCATGACAGGTGGATTGGTCGTCAAAGCACCATACCATGGCCCGCACGTTCACCGGATCTGACGTCCCCGGCTTTCTTTCTGTGGGGAAAGATGAAGGATATTTGCTATCGTGATCCACCGACAACGCCTGACAACATGCGTCAGCGCATTGTCAATGCATGTGCGAACATGACGGAAGGCGAGCTACTCGCTGTTGAGAGGAATGTCGTTACACGTACTGCCAAATGCATTGAGGTTGACGGACATCAATGTGAGCATTTATTGCATTAATGTGGTATTTACAGGTAATCACGCCGTAACAGCATGTGTTCTCAGAAATGATAAGTTCACAAAGGTACATGCACCACATTGGAAAAACCGAAATAAAATGTTCAAACGTACGTACGTTCTGTATTTTAATTTAAAAAACCTACCTGTTACCAACTGTTGGTCTAAAATAGTGAGCCATATGTTTGTGACTATTACAGCACCATCTATTACAAAGCGAAAAAAGAGGTCCAACTAAAACATTTATATTTCCTTACGTACTACACGACTATGTAATAAAAAATGGAGGTTCTTATTTAAAAAAAAAAAAAAAACGTAGGTGATATCCGCTTGACCTATGGCAGCGCCATCTAGCGGGCCAACCATAGCGCCATCTGGTTTACCCCTTCAAGCTAGACAAGTTTTGTTCTTTGTAGTTTTTTCGTTTGCCGCTTATAGGGTGGTCCATTGAGCGTGACCGGGCCAAATATCTCACGAAATAAGCTATATATATATATATATATATATATATATATATATATATATACAGGGCTATTACAAATGATTGAAGCGATTTCATAAATTCACTGTAGCTCCATTCATTGACATATGGTCACGACACACTACAGATAGGTAGAAAAACTCAAAGTTTTGTTCGGCTGAAGCCGTACTTCAGGTTTCTGTCGTCAGAGCGCTCGAGAGCGCAGTGAGGCAAAATGGCGACAGGAGCCGAGAAAGTGTGTGTCGTGCTTGAAATGCACTCACATCAGTCAGTCATAACAGTGCAACGACACTTCAGGACGAAGTTCAACAAAGATCCACCAACAGCTAACTCCATTCGGCGGTGGTATGCGCAGTTTAAAGCTTCTGGATGCCTCTGTAAGGGGAAATCAACGGGTCGGCCTGCAGTGAGCGAAGAAACGGTTGAGCGCGTGCGGGCAAGTTTCATGCGTAGCTCGCGGAAAATTGGCTCATGCCACAACTGGAGACCGACAGCGCCGACTTCATCTTTCAACAGGATGGTGCTCCACCGCACTTCCATCATGATGTTCGGCATTTCTTAAACAGGAGATTGGAAAACCGATGGATCGGTCGTGGTGGAGATCATGATCAGCAATTCATGTCATGGCCTCCATGCTCTCCCGACTTAACCCCATGCGATTTCTTTCTGTGGGGTTATGTGTAAGATTCAGTGCTTAAACCTCCTCTACCAAGAAACGTGCCAGAACTGCGAGCTCGCATCAGCGATGTTTCGAACTCATTGATGGGGACATGCTGCGCCGAGTGTGGGAGGAACTTTATTATCGGCTTGTTGTCTGCCGAATCACTTAAGGGGCACATATCGAACATTTGTGAATGCCTAAAAAAACTTTTTGAGTTTTTGTATGTGTGTGCAAAGCATTGTGAAAATATCTCAAATAATAAAGTTACTGTAGAGCTGTGAAATCGCTTCAATCATTTGTAATAACCCTGTATATATCTGAAAGAATAGACACCACATATATACAAGGGGAATCATCTCAAACTAGCACTGCAAATATTGTGAAAATGGAAAATTCTGTTGATGTGCGGTTTTCACAGGATGTGCTGGTAGTCAGAGGGCTGTATTGTTAGCGAACAAATAGATTATAATAACTAAAAAATGAATTTTTGTATGCAGATATAGACTTTTTAAAGGGGACAATGCCTATTGACATTAACAAACTAAAAGTAGGGTGAACTAGAAATCAGTGGAGCTCAAGAATAGGTCGCCCTAGCATCCTACATGAGGTCTCCTTTACAGATAACCACAGTTTTCTAAAATTCTCCCGATGCAGTGAAGTCGGCTATTCACCTTCCGTACTCTAGTTCTCATATGCTCTTTTCATATCGCTTCGCAACTTTATATCAAGCTATTTAAATGACATGAGTGTGTCAAGCAGGACACTACTAACGCTACATCCAAACACTACAGGTTCGTTTTTCCTTCTCAACCGCATTGACTTACATTTTTGTTCTTTTAAGAGCCAGCTGTCCTTCCAATTCCAACAGCCCCGCAGGAACAAAATATCGCACGTACTTCGATTATGACTTTTGGAAGGAGTCAATGTGTTCTCCAATAGCGATATTTAACTGCAGCCTCATCAATACACCTACTACGAAAACTGTATTAACGTGACTGTTACGAGTTAAAATCACTGTTCACTTCTAGAGGGATGTATGTTAGCGAGAGCTCAGATTTAACTAACTTGTCTTGCAGTATTCAGTTAACTTAATGATTTTCATCTCTCACCGTACGAAACGGATAAAAATTTTCAGTAAAGATTAACAAAGAAATCAAGAAAAACAGATAAGCGTAACGCTGTAGCTACTGCCAATAAAAGCCTGAACTACACCGTAGAGGTGAAATTCGAAGTCGTTCTCCATCTCAGCGCGCAGAAGCAATCAGGACTCGACGTCAAGCTTAACGGGAGCGTTTCCAATCACAAAACCCGCCTACCATTTTTAACGAGCGTTTGCTCTGAAAGGCGTGCCCTCAGAGAAATTGATCATAATGCTCTGTGAATAGGAGATTCACGGGCAGTAAACTGCAATGCCGTTTACAATACGCCTCCCCCTGGTATTGATTAAATCGGTCTGATGCTACTGACATAAACGAGAGCCTGTGCTGTCACATATGGTGAGCGGCGGAGTAAAAAGAAGTACTGTGCTCTTATTTGAAGTTACTAAAATGTGCACTAGTAGCGGTGAGCATGGCTAATATTTGTGTTGCTGTATTACAATTAACAATTTGTAGCTAATTTTCCACTGTGTCAGTAACGTCTAAATAAAGAAATTTTATTTGTTTGACAGTTTTTGCCCTTGTGCTCTACTTTCTCGGGCAGTACAAAACGTTCAAACGTGTGTGAATTCCTAAGGGACCAAACTGCTGAGGTCATCGGTCCCTAGACTTACGCACTACTGAAACTAATTTATGCTAAGAACAACACACACACACCCATACCCGAATGAGGACTCGAACCTCCGTGGAGGGGGGTGGGGGCGTGCAGTACTTCTACGGTACGCTTTGGTAAAGTATCGTGAATACGGGAGGTATGAGAGGAAAGCCTCTTCGCAGACCGTAATAAAACATTGGGGAAGGTAACAAAACTATGAAATGCTCTTGACAATGTGGCTTTACTTCTGCGTGTCCTGTTCAGTGTTACACTCATGCTCATAAATTAAGGATAATGCTGATACATGGTCAAACAACGCTCTGGTGAGCGGTTAGCGGGTTTAACTCACCTCGGGATGTGACCATGCGGTGCATCTCACCTGCGGTCGTCGTACGGTGGCACTGGCAGCAGTCCACATACGCAGAGGTGTGTTGGTGCATGTCAGAGTACGGTGCAGCGAGTAAGTGTGCAGATATTTTCAGACGTGCTAATGGTGACTGTGTTTTCAAAATGGCTCAAAGGACACGTATTGATGACATTATGAAGGGTAGAATACCAGGGCGACTGGAGGCTGGTCAAACACAGTACGTCGTAGCACGGGCCCTCCGTGTGCCACAAAGTGTGATCTCAAAATTATATCAACGATTCCAGCAGACAGGAAACGTATTCTTAATGGATGCAGCATTCCTCGGGGATGCTATGCTATTTCTGACTCATTTGTGTGTAACGAGAAGAATTACTTATGATTTTACTTTTGTTCTGGATTGGGCTACGGCGTTCTGTAGGTGCCACAGTTATTTGGAGAACCGTTTTCCATGAATACGTTCAAGATATTTAAGATGGTAAAATACTTTTCTTCGACAAAACCTACCGAGATAGTTACCACTACAGAAATACACCATTCAGGCGGTTGGAATTCGTGAGAAATGGTCATGGGTTCGAGCCTGCTTGAGGTCCGGCTGTATGTGTGGATTAATTTTCCCCGTTAAACTCAATACATAAAATATAAATTTTCTTCTTACGGAGATCAACGATGGAGAGCACAACATTGCACGGTCGTCTCCAGTCTGTCCGAAGTTACAACATCACAATAAACAGTAGCTCCAGCAGTGTTGATCATACAGAATTCTACGGCAACCGTCTTGCTAATATTTTCAGATATCGAACGGCCTGTGTAACAAATACAAACTGCTAACAAAGATGGTCTGTTCTTTAATTCTTTTCTTCTCAGTTCACTACAGGAACTTGAACAGATCGATACAACGGAGTTTAATGAACTGTAATTTAATAATTTTAATTAGCATTTATTGAACTTCAGTGACTTAAACTTGACAGTACTTATGGGCTAGCGAGCTAAATGTCGGTAACCATGTAACTAATTACCAGAATTATCTCACATAAATCGAATATCACCGTTTCGCTATTAATATAGTTATTTTGAATACCGAACAGCCTACATTCAGTGCTCGCCTTGCTTCTATCAGGCCGTCGACACAGAGTGATTATACGTTCGTCATGTTCCAGAATTTGGCTTTACGTCTGCGTGGGATAACTAGGCTACAGACACGTCTTTGAGGGGATTTGTTATGAAGCAGTTGGCTATGTAACCTAATAATTATTCATTGATAGTAATTCTTTGTAACACAATAAATGTAGATCAGCGGCTACTTATTCTTAATTACGTTTATATTTTGATGGAAATATAATAACCGCTGTAAAAATTCTCTGTGAATTTCTAATATAAAGAGCTAATTTTACGTCTAGGTTACTTTTGCATACACGACTTAATGGTACACATACTGTGACTTTAACCACTGCAAGAACTTGGAATAAGAAATGAGCGAGAAGGCTGTATACGTGGAACAGAGTTACAGACACGTTTTGGCTAGGGACAGATATTTCCAAACCACATTCCAAACTGCAAAATGATTTTAGTGGCAGATGTTGAATTTGACATAAGTTTATTGGTTGTGAACTGCAGATTAAAGCCGAAATTGCAGAAAGATAGGAAACTAAGGAGATGGGTCCTGGATAAGTTAAATGAACCTAAAGTTGTTCTGAGTGTCAAAGGTTCAAATGGTTCAAATGGCTCTGAGCACTATCTGAGGTCATCAGTCCCCTAGAACTTAGAACTACTTAAACCTAACTAACCTAAGGACATCACACACATCCATGCCCCAGGCAGGATTCGAACCTGCGACCGTAGCGGTCGCGTGGTTCCAGACTGAAGCGCCTAGAACCTCTCGGCCACACCGGCCGGCGAGTGTCAAAGGGAGCATTACGAAACGATATACTGAAACAGGCGAAAGGAATTCAACAGAAGGCGAAAGGGTAGTTTGGAGGGCTGAATAAGTAGACGTAGCAGAGGATCAACCGGATAAAGAGGCAAGAGCTAGAACAAATCCCTGGCAAACACAGGATATGTTAATTTTACAGACGAAAGGTCAAAATTTAGGAATACGGTAAATGAAGGAGCGAAACGAAATACAAACGTGTAAAAGATGAGATTGATAGAAATGGTAAAATGGCTAAACAGGAACGGATTGTTGAACAAATGCAAGATTTCAGAGGTATGTCTGACTACGGGAAAGGTAGATGCCGCATTTACGAAAATTGAAGAGGACCTTGGAGAAAAGAGAAGCAGCAGTATGACTATCAAAAGTTCAGATGGCAAGTCAGTACCTAGCAAAGAAGGACAGGTGAAAGGGGAAGGAATATAGAGAAGAGTTACACCAGAGAATTGATCACGAACATAATACAATAGTAATTGGAGAGGAAGCAGATGAACGAAATATTTGACACAACACTAAAAGTCGTAAGTCAAAACAAGGTTTTTGGAGTGGACGATATTCCGTCGTAATTACAGAGATTCTTGGCAGAGTCAGCCATGACAAAACTGTTTCACTAGATGTGCACAACCTGTGGGACAGGAGAAGTACCCTCAGACTTCAAGAAGATCATAAATACGGACAATGTGTTTCATATACGCTATATAGTGATACAACTCGATTAAAACAACAGTCTAGATCACAGTAATATTAACGTCCGATTTCGACTGCATATAGAAGTCATCTCCAGAAGATGAGAAAATTGCAGTTTGCTATCGTGTTGCCGCGTGAGCATTCTAGGAGCCGCCAACAGGAGCCAGATGCTTCTCGTTTTCTGAAGATTACTTTTACATGAAGTCTAAACCTGTCATTAATAAAATATTATTGTGATTTAGACTGTCGTTTTAACCCAGTTCAGGTAGAGTGCAGTGATTCCGATTCCAAAGAACTGTTAATTTAATAAGTCATGGTTGCAAAATAGTGATATGAATTATTTGCAGAAGTATGGAAAACTAGTAGAAATAGCCTTCAGAGAAGATCAGTTTGGGTTCTAGAGAAATGTCGGAATTCGCGAGGCAATATTGACCTTACGACTTATCTTACAAGATTGACTGTAGAAAGGCAAACCTACATTCAGACTGTGGCATTTGTAGATGTAGAGAAAGCGTTTGATAACGTAGGCTGCACTACACTCTTTGAAATTTTGGAGGTAGACCGGATAAAACATCGGGAGAGAAATATATAACTTGTACAGAAACCAGACGGCAGTCATAAGGTCGAATGAGAATGAGAGGGCAGACACAGTTGAGAAGAGGGTGAGATAGGATTGAAGCCCGATGTTATTCAGTCTATATATAATAAAAACATTGAGAGAAACTAAGTAGAAATTCGATACGGAAGTTAAAGTTAAGGGAGACGAAATAAATTTTTAAACTTTGCCGATGACATTGTAACTATGTGAGTGACAGCAAAGGACTTGGAAGTACAATTAGACAGAATGGGTAGAGTCTTGAACAGAGATTACAAGACAATACCAAAAGGTATATTAAGATTAATAGAATCTAGTCTAATTAAACAATACGATGCTGTGCGAATCAATTAGGAAGTGAGTCACTGAAAGCATTAGAAGATAGTTTTGTTATTTTGGCAGTATAATTACTAATGATGACAGAATGAATATAAAATGCAGCCTGGCTGCAGCAAGAAAAACAATTCTGAAGTAGAGAATTTTGTTAATATTTAATAAAAACGTAAGCATTAGTGTTCTGTGATGGTATTTCTTTGGAGTGTAGTCTACGGAAGTGAATCATGGACTGCAATCAGTTCAAACAAGAATTGAAAAGAAACTGTTGAATTGTGGTGTTACTGAAGCATTTTCATGATTAGATATGTAGAGCAAGGCACTAATGAGGATGTACTGAACTGAATTTGGGAAGAATTACATTTTTAGCACAACTAGACTAAAAAATTTTCTTGAAAAAGGAAAAAAGACAGTCAAGTGTTTTGTGAAATTGTTTGTATAAAAGTAAAAAAAAAAAAAAAACGTATGAGAGAAACATTTGACCCTCCTTGTAGTGATGCTCGAAATCTTATGAGGTGCCAATTCATAGTTTAAAGGCAAATGTTTAGTTAGAATCTTGGAATTTTAAAGAGCAGTATGCTGTATGTGTGTGGAAGATTATGTACACCCTACAGGCTACTGCTGTTAGCTTTGAAATCATCTCCACCCGAAGAGGTAAAATAGTTCCAACAATTTGTTAAAGTGTTAAGAAAGGTATTGCACATCTCAATCAGCACTTCATCCGCTGGACATGACTTCGAGCGTCATTCAAATACACGTCAAGTGAGTCTCTACATTATTTCATTTCTTAATTTTGAACAAATGATTTCACAAAACATTTGAGTGTTGTTCTAAAAAATATTATTGCGAAAGTAGACCTCACGTTATTCTGTTTGATACCCTAGTTGTCCATTTCTCACTCTTCGTTTGTCTATGAAAATTCTGACAGAATTCCACTGTGTAATTTATAGGAAGCCGTGTTTTCATTACACTCAAACATACGTCCAATATAGAAGGAATCAATTGACTGGACGTATATTCAGGCATCGAGAAGTCGTCAATTTGGTAATGGAGGGAAGCAAGTGAAGTAGAAATTGTAGTGGCAGACCAAAGGACCAACACAGTAGGCGAGTTCAAAGGGATGTAGTTATGCGGAGATGAAGAGACTTGCTCAGCGAAGACAGACTGCATCAAATCAGTCTTCGGTCTGAAGGGCGCCCTTATTCAACTAAAGACTGCGCTATGTTGCCAGGAATAGTTCCTGGGGTAAAGACTTCTAGCGAGAAAGGAAATTTAAAATTACGTTGCACTGTGTTTGTATATCATTCGAAAATCGCATTGTCCCAAGTTACCTCATCATCATAGAAGAGTTCTCCTGCTAGTTCATCTAAGAGTAAAGTTACAGTGCGTATGTTACTGACTTTTCACAGTGCACAAGTACTCAAAACTAACAATAGAAGGAGGCAGTATATTAAAATTTCTCAAAGAATTTTTGTGAGCAATGTAACATACAGAATAGGGCATGCTTTCATTATGAAGCTTAAAAGAAAGAATATCGTTTTCTTTGTCTAATGTTTACTACGTGAATGTTCCAGTTTCCTTTGAATATGTCTATATTATTATTGACAAATCTCATCACAGAATTTTGAGACGCATAAACAACAGCCTTTACGAAAATCATGAACCGAACCGTTTATTTTTTCTGGTCACTGTTTTTTATGCCAGTTGGACGCACTGTCTTGGATGCAGTTCGTAATTTCCAAATCGAATAGAGGTCAGAAGCCATCTCAAACAAAGAATTAGGTTGGAAAAACATTGGTGCTTTTAAATTAATCGCAATTTCATACATTCTGCAGCATCACTTTTGCGAACAGAGTCTTTATTTAACTTTTTTGATCGATGTGTTACGTCAAGGTAAATGGATGGACCTGCATAATCAACCCAACCACGAAACCGCCGCCCTGGAACCCTGCGAGGCTGAAACTGCCGCAACTCAATTTCCATATGAAGTGGGCGGTCTGACCACAGGGGGCTATGCAGACGTCGAGCCATGGAAATCAGAATTGCCCGTCTGCCCGTGCGTGGCTGATGGTTCGCCTGCGCTGTGATAACGTGCGAATTAAGTTCCCGTTTAATCCTAGCTGTCAGCTCCACTACCGGGAGTCTGATTACTCGCTTATGTGGGCTCTGAAAAGCTGGTGTGTGAGAAAGGGTAATTTTCAATGTGACCAAATGTCTGCCTTGAAAATTTGCCACGTATGACGTCAGAATTTGGCGGCACCTAGATTGTGTGTGTTGTGTACGACTTCGTAAGGAGAGACAGGCTAAGAGTGCTATAGCAACTGTCGTCGTAGGAAAGCTGGACAGGAGTAGAAATGATTAGTTGACAAGTTAACAACATAAAGAAATTTACTTAACTTCTGTTACCCAAAGCTTACGAAGACTTAAAAACTATGCAGAGAGAAGTAACGATTATGCTCTCTCAACTAAGCGTGGAAGATAGTGTTGTAGCGAAGAGGCTCCAAGAGCGTGAAGGATGAGTAGCGGCAGCCCACCATCCTGTATTTTGGAGACAGACGTCGCCCATGGTACCGAGATGCTGGTGGCGTTGCCCTGTGGGTGTGGACCATAGGCTCCACCAGATCCCGCACAACGGCTATTACCGTCTGACAGAACCTTGCTGTTCCGTTGTTAACTTCGAGACTGCCCATGGCGTGGTATCGATACATGATATTACTGTATGTCACGTATATAGAAGCGATATCTCAGCAGTGTGTTATAGGTAGATGTGAAGGGAACATGGTAGTACATCCCAGTCCCAGTGGGACCAACAACGGTGGCCAGATCCCATCGCCATTGCCATCGACATCGCCAGAGATTGCTCGAAAACATCGCCCGATATCTTGATCACGCTGTGTCCGATCTGCTTAGTGTTTTGGCAGGATGGACGCTACGACGCTTCTGTACCTAGAAACAATTCCAGCTTTTGCGGGTTTCACTATTAAAACGACACCAGCAGTATGTGACCGAGCTACGGATCTCTCGAGAGTACCGTGGCGAGTACCTTTATCTTTTCAGTTATTGGAATAACCAGACAAGTTTTTACGTACAAAGGGGAATGAAGAGAGGAACGTTCTATTACATACTCGAGGTTATTTGTAGTGGAACTGAAATGGAATCCAACTTGAAAGACCGCATTTCAAGATAGAAGAGACTAAAACGAACATCAAAAAACGTTTGCATCACTCTGGTTCCCAGATATCCTGAAGATAGACGTTGATTGTGGATATTGTATCACAGACACAGTCCCTTTGACTGTTCAGCGATGTCACTAAACCCGCTCAAAGATATAAACAACCATACATGAGCAACACCCATTAGACGGAGGTGGTCCGACAGCCGATCAGTTCCAGTCATTCTACAAGGAAGCAGGTACACAGCTCGCGTTGTCTGTAGTTCAACCATGCCTAGACGGTCAGTACCGTGGTTCGATCGTGTCCGCGTTGTTACTTTGTGCCAGGAAAGTCGCTCAACAAGGAAAGTGTCCAGGCGTCTCGGAGTGAACCAAAGCGATGTTGTTCGGACATGGAAGAGAAACAGGGAGACAGGAACCGCCGATGACATGCCTCGTTAAGGCCGCTATCAACGTATTATGTCTCGGAGAAACCCTGACAGCAACGCCACCATATTGAGCAATGCTTTTCGTGCAGCCACAGGACGCCGTGTCACGACTCAAATTGTGCACAATAGGCTGCATGTTACGCAACTTCGCTCTCGACGTCCACGGCGAGGTCCATATTTGCAACCACGACACCATGCAGCGCGGTACAGATGGGCCCAACAACATGCCGAATGCACCGTTCAGGATCGGCATCACGTTCTCTTCACCGATGAGTGTCTCATATGCCTACAGACAGAAAATCGTCAGAGACGTGTTTGGAGGCAAACCGTACAGGCTGAACGCCTTAGACACCCTGTCGAGCGAGTGCAGCAAGGTGCAGGTTCCCTGATGTTTTGGGGTGGCATCATGTGGGACCGAGGTACGCCGCTGGTGGTCATGGAAGGCTTCGTAGCGACGATACGTGAATGCCATCATCCAGCTGACAGTGCAATCATATCGGAGGCATTTGTCTTCATGGACGACAATTCGCGCCCCCATCGTGCACATCTTGTGAATGACTTCCTTTAGGATAACGACATCGCTCGACTAGAGCGGCCAGCATGCTCTCCGGACATGAACCCTATCAACAAGCGCGGGATAGATTGAAAAGGGCTGTTTATGGAAGAGGTGAGCCACCAACCACTCTGAGGGATCTACGCCGAATTGCCGTTGAGGAGTGGACCAACAGTGCCTTGATGAACTTGTGGATAGTATGCCACGACGAATAGAGGCATGCATCAATGCAAGAGGACGTGCTGCTCGGTATTAGAGGCATCAGCGTATACAGCTCTCGCTGTATGGTGGTACAACATGCAATGTGTGGTTTTCATGAGCAATAAAAAGGGCGGAAATGATGATTATGTTGATCTTTATTCGAATTTTCTGCACAGGTTCCGGAGCTCTCTGAACCGAGGTGATGCAAAACTTTCTTGTGATGTGTGTGGTAACCATAAGCTAACGTTTTATTCATCACTTCTATTTAAGACCTTCCTCAAAACTTTGAGCTTGCTCTATATGTGTTACGTGCTCCAATTCTAGTAAAGTACTACGCAGTAGTGAATCTCACACTAAGTCTATGCCCTTGCAAAATTCAACCCGCTCTGTCCGAGCATTAAATCTGGAGTGACGTAGACAAACGTGCTAAGGTTCACACCGTGGTTCTTGACATCCGGAAGGCATTAGATACAGTCCCGCACTAATGTTTTGTAAACAAAATAGGAAATTTTCGAGTATCGGACCAGATTTATGATCGGATAAAACGGAAGAAAATCGACGTACGTAATATTAATTTCAGGATTAACGCAAGGGAGTGTTATAGGTAGGCTACTATTTACAGTTTATGTTAATGTTATACTGGATATTGCTGGAGAACCGCTAGGCTTTTCGCGGAAGACGCTGTTATCTAAAGGTAAGTTGCAAAACCAGAAGACTGTAGCGAATTGCAGAAAGACTTGTATAAAATCGACATAAATGAATGTAAACTATTGCGCATAAATGGCCGAAGAGATCCATCACCGTTCGATTGCTCTGCACTGAGGAAAAGTCATGCGATACCTCCGAATATCGCGTCGGATCTGCTTTTGTCCAGCGTAGTGCAGCAGCTCGACTTGTCGTGGACTCAACGAGTCGTTGGAAGTCCTCTGCAGAAGTACTGAGCCACGCTGTCTCTATAGCCGTCAGTAACTGCGAAAGTGTTGCCGGTGCCGGATTTTGCACGATATAGCCTCTCTATTATGTCCCATAAATGTTCGATTGGATTCATGTCGAGCGATCTGGTGGCCAAATCATTCGCTCGAACCGTCCAGAATGTTCTTCAAACCAATCGTGAACAGTTGTGGCCCAGTGACATGGCGGACTGTCATCCACCATCAAATGCTGAAAATGGTCTTCAAGTAGCTCAGCATTACCCAAATATATATGGACAGAAAAAAATTGCATCACCAAGAAATTGTGCTTCATAAATGAAAGGTGGTGGGCATGTATCTACGAGGGTCACTCCAAAAGAAATGCACACTATTTTTGTAAAAATACAGTTTTCATTCTGCATGTGTGAAAGTTTTACAGTGTGTAGATACATCCTTCCCGTTTGTTTCCAATCTTAGTTCAACCTGTTCCCGTGAGTGGCGGCGTCACAGCACATCTTCAAGATGGCTGCTACACTTATCGTTCGTCAGAAGCAACGTGCTGTCATAGAATTCCTGTGCTGTGAAAACGAGACAGTGGGAAACATATACAAGGGGTTGAAAAAGGTGTATGGAGATGCTGCTGTCGATCGCAGTACAGTTAGTCGGTGGGCAAGCAGGGTACGTGACGAATGCGGGCACAGCAATATTGAGGATTGTCCTCGCAGCGGCAGGCCTCGTACTGCACACACTCCAGACAACGTGCAGAGAGTTAACGAATTGGTGACTGCTGACAGACGCATCATAGTGAACCAATTGTCACGCTACGTTGGGATAGGGGAAGGAAGTGTTTGCAGGATACTGAAAGTGTTGGCGTTAAAAAGGTTTTTGCCAGGTGGGTTCCCAGGATGTTGACAGTGGCTCACAAAGAAACAAGAAAAACGGTATGCAGCGAACTTTTGGAACAGTACGAGAATGGAGGAGATGAATTTCTTGGAAGAACTGTGACATGTGATGAAATATGGCTCCATCAGTTTTCACCAGAGACGAAGAGGCAATCAATGGAGTGGCATCATGTAAATTCACCCAAGAAAAAAGAAATTCAAAACCACAGTTTCTGCTGGAAAAGTTATGACTACGGTGTTTTTCGATTCCGAAGGAGTCTTGCTTGTGGACATCATGCCAAGTGGAACCACCATAAATTCTGATGCATACATGATAACACTGAAGAAACTTCAAGCACGACTGAGTCGTGTTCGACCACATCGGCAGAAGCAGGATGTTTTGGTGTTGCACGAAAATGCACGGCCACAAGTCAGTCATAAAACCATGGAAGCGATCACAAAACTCGGATGGACAACACTGAAACACCCGCCTTACAGTCCTGACCTGGCTCCATGCGACTATCATCTCTTTGGGTAACTGAAAGACTCTCTTCGTGGAACAAGGTTTCAGGATGATGACTCCCTTGTGCACGCTGCTAAATAGTGGCTCCAACAGGTTGGTCCAAAATTCTACCGTGCGAGTATACAGGCACTGGTTCCAAGGTGGCGTATGGCAGTTGACAGGGATGGAAATTATGTGGAGAAGTGAAAATATTGTTCCTAAAGGATGTATCTACACACTGTAAGACTTTCAAACATGTAGAATAAAAGATGGATTAAAAAAATAGTGGGCATTTATTTTGGAGTGACCCTCGTACACCTGAAAGATGATGTCTATTTAAGTTTCTCGCTAGTCGCATAAGAGTGGCGACAGTAGTGCCACTTCGAGGATGCAAACCAGGTTTGCTCTAAATACACTATGCAACGGTCGTGATGAGTTGATGTTAGTCAAGAACGCCTTTAAGGCGACAAAGGCGCAACTGTCAACACCCCACTGAGTTTGAACGTGGTCGTGTAATAGGGCTACGAGAAGCTGGATGTCCCTTTTACGATACTGTGGAAAGACTTGGTACGAATGTGAATGAGTGATGAGGTTCCATACTTCGAGGAGCGTAGGGGACGTTGCAGGAAACCTGCACTGCCGTACCAAGCAAGTTCCTAGCGGAGGTGGTTTGCCATTGCCTTCCTCCGGCCGTAATGGGGATGAATAATGATGACGAAGACGACACAACAACAGCCAGTCATCTCGAGGCAGGGAAAATCCCTGACCCTGCCGGGTTCAAAGGTTCAAATGGCTCTGAGCACTATGGGACTTAACTTCTGAGGTCATCAGTCCCCTAGAACTTAGAACTACTTAAACCTAAGGACATCACACACATCCATGCCCGAGGCAGGATTCGAACCTGCGCCCGTAGCGTTTGCGCTGTTCCAGACTGTAGCGCCTAGAACCACTCGGCCAGCCCGGTCGGCCGTAGCCATGTATGGAAGTGAAACGTGGACGATAAATAGACAAGAAGAGAATAGAAGCTTTCGAAATGTGGTGCTACAGAAGAATGCTGAAGATTAGATGTGTGTAATGTCTTTAGTTAGGTTTAAGTAGTTCTAAGTTCTAGGGGACTGATGACCTCAGAAATCTCAACCTGTCATTAATAAAATATTATTCTGATTTAGACAGTTGTTTTAACACAGCTCAGGTAGAATGCAGTGATTCCGATTACAACTGACTGGTAGTTTAATAAGTCATGGTTGCAAAATAGTGTTATGAATTATTTATAGAAGTATGGAAAACCGATAGAAACCGCCGTCGGAGAAGATCAGTTTGGGTTCCGGTGAACTGTCGGAACTCGCGAGGCAATATTGATCTTACGACTCATTGACTGAAGAAAGGCAAACCTACATTCATCCTGTGACAATTGTAGATGTAGGGAAAGCGTTTGATAGCGTAGGCTTCACTACACTCTCTGACATTTTAAAGTTAGCACGGATAAAAAATAGGGAGAGAAAAGTTATATACAACTTGTACAGAAACCAGATTGCAGTCATAAGGTCAAATGAGAAGAGGGTGAGATAGGATCGGAGCCCGATGTTATTCAGTCTATATATAATAAAAGCAATCAAAGAAACTAAGGAGAAATTTGATATAGGAATTAAAGTTCAGGGAGACGAAATAAAAATTTTAAGCTGTGCTGATGACATTGTAAATCTGTCAGTGACAGCAAAGGAGTTGGAAGAAGAGCTGGACGGAATGGGTAGAGTCTTGACTAGAGATTATAAGATAATACCAAAAAGTATATCAAGTTTAATATAATGTAGTCTAAGTAAACAATATGCTGCTGTGAGAATCAGATTAGGAAGTAAGTCACTATAAGTAGTAGAGGATAAGTTTTGGTATTTTGGCAGCAAAATTACTAATGATGGCAGAAAGAATATAAAATGTAGACTGGCTGTAGCAAGAAAAGCATTTAGATAAATTTGTTAGTATTCAATAAAAAGTTTAGAATTCGACAGTGTTCTGTGATAGTATTTATTTGTAGTCTTCTACGGAAGTGAAACATGGACTGCAACCATTTCAAACAAGAATTGAACAGAAATTGTTGAATTGTGGTGCTACGGCAGAATGGTGATGATTAGATGTGTAGAGCAAGTCACTAATGAGGATGTACTGAACTGAATTTGGGAAAAATTAAATTTTTAGCACAATTAGACTAAAAATGTTCTTGAAAAAAGAAAAGAAAGACTGTCAAGTGATTTGTGAAATCTTCGAGGAGCGTAGGGGACATTGCAGGAAACCCGCACTGCCGTACCAAGCAAGGTCCTAGCGGAGGTGGTTTGCCATTGCCTTCCTCCGACCGTAATGGGTATGAATAATGATGACGAAGACGACACAACAACAGCCAGTCATCTCGAGGCAGGGAAAATCCCTGACCCCGCCGGGTTCAAATGGTTCAAATGGCTCTGAGCACTATGGGACTTAACTTCTGAGGTCACCAGTCCCCTAGAACTTAGAACTACTTAAACCTAACTAACCTAAGGACATCACACACA
This sequence comes from Schistocerca piceifrons, assembly GCF_021461385.2. Classification (NCBI taxonomy): domain Eukaryota; kingdom Metazoa; phylum Arthropoda; class Insecta; order Orthoptera; family Acrididae; genus Schistocerca; species Schistocerca piceifrons. Next base: position 921,915,281 of record NC_060140.1, read on the forward strand.
TCCATGCCCGAGGCATGATTCGAACCTGCGACCGTAGCGTTTGCGCGGTTCCAGACTGTAGCGCCTAGAACCACTCGGCCACACAGGTCGGCCGTAGCCATGTATGGAAGTGAAACGTGGACGATAAATAGACAAGAAGAGAATAGAAGCTTTCGAAATGTGGTGCTACAGAAGAATGCTGAAGATTAGATGCGTGTAATGTCTTTAGTTAGGTTTAAGTAGTTCTAAGTTCTAGGGGACTGATGACCTCAGAAGTTAAGTCCCATAGTGCTCAGAGCCATTTGAACCATTTCAACCACACCGGCCGGCACCCTGCGCGGAATCGAACCCGGAACCCCGTGCGTGGGAAGCGAGAACGCTACCGCAACGTCACGAGCTGCGGACAGCCACCGCAATTGATCGCTGGCAGCGGTAGTCACGAGAATGAATGGTCGCAATAAGAGCAGGCTCCAGACGACCACGTGACACTACCGAGAGGAAGACTATCTTGTTCGCAGTATGGCTCCGGCGTATCGTACGTCTTCTGCAGCATCAATTTGAGCAGCAGTTGGCACCACTTCTAGGACAGCTCCGAGTCAGACACATTGTACTGCGCATTCCACTGACCCCAAACCATCCGCATTTGCGACTTCAGTCGTGTCATGTGAGAGCTCATTGGAGAGCAGACTGGAGATCTGTTGTGTTTTCTGATGTATGCTGGTTCTGCTTCAGTACCATTGATGGCCATGTGTTGGTTGGAATCAACGTGCTAGACACAATGGACGTACACTTAGTTATGGTCTAGGATGCGATTTCATATGGGAGCACGTGCGCTCTCGTGGTTATCCCACGCACCTTGGCTGCAAATCTGTACGTCAGTCTGGTGAATCCACCTGTTGTGCTGACATTCATGAACAGCAAACCACGGGAAGTTTTCCAACGAGATAACGCTAGTCCACATACCGCTCTTGTAACCCAACATGCTCTACAGAATATCTGCACATGTCGACTTGGCCTGCCCGATCACCAGATCTGTCTGCAATGGAACACATATGGGACATCACAGAATGACAACTTCAGCTCAATCTGTAAGTAGCATTAACCATCCCTGCAGTCCGCCCTGATAGCTCAGTGGTCAACGTGACGAATTGCCGTCCTACGGGCCGGGGTTCGATTCCCGGCTGGGTCGGGGATTCTCTCCGCTCAAGGACTGGGTGTTGTGTTGTCTTCATCATCATTTAATCCCCATCCGGCGCGCAGGTCGCCCAATGTGGCGTCGAATGTAGTAAGACCTACACCAAGGTGGCCGGACCTGCCCAGCAAGGGGCTTCCCGGCCAATGACGTCAAACGCTCATTTCCATTCCTACCATCCCTTTATTGACCGATTAAGTGTGACAGGCGTGGAACTCCACCCCACAAACTGACATCCGGCACCTGTACAGCACAATGCATGCATATTTGCATCCTTGCTTTCAGCATTCTGGCGGCTGCATCGGTTATTAATATACCAGCACTTCACATTTAGAATGGTTTATATTGCGCTTACATTACCACGTGATCTGGCAGTGTAACCCAGACAAATGTAGTCCCGAAATTTAATTTCTCTGCACTAATTATTTTTAGGTTTTGCGATTTTTTTCCATCAGTGTAAAATTTGTGGTTAACAGAATTGTGTATGTTACGAGTGAAGCTTTGGCCTATTTCAGGCCTTGTCCTTCCATTTAAGACATATATTAGGAAAAGTATATTGCAGACTGAGCTTGACTGGGAGAATGTAACGCATCCACACAGAAGTGGCTTACAAACCACTCGTTCGACCAATTCTTGAGTAGTATTTGTCGATCTGAGACTATTACGAAGTGGGATTAATAAAATAAGTAGAAAGATCCAAGGAAGAGCGAGGCGTATCGTGACTGGATCATTTAGCCGACGTGAGAGAGTTATAGCGACGTCCAACAAAGCCCAGTGGCAGACTCTATAGTAGAGGCATTGGTGCAGCACGGAGAGAGGTTTAATCTCAAATACGGCTAGCGACATAACCAAGACGAGAGAATAATAGGAATTACATGTTATATGGAGCTTTGCTGGCAGTCATAGTTCCCATGCGGCGTTCGTGATCGGGACAGCAAAGAGAGGGAAAAATATACTAGCAGAAGTACCCTCCGCCACACACTTAAGATGATTTGATGAGTGTATATACAGATGTACAAGGGCTATTTTTTTCAAGGTCTGATCTGTCGTGAAAGTAAAACCACAGATGTGTTCCGCAATGTCTATAGTACGCTCGTCGATCGCAACACGTAGTACGTTTCAGTTCTGAGTGCTCAGTGAGCACGTAAAGATGTCTAGAAAGATAATATCCCGCCATGTGTGAAGCGCATGCTGTCATTTTGTTTCTTTATGCTGAGGGATTCCGCTTCATTTCATGCAGCCGACATAACGTAACTGTCAAGCATGACAGCAAAATGCGGCAATGGTACACGAGTTTCGAAGCAGGACGTTCAGACATTCGTGATAAGGCGGTCAGGGAGGAAGGCGAGTGTCCACCGATGACCTTGTTCAGCGAGTGGAACAGGAAATTCGAGAAAATCGTCTACGAAAGGCAATTCAGTACAAACCAAGAAGAAAGTTGTCATTAGACGTTCTTCTTTATGACAATTCGGCCCGCACACATCAGCTGCGACAGAGACACTCATACAGCGTATTCGATAGGAAGAATTTGGTCATCCACCATACAGCCCCGATTTATCTCCCGCTAGTTTCCAAATCTTTGCTCACATGAACCGCTGGCTATGAGGATAGTATTTTGGTATAACACAACGAGCTGCAGTTGAGTGTAGAGAACTGGCAGAATGCTCAGGCGTCTGTCTTCCATGACAGGGGTATTAGAAAGGTGGTATAACGCTACGACAAATTCTAAGTCGGAGTCACTCATATTAGAGAAGTAGAAAGAAGACGTTGCTAAATGTTGCAAATAAAACATTTGTGATTGTCACTGTGGTTTCCATTTCGCTACCGGTCGGACCTTAAAAACTTAGTCCTCTTGTATGTAGATGCAGAATTCAAGTCGCTATAACGGGTGGAAGACTTTAGTATTCATTATATCATGAACGCACTCATGTTCAAGGTCACTTGTACGCGTTTATCCGCGTAATCGACAGACCACAGCTGCAAAAAGATAGCAGGAAAGGCAGAGTGCTCGAAAGCCTACGCCTGTAAACATTTCTTTTGTCGCGTGAAAACTGGGTCGAGGGGCATAAATGGTACTCTCGTAATCTTCGCAACGCCTTGAATGTTGATACGCATGAATTCTCATCGTTTGCTGGTTGGTTGTTGGAACAATTATTCCTGGTAATCCTTTTAAATGTTCGTACATATCAACCCACTGCAAGCCGGGATTGTGACTAGTAAAGCTAAACGTTACAAATATTACTGTGGGAATGTTCAGTAAGTTAATTGCGTGCTTTATGACAGCTTTTGTACGAACGAGGAGTGGGAGGGTGCTATGAACGGTGTTCTGTATAACATGGACCTATTAGTACAAGCATTTCCAGATATATGCGCTTTGATGTCCTATACGCGCGAAACACATATCAATGGCCTCAAATAATCTGCTTATTGATACCATGCAACTAGTTTAGCAAAACCGTAAACCTCTTCAGCATCATTATGGTCTGCTAATTGAGCGGTAGCAAAAACAGGGCTATGAATTTGCGCGCCTAGGAGCGCTGGTGTATGTCTGTGAACATGAAATCTAAATACTTTCATCTCACTCGTGTCATTAAATATATTTTTCCCATTTAATCCTGTAATTTGTAATTACATCAGACACGAAAAAATTCTGTTGTTTGAAAGTTTCTCTACATATTTACTATGCAATTAATAATAAAATGCTTGGAAGAGGGTTCATAGTACCACTTTATGACTGTTTCTCGATCGTTGCATTCTCGAGTAGTACGTGAAAAAAATGAGCTACTAAATCTTTCCGCGTGAGCTCTGATTTGTCTTATTTTATTACGATGGCCATTTCTCCAAACATATGTGGAAGTCCCCCCCATGAACCATGGACCTTGCCGTTGGTGGGGAGGCTTACGTGCCTCAGCGATACAGATGGCCGTACCGTAGGTGCAACCACAACGGAGGGGTATCTGTTGAGAGGCCAGACAAACATGTGGTTCCTGAAGAGGGGCAGCAGCCTTTCCAGTAGTTGCAGGGGCAACAGTCTGGATGATCGACTGATCTGGCCTTGTAACATTAACCAAAACGGCCTTGCTGTGCTGGTACTGCGAACGGCTGAAAGCAAGGAGAAACTACAGCCGTAATTTTTCCCGAGGACATGCAGCTACACTGTATGGTTAAATGATGATGGCGTCCTCTTGGGTAAAATATTCCGGAGGTAAAATAGTCCCCCATTCGGACCTCCGGGCGGGAACTACTCAAGAGGACGTCGTTATCAGGAGAAGGAAAACTGGCGTTCTACGGATTGGAGGGTGGAATGTCCCCTTAATCGGGCAGGTAGGTTAGAAAATTTAAAAAGGGAAATGGATAGGTTAAAGTTAGATATAGTGGGAGTTAGTGAAGTTTGGTAGCAGGAGGAACAAGACTTTTGGTCAGGTGATTACTGGGTTATAAATACAAAATCAAATAGGGGTAATGCAAGAGTAGGTTTAATAATGAATAAAAAAATAGGAGTGCGGGTTAGCTACTACAAACAGCGTAGTGAACGCATTATTGTGGCCAAGATAGACACAAAGCCCATGCCTACTACAGTAGTACAAGTTTATATGCCAACTAGCTCTGCAGATGAGGAAGAAATAGATGAAATGTATGACGAGATAAAAGAAATTATTCAGGTAGTGAAGGGAGACGAAAATTTAATAGTCACGGGTGACTGGAATTCGTCAGTAGGAAAAGAGAGAGAAGGAAACATAGTAGGTGAATGTGGATTGGGGGGAAGAAATGAAAGAGGTAGCCGCCTTGTAGAATTTTGCACAGAGCATAACTTAATCATAGCTAACACTTGGTTCAAGAATTATAAAAGAAGGTTGTATACCTGGAAGAATCCTGGAGATACTAAAAGGTATCAGATAGATTATATAATGATAAGACAGAGATTTAGGAACCAGGTTTTAAATTGTAAGACATTTCCAGGGGCAAATGTGGATTCTGGCCACAATCTATTGGTTATGAACTGCAGATTGAAACTGAAGAAACTGTAAAAAGGTGGGAATCTAAGGAGATGGGACCTGGATAAACTGAAAGAACCAGAGGTTGTAGAGAGTTTCAGGAAGAGCATAAGGGAACAATTGACAGGAATGGGGGAAAGAAATACAGTAGAAGAAGAATGGGTAGCGCTGAGAGATGAAGTAGTGAAGGCAGCAGACGATCAAGAAGGTAAAAAGGCGAGGGCTAATAGAAATCCTTGGGTAACAGAAGAAATATTGAATTTAATTGATGAAAGGAGAAAATATAAAAATGCAGTAAATGAAGCAGGCAAAAAGGAATACAAACGTCTCAAAAATGAGATCGACAGGAAGTGCAAAATGGCTAAGCAGGGATGGCTAGAGGACAAATGTAACGATGTAGAGGCTTGTCTCACTAGGGGTAAGATAGATACTGCCTACAGGAAAGTTAAAGAGACCTTTGGAGAGAAGAGAACCACTTGTATGAATATCAAGAGCTCAGATGGCAACCCAGTTCTAAACAAAGAAGGGAAGGCAGAAAGGTGGAAGGAGTATATAGAGGGTTTATACAAGGGCGATGTACTTGAGGACAATATTATGGAAATGGAAGAGGATGTAGATGAAGACGAAATGGGAGATAAGATACTGCGTGAAGAGTTTGACATAGCACTGAAAGACCTGAGTCGAAACAAGGCCCCGGGAGTAGACAACATTCCATTAGAACTACTGATGGCCTTGGGAGAGCGAGTCCTGACAAAACTCTACCATCTGGTGAGCAAGATGTATGAGACAGGCGAAATACCCTCACTCTTCAAGAAGAATATAATAATTCCAATCCCAAAGAAAGCAGGTGTTGACATATGTGAAAATTACCGAACTATCAGTTTAATAAGTCACAGCTGCAAAATACTAACGCGAATTCTTTACAGACGAATGGAAAAACTGGTAGAAGCGGACCTCGGGGAAGATCAGTTTGGATTCCGTAGAAATGTTGGAACACGTGAGGCAATACTAACCTTACGACTTATCTTAGAAGAAAGATTAAGAAAAGGCAAATCTACGTTTCTAGCATTTGTAGGCTTAGAGAAAGCTTTTGACAATGTTAACTGAAATACTCTCTTTCAAATTCTGAAGGTTGCAGGTATAAAATACAGGGAGCGAAAGGCTATGTACAATTTGTACAGAAATCAGATGGCAGTTATAAGAGTCGAGGGGCATGAAAGGGAAGCAGTGGTTGGGAAAGGAGTGAGACAGGGTTGTAGCCTCGCCCCGATGTTATTCAATCTGTATATTGAGCAAGCAGTAAAGGAAACAAAAGAAAAATTCGGAGTAGGTATTAAAATTCACGGAGAAGAAGTAAAAACTTTGAGGTTCGCCGATGACATTGTAATTCTGTCAGAGACACCAAAGGACTTGGAAGAGCAGTTCAACGGAACGGACAGTGTCTTGAATGGAGGATATAAGATGAACATCAACAAAAGCAAAACGAGGATAATGGAATGTAGTCAAATTAAATCGGGTGATGCTGAGGGAATTAGATTAGGAAATGAGACACTTAAAGTAGTAAAGGAGTTTTGCTATTTAGGGAGTAAAGTAACTGATGATGGTCGAAGTAGAGAGGATATAAAATGTAGACTGGCAATGGCAAGGAAATCGTTTCTGAAGAAGAGAAATTTGTTAACATCGAGTATAGATTTAAGTGTCAGGACGTCGTTTCTGAAAGTATTTGTATGGAGTGTAGCCATGTATGGAAGTGAAATGTGGACGATAACTAGTTTGGACAAGAAGAGAATAGAAGCTTTCGAAATGTGGTGCTACAGAAGAATTCTGAAGATAAGGTGGGTAGATCACGTAACTAATGAGGAGGTATTGAATAGGATTTGGGAGAAGAGAAGTTTGTGGCACAACTTGACTAGAAGAAGGGATCGGTTGGTAGGACATGTTTTGAGGCATCAAGGGATCGCAAAATTAGCATTGGAGGGCAGCATGGAGGGTAAAAATCGTAGAGGGAGACAAGAGATGAATACGCTAAGCAGATTCAGAAGGATGTAGGTTGCAATAGGTACTGGGAGATGAAGAAGCTTGCACAGGATAGAGTAGCATGGAGAGCTGCATCGAACCAGTCTCTGGACTGAAGACCACAACAACAACAACATGTGGAAGTCGACAAAATATTTTCGCATTCCCAGGACTACGTTATAAAAATTTTGTGAAAAGTTCTCACTGCCGCACAAACGTCATTGTTTTAACGATTGTCTCCACCTCGCGTGTCATATGAGTGATACTCTCTGCCACGTTTCGCGATAATATAAGGGGCAGTCAAACGAAGACAGTTGGTAAAAAGAAACTGTTTATTTCAAAAGTAATTGCCTTCACGGAAAAATGATTGCGGTTGGCTACGGTACTAGCGTTGTACTCAGGCGTGCACCTCTTCGTTCGAAGCAAAACGACAACGACGAATGTCTTTCTTCAGGGCGCCAAAAACATAGAAATCGCAAGAGGAGAGATCGAGACTGTACTGAGTATTTGTGAGGGATTCCCAGCGAAACTTCTTCAGCGTAGTCGAAATAACTTTGGGAGCAGTTGGTAGGGCATTATCCTGCAATAGAATCTACATCTACAAACATACATACTGCGTGGCGGAGAGTACCTCGTACCACAACTAGCATCTTCTCTCCCTGCTCCACCCCCAAACAGAACGAGAGAAAAATGACTGCCTATATGCCTCTGTACGAGCCCTAATCTCTCTTATCTTATCTTTGTGGTCTTTCCGCGAAATATAAGTTGGCGGCAGTAAAATTTTACTGCAGTCAGCCTCAAATGCCGGTTCTCTAAATTTCCTCAGTAGCGATTCACGAAAAGAACGCCTCCTTTCCTCTAGAGACTCCCACCCGAGTTCCTGAAGCATTTCCGTAACATTCGCGTGATGATCAAGCCTACCAGTAACAAATCTAGCAGCCCGCCTCTGATTTGCTTCTATGTCCTCCCTCAATCCGACCTGATAGGGATCCCAAACGCACCTTCCGTCAACGTTACTGTGCATTTCGACTTGGTGGGGCACAAAAATTTTTGAAAAGCGTTCACGTGTCACTAAGTTTAAAAAAGGAGAGGTCTGGAGTAGCTTTAGTCTTTTTTAAGTTCGAGACAAGGTATGCAACTGATAACGCAAAACTCGTCTGACCAAAAGAACAGCACAACTACGCAGCACTGTGAAAGGTGGCTACACTGAGCCACAGCGCCAGAGATTGCGCCAAAGAGTATTATTCAGCCGCCTCCACTGGCAGTTCTTGTCGAGATGTGGCAGTAGTCAGTGCTTGTCGAGGACTCGCAGTAGTCAGTGCTTGCTGAGATGTCGTAGTGAAAAGTTCTTGTCGAGAAGTCGTGGTGGAGTGTGCTTGTCGAGGACTCGTAGTAGGCAGTGCTTGTTGAGAACTCGTAGTAGGCAGTGCTTGCTGAGATGTCGTAGTGAAAAGTTCTTGTCGAGAAGTCGTGGTGGGCAGTGCTTGTGAAGTGGTAGTAGTGAGTCGGTGTTGAGATGTTGTAATAAGGAGTGCTTGTTCCATGTTTTATGCAGTTGTTTCATGGGCTAGACAGCAGATGTTGTTCGAATGGAGATATTGTAATGATCAGAGTGCTTTTCGTCAATATATATGAAGGTAACAAAATTCGCTGTTTTTTTTTCATTTCATTATTTTAATGTCGTAAATAATGCGTCATTACAGGTTCAGTCAACAAAGCATCTGGCTTGTGTTCTTCTATTACAGTGTAATTCTGGTTTTCTTGCGCATTTATAGTATTTCTATTTTTTTAATTACTTCAGCATAAATGGTATTTAAAATTTCTTGTCTTGTTGAAGAAGAACCGTGCCAGATGTGTACGTTGAATCACACTCCTACACACAGAACAGCTTTACTTGTAGTTTGTTGTTTCCTAGGTTTTATACTTGCTGGGGACTTAATTAATTGTGTTAACGGAAATTTCATTTCATTCTTTGTTGTTGTTCTATGCAGTCAGATTGCGTACAAATACTAGTCAGGGCCAACCGTTTACGAAACAGCGTAATCGGACATACAGCAACTACTAAAAATTAAAAATATTTGCATTAAATATTTAATTAAGTCCCCATGCAACTGATTACTAGTAATTTTGTCACAGACGTATTTCTTGTGTTTCTATGCAAGGAATATCACTGTGGCACCACAGTTCGCTAATTTTGGTTCATCTTGTTACATATACCGAGCTATTATGGTTTGTCTGTAATAGACAACTGAAATCTGTTCTTTCTTTTTGAATATATATATATATATAACAGATAGTGCTCTTATACAAAAAAAATGTTCAAATGTGTGTGAAATCTTATGGGACGTAACTGCTATGGTCATCAGTCCCTAAGCTTACACACTACTTAACCTAAATTAGCCTAAGGACAAACACAGACTCCCAAGCCCGAGGGAGGACTCGAACCTCCACCGGGACCAGCCATACAATCCATGACTGCAGCTCTTATACAGTAGTAGGCATCGTTTATGAATGGATTTTCGAAATTTCATACCTAAGGGGGCTGAAACAAGGCATGAAATGCTTTTGGAAAATATATAAAATATATCCCCAGTATATATATATATATATATATATATATATATATATATATATATATATGTGTGTGTGTGTGTGTGTGTGTGTGTGTGTGTGTGTGTGTGTGTGTGTGGATGTTCCACATCTTCTCCCAAGACCACTGGACCGTTTGCAACAAAACTTGTTACAAATATGCCTTTGTGTCAACTAAAAGTCGCTGATGTTGTAGGAGCAACCTACCTATCTGTTCATATTTCAGGAGATATGACGGCAGAAAGAATGAGATGCGTGAAAAAATGCTCCCTCATGCATGAAGTTTTAATTCATTTAGTCTTTACTAGTAAGACACTCCTACAGTCGCGTCATCTATGCATATTTCTTTGTACGACTCTTTTATAATTTCAAAAGTATTTTCACAAATACATGCAACTGAAAGTCTTTCGATATTACACTGCAAAAATAATTTATTTAAGGTTTCCAATAGCAAGTGACAAAATACAGTAAATACCCTGGCAATGATGGGTTTGTCATCTAGTGTGTATATGCGAATAGATACACTAAGGAGCAAAAATACTGTGACCACTGGCTGAATAGCGAGTTGGCCCACGTTTGGAATGTAATACACGAGCGATTATGTGCGGCAAGGATTCGACAAGTCCTTTGTAGGTGTCCGGAGGCATGTGGGGCCAGATGTTTACATACAGGTCTCACAGTTCCCGTAAATTATGGTCCGGTGGTTTGTGGGCGCGGGGCTGGCGCACAATAGTGTCCTAGATGGGTCCCAGCGGGTGTAGATAAATCGAACTTGTGGCCAAGACTTTCTTTTGAGTCGTTCGTCTTGTGACTGGTTTGATGCCGCCCGCCACGAATTCCTCTACTGTGACAAACTCTTCATCTCAGAGTAGCACTTGCTACCTACGTACTCAATAATTTGCTGGATGTATTTCAATCTCCACCTTCCGCTACAGTTTTTGCCCTCTGCGGCTCCCTCTACTACCATGGAAGTCATTTCCTAACGTCTTGACAGATGTCCTGTCATCTTGTTCACCGTTCTGCTTGCCAGTGTTTTCTACATATGCCTTTTCTCTCCGATTCTGCGCAGTACATCCTCATTCCTTAGCTTCGCAGTCCACCTAATCTTCAACATTTATTGGTAGCATCACATTTCGAATGCTTCGATTCTCTTCTGTTCTGGGTTTCCCACAGTCCATGTTTCACTACCGTCCAGTGCTGTGCTCCAAACGTACATTCTCACAAATTTCTTCCTTAAATTAAGGCCTCTGATTGATACTAGTAGACTTATCTTGGCCAGGAATGCCCTTTTTGCCAGTGCTAGTCAACTTTTGATGTCCTTGCTCCGTCCGTCATTTGTCATTCTGCCTAGGTAGCAGAATTCTTCAACTTCTGCTACTTCTTGACCATCAATCCTGATGTTAAGTTTCTCACTGTTCTCATTTCTGCTACTTCTCATTACTTTCGTTTTTATTCGATTTACTCTCAGTCCTTATTCTATACTCATTCGACTATTTATTTCATTCAGTAGGTGATGTAATTCCTCTTCACTATCACTGAGGATAGCAATGCTGTCAGCGAACCTTATCATTGATATCACTTCATCTTGAATTCTAATTCCACTCCTGAGTCCAAATAAGGCCTATGTTTATCCTAGCAGACTTCCTTTCGTCAGGAATGCCCTTTTTACCAGTGACAGTCTGCTTTTGATGTCCTCCCTGCTCCGTCCGTCATTGTTTATTTTACTGCTAGGTAGCAGAATTGCCTAACTTCATCTACTTTGTGACCATCAATCCAGATGTTAAGTTTCTCACTGTTCTCATTTCTGCTACTTCTCATTATACCTTTGTCTTCCATCGAATTACTTTCAGTCCGTATTATGTACTCATTAGACTGTTCATTCCATTCAGCTGACCATGTAACCCTCCTTTCACTTTGAATTTTAATTCCACTCCTGAATGTTTCTTTTATTTCAATCATTGCTTCCTCGATGAAAAGATTGAACAATAGGGGTGAAAGACAGCATCCCTGTCTCAACCCTTTGTAATCCTGTCTCAATCCCCTGTCTCAACCCTTCGTATTATTCCCTCTTAGCTCTTGTGAATATCGTATATTACCCGGTTCTTCCTATAGCCTACCCGTATTTTACTCAGAATTTCGAATATCTTGCAACATTTTACAAAGTCGAACGCTTTTTCAGGGTCAACAGATTCTAAGAACTTGTGTTGATTTTTCTTTATCCATGCTTCCATTATCAACTGCAACGTCAGAATTGCCTCTCTGGTGCCTTTACCTTTCCTAAAGACAAAGTTATCGTCATCTACACATCCTCAGTTTTCTTTTCCATTGCAGCACGATTCCCCCTATTGACGAACCAAATTTGTATTTTTCAGGTAGAATACCATATTTGAGCAGTTATATTGCTTCTCCCTTCGTCGTCTTTTGTCTGATGGAGTCTTCATTTTTCTGGACGCCATGCAAGGTGTTTCGAGCTGTTAGTACGACATATTCTTAATTGTAATTTTAATTTTGAATAACTATGTAAGTCCTTAATATAAGTATATCAGTCTCTAACATTTGCTTTGCAACGTCGCCATTTTTCTAGAACAAAGCAAAGATCTAAATCTACGTGGTTACTCTGCTATTCATAATAAAGTGCCTGGCAGAGGGTTCAATGAACCACCTTCATGCTGTCTCTCTACCGTACCACTCTCGAACGGCACGGGGGAAAAACGAGCACTTAAATTTTTCCGTGCGAGCCCAGATTTCTCTTATTTTATCGTGATGACCATTTATCCCTATGTAGGTGGGTGCCAATACAATGTTTTCGCAATCGGAGGAGAAAACTGGTGATTGAAATTTCGTGAGAAGATCCCGTCGCAACGAAAAACGCCTTTGTTTTAATGATTGCCACTCCAATTCACGTATCATGTCTGTCACACTATCTCCCCTATTTAGCGATAATACAAAACGAGCTGCCCTTCTTTGTACTTTTTCGATGTCATTCGTGAGTTCCACCTGATGCCAGTAGGTATCTTTCAGTTTGTCATGTTTCGGGTTTGTGTTGTGGTCACTAATGAAATTCAGTTTTCAGTTTACACTTAGCACCTCCTTGTTTTTGAAGAAGTATTACAGTCTATTACTTTTTCCTTGATTTAAAGCAGTTCTAATTAGTAACAATTAAGCGTACGTCTTGACGGGAGACTCATATGCGCTTCTGTTACAGACAGTGAAATAACTCAATACGGAACGGTGGAGCTTCAGTTGCAATATAAACAGCAGAACGATGTGTTACAAGTTTTGTTTCATCTTTTGAAGTGAGATGTAGATTTTTACTGAACGAAACTGTTCAGTGCACTGGTCTGTCCGTTGCACGGACTAGTTTAAATGCAAATGAGAAACGATCGTGCGGAAACCGATGGAGTGAAACACAACAGACTGGAAGCGTGCTGTTGCATTAAATACGGTTCGTGTGGTTTTGACAGCACTGCCACGTTCATCGCAGCATAAATATTCTCTTCTCTTTATTTACTTTGTTCAGGGTGCCTGGTCTAATATAAAGCAGAGCCTATGCAAAATGAAAAAATATTCGTGTGAGAAAAGGAACTGTTGGCTGACTAGAGTGAATTATGTCAGCCAGTGCGCATTACCTGTTATGTGAATGATATTGGCTTGGTTTTTAATAAACGGTTAAAGATGAATCTATACCATCTGGCACTCTTGAATTCGACTGTTATCAATAAATATTCCAGTATTAACTTTCCAAAGTTGTAAGATACGCTGCCTCACCTGTCTACATTGTAACAGGATTAGCGAATTGTTTCTCAAGAAATCTGATGAGAATTACAACAGAGATTACTATGTTTGAATAAAAACTTAAGAAATGAGTGAGGAAGTGACTAAAGTGGTGGCGCTGTGTGTTTAGTTCCTGAAGTAAGTATTCTAAGGTTGCAGTTTGCCTCATACGAAATTCACTTTGCGTAAAACCCTTAAATTACTTTTCGACACCCAGCCAACGACCTCTCCTTTTTCCGCTTCCAGAATTTCTTCAGTCTCTGTCTTACAATGACTAGGTTCGTTAAAGAAATATTTTTGAAGGTACTGTGGACGCCATTGACCGTAAAAATATTAACTTTTATTAAAACGTACTACTAAAATTTTTACTGTGAGGCCATTATCAAGCTGAGTATTGAGAAAATACATATATCCGATATCTATGTTACTAAATGGATGTTCGGATGCTTATATAACGGCTTCCAGTGACAACCAAAATTAAATTTTCAATATGGCATATAATTACTGACCGAATTAAAAAATTTTAAATCTGTTCGTAAAAAATTACAATCTTAGGTTAAAGGTTTAACTGAGTAAGACAAGTATTACAGGGATGAACTCTCTATGTCTCTTGAGGTAGCTTAATCAAGGCGCGCAAATTACCCAGACTATATTCATCAAGGTTTCAAGAATGAGAACAGTTTGCAACTTTCAACAAACTGTACACATAATTTCAAGCCATTAAGAAACTTTTCCTTAGTGACACCACTCACAAAACGATGGAAAGAAAAAGGTTTATTGCTTTCTACATTTTCGCACTACCAGGCACGATTCTTTAACCTATTGCTTCTCAACTACCATTCGCAACATATTTTGCAGACACTGGACGTAATTGCAAAATTATATCATTTACGATACACAGCTCGGGAGATGCGACCTCATAAATATTGAGATGCGGGGAAAACTTACATTTGCTTAAAATGGAGTGCAAATCCAGTATTTCGCAACCAGAGAACACTCAGCGAGTTTCAAAAAACTTCAAACGTAACTTCAAACGCAACTTCAAATACTTTCCAAACTTTTTGGCGCTGTTACGGTTAGCGTCAAATATTTAACGCATTAAGTAATTTGTAAATTCATAAAAATTATGAATCTGTTTTATAAGTGGGAGCTCAATTCCCAAAGAATCTACGAGTTACTAGTTTTGAAAGATATGAAGTGTATTGCAGTACAGTACTCCACTTGATGATGGCCATACGGCCGAAACTGCAATAGTAGATGATATGTATATTTAAGGCAAAATCGACCAATATGTTCTTCCGCAGAGGCTTGTTTGCAACAGAGCTGATATTAATAACATTGTAGCTACCGCTCGTGATGTGCCTGTTTATGACTTCTACTCAAATGGACGGTTCAAGATAAAGATAGTTGAGCTGTTACAGACCCTTTTTCATTTAAAAACATATCTTACCAGCGACAGAACGTGATGTCATTCTGTTCATCTCGCTGCGCTTTCCATGTATCTGAGATCGACTGCGACCAATCGATTTATTCCAATACCGATTGACACATGTGCTTTGTTCGACATAACCTAGGTTCTACGTGATAATAGTTGGTTTTGACGAAACATAATAGACACGTTCTGCGCTACACAAAAATGCTTGAACTTACCTGTTCCTCTCCATCATCGATCTTCTTATTTATATTTACTTTATCAGCTTTCTTCTTGTGGTTCAGGTTTTTGTACTTAGTTTACTTTTTTAGAAACTGGCCACCAACTTTACTAACGTGTATTTGAAGTCAGAACACCTCTCATTCAGAGTGATGTAATAGATTTAGCAGGGATGGCTTACATCACTTAATCGCACGTAGGATGACGGGAGACTCTACTCGTATTAATTTTGCCACTTTTTTTTCGGGAAACCCATTTGAAGCAATTTATGTGCTCCACTCGAAACAAGAGGTCAAAATACTTCGATTCATCAAATTAGTTTAGTTAAAAAACGACGTTTTGATTACTATTGATTAATTATAAACATCGATAACAATACATCGATAACTATGCATCGATAACTTTTGTATTGCTTTGTCTAGACGAAATGAAATTTCAGCTTCGTAGTCCTCTTATCAGACGCAACCATTTAATGTACTGGTTGGTTTAATTAAAGTGCAGCTACTCATCGAGGTCCAGTGGGGGATGTAATTATAGTATGGCAGCGAACCTTGCTAGATACGCTAATGCATTAATGCGGAACCGATTTACAATGCAAAAAATTAAGTTTCAGTTTTCGCCATCTGGTGTGTACCTGGCGCCGTGCAGCGTCTCGTCGATGATCCGCTGATCATACTGAAGGAATTGCGTTAGCGGTGGTTAAGAATAAAATCAACGTGATGCCTTTCTCACTTATTCGACGTTTTCTGCCCACGTACACTTCCTACTCCATTACATACGGAAACATTTGTATACGTCTTTCATGCATTCACGTCGTCAGATTTGAGCCCGGTGGCCAAAATTGTAACTAATTATTTTCCAGCGTAAACCGCCTCCACATTGACACATTAGAATGTCCACCAAGTTTTTCTGCCGCACTATAATCACAGCCCTCATCAGACCTCTGTCAGCAGCTGCACTCTAATTATAACAATAGTATTGGGATTGTTTTTATTCGGGTATTTTTCCAGATACTTTTTGTTTTTGTATGTTCATAGCCCTTACAAACACCTACAAGTTTAAACTGATCAATTACGAGTAATTATGCGAAAGGTAAGAACAGAAAAGAACGAGCCCGTAGCGCCTGAATTTGATAGATTTCTGAGAGTAATGTTTTGTTGAAGCGCTCATACTTTAGACGGGCCGGTATTCTGCGTATGGTGTTACTCGCTTCTTCTCGGATTATTATCTTCGTACGGCGTATTAATTTCAAGAATCCGTGGAAATCCTGGCCTCGGTCAAGCTTCGTGATACTCACAGAGTCGTGCGATACGCATCGACCTCGTTGTATTCTTATTTAACGAATATAATAATGATTCATATCGGGGGGCTGCGTTAGGAGCGTAATCTGCAATACGTCGTCGCTGAATTAATTAGGAACTGTTATTCCTCCTGATCTTTCTTGCACCAACTGAGATTAAAAAATTTGTATTGACTGTAGGAAACAAATGAGGGTAAGATGTTACGTTGTTACTAAACAATCGTAGACTTTCGCTCCATATTTTATTCGAAATAAGTCATAACTTATACCACACGTTGAACATACCTCTACAGTTGTAATCTGTTATTTAACACACGACCGGTTTCGGACTCTTATACGCCAATCTTCAGGTGTCGTAACTTGGTGCTGTGAGCCCGAGCGCCGCGGGGGACGAGTACAAGACGTGGTGTATTACCAACCATGGACACCATGGTCTGCGGTCATTGGTAGCACACAGGACTGTTTGTCATTATTTATAGTTTATGCACTAGTTAATTATATTTTTAAGGTCTCCAGTGGTACCTCACATAAAAACTAAGTACAAAGTGCCCTGTTTTACACGCCATACTACAATACCAAATTTGCGGAAACCGCGAATTGGTACCAAATGCCATCGTAAAATTTACGACGGTTTAGTAATCCAGGGCTAAAATTTTTATAGTTTCATTTCTCACAGACCTCGTATTTCGCTTTTTTTCTTACAAATACTCTCTATTAAGGAAAGAAATTCTGTTGATTCTGATAAACCAATCGCCGTTGACCGTTCTTTTAATAGCCGTTTACTCTTAATAGACCAAAATTACCAGTTTCAATTACTAGTTGGTCGAGATACGAATTACTGCATCAGCGCAGAGAACGCCACGAATAAATATTTTAGGCAACTCATTATCAGCATTTAAACTTACTGCTGGTCAAATACTGGCGAGCAACTAGCATTATCTCTGCATTTGTGGTTTTGCATGATAATTAAAGAATATAATTTCGTAAAACTATAATATAACACTCAATGTCACTCAAACACATTTCCTAACAAATATATATGGTGCCTTTTAAATAATGAAGGTCCAGATTTACACTACTGGCCATTAAAATTGCCACACCACGAGGATGACGTGGTACAGACGCGGAATTTAACCGACAGGAAGAAGATGCTGTGATATGCAAATGATAAGCTTTTCAGAGCATTCACACAAGGTTGGTGCCGGTGGCGACACCTACAACGTGCTGACATGAGGGAAGTTTCCAACCGATTTCTCAGTAGTTGACCGGCGTTGCCGGGTGAAACGTTGTTGTGATGCCTCGTGTGAGGAGGAGAAATGCGTACCATCACGTTTCTGACTTTGACAAAGGACGGATTGTAGCCTATCGCGATTGCGGTTTATCGTATCGCGACATTGGTGGTCGCGTTGGTCGTGATCCAATGACTGTTAGCAGAATATGGAATCGGTGGATTCAGGAGGGTAATACTGGATCCCAACGGCCTCGTATCACTAGCAGTCGAGATGACAGGCATCTTATCCGCATGGCTGTAACGGATCGCGCAGCCACGTGTCGATCCCTCAGTCAACAGATGGGGACGTTTGCAAGACAACAACCATCTGCACGAACAGTTCGACGACGTTTGCAGCAGCATGGACTATCAGCTCGGAAACCATGGCTGCGGTTACCCTTGACGCTGCATCACAGACAGGAGCGCCTGCGGTGAACGCACATTGGAAGCGTGTATTCGTCATCGCCATGCTGGCGTATCACCCGGCGTGATGGTATGGGGTGCCATTGGTTACACGTCTCGGTCACCTTGTAACGCCGGAAATGCATATCCTCCTATTTCCATCTATTGTACTATAAATTTTTTTCTTTATTATGTTACCTGAAGATATGACATTTCTGTGTCTTTATATATTGTAATTGTTTTACTATTTGCATATATATATATATATATATATATATATATATATATATATATATGTATGTATGTATATATATGCCGATGTATAATTGGTTTGTTTTGTAAATATTATTTGTATTTTACGCTGGGTCTGGACTAGGGAAAACTATGCTATCGAACGATTACATCGATAGGTCGTGTGGAGAACCAAAGTGCTTAGGATCTTTGGTAGTGTTAACTCTGCCGCGAGGAGCGCGGGCAGAACAGATTCTGGCTGGAGTAGGGTGGTGGAGCAGGTGTGTTGTGTGACGCCCCCGCGAGTTGCTGCGCTTTCGGGGTTTGGAAGCATTTAATTGCGCTCGACTTGCTATGATAGTTTCTGACACGTTGTCGCGGACGGGAAGCATTAGGTGGCGCACATAAAGAGCCCGTTTCGCCTGGTGACCGTGTCGAGAAGAAGGCGCGCCAACATCCAGCTTCTGCAACAGCCACGGCCGACAATGAGTGACTGTCGCCACTTCCCCGATCGACGACTTCAAACCTTCAATCAGCCAACAAGGATGACTGGAAGCACGTAAAGGTTTAGAACTGTATGGCAAACCTCATCTTTTCAAACTGTTAAATTTGCCCCACAAAATTACAGCAACGTACCATGAACCTTTGTTGCTCATTGTCCCAATTGCATTACCAAGCAGGGTCCCTTCCTTTTCTGGAATGAACCCGAGTGTCGTTGAAATTCAAACGCCAGCATTAAAGTAATATCATTCCATTTCACTACTTTGACGTCAAAGTTCAGTTAAAGTACTCATAGCTGGCTACAATGTTTAAATCACACAAGCAGAAATTAAGAGTGGGAGTTTTGTTAGCATATTTTAGCTTACCAGTGATTGCAGCTCTGCTTGGTACGTACTAAATTTTACTATTGTTAATGGTACAGAATCATTTAATTCAAGTTCAAAGTTAAATCCCTTATTTCTAAATTGCGTAGATTCAAGTACCTTTTGAAATGATTGTTGAGGTAACCCAAGACTAACCTTATTTTATTGAATTTCGTAGTGCTTCAGAAACAAAGTTCACTATTAATTTCAGTCACTAAATTAAGTTTCAATTATCCGGTTTTATTAATTCTTTTGCTAAATTAAGTCAGAGTGTAGCGAAATTTATTACTTCTGACAAACATTCAGTTTTCACACAACACGTGTCAACCTTCAGTTGCCACGCCTTTACTGCTAATTATATGTGCATTAATCTTTCATTTTCAGTTATGATAGTAGTTGTCCATAGGACTGGCGACCGTAATTTTGCCCAAATCTCAAATATCTAATTAACGCCAAATAATTGTTAACGTAATGACCGCACATTTACTTTCTTTATTAACTTTACCCCTTTTCAAAATTAATTTCCACCAATTTCATTTGCATTTTTCCTTTCATTCAGATGTAACCCTTTCCTCCCTCTTTGCCGACAGATTAACACCAGTGACGATTGCTTTTCCCAAATTTCCATTGGGTGCACGCGGTTTAATTTTTTCCGTCATTAAGGTCGATAAGTGAGGGGGAGGTTACAACCTTTTGTTCGCATTGGCGGCACCTTGAACAGTGGACGTTACATTTCAGATGTGTTACGACCCGTGGCTCTACACTTCATTCGATCCCTGCGAAACCCTACATTTCAGCAGGATAATGCACGTCCGCATGTTGCAGGTCCTGTACGGGCCTTTCTGGATACAGAAAATGTTCGACTGCAGCCCTGGCCAGCACATTCTCCAGATCTCTCACCAACTAAAAACGTCTGGTCAATGGTGGCCGGGCAACTGGGTCGTCACAATACGCCAGTCACTACTCTTGATGAACTGTGGTATCGTGTTGAAGCTGCATGGGCAGCTGTACGTGTACACGCCATCCAAGCTCTGTTTGACCCAATGCCCAGGCATATCAAGGCGGTTATTACGGACAGAGGTGGTTGTTCTGGGTACTGATTTCTCAGGACCTATCCACGCAAATTGCGTGAAAATGTAGTCACATGTCAGTTCTAGTACAATATATTTGTCCAATGAATACCCGTTTATCAACTGCATTTCTTCTTGGTGTAGCAATTTTAATCGCCATTAGTGTAGTTCCATATTAATGTAACAGCCTTTGAGCAGGGTACCAAACTCTAACTCTTCTTGAATGTAAGATCAAAATTAACACTTGAATTTTTTATAATTAAGTGATAAAAACCGACTACATCGCAGATGGCCAAGGTAGACCCATTGACGAGCGAGGACTCTGACCGCTTGTTCACATAACATCCATGTCCGCTGACCGTCTGCGAATTGTGCAGGATGGACTTCGATCGACCGTAACCTCAAGCGGTGAACATAATGCGTAAAACATCAATACTTTTGTAATTAAAACTTCCGGACTAAGAGGCCGTAGTCCAATAGTAGAAATACTTCTCCCTGACGTTTCGTTGCCAGCTGCGGGCAACATCATCTGAGGTGAGTCTACGACTGGCTGCTAGGCCGTGGAGGTCCTGTTTATATAGAGCGCGCAGAGGGCGCCACCACTCGTCACGTGTTGTCAACAGTAAAACTATCTCTGGCTGGCGTCATTACTCTCGATCGAAGGTAATCGATTGTCACATATTTGGTACTAAGTCGATCGCCATGTCTTATCTAACTTCAAGCCTTCTTCTTTCCTGTTAAAATTATTGTGGTGTTTAAAAATCTCTACAGCCTCTCTATACATACGTGCACAATAATGCGATGTCTTAGCTAGCACGCTCGTCTCACTAAATTTTATTTCATGGTCACCCGTTTTTCAGTGCATTCACACAAGATTGACACAACAACGTGCTGACATGAGGAAAGTTTCCAACCGATTTCTCATGCACAAACAGCAGTTGACTGGCGTTGACTGGTGAATCGTTGTTGTGACGTCTCGTGTAAGGAGGAGAAATGCATACCATCAGGTTTCCGACTTTGATACAAGTCGGATTGTAGCCTATCGCGATTGCGGTTTATCGTCTCGCGACATTGCTGCTTGCGTTGGTCGAGATCCAATGACTGTTAGCAGAATATGGAATCGGTGGGTTCAGGAGGGTAATAAGGGACGCCGTGCAGGATCCCAATGGCCTCGTATCACTAGCAGTCGAGATGACAGGCATCTTATCCGCATGGCTGTAGCGGATCGTGCAGCCACGTCTCGATCCCTAGTCACCAGATGGAGACGTTTGCAAGGCACCTACCATCTGCACGAACAGTTCGACGACGTTTGCAGCAGCATGGACTATCAGCTCGGAGACCATCGCTGCTGTTACCCTTGACGCTGCGTCACAGACACGAGCACCTGCGATGGTGTACGCAGCGACGAACCTGGGTGCACGAATGGCAAAACGTCAATTTTTCGGATGAATCCAGGTTCTGTTTACAGCATCATGATGGTCGCATCCGTGTTTGGCGGCATCGCGGTGAACGCAAACTGGAAGCGTGTATTTGTCATCGCCATACTGGCGTATCACCCGGCGTGTTGGTATGGGGGTCCCATTGGTTACACGTCTCGGTCACCTCTTGTTCACACTGACGGCGCTTTGAACAGTGGACGTTATATTTCAGATGTGTTACGACCCGTGGCTCTACCCTTCATTCGATCCCTACGAAACCCTACATTTCAGCAGGATAATGCATGAGTGCATGTTGCAGGTCCTGTACGGGCCTTTCTGGATACAGAAAATGTTCGACTGCTGCCTGGCCAGCACATTCTCCAGATCTCTCAACAATTTAAAACGTCTGGTCAATGGTGGACGAGCAACTGGCTCGTCACAATATGCCAGCCACTACTCTTGATGAACTGTGGTATCGTGTTGAAGCTGCATGGGCAGCTACACCTGTACACGCCATCCAAGCTCTGTTTGACTCAATGCCCAGGCGTATCAAGGCCGTTACTATGGCCAGCGGTGTTTGTTCTGGGTACTGATTTCTCAGGATCTGTGCACCCAAATTGCTTGAAAATGTAATCACATGTCAGTTCTAGTATAATATATTTGCCCAATGAATATCCGTTTATCTCTGGATTTCTGCTTGGTGTAGCAATTTTAATGGCCAGTAGTGTACTATATGACGCAAGGTGCATTCACATTCGCCGCCACCGAAAATTCCTAACATGGAGGGAACCCATCTGTTCCACTTTACATTGCAAATTTCGTTTTTCATGGATGTAATTCAGAACAACGGAACGAGTGCTGGAGAGTCGGTCTTTTGGGTCACTCTGAAGATGGATGAACGTTATATAGCCGAAACATTAGGACAAGAATCTGAATATACGCGGCTGAAAACTCGAAATTTAGTTGAGCAGTCATTACCCCGCGAAAACATGAAGGTGGCATATGAATGAGGTTGTCCATATTATGTGATACTAGATGACAAATTTGTTCAGTAATGGTGGCCAAGTCACCTTGACCGGTATCCGAATGTTTGAGTTCGACTACAAAAGTGGCTCTGGAGAATTACATTAGAACTCACTTTCCGTGCTGTTTCTTAATTAAATGAATGTAGTAGTAGGCACATGGCATTATAGTGGATTTTTCATTTTACGATACCATTATGTTACTGCCCAGCTTTCATAGTAATTTGCATTTTATTTGCAGAGGTCAGTCGGTGGAGCTCTTTTTCGCGAAAGGCAAAGGTCCCAGGTTTGAGTCCCAGTCTGGCTCACACTTTTAAACTGCCAGAAAAATACTTTAATCAAAATTTTTTTTCTTACTGCTGCCAGTCGTATTATACACTTTGTTTTAATTCAATGTCCTTCGGGCTTATTATGCTCATCATCAGTTGTTTTATTGGCTTCAGAGGACGATAAACGTTACTGAAGTAATTTAAAAGCAGCTGTTCCATAAATTGCAAATTATGTCTGACGTACTCTTTACACAGCCGCTTCTTCTGAGGGAGATCGTGGTGCAGAAGCGCGGGGGGAGGGGGGAGTGGGGGGAGGGAGGGGGGGAGAATCCGAAAAAATTATGTCCAAAGGTGTCCGCTGCCGTTCCAGTTGTCGTGATACAAGGATGCATCGTTGATTGTACATTTTCACAGTACTGCTCGTGTCGGCGTATGACAATATTATGGATGCAATTACTAAGTTTCACTTATCATTTAACGTTCTCTCTGCAAGCCAGACATTTCGCTGATGACTTTAGCACTAATTAAATTCCAGCATACTTATTTGTCAGGTGCCAAACTTAACTTCCAAAGCAGTGTTACAATATCGAACGAGGGAAGTTACTGTAAAGCTGTGAGAAGCCGAGGGTGAACACGGCTGGCATTGTTCTCTCTGTGCTCGTAACTCATTAAAGTCTTTCTGCCAGACAAAGTGGTGGTTCAGAATGTCAGTAAAGAGAAAGTTATGTTACGCTTCCACCAACTTCCGTCTCGAGCCACCTCGGCGCATTTCATACTACAACTCTAATTAAGTGGAAATGCAGTTTATAAGTTCACGTGGCCCACAAATTGCTTTTCGCTGCAGCCTGCCTTGGTTCTGGAAGCTGAAGCATTTACTGGTACAAATAATTCTCCACCTTACGAAGGCAACGGTGGTTACAAATGGACACCAGGACTTCAAACAGAACTTAAAAAAAATGAATATTCTCAAATATTTCACGAAGACTGCATGAACTTAATTTTTAACGCAATAGTAATGTCTACGATTCCAAAAACCACACGAGTAGTTTAATTAGACGACATTTCCTAAAGGGAAGTGTTATAGTCAGTTAAATGTATGCACTGCTCTAAACTGTACCACTGCGTCCATTAGGTCCAAGTACCACTCAGTCTCCGCGATGGTAGTAATGCGCCAACCTGAAACTAAAATCTCGTCACAGTAAGTCGTTAAGCTTCCTCATAGAAATGATGCTATATTTCGGAATGTTTTGCACGTATCTCTACCGTAAATCAGATTCAGTCTTCGAACATTACAACTCGAAAGGTTATTGAAATTGGAGCAATGATTTTCGTGAGCTAAATAGCTTTGAACGATAGACAAGAGTACGTGATACAGTTGTAACTTTAACAGAAGTTAGTCGTTCTGTGGTCCATGTCTTTCCTCATACCTCATTTCCAGCTTTTTTAATGGTTTATCTGTGGAAGCTAATTTTGCTGCGATCGAATATGCTCTTTGGATTTGGATCCTGGTTAGAAGTTCCTAGCAGTCACTTTAATATATGTAGAATTGTAACTGATATATTTTATTCAAATGTTTCTGAAATATTGCAGTTATATTTCTTTCGATTGGTTGGCTGGCTGATTTTGGAAAGGGACCAAACAACGAGGTCATCGGTCCCGTTAGAACAGGGAAGGATGTATCGGCCGTCCCCTTTCGAAGGAACTATCCCGGTATTTGACTGAAGTGATTTAAGGAAATCACGCAAAATCTAAATCAAAGAAGGGCAGCACGTTTTGTATTATCGGGAAATATGGGAGAGAATGTCACTGAAATGATACGGGGTTTAGGCTCGACGTCACTAAAAGAAAGGCGTTTTTCGTTGCGACGGAATCTTCGCACGAAATTCCAATCACCAACTTTCTCCTCTGAATGCGAAAACATTTTGTTGGCACCGACTCACATAGGGAGAAACGATCACCACGATAAAATAAGGGAAATCAGAGCACGTACGGAAAGATATAGGTGTTCGTTCCTTCCGGGCGTTGTACGAGATTGGAATAATAGAGAACTGTGAAGGTGGTTTGATGAACTCTCTGCCAGGTACTTAAATCTGATTTGCTGACTGTCGATGTAGATGTAGTTGTAGAATGGCCGGACGTGGGTTTGATCCGTCGTCCTTTCGAATGCGAGTCCAATGTGCTACCCACTGCGCGATCTCACTCGGTATCTCTCTTGTAAGTTGTACTATTTGTCTCAAATGCTACTATAATAGCTTACTTTTTCAGTGTCACAATTTTTGTTTGTGAGCTGGTATCAACATGACAGTCTACGCCGACTTACTTTTTAATTATTCACTGAGCTTACTGTTGTGATCTTGTATTTCACGTTGTGTGTGAGAACGTTCAGTGTGCTCAATAAAATATTTCGTGTTGTTCAAAGAACCATCGTTTCCTGCACTGTTTGCAAGCGGCTTTCACCACAGAGATGTACATGTGCGAAGTTGTACGGTTGCACAAACGCTGATTTCATCAACAACACTACGACGCTGTGATGTACACTAGCTGCTCTAAAGTATCCGGACACCTATCAGTGGGGGATAATAGCCTTCGGCTTTAGGACGATTTGAACTCACACTTGGGGACACATTCAACGAGGTGTCTGACTGTGTTGGAGGAATGGCAACCCATTGATCCTTAAGAGCCAAATTCAAAATACTCAAAGAAATGTGACTGACGCCCGAACAACAGGGACTTACCTGCATAGAGAATAGAAAATACTGCGTTGAGAATGGTTAGCCTTTAGCCGAAATCTGGATTTGCGTGATAAAATCTAAAAAAGGACGACTGATTGCTGCACTCTATCATTTACAAAATCAATCATTTGCTTTCAGAGTTTTACAGACGGACATTTCACGTAAGAGCTTTAAAACACGTCGTAGCTGTGAATTATTGTTTATCATAGGTTTATTGGTGAGTAAACTTACGCATCGTACGTTTTGTCGAAAGCATGAAAGCCGTCGGATGATGAATGATTGAATAACTTTAGAAAGTATAAGGCTCTACCGATCGGGGCGTGGAATGTCAGAAGTTTGAATTTGGTAGGGAAGCTATAAAATCCGGAAAGACAAATGCTAAGGCTCAGTCTAGATGCAGAGGTCGTCAGAGAAGTGAAATGGAATGAAGACAAGGATTTCTAGTCAGAAGAGTTTAGTGTAATACAAATAGCAGCAGAAAGTGGTATAATGGGAGTAGGATTCCTTATGAATCGCAAGGTAGGGCAGAGTTACTGTTACCCGTTCAGTAATAGGGTTGTTCTTATCAGAATCGACAGAAAACCATTACCGACAACGATAGTTCACGTATACATGCGGAGGTCGTGCGCTGAAGATGAAGAGGTAGAGGAAGTATACAAGGATAGTGAAAGGGTAATTCAGTAAGTAAAGGGAGACGAAAATCTAATAGTCATGGGACACTGGAATGCGGTTGTAGGGGAAGGTTCAAATGGTTCAAATGGCTCTGAGCACTATGGAACTTAACATCTGAGGTCATCAGTCCCCTAGAACTTAGAACTACCTAAACCTAAGTAACCTAAGGACATCACACACACCCATGGCCGAGGCAGGATTCGAACCTGCGACCGTAGCGGTCGCGCCGTTCCAGACTGAAGCGCCTAGAACAGCTCGGCCACACCGGCCGGCCGTAGGGGAAGGAGTAGAACAAAGGGATCCTGGAGAATAGAGGCTTGGTGGTAGTAATGAGAGAGGAGGAAGACTAATTGGGTTCTGCAATAAATTTCAGCAAGTGACAGCGAATACTCTGTTCAAGAATCACAAGAGGAGGTGGTATACCTATAAAAGTCCGGCAGGTACTGGAAAATTATCCTTGATTACATCACGGTCAGGCAGAGATTCCGAAATCAGATACTGGATTGTAAGCCGTACCCCGGAGCGGATAGAGACTCGGATCTCAGTTTGGTAGTAATGAAGTGTAGGTTGAAGTTTAAGAGACTATTGAGGAAAAATTAGTGCACAAAGAAGTAGGATACGAAAGTACTAAGAAACGAAGAGATACACTTAAAGTTCTCTGAGGCTATATATACCGAGGTAAGGAATAGTTCAGTAGGCAGTTCAGCTGAAGGGAAATGGACAACTCTAAAAAGGTCAGTCACAGAAGTTTGAAACAGAAACATAGGTACAAAAAAGGGTAACTGGGAAGAAACTATGGGTAACAGGAGAAATACTTCAGTTGATGGATGAAAGACAAAGTACATAAAATTTCCGAGAAATTCAGCAATGCAGACCTGCAAGTCACTCAGCAATGAAATAAATAATGCAGGGAAACTAGGGCTAAATGGCTGCATCAGTAAATGTGAAGAAATGGAAAGAGAAAGTATCGTCTGAAGGACTGACTCAGCATATAGGAAAGTCAAGACAATCTTCGGTGAAATTAAAAACAAGGGTAGTAACATTGAGAGTGCAATGGGAATTCCTCTGTTAAATGCAGAGGAGGGAGCGAATAGGTGGAAAGAGTACACTGAGGGTCTCTATGAGGGGAAGACTTGTGTGATGACGTGATAGAAGAAGCGACAGGAGTCGATATAGAAGAGATACCTATGTCTATATCGATACTTTGCAAATCACACTGAAGTGTCTCGCAGAGATAAATACCTTCACAATAATTCTCTATTATTCCAATCTCGAACAGTGCGCGTAGGAAACGAATATCAGTATCTTTCAGTGCGAGCTCTGGTTTCCCTTATTTTATTACGATGATCGTTTCACCCTAAGTAGGTCGGCGTCAGCAAAATATTTTAGCATGCGGAGGAGAAAGTTGGTGATTGATATTTCCTGTGAAGATTCCGTCGCAACGAGAAACACCTTTGTCCTAATGATGTCCGCCCCAAATCCAGCATCATTCCAGTGACGCTCTCTCCCCTATTTACAAACGTGGCGCTCTTCTTGAACTTCTTCGATGTACTCCGTTAATCCTGTCTGGTAAGGATCCTACACCAAGCAGAAATCAGATGGTTCAAATGGCTCTAAGAACTATGGGACTTAACATCTGAGGTCATCAGTCCCCTAGACTTAGAACTACTTAAACCTAACGAACCTAAGGACATCACACATAGTCATGCCCGAGGCAGGATTCGAACCTGCGACCGTAGCAGCAGCGCGGTTCCGGACTGAAGCGCCTAGAACCGCTCTTCCACCACGGCCGGCGCGCAGCAATCCTCCGAAAGAGGACGGAAAAGCGTAGTGTAGGAAGTCTGTTACGTTTTCTAAGTATTCTGCCGGTAAAATGCAGTCTTTGGTTTACCTAAGGCACAACACTTTCTTTGTGCTGTTTCCAATATAAGACGTTTGTAATTGTAATTCCTAGGTATTTAATTGACCTAACGGCCTTAAGATCTGACTGATTTATGGTGTAAGCGAAGATTAATGAATTTCTTTTAGCATCGCATGGATGACCTCACACTTTTCATTATATAGGGACAACTGCCAATATTTGCATAATACAGGCATATTTTCTAATCCGTTTTGCAATTTTTTTGATCTCCTGATGACTTTAATAGACGATAAACGACAGCATTTTCATCGAACAACCTAAGACGGCTGCTCAGATTGTCTCCTAAAACATTTATATAGATAAGTAACATCAGAGGATCTGTTATACTACCTTCGCGAATGCCAGACATTATTTCTGATTTTCTCGATGAATATCCGTCAATTACTACGAACTGTGAGCTGTGAGCTCTCTGATAGGAAGTGTAACTGAGACGATGTTCCATAAGCACACAATTTCACTACAACCAGCTTGTGAGGTGCAGTGTCAAAACTCGTCTGGGAATCTAGAAATATGGAATCAATATGAAGTCCCCTGTCAATAGTACTGAACACTTCCTGTGAGTAAAGAGGTAGTTGTGTTCCACAAGATCGATGTTTCCTGAATCCGTCCCACGCCCGGATTCCCGGGTTCGATTCCCGGCGGGGTCAGGGATTTTCTCTGCCTCGTGATGACTGGGTGTTTTGTGATGTCCTTAGGATAGATAGGTTTAAGTAGTTCTAAGTTCTAGGGGACTGATGACCATAGATGTTAAGTCCCATAGTGCTCAGAGCCATTTGCACCAATTTTCCTGAATCCGTGTTGACTGTGTATCAATAGACCATTCTCTTCGAGGTGATTCGTCATGTTCGCACACAATATATATCCCAAAATCCTGCAGCACATAGACATTAATAATATATGCCTGTAATTTAGGGTGTTACTTCTATTCGTTTCTTGAATGTTGGATTGAGTTGTACAACTTTCCTGTCTTTGGGTACGGAGCTTTCGTCGAGTGAGCGGTTGTATATGGTTGTTAAGTATGGAGCTATTGCATCAGCAAACGCTGAAACGAACCTGACTGGCACACTGTCTTGACCGGAATACTTCCTTTTGTAAGTGGTTTGTTTCACTACTCCGAGGATATCTGTTTCTATGTTAATCATGTGTACAGCTGTTCTTGATTCGAATTCTGGAATATTTACTTCGCCTCCTTTGGTGAAGGAACTTCGAAAGACTGTATTTATTAACTCGGGTTTGGCAGTACTGTCATCGATAGTATTTCCATTGGTGTCGGTCAGAGAAGGCATTGATTGTTTCTTGCTGCAAACACACTTTATATGCGATCAGAATCCTTTGAACTTTCTGCCATGTTTCAAGACAAAGTTTCGTTGTGGAAACTATTATAAGCATCTCGCATTGAAGTCAGCGCTAAATTTCGAGCATCTGTAAGAGATTGCCAGTCTTGGAGCTTTTGCGTTCGTTTAAATTTGGCATGCTTTTTTTCGTTGTTTCTGCTACAGTGTTCTGTCCCGTTCTCTGTATCAATGAGAATCAGCTCCGTCGTTTGTTAATTTGTTTGATACAAATCTTTCCGTTGCTGTCGGTGCTATTTTCTTGAATTCAACCCGCATCTGGTGTACACTTACGTTGTTTATTTGGAAGAAGTGGTGACTTTCTCTCAGAAACGCGTCAAGAGACTTTTATCTACTTTTTTGAATAGGAATATTTTTCATTTATTTTTGAAGGAATTGGGTTTACAATATACAATCTCGCTACGACAACACTGTGTTCACTAATCCTTGTATCTGTCTTGATGCTCGTTATTAGCTCTGGATTATTCGTTGCTAAGAGGTCAAGAGTGTTTACACAACCGTTTACCGTTCGACTGGGCTCATGAACTAACTGCTCGAAATAATTTTCAGAGAATGTGTTTAGCACAATGTCGGATGATGTGTGTATCCCCATATTTAAACGTGTATTTTCGTCAAGCTATCGAACGTTAATGGAAATCACCATTAACTGTATATGTATGAGTCGGGAACGTGTTTAAATTAGATTCAGGTTTTCTATGAACTTTCTAGCAACTATGTTATATGAGATGGTAGGTCGGTAAAAGGATTCAGTTTTTAT
The DNA here is from genome assembly GCF_021461385.2 of Schistocerca piceifrons. Lineage (NCBI taxonomy): Eukaryota > Metazoa > Arthropoda > Insecta > Orthoptera > Acrididae > Schistocerca > Schistocerca piceifrons. The sequence goes on from NC_060140.1 coordinate 921,945,756, forward strand.
TTAATTCTGGTTGCCAAGTATGGCCTCTACCCATACTAACTTACAGGAATTGTTTACTTCAGTTTCGCTACAAGGCAAACTATTTCTAACAGCAATAACACGCCACAGCCAACTGTGTTTAGACTATCCGTTCTGGACAGCGTTAAATCCTTCGCAAAAATGGCGACTGAACTTATTTCTGGCTTTAGCCAGCTTTCATTGCCTATAACGATTTGAGCATCAGTGTTTTCTATTAGCGCTTGGAGCTCTGGTACTTTCCCAACTCAGCTATGACAATTGATAACTGTGTATACCGATGGTTCGTGGATCTACGTTCTTCCTGTGTTCGACCTGCACCGTTTGAGGCTGGAGACCTTTCTGTGTTTCCTCGAGACTCTCTAACCTAAAATGAAATGATTTAACAGGCATTCAAGTAAGGTACAGAGCCCCGTCGAGGGTACAGAGCTACGTTGATGTTGCTGCGGAGCTAATCCATGCCCCGTCCCGCGGCTTACCACGCTGAGGTAAGCTCACACTGTGGTCGGACAGCACACGGCGCTGCTGTGTTTACCGTAGCGCGGTTGAGGCGTTCTAGTTACAGCCCCGTCTGGATGTACCCTGCTCTACGGCACCTCAGCCCAGATATTTGCCTCACTTGCTTTTCTGTTATTCTGTTATAAGAAAGACTGATTAGCTACTCTGCTAGTTGACTTTTAAAATACTGGCTGGAAAAATACCATTGTTCGACACGAAGGTGAGAGCAGATAGATGTAAAGAGTACATTGGAGACTTCTAGGAGGTGGAAGATGTGTGATACTCTTATAGAAAAAGAAATTTAAGTCTGCATCGAAGGTATAGATGAACGACAATTACAGTTAAACACAGATTTGAAAGACTTGCAAAGAATCCAGAAGGCAAACATCACAATCCTTAGGAATTGAGAAAATGATTGGGGGAAGTGGCAACCAAACGACTAGTCTATGAGACTGACAATACCATTCACACTTTCGGAAAAGATTCGTCTACACAATTCCGAAGATGACAACGACAGATAAGGGCGAGAACTATCACATAATAGCAGCTTATGTATCCAAGTTGTTGACAGGAATGATATTCAGAAGAATGGAAAAGAAAAATAAGGATGTCTTAGATGGCGCAAAGCTCGGCTTTAGGAAAGGTAAAGTCACACCAGAGAGGCAGATCTGCCGTTGCGATAAATAACGGAAACAAGACTTCAGAAAAATAAAGACGCATTCATAGCATTTGCCTACCTAGGAACAGCGTTCGACAAATGTAAAACGGTGCAAGATGTTCGAATGCCTCGGAAAAATAGGAGTAAGGTATAGAGAGAGACGGCTAATAAACAACATGAACAGTAATGAAGAGGGAACAATAGAAGTCCTAGAATGTAATGGGAGTCCTAGGACGTAATGGGATTAAAAGGGTTGTAAGACAGGAATGTAGTATTTTCCCCCTACTGTTAAATTTACAAACCGAAGAAGCAATGGCGGAAATGACAAAGTGTCTTACGAGTGAAACAAAAATTAAGGGTTTAAGGACATCAGTCGTAAGATTCCCTGATGTCATTGCTATAATGGGTGACATTAAAGAAGCAATTGAGGACCTGTTCAATGGAGTGAAATGTCTAATAAGCACAGAACAGGGATTGGAACTAAAGTGAAGAAAGATGAAAATAGTGAGAAAAAGCAGAGATAAGAAAAGTGGTTACATTAACATTAAAACTGGGCCTCATGAAGTAGGCGAAGGAATTCTGCTACCACGAAAGTAGACTAACCATGTATTTTGTTTTAATTTAGGAAATATGACATAAAAACCAGATTAGTACAGGCAAAGAGGGCATTCCTGGCCAAGAGAAGCCTGCCAGCATCAAACATCGGCCGTAACTTGAGGAAGAAATTTTGAACAATATACGTTTGGAGCACACCATGAATTGCAAATGTTTCATGGACTGTAGGAAACCCAGAAAAGAAGAGACACGGCGAGTAGACAAACACGTGGAAAACATTGAAAAGAAGAAGAGAAACATTGATAGGACATCTGTTAAGAAATCAGGGAAATGTTTCATGGTACCCGATGGAACTATAGAAGGTAGAAACTGTAGGGGAAGATAAAGACTGGAATATGCCCAAAAAATAATTGCGGGCCTAGAGAGCAAGAGATGAAGAGGGTGGTACAGGAAGTCGTGGCCACTCGCATCAAACCAGGAGGAAGACTGTTAAAAGATCAGGGTCCATTTGCTATGTTTGATTGTCTGTGGATGCAATGTGTAGCCTAACTAATCGGAAAAGAAAATATCTTTGCTCAACAGCGTTCCTTGCTGTATCATTTCGTTCGTCTAACAACAGAAGTCACCAAAAGTAGTAATTTTTTTGCCAAGTTAATTTGGAGTAGGCCCTAGAACGTTCCTTGGGAATCCGCTTCACATCCTCCAAACAGTTCCGATTTCTCCGCAAGCGATTTCCGTATCTTTTGGAGCTCCGAAGAAAGACGTTAATGGCCGTCGATTTGCTTCAGCCGAAGAGCTGCACGCCTGTGTACACTCATGATTCCGTAGGCAGCCGCAAACATTTTTCAATTAAAGCACTGACCGCCTTGTCCCACAGTATGTATCAACAGTGTGTGTTAAAAGATAAGCCAATTACTTTTTAAATGATAACAGTTTGCTTATTTTTTTCTCATTTGCCTCCTTTTCATTTGTCGGGCCCTTGCGTTTATTAACGATCGAGTTTCAGGCAATTGCCCTATTCTCAGGAGACAGCTCACTATCAAGCACGTCAATGCATATCTGAATCACGAAGATTGTGTTATCATGCGCATGAATCATGTAAGCATTGTTGACACTTGAACCAGTGGCCTCGTAAATACAATGATTCTACATTGACATATTTCGTAATGAGCTGCCACTTGAGAAAGGAAGAAATCGCGATCGTGAATAAATATATTTAGTAAGAGTCCAGGCACAAAATGTTGCCACTTCTAAAATACTATTGGACAGCGGACACAAGTCACCAAAAAATATCGTATTCAAATACGTACACAAACTGATTTCGTTATTTTATAAAATGCATGACACACAAATACTGACTTAATTTATATTTTATCCCGGTCGGTTTACGTAATAAAACACGTTCATGAAAAAAGAATAATCAAAGTTCAGAAAGGAAAAGACCTGCAAGGTCACTAGGTTATTTGAAGTGCAACAATAGAATAATTACGTACGTCGAAAAATTAATCTGTTGCCAAAATTATACATCAAAACGAAAAATGTCGTTCATTTCAAACATTACGAGTATGATGGCTGCTTGACGACCAGCTAACCGAAGAGAACCAACACCAGACATACACTGACATTACAGGGCCAAAACTCATAGTAAACAATTCAAAGATCAAGGACCAAGATGGCATTACATTTGTATCCAGGATGAATGGAACACTAATTAAACATCTCGCAACAATTTCAAGAAGACAAAGTAATAAACATTTAAAATCAAATGTTATAAGGGGTATTTTGTTCTTATCATTTTGCATGATTTTGACTGTATGAATTTGATTGACTTCGCTGAAGATGTTTCGGGTAGTAGGGATTACCTTTTCTGAAGGTGTTTCATATATTGCGTTCAATAGTTATTGTGTTATTGGATACTACATTCTTCTTAAGAAATCTAAGTTAATTTCTTTTAGCTATGTACGTTAGAGGGAACTGCATCTCTGTAGTATGGTACTTACCCCATTCTGATAATTTTTTTACATTTTGTAGTAAAGTGGTTACACTGTAGTCTTTATGATGACAAAGGATGTTGCTGTTGTAGAGTAATAAAGTATGTAAAAAAGGACTTATGTAGTCTAATTTTCAATCTTTCTTACTGTGTGTTCTTCAAAATGTTCGATTGGAATACGATTTTGTTACGATATATGTGGTTAGTGTCATCTTCATACTGGTTGTGTTTGTAATATCTTCGTAGACCTTCATCTTTGAATAGTTTACTATGAGTTCTCTTCAGTTAGCTGGTCTTCACACAGATTCCATACTTGTTATGTTCTAAATGAACGATGCTTTTAGTTTTGATATGTAATGTTGGCTGCAGATCAATTCCTCGACATAAGTAATTTTTCTGTTGCTACAGTCAAAGTAATCTTGTGACCTTGTAGGAAACTTACACTCTGAATTTTCGCATTATTTTTGTTTTGTATTTCATACAGGACTATGAACATGGTTTATTACCGAAAACGGTCAAAATAAAATATAAATAAAGTCAGAATTTTTTATATCATGCATTTTATAAAATATTTACAAGGCGATAACTGCCCTAACAAGACGATTTCGTTATGCTGCAAGTCTTGAAAAATCAGCATACATGTGCACTGTGTACTTCCCCATGAACCATGGACCTTGCCGTTGGTGCGGAGGCTTGCGCGCCTCAGGGATACAGATAGCGGTACCGTAGGAGCAACCACAACGGAGGGGTATCTGTTGAGAGGCCAGACAAACGTGTGGTTCCTGAAGAGGGGCAGCAGCCTTTTCAGTAGTTGCAGGGGCAACAGTCTGGATGATTGACTGACCTGGCCTTGCAACATTAACCAAACGGCCTTGCTGTGCTGGTACTGCGAACGGCTGAAAGCAAGGGGAAACTACGGCCGTAATTTTCCCCGAGGGCATGCAGCTTTACTGTATGGTTAAATGATGATGGCGTCCTCTTGGGTAAAATATTCCGGAGGTAAAATAGTCCCCCATTCGGATCTCCGGGCGGGGACTACTCAAGAGGAAGTCGTTATCAGGAAACAGAAAACTGGCGTTCTACGGATCGGAGCGTGGAATGTCAGATCCCTTAATAGGGCAGGTAGGTTAGAAAATTGAAAAACGGAAATGGATAGGTCAAACTTAGATATAGTGGGAATTAGTGAAGTTCGGTGGCAGGAGGAACAAGATATTTGGTCAGGTGAATACAGGGTTATAAACACAAAATCACATAGGGGTAATGCAGGAGTAGGTTTAATAATGAATAAAAAAATAGGAGTGTGGGTAAGCTACTACAAACAGCGTAGTGAACGCATTATTGTGTCCAAGATAGACACGAAGCCCGCGCCGACTACAGTAGTACAAGTTTATATGCCAACTAGTTCTGCAGACGATGAAGAAATTGAAGAAATGTATGATGAGATAAAGGAAATTATTCAGGTAGTGAAGGGAGACGAAAATTTAATAGTCATGGGTGACTGGAATTCGGTAGTAGGAAAAGGGAGAGAAGGAAACATAGTAGGTGAATATGGATTTGGGGTAAGAAATGAAAGAGGAAGCCGCCTGGTAGAGTTTTGCACAGAGCATAACTTAATCATAGCTAACACTTGGTTCAAGATTCATGAAAGAAGGTTGTATACATGGAAGAATCATGGAGGTAGTAGAAGGTATCAGATTGATTATATAATGGTAAGACAGAGATTTAGGAACCAGGTTTTAAATTGTAAGACATTTCCAGGGGCAGATGTGGACTCTGACCACAATCTATTGGATATTAACTGTAGATTAAAACTGAAGAAACTGCAAAAAGGTGTGAATTAACGGAGATGGGACCTGCATAAACTGAAAGAACCAGACGTTGTACAGAGTTTCAGGGAGAGCATAGGGGAACAATTGACAGGAATGAGGGAAAGAAGTACAGTAGAAGAAGAATGGGTAGCTCTGAGGGATGAAGTAGTGAAGGCAGCAGAGGATCAAGTAGGTAAAAGAACGAGGGCTAGTAGAACTCCTTGGGTAAAAGAAGAAATATTGAACATAATTGACGAAAGGAGAAAATTTAAAAATGCAGTAAATGAAGCAGGCAAAAAGGAATACAGACGTCTCAACAATGAGATCGACAGGAAGTGCAAAATGGCTAAGCAGGGATGGCTAGAGGACAAATGTAAGGATGTAGAGGCTTATCTCACTAGGGGTAAGATAGATACTGCCTACAGGAAAATTAAAGAGACCTTTGGAGAAAAGAGAACCACTTGTATGATTATCAAGAGCTCAGATGGAAACCCAGTTCTAAGCAAAGAAGGGAAAGCAGAAAGGTGGAAGGAGTATATAGAGGGTCTATACAAGGGCGATGTACTTGAGGACAATGTTATGGAAATGGAAGAGGATGTAGATGAAGATCAAATGGGAGATACGATACTGCGTGAAGAGTTTGACAGAGCACTGAAAGACCTGAGTCGAAACAAGGCACCGGGAGTAGACAACATGTAACACTACCGCCCTACTCGGACGTAGGTTAGCTATATAAAGCCTGTACTGTAATAAGTTCACGGGCTTCACCTTATGAACAAGGATTTTAGTACATTAGCTGACCGCGTGTACCTAATAGAAGCAAGATCGGACCTGTACTCAGTCAATAACTACAGTGACGCATCAAGCAAATGTACAGTATAATTATTCTTTCGCATGGACAAGAAGTACACACAGTAGATGCTACCTATAACTAACAATTCGGTCGCCAGCCTACTTAGGCAATTAGTGAGTTTTTTCCTTGTACAAGTGGGTGCATGTACAAGCATAGTAACACGTAGTAACGATACGGTCTATGGCAAAGTTTGGAATCCGAAAAATCCACTGAACTAAAGTTTGCTCTTTTTGTACTAATTTGGACGAACTACATTTACACAACACCACACAGTAATGATTACTACTAACTACATTTTTGTATGTTGAGCAGACCGACATCGGGCATAGATTACCCTATAATTAGCAGTTTTGAAAGCACATATACAATGTTACTATTAAAGATGGAAAAACACTAATACACTTAGGTATAATATAGAATTTAGCTTTACTGGTCAAATCTGAGCAGTACACATCAAGGTTTGAACGGATGGATAAGAGAAAGAGGGGGGAGCCCTGAAACTGTTATAGTGGTTATACTGAAACTGTTAAGTACTGAAGGCAAATTAACACACAAATTTTATCAATCTCTGGATAACTACTCTTTTGTCTTACTTCTGAATAATTTAACTGTCATTATTTCTGTCTCAAATTAATTAAATAACATCGCTAGCTCAATTAAAAAAAAAAACTCTTTTGTTCTTTACCAACATTTGCAACAACACACAGAACTTTAGATCCCTTTATGGCATAGATTAATCTGCTGATAATTTTCATTAACACAAACATTAAACTTTCGGTTTAGGATACTCGGATTGCACAATACGAGGTAAGGATCCTGTCTAGGTCAGTGATCAGGATAAGTCATGGCTAAAGCAATTCTGGTAAAAGTCACGTTATTATTGAACCATTAGAAACAGTTTCGACACTGGTCCACACAGATACACTTCTAAAGATGAAATAAATGTTTGACCTGTGCAAGTCGGTGCGGCGGATGGCGGGCAGCGAGATAGCGAGCAGCACGGCACACATACAAGCACGGCTAAAGCTCACACAACATCGGCACTTTCCATCTTCTTAGCGTCGTAATTTTTCCAATTTTGTGCCTCAGAATATAGCCATGCCAAGTAGTCGTCGGAATCGGTTCATCCGAGGCTCAATGGAATCCACTTTTCCTGGGTAGCCTCCTCGGTACAGTACGTGTACTTCCGACTGTTGCTCGCCTCCGACTGTGTTACTGAGCCCGTTGTGCCGAACCGCGCCAGTGTGCGTTTTCCCGCCTCGCCTGCCTCCACCTTTTCCCGCTCCCCTACAGGTAGGGTATTCACCACAGGTTTTCTACTACACATATCCTAATGCATTACCTACGTATGGACCAAGTGTATAAATTACAATTTCCACATCTTACAATAGTTTTAACATTAAATACACTTTCCTTTGATTACCACATTATTTGAAATGTAACATAAATAATAATATTCGTTTCAAAAGTTGCTCACAGTTTCTTTAACATGACACGAAAAGAAAAAGAAATTCAAAACATTACTCATATTACTTTACATAAATTCAGAAAGAAAAATTTATCTAAGTTCATAAGAAAAAAATTATTATAGGTATAGTGGTTACTGTTACACATGCCCCTGTTTCCAGAAAATTTTCTTAAGTCCAAATTTTATGGGAACACTAAATCTTACAATTATACAGTGGTTCCGAATCTTTACTTAATTATCCAAAGAGATTTACGCTACATATTTCCTTTTGCTCACTGTATATAGGTTTACACTTTTTTAACACTTCAAGAATACTGACTTGTCATTTACTCAAGTGCCTTTCGCACAGTCCAACTTCCCATCACAATCTCACTAAAATAGCAATTTACTTATTTTCTCTAAATTTCTCAAAGAAATAATTTAAAATTCAGGAATACAAACATTTAACTACAAAAAACAATTTCATATTTTGTGTACACTATAAGAAAATTTATCGCTGCATGCTTTGAATAGCAGTCCATTTTCTTACTTACTAAACAAAACACACACACATATATTCAGAAAATTAACTACATATATTTGCTGCCTATTATGTGGATTTGGGCAGTCCTTTTTACTTCATATTGTCACATCTCCTGGATCACATTTACAAGTTTCCATCGATTATTTATCTGCCCTCATTGGTATTTGGCAGTCCTTCATATTATAGTTCATATACTGCCCATTTTCATTTTTGACAGTCCCATCTTTTATCTGGCTGATAGCATTTGTCCTTTCTTTTCAGTCCTTTTCTCCACACATTTTTATAGTTTCAGTACAATTGGTAATCTGAAACTCACATAACTACATTAGCACACTTTCAAGGGTATACAGACATTTACAAAGATTAGATACATTTAGAATAACTTGGATTCAGCATAAGACACAGCACATTTACTCGTTCCTAGGAACATACAGTTTCAGGTCTACAATATTTCTTACACCTAAAGGTCTTTTGGATTTTGGGTAGATCAGGTAGTAAGCATTGTCGTGTGGAATATTCTGTATTATATATGGTCCATTATAAATATATTTAAATTTTGAAATTTCATGGTTTAGTTCACTAGACTTTTCGTGGGTTTTTAAAAGAACATAATCTCCAATTTTAAATTTTGAAACTTTTAAATTTTTATTGTGTCTTTTAGATCTAGATTCAGCTTTTTGCTTTGCCCTTTTTATAACCAATTCTTTCTTTTGATCCAATCCCAAACTTGTACAAGGTGGAAACTCTAGTTTTTCTTCAATTAAACTTTTACTACTTCTGCCTAACAAAATTTCTTCCGGTGGGAATCCTGTAGTTTCATGATGTAATGTGTTCATGACATTCTCAAAATCCGATATAAATCTGCCCCAGGCTCTAAATCATGCCCCTTCCTGTATTTTCCGCAACGCACCTTGGTCGACTTTGACATCGTCCCAAGATACGTTCCTAACCTGTGAACCTTTTATATCTGGCGGCTTTTTCGGTTTCTGGAGATCAAAGTCTTTGCTTACTTGAACTCGTTGCAAAATAAACATTGAGTCGTCCGGCGGCTCTTTCTTTCTTTGTTCGGTCTCAACGTCTGGATTTTGCTTTGAAGTTTCTTCATCATTAGGTACAATGCCACAATTAACTGCATCCCTATTATTTTCACTGATTTTCTGATACCCTCTTTCAGTAAAAGTATATTCATTTTCCTTTACACCTGAAAATTCATCTTCACTAGAGTCATTACTACTCTCTTCCTCAACATCAGATTCACTTAAGCACGCTACTTTTGCACAATAGGGAGAGTTAGTACATTCATTTTCGTCTGTATTTACGTATCTATCATCATCTGAACTATCGTCGGAATCCGACCATTCCGGATCGCTTTCAGGTTCAAACATAAAAGCTTTTCTGAGACAGGCACTAAGTTCTTCCTCTGTATTGTCGTCAGGCTTAGATTTTAATTCAATCTCCTCTTTTGGCAAAACGGCCTCATCATCAGCTTTATTTACATCCACTGTGACTTCATATTCGGTGTAATCCTCGTGGACTTTAATTACTTTCAGGTAATCATCTGCCCCTTCTCCACGGTGCCTCTCGGTAGCAGCTTGTACTATTGGCGGACTGTTAGCAGAAGTTATTTCTTCATCAATGCGGAGGATTTCATCCTCCAAATCCTTCCTATCATTAACCTTCATCCTATTGGCAGCACGCGTACTTTGCGCGGCGCTATTTATTCTCCCCTCTTCAAATTTGGGCCACGTCACTTTATGGACGTCCCTACTATCTCTCTTTCCACCAACTAATTTCTTCGCCTCATACTCCCTTTTAAAATCCTCCCACTCACATTGCTTTAGGCCCTTGTACAGATCATCGATCTGCACACGCCAATCAGTTACTTCTGCTAATTCATTATCGCCTTTTACCTCATTGCAAACACTGCTAACCGCACCTCTCTGTGTACTCACAGTCTCATTTATTGTTTCCTTTGCCACGGAATTATCACTCGTAAAATTTTCATTAGCTCTGACTGCTACGTTCGTACCTACTGCTGCCGTATTGCTAGCGGCTTCTTTCCGAACAGATGTTCGGCTAGGTTGGGCCGTTGCCCTCTGATGCTCCACTCGCCTGTTAACATGTAGCGCTCTGTGCGGCAGCGATGATTCATTCTCGCTCGCACCTGACGCTGGTTTCGCCACAACACGTCGCCGCGTTCCATGCTCGTCCCTAGCCTGTTTTATTACATTACGGTCGGTCCGGTATCTTTTCTTGAATCGGGGCCGGTATATATTGTCCGCTTCCGTTTGGCCCGCAACGTTCGCGGAAATTAGTTTCCCGCGTCGTTATTATTTTGCGCGGTATACCCTCTACCGCGACCTGGATTATTTCCTCTACCTCTTCCTCTGCCTCTTCCTCTCTGTATTACATTGACGCGAAATCCATCGCCGTCATTTCGTTCGTCATTGTGTCGGTTATTACGGTTACCAAAACTTTGATAATTGGCACGACTTTCGCGCCAATGATCTTCGTCTTCGACTCTTTCGAGAAATGCTTGGAAGCTGCGATGATTGCTTCCTACATACCTTTTTGAATCCTCCGGAAGCTTTTTATATAGCTCCCAGATAATTTCCGAATCTGATCTTCTACCTCTTAGGTGTGTCAATTTCCGGTACCAATACTCACAGAAATCTTTCAAAGAATTTCTGCCCCGGTTATCATGCTGTTTGGCCATGATAAACTCGCGCCATAAATGGTCCTGCTTTTGTTCAGACCAATATTCTTCCGTAAATCTTTGCCTGAATTCTTCGAAAGTCATTCGTTCGGTATTTAAATTTATTCCCCAGCGCTTAGCGTCACCTGCTAAGGCGCTAATTACTACGTTTATCTTTTCCTGATCAGACAAGTGCTCAGGAAATACTCTCTCGCAATTTTTGATAAAATCTAACGGATGCCACCCGTTATGTTTCTTGGCCGGATCGAAGCGTTCCTCGCCTTCTAACAGCTTCGTAATTGGTGTGCCATTACAGACAACACCAGGCCTATCTTTAATTTTGCTCTCCAGATCGAAAATTTTGCCCTGAATTTTCGTAGTATTTTGTTCACAATTGTGAACACATCCGGTTACTTTTTTACTTAAATCACTTTCAGTGTCTGAAACTACCTTTTTCAATTGCGATATCCCGTGTTGACATTCGTTTACGATCTCAGTTTTAAGACCGAAAACTTTTTCGTCTACCTTAGTTTCAACCAAAGGTTCTACTTTCTCTTGGATGTTGAGAATTTCAACATCAAATCTACTATTAATGTTTCCAATTTCCTCCTGCATAGTATCCATATTTTTGTTAATGGTATCAATTTCAAATTTCAGAGTATTTACCACAGAACTTAAATTACCCACTTTTTGTTCTACCTGTTCTATCTGTTTACTGATTTTAATTCCCTGTCCTTCCACCTGTGCTTTAATTTGATCCACCTGTGTTTTGAGTTGCTCGTTAACGTGTGTTTTGAGCTGCTCATTTTGCGTTTTGAGCTGCTGATCAACATGTGTTTTAAGCTGATTAACCTGATTGCCGACTTGATTTTGAAGTTGCTCATTCTGTCCTGCAATTTGTTTGGTTAATTGTTCAAATAAGTCGTTCATACTTAAAATTTTTATACTGTTTTGTTCTACAGGATCGATGTGTTCCGATTCTAATTCAGAAGTTTCTTTCGGTTCTTTCTTTATCTGTGGAGAATCAAACATGTCAGTGGATTCATTCACATACCCACTATCATCTACAAAGTCACCCTCTGCATCCTGTTTTGTCCCTTGCTGTGTTCGAGGCGATCTCAACCTTTCAATCTGTTCATTGACATGTTCGTGGTATTGTATGTACGCCAACTGTCTTTCGCTAACGCCATCTGTTATCTGGCCGCGTAAACTCCGGCTACTGCCAGCCGCATTCTCCATTTCACTTGGCGCATCTACCCTGCCTACGTTCCTGTCCATATTGAATGCCAACTATACCACACTATTATACTTGACTCACACTGCAGTTTATTTTGCTAAACTTTATTGCTATTCGTGCCACTGAACATCCACTGTTCAATCTTTACGTTAATTTGTAACCGACAACAGCTGGATGTCCTGTCACCGGGAAGCCACTTGTAACACTACCGCCCTACTCGGACGTAGGTTAGCTATATAAAGCCTGTACTGTAATAAGTTCACGGGCTTCACCTTATGAACAAGGATTTTAGTACATTAGTTGACCGCGTGTACCTAATAGAAGCAAGATCGGACTTGTACTCAGTCAATAACTACAGTGACGCATCAAGCAAATGTACAGTATAATTATTCTTTCGCATGGACAAGAAGTACACACAGTAGATGCTACCTATAACTAACAATTCGGTCGCCAGCCTACTTAGGCAATTAGTGAGTTTTTTCCTTGTACAAGTGGGTGCATGTACAAGCATAGTAACACGTAGTAACGATACGGTATATGGCAAAGTTTGGAATCCGAAAAATCCACTGAACTAAAGTTTGCTCTTTTTGTACTAATTTGGACGAACTACATTTACACAACACCACACAGTAATGATTACTACTAACTACATTTTTGTATGTTGAGCAGACCGACATCGGGCATAGATTACCCTATAATTAGCAGTTTTGAAAGCACATATACAATGTTACTATTAAAGATGGAAAAACACTAATACACTTAGGTATAATATAGAATTTAGCTTTACTGGTCAAATCTGAGCAGTACACATCAAGGTTTGAACGGATGGATAAGAGAAAGAGGGGGGAGCCCTGAAACTGTTATAGTGGTTATACTGAAACTGTTAAGTACTGAAGGCAAATTAACACACAAATTTTATCAATCTCTGGATAACTACTCTTTTGTCTTACTTCTGAATAATTTAACTGTCATTATTTCTGTCTCAAATTAATTAAATAACATCGCTAGCTCAATTAAAAAAAAAAACTCTTTTGTTCTTTACCAACATTTGCAACAACACACAGAACTTTAGATCCCTTTATGGCATAGATTAATCTGCTGATAATTTTCATTAACACAAACATTAAACTTTCGGTTTAGGATACTCGGATTGCACAATACGAGGTAAGGATCCTGTCTAGGTCAGTGATCAGGATAAGTCATGGCTAAAGCAATTCTGGTAAAAGTCACGTTATTATTGAACCATTAGAAACAGTTTCGACACTGGTCCACACAGATACACTTCTAAAGATGAAATAAATGTTTGACCTGTGCAAGTCGGTGCGGCGGATGGCGGGCAGCGAGATAGCGAGCAGCACGGCACACATACAAGCACGGCTAAAGCTCACACAACATCGGCACTTTCCATCTTCTTAGCGTCGTAATTTTTCCAATTTTGTGCCTCAGAATATAGCCATGCCAAGTAGTCGTCGGAATCGGTTCATCCGAGGCTCAATGGAATCCACTTTTCCTGGGTAGCCTCCTCGGTACAGTACGTGTACTTCCGACTGTTGCTCGCCTCCGACTGTGTTACTGAGCCCGTTGTGCCGAACCGCGCCAGTGTGCGTTTTCCCGCCTCGCCTGCCTCCACCTTTTCCCGCTCCCCTACAGGTAGGGTATTCACCACAGGTTTTCTACTACACATATCCTAATGCATTACCTACGTATGGACCAAGTGTATAAATTACAATTTCCACATCTTACAATAGTTTTAACATTAAATACACTTTCCTTTGATTACCACATTATTTGAAATCTAACATAAATAATAATATTCGTTTCAAAAGTTGCTCACAGTTTCTTTAACATGACACGAAAAGAAAAAGAAATTCAAAACATTACTCATATTACTTTACATAAATTCAGAAAGAAAAATTTATCTAAGTTCATAAGAAAAAAATTATTATAGGTATAGTGGTTACTGTTACAAACATTCCATTAGAACTACTGATGGCCTTGGGGGAGCCAGTCCTGACAAAACTCTACCATCTCGTGAGCAAGTTGTATGAGACATGCGAAATACCCCCAGACTTCAAGAAGAATATAATAATTCCAATCCCAAAGAAAGCAGGTGTTGACAGATGTGAAAATTATCGAACTACCAGTTTAATAAGTCACAGCTGCAAAATACTAACGCGAATTCCTTACAGACGAATGGAAAAACCAGTAGAAGCCGACCTCGGGAACGATCAGTTTGGATTCCGTAGAAATATTGGAACACGTGAGGCAATACTGACCCTACGACTTATCTTAGAAGAAAGATTAAGGAAAGGCAAACCTACGCGTCTAGCATTTGTAGACTTAGAGAAAGCTTTTGACAATGTTGACTGGAATACTCTCTTTCAAATTCTAAAGAAAACAGGGGTAAAATACAGGGAGCAAAAGGCTATTCACAATTTGTACAGAAACCAGATGGCAGTTATAAGAGTCGAGGGGCATGAAAGGGAGGCAATGGTTGGGAAGGGAGTGAGATAGGGTTGTAGCCTCTCCCCGATGTTATTCAATCTGTATATTGAGCAAGCAGTAAAGGAAACAATAGAAAAATTCGGAGTAGGTATTAAAATCCATGGAGAAGAAATAAAAACTTTGAGGTTCGCGGATGACATAGTAATTCTATCAGGGACAGCAAAGGACTTGGAAGAGCATCTGAACAGAATGGACAGTGTCTTGAAAGGAGGATATAAGATGAACATCAACAAAAGAAAAACGAGGATAATGGAATGTAGTCGAATTAAGTCGGGTGATGCTGAGGGAATTAGATTAGGAAGTGAGACACTTAAAGTAGTAAAGGAGTTTTGCTATTTGGGGAGCAAAATAACTGATGATGGTCGAAGTAGAGAGGATATAAAATGTAGGCTGGCAATGACAAGGAAAGCATTTCTGATGAAGAGAAATTTGTTAACATCGAGTATAGATTTAAGTATCAGGAAGTCGTTTCTCAAAGTATTTGTATGGAGTGTAGCCATGTATGGAAGTGAAACATGGACGATAAATAGTTAAGACAAGAAGAGAATAGAAGCTTTCGAATTTGGTGCTACAGAAGAATGCTGAAGATTAGATGGGTAGATCACATAACTAATGAGGAGGTATTGAATAGAATTGGGGAGAAGACGAGTATCTGGCACATCTTGGCAAAAAGAAGGGACCGGTTGCTAGGACATGTTCTGAGGCATCAAGGAATCACAAATTTAGCATTGGAGGGCAGCGTGGAGGGTAAAAATCGTAGAGGGAGACCAAGAGATGAATACACTAAACAGATTCAGAAAGATGTGGGTTGCATTAAGTACTGGGAGATGAAGAAGCTTGCACAGGATAGGATAGCATGGAGAGCAGCATGAAACCAGTCTCAGGACTGAAGACCACTACAACAACAACAACAACAACAACATGCGCTGTGTAATCGGCTACCATTTACTAGGTAATTTTTTTTTAGAAAAATGTATGTTCAAATATTTGATCTTCGTTTGATGAAGTATTTGACAGCAGAAAATTAGGAAAAAAGAATGGAGGCAAGGACTGTGAAACGTCCACTTAGAAAAATTAATGAATTACAGTGCTGATAAACCTCTTACGTTATTTGATTTTCCAACAGCTGAGCAAAACTGAACGTACTCAGACATTTCTCTCTTTACTTATTCTGATCAACACTAAACTGACAGCCAATATTTTTAGCGCAACGCAATCTGACTTTCAATAATCCCTACAAGAGAATGGCCCTGACTAACAATAACCTATACCTTTCATGAATCACATACCTCACAAAAATCTTCGTTACTCGAACTACTGCGGTACAGCAAGCGCCACTACTGCCAGCTAAATAAAAGATTCAAACTACTGAAGGCACTAACTACTGATAGGCATAGTTAGCAAATCTAAGATTTTGGTAGAGAACAAACAATGTATTTACCTTAATAGTGTTCAAAAGTCATAATATACTGTATATATCAGTCCATGATATCAAATATTACAAATTTACTCTTTCTGATGGACACACGTCCATATCGTCCACTCTCAAAATTCCGCCATCTCTCACCCCACATCCACCATTGCTGGCGGCTCACCTCCAACTGCGCAACGCTACGCGCTATTAACAGCCAACTGCCCAACACTACAATAGCATATACTCGAACAATGCAAACCAACCACAGACTGTACACTGCACAGCCAGTGATTTTCATACATAGCGCTACGTGGCGTTACCAATATAAGAACCTAAACAGCCTACTTACAACTGTATTCATGAAAAACTTTGTAAAGCAGCTCACATTCAGATACCAGCTATGGGGAATAAACCACCTTTTTTGAACACAGCACTCACGAAGTGTGAAAAAAATGTGAACTACCTCTCTCATCTTTCTTCCGCTTTAGCAGCATTCGCTAATACTACTAAGTACTACGTATTTGCTCTATTTATTAGTCTATTTAAAACATAAGAGGCAATTTTTCGCTTTGTTTTCATGTTTCATGTCCATCCTATGTAATCAAAATCCGTCCGAGACGCAACTCTATTATCGCAAGAGGGTCGACTTCGGCCGACTACGTAACCAACGAACATTATTAATGTTACAAAACGGAGTTATAGGGTTAGTATTGTAATCGTGTCCAGTTTCTGTTTCGTTTGGCTTCAGCTTGCGACAGAGACACAATATATGTTGCCAGATCTCTTTTAGCTGTGATTTATATTTCGGTTTACTACTTTTGCAACGACAGTTGAATCTTTACTCAGTAAAAGTGTCTAATAATCTAGTGAGAGTGTAAATATCCTATTTCAGCGATCAGTGTGTCTGTTTGGAGGTATAGAGCTATAATGACTTTTAGTAATAAATTTTTAAAAATATGTTGGTTCGCCGTCGTGTAAACAGCTAATGCACTAAAAACTGATCTGACTAAAATAATGATCGATGTCGTTAAGGATACTGATATGTGACTTCGACACGGGAGAAATAATTAAATAAATTTAGAAAATTTCATCTATTAACAAGAAAAATGGCGGAAGTAAAGCTGTGAGGAAAGGGCGGGGGTGATTCGTGCTTGGGTAACTCAGTCCCACGAAATGCAAAGGTCTCTGGTTAGATTCCACATCGAGCACACAGTTTTGATTTGGCAGGAAGCTTTTCTTTAAAGAAAAAGATAGGTCGACGGATGATGGGATGTCAGTACCAACGTGACTTCTTTGCCTTCTTGAGAGTCTTTCGTAACCTCTCCTCGAAATCTCTGTGGAATTTACATGTGCCGTCGCGCCTGCCGTAGATTCGAATCAACAAAAAACTTCCGAGAAAATTTGGAAAACCATGTACTTATCTTATTTCTTCATCTCGCTGACGAAAAAGCGTAGTTGGTAACTCGAGGGTACTGGTTGCATAGCAGCTATGGAGAAATTTTACATAATATACTTTCTTAAATGAATGAAAGAAAGTTGAAAAATGCCGTCAGATTCAGTAATCTTCTTCGTTTATTGTTACCTCTTGTTCAACCTAAGTTTCATACACATTATAATTCAAACGTGGGTGTTAAGTTGCCAAATAATTTGATATACACCAGAACAGCACGTTTTGCTCGTAACAAACCTGACAAGCAGTTCTTCTCCCAGTTTTTTGGTGTTAAACATGGCGCACCTTTCAGAAGCCTTTACAGTCCTTATATGTGGACTTCAGCTGAACATTTACTGCACCATCGTAGTACATATATTCGCTAATGAAATTCGTTCCAAATAATCCATCTCAATTCACGAAGAACTGTGATGTTCATACGTAAAACACTAGAGGGAAAAATGACCTGTCCTTTCCGTTATTGAAGCTTTCAGTTGCTCAGAAAGGAGTACATTATTCAGCAACAAAAATCTTTGATCATTTGCCCAACAACAAAGAGTCTAGCAGGTAGCAGATCAAGCTTTAAATCTAGTTTTAAGTCATTGCTTTTGGACAACTGCTTTACTCCATGGACGAGTATCTGTTTCAGAAATGGTACCTCTACATGTGGTTGCATGTGTAGGACTAAAATTTCAGTAATTATTAGCACTGTATATATATATATATATATATATATATATATATATATATATATATATATATATATATAATATATATATCTTGTAATCTGACTTGTTCCACATCATATCGATAAAATAATGTGGTCAATGATCTACGGAACATGACATAAATAAAACTAAAACTAAAACTGTAATCACCAAAAAGTTACGGATAACAGAGATTTCTACGACCTCTGACAGGTTAGAAATCGGAAGACTATAAGAGAAAGATAGAGGTAATAAGATACTCCATGTTCTAGGAATAGCAGAAAAGCTCCAACTATACAAAGGAGAGGAATGGCCATCAGCTATATATGATCAAACAGGATACCAAGGATAAATTATGACTATTCACCAAAGGCTGCAAGATGGGTAGGACAACCAAGAAAAAGTGTGTGATCAGGTTTAAATAGTTGATTTTTGGACAGGTAAAATGTACACAATCATTATGATGATTTATGAAGGTCACTGATGATTATTTAAATGACCAACAGATGTTTGTGACTTTAAAGTAATATCTCCCCTTTTGTAATGATCACATTCTGTATAAATGTAATTTACGGTTCCTATCTCCAGTCGCCCAAGTAATTCGAACAGCGAAGTAGTCTTCGATACTCTTAAGCCATTCATTACTTTTATATGTTTTATTTTATCAGAATTTGATTTTGCAAGTTTTAAATATGTATATATTACAACAAAAGCTCAAACATGACATTAATAACAGAATGTACGACGGTTGGAACTTAAATAGTGGCAACTATTTATTCACAAATAAAAAGAGTTATATGTTTGCACCTGTTACGGTCCTTCAAAGTAGTCACCAGCGTTGTGTAGAACCCGTTGCCAGCGATGTGGAAGGCGTAGTATACCGTCGGCAGATCCTATTCTGTTGATGGTGGGAATGGAGCCGTCTACTGCCTGTCGAATCTCTGGAACAGTTCTGAAGCGAATGTCACGAAGGGTTTCCTTCATCTTCCGAATCAAATGAAAGTCACAAGGATTTAAGTCCGGGGAGTATGATGGATGGTACAGTACTTCCCAGTCCCATCGACCGAACAGAGCAGCCACAGCTTGCGCTGTATGCGCCCGCGCATTGTCGTCCAAAATGATGGGTGAGTTGCGCAGAAAGTGTCACCGCTTCTTTCGCAAAGCTGGTGGCAGGTGATGCTCCAAAAACGAACAATAATACTGTGCATTTGCGGTGTGCCGTGGAAGAACGTAATGCGTTAGGATAACACCATCACAGTCGAACACGAGAGTCACCATAACTTTCACCATACTGGGGCTCTGACACACTTTCGACTTTCGCTGCGACCCATAATGACGCCATTCGTTGGATAGGCGTAGGCTCGTCCGATGTGGCCCATGTCTCGTCCAGTGTTACGATACGGAGTAAGAAAGCCTCTCCTTCGCGCTCATAGCGCTCCAAGTACATCTGAGCAGCGTCGTAACGCATCCATTTCTGCATTTCCGTCAAGTCATGGGGATCCCTTGGTGATGCAGTTTTTCGCATGCCCAGGCGTTCTTTCAGGATGTGAAGCACACTCGTATGCGCAAATCCGGTTTCGTGGCCGAGCTCACGAATCATATGGCGTCGACCACTCCCCACTGACGTGGCAACAGCATGCGCTTCTTCTTCAGAGACGGTAGGACGACCTGCCCGATGCATGTCTGCCACAGTTTGCCGACTTTTGTTGAAGGCTTTTACCCAACGTGCGACTGTTCTGTACGGCAATGCCAATTCCCCGCACGCCTTTTGAAGACCTTGATGACACTATCGTGCTGTACGACCTCTGGCACATTCAGTCATGGTCGAACTCCGTTGTTCCTCTTTCGAAAAGATAGTGACACCGTTACATTAAACCGTTCGCTCACAAGTGACTGTGTTTCTCTCGATTGCGCGCGCCGGCCGAAGTGGCCGTGCGGTTAAAGGCGCTACAGTCTGGAACCGCAAGGCCGCTACGGTCGCAGGTTCGAATCCTGCCTCGGGCATGGATGTTTGTGATGTCCTTAGGTTAGTTAGGTTTAACTAGTTCTAAGTTCTAGGGGACTAATGACCTCAGCAGTTGAGTCCCATAGTGCTCAGAGCCATTTGAACCACTTTTTTTTCGATTGCGCGCACGCCGGTGACGTGGGACGTGCGAGTCTATTTGCTGAGAGGTAAGATAGGTATGACAACAACGTGTGCTATCAGCGACAATAGTAGATTCCGTTGCATAGTGTCTCCACAGCAGTGTTGCCACTAATTAAGTTCCAACCTACGTATTTGAAATAACTACGCTTCCACAACTCGATTTGAGATGCAGTTTGTGTATTTAATGTATGCATTTCATTTTAGCGTAAAATTCCCCACTGTTGCTCACTCGATCTAGATATATTGGCGTGGTCTGTCTCAGGTGCTTCGCTTTGCATGCGATGAGGTGTGTACGAAAAAGTTTCCTAAAGAAACACTTGAATTATCATACTCACGTAAGGAAGTATACGACGCGTGTATGTCAAATATCTTCTCCTAAACTATCGGATCGATTTCAACCAAATTTGGTTGCCGTACTATATATTGTCTGGAAAGACGCATCACTGGGTAAGAACCATTTAGCTCCTGTAGCGACGGAGATGGGGGTGAAAGGTGTTGATAATCACTGAGATCTAGGCTGTCCTGCTGGAGTGAGACAATGTGCTGGTAGTAAAGGAATGCGTTCCAGTGTGTATAATTGTGGGTGTCCATGGCTGAGCAGAGAGAGGTTATTGGAGGAGATGGGTAGTGAGAGAGGAAGGATGAGAGGAATAGGGAGATGTGAAAGGAGTAGATAAACATAGAGAGGGGAGAGAAGAGATGGACTGCGATTGGGGAGGGGAGGTGAACAGAGAGGAGAAGAAGAAGAAGGAGAAGGAACTGGACAGAGAGGGGGAAGGAGATGGAAAGAGGGGAGAAAAGGAAAAGGTAGGGAGGGGTTAAGATGGGGTGGTGAGAGGAGGAGGAGGAGATGGACCGTGAGAGGAGGGTAGGAAGCCTGGAATAAATAAATACCTGGAAACTGCTGGACGTTAAGGTAGTGTTAAACTAAATGTTCTTTTGTATCTCTTACAATTAGGATTGGATACTAATTAGATTTACTTGAATAATGCACTGCAGTGTACTGAAGAGATAAGGCGGGCTCTCTTATTCCTGCAGTGGACCAGAATCGAGCGTGACGGAACGGGCGGGCTGCGCTAACGAAGACGAGGCCGCCTGGTGTCCCCTGGCTCCAGCTGCCCGGCGCCTCTCGAGAGCTCTCCGCCTGACGTGCGGCCACCCGCGCAGCAGGGCCCTCGGTCGACCACTAAGGGCCTCTACACCAGCCATTCGCTTTCCAACGGCTATGTGTCATCTGTCCCCTCAAACGACAAAAGCACCGCCATTTCCACTTAAAAAAGTGAACTACACTACTGACCATTAAAATTGCTACACCACGAAGATGACGTGCTACAGACGCGAAATTTAACCGACAGGAAGAACATGCCGTGATATGTAAATGATTAGCTTTTCAGAGCATTCGCACAAGGTTGGCGCCGGTGGCCACACCTACAACGTCCTGACACGAGGAAAGTTTCCAACCGATTTCTCATACACAAACAGCAGTTGACCGGCGTTGCCTGGTGAAACTTTGTTGTTATGCCTCGTGTAAGGAGGAGAAATGCGTACCATCACGTTGCCGACTTTGATAAAGGTCGGATTGCAGCCTATCGCGATTGCGATTTATCGTATCGCGACATTGCTGCTCGCGTTGGTCGAGATCCAGTAACTGTTAGCAGAATATGGAATCGGTGGGTTCAGGAGGGTAATACGGAACGCCGTACTGGATCCCAACGGCCTCGTATCACTAGCAGTCGAGATGACAGGCATCTTATCCGCGTGGCTGTAACGGATCGTGCAGCCACGTCTAGATCCCTGAGTCAACAGATGGGGACGTTTGCAAGACAACAACGATTTGCACGAACAGTTCGACGACCTTTGCAGCAGCATGGACTATCAGCTCGGAGACCATGGCTGCGGTTACCCTTGACGCTGCATCACAGACAGGAGTGCCTGCGATGGTGTGTACTCAACGACGAACCTGGGAGCACGAATGGCAAAACGTCATTTTTTCGGATGAATCCAGCTTCTGATGTTCGCATCCGTATTTGGCGACATCGCGATGAACGCACATTGGAAGCGTGTATTCGTCATCGCCATACTGGCGTATCACCCGGCGTGATGGTATGGGGTGCCATTGGTTACACGTCTCGGTCATCTCTTGTTCGCATTGACGGCACTTTGAACAGTGGATGTTACATTTCAGATGTGTTACGACCCGTGGCTCTACCCTTCATTCGATCCCTGCGAAACCCCACATTTCAGCAGGATAATGCACGACCGCATATTTGAGGTCCTGTACGGGCCTTTCTGGATACAGAAAATGTTCGACTGCTGCCCTGGCCAGCACATTCTCCAGATCTCTCACCAATTGAAAACGTCTGGTCAATGGTGGCCAAGCAACTGCGTCGTAACAATACGCCAGTCACTACTCTTGATGAACTGTGGTATCGCGTTGAAGCTGCTTGGGTAGCTGTACCTGTACACGCCATCCAAGCTGTGTTCGACTCAATGCCCATGCGTATCAAGCCAGAGATGGTTGTTCTGGGTACTGATTTCTCAGGATCTATGCACCCAAATTGCGTGAACATGTAATCACATGTCAGTTCTAGTATGATATATTTGTCCAATGAATACCCGTTTATCATCTGCATTTCTTCTTTGTGTAGCAATTTTAATGGTCAGTAGTGTAATTTATTGTTTCTACACATACGTCTACACAAGCGTACCAGTCAGAGAACTTACACTCCAGGAGACACCGCGCTAATACCGCGTGACACCGCCTTAAACCTCGAAAATGTCCCGAGTTCGGTGAGGAAGAGTGTCCACTACCTCTTGAGGTACGCCATATCCAGTGGAGCTAGTCATTGATGGTTAGAAACCGAGCAGCTACCGAGTCGTCATACGAAGAACACCCCCAAAATATCACAGAACTACGTGCGGCCCTCCAAGAATAGCGGTTTAAATGTTTCAATGGGCCGACCTCCTGCATCGTTTGAAAACTGACCAAATGGCGATTCGTTCTACCACATTATTCGCCTCTAGTCAGTCACTGTTGGATCTCTGTACTGTTCACCCAACTGAAGACATGCAGCTTCGTGTACCATTGTCAGTAATAGCCTTTCACAAGGTAACAGGCTCCCAGTTTCCACTGTATGCGTTTCTCTTCTTAAAGTAGCTGAGACGAACCTGCCTTCACTCACGGCAGCAGTTCCTATCGGATTTGAATCAGACTGTTACTTGCGAGGTGTGACTCTCGCCATCGGTCACTATTGTTTGGGAACTTATGCTGTGTTACATGGCTACTAGTGGAACTATTATTGGTGAAAACGTCAGACAAAATGGTTCCAATGGCTCTGAGCACTACGGGACTTAGCATCTGAGGTCATCAGTCCCCTAGAACTTAGAAGTAACCTAAGGACATCACAACATCCATGCCCGAGGTAGGATTGGAACCTGAGACCGTAGCGGTCACGCGGTTCCAGATTGTAGTGTCTAGAACCGCTCGGCCACCTCGGTCGGCAAAAGTCAGACAGTCCGCGCCATACACCAGGGAAACGGTGAACTTCGTTCATGACGCGATCAAGGGCACGTCCAAACATGACAGCTGCTTCCTGACTGTCTGTCACGTCTACAAATCGATCCATTTTATTGCACTCAATCCATAGTAAGGAATGGCATGTATGTCCCACTTAACACAGCTCTCGTGAGTTCACAGTTCCACAATAACCCTTCTTCTGTGGTAGTCTTGTATAATACAGTACCTGCTGTAGACAATGAGCTGAAGGTCATCAAGTGCTTATAAGTTTTAATTCATTCATTAAGCAGAGAAATAGACAATGACCAATTTTAGTTTCGTATCTAAAATAAAACTCAAATACAACGCTGCCACTACTTAAAAAGGAGATAAAGAAAAACATAACACACACACAAACCCACACACACACACACACACACACACACACACACACACACACACACACACACACAACCAACACGTATGAACAGAAAGAGAGAGAGTGAGAGAGACTTGTTGACCAAGCGCAAATTGTTCTATGCAATAGCGCCTCTACAGTAACTGAGTGATGGAGGACAATTTGCATGATGAAGTAGGGCAGTCTCTGGCGTAGAAGACGGTCCTATGGCCACATGAGGCTCCAAGTACGAGCTTATGGATTAATTCAGGCTGGCAGTGGTGTGGCATTAAATTTTACACGTTTGGGGTGTAGCACACGCCATGTAGTTTTCATATAATTTGGAAATTTCCTCTCAGAACTCAGTGGCTTAATCAACAGTAAGTTACTACTACGGGTTAAAGTACTATAAAAGTTGTCCCATTTATCTTGACCACCCTAAATAACTGTTTGTCCAGGCGCAAATCACAAAATGTTTCAAGCAAATGTTCTTTAGCCGTCAGGGGGACATCAATCAGCATGATTGTCTTCGATGTAGCTTTTTTTTAGAAAGAAATGGACAGCCGTATGATTTTTTTCAAATAGCACCCTGTATTTTTTATTCGGTAATTCATTTCCTCTCCTAAAGACCTATTCAAAAATGTATCACAGTGTACCATTCACTGAAAAAAAACGTTGTTAATTACATAACGCAACATTGACGTTGACGCTCCCAGCGCTTAGTGCAAGTACTTGGGGTAATGGAATACATCCACGTGCTAGCCGGCCGAAGTGGCCGTGCGGTTAAAGGCGCTGCAGTCTGGAACCGCAAGACCGCTACGGTCGCAGGTTCGAATCCTGCCTCGGGCATGGATGTTTGTGATGTCCTTAGGTTAGTTAGGTTTAACTAGTTCTAAGTTCTAGGGGACTAATGACCTCAGCAGTTGAGTCCCATAGTGCTCAGAGCCATTTGAATCATCCACGTGCTGGTGTTGACAGAAGACTAATGTAAACATAAATAGAATGCACACCCGACATTCCGTCAACCATCAGCAGTTGAAAAGTTGTGTGAGTAGAATGTACAACAACGAAGAAAAGGTAGAAATGCTACTCATTTATGGGGAATGTAAGTTAGCAGAACAGTAATTGAAATACTGTTTTCTTATCTACGGGTACATTTAGTACAGTAGTTTAGTCTTTTAAATACTGTTGTGTAGAGTAGGCATACTGTAAAGGGTGTGCTTCCTACAAACTGCACCGACATAACGTTTCTTTTATTGTTGATGCTGTTGAAGGTAAGCGAAATGCTACGCAGGCAGCGGAACTGTACAGAGAGACGAAGCTGCCGAAGTTACTCTTCTCGCTTCTGTTGCTATGAATGCACATGTGAGCACACGACAGCTTGAACACGAGATTGGCATTTCTAAACCCAGTGTACATCGTATTCCTACACGTCACTGGTTCCATCATTACCATGTACACCTACATCAAGAATTGCATGGGAATGATTTCCAGAATCGCGTACAGTTCTGTCAGTAGGCACAAAAGCAAATCCTCGCCAACCCTAACATCTTCTCCAATGTTCTATTTATCGATGAATGTTCTTTCTTAAACAAAAGAATTATTAATTATATACCAGTTACTATTGTATTGAAATAACTGTTTCATGTATAGACAGTACCACAACACACTCATTCCAAAAAATTTATCGTGATTCATCACCTAACTTCTTCTTACTGACACAGTTCTTTTCTCAATTTAGTCGTTTCATCTTTCCCAAGATAAGTATTACTGACATCATCGTCATTTTCCTCTCCTCCCTGCCCTGATGCGTCATTATCGCTGACGATAAAAGCATCTTCTTCATATCCACCATCGGATTCAACTGGCCTCTCATCAAGCACGTCACCAGTCAATGGTCGCACTTTGGTCCCTTTTGCATCCATAAAAATTCAAGTTAAAAAAATGTGTTCTTAAATATAGAATCAGATATCATATGTAAAATACGCAAAAAATGCAAAGAAATAACTACCTTTACTTTTCCATCTTGTAGTACGAGGGTTGTGTGTTGCGTTTCACGAAACCCAGCAAGCTCAAACATGTTTCAAAGGCACCTCACGAAACCCGATGCATAATTAAACCTATAAAATATACTCGTAGCAGCTACCTTGAATTAAAAAGTACTATGATGTTCCATCTAGCAATTAACTACAGAAATTGGTCATAAAAAGGATAAGACTCCCCCACACGCCACTCCAAGGTTAAAAGAAAATAGTGGTTTCCGATAAGCGCGAAACTCACAGCTGCTGTATTTTTGTATCTTTATGAGCCATTTTCATTGCGCAATTACAGCTGTATGAAGCAATGCCTCTACCGATAGTGTTTTGCTTAAAGTTGTGTCCTTATGGGGAGATACAGCAGAGATGATAGATATTTGGGTCCAACAGGGCAGTTTTAGGGAAAAATAAGGCGTCGGAGAATATCTACTCATGCTTAGAACTGTGGTACAGTTCAGTCCAAAACGTGCAAGCAACTGTCAGCTTCTAATAGAATTTAATAATAACGCCTTGACAGAACAGGCTGCCCGGAGAACACCAAAGTGTAACATGACACCTCTTTATATCACGTTCAGCCTGCAGAGTTCCTTTGCCCGTCAATCCATCCGCACTTTCACAATTTATACCAAAACTAAACTCCGTCCGAACAGGCCTTGGAAGGACCAACGCAACCGATCGGCCACCGTGTCATCCTTAGTCCACAGGCGTCACTGGATGCAGGTATGGAGGGGCATGTGGTCAGCACACCGCTCTACCAGCCGTATGTCAGTTTACGAGACTGGAGCCGCTACTTCTCAGCCAAGCAGCTGCTCAATTTTGCCTCACAAGGGCTGAGTGCACACCACTTGCCAACAGCGCTCGGCAGACCGGATGGTCACCCATCCAAGTGCTAACCCGGCCCGACAGCGCTTAACTTCGGTGATCTGACGGGAAGCGGTGTTACCATTATACGGCAATTATAATAAATGTCGTGTGACGAGGGCCTCCCGTCGGGTAGACAGTTCGCCTGGTGCAAGTCTTTGATATGACGCCACTTAGACGACTTGCGCGTCGATGGGGATGAAATGATGGTGATTAGGACAACACAACAGCCAGTCCATGAGCGGAGAAAACTTCCAACCCAGCCGGGAATCGAACCCCGGCCCTCTGGATTGACATTTTGTCGCGCTGACCATTCAGCTACCGGTGCGGACATACAGCAGTAAAAAAAAAAAAAAATGGATATGGTCTTCGTTCGTGGCGAATGTCGTCAACCATATTTATGCTAAAAGATATCCTGATCTGGCCAAATCTTCGTCACGTGTCTTAGCAAAAAATTATAAAAAATAATCAAGAAAATGAAAGTATCAAGAAGTAGATACACCAACCATGAAGAGTAACTAAGAGAAATACCAATAACATATCAACAATTATAAAAGTGCACATGGATATAGGGCAGTGTGGTCAATCAAAGGAGTGTACTGTGAATACTGTATTCCAACTCAGTTTAATCCGTCCTTGTATCGCACTGTCAACAACTGCTTGGTAGTCACTTTAAAAATCCGTTACAGTTCTTCGAATGATGAATAGGAAAACTGAAAAGTCATATTGCGTTTCTGTGCATGAGTTTCTTTACTGATTGAGCACTGTTTAAAACCTATGGAAAAATCGATCTTCGCACTGTACACTACTCGTCGGTTGAAAATCCACTCTGGTTGAGAGAAGTGGACAAACAACGACCTTACTCTGTCAACGTGTGTTCCGGAGTTTCCAATAATCTCATCATTTTCCGCTGTTTCATCGATGGGACACTATAAAGCCACAAGTATCTGTGAGTATCTATCGCCGCAGTTACTGGAAGTCACCCTACTGCGGAAAAGGCAAACCAAGTGGCATCAACATGATGCACTTCCCGCTCATTTCTCACATGTAACTAATGACTTTGCCAGAACATGTTGATTTGGTTGGGTTGATCCTACGGGACACATAAAGTGGCCTGCAAGCTCCTGAACACCTCTGGACTTCAAATTGTGGGTAAGATTTGAGAAGAACTTAGTCTAGAAAGAATCACTAACGATTTCCGAAGATATGAGATACCGCATAACACGCCCTGCGCTGCGAAGGGTCCCGATGAAACTGAGTATTCATCTATAGTCTGCCAGGAACAGCTTTGTACCATGGATCAGTGCTAAAGATGAACATTTTGCGCACAAGACATGACACAATAATATACAAACGAATCGTAACTGTGTTAAGTGTCTGACTGCATTTTATACGAGGGGCAAACATTACTTTTCTAGAAGACGAGACAGAGGTTTACTGCCCTGTCACCTTATGACTGATCGAGTTACACATATACTGTATCACGTCACTGAAATCCCCTTCGATGGCTCTTTGCGATACGATAAGTGGTGTAAGTAGCTCCTCTGAAAACCAAATTCGTTGCAATAATTCGACAGATATGAAACAAAGTTGGTATCGTAGTTCAGCATTTTTAACGTTAAATATTGGCTACCTACGTAAGAAAATTGCGCATTATCCATTATAGTTGCATAACTTATAGAGATGAATAGAATTTGGACATTTACGGAGCAGATGAAATGTAGTAGTTCAGATGCTAATGCTTCTTACAATGGTATCATGAATTATTACAGTGATCAATCAACAAAACAAAAATACTATATTTTTTCTTACGATACCGAAAAATTTTGAACTCACTGATTTGGTGCGGCCACCACGATTCTGTATCTTTGCTTACTTCATATCGAAGGAGTGCACACGTGAATAGCCCAGTTACTGCTCGCACTGAGGTTGATTCCTCACCCGTAGTGAAGTGCGAGGTGGCCTCAGGCCGTTGGAGGTGCCCAAAGACTTGCCAGGGGCCGCACGTAAAGCCTTGTCAGTTAGTCTGACAAACAGGTTCCAGGTGATATCTGTGTCACTCATTCAGATGCAGTCTCTTGTCCTGTTTCAGAGGAAATCTCTTAGCATGCAAAGTCTGGGAAATCACAGAGATTGGGATTATTGGTAGTTGGGAGCCACAATTTTACGGGCGTTATGGAGACTCTTATGGACGTGAATGCCAAGAAGGGGAAGAAAGCCAGTGTGCACTCCGAGTGCATACTGTGCATACTAGGGGGATTAAATCCGGTCGTGGGGCGAGTCCTTCCGGATTCCATGAGGAACACTGGGTGCAGCCAACTGCAGGTGGTGGCTCAAGTCGGTACCAATGATGTGTGTCACTTTGGATCGGAAGAGATTCATTCTGGTTTCGAGCGGCTATAAGAAGTAGTAGAGACTGGCAGCCTTGCTTCCAAGATGGAAGTAGAACTCACAATTTGCAGCATAGTCGACAGGACCTATTGCGGACATCTGGTAGAGAGCCAAATTGACCGTCGGAACCAGAGACTCAGACGGTTCTGTGACCGTGTACGTTGCAGGTTACTCAACTTCCGCCACAGGGTGGTTGGGTTTCGGGTTCCGCTGAGTAGTTCAGGTCTCCACTACACGCAGGAGGCGGCTACAGGGTTGTTGGGTCTGTGTGGCTTGGACTCGGCTGTTTTTTAGGTTAGAGTGTCTCGGGAAAACACAAGAAGGGCTTCAATCTCAGAGGGTGCAGGTTGAACACAGGAAGAGCGGAGAACCTAACGGTGTTCAGAAAGGATAGGCTAAACATAGTTGGCGGTAAAGCGTTTGTTACTGTTAGAAGTAGTTTACCTCGGAACGAAATTGAAGGAAATCGTTCCTTTGAGTTAGTATGGGCAGAGGTCTTTCTTGGCAACCGGAATAAGATAATAATTGGATCCTTTTAATGATCTCCCAACTCAGATGATACAGTTGCTGAAAGTTTTAAAGTCTGGAGTCTAATTTTAATGTACCTCGATATGTTGGCGAAGATACATTTTAAAAGCAGGAGGTAAGAATAAAACATCATCCGAAATAGTGCTAAACACATTCTCCGAAAATTATTTCGTGCGGTTTGTTCATGAGGACTCGCGAAGAGTAAACAGTTGTGAAAATACCCTTGACCTCTTAGCAACAAATAATCCTCAGCTAATAGCGATCATCAAAATGGATACAGGGATTAGTGAAAACAGGGCTGTCATAGCAAGACTGAATACTGTAAACTCCAAGTCCTCCAAAACTGAAAGAAAAATATACCTGTTGAAGAAGCAGATGAAAATTCACTTGACGCCTTCCTGAGAGACAATGTTCACTCCTTCCAAATAACAATGTATGTGTAAACCAGATGTGGCGTGAATTCAGAGAAATAGTATCGACAGCAATTGACAGATTTATACCAAAAAACTTAACAAACAACGGAGTTGATCCCCGATGGTTCACAAAACGGTTCAGAACACTGAGATACAACGGAAAAAGCATACCAAATTTAAACGCACGCAAAATTTCCAAGATTGGCGATCTTTTACAGAACTTTGAAATTTAGTGCCGATTTCAATGCAAGATGTTTTCAGTAGTTTACACAGTGACACTGTGTCTCTAAACTAGCAGAAAATCGAAAGTGTGCTAGCGGCAAGACACAATCAGTGCCTTCTCTGCATGGTGGCAATAGAAATGCTGTCGACGACAGTGGGGCCTGAGCAGTGTTGCTAAACACAGCCTTTCGAAGTTACTTCACCAAAAGAAGACAAAGTATACATTCCAGAATTCGAATCAAGATGAACGTGAGTAACTTAGAAATAAATACACTCGGAGTAGTGAATAAAAGGAAGTCTTACGGTATAGACTGTATACCAATTAGGTTCCTTTCAGAGTATGCTGCTGCAATGGCTCCATACTTATCAATCATATACAACCGCTCGCTTGACGAAAGATCCGTACTCAAAGACAGGAAAGTCGCACAAATCGCGTCAACATTCAACAAAGGTAGTAGGAGTGATCTCATATCGTTAACGTCGATATGCAGCAGGATTTTGGAGCATATGTTGTCTTCGAACATTACGAATTATCTCGAAGAAAACGGCCTATTAACACACAGTCAACACGGATGTAGGAAACATCGTTTTTGTGAAACACAACTAGCTCTTTGCTCACACGAAGTGTTGAGTGCTATTGACAAGGGATCTGAAATTGATTCCGTAAGGCTTTTGACACTGTATCACACAAACGACTTGTACTGAGATTGTGTGCTTATGGAATATCGTCGTAGTCATGTGACAGCATTCGTGATCTTCTGTCAGAGGGGTCTCAGTTCGTAGTATTTGACGGAATGTCATGGAGTAAATCCGAAGTGATTTCTGGCGTTCCCCACGGTAGTGTTGTAGGCCCTCTGCTGTTCCTTATCTACATAAATGATTTAGGAGACAATCTGAGCCAGTCCTCTTAGGCTGCTTATCCTCTATCATTAGAAGATCGAAACAAATTGCAAAACGATTTGGAAAAGATATCTGTGTAGTGCGAAAATTGGCAATTCACCATAAATAATGAAAAGTGTGAGGTCATCTACATTAATTGTAAAAGGAATCCATTATATGTCGGTTATACGACAAAGCCATTCAAATCTAAAGGCCGTAAATTCAACTAAATACCTAGGAATAACCATTATGAGTAACTTAAATAGGAAATGTTGTGGGGAAGGGAAACCAAGGAAAGGCACATACAGAAAAAAGGTTGCCGGGAAGGCAAACCAATGACTGTGTTTTATTGGCTGAACAATTAGAAAACGTAACAAATTTACTAAAGAGACTTCCTACACTATGCTTGTCCGTCCTCTTTTGGAATACCGCTGCGCTGTCTAGGATTCTTACCAGATAGTGTTAACGGAGTCTATCGAGAAAGTTCAGAGAAGAGGAGCACGTTTCGTAGTATCGCGAATTAGGGGAGAGAATGTCATTGACACGATACAGCAGTTGTTGTGGGAATCATTAAAACAAAGGCGTTTTTCGTTGTGACGGAATCTTCTTAAGAAATTTCAATCACCAACTTTCTCCTCCGAATGCGAAAATACGTTGATGCCGACAAGCGATCATCATAAAATAAGAAAAATCAGAGCTCGCACGGAGAGATATAGGTTTTCGTTTTTCCCGCGCGCCGTTCGTGATTGGAGTTATAGAAAATTATTGTAAAAGTGGTTCGATGAACCCTCTGCCAGGCACTTGAGTGTGATTTGCGGAATATCCGTGTAGATGCAGATGTAAATGAAGTGCTTACTTACAATGCTCTCCATGATTGTCCATATTCCAAATTTTCTCCTACTTTTTTTGTCCCCTTCGGCTTCCTCTGTGTACCATAATAGTTACTCGCTGATATTTGAACGTAAGTCCTCCTCACCCTGTCTCTTCATCTATTGTTTCTCCGCATAATCCTTTTCTCGCCTATTCTGAGGAAAACGTCGTTCGTTGGTAGTCCACTTAATTTTCAGTACGCTATTGCAACATGCAATTTAAACGCTTTTATTGTTTTTTCCCATTTTCCCAAATGCATCTTTTAATTATTTTCTTTCTGAAATTAATGGCATTGTTTGATACTTGTAAACTTCTTTCGGCGAGGACTGATCTCTTTTTCGGTGCTTATGTTCTTCGTTCGCTATGTTTGCCAAAACACACTTGACCTCTTAGCCATAAACAATCCAGAGCTGATAGAGAGCATCATGACTGATACAGGGATTAGTGATCACAAGGTCGTTATAGCTAGGCTCAATACCGTTTCTTCCAAATCCACCAGAAACAAACGCAAAATAAATTTATTTAAAAAAGCGGATAAAGTGTCACTAGAAGCCTTCCTAAGAGACAATCTCCATTCCTTCCGAACTGACTATGCAATTGTAGACGAGATGTGGCTCAAATTCAAAGATATAGTAGCAACAGCAATTGAGAGATTCATATAAATTGGTAAGAGATGGAACTGATCCCCCATGGTACACAAAACAGGTCCGAACGCTGTTGCAGAGGCAACGGAAAAAGCATGCGAAGTTCAGAAGAACGCGAAATCCCGAAGATTGGCTAAAATTTACAGACGCACGAAATTTGGAACGGACTTCAATGCGAGATGCCTTTAATAGGTTCCACAACGAAACATTGTCTCGAAATTTGGTAGAAAATCCGAAGAAATTCTGGTCGTATGTTAAGTACACAAGCGGCAAGACGCAGTAAATACCTTCGCTGCGCAGTGCCGATGGTACTGTTACCGACGACTGTGCCGCTAAAGCGGAGTTATGGAACGCAGTTTTCCGAAATTCCTTCACCAGGGAAGACGAATGGAATATTACAGAATTTGAAACACGAACAGCTGCTGGCATGAGTTTCTTAGAAGTAGATACCTTAGGGGTTGCGAAGCAACTCAAATCGCTTGATACGGGCAAGTCTTCAGGTCCAGATTGTCTACCGATTAGGTTCCTTTCAGATTACGCTGATACAATAGCTCCCTACTTAGCACTCATATACAACCGCTCGCTCACCGATAGATCTGTACCTACAACTGGAAAATTGCGCAGGTCGCACCAGTGTTTAAGAAGGGTAGTAGGAGTAATCCATCTAACTACAGACCTATATCATTGACGTCGGTTTGCAGTAGGGTTTTGGAGCATATACTGTATTCAAACATTATGAATCACCTCGAAGGGAACGATCTATTGATACGTAATCAGCATGGTTTCAGAAAACATCGTTCTTGTGCAACGCAGCTAGCTCTTTATTCGCACGAAGTAATGGCCGCTATCGACAGGGGATCTCAAGTTGATTCCGTATTTCTAGATTTCCGGAAAGCTTTTGACACCGTTCCTCACAAGCGACTTCTAATCAAGCTGCGAGCCAATGGGGCATCGTCTCAGTTGTGCGACTGGATTCGTGAATTCCTGTCAGGAAGGTCGCAGTTCGTAGTAATAGACGGCAAATCATCGAGTAAAACTAAAGTGATATCAGGTGTTCCCCAGGGAAGCGTCCTGGGACCTCTGCTGTTCCTGATCTATATAAATGACCTGGGTGACAATCTGAGCAGTTCTCTTAGGTTGTTCGCAGATGATGCTGTAATTTACCGTCTTGTAAGGTCATACGATGACCAGTATCAGTTGCAAAGTCATTTAGAAAAGTTTGCTGTATGGTGTGGCAGGTGGCAGTTGAGTGGCAGTTGACGCTAAATAACGAAAAGTGTGAGGTGATCCACATGAGTTCCAAAAGAAATCCGTTGGAATTCGATTACTCGATAAATAGTACAATTCTCAAGCCTGTCAATTCAACTAAGTACCTGGGTGTTAAAATTACGAACAACTTCAGTTGGAAAGACCACATAGATAATACTGTGGCGAAGGCGAGCCAAAGGTTGCGTTTCATTGGCAGGACACTTAGAAGATGCAACAAGTTCACTAAAGAGACAGCTTACACTACACTCGTTTGTCCTCTGTTAGAATATTGCTGCGCGGTGTGGGATCCTTACCAGGTGGGATTGACGGAGGACATCGAAAGGGTGCAAAAAAGGGCAGCTCGTTTTGTATTATCACGTAGTAGGGGAGAGAGTGTGGCAGATATGATACGCGAATTGGGATGGAAGTCATTACAGCAAAGACGTTTCTCGTCGCGGCGAGATCTATTTACGAAATTTCAGTCACCAACTTTCTCTTCCGAATGCGAAAATATTTTGTTGAGCCCAACCTACATAGGTAGGAATAATCATCTAAATAAAATAAGAGAAATCAGAGCTCGAACAGAAAGGTTTAGGTGTTCGATTTTTCCGTGCGCTGTTCGGGAGTGGAATGGTAGAGAGATAGTATGATTGTGGTTCGATGAACCCTCTGCCAAGCACTTAAATGTGAATTGCAGAGTAGTCATGTAGATGTAGATGTAGATGTTTCATTTTGTTTAAGAGGCAGCAGAATTTCTTCATTACGTCTATCAAGCGCTCCTCGATTCCAATGGTAAGATTTGTGCTTATTGCTACTCAAGGTTATTGTGCTTCTTTGTCTTATTCTTTATCCATGTTATATTGGCGTACACTATTTTTTCAATTTTTTTTATTTTCCTGTAATTCAGTTGTATTTTCTCAGAGAAAGTCAAAGTATTCACAAAACCTTATCGTCGATATATTGTCATGTGATATAGTTATATTAGAGGTCATGGAATGGTTTTGTTACCACCAAAAGTCTTCGGCTTTGAACAATATGAGAATATGGTAATCTCGGTATTAGCTGAATTTAATACCAAGAATGAAAGAGGAACAATAAGAATATAGCTACTAACTGAAGAACAAGGACCAAAAGATGACTCTGATTCCTGTGAACGACACTTTCGATCATAAAGATATTTGGGAATTTTTGTGATAAATTACTTCAATTGTTTTTTATAGCATTTGACAATTTATCTCACAAACCGCTAAAGTAGTTATGCAAGAATTTTCAAAAATGCTATAAAACATTTGAAGCTGCCACTGAACTAGAATTAAGTCAAGAATTGGCTTATTATTTGAATAAGAGAGTTATACGAAATTTTGCCTAATTAGAGACTACTCCACTTAAAATCCCATAAATATCATACCAACACAACAGAAATATTAATTCTGTTTCAGTGAGCAAATAATGCATGCCGAAAACTGCTGTCAAAACTTGAAATTTTTAGCCTCAACAGTACCAGAGAGAAATGTACATAAAGTTAGAAGATTTAAAATTAACGAGATAAGGCATCCTATTACACTTGTGGGATTGCTGGAGCTAGAAATGGAAAGTAGGAGTCTGTCTCAGGAAAATGCACTCGTCGGCATTACAGACCATGGAAAATTCAGACCCAGACCTTATTTCATGTCGGCTGAGTTTCAACAAATCCAGTCGATTCTGATACAAACTTTTCATTATTGGCAGTAGCAGCCAATTCAGAAACAGTTAATACATGAAATAATTTTAGTATCAAAGCTACTTAACTTCCTAATAACTACGACATAATCAAATCATGAAGAATGTACTTTGGTTCCATCTCACACTGCGTTAGTTCCCGAAATTTGTAAAGACGAAGACGGAGAGGAGCAGCTATTCGCTTTTTGTTACTGTTGTGACTTAGCAAGACAGCCAAGTCACAACGAGAGGAAGCCGAAAGGCACGCGTTAAGCTCACGCAGACTGGCGTGAGGTCTGGAACATTACAAGGAAATGAGAACTTAGAAAATGGACGCAGTTGCTGTAATACTTAACTTTAATCCACATTTGTAGAACATCGCTCGTTACGGTACATGCTTCATAATACTAATTATCAGTTGAATACGGCGCCTTGCTAGGTCGTAGCAAATGTAGCTGAAGGCTATGCTAACTATCGTCTCTGCAAATGAGAGCGTCTTTGTCAGTGAACCATTGCTATGAATGTCGGCTGTACAACTGGGGCGAGTGCCAGGACGTCTCTAGACCTGCCGTGTGGTGGCGCTCGGTCTGCAATTACTGACAGTGGCGACACGCGGGTCCGGCGTATACTAATGGACCGCGGACGATTTAAAGGCTACCACCTCGCAAGTGTGGTGTCTGGCGGTGACACCACAGTTACAGTATTTCCATTATTCAAACCCGCAATAAACTTGCATATGAGTTTGCAGTTTACTCTGAGTCAGATAACTGTTTTTCGTGCGTTCCTCGCCATTCAGTGTGCAAACTCAAAATAAAGGACACCGGCAATAGATGGAGCGGCAGCGTCAATACGTTTTCTCTGCGGGTTCACAGAAGAGCACTCAACTGAAAACATCAATCACCGAACACAGCGGAACACTGGGAGCTGAGTGTCACGATTGTGATCTCGCGTGGACACACGAAGCTGTTGGTTATGTTAATTTATACCCACACGGAATGCCGTCATGACGAAAGCACGCGCCAAAACCCTTAGTGGTATATAACCTGCCAGAGGTATCGACACTTGTATTCAATGACCATGTAACGCCTTCTGAGTGTCATTCCTCGCTATTTTATTTCCTGGTTAGGTATTAAAGTAGTACAGCGACCTTACATAAGACGGCAAATAGCGGTAACAATAGAAAAATGTTGTCCATACAAACTGAAAATTTCGTTGCTGAGTACGTAATTATAACATTAACAACACTCAAACACTCAACAATCATAACAATTAAAAATCAAGGATGATGAAGAGTTTCCAAAAGCCGCATTGCTGTATGAAGGTGCTTCATTCGTGACTACCTGTTCCACCAGATCTTATAATACATCCTTCAGGATGTTTTCAGGCCTTGCTCATTCAGCAGTCTTGCTTTTACAGTTTGACAAGTGTCTTTTGGGTGAACTCCATTTAATGATAACCCAACAATATGGTTTGACTATTAACGTGGACAATTTTCCGAAATCTGGGACTCCGTAATTGTCCGTCTACAGCATGGAAATTTAACCATTATAAACCTGAAGATGAGTCTGTACTGACATGAAACTGGTTTTGGAAACATCTCATCATTCTTGAATTTGTAATTGTTACATCTTTTATAATAATTTGAATGGTTATTGAATCTTCAGTATTGTTACTTTGTTTTACAATGTTTCAGAGCGGTTATTGTCCACCCCAGAAGGTTGTTTGTATATAATTATACCCAAACCCACTATAGGTTGTACAGGACTCGGACAAAAATATGGAAACACGGTGAGAAATACGTGCTTGAACATAAATGCAGAGAGAAGTCAAGACTTCAGGTTGCCCTGTTGAATTTTTTCACGAACGGCACCTACGCACATGTCCGCAATACGTTTTA
Organism: Schistocerca piceifrons; assembly: GCF_021461385.2. NCBI lineage: Eukaryota > Metazoa > Arthropoda > Insecta > Orthoptera > Acrididae > Schistocerca > Schistocerca piceifrons. The sequence goes on from NC_060140.1 coordinate 921,983,837, forward strand.
AGTGTCATCCGTGGTCAGAACAGTGTTCCATGTAGTTATGAATGCATTATGTCGGAGCTAAGTGAATTCTAACATGGGCAAATTGTCTATGCTCATGTGGTGGGTGCTTCCGTAACCAAGGTAGCCGAGGTGTTTGGTGTTTCAGGAGTCACCAAATCAGAGATTTATCCCTCGTACGCCGGCCGGAGTGGCCTAGCGGTTCTAGACGCTACAGTCTGGAACCGCGCGACCGCTATGGTTGCAGGTTCGAATCCTGCCTCGGGCATGGATGTGTGTGAATTCCTTAGGTTAGTTAGGTTTAAGTAGTTCTAAGTTATAGGGGACTGATGACCTGCCATAGTGCTCAGAGCCATTTGAACCATTTTATCCCTCGTACAAGGAAAGCAGAAAAACATCATCACCTAAGTCACAACGCGGAAGGAAGTGTGTATTGCGCGATAGTGACAGGAGGTCATTAAAGAGGTTTGTGATTAAAAATAAGATAATGACAGCTGTAAAAGACACTACAGTAGTGAATGTCGCAGTCGCAAACCCTTTTGGTACTGCAACTACACGAAGGGAACTCAAAAAGCGGGGAAATGCAAGGCGAGCTGTAAATCGAAAGCAGCTCATCAGTAATGCAAATGCCTGTAACAGGAACACGAGGTGCCGAAGCCATAAACCCTTGACTGCTGAGTGATTGAAAGGTCTTTTGGTTGCATGTGTCTTGTTTCACACTGTTTCCAACTTCTGAAGGAGTTTACATCCCGAGAGTGAAACATGGCTGGGGTATGGTAAAGAGTTGGGCAGTCATATCATGGTTTTCCTCGGGCTGGATGGTCATTCTACAAGATCGCTTTACTGCCAAGGATTATGTGAAGATTTTGACCCATCAGCACCATCCCATGATACAGTGTTCGTGGCCCAATAGTGATGCTGTGTTCCAAGCGAACAGGGCTACTGTTCACACACCTCGCGTCGTCTACGATTGGTTTTGTGAGCACGAGGATAAATTGTCGCATATCCCTGTCCACCATAGACACTATAGCTCAGTATTATTTAACTATTGTGGTCAAATTTGGAGAGAAAGGAACGTGACAGCTACCCATCTCCATGAACGTTACCTGAACTCTCCACTGTTTTGCAGGAAGAGTGGTATATAAAATTCCTCTGATGACATATCTTCGTCCATCCATATTTAAATTGGTTGATGATGGGACACAGCTGGTATAATTTTTATTAAAAATGTAACTCCTCCAGCTGTGCTTAAGATTTTATACTTATTTGGCAACTAGTTTCGACGTTACGTCTACTCCATCTTCAGGCCCGTACACGTGACTTCTAGTACTCAGCCACACACTATTGATTTCAGCAAAGTGTACTGGCCTAAAGATGGAGAAGTTTCATTTTTAATGGAAATGTATGACATATAGTTACCCAATCTGAGACGACTGGAAGGAGTTTGAATGCCAACTGTTTTCCTACATCGTATTAGCCATAATTATGGGTTGTGGTTTGGGTGCTTAAGTATTTCTTCCCACCCCCTGTACATGTTTGCTTGATAAAATGCTACTATACGGGGACGATATACTCTCACGAGATACAAGTGTATTCGGCGTGAACAAAATGGCTCTGAGCACTATGAGACATAACTTCTGAGGTCATCAGTCCCCTAGAACTTAGAACTACTTAAACCTAACTAACCTAAGGACGTCATACACATCCATGCCCGAGACAGGATTCGAACCTGCGACCGTAGCGGTCGCGCGGTTCCAGACTGTAGCGTCTAGAACCGTTCGGCCACTCCGGCCGGCTCCGCGTGAACGGAGGAATTGACTAGTCTATAAGCCTTTATTCTCCTTCAATAACCGTCACAGTTTTCATTGTGGTGATTAATTGTTTTAGACCATCACGTCCGTTTACAAACCGTGGTATTAAACGCAAGTGTTATCATAGCCTGGTGTGACAAAATTATTGGATACCACCTGATATCATGTCAGATCTCCTTTTGATCGGCGTTCGGCAAACACTTGACGTGGCTTGAATTCAGTAAGTCGTTGGAAGTTCCCTGCAGAAATAATGGTACGTCTACAACCGTTCATAATTGAGGAAGTGTTGCCTGTGCACGATTTTGTGCGGGAACTGACCTTTCGATTATGTCCCATACATGTTCGATGGGATGCATGTAGAGCGATCTGGATCGCCAAATCATTCGCTCGCATTGTACAGAATGTTCTCCAAGCCAATCAGGAATATTTGTGGCCCGGTGAGATGGAGCATTCTCATCCATAAAAATTCCATCGTTGTTTGGGAATATGAAGTCCATGAATAATTGCAAATGGTCTCCAAGTAGCCCAACATAACAACTCCCAGCTAATGATGTGTTCAGTTGGACCAGAGGAGCCACTCCATTCCACGTAAACGAAGCCCACGCCATTACGGAGCTGCCGTCGGCTTACACAGTGTCTTCTTGCTAACTTGGATCCCTGACTTCACGGGGTCTGCGCCACTCTCGAATCCCACCATCCGCTCTTACCAGCTGAAACTGGGACTCGTCCGGCTAGGCCACGGTTCTCCACCAATCGTCTAGGGTTCAACCATTACGGTCACGAGCCGAGGAGGGACGCTGCCGGCGACGTCGAGCTGTTAGCAAAGACACTCGCGTCGATCGTCTGCTGCCACAGTCCACTGACGTCAGTTTTCGCAGCACTGTCGTAAGGAATTCCTTTCTTCTACGCCCCACAGTGATTTCTGCGGTTATTTCACGCAGTGTAGTTTGATTATTAGCAGTGATAACTCTACACAAACACCGCTGTTGTCAGTCGTTAAAGGGACCTGGACGTGAACGGACTGTATTTTTATATCTCGCTCTCAGTGCACATTACTCTTGATGCACAATGCGGAGGAAGTTGTGGTTTTTTAGCAACAGTGAATGACATTAACTCAAGCTGTAAAAGGAAATTTATTGTAATATCTGCTATAGTTTAAGAATTACGGTACTTTGCCTAATATATATTTTTATAATACAAGGTACCATTTTCTGGTCCATCATCAGTCTAATATCACTAAAACTGTGGAAGGCTGCTGTCAACATTCATAGGAATACATTATGCCACTAGTTTTGTAGTTTGGAGTATATCTGAGGAAATAGAAAAACCATTATTATACCACATTACTATTTTCTCCGAAAAATATCGCTTAAAATTATACACAGAATGACAAACATAGATCATTTCTACGATGTATTAGGCATAATACAAAGATACTATCCTATTCTTCACTTGAGAGAAATTTGGTGAACATGGATAAAAACCATTGTGAAATTATATGTACCTAACATTCTCAAAATGTAGTTTCGAGAAAATGAGAAAAGAATGTTCAGTGTTTTTGACTCACCGTATGCCTCTTTCGTAACATTCCAGCAGCATAATCTTCCTGGCCAGCCGCTTCTTTATCATCTGTAGACTTCTTCAGGAGCCTTTTCCTCACTCTGGACTCTTTAGTGGTGGCTTCCACATCCCTTTCAGATTCAGCTAGTCGCTGACAGAGCAGCTACCAGAACAGCTATTATATTATTTCCTGGCTGGATGCCTAATTTGTCCATTACTTTTGTCCTACTGATTATACCATCATTGAAACAGATGACAGCATCCATCACACCCATTTTGATTACTGTCCATCCAAAAAAAACTGTTTTTGGTACTCGTTGCCATACGCAGCTGTTGAAACTGTCATTAGGGTTCTGAGTACTGCCATGTAGACCTTTGCTAAGTAATTTTGTATATGAAAGGTCCGAGTATATTGACTTAATTGTTTCCATGAATGGGGCAGGCAAGAAATGTTTATGGTGATATTCGTTGCCTTACGTATGAGCGTGGCTGGTTTGCAGACATTTGTTGAAAGAGCGTTTAAGACCAAACCAACAACTGAAAAGCAGATAAAAATTACATTTGTGAAACGGAATAAAATTGTCTTTCAGATGGTGACAAAAAAAGTTTTCGAAAATTTCAGTCATTTCACGTCCAGGTCCCCGTAAGTGAAGGCCCTCGGCCACTGGGTTGTCCGTGATGAGACTTAAGCATGAAATATGATATTCTAGGCACACTCTTGACACTGTGGATCTCGGAATATCGAATTACCTAAAGATTTACGAAATGGAATGTCCCATGCATGTAGCTCCACTTACCAATACGCGTTCAGAGTCTGTTAATTTCCGGTGCGCAGCCATAATCACTTCGGAGATATTTTCTCATGAATCACCTGGTAACAAATGATAGCTCCATCCTTTTACGTCTTGTATTCGCGATACTGCTGTCGCCTGTATATGTGCGTATCTCAATCTCGTGACTTTTGTCGCCTCAGTGCGCAGTTCTCACCAATCTTCTTAAGAGTAACAAAATATTCATTATTCCACACCATTAATCATTTCATAGACACAAAGTGATAAACGTTGTATGAGCATACAAGGTGATTCCTTTCCAGTCAAACGCAGCAATGTACGAGGGCTATTCGGAAAGTGAGGAACGATTGGTCGCGAAATGTAAACCACTGTGAAAATCCGACGAGGCTTTTCACAGACGTTTTGGGCAGTGTCTCTAGCATCCCCGTCGATCGTGTCAAGACGCTTTTTTCAGTTGTGAGCGCACTGTGAGCGAGTAAAGGTGCCTAGAACAACAGAACAACGATGTCTCCCACTGAGTAGGAGGACCTGCTGAAAGTGTTCGCCTTAATGAATGCAGCCCACCTGAAACAACTGCCACGCACTTCCTTCTTCGTCGCAATTCTCAGCCGCACTCTGCAGGGACAGTGAAAATGCTCCTGCAGCATTTTCGATGGGAACCGTTCGCTGAGCTTCAGCACAGACCTAATTGGCTCAACCTAAGTATCATCTCTGTTCACATGAAATGCTGGATACGAAGACAACACTTGGGCTCAGGCTACGCGCTATAGACCAGTGTACAGAATTATCGGAAAGCTCAGGCGGCTGCCTTCAATGACGATGGTTTTGGAAATTTGGTATAACGTTCTGATAAATGTCTGTCAGAGCGGCGACTATGTAGGGAAGTACCTGGAAGGTGTATCAAAATGTGTAGAGGCAACAGTTTTGATTTTCGATGTGGTTTCCATTTGGTGAGCTATCGTTCCTTACTTTTTGAACAGTCCTCGTACTTTATTACGTTCAATTGGGAAGAAATCGCATTGTACGCTCATACGAAGTTTATCCCTTTGTTTCTGTGTAACGATTACTGGAGAGGAATAATGATTATTTTGTTACTCACATGCACATTGGTAGGAACTGTATGATTACATTTACGTTTAGGGCAATAGTTTGAAAATGGACGTGATGACCCGAAACTGAGCACCACAAAGAAATGACTATTATCCCAACTGTGACGGATATTTACGAAAATAAAGATTAGATAACCCAATTTGCTGGTCCTATGCTCCATCAGCATATTGTAACCTCTGCAACTCAATAAGCACCACGAACAACGGAGACTGACGATGTCCTTTGTTGTAGTCATTTCTCTGACGAGGTTCTGCGGCTTCCTGTATTTGCTAGACGTAGAAATCTGAATGTTCCAGAAGTCTAAGTAATCGACAGAGAGGCAGAGAGAATTATTGTCCATTGTTAACGCTATTTTGTCGAAAGTCGACATGTTGAGAAACGTGGCTGTTGTACTTAAGGTTTATAATTTATATAACGAACAGCTACCAGCCACATGTGTGGTTTAAAAAGGTTTATTATCTTCAAAGCATGACCGGTTTCGGATTTTTCTTTACAAATCCATCTTCAGATGACAGATTACAAGCATTCTTAGTTGGACCTAGTTTTGTTTGGTTATTCGTTTGCTGCACTGGGAGAGGAAAGAGATACTTTTGTTGTCATGTCGGTAATGGTATTTTTACGAAAGATTTACTTCTTTTACAGGATCTAATTGCTCAGGAGATGGTTTTTATAAACATTAGTAAACTTGCAGGTTAGTGTACTTACGAGCTGTGTAGTTCTGCCTGACAAAATATTCGTGCGTTTATGTTTTCGAACGCAAGCTTAGTACACTTTTCAATATGCACTATGTGAGTGCTATTCCAGTCAATGGACGTCACTTTCAACCTCATCATCTTAATTACACACGCAGCACACACGAATAACGTTTACAAAACGTGGTCCAGCTTCACATTACAAACGAGAACAATATTTGCAAAGAGCTTACAGTCATAACGATGTTAACTTACAGATGCTGTATAGTCGATATGGGTACAGTAAAATATCTCTTTGCTATTGTATGAAATTAATCTAAAACGGATTAAATAAAATTACATACAAATAGGATTACAAACATTATATGTAGTACAGAATTACTGTGTGTTACTAATTAGTTGTTACAATAGTAGGAGATAAATTCTAATATATGACATAAAATGCAATGCGCATGTTTTCATTATGCAATTTTTTTCCATGACATATAAGCAGTTTTTGGGGCCTGTATACTAAAAGTTTTTGATGGAATCTCCACTCAAGTGTAATAACTGTCCTAAATTCTACATTGGCCAAACAGGTAGAGCTTTTGAAACAAGATTCAAGGAACACCTTGATGCCCTACGTCTGAAAAACCTAAACAAATCTGCTTTTGCCACCCATCTTGCAGAAAACAATCATACAGTTGAGAATATAGAAAACAATCTGCAGATATTACACCTCAAAGACAAAGGTTTCACATTGAATCTCCTAGAGGAGATTGAGATTCATACACATAAAAATAGGTTCCCTGATCTCATTTTGAATGAACAGACAGAGTCAGTTAACACCCCCTTCCTAAATAACTTCGAAGCAGCTTTCACTTTTTTAAAATAACTTAAGCCTAATATTCCATCAAAAACTTTTAGTATACAGGCCCCAAAAACTGCTCATATGTCATTGAAAAAAATTGCATAATGAAAACATGTGCATTGCATTTTACGTCATATATTAGAATTTATCTCCTACAATTGTAACATCTAATTAGTAACACACAGTAATTCTGTACTACATATAATGTTTGTAATCCTATTTGTATGTAATTTTATTTAATCCGTTTTAGATTAATTTCATACAATAGCAAAGAGATATTTTACTGTACCCATATCGACTATACAGCATCTGTAAGTTAACATCGTTATGACTGTAAGCTCTTTGCAAATATTGTTCTCGTTTGTAATGTGAAGCTGGACCACGTTTTGTAAACGTTATTCGTGTGTGCTGCATGTGTAATTAAGATGATGAGGTTGAAAGTGACGTCCATTGACTGGAATAGCACTCACATAGTGCATATTGAAAAGTGTACTAAGCTTGCGTTCGAAAACATAAACGCACGAATATTTTGTCAGGCAGAACTACACAGCTCGTAAGTACACTAACCTGCAAGTTTACTAATGTTTATAAAAACCATCTCCTGAGCAATTAGATCCTGTAAAAGAAGTAAATCTTTCGTAAAAATACCATTACCGACATGACAACAAAAATATCTCTTTCCTTTCCCAGTGCAGCAAACGAATAACACAAACAAAACTAGGTCCAACTAAGAATGCTTGTAATCTGCCATCTGAAGATGGATTTGTAAAGAAAAATCCGAAACCGGTCATGGTCTGAAGATAATAAACCTTTTTAAACCATACATGTGGCTGGTAGCTGTTCTTTATATAAATTATAAACCTTATTTTCCATTGTGGCAAAAATGTCACGAGTTCATCTCCCTGTTTGATTCCAATTTGATCATTGTTATATATTCATTTTTTATGCGTTTCTTGTGCTTTACTTACTGGTATGTACTGATCTTTTGAGGCTAAAAATAGGTGCTTCACAATGAAGAACTCGCAGCGAAGCTTGGCACAGAGCCCCTGTTTCTGATACATCCGAAGCGTGTACTTTTCATTCCATCACACAAGCGTTCACTTTCGTAAACTGAGGTGTGTTGTCGCGACATAAAAAGGAAACATGGCACGTGAAGTAGGTACAACTAGTTCTGTACAGATACAGTAACGAATACGCTCTGGGTTTTTCGAGACTGGTCACTGGGCACTGGCAGCTGGCCACTGTGCTTTTAGCCGGAAGGAGGTCAGGAGCGCGGTCGACACTGTCGAAAGGCGTTGCGAATTCATTACTGCCATAATAGAGGTGTGCGGCGAACTAATTGACTTTCTGGGGCGCGCTCGTGAGGCGCCTTACAATAGCGGCTGTCTGCCCTACCAGGCAGAGTATCCGACAGGGTGGGGTGGAGCTGGACGTGTGGTGGGGGGGAGGACTTCACATTAAGCGTGGAGGGGAGAGTTGAGAGACGCGGCTATGATGCTTTCCAGTCCGCCAGCTCCATTAACTCGCCTCCCCAGTGCTCTAAGCGGCTGCCTGTGGGGCGGTGGGGGGGGGGGGGGGTTAGGGGTAGGAGGGGAGGTGGCCCTAGTATTTCGCATCGCAGAAACTGGATAGATTCCACTTAAGACCAAGTAACTACATCCCCACCTCCGCGACGTTAGCCTAGTAGCGAAATCTCGTTACAATCGATGGACAACCTAGCGAATTTGCCACGATACATCTCCCCACACGTGAGGAATTCAGAAAGTAAAATGTTCTGTTTTTTTCAGACAAGCAGCTACAAGGGTTGTTTCTTATTAAGATAAATTTAAAAAATCCACGCCTCGTTTTTCTCTTTACGCACCATGTTGGTGGGAAGCATGAATAGTCGTACTTATCAGGGGCATTCTGTTTAACACCAGTTTCTTTACTTCTCCAAAAGTATCTTTCTTTCGTAAGACGTACGTAACACTTCTTGTCCGTCGTTCTCCCCTTGCTTTTCTTCCCATTTTCACCATTTTGAATGTCTTGTCACACAGACCCATTAGTCTACGTTTTCTGTCCTCTATAATCTTAAGCATCTGATGTTTGCCTTTTGATTTCTGTTACGAGATCATCGATCGACGTTTGTTTACAGACATTCCTGGCATTTCGGCAGCACGAGTGGCTGGTGTCGTCTCTATTGCAAGTGGGTGAATACTTGACAAAGCCAACCGCTCTTGCTGTCGAAACGTCCGAAAAATCGTTGAACGAACGTCGATCGAAGATCTCGGAAAGCCAAAAGCTAATTCGTCAACAAGCTGCCAGGAAAACCCTCAACAGTTTTGGACTTACGTATCTAGTATATTTTCTTTCGTCGTTGCAGCACATCTTCTTTCTTTACTTTTTCAGGTCGTCATATTATTTGCATGACTTTTGAAAGACATAACAGTCGCCTTCGACTGTTAAATTAGTTAATTTACAAACCCCAAGACTGCAGTTCTAGTGTTTCGTCATTTTCAACCTGAACAATTTCGTTAGAATTCTGTAATGTTCTACGGCACGAAATGGCTCAGCTTGAAAAACTACGACAATACTCTTTTTTAAAATATTTATATGACAGATATCCAGCCAAGAGGGCTATTCTTAGACTGCACAGTTACCGCCGCGTTTCAGAGGATTTTAATTTGCAAGCTTTATAACGTCCAGCCCTCAGGCTCATATGTCGTTATACACCAGATGTACCTTCAGTGGAAGTGATTTTTCGTCTTTATTGAAATAATCTTTGATACAGTAGTTAGACCAATAGTTAAGTTTGTTTGGAATATGCTCCATCAATGAAATATACTTAGCAGTCTTTGACCTTCAATATCGCAGAAATCTTTTACTTAAGTTAACTTTGCACCTCTGAACTAAACGTTTGCGTCTTCTTTTATGACTAGAAAAAAATTCTCAACTAATTTCATTATAAATCCTTCAGTGTCCAGGTTGTTCAAAAATAGTAGTCTCCCTCATGTCCATTTCTTTTTCTATGACAAAATACATGTAAACGTACAGTATTTTTAATTATTATTTCAAATTAAATACGATTGGCGACTCATGACAAAAAAATTCGTACCCTCTCGTTAATATTGCTACAGAAGTTTTTATACACATATCATATGGTGTATAAAAATGAAAGTGAAGAACAGTGAACGTGTGTGTGTGTGTGTGTGTGTGTGTGTGTGTGTGTGTGTGTGTGTGTGTGTGTGTGTGCGCGCACGCGCGGAGGTGGGCAATGCGAGTAATAACAGCTTACATTACGAGTGAAATATGTCAATAAACGACATATTTTCGAGCGTTTACATGTGATTCATTTGTCACGTTTTCTTCTGATTTCATTATTATTTAATTATATTACTACGTTACAGTAATCTTAAAAACGAGGCAGATGTTACAATTTACTGACAGACAGCGCATACGAATTTCTTGGAACAACATTGACGGAACATATTCACGCAGGAGGGCTTGAAAAGTTCATTGCAGGAGCAGGCTAAGTAATTAATCTGCATCTGCCGCCAGTGAATATTGATTTATGACAGAGACTCCGTCGGTCTTTTTCTCCCAGGGGCACAGAGAACGAGATCAACGGAAAAATCTTCTTTGAGATTCGAGATTTAGCATGGAGACGCCAATAGTTCTACTGAAACTATCCATATAGTTAATGAAATGCAGTCGTCTGGAGGTACTGGATTCGAAGACGCGGTTTAGTAGCAGCAGAATCACGGAACAGCAAATGAAATATAAGTTGTTGTATTATGTTGTGTTGCCTTAGGCTCCCACAGACTTAGGAAAATTTTTCGTAGATTCCATAAATTAAATTTCAGTATTCCCTTTAAGCTTTTTAATCACATGCAACTACTTTCAGATTGAAGACTTAGGAAGATTAAATATAAGTAAAGTATTTAGAGTTAGTAATTTACGATTTACCATTTCTGTAGTACGCTGTCCAGTTACATTTATGTGACAACTGCCTATGTGCGACATCAAGTGCAATAACCACTCACACACAACAGGTGGCAGCACTGTCAGTAGAGCATATATAATGCATATCTGGCTTACGAGGAAGTCGCTCCACCTTGCCTTCTGTATCCTCCTTCCTTCCCCCAAACGGCCTCTGTACGACCTCATCCCCTTCCCACACCTCCTCATTTTCCTCCAACATCTCCGCATCCTATACACTGTCCACAGGTTTGACCCTCCCCACCCCCTGGTTTCCTCCTTCTTCTCCACCCCCTGCCCACTGCCGCACCTCTATCACTGTATCCCTCCCTCCCTCCACCTCCACACCCTCCTTCATCAGGGAAATTTCCAGCACCTCGCCCTCATGTATGTTGAACTTCGCTATGACATCTAGCCTTCCTTCAAAATGTAGCCTGGCCTCGTCCGCCCCCCTCCCCAGGGCCCTGTTTTTCCTCTCCCCTCCTTCTCCCAGAGCGGATTTTCCTCCTTCCCTCCCTGAGTCCCTGCACCCCCTCCTCAACTGTTTTCCTCACCCATCCCTTCCCTCTACAGCCCTCTTTTGGCGCGCCCCCCAGCTCGTACCCCTTTTCTCCCCTCCTCCTCGCCTCCTTTTCTCCTTTTCCATTTTCCCTTGTCCCCCACTGGCACATCCTCCCAGGTTTTTATACATTATCTGTGTGATGGGTTAGTGTTGTGTTGCAGTGCCATTATAAAGTGTCCTCTAGTGATGTGGTTTTAAGTGTGTGCTCGACCTGTTTTTCGACCATGACTATTCTATGCTATGCTGTCCATCACATGGCTGTTTTCATCGTTCTACAACTTCTATGCTCTGTCCATAATTTGCCTGGTGCTTTTTAATCTAGTGTGTGTTTTCTGTGTAACAAACTCTTTTTAGATTTTTATCTCCGATTTACAGTCACCACTTTGTATGCTTTCTTTCCTTCTGTTCCGCCATTTTTGTTTCTATATTCCGCCATGTTTTCTTCTTTGTATTGTTTTATTTGTCTTCCTACTTATGTCTCTCGGCTGAAGAGCAGCACTTATGCTGCTGCTAGCCCACGCCCGACTGGGAATGGAAATTACAATAAAGAAAAAAAATACAGGGAAGTTTATTTGTCGTCTTAATGCTGTAATGGAGCGATTTATCTGATGTCCAGAAGAGCATTACCTTTCGCCTTCAAGACAAGGGTGGGAGCAAAGTTCGTAAAATGTTCGCCTAGTACTGTGGCTAACCGTGTATGGCAAAATAGGGCTATACAAATTCGAGGCAGTAATAGTGAACCACAGGCCATAAATGAGAGGGATCAGCGACGGCTGCCGAGGTGTATACTGGAGGATAGACATTGAACTGTTGTGCAACTACCTGCCCAGATGAACGGAGGGGTTACCTACACTGTCTCCCCAACCTCTATTCAGCAAATGTTGCTGCGTGTGGTCTTCCACAGCAATAACCTGGTTCCTGCAACAATGCTAATCGCTCTTCATCGTGGACGAAGGCTGCAATTTGCACGTCAGTACTGCAACAGGTTCTCCATAGAGTGGTGTCAGGTGGAATTTTCAGAGGAATCACTTTTATGGTCCATCAGCTTGAAATATCTGGCAACAAGACACTGTAACAATCGTCGGAAGGGCCCAGGCCGGGGGAAGGAGCATTATGTTCTGGGGCATGTTTTAATTGCTTTCCGTGGGTGATCCTGTCATTCTGGAAGGTTTAGTGAATCAACATAAGTATGCACCTATCCTTGGGGACCATATCTACCTCCACAAGCAGTTTGTTTCTCCTCAGCACAGTGGCATTTACCAGCAGGACAATGCAACGTGCCACGCGGCTCGCAGAAGAGGTGCGCGGTTCGAAGAGCAACAGGATAAGTTTATCCTACTCGCCTGGCCAGCATACACCCCGGATTAAAACCTGATCCAGAATCTGTGGGCCCATCACGATCGGGCTGTTGGTTGTTCAGGCTTTTGACAGGTGGTTACAGTAATGCGACTGGAGAGTGTACTATACAGTCCCCGCATGGTGAATTTGAAATCCGTAGCCGGCCGGAGTGGCCGTGCGGTTCTACGCGCTACAGTCTGGAACCGCGAGACCGCTACGGTCGCAGGTTCGAATCCTGCCTCGGGCATGGATGTGTGTGATATCCTTAGGTTAGTTAGGCTTAAGTAGTTCTAAGTTCTAGGGGACTGATGACTTCAGAAGTTGAGTCCCATAGTGCTCAGAGCCATTTGAACCATTTTTTCTAAATCCGTAAATTCTTGAATATGTCTTCCTTCTAGGAAATTATAAGTAGACAGCCGGAACACAGACTGTTTGGAGAAGAGTTCATGAATTGAGGTACTGGGAATATTGGGAGATTTGCTAAAGTGGTTTTGCAACATCGCTTTAAATTGACTCTGTTCTTATTAATCGTACAACGCAGGATTTCACGGCCACTGTTTGCGTACTTCGTTAATTTTGTTTGTTGGAATCGTCGCCAAAGGCACATTTTTGCGCGTAGCGTTTCGTTTCCTAATGCTGGAGATTTTGAGGTCACCGTCTGTGACAGAATGTCACATAAATTAATATTTGAGAAAAATTAAAAGCGTTTCTTTGTGTAATAAATAGTGAAGTGTGAACTATAAATTATTGAAAGACTGCGTCCGTGTGCGCTATGCAGATCAAATATTAAAAAGTGTAGTTTATTATATGTAAAGCTTGCAAACAGCGACGCGTTTAACAGTAGTATCTGTGTAACGTAGATAAAGAAGAACAGAGATAATTTTTTTGGGTTAGAGTTTTTTCTAGCTTGTTTTGTCTAGCGGAAGGCCGCCATTGTAACACACACTGATATTTAATGGAAGTCTGTCTGTAAGTTATCAGAATACATGTCCAATTGTTATTATAAACTGTTGATTATTGAAGTAGTGAGCACCTCCCATAGTAGCCAGGGAACTATCTTTCCCTAGCAGCATTTGGTCGGTCATTACGCTGACGATATTTTTCAGTTAGAAATTCAGTATGTAATATTAAATGTAAATGCGGGAGACTTCTCTGTTTTGATCTTCTAATATATTCAAAGCTGGTGAAGTAAAGACAAATTCCATTCAATAATCTTTTCGTACTGAACGAGTTCAGTATGTTAAAGATTGGCCTCTTAACGGCAGGTGAGCTTCTCCTCAGTTTTTGCCCTGCAGATAACGAACAGTAAATACAGAAAAATATTCTGTTTAATAAGCATAAAAAGTATCTCAGTTTATTTGTGAAAGTTGGTACACAAATGACCAATAATCCCTGAGAACCAAATTAATCATTACAGTTTGCGTAAAAGCACGCATATTATCTCTCCATAATAGCAGCGCTCACGCGAAATATCAGTTAGAAGGCGGTGAGTCGCGCGCTGTGTATAAAATATTATTTCATGCGTACTCCGTACGTATGTTATCGTGGTTTGGATTATTTCAGAGCCTCATGGTAGCCCAAAATATTTAACAGAGTAAATACTATTGCAGTACAGAGTAAATAATATTGCAGTATTCAGTATTTATTTATTTTTTTTTTCAGTTATTGAATTTCAATTCCCCCCGAAGGGGGCTGGCTGGCAGCAGCTTAGTATGCCGCTCTTCAGCCGACAGATTTTGTGACAAAGATCAAGAGAACAAATAATAAAAAAGAGGCGATAAAATCGGAGACTTAGAGAGTAGCAAGGCGAAAAGAAATCGTGGAACTTAAAACAACAACACAGGGATGATGACGCTAGCAAAAATACATACGAAGCAGACAGGGAAAACAATAGACAATTAAAAAAACACGGCGACAGTCTTGATTCTGTTCGCAAAGGACATAAAATTCACACCTAGCGACAGCATGGTTTCTGTTCGCAACAATAGACAAACAACACTGAATAGTCACTGGAACACTGCACTAAAAAGTTGGCAAATGTGACACCACAGTCGAGAGCAGGTGGGGGGAAACTGGACAGAAGATGAGAAAACAAAAAAGGGAGGAAAGGAGAGTAAAAGCGAAGGGGGGAGCCGGGAAAGGAGATGAAGGAGGATGAGGACCCATAAGAAGGGTGGGGGGCAGACGCGACAGGGAGCGGGGGAGGCAGAGGAGGGGAATACAAAAGGACTGGGGAGGAGAAGGGGGGTATGGAGAGGTTTAGTGGGGAGAAAACAGGACGGAAGGGGGGGGGAAGAGGGAGCCCAGGGAAAGGACAGAGGGGGATTGAGGATCAGAGTTGATAGGAAGGATAAATGGAGGGAGAGAGGGCATCATCCGGGAGGGGGAGTTGATGGAAGCCACCTTGGGAAAGGAGATGGAGGGTGTAGAGATGGAGGGTAGGGGGGACACAACGGTGAAGACGTGGCAGGGGGCGGGGATGGGAGAGGAGAGGAGCAACCAGGGGGTGAGGGGGTTCAAGACGGCGGGAGGTGTAGAGGATGCGGATATGTTCGAGGAATAGGAGCAGATGGGGGAAAGGAATGAGATCATAGAGGATCCGCGTGGGGGACGGGAGGCGGATACGGAAGGCGAGGCGGAGTGCATGACGCTCAAGGATCTGGAGGGACTGATAGAATTTGGGGGGGGCAGATATCCAGGCAGGACTGGCATAACAGAGGATGGGACGGATGAAGGATTTGTAGGTGTGGAGGATGGTAGAGGGGTGCAACCCCCATGTCCGGCCAGAGAGGAGTTTGAGGAGTCGGAGGCGGTTGTGGGCTTTGGATTGGATGGAGCGGAGATGAGGTACCCAGGTGAGGTGATGGTCAATGGTGAGGCCAAGGTAGGTGAGGGTGGGGGTGAGGCGAACAGGACGTGCGCAGACAGTAAGGGAGAAATCCAGGAGTCAGAAGGAGCGAGTGGTACGACCTACGATGATTGCCTGGGTCTTGGAAGGATTGAGTTTCAGGAGCCATTGGTTACACCATGCAGAAAAAAGGTCAAGGTGATTCTGGAGAAGGTGTTGGGACCGTTGGAGGGTAGGAGCGAGGGCGAAGAATGCGGTGTCATCAGCATATTGCAAGAGGCGTACTGGAGGGGGGGGGGGTTGGGGCATGTCTGCCGTGTACAGGAGGTAGAGGAGAGGGGAGAGGACAGAGCCCTGGGGCACACCGGCAGAGGGGTAGAAGGTGTGGGAATTGGCATGATGGACGGTAACATAGGAGGGGCGGTGGGAGAGGAAGGAGGCCACCAGACGGATGTAGTTGATAGGAAGGGCGTAGGTTTGGAGTTTAAACAGGAGACCGGGATGCCAGACACGGTCGTAGGCCTTTTCAAGGTCAAGTGAGACAAAAATGGCGGAGCGACGGGAGTTAAGCTGGAGGGAGAGGAGATGAGTGAGGCGGAGGAGTTGGTCATCAGCAAAGAAGGAGGGTCGAAAGCCACATTGGGTGTTTGGGAGGAGGTGGTTTTGGTGGAGGTGGAGATGGATGCGCCGGGAAAGGATGGATTCCAAGAGCTTGCTGAACACCGACGTGAGACAGATAGGACGATAGGAAGAGGCATCAGATGGAGGCTTATTGGGTTTGGAGAACATCAGGATACGGGAGGTTTTCCACAGGTCGGAATAGAAGCCAGTGGCAAGGATGACATTGTAGAGGGTGGCAAGGAGGGAAAGGAAGGAGGGAGGGCAGTGTTTGAGGGCGGCGGTAGGTAACGCAGTCGTGGCCAGGAGCAGTGTTGCGTTTAGTGCGGAGTGTAAGGCTGATGTCCTGTGTAGTGATGGGAGTGTTAAGTGCAGAAGGTGGGGTGTGGCCCAAGTACTGGAAGCTAGGAGCAAGGGGAGGAACAGAGGTATTCGTACGGTCCATGACATCAGGGAAGAGGGAATAATCAAAGTGGGGATCATCTGGGATGGAAGAAACATCAGAGAGGTGGGAGGCAAAGTGGTTGGCCTTACTGAGGTTGTCAGGAAAGGGACGGTCATTAAGGAGGAGAGGGTACTGGGGGGTGGGGCGGTTCCCAGTAAGGCGGTGGAAAGCAGACCAATACTTGGAAGAGTTGATGGGGAGTGTGGTGTTGAGTCGTGTACATGTCTGGCGCCAGGCTCGGCGTTTCTTCGCAACAAGCAGGTTGCGGATGTGTCGCTGTAATTGCCGGTGGCGGGTAAGTGTATCCCGGTCATGAGTGTGGAGAAAAGAGCGGTAGAGGGGGCGGGACTCTCGAAGGAGAAGGACGGCCTGTTGAGGCAGGGCGGGGCGGTGAGGGTGGATGGCTTTGGTGGGGATATGGGTGGCGACGGCGTCAGACAATGTCTGGTGCAGGAAGGCAGCAGCGCGAGCGATGTCATCAGGAGACTGGAGGGTAAGGTCGTGGCCGTCAACCTGGGTGTGAATGGAATCCCGGTAGGCATCCCAGTTGGCACGGGAGTAATCATGGACAAGTTTAGGAGCGACCTCAGGGCGAGGAGCGTGGCGGGGATGGCGACCGTTAGAGATAGTGAGGAGGACAGGAGCATGGTCACTGCCAATGAGGTCAAGGACATCCGCGGTGATGCGCCCAAGGAGGTTTGGAGAGGCAAGGACCACATCAGGAGTGGTGTTGGATTCGGGCCGGGTGTGCTGAGGCAGGGGAACCAGGTCTCCCTGGAGAGTGGTGAGAAACTGATGCCACCGCCGGAGGTCGGCAGGATCACGGCTGTGGATATTGAGGTCAGCGGCAATCACGTGGGTGGAGAAGGTGCGGTCAATGTGGGCCAGGAAATCGTATGGGATGGGGGTGCGAGGGCGGACATAAATGGTGGCACAGGTGATGGTAAGGGTGGGGAAGAAGAGGCTGAGGGTGAGATGCTCGGCAGGATTGTTAAGGAGATGTTGGGGCCGGACAGGGAGGTGCTTAAGGTGGCCTCTAGCAACTCCGCCACGCGCGAGAGGGTACGGGTTATCGGTGCGGTGTAGAGTGTAAGGAGCCGTGGAGATGGAGAGACGGGGTTGAAGGAAGGTTTCATTTAGGACGAAGGCATCCACGCGGTGCTGACGTAGGTGTGGAGGAAGAGGAGTTTGTGGGTGGGCAGGGAGCGAATGTTGTGGTACAGGATACGGTACGGTTGTTGTGCCATGGGAGTGGAGAGTTAGACAAGGGTGGTGAGGGGGGTGAAGGTGAAGTGGGCCTGCTTGTGGGAGTATGTGGCATAGGTGGTAAGATGGAAGATGGAACGGGCAGCGAGGGCGATTTGGGAAAGAGTGTGCGAGCGCTGGAAGGGGTTTATTTTTTGATTAATCACTGCATATATAGAATTTAACAAAACTCCCAATCCCGAGTACCGCGATACGTTGCTGTGTCTCAGTCGATACGAGAATGAGTAGTACCGCTTTTACGGGCGACAACGAACCGTTAAGCATCTTTGGGCTCAACGATAAGTTCGACGGTTGCTTGTCACCTATCCATTTATCAAATAATGCTAATAAAACATTTCATCATTGGCAAGGAGAAGAGGGATTATCAACGAAGTGAGCAAACGAAGAGGAACGTCGTGAGATGGCGTCAAGAACCGACCACTGCTTGGATACACATAAACAGTTCGGCTCACTGAGCATGTTAAAGGCTGAAACTGCTACCTGAGCCTTTACGTCCTCTGATGATAACGGCAGACTGAGGCGACAAAACGTGAGGAGATGAGATATGCCATGCAGCATGACATAACGCCCTTAAAACAAAAATCAGTGAGGATGAAATTTTTATTGTGTGTGAATTACTAAACACGGCACAGAGAGTTTAACGTACCAGCTTACCAACGTAAGTTTCTATTGCATAGAACGTACAGTCCTCTCGTAAACTCCGAAGAAGAACCGGAGATCCGTTTGGGGTTTGACACATCGGAAACCCGTGTGGGGTGAGCAGTAGCTTCAGGTTCAAAACGTCTCTGGGGGCCCGTGAGCGTTTTTAAGAGAAAGAAAGCCAAAATCACTGGAGTGTTTCAGCAATGGAGTGTTTAATCTGCCCAGGGCTACTTTGCAGCAGAATTCCTTAACCTCGTCTATTTCGTGACCACCTATTCTGATGTTCCGTTGCTGAATCACAAAGTTTCGAACCTGAAATAAACTCGGACGTTAGCAAACCTTAGATCACCGTATTCCAGTATGCTGCAGGATAAGCAAACTAGTTTCACAGTTTAAGTCATCTTCAGTAATCCCTGTGTCAAATAGCTCTGTACCAGTACACTGCTGAAGAAGCAACGATGAAAATAATGGATTTTACTTGTTAAGCCTAAACAGTAACGCAGGAAAAGTATATAATTGAATCTGTAGATGATATGAGCATTTTGTTTGAGTCATCAGTCCTAAGAATGGTTTGAAGCGTCCGCCAGGAATTCCCCTTACCTACGTCAGTCTCTCTATTTCAGTTTAGCACTTGCACGCTACGCACTCCGTTATTTGCTGAACGTTTTCCAATCTCTGTCTTCACCTACAGTTTTTACCCTCTATAGTTTCCTATAGTACCACAAAAGTTTCTCCTTGATGTTTTAACGAATGTTATATCATCCTGTTCCTTCTTCGTAAAAGAGTTTTACATATGTTTCTTTCTTCGCCGATTCTGGGACACCTCCTCAATCCTTATATTAGCGGCCCATCTGATTTTGAACATCCTTCTCGAGAACTCTGCCCCAAACGCTTCGATATTTTTCTGTTCCTGCTTTCTCACTGTGCATGATTCACAACCACACAACGGTGTACTCCAAACGTACATTTTCAGAAATTTATTTCAAATATTAACGCCTATGTTTGACACCAGTAGACTTCTCTTGGGCAGAAAGGATCTTTTAGCCTGTGCTGGTCTCCTTTTTATGTCCCCCTTGATTTGTCTGCCCAGGGCTACTTTGTTGCAGAATTCCTTAACCTCGTCTATTTCGTGACCACCTATTCTGATGTTCCGTTTCTCGTGATTCTCATTTCTGCTACTTCTCATTACTTTCGTGTTTCTCCATTTATTCTCAGCCCATATTCTGCATCCATTAGACTGTTCATTCTATAAATGATGACTAACTGAAACCCTCAGCTGCCGACAGGTGTTGTTGATATACCTCGATGTGGACAGTTGAAAATGTGTGCCCCGACTGGGACTCCAAGCCGGGATCTCCTGCTTACATGGCAGACGCTCTATCCACCTGAGCCACCGAGGACACAGATGAATAGCGCGACTGCAGGGACTTATCCCTTGCACGCTTCCCGTGAAACTCACATTCCCAACTGTCCACAATTCTACATATGTAATGTACCTTATAGATATTTGCCCATCCACTCATTACTCACGCACGCTTTGGCGATTCCCGTAAGAGTTTGGGCAACCTGTGCGCATTCGCACAGACGAAGGTAATGGCTGGGTAGCCTTTAACTATATATGTGAAGACAGTAACTGTTCTTCAAAGAACAGAATACTCACGGGAAGCGTG
Source organism: Schistocerca piceifrons (assembly GCF_021461385.2). Taxonomy (NCBI): domain Eukaryota; kingdom Metazoa; phylum Arthropoda; class Insecta; order Orthoptera; family Acrididae; genus Schistocerca; species Schistocerca piceifrons. The sequence continues at coordinate 922,003,994 of NC_060140.1, forward strand.
CAAGGGATAAGTCCCTGCAGTCGCGCTATTCATCTGTGTCCTCGGTGGCTCAGGTGGATAGAGCGTCTGGCATGTAAGCAGGAGATCCCGGCTTCGAGTCCCTGTCGGGGCACACATTTTCAACTGTCCACATCGAGGGATATCAACAATACCTGTCGCCAGCTGAGGGTTTCAGTTAGTCATCATTTATTCCAGGGAAAAGCTGCACGGTCATCAACAATATTCTGTTCTTTCAAGAACAGTTACTGTCTTCACATATATGTTCATTCTATTCCTGTAATTCTTCTTCGCTTTCATTCAGGATATCAATGTTATCAGGGATCTTATCATTGATATTCTTTCACTTTCAGATTTGGTCCATGGTTCTTTTGTTATTCGTCATTGCTTTTTCGATGTATAGACTGAACAGTAGACTACGTCCTCATCTTGCACGCTTTTTAATCCGAGCGCTTCGTCCTTGGTTTTCCAGTTTTAATGTGCCGTCTTGGTTCTTGTACATGCTGTATATTACCCGTCTTCCCCTTCCTCGATATAGTTGGCACACAGTGACACAAAGAACGGTTACAAATCGATTACTTGAAGGACAGCTCCGACCAGCGGCCCTGTTGCGTGCATTCCATTGACCCCAAACCATTTCATCTTGCGACTTCAGTTGTATTAAGTGAGAGTTCATTGGAGGGCATTGTGCAGGTCTGTAGTGTTTCACAATGAAAGTCTGTTTTGCCTCAGTGCCAGTATTGGTCGCGCATTGGTTACAAGGAGGCTAGATCAGCGCCTGAAACCAACCTGTCTGCGTGGTATACACACTGGACCTACACCTGGAGTTATGGTCGAAGGTGCGATTTCGTATGACAGCAGGAGCACTGCCGTGCTTATCCCACGCACCCTGACTACAAATTCATACGTCAGACGGGTGATCCCACCTATTGTGCTGCCATTCATTAACAGCATTCCAAGAGATGTTTCCGAACGAAATAACGCTCGCCCACATGCCGCTGTTGTAACCCAACAAGCTCAACAGAGTGTGGTTATCTTGGTGGTCTCCTAGATCACCAGATCTGTCCCCAATGGAGCACATATGGCAGAGCATCAGACGATAACTCCAGTGACATCCACAACCATCAATAACCGTCCCTTTACTCACCATGGCAGAGCATCAGACGATAACTCCAGTGACATCCACAACCAGCAATAACCGTCCCTTTACTCACCGAACAAGTGCAACAGGGTTAGAACTTTATTATAAAAATTAGCGTCGCCACCTATATAACACAATGCATGCACGTTTGCAGAACTGCATCAAAAATTCTGGCGATTCCAACGATTATTAATGTGCCAGCACTTCACATTTCCAATGGACTATCTTGCGCTTAGATTGACCTGTGATCTTGCAATGTTAATCAAATATCTTACCAAGGAAAGTGCATTTCCGAAATTTCATTCCCCTACATTATTTACTTTTTGGTGCTGCATTTTTTCTGTCAGTGTATTATACGCTATATTCAAGCCAATTCATTTGTAACATTTGGTCTGTTCTTGTAGCTAGGTTATAAACTAAAAGAAAATAGCACAATAAACAAATGCCATTGAGGACACTTGTTCCAAACAGGCCCTTTTCGTGACGCGGGGTACGTGACATGACCGTGCAATCGTGCACGGCGAAGGGGACAGCAAAAGAACAGAATGTCTTTAACACATATACTCTTTTAGGTACCATGTGCTAGCCAGTGAACCTTATCTTCACGTTTTCTTTACTGTTACGCTTTTTTCGCTTCTGCTAGGGCAGTGTCGTGTCGGGCTGACAATGCTATCACTAGCGAGCACATGGAGCCATGTGTGAGAAGTCGCTGTGTAAACATGAGCTCATAGATTCGCGAGAAGTGCACATCTGAAAACTTTAATGGGAAACGGTTAAGTAGTTATGTCGAGTTGTATATTATTTTATTTGTAAAGGTTACTTAAAAGATGTAAACTAGATAATCCTTCACATTGAGCAGAAGTAATTTTATGGGACCAGATGTCGCGCAGTGCGTGTGAATTGTTAGTGTGGATTGGGATAACATACAGCAGAGCTTACGATAATCGTAATAAGATTCGTAATGAAACAACATGACAGAATGATGTTTTCAGTAGATTGAGAGGACTGTAAATTATTTTGGTGGGAATTGAAAGGACATAGTTAGGCGTGGTATATAGTCTTAAGATTAATAAACTAATCGAACGGAGATCGTCTTTCATTGCCAGGATGCTTGTCATCACTGGTTATTTTGTGTGGCAGTTATAGATACGTCGCTGGGAGTAGACATACGGCTCTTTTATTTGCCAGGCTTTGTCTGTTTGAAAATTGTTTCCTTTTGAAAGGTGGAATTGCATTTAAATTATACTATAACATTATGAGAAAAATGGACGGCGGTGGGTGAGTGGGGAGTCACAACAGTATGTCTTTTCTCTTGGATGCCAGTCGCCTGGGCCTCCCGAAGATGCTGCATGGCGTTGAGTATAGCCCTCATGAATACACATAATCCATATTACTGGGATCCCGACCAGTGCAAAAGGATATACCGCGAAACGATAAACCGCACTTTAGACAGGCTACGATCCTACCGAGTTGTAAAACGAATTTCCAACAAATAAAAAATTTTAAAATGTTGAGATACCCTTTGAGTGGGGAAAGCCGAGGCGCAATCCTTCCTTATATTGAGAATCTAGATACCGGTAGCGCTTAAATGAGGATCCTTTACATATTTAAGCGTGTAGGAAGCTTCACGCTATTTTTTTTATGTTGCCTGCGTGGTGTTGCAGTTTTAATGACCAGTAGGGGAGCTTTAAGTCTCCATGACAAATGGCTCTGTGTACACTTGCTACTATTAGTCAATATACACGTTCAGCGTCTCTTCGAAATGATACTGAATTGACATGTCAGTACGGTATCCCTTTACACACTGAGGGAATACGCGATACAGCAGTGTCATGTCGGTTGCCTGTCAAGCAGGCGTTAAAGGGCGAGACGACGTGCGGCTCAAACTGCAACGAGGCGACAGGTCATGAGATAGCGGTACGCATATACAGTGATGGCGGTAATATCGAGTACACAAGGTATAAAAGGGCGATGCATTGGCTGAGCTGCCATTTGTTCTCAGGTGATTCATGTGAAAAGCTTTCCGACGTAATCATGGCCGCAAGACGGGAGTTAACAGACTTTGAAATCGGAATGGTACTTGGAGTCTCTGGATTTAGGAACTCGTTAGCGAATACAATATTCCGAGATCTACGATGGAAAGAGTGTGCCGAGAATACCAACATTCCGGCGTTACCTCTCACGAAGCACAACGCAGTGACCGACGGCCTTCACTTAACGACCGAGGGCATCGGTGTTTCCGTAGAGTTGTCAGTGCTAACAGACAAGCAACACTGCGTGAAATAACCGCAGAAATCAAGGGGGTACGTAGGACGGCCATATTCATTAGGACACTGTGACGAAATTTGACTTTAATGGCCTATGGCAGGAGACGACCGACACGAGCGCCTTTGCTAATTGCTCTATGTCGCTTACAGCGTCTCTCCTAGGCTCGTGCCATACCGGTTCTACTCTAGGAACTGGAAAACCATGGCCTGGTCAGATGAGTCCGGATTTCAGTTGGTAAGAGTTGATTGTAGTGTTCGAGTGTGAGGAAGATCTCACGAATCGATGGACCCAAGTTGTCAACAAGTCACTGTGGAAGCTGTTGGTGGTTTCATAATGGTAGGGGCTGTGTTTACATGGAAAGGACTGGGCAAATGATTGATTGGGAATGGTTCTGTTCCGCTACTTGGAGACCACTTGCAGCCATACATGATCTTCATGTTCCCAGACATGGCGCAAGAGCACAATTATCCACGGTTGGTATGAAAGACGTTCTGGACAATTTGAGTGAACGATTTGGGCACCCAAATCGCTCGACACGACGAATGCCATCAAACATTCACGAGACGTAATGGAGAGATCAGTTCGTACACAAAATTCAACACTTTCACAATGAAATAATCGTATAGACATTGATGGCCAGGAGTCCCCACCTGGTGAAGTTCGGCCGCCGAATTGCAAGTCTCTTCAGCTAATGCCACTTGTGGCGACTTGTCTGTCGATGATGAAATCCCGAGTGGAGAAAAATGTCCGACCCGCGAGGTATCGCATCGGGGCGCACTGCATGGCAGCAAGACGCTGTTAGCACTCAGCTAAGGGGGTGGACACTTCGGCGTTTGTGTATAGCCACAAAGGTAGCATACTTCATTATTTCTGCAGAGGACTTCCAACGACGTTTGAGCTCACGCCACGCCGAGTTGCTGCACTATGCCGTGTAAAAGAAGGTCCAGCACGATATTACGAAGTATCCCATGACATTGTCACCTAAGTGTATAGATTCCTGTGTGATCTGCAGAGAGCGGAACTTTTCCCGCCCTGCTTTCCATCATCCGTCACGTAGGCAGAACTAGGGACTATTAAAAGTCAGCCGGCCGGAGTGGCCGTGCGGTTCTAGGCGCTACAGTCTGGAACCGCGTGACCGCTACGGTCGCAGGTTCGAATTCTGCCTCGGGCATGGATGTGTGTGATGTTCTTAGGTTGGTTAGATTTAAGTAGTTCTAAGTTCTAGGGGACTGATGGCCTCAGAAGTTACGTCCCATAGTGCTCAGAGCCATTTGAACCATTTTATTAAAAGTCAGATTACATTGCGCTAAAATATTGTGTTTCAGTTTAGTAATGATCAGAATAAGTGAACAGAAATCTGTCTCAGTACGTTCAGTTTCACTCTGTAGTTTGAAAGTCAAGTAACGTAGACGTTTTACCAGCGCAGTCATTCTTTACATTCAAAGGGGAAGTTTCTACAAGCCAGTACAATGTTGACGGTGCAAAAGAAGGTGCAGTGCACTCTTTCGTACACTAATTTTAAATCTGTGGTTAATGTACAGCATAGCTTTCGGGAAACGTACCGACGACAATGTGCACCCGACGACAAAGCTATTCGTCAACCAGTTCAGTGATACTGGAAGCATGTAGAAAGGATATACATCATGTCGGCTGAGAACATGTGAAGACAACGTTGAAGAAAACCGTCAGTCGCATCACAAGCCCGGAAAAAGTCTCTTTCCCGACGAAATCTTCAGGTAAACACACCTAAGACAACAAAGTTCAATGTCATCCAAAAAATGTTACGACTGCATTCCTACCAAATTCAGACTAGAAAAGAGATAAAAACGACCAATGGCCATAAGCGTACAAACTTCTCCAGCTTAACGTTAACTGAAATAGATGATATTCCAAAAGATCTTAAACCAGTGCTGTTTTCATGCACAGCAATATCCCGTACAAATGGCTGGGGTAATCATCAAAATTGACGTAGATGGGATTTAGAACAACCTAACGTTGTGCACGAATATGTCCGTTATTCGTCAAAAGTCAACGTGTGGTGTGGGTTGCCTTATAACTTAGTATAGGTCTTTTCTTTTTCAGTGAAACAAAAATTAAAGGCATAATTTATCCGGATAAGCTTCAGCTGTCCGCGCTTCCTCAAACCTAAGAAGCAGAACAATAAACTGGTCAAAACGTCATTTTCATGCAAGACGGCACCATCGCTCATCGCCATCTTGCAGCCCAACACACTAAACAACGGATCTCCAAATGATTGGACAGACAGAATCGCGCTTATTCCCTGGCTCCTCAGAAGTCCTGGTCTTATACCTTCGCGCTAATCATTGTGAGTCTACGTAAATAATACTGTCTATGCAGAAAAAAAAATCGAAATTTCTGGGATATGCGGAAGTGAATTTCGACAGGCATCACGCCTGTAAGACCAGAGACACTGTATAACACAATGTGTGAAATCGGTTTGATGTCTACAGAGCAACGTAAGAACCTTACATCGGAAATTCTTAAGGTATGAAGAGAAATTTGGTCTTCTTTTTCTTCAGTTTGACATTCAGAGCCGGCCGGTGTGGCCGTGCGGTTCTGGGCGCTTCAGTCTGGAACCGCGTGACCGCTACGGTCGCAGGTTCGAGTCCTGCCTCGGGCATGGATGTGTGTGATGTCCTTGGGTTGGTTAGGTTTAAGTAGTTCTAAGTTATAGGGGACTGATGACCACTGATGTTAAGTCTCATAGTGCTCAGAACCATTTGAACCATTTTTTTTTTTATATTCAGATCGTTTCAGTAAGTTGAACAGTTTTTCTGTAGAACTTGTTCAGAATTCCGGATTTCGTTTTGAACACCTGTATTGCATGCAATCAATTCTGTAATAAACTTCGTAGGCTTTGACTCCAAACAATCACTCAGTAGTTGTATTGTCCGCCCCCGGTAGCTGAGTGGTCAGCGCGACAGACTGTGAATCCTAAGAGCCCAGTTTCGATTGCCGGCTGGATCGGAGATTTTCTCCGCTAAGGGACTGGGTGTTGTGTTGTCCTAATCATCATCATTTCATCCCCATTGACGCGCAAGTCGCCCAAGTGGCGTCAAATCGAAAGACTTCCACCAGGCGAGAAGTCTACCCGACGGGAGGCCCTCGTCACACTACATTATTATAGTAGTTGTATTAACTGTAGTCACCTCAGCAGAACTGATTCAATCACTTTTATGCTGAGACCGGTCAAACCTCGTTGCTAAAGGGTCCCCTAGAACAGAACACGACACAGCAATTTATTTGTTTGGCGTAGCAATTTTCTGAGGGGAGGGGTGGCGACTGCCTTTCCCAGCCATTTGTTCGGCACGTTCTTACTCACAACATGACTAATTAGGCTCTGTGAACGTAGATGCGTCGGCCATGCTGCCACAGAATGCTGTTGTCCTGCTCCCGTGGCTGTTACATGTACACTACTGGCCATTAAAATTGCTACACCACGTAGATGACGTGCTACAGACGCGAAATTTAACCGACAGGAAGAAGATGCTGTGATATGCAAATGATTAGCTTCTCAGAGCATTCACACAAGGTTGGCGCCGGTGGCGACACCTACAACGTGCTGACACGAGGAAAGTTGCCAACCGATTTCTCATACACAAACAGCTGTTGACCGGCGTTGCCTGATGAAATGTTGTTGTGATGCCTCGTGTGAGGAGGAGAAACTCGTACCATCACGTTACCAACTTTGATAAAGGTCGGATTGTAGCCTATCGCGATTGCGGTTCATCGTATCGCGACACTGCTGCCCGCGTTGGTCGAGATCCGATGACTGTTAGCAGAATATGGAATCGGTTGGTTCAGAAGGGTAATACGGAACGCCGTGCTGGATCCCAACGGCCTCATATCACAAGCAGTCGAGGTTACAGGCATCTTATCCGCATGGCTGTAACGGATAGTGCAGCCACCTCTCGATCCCTGAGTCAACAGATGGGGACGTTTGCAAGACAACAACCATCTGCACGAACAGTTCGACGACGTTTGCAGCAGCACGGACTATCAGCTCGGAGACCTTGGCTGCGGTTACCCGTGACGCTGCATCACAGACAGGAGCGCCTGCGATGGTGTACTCAACGACGAATCCTGGGTGCACGAATGGCAAAACGTCATTTTTTCGGATGAATCCAGGTTCTGTTTACACCATCATTATGGTCACATCCGTGTTTGGCGACATCGCGGTGAACGCACTTTGGAAGCGTGTACTCGTCATCCCCATACTGGCGTATCACCCGGCGTGATGGTATGGGGTGCCATTTGTTACACGTCTCGGTCACCTGTTGTTCCTATTGACGGCACTTTGAACAGTGGACGTTACATTTCAGATGTGTTACGATTCGTGGCTCTACCCTTCATTCGATACTTTCGAAACCCTACATTTCAGCAGGATAATGCACGACCGCATGTTGCAGGTCCTGTACGGGCCTTTCTGGATACAGAAAATGTTCGACTGCAGCCCTGGCCAGCACATTCTCCAGATCTCTCACCAACTGAAAACGTCTGGTCAATGGTGGCCGAGCAACTGGCTCGTCACAATACGCCAGTCACTACTCTTGATGAACTGTGGTATCGTGTTGAAGCTGCATGGGGACCTGAACAGTACACGCCAGCCAAGCTCTGTTTGACTCAATGCCCAGTCGTATCAAGGCCGATATAACTGCCAGAGGTGGTTGCTCTGGATCAATGCACCCAAATTGCGTGAAAATGTAATCACATGTCAGTTCTAGTATAATACATTTGTCCAATGAATACCCGTTTATCATCTGCATTTCTTCTTGGTGTAGCAATTTTAATGACCAGTAGAGTAGATAGGCCGTATGTTGCTACAAGTAAACGGTATGATTAAGTCATTTCCGTTGTATGTCCACCGCCACAGGTTGCAATGCAGCTTTACGTAGCAATTCCTTACTTTAATGTCCTATTGGTGGAATGTTGTTCGTGTCCTTGTTGATACTTTTTGTTTTTGTATTTGTAATTTATGGTCCTTAAAATAATTTACTATGGAGTATAGTATTGTGAAATGGAAATGTAGCTTTTTAAAGTTGAGTTTTTGAAAAAAATAAGAACCGATGATGTACACATTCAAATAACATTTTGTATTACCTAATGTCGAATAAATTATTGTAAAATCTATTGTATGCAATCAGCTCATTTTCGCCCTCAATCCCCTTCTCCTGTGTTTCATTTTTCCCATAATTTCTTTTAGACATTTCAGCAATACTTCAAAGTATCGTATCTGCCCTCTAAGGCACTGATAATCATCGTATTTCTTGTTACGGAACTCAATGTCACTGAAAAATGTTTCCTCACTGATATGCAACATGCGAGCCCATAACCTTCAGTAGCTGTCACTAATTCGAATAGAATCCCTCCAAGCGCAGAGTATTAATATTCCGGGAGATGACAACATGTAGATGATAGAAATACCTGATTAATTTACTTATCATACAGTGAGATACAGTATGATGTCCAAAATGGAGTTTAATGAATTTAAAAGTATCACATTATTAACTGATAATTGGAAAATTCTTTGTTTTAGAAACATTAGATTTTTGGTGGCTAGTAATGTTTTATATAGTTTTCGCACAGTATACGCTTTCGGTACCAGCTAATGTATCTCTTCTCCATATGTGTGAAATGGGTAATAATTTGAAACAATTTATTCTAAGAGTAACGAATGAATGCTGCATTTGCACACGTTCATTACTGTTGCACGTCAACTGTACTAATGCTGATTTATAATTAGAGCTTTGAGCTAAAATGCTTTGGGGAGGGGAAAGGCCATGAAACTGTCGCCATTTGTTCCACAGCAGCGTTCTGTGAATTATACCGGTATCCAGCCGGAAGAAATCTAAACGTATTATTTCCTGTCCATGACACTCTAAAGGGGAAAATCAAATTTGATATTACGGTCATTGTATACTGGCGTCAAGCACTTTTGTTCTCGAAGGCGGACTAATTCCTAGGATTTATTTGACATTCAGTAATTGGAGAAAATGCCAGATCACTGGAACAATTCTCCTGGCGATAAGGACTCCATACTCTGACTGTAACGAGAGATACGTAAATGTAGCTTTGCAAGCGTTCTGATTAATCGTTTATGAAATAGTGCAAGATGACAAACAGTAATTAGTATTCTATTAGCAGCTAATTTCCAGTGTCAGATATCATCGTATAAATAAGTGAAACTGATATTATTCATGTCATAAATTTAACGAAGTACTGCGGAAGTTTTTCCGAATAGTTTTGGTGTATTACCTATTCAAAAGCGGAGCACGGAAATAATAATTTTTTAAACACCTCTGGACTCGTTGCATTTACATTAATCCGGTCCTCCACAGGAGCGATAAATAAGGGGTTGCAGTGTATTGTTAAAGTCAGCATTTAAAGGCGATTCTTTAACCACCGTAACAGACTTTCTTGGGACAGTTTGCATATATCTGCAAGTGTTATTCAGTTCAGTTGTTTCAGCATCTCAGTGACACTCTTCCATTGGTCAATCAAAGCTCTGCGCGTTCGTGCTACCCTTCTTTCTATACTTTCAGTGTCCCCTGTTAGTACTGTCTGCTATACACCAACACACTTGGGCAATATTCTAAGAAGTGTCGCACGAGTATTTTGTAAGCAATTGTATTTGTTGACTGATTTCATCAGTTTATCTTTCCATCACTTGCGATGGTACGTAACTGTTACTGCTTGTGTGTTGCTCTTCTAAACATGATAACATACGAGCAAACCAGTTACATCTGTACCTGCGGTTACACGTACTTTAGGTCCTGGGTTACTCACGGCTCAGTTTAAAAATAATATCTCTATGTAGTCACAGGCTCGAACCGTGTACGTCTGCTTTCATGCCTCATAGCTAATTCGGTGCAAATGCTAACCTGTAGCTGTCATCCTGCAGTCAAATAGTCTATACATTAGCTAGAGTTGCGAGTTAGTAAAATACAAAGAAATACAAAATAAAAGACAAAATATATAATTTGATAACATAGGCTCTATTCAAGCGTCTGTAAGTAATGCAGACCATAGAAAATTATGTTGAATATTGTTTATTCAAGACAGGACACCTCAATTAAACGGGAAGTTAAAATACAGGCAGACAATACCCTTACGAAATGCAGTAATGTTACTTTGAGTTCGTTACGAGAATGGTAACAAAATTCCCAAACTAAATAGTTTTCAAAGATACGCGAAAACTAAAACCATTTCGTGATCACAATATATGAAATATTCACCAGCCCAAAAAAGTTATGAGTTAAAAATAACGATTCATAAATCAGCACACACCATACAAAGCATAATAAACTCGTACTGTCTATTCTCAATTCCGTAATACAGGTGGAAAAATTAGTCCTACACTGGAGCACATTAAGATATCTCGGAATATAAAGGGCCTTCACAAATTGAAGTACGGTAGCGGCCATTCATGGTCCAGAATCTATCACGCATTTGATCAAGTATCACTCGATACCATAGGCAGGCCTGCCTTCTTTCACAACAAACATCCAAGTGTCCGGAATCGCTCCCTCGATCTCTTAATTGCAGAAGTCCCAGTCTCAACTTGACTCCTGTAGTGTTCCGCTGCTGTCTGCTTTCCCACGGGCTGAATGCCGCCCCCACCAAAAATGGGTCGTGCTTAGGCTCTTTAGACAAGATTTGACTAAATATGACCTCTTCGCGAACTAAACTAACATATGGCAATATTTAAGTAAAGAAATTTAATAAATATTCAATCATTCTTAGAAAATCCTCAATAATTACAAAGATTTGTTTTTTAAATAAATAAGCTAGTATTAGTGTACGAGTGTGCTCACGTTAAATGACACCAAGTTATCGTTAAATATTATTTTAATAATTGTTTATGACTTCTTGACAGAAGTGAGTGTTGGTTCTCATTTCAGCTGTGGTGTCCGATAACGCAAATGACTGACCACTTTTAAAATAGCACAGTTTTTAATATCCCTTTCAAATTATAATTGAAATAAAGTTACTGGCAAAATTGTAAACCGTTTCTTACGTAACTACACAAGAATGACAACACACGAGGTATTCATTCTATGTTCATTTGCTGTGTAATTGTGGAGAATACGACGTTCTCGCAAACATTTGCGTAATAAAAAAACTTAAGACGTCATAAGTCAATGAATGAAATACGTATAGGTGAACGGTTTTCTGGCACGGTATTTAACGTGCAGTCCTATGATCTGAGACATCGTTTGGTAAAATCTCATGAAGTGTTTAGCAGTTGTTGATTCATATGTTAATTGTTGAAACATTTACCCACTGTGAAACAGTAACTTTTGTAGTTTTAAAGCTATTGAAAATACTGTTGTGTGATTGGATGCGCCTCATTGTTCTGAGATCGCAAATGTATTCATATTTGCTTTAATACTTGACTGCTAATTATAGATTCTGAAGGAGCTACAAGAAGCCATCTTTCAGCTTGTCTGACACATTGCCATTTTTGGAGTCTCTCCTGCACAAAGACCATGCTAGTAAGAGCATTCCAAATTCACAGATCTGGTATTTTACCATTCCCGACGATACTGCTCGTCCTTGTATCCGGACTCGCTAAGACCAGTCGCCTAGCCGTACCCACCACATAGTGCTCTGAGCATCGGTTCCGCAAGCGTTCAGCTGAACAATAAGCTTCCCTTACCTCGCACCAGTATTAAGCGGCCGATTAGTTCGCCTACATACTCGTAGCGTCACACAATGAACCAAAATCCACCATCTGCTTCACCTACAACTGGAACTACGTGATTCTCCATTTCATAACTCTACAAATAGTTAGTCAGGTATAGTTGAAAGATCCTAACTGCGACTCATTGATGCTCTTGTCATGAGATACTACGCTTGTTGGTTTTGTGAAGTGCACTATTTTACATTTCTGAATATTTAGATCAAGTTACCTGTCGTCGTAACATTCTCAAATCTTATCATGATCTCAAGGAATATTTCTACAGCATTAAATTACAGATAACTGTACCATCGGCGAAAAGTCTGTGGTTACTACTAATTTTGCCTGCAAGCTCTTTAATATGCGACATGAACAGCAAGGATCCCAACACGCGCTCCTGGGCCACACGTGAAATTATTTCTACGTCTGTCGGTGACTCTCCATCCTTCATAACGTGCTACAGTCTCTCAAACAAGAAATTCTCAATCCAGTCACAAATTTCGGTTGATACCTCGTACGATCGTACTTTCGGCTATGAGCGTGGGTGTGGTACTGAGGGCATTACTTTGCTGAAATCAAGAAATACTGCATCTACCTGACTGTCTTGATCCAATGATCTTAGCTTCTATTGAGAGATAAGTGCGAGTTTGCTTTCACAAAATCGATGTTTACGTAACCGATAGACGCTGGTACGTAGAGATCGTTCTGTTCGACATACCTGAATACGTTTGAACTCAGAATATCTTCTAATTAAAGACTCCACAACAACAGGAAGTAGATGATGTTGGATGGTAGTGTTGTGGGTCACTTCTGATACCTTTCTTGTAGGTAAGTTTCACTCGTGCTTTCCACTAACTATTGGGTACGATACATTTTCCCTGAGATCTTTGGTAGATTATGGTTAATACAGTGGCTAACTCAGCTAATTCGGCTTAGAATTTATAGGAATCCAATGGCACCCTGATGCATTATTCAATTTTAGCAATTTCGACTTGTTGTCAACACTACTAACTTTCATATCTATATCACCTAACTTTACAGTGCTATGAGAATTAAAGTGGGCCAATATTTCTGGATTTTTCTTTGCGAAGGATCATTTCAAAACGGAGTTCAGTATTTGTGCTTTTGTTTTGCTACCCTCACTTTCAATTCCTGAATGTCTGGACACAAAATTTGGTACTTTTTTGGGACAGTTATTTGTTACATAATTTTTCGTACTTCGTGAGCGATCTTTCAATTATATTCTGCTATGGGAGTCAGTGGCTTCAAGTATTGCCCTCTTGACAGCCATACAGGTTTCGTCCAGGCTCTCCTAGATTTAGCAATAAAAATTTCAGTTTTCTTTTAGAAATTTGTTTAGAGTTACTGTATACCCTACGGTATATCCCATTAAGATCTGTTTTTAATGAGATCTTATTTAACAAGTGAATGGTCAACTATTCTCTTAAATCCGACCCACAGTTCTCCTCCATGCTTCTCTCCAGTGCTATGAAACACGTATGTATTCAGTAGCAGCGATGGCGAGGCATGACACAATCTCTGACAAGAGAGTTGTTTATCATTGCTAGTCTGCACTTGACTTCGCGAGAGTTTAGTTGTACGTAGCGAGTCGCGAGAGCATGTTGTTGTCAGTTGCGAGTTAGCAGTTGTCAGTTGCGAGTCGGGGTTGTGTTTGAGGAGTCGGCGGGCGTCGACATGGGTCTCTGGTCAAGGTTCGGGACGATGTATATTGTTAAATAAGGTAATGAAGCAGCATTGCGCACATCTGATAATGTAATGTATGTCAACTGTAATTAATTTGTTCAAGAAATGCCCCAATAATAATTTTGTTTTCAAAGCAATCGTTTTTTTAAAAAAAAGAATCATTACAATTGAAACAATATTTCCTATGCTTTTCCTCCCAGAATCAGTTTATCAGATTAGTTATTGCACAGGGCCTAAGATCAGCGATGCTGCCCTTCAGTCTATCAGATTAATTATTGCACAGGGCCTAAAGTCAGCGATGCTGTCCTATTATTGTGGGTTTAATGATTAAATTTCGTTTCTCAATTTTTGTGTCGAGTTTACATTGGGCGATTATTTTTCAATATTTTTGTAGCGAAGTTACAGTCACTTTTATTTCAATTTAACGATGTTTTGTGGGCAGCAAACATTTGGCTCGTTTTCATTATCATAGAATTTTCTTTATTTCTGCTGGGAGGTTACGTTTAACGGCATGATGTCCCAATTCACATTTAAAATATTTTCATTCATAAATTTTTGTGGGGAGGTTACAGCTAAATGTTTCGAATTCCTTCAGATGACCTTTGCAGTTCGGTAATAGTCGTTGTTACAGCTGCCTCATAGCAGTAATACCACTTTCACTGTACGTCAACAAAGTGGTCAGGTCTAATTGTTCCTATTACATACAGTACACTCATAAGCCAAAACGTTACGACCACTGCTCACCGCGACATCGGATGCCGCCTCATGGCGTTGCGGGCTTGTGATGCGACAACAAAAGTATGTATGCGGAGCAGACACGGACGGGTGATCATGCTAGCGAAAATATAGGCAGATTATTGTTACTCAGAGCCTGTGAACGGGCATCTCGAAAACGGCGAAGCTCTTCGGACGTTAACGTGCTACTGTCGTGAGCATCTACGCCCAGAGGTAGGAGGACAGTGAAAATACCACTAGACGCTGAATAGTTGGACGACCATGACTCTCCACAGAACGCGGGGCTCCAAGGTCTGTCTGCTCTGTAAAGTAGCGTAGATGGTGATCTACAGCATCTCTGCCGAAAGGGCACAATTCTGGTGCAGCAATAAGTGTTTCGGGGCTAACGTTAATCGTACATTGTTGAACATGGAATTCCCCAGCAGAACACCCCTACATGTTCACATGTTGGCCCAAGGACATCGTCAGTTATGGTTGCATTGCGAATGGGACGATTCAGATTCGACCGTCTGTAACGCCGGAAATGCATATCCTCGTATTTCCATCTATTGTACTATAATTTTTTTTCCTTATGTTGTTACCTGCATATGTATGACGTTTCTGTGTCTTTATATATTGCAATTGTTTTACTATTTGTATATATATGCATTTATGTCGATGTATAATTGGTTTGTTGTGTAAAGATTATTTGTATTTTTACGCTGGGTCTGGCCTAGGGAAACTATGCTATCGAACCATTACATCGATAGGTCGTGTGGAGAACCAAAGTGTTTAGGATCTTTGGTAGTGTTAACTCTGCCGCGTGGAGCGCGGGCAGAGCATGAGAGAGTCTGGCTGGAGTAGCGGGTGGAGCCGGTGTGTTGTGTGACGCTCCCGCGAGTTACCGCGCTTTCGGGGTTTGGCAGCATGTAATTGCGCTCGACTTGCTATGATAGTTTCTGACACGGTGTCGCGGACGGGAAGCGTTAGCTGGCGCACATCAAGAGCCCGTTTCGGCTGGTGACCGTGTCGAGAAGGAGGCGCGCCAACATCCAGCTTCTGCAACAGCGACGGCCGACAATGAGTGACTGTCGCCACCTCCTCGATCGACGGCTTCAAACCTTCAATCAACCAACAAGGAAGACTGGAAGCACGTAAAGTTTTAGAACTGTATGGCAGATCTCAGCTTTTCAAACTTTTAAAATTGTTGCATCACAAAATTACAGCAACTTAGCATGAACCTTTTTTGCTCATTGTCCCAATTGCATTACCAAGCAGGGTCCCTTCCTTTTCCGGAATGAACCCGAGTGTCGTTGAAATTCAAACGCCAGCATCATTAGATTTCACTGCTTTAATTTCAAAGTTCAGTTAAGGTATTCATAGCTGGCTACAATATTTAGATTACACAAGCACAAATTAAGAGTGCGAGTTTTGGTACCGCATTTTAGCTTACCTGTGACTGCAGCTCAGCTTGGTACGTACTAAATTTGACTATTGTTAATTGTTCAGAATCATTTAATTCAAGTTCAAAGTTAATTCTCTTATTTCTAAGTTGCGTAGATTCAAGTAGCTTTTGAAATGATTGTTGAGGTAGTCAGAGACTAACTGTATTTTACTGAATTTCGATGTGCTTCAGAAAGAAAGCTCACTATTAATTTCAGTCACTAAATTAACTTTCAATTTTCCGGTTTTATTAATTCTTTTGCTAAATTAAGTCAGAGTGCAGCCAAATTTATTACTTCTGACAAAATTTCAGTTTTCACACTACACGTGTCAACCTTCAGTTGCCACGCTTCTAGTGCTAATTATATGTGTACTAACCATTCTTTTTCAGTTACTATAGTAATTGTCCTTAGGACTGCCGACCGTAATTTCCCCCAAATCTCAAATACCTAATTACCGCCAGTTAATTGTTAACGTAACGGCCGCACATTTACTTTCTTTATTAACTTTACCCCTTTTCAAAATTAATTTTCACCAGTTTCATTTGCATTTTTCCTTTCATTTAGATGTAACCCTTTCCTCCCTCTTTACCGACAGATTAACTTCGGTGACGATTGCTTTTCCCAAATTTCCATTAGGTACACGCGGTTTAATTTTTCACTGTCATTAAGATCGATAAGTGAGGGGGAGGTTACACGTCGATCAATGGAAACGTCTCGGCTCTTCGGCTGAATCACAGTTTTCGCTACACTACGTCGCTGTTCATCGCCACAAACGCCTTCATCGTGATGGAAGTAGGCTTTTTTTTAATCTCATTTTGTTCGTTTTCGTTCGTTGTATCTGCTCGGGGCGGACGTCGCACGACACCCGTTTCAGTTCGTCGTTGATCCATTAACTCAGTTTTTTTTATTACAGAGGGCAGCTAACCCCCTGACCGAACTCGCTGAGTTACCGTGCTGGCAGCTCGAAAGTTCAGGGTGGAAAGGGCGCAGTGTAGTGGGTGTAGTATTACGCTACGGGAGACATTCTTCTGCACATGCATGGGACCTGTGGTAATAATTGAAGACATCCTGCCAGCTGCGTACCATGTGCACGCCTTCATACTTCATGTCTTCCCTGACGGCGATGTCATCTTTCACCATGTCTCGAAGCCAGAACCATATTACAGCGGCTTGAGGAGCATTATAGTAAACTCACGTTGATGTCTCGGCGACCAAATTCAACTGATGTAAATCCTATGCAACCCATCTGGGTCGTAATCGGGTGCCATCACCGCATACGCACATCAGCGACCCGTTATTTACACGAATTACATGACCTATGCGTAGACATCTACAGCTCCAAACCTCCACAAACCTACCAACAAATTGTCGGATCCCTGACACATAAGATCAGTGATGTATATTTTTCCAATGACAAAATAAACAAGCTATTAAGCAGGTGGTCATTATGCTTTGGCTCATCAGTGTAATAGTGTATTGCCATGATGAGTGGACTTTCGTATTATCTGCTTTAGATAGTTTTCAGAGGAGGAATTAAGTAACGTTTTGCAGTGCGTTTTGTTTCACCCATGACGACAGACATTGTTTGTTCCAATGTGCGTCACAATATGCATTGCTTGCATCCTGTCCTTTCTATGGCTTCCGGAATAATTTTACGTTGACCGAGGCCCCCATGCACACACTCTGTGTGTACCTGCTGTTCCTACCCTCTGCTATCATATTCTGAGGTGTTCAGTGTATGTTTAAAGTGCAGAAGATTAGTTGATCAACACCAGTTTTTGTTTGGGTGTGCCTGGCAAAGGAAACAGCAGGTTTCGAAGCAATTGATGTGCGTCTCACTGGATTAGTTCCGTTGCAATACAGCACCTCGAACTTGTTGGATATGGGTTTGACGCCCTCAGTTCTCCCTGGTTCCTCTCTCTCCTATACATGGCAGGTAGCTCTACCAGTGACACGCCACTGACAGTGGACGATTGCGATAGATTGCGTACTTGCCGTAGAGGAGGAAAGATCCACTGGAGTCGATAGTACTTCAGGTACCTATGATGTATCTGGTACATGACTATCGAGAAACCTCCCGACACACCCATTCGCAATAGCACCCCATAGTTGGACAGTAGGCACTGCGATTCCCAGCTGCTTGCGAATGCCAAGCAACTTATCCCGTGTTTGAGAAAAGCATTTCACAGTGGGGCTAATGGTAAACAAATAATTTTAGGCTATCCTTGCAGATCAGTTAAGCGAAAAGTATTACTAATTTTTCCTTGAGAACTCAAGTAGTTAGTAACTCAGAACGAGAGTTCTACGAAGATAACGTAAAACCCGGCATAAAAGTTATTGATTTTCCGAAACATTTTTGAAGTTATGGCCACTCACAAACTCGAAAATTACTTTAATTTACTAGTGCAGTGTTTTACAGAATGGTAAACAAACAATTTAAAATTACGCTTACAGATTATCTTTTGATTTCTGGATCAGTTAAGCAAAAAGAATTATTAATTTTCTTTAAGACTTGAAGTACTGTAGTTAGCAACGCAGAACGAGAGTTCTATTAAGATAACATAAAACCTGGAATAAAAGTTATATTTCCTGGAACTTTTTTGAGGTTATGGCAACTGACAAACTCGATAATTACGTTAATTTACGAATAAATCAAACAACATACACTTCTTTGAAAGTAAACATTAAAACTGACACGATATATCAGTAATAATATGTGCTACAATATCTGTACATCACAAACGCCATTTACTGTCAAAATATAACCCCTTACACTCGTAACTTCTGAGAGCGTAGATATAAACTAAAATTTAGGATGAACTTTTTCTTTACGAGGAAACTATGTTAAACACAAATGCTGATTGCAATTGATCCTATAAAACAAAATACGTTCATGGTCGTACTCAACTTATGAAAATACGCAGGATGTTTTTGTACAATTAACACCAAAAGCTATTTTAAATTTAACGTGAATTTTTTTGACCCAGGTTATTCAAGCGAAGGTATCTGACACACGTGATTTTACTTGGTGACAAAGGACGTACCGAAAGTCGGTTTACATACGTAAACAAAAGTAAATAAATGAGCAGAAATCATGAATTTTCCCCTTAGCTGGTTTCGTGCCCGAAGTTGAACACTCGATGAATTCGCTTCTAGTATTAATTGATGCATAAATCACTAATGTAACAAATAAGTAGTGTTCAGCGTGTTATTCGTATACCAGAATTGAACATGGAATATTATTAGTAGTTACAAATACAATAAAATCTTTTCTTTTGATGATATACTGGGAATTATGTTGTACTGGTCATTATCATACGCTTTTATGCACGAATTCCAAACAGAAATCTCTTTGAAAAAAGTTGTTAGTAATATAGTAATTCGACTACAGTAGTTGGTGTGAAATTATTTTTAACTGTCTTTGAAATAGCAGACAAAGAAATCCGTTTCACTGTATCTAATAGTTTTGTATTGCATTAAAAATTTTTGTTTGCAGTAAACAATGTTAAAATGCTAATATTTATCATCAGCCGAAAGAAATAAGATTTAAACTAAGTACAGCTAGCTTAATGAACTTGCAGTCACTAGAAGTACATAACATCCTGGTACATGGTTCAAATGGTTCAAATGGCTCTGAGCACTATGGGACTTAACATCTGTGGTCATCAGTCCCCTAGAACTAAGAACTACTTAAACCTAACTAACCTAAGGACATCACACACACATCCATGCCCGAGGCAGGATTCGAACCTGCGACCGCAGCGGTCACGCGGTTCCAGACTGAAGCGCCTAGAACCACACGGCCACACCCGCCGGCTCCTGGTACATGATTACAATTTCAAAACAGCTCGCAGAACCCGTAGGAGCAGACTTTGATTGTAACTGGTAAGTTTAAGTTGGTGAGTAGCAGTTGAAGCCACAAAAACTTGTGTTTTTCTATTTGAAGCTGAATTTTTTGTCAGACTCGCGTTCAATTGGCCAGTTTTATCGTTTTAGTCACTATCATGCTACCTAAAACACATTATGTACACACGAAGTAAAAGTGAAATAAACTTAAGCGACAGTACCATCAGATTCATATATAACCTGCCAAATATTTACAGCGATATAAATTGGCATGTATCATACGAACAGAACACATTCAGAAGATGAAAGCGGGAAATAACAGCATTTAAAATATATATCGCTGCTGCGAACCAACTATCTAAGGAAATACTTGAACGGGTTGTCACTTTCCGCGGATCAACAGTTGTTATGATAAATGGAATAACATTGGAGCCTTGTAATGAATTAGATTTTGAGGAATATTTGTAATTTCTGGCAGTAGTTAACAAAGATTTGTGAAGAGATCCATGGCAGAAATTATTAAACACTAAAAAAACTACGATTTTCAGTGAAAAGTATTTTACAAAGACGATAGTAGTGTTATAAGACGATGCTACCCATCTTAGCAGTACTGAAGAATTCGGCTGAGAAGTGTCTCCCTGAAAGCGTTTTTGTATTTTTCTTTCATTTTACGAGGCGTATAACATAATGTACGTTAAGGGGCTCCGGAAAGGCTAAAAATCATGAAAAGTTCAATTTTTACTTTTTTGCGTTTTCTGAATCTGCAGACTATTACCTTTTACTAGATATATAATTTATTCAATTCCGAAGACTACAACTATTTTTAATTTTTTTTTTTGAAATGTGTTCTACATGGGCGTGACCCACTGTGGCGCTGTTAAACTGCTGTCAAATGATGTTATTATTAACGTCCGTGTTCATCAGGTACATTTTAGTGATGTGAGATAAAGTACGTGTTGTGGCTAACCTGTGATGGTTCAATATATATCGCTGGTGTGATTGTCGATTGTTTCATGTTTATTTACTCTGTCGTTATCTCGAAAATATTCGTAATTAGTTCTGTTTCTTGAGTCTCTGTTTTGTTGAAGTATAATAATGAGTAAAAGTAAAGTTATTAGGAATCCTCTGAAGGCTTTTAAGAAAAGGAGAAATGTTGGAAAGCCAAAGGTATGTGTTATTACTGTAAACAATAAAGACGATAACCAAGTGAGTGAACCTAACCTCTCAAGTACACCTGCCCATAGCAGTCAAAGCGGGAAAGAAAATACTTCACAGAAGAAGCTTGGTTCAATGAGTGAAAACTATGAATGTTTTATGGGCGAATCGGATGTGAATGAAATATTTGATATGTCGGTTCTCAAAGGAATTTTTTCAAACTGTGTGAGATGTATTCATTGTAGTGAAGTTGGTCTGGAACTCTCCATAATAAAGCACGTAGGACTTGCTAGTGAAATACAACTGAAATGTGATAAGTGTTCATACATGACCACCTTTTGGAACAGTGTTGCAGTAACTGCAACTGAAGAAAATGGTAGCAAAATCTACGAACACAACAACGAGCGATGCTTGCTTTAGACAAGGAACGCCTTCGGGCTGCAGACAGGGTTGTAAAGAGTCTAGAAATACAAGCAAGAGTAAACAGGAGGAGGAACAAGAGGAAGCTGGAGGAAGAGTTTGCAGAGGATGAAGATAATCCATCCTATGGACCTGGAATGCACTAAAAAGTTAATCCAATCTTTGTCGCTCGATTCCCAAAACTTTTATTTTCTCATACTAATTACATGTTTTCTAAGGATCTTCCAAACATATTTGTTTCAACTTTCAGTAAATGTTACACAGTACCTTCTGCATAATTTATCACAGCCTTTTTCCAAAAAACAGTATATTATTGAATATATAAATAAAAAATTGCAAAAAAATGTTGTGAATTTTCATTACAATTGAAAAAAATCATCTTTAATAACTGAACTAAAATTTTGTAAAATCCCTGTTTTAAGTTGTAGCCCATATTCCAATAAATAATGTGTAAAAAGTTCAACTTCGTACCTCAAATACTTTGTGAGCAAAGATGTAATTTATAAGCGTTATTTTAACGTTGCAAGTATAGGGCGTTCCGGAGCCCCTTAACATAATGTAGGTTAACGATGTCACTTAGGTCAATATATATAATGTAGACGTTCATCAACCGAACGGGGATGGTGTAACTTGCCTGTACTGGACAGTGGTTATCATCTCCTTGCTGTACACTGGCCAGACGCTCAGAGAATCACGTTTTGCTATACGCAGGGCGAGTCGTCAAGAAAATCGTTGAAGGACTGGACTGTGGATTAGCTGTAGTGCAGTTAGGATAAGGCGACTCACTTTAATCAGTAAAATTTCCTTTGTTTGACATACAGGCTTCCCTCCGGGTAAAGCTTGCCTTGACAATTGAGTCACAAGATCTAGTTTCATGTAGATTTCATCCACTGAGAGTGTGAAAAGGTATCTTTGGGTACATCATTAGAGAGTGTAAACAGATTAAGTACCAGCATCATCACAGCAAGAATTGACAGGATTCAACCGTATTTCTCAGCTACATGCAGCTCAAACAACGCGTTTCTGGAGACTATGAGGTTTTAAAAGGTTAACTCATGAGGTTCAAGCACTAAAAGTTCTACCAACAGAACTGCAGCGATCATGAAATAAAAAAATAAAATAAAAACACAGTGGGCTGTAGGGCTTCGTCCTACTGTCAATAGCCGTCTCATCCCCCATCACATACTACACCAGGCCGTGTCTTATTGATCTGCCGTGGCCTCCAACAGAATCAAGGTTTGGCACTTCGGCTGACTGTGTATTGACATGTCCGCGGTATTACTGCGCAAGCGTAGCTACTGCCACAACCATAATGATGTTCTATTGGTCGCTGTTTTCCTCATTCCCTACCATCGTCAGCCTCTAGTTGTTTCGTCAAAGAGATTTTACAGCTTTATATTTATGTATCTGCCTTAAAATAATTCTTCAAAGCTATTAAGAAATATCATTCCGTTGTCTTTCACGTGTGCGTTCAGAATAACGCGACTCTACTTTTCACGAATAGCGATCTACAATTATTCCGGCAAGTCGGATTTCTTTCTTTTCATTTCCATTTGTAAGATTTTAATGTCTTCTTCCAGTTCCTTAAAAGGGGTGGTCTGTTTCGTGTACATGATTCGCCACAGCTGATTTACCATAGTTAGTAGAGGAATTATGGGTAAAGTGTAAGCAGATTGTAAATCGTGGTCCGGAGAGTTACGAGCCTAGTAAGTTGTTAGAGGATGAGACCTAACATGGTTTAATAACGAAATTCGGCGAATGCTGAGGAAGCAGTCTGTTGCACTCTCCGTTCAAAAGGGTACGCATAAATGACGACAAGCGAAGCTTAGTAGAGATTCGTGCATCTGTGAAAAGACCTAAGTGCGAAGCATGTAACAACCACCACACCTTAGCAAAAGATCTGGCAAGGAACCCGGGAAAATTCTGGTTGTATGTAAAATCGCTAAGCGAGACTAAGGCTTCCATTTAGTCCCACACCAGTCTGGTGTGACAGTTGCAGGTTGCAAAACGAATGGCGAAGTTTTAAATTTCACGTTCAAGAAATCTTCCACACAGGATAATCGTACAGACATACCGTCGTTTGACCATCGGACAGACTCTCGAATGCACGACGTAGTAATAAGAATGTCTGGCGTAGAGAAACAACTGAAAGATTCGAAAGCAAATAAATTGCCAGGTGCGGATGGAATCCCAGGTCGATTTTACAACGACTACTCTACGACACTGACCCCTTACCTAGCTTGCATTTATCTCTCATCCAGCGCAAAGTCCCAAGCGACTGGAAAAAAAGGCAGGTGGCCCCAGTATATAACAAAGGTAAATAAAAAAAAATAAATAAAAAAGAAACGGACCAGCAAAATTACAGACCAATATCCGAAACTTCTGTTTGCTGCAGAATCCTTGAACACTTTTTCAGTACGAATATGATAAACTTTCTTGAGACTGCGAAGCTTATGTGAACGAATCAGCATAGCTTTAGAAAGCATCTGTCATGCGAAACTTAGCTTGCCCTTTTCCCACATGACATACTGAGAACTATGGATGAAGGGAAATAGGCAGGTTCCATATTTCTAGATTACCGGAAAGCATTTGGCACGCTGCCCCATTGTAGGCTGTTAACGAAGGTACGAGCTTATGGAATAAGTTCACGGATAGGTGGGTGACTCGAAGGCTCCGTGAGGCCAAAGAAGATCACGAGGATGCGGCCTGGTATATTGTGCGGTATGAGATGGGGCGGTTGCCAATTGAAGTCGACGACTTTAGTCAAGACGAAGACCTTCATTCCTATGTGTTTTTTATTCTATTTTATTTTACGATCACCGAGTTGTGTTGGTAGCCCTTTTAGTATTTTAACCTCACGAGTTGGGTTTTTGCAACCTGATGACGTGACCATTGTCTCTCGAAACCCGTTGTGTGTGCTGTACGTAGGACAGAAATACGGCTGAATGCTACCAGTTGCCGGCTGCTGTGGCCGAGCGGTTCTAGGCGCTTCAGTCCGGAACCGCGCTGCTGCTACGGTCGCAGGCTCGAATCCTGCCTCGGGCATGGATGTGTGTGATGTCCGTAGGTTAGTTAGGTTTAAGTAGTTCTAAGTCTAGTGGACTGATGACCTCAGATGTTAAATCCCGTAGTGCTTAGAGCCATTTGAACAATTTTTTTTTCTAGCAATTATTGTTGTAAGAAATAACAACCATTACCTCATATCCTTAATGGATAATGTTAAATATATCAGAATTATTTATTTAATACTGAGCAACGGAAGTAATAGTTTCGGAGAAGTACTCTGTTTTCACTGCCGATAACTTCTCCAGTTTAACAAACGATAACCGACACATGTAGCTACCGAAGTACGAAATCGTCAGGTTTTTAGATTGCTGAAATAGTTCTGCCGTCTCTGGTAGAGGTTGAATGTTGTACATTGTCTGTACTTACTGAAATTAGAAAGCATGGAACGCAAAGCAGTAGAATCGGTATAAATTCGAAGTTTGGTCATCTGTCACTAGGAGCCTTTGACATAACCTTAATCTTCCATAATCAGTAACCATGTATTTGATTTCAGCCACCACGCTCCACTTGCAGAACTATACCATTAGCGCATTCTACTTGAATATAACAGTGGAGTAAAAAACTGCCTGGCAAAAAGTCTCTATTTTTAATTTCGTCTGTTGTTTACGCACTAGCATGGTGTTGCGAGTGTGCTGCTGAAGTTACTTGCACTATATTGCCTGTAGGCTGCTAACAAATACGCGAAGTTTCGTTACCAGCGTACACGTAGAAAGGTTAGATGTTTTGAAATACATTCCTCCACTTCGACAATATAGGTATAGGTGTGTCGCTTTAGCATGCCTCTTTTTTTTTATTTTTTTAAACTTTTTTTATAGTGAACTTCTCATGCTCAGCCATGCTTTGACTGCGTAATAATAAGGGCCTGGATGGCAATGCGAACACGAATTGTACGCCGCTCTATGATGTATAACACCAAATGGGCCATAGCCACAAATCTAGGGCTCTATTTCTATCGAAACGCTTTGTGGGAAAGTTAGGTCTTCCAGATGGCGGCACAGTCGTTCATTTATCCTCACATATCCCCACAACCCTCGTCGTTGCCAAATGGTCTTTTACGCCGAAGATATCACTACCAAATAGACAGTTCAACAGAGATAATAGATGTTCTACGTTCTCATTACTTTTAGGGATTATAGCAATGTCTCAAATAAAATTTAACACGGCTATAGTCACATGATGTTACATCTATTATTCTATTTTCAAAATAATTTTAAATACCAGTGATGAGCGAGTTGTGTACGGTATACACATATTCATACAAAATAAACAGCACTCGATATACTTTTTCACACATTTATATGGGAAAGTTTCATTTGCCTTATTACTAAATGTCCCTTTTTTTAGTGTCATTCACTCTTTCTGTACAGCATCTTTTTACCAATTAAATGCGTAGGCGACTTGTTTCCTCAGAGATAATTAGTCGTATGGCTGGCTCTGAGCACTATGGGACTTAACATCTATGGTCATCAGTCCCCTAGAACTTAGAACTACTTAAACCTAACTAACCTAAGGACGTCACACACATCCATGCCCGAGGCAGGATTCGAACCTGCGACCGTAGCAGTCGCGCGGTTCCGGACTGAGCGCCTGAACCGCTAGACCACCGCGGCCGGCTAATTAGTCGTATGAGGCCATACAGACAGTCTTACCCGACTTCACCTACATAGTTGTGTAACCTTCACAGAAGTAGTGACGTCTGTCATTGAAATCCACCTTAGTGTACTGCGGAGTCATTTTGCAAATGTTAAAACATATGGAAAACACATCCTTCATAAGCTTGTAGTCGATTTACTGAGTACTACAAATTACCTGTTAGCCATGTAACTAACACTTCCCTCTCTGCCAATACATAACAGCAATGATTTACGGTCAGCACATTCTAAAAATTCTGAGATCTATGCCCTTGTGACACAAATAGAAACGAAATAAGTTGAGGCACGTACTCCCCCACTGAAAATAGTCTACGTCCGGAGAAAGGGCAATGCCGGAGCATAGATTTTAGTATTTTAAGATAATTAGTATCTCATGAGAAGGCGTGGCATCCACCCAGAACGATTGTAATGAGGCTGACATCGGCCGCGGAAGCCTATGTGTGTATATCAATGACGTATCTAGTCGTTTAAATTGGATTGTGCTGTATCCTGTGTGGTGTCACCGCCAGACACCACACTTGCTAGGTGGTAGTTTTAAATCGGCCGCGGTCCATTAGTACATGTCGGACCCGCGTGTCGCCACTGTGTGATCGCAGACCGAGCGCCACCACAAGGCAGGTAGTCAATGGCTACGACCTAGCAAGGCACCATTAGTAACATTGCATGTATCTAAAGAGTCTCACTTGTATCGCCACAATCTCCAGATGTACCAAAAGGATGGATTAAAGTTAAGTATTCCAGAAGCTACGTACTTTTCTTTATAGCATTCATTACGTATCCTGTTTCAGACCTCACGCCCATCTGCGTGAGCGTAGCGCGTGCCTTTCGGCTTCCTCTCATTGTGTCTAGGCTGTCTTGTCTAGACACAACATCCTGACTGCATCGCAGCAGCTGACGATGAAATAAAGTTTCCAACTCCTAACCAGCCATCTATATGACAGATTTTCTGAGGTCCCATAGATCACTTAATACGGAATCTACTACAATCATTTCTTTCGAAAAAGAGGCAACCTCTTTAGTTACAAATCCTTGTCCACTCTGCGTTTGTATTCCCTCTATCGTCAACTCGTCACCTACGAGATGAGATCAAGATCAAGGTTTATCATCTGTTGTTCTTTATCTGATTCCTCTCTAACGTGGTGCAGGCTCAACAGTGCACTGTTTACTCTTTTGACAGAAGCGCTATGAAATTTATCACGTGGTTTCTTCATTGTGGTCAGGGCAAGCAGAGAGAGAATAATTTATTGAGACTAATTTTTAATGGGCATTAGCGGCTGATTTTGGCTTCAGCCATGCAGTTCCTACGGAGGCCGGGAACGGCTAGAATGTGCCAATACATTGTGCGCCTTCAGGAGTGGTGGCGGTCGCAACTGAAAGAGTAGACAAGCGAACGCTGTCTGGCCATCGACTTGTGCTGACAGCAACGAACATGGCAGCCAACAACTCCATTATGGCAGTTCATGATGGAGGAACGTTTGGTTACATAATTCGCCTCTTCATCGTTCACTTTTGTTTTCTTGGTGTTGTAAATGACAAATGGTTACCGAATTGTTTCCTTTCTGTTATCTCAGTAACGATGCGCTTTGATGATATTGTGAATGAAAAGAAATTATAACCTACATATCGCGTCTCATACATAGTCGATCAAGCCAACAGAAAAAAATAATTGAAGACAGATCTCTCAGGTGGCAGAGATAGACACCACCTACACATGCGACGTAATGGAGCTCTTGGTCATCAGCTTTGGTGACAAGCTTAGACAATACTGAAAAGGGCACTGTAGTGTTTGTGGAGCCTGATAGTGGAAGGACAGAACGCAATGCCACCTAAGGTATACTCTACAATATCGAAACTGTCGAATATTTTGGACAAATACTACCACTATCTTCTGTATATGCATGACTATAAAGTGCCTAGCCAACATCTACTGAAATGTAGTGCGCAACTACGATGCTCTCTCCCAGTCATTAAAAGAGATGCCCGCAGCTTCATTTTGACATCCCGTTGCGCTATCCCACCCATAATCTTCACGAACTCACACACGTACCAGACTTCATATGTCGAGGACCTCGACTACATTTATGAGAAACTTGTATTTCAAAAACCAATCGTAGCTGACTTCGTTGAGAACGTCCCACCTCTAGTATTCTTTGTAAACGCAAAATTAAATGATTCCACATATCTGGCCTCAAATCCCTACAGCATATTTGGGAACGTATACTTCGCTCGAACAGTAAGAAATATGTGAAAATAAAACGGTTTATTGACACGTATCTATCACGGATTCAGAAAATATTGCTCTCATTCATGGAAAGTAATGAGTGGTATCGTCAGGGCATCTCAAGTTGAAAAGGAACGTAGGAAGATGGGGTTTAACGTCCCGTCGACATCGAGGTCATTAGAGACAGAGCACAAGCTCGGTTGTGTATAAGATGGTTAAGGAAATCGGCAGTACCCTTTCAAAGGAACCATCCCGCCATTTGCCGGGAATAATTTAGGAAATCACGGTAAACCTACATTTGAGTGGCCGAATGCGAATTTGAACCATCGTCTTCTAGAATGCCAGTCCAGTGTGCCACATTTCCAGAAGGTTTTTCACATTATTCCTCGCAAACAGCTTCAAATCTAAACTGCGTGGGTTGGAAGTGTCGTCTCAGTTATGTGACTAGATATGTGATTTCGTGTCAGAAAGTTCACAGACTTTACTAATTGACGGAAAGCCATCTTGTGAAATAGAAGCGATGTATGGGGTTCCTTTTTTTTTGTGAATTCCTAAGGGACCAAACTGCTGAGGTCATCGGTCCCTAGACTAATACACTACTTTAAACTAACTTCATCTGACTTCTTATGGTGGGTCGTAACATGCCACTTGGCCGCTGTGACTGGGTTCGTGGCCCGGAATGGCTGTTGGTACATCACCCAGACCCCCCGACCCACTCACACCGTTGCCCGAGTCCCGCCACGTGGAGGGGGGCTCTATTTGTTTGATATGTTCGGTTGTTTTTCTTCGTTGTGCAGCATTATAACCACGTTACAACAAATTTAATGGAAACAGGAAAGTGTAATACAAATTAATTTGGAATTTAAGAAGTATTTAAAAAGAGGATAGGAAAGTATAGAGAATGAGAAGTTCCCACCAACTTGTATGCGGGTGGCGGCCAGGGTCTTGGAATGAACTTCAAGTCGCTGGCCGCCAATCACAGATTCCTTTTATGTGGCTACCATATTTAAACTAACACAGTGCCAAAGAAAGCAACAACAAAAGGCACCCCGTGGCATTGTTGTTTGTTCTTGTCGGCAGTCGGGGGCTTGGCGCCTCCCAGCTGCACGAGCAACCAAGCCTGGACAGTGATTTTCCCAGATCTAGATTAGTGTATCTGTCGGGTTGGCCTCTGGTATGAGGGACCACAAGATCCTTCTCCCCAGGCCGTGCATTGCTGCTCACCAGGAGTCGTAGATCCCTTCATTGGTTGCATACCTTCAACTTACTTTTCTGATGCCACTGACTACTTGTTTGACATGGTGGTGTTGCCTAATATTTACATATTTACAATTGCGGTGCAGTTTAATTAGTAAGCATGTGTTGTGATATGTGCACCTCTCCTCTTTAAGGCTTATCAGTATCTATCTATATCTATATCTATACCTATGTCTGCTGTTCTTGAGATTACATAACCAGGAGAGGTGTGGAAGAGACGGATATGTGAGAGCGAAATATGCATGAGAAGGATATGCACCTACCGGCTCCGCAAACGCGCAGCCTGGACGGTGGTTTTCCCCGATCTACATTAATGTATCCGTCGGGTTGGGCTCTGGTACGAGGGACCACAATTAATATCCTTCCTGGGGTCCCCCATTCTTTTTTTTTTCTTTTTGTGAATTCTTAAGGGATCAAACGGCTGAGGTCATCGGTCCCTAGACTTATACACTACTTTAAACTAACTTGAACTAACTTACGCTAAGGACAACACACACAACACACACACACACACACACACACATGACCGAGGAAAGACTCGAACCTCCGGCGGCAGAAGCCGCGCAATTCGTCACATGGCGCCTCTAACCACACGGCCACTCTGCGCGGCTGGGGTTCCCCAAGAACATATTAAAAGCCCTCTGCTTTTCTTCATCTACATGGGTTTAGGAGACAGTCCGAGAAGGCTTTTAGACTGTTTGCAGGTGACGCTGTTACTTACCGTATAGTAAAGTGTATTTAAACAAGATCATCCGACATGGTCCGAAAAGTGACAATTAATCCTAAACAGCAAAAAGTGTGAGATCATCAGCGTACACGATGAATCACACGTATTAAAATGTTGTACAATAAATTAAATACTTAGGGATTACAGTTACAAACAACTTGAATCTGAACCATTACGCGGGAAATATTGTGGGGAAGGTGAATCAAAGACTGCATGTTACTGGTGGATCATTTAGATGACGCAACAAATCCGTCAACTTCCGGAGTAGTGCTGCGCGATATAAGGTCCTTAACTGAAGGTTTTGACGCTGGACATCAAAAAATATCATAAAAGCGCCGTTCGCTATTGGGGAGAAAGTATCACGTGTGTGATATCACAGTTGGGGTGGCAACCATTACAACAAATGCGCTTTTCGTTAGTGCGAGATCATATTTCCGAAATTTCGCTCACCAGTTTCCCCTCTGACTGCGAAAATCTGTCACTGACTTCCACATACATAAGGAGAAGTGATCATCACAACCAAACAACAGAAATCCGGTGGCCACAGAAAGATTGTGTTCATTTCTCATACGTGCTGTTCGAGAGTGAAACGGTTGACAAATAGTCCGAAACTGGTTCTATCAGCCCTCCGTAAAACACCTAAGTGTGAACTACAGAGTAGACATGTATACATGTACGAGGGTGAGTCAAATGAAAACCTTAAATATTTTTTAAATATTATTTATTGTGAAGAAGTGGTACAAAGCTGTACCACTTCTCAACATAATGTCCCACACGCTCAATGCAAGTCTTCCAGCGCTTACACAGTGAACAAATTCCTTTAGAAAAAAATTCTTTTGGTAGTCCGCGGAACCACTCATCCACCGCATGGCGTACCTCTTCATCAGAGCGGAACTTCTTTCCTCCCATTGCGTCATTCAGTGTCACTCGGCGGTTTTCCTTCACTATGGCTTCGACTGCTGCAATGTCCGTTGTGCCTGACCTGGACGAGTAGCATCTTCCACTGAAGTCACACCATTTGCGAACTTCCTACTCCATTCGTAGACTTGCTGCTGTGACAAACGTGCATCACCGTACTGAATGCTGGCCGAAGTGGCCGTGCGGTTAAAGGCGCTGCAGTCTGGAACCGCAAGACCGCTAAGGTCGCAGGTTCGAATCCTGCCTGGGGCATGGATGTTTGTGATGTCCTTAGGTTAGTTAGGTTTAACTAGTTCTAAGTTCTAGGGGACTAATGGCCTCAGCAGTTGAGTCCCATAGTGCTCAGAGCCATTTGAACCATTTTGAACCGTACTGAATCTTCATTCGTCGATGACTTTCAATAGGTTTCACACCTTCACTACGCAAAAACCGAATAACAGAACGCTGTTCTTCCCTGGTGCAAGTGGGGCGGCCATCTTTATACTGATACCGCGACGGTATGTGTGCATCTGCACTATGCTGCCACCTGCAGGCCATTCTGCACGCTGTTTGTAGCACGCTTACCAACTTACAGGAGAACGGCGCGAAATTTCGATTTGTTATTACAAATTTAAAGTTTTCATTTGACTCACCCTCGTACGTGTACAAAGCCAATCTTAGCAGTAACTGTAAGTTATCCTAGCCTTCCCATCCGAAATGACGGATGGAAAAAAATGGTTCCAGGCCGAGAAGCAAACCTTTACCACATCGGTTCACGTACGAGGGGCGTTTGAAAAGTCCGTGCAAAAATAAAAACTACTTACGTATTTGGGGTAAACCTTTTTTTCGACAGTCTCATTTTAGGCTTATACACTTCGTCCAACGCTGTTCTGATTTGTTCATCCCTTCCGAATAATAGGAATTGTCCAAGTCTTCAAAATAGCTGTTAGTTGCTGCAATCACCTCCTCGTTTGAATAAAATCTTTGTTCCGCCAGCTATTTCTTCAAATTGGTGAACAAATAGTAGTCCGACGGAGTAGTCCGACGGAGCTAAGTCTGGAGAATAGGGGTATGTGAAACGAGCTGGAATCCTATTTCCAATAATTTTGCTTCCACAACCGTTGAGGTGTGCGCTGGTGCATTGTCGTGATGGAAAAGGACTTTTGCGGTCCAATCGCTGGCGTTTTTCTTGCAGCTCAGTTTTCAAACGGTCCAAAAATGATGAATAATATGCACCTGTAATATCTTTACCCTTTCCCAGATAGTCGATGAGGATTATCCCTTGCGAATCCCAAAAGACAGTCGCCATAACCTTTCCGGCCGAAGGAATGGTCTTCGCCTTTTTTGGTGCAGATTCTTCCTTGGTAACCCATTCTTTAGATTGTGGTTTGGTCTGAGGAGTGTAGTAACGTATCCATGTTTCATCCACAGTGACGAAACGACGCTTTAAAGTCCTGCGGATTCTTCTTGAACAGCTGCAAACCATCGTTGCAACAATTCACACGATTCCGTTTTTGGTAAAGCGTGAGCAGTCGCGGAACCCACCTTGCGGACAGCTCTCTCATGTCCAAACGTTTATGCAAAATAATATGTACCTGATCATTCGAGATGCCCACAGCACTAGCAATCACACGCACCTTAACTCTTCTGTCATCCGTCACCATATAATGAATTTTATCAATGATTTCTGGAGTCGTAACCTCCACAGAGCCTCCAGAACGTTCAGCATCACTTGTGCCCATATGGCCACTCCAAAAATTTTGAAACCACCTATAAACTGTTCTGATCGAAGGTTCAGAGTCACCGTAATGTTTATCAAGCTTCTCTTTAGTCTCCTGAGGCCTTTCAGAAAGTAATGTTTAATCACCACACGAAATTGTTTTTCGTCCATTTTTTGAAAATTACGCGTCTTTCTTGATTCACTCGAATGCCAAACACAAAGAAATAGACCAATATGGGGAAAACTTGGTGTGCGTTCTTTCCAAAGATGCTATTAACTAAACATGACCTCGATACTCGCCGGTGGTGCCATCTCTCGGACTTTGCACGGACTTTTCAAACGCCCCTCGTACTTCTAGTCAATATCTTGTGAAGATTTAGTTTCTTCCGATGCATCGAAAGTTCAAATGGCTCTGAGCACTATGGGACTCAACTGCTGAGGTCATTAGTCCCCTAGAACTTAGAACTAGTTAAACCTAACTAACCTAAGGACATCACAAACATCCATGCCCCAGGCAGGATTCGATCCTGCGACCGTAGCGGTCTTACGGTTCCAGACTGCAGCGCCTTTAACCGCACGGCCACTTCGGCCGGCGAAAGTTCAAATAACTTACTAGAATGCAGTTGGTAATGGCTCCTACAAAACACCTATTACGACGTATAAAAGCCTTTTGCAGTCATTTTCAATGCAAAAACAAGCCAATAGATATAGTGCGTGGTAATTTAAAGTGGCGATGGGCTGTGCTATTCCAGCGAGAAAACCATACGATGACTATCGACATTAATCTAGAAAGTGACCTTATAAATGTAGACGGAGTTTTCACCTTAAATTCTGCTTCGATTTCTGCTCCCTCCCTGGGCGAACAACTGAGGGCAGACCTTGTGTTGTTTGTTTGGCCGTATTTGGTTAATATAACACTACGATAACGTTCGATGTTGGGCAGCTTTGCTTGTAGGGTAGCGATAGTTGTTTGTGGTGCGTGCTGCCTTTCTACATACGCGGTCATTTTGTTCCCCGTTTGACGTAGAAGTATACACAGAGGACTTAAATTTACATTTTTTTCGTTTTATTTGTAGCGTGAAAATGACGGGTTGTCGAGATATCAGCTGTTGTCAATGACGTTACCATCAACACTTCCTTAAGTTACACTCACGGAACAAAAACATCAAGAAGGAGTTGTGAAACATAAACGGAAGTTGGCAGGCATGTTTTTACATTTGGAAGATGACGTATATTCAAATTTCGCACCAGTCGCATAAGAGTGTTGCTTTCAGCACACGCCGTAACGGTCGACAGCTTTAGCTGCCTTTGAGATTGGACATGGTTCGTGACTAGAGCCTCCCGGCGGGTAGACCGTTCGTCGGGTGCAAGTCTTTCGAATTGACGCCACTTCGGCGACTTGCTCGTCGATAGGGATGAAATGATGATGATTAGATCAACACAACACCCAGTTCCTGCGCGTAAAAAATCTTCGACCCAGCCGGGAATCGAACACAGGCCCTTAGGATTGACTTTCTGTAGCGCTGACCACTTAGCTACCGTGGGCGAACGTTGGACTAGGTGAGCTGATGTTAGTCAAGAGTGCTTGTAAGACGACAAAGACGCCATTATCAACAAGTCATTGAGTAAGAACGAGGACGTGTAATAGGACTGTATCTTCCTTCTACGATACTGCAGAAGTACTTGGCTGGAATGTAGCCATTTTCATGACTGCAGACAGCGGTGATCGCGAGAATGTACGGTCGCAAGAAGATCGGGCTCGGGATGGCCACGTGGCACTACCGAGAGGGGATTCCATCGCGCTCGGGGTATGTCTCTGGTGCATCGTATTACATCCGCAGCAGTAATCTGAACAGCAGTTGACACCGCAGTTACAGAATCAACTGTTACAAAAATCGAACCAGACGTCCTGCAGCGTACATTCCACTGACCCAAAACCACGACCATTTCCAACTTCAGTGCTATCAAGAGAGAGCTCATTGGAGGGCAGCGTGGATGTCTGTTGTGTTTTCCGCGGAAAACTGGTTCTGCCCTAGTCCCAGAGGTCGCCATGTGTTGGTCAGGAGGCCATTTGAGAGCCTGCAACCAACTGGATCTACACCTGGATTTACGGTCGGGCTTGCGATTTCGTATGACAGCAGATGCACTTTCATGGTTATCCCACACACCATCATTTCTGTCTGGTGATTCGACCTTTCGTGCTGCCATTCATGAACAGCAACGCAGGGAGTATTTTCCAACAGGATAGCGCTCACCCTTAACCGCTGTTGTACCAACATGCTCCGTACAGTGTCGACATTTCGTTGGCCTCCTCGATCACCAGATCTGACTCCACTCAATCACGTGCACATATGTGAGATCATTTTGCGACAACTCCAGTGTCATCAACAAACTGCAATGGCCGTCCCTCTATTGACCGACGAAGAACAACAGGCATGGAACTCCATCTCGGAAACTGACATCCGTCACCTGTACGACACAATACGTACACGTTTGTGTGACTGCATGCAACATTCTGACGGTTACCTCGGTTATGAATGTTCCACCATTTCACACTTGTAATTTATTATCTCGCGCTTAACTTCATCTGTGATCTTGCAATGTTAATCAGTGAAATATGTTACCTCGAGAAATGTATTTCCGTACTTTCATTACTCTACATTAATTACACTACTGGCCGTAAAAATTGCTACACCAAGAAGAGATGCAGATGATATACGGGTATTAATTGGACAAATATACTAGAACTGACTTGGGATTATATTTTCACGCAATTTGGGTGCATAGATCCTGAGAAATCAGTGCCCAGAACAACCACCTCTGGCCGTAATAACGGCCTTAATACGCCTGGGCATTGAGTCAAACAAAGCTTGGATGGCGTGTACAGGTACATCTGCCGATGCAGCTTCATTACGATACCAAAATTCATCAAGAGTAGTGAATGGTGTATCGTGACGAGCCAGTTGCTCTGCCACCATTGACCAGACGTTTTCAGTTGGTGAGAGATCTGGAGAATGTGCTGGCCAGGGCAGGAGTCGAACATTTTCTGTATCCAGAAAGGCCTGTACAGGACCTACAATAAGCGGTCGTGCATTATCCTGCTGTAATGTAGGGTTTCGCAGGGATCGAATGAACGGTAGAGCCACGGGTCGTAACATATCTGAGATGTAACGTCCACTGTTCAAAGTGCCGTCAATACGAACAAGAGGTGACCGAGAGGTGTAACCAATGGCACCCCATACCATCACGCCGGGTGATACGTCAGTATGGCGATGACGAATACACGCTTCCAATGTGCGTTCACCGTGATGTCGCCAAACACAGATGCGAACATCATGATGCTGTAAACAGAACCTCGATTATCAATATATCCACGGGTATGCTGCCGGTCTATAGTGTCCAACGGGCGCAATATTTCGGCGATCATACATGTCGCCATCATCAGGTGAAGTGACGGACTGAGCTCCTGCGAACGTGCTGGCACGGAGATCCGTACGCTATGGCTGCTCAGAGGGAACTGGGTTCGGTCGCGGCGGCGGCCGATTTAAATACCCTCCGCCCGCGGCGCGCTCCTTCCGCCGTCCGCGCCCCGCGCCAGGGTCGCGCGGTCGAACAGATTGCGACAGCGTCTGAGATGACGTCGGTGTGATGGTTCTGTCCGCCGCGGTCGTCACAACTATACGTTTGCTCGATTTACTCTTGATTAACCCGATCGCTGGTTCCCAAGCCTTGCTAAGATTGTAGCCACAGTCCCGGTTTATGAGGTCGTCATTGGTGCGAATTTCGATGGCCTCCCTAACAACGCTGTCCCAGTATCTCGACGTCTGTACCAGAATTCTCGTGCGGTCATACTCCATGGCGTGATTTTCCGACAAACAATGTTCAGCGACCGCCGACTTGCTCGGATACATCAGTCGAGTGTGCCTCTGGTGTTCACGGCATCGATCCTCGACGGTACGCATCGTCTGACCAATATACGACTTGCCACATTGACACGGAATCTGGTACACGCCGGCCTTCCTCAAACCGAGGTCATCTTTGGCGCTCCCCACCAGTGCACGAGTTTTATTTGGAGGACAAAACACAGTTCCGACACGGTGTTTCTTCAGAATGCGGGCGATTTTCCCCGAGAGTGCGCCTGTGTTTGGAATAAATGCAGTGCCTACCTCCTCCCTCGTGACTTCATCCATCTCAACAGGTTGTGCTGCAGTGGTTGAGCGGGAGAAACTCAAGAATCACAACAGAACCTCGATTCATCCGAAAAAATGACGTTTTGCCATTCGTGCAGCCAGGTTCGTCGTTGAGTACACCATCGCAGGCGCTCCTGTCTGTGATGCAGCGTCATGGGTAACCGCAGCCAGGGTCTCCGAGCTGATAGTACATGCTGCTGCAAACGTCGTCGAACTGTTCGTGCGGATGGTTGTTGTCTTGCAAACGTCCCCATCTGTTGACTCCGGTATCGAGACGTGTCCGCACGATCCGTTACAGCCATTCGGATAAGATGCCTGTCATCTCGACTGCTAGTGATACGAGGCCGTTGGGATCTAGCACGGCGTTCCGTATTACTGTCCTGAACCCACCAATTCCATATTCTGCTAACAGTCATTGGATATCGACCAACGCGAGCAGCAATGTCGCGATACGATGAACCTCAGTCGCGATAGGCTATAATCCGACCTTTATCAAAGTCGGAAACGTGATGGTACGCGTTTCTCCTTCTTACACGAGGCAACAACGTTTCACCAGGCAACGGTGGTCAACTGCTGTTTGTGTATGAGAAATCGGTTGGAAACTTTCCTCATGTCAGCACGTTGTAGGTGTCGCCACCGGCGCCAACCTTGTGTGAATGCTCTGAAAAGCTAATCATGTTCTTATCACAGCATCTCCTTCCTGTCGGTTAAATTTCGCGTCTGTAGTACGTCATCTTCGTGGTGTAGCAATTTTAATGGCCAGTTGTTTACTACTTGGTGTTGTGATTTTTTTCCATCAGTGTACCTGAATAATTGTCACCTTACCAATTATAATCACACTTTTATGAAACCGATATTTTCAGTATCAAGCACAAGCAGAAACTGTTTTGTTATCAGTATCCCTAATCAAAATCGTGTTTGCAATGACACAGAACTACGATCGCACTCAACATCTTAAAAGGTATCAAATTTTCGTTATCGGTGTCAATCAGTACTTTTTATCTTTTCAGTTATTCAGGAACGGCTACAATAATCCTTCACCGAAGTCGAGTATAGCGTATAAATTACAAATTTATGAACTGAAGCTCAGCTGCCTGATTTTCGATCCTGTGGACTGCCTCAGCATTTGGCAGCATAGTAGGGAAGGACTTGGTGAGGATTGGATTATAGAAACATCACTGACATGAAGGCAGCACTGAGAAGAAGAATTGATCGGATAATATGACATGTGCAAGGAGATCAAAGGATAATGTCCAAGGTACTACATTGCGCAACAGCATTAAAAGGTCTCTTT
This sequence comes from Schistocerca piceifrons, assembly GCF_021461385.2. Lineage (NCBI taxonomy): Eukaryota > Metazoa > Arthropoda > Insecta > Orthoptera > Acrididae > Schistocerca > Schistocerca piceifrons. Next base: position 922,042,409 of record NC_060140.1, read on the forward strand.
TACGAGACGTCTAAAATTTGAAGTTTGGCTTAAAGGTGCGTACAACCTTCCTCGGAAATAATGCAAAAGCGTAACGCACTTCGACGTCGTTTCAACAGCGAGGTGTCGACACATGCCTAAGAAAGACCCAGCTCAGAATTTCGAGACGTGTGCGTCGTTTTAATGACGTCGCATTGGCACCAAATTTCACCACAATTCTGCCCACCACCACGATGGACGTGTTAGTCTATTGGAAGGTGGTCACATCCTTTCTTTACCTACATTTCATCCCCCTGCGATGGATATCAGAATTGGTAAGCCCATCGGTTTTCTTATGAATGCCCGAAAAACATTCCAGACACACCGCTGCTCGGAGTAGGCACAAAGAGGACTCAGGGGATGGCATAAAGGGCGTCAATGAAACCACGCTGAGCCGTGCGTGGCTCGTATTCCCGCCATCATGTATTTTAGTCCCTGTTTTTAACGTACTACCACCTCACTACGTTAATTTAAATTACTACTGTCACTGCGTCGTGGCTTTGCCTGACCGTGACCGGCGTTAGCAGCGCGTATTGATATATCCCCTCTCGTAGTATCTTTGATGGACTGCTATTACTTCCCGGTTGTTGTCTGTCGTAAGGGAGTTCGGGTCTACCAGTCAGTTGGCATGCGTCTGGAGCGCAGTCCGGACCAGCCAGTCGGGGAGTTGCAATGCGGCACTAGAGCAGTCGGGTCGGGGCAACAGTGAGGTCTGCATCGACATGGCTCGCTCGACCACTGTCGCGACGCATCACTTGAGCCGGGCCACGGTCTTGGTCGATCGTCGGTCGGTCGTCCTACCGGACGAAGCGTTCTGGCTCGCCGATCGTTCATGATTCGGCTGTGTGTGTGTGTGTGTGTGTGTGTGTGTGTGTGTGTGTGTGTGTGCGCGCGCGCGCATCGACTCCTGATGTGAAACTTCCTGGCAGACTAAAACTGTGTGCGCGTCCGAGACTCGAACTCGGGACCTTTGCCTTTCGCGGGCAAGTGCTCTACCATCTGAGCTACCGAAGCACGACTCACGCCCGGTCCTCACAGCTTTACTTCTTCCAGTATCTCGTCTCCTACCTTCCAAACTCACAGAAGCTCTCCTTCGAACCTTGCAGAACTAGCACTCCTGAAAGAAAGGATAATGCGGAGACACGGCTTAGCCACAGCCTGGGGATGTTTCCAGAATGAGATTTTCACTCTGCAGCGGAGTGTGCGCTGATATGAAACGTCCTGGCAGATTAAAACTGTGTGCAGCACTTGCCCGCGAAAGGCATAGGTCCCGAGTTCGAGTCTCGGTCGGGCGCACAGTTTTAATCTGCCAGGAAGTTTCATATCAGCGCACACTCCGCTGCAGAGTGAAAATCTCATTCTGGGCTCCTGATGTGTCTTCCTGCGTGCTTACTTACTGTTGGGTATCGTTCAGGTCTTCGTGCAAGTGTTAGTCAAGTTGTGTGTGCAGTAGGCGTCATTTCCACTGACGACTATTTTAGATATGTCGGCATTCTGAGAGGAGTCAATCGGTTGCTGCGGACCAGGGAAGTTACCTCCGCGCGGTGCAGTCGGCTGGGGCCGCTGGCAGTCCTTTCGCAGTGTCGGAGCGTGTGTGGAGCTGTCCGATTGCTACGAGCTTCGTCGTTCACCGACACAGGACGTCAAAGTTGAGTAGTGGATTCAACAACGCAAGCCACGGGCATTCATGTTGTGTGTTTCCTTTCGGTGGTTCGCTGTTGGGGAGGTTTTCCTGTGAGCAACACCCAGTGTTTCTATTGCTGAAATTAACTGTGTTGTTTGACTACAATTCGAGTGCACCAGCGGAATTTTCAGCCTTATGGCCCTTAGTGTTCTGGTTACCTGCCCTGGCCACTGATGTAAATCCAGGCAGTGTTCCTTTTGGTTGATGTTAACAATATTACCGTATTTCAAATTCAAGTGTACCAGCCGAATTTTCTGCCTTGTGGCCGTTAGAGTTCCGGTTACCTTCCCTGGCCACTAACGTAATTTCAGGCAGCGTCATTTCCTGACTTGTCGCTGACCGACATGGTGCGGAGTTTTGACAGCTAACACATATTTCATTGTGGATAATCACGTTCGTAACCTTTTGTGTTTGAGTTCTCGTGTACTGATTGGTGGCAAGCAAGTCGTTGTGTCGGTCGGTCCGTGGCTGTTCCGCGGTTGGTTGCGACGGATGAAGTGTAGTTGGGCTCACCATCTGTCTCATTTAAGTGAACGAGGGCAGACCGATCTCCTGGAGGCCTCTGAGTGCCGTTTCCTTTATTGTTCCACTCACTGATGTTTAATTGCCTGTGTATAATCTCTCACAGCAATGATTTAAAAATCTCTTGTTTTTACTGGACTTTATGTATTTTTGAAATTTGGAAAATCAATTGTGGACCTTAAGCCGATTAAAATCCTATACTTGAAATTACCCTTGAAGCAAAAACATTAAGGCCTTCTGCCTTAAAGGATTATGGTAATATATTTTAAAAATTTTCAAATTTAATTGTAGCCCTCAGCCGCTTGTATTTCACCATATATATGTTTGTTCTATTTACTTTTGCCTTGAGAATTTTCCAGTTTAGCTGTGATACCATATATATTTTAATTGTTGTTTTGGTTATTTTAACTGCATTTTTATTCTGTTGATTTTTTAAGATTTCTTGTTCGGAGGCATTCAGCTGTGAAATAATTGCCTTTTTGAAACTCGTAGTTCTAAAGGTTCGGCTATGTGCCGTTTTGGTTTGAGGTGTTATTAAATTACAATAAGAACCAATTTTAAGGTGAAACTGACCCTAACCTTATTTGGCCCTTTCCACAATCCTGATCACATGTTCTGCCCCGCGGGTTTAGCAGGCGTCTCACACGCCTTTCCGTGGGGCGTTGATTCGCGTTTATTTCTTAGTGGGCTGAGCAACAGGAAGACGTTCTTGACAACCTTAACAGCACTGGTGACACCCTTGGGCGTTTCAACTCTTCTATATGGACACTGTGGGGCGACATCCCCATCGAAAGTGATCGTACCCCTTTGGAACGCAGCGCGCCCGCTAATTTTACTTTCGTGTACAGGCTGGAACCACTGCGAACTGTTAAAAACCTTTCAGCGAAATATAAACGTGATCAGAAGCAGGGCGCTTTTTGTCTTAGAGCTCCTACTATCTGTACAGAAGAGTCAATAAAATGGCAGTGTGCCTCTAGTATCAGCCACAGTCCGATGAAACCATCAGTGGCAACAAGCCACATTTATAGAGTATTTATAAATGTACGTGTACAGATAGAACCCACGACAACGGCCTAGGTGCTTTCAGACCGGTAAGTCATTCCGCACTCTCTGATTTCTGATGGCTAATTTCAGGGCCAAGTACAGCAGCGTAGCGGCGAAAGAACAGCAGCGTCGCCTGTCTACAGGAGTCTGGTACTCTTGTCACCGGTGCTGTCTGTTCAGGCACATTTTTAAGGTTACTCAACAAAGGCGGGTGGCTGGCATCAAGGGTTTTGCCGATCTGAAGGACTTAGAAGGGGTCATGCCATTCATTTTACACAAGCATCTGTCAATGAGAAAACCCTCCCGCGCCCCATCGCCGTGATCACACCATAGAAGGTCGCGAAATAGGAGGGATAAAAAAGTATAAATACCTTTTGCTTCTTCCTATCACGCTGAAATTTCGTCGAACGGTGTTGAATTGTCCCCATACAAGAGAGCAAAAATAACGGTCGTGCTGCATTCCAAACGGGTCAGATCACATTTAATGGGGATGCAGCCCCATAATGTCCTTAGAGAAGGACTGATGACCATAGATGTTAAGTCCCAAAGTGCTCAGAGCCATCCTTAGAGAAAAGTTGAAAGTCCGAGGGTGTTAGCAGTGTCAAAGGTTGTCTAAGACGTCTTCGTGTTGCTAATCGCACTGCGAACTCACGTTTTCGGGCCGAAGTGTGTGGGAATCAACGCCCCAGATACAGAGGTGGTTTGATTGTAAGCCTTTATTACACCCCCCTGAGGCCTTTTCTTGCCGATTCTTGGCGGCGATGTGTCTGTAATGTTTTCCTCGGCCATTCATAACAAAACCCCGTGATTTCAACGCTGTGCGCCGCCTTTCTAACCTCCATGGTGGAGGAGTTACAAGAAAGGGTAAATTGTAGATAAGAGAGGATCTGAAGGCATTACGATCCTCGGTGGCGATGGCCCGAATTCTGGTGAAGTCTGGTGCTAGTGTGACACCATTAACCTACCTTACACGTCACATAAACTTCTCAACTGTGGTCTTTTTTGCGCATTGAGTCGATACCTTGCTGTTTGACACGTCGTAGATCGCGAGGATGACGTGCAGGGCATTATCTGTTTTCACCATTAAAGAGAAAATTTGTACGCACCTTTGAGCAAATTCCTAAATTAAACTTCACAATGGGTTGAAGAACAAGTGCTACTCTGAAGTAAGGAGATCGACACAGCATAGTATTTAGTGACGGGCTGTATGAAAGCATTCAGAAAAAAACAAAAGAAAGGGTCTACATCTACATCTACATTTATACTCCGCAAGCCACCGAACGGTGTGTGGCGGAGGGCACTTTACGTGCCACTGTCATTACCTCCCTTTTCTGTTCCAGTCGCGTATGGTTCGCGGGAAGAACGACTGTCTGAAAGCCTCCGTGCGCGCTCTAATCTCTCTAATTTTACATTCGCGATCTCCTCGGGAGGTATAAGTAGGGGGAAGCAATATATTCGATACCTCATCCAGAAACGCACCCTCTCGAAACCTGGCGAGCAAGCTACACCGCGATGCAGAGCGCCTCTCTTGCAGAGTCTGCCACTTGAGTTTGTTAAACATCTCCGTAACGCTATCACTGTTACCAAATAACCCTGTGACGAAACGCGCCGTTCTTCTTTGGATCTTCTCTATCTCCTCCGTCAACCCGATCTGGTACGGATCCCACACTGATGAGCAATACTCAAGTATAGGTCGAACGAGTGTTTTGTAAGCCACCTCCTTTGTTGATGGACTACATTTTCTAAGGACTCTCCCAATGAATCTCAACCTGGTGCCCTCCTTACCAACAATTAATTTTATACGATCATTCCACTTCAAATCGTTCCGCACGCATACTCCCAGATATTTTACAGAAGTAACTGCTACCACTGTTTGTTCCGCTATCATATAATCATACAATAAAGGATCCTTCTTTCTATGTATTCGCAATACATTACATTTGTCTACGTTAAGGGTCAGTTGCCACTCCCTGCACCAAGTGCCTATCCGCTGCAGATCTTCCTGCATTTCGCTACAATTTTCTAATGCTGCAATTTCTCTGTATACTACAGCATCATCCGCGAAAAGCCGCATGGGACTTCCGACACTATCTACTAGGTCATTTATATATATTGTGAAAAGCAATGGTCCCATAACACTCCCCTGTGGCACGCCAGAGGTTACTTTAACGTCTGTAGACATCTCTCCATTGATAACAACATGCTGTGTTCTGTTTGCTAAAAACTCTTCAATCCAGCCACACAGCTGGTCAGATATTCCGTAGGCTCTTACTTTGTTTATCAGGCGACAGTGCGGAACTGTATCGAACGCCTTCCGGAAGTCAAGAAAAATAGCATCTACGTGGAAACCTGTACCTAATATTTTCTGGATCTCATGAACAAATAAAGCGAGTTGGGTCTCACACGATCGTTGTTTCCGGAATCCATGTTGATTCCTACATAGTAGATTCTGGGTTTCCAAAAACGACATGATACTCGAGCAAGAAACATGTTCTAAAATTCTACAACAGATCGACGTCAGAGATATAGGTCTATAGTTTTGCGCATCTGCTCGACGACCCTTCTTGAAGACTGGGACTACCTGCGCTCTTTTCCAATCATTTGGAACCTTCCGTTCCTCTAGAGACTTGCGGTACACGGCTGTTAGAAGGGGGGCAAGTTCTTTCGCGTACTCTGTGTAGAATCGAATTGGTATCCCGTCAGGTCCAGTGGACTTTCCTCTGTCGAGTGATTCCAGTTGCTTTTCTATTCCTTGGACACTTATTTCGATGTCAGCCATTTTTTCGTTTGTGCGAGGATTTAGAGAAGGAACTGCAGTGCGGTCTCCCTCTGTGAAACAGCTTTGGAAAAGGTGTTTAGTATTTGAGCTTTACGCGTGTCATCCTCTGTTTCAATGTCATCATCATCCCGGAGTGTCTGGATATGCTGTTTCGAGCCACTTACTGATTTATCGTAAGACCAGAACTTCCTAGGATTTCCTGTCAAGTCGGTACATAGAATTTTACTTTCGAATTCACAGAACGCTTCACGCATAGCCCTCCTTACGCTAACTTTGACATCGTTTGGCTTCTGTTTGTCTGAGAGGTTTTGGCTGCGTTTAAACTTAGAGCGAAGCTCTCTTTGCTTTCGCAGTAGTTTCCTAACTTTGTTGTTGTACCACGGTGGGTTTTTCCCGTCCCTCACAGTTTTACTCGGCACGTACCTGTCTAAAACGCATTTTACGATTGCTTTGAACTTTTTCCATAAACACTCAACATTGTCAGTGTCGGAACAGAAATGTTCGTTTTGATCTGTTAGGTAGTCTGAAATCTGCCTTCTATTACTCTTGCTAAACAGATAAACCTTCCTCCCTTTTTTTATATTCCTACTAACTTCCATATTCAGGGATGCTCCAACGGCCTTATGATCACTGATTCCCTGTTCTGTACATACAGAGTCGAAAAGTTCGGGTCTGTTTGTTATCAGTAGGTCCAAGATGTTTTCTCCACGAGTCGGTTCTCTGTTTAATTGCTCGAGGTAATTTCCGGATAGTGCACTCAGTATAATGTCACTCGATGCTGTGTCCCTACCACCCGTCCTAAACATCTGAGTGTCCCAGTCTATATCTGGTAAATTGAAATCTCCACCTAAGACTATAACATGCTGAGAAAATTTATGTGAAATGTATTCCAAATTTTCTCTCAGTTGTTCTGCCACTAATGCTGCTGAGTCGGGAGGTCGGTAAAAGGAGCCAATTATTAACCTAGCTCGGTTGTTGAGTGTAACCTCCACCCATAATAATTCACAGGAACTATCCACTTCTATTTCACTACAGGATAAACTACTACTAACAGCGACGAACACTCCACCACCGGTTGCATGCAATCTATCCTTTCTAAACACCGTCTGTACCTTTGTAAAAATTTCGGCGGTATTTTTCTCTGGCTTCAACCAGCTGGTAAGTGATTGCATAACAACTGCGAGTGTTATGTCGACTGTCTGACAGCATAGGTATCCCCATCTCATTTTGGTGTTATACCACACAACTTTTACACTATGGTGTTCTTTCAAGCATACTGGTATCTAACTGTTTTTTGAATCCGGTTGAGCTCAGTCTTTACAGGTGACATATTACTGATAAATGGTGTATAAATGTGGAATTAGCAGCCCGAGTGTACTGCTTGAAAGATACTGCTCAAAAAATATTGCAACTGAAGCGCTGAGTGTTCTGATCCAGTGTGAAGCGACGGATATGTTTTCGACGGATTACTCCCCACTACAGTTGAGGAGCCTTGCCTATGCTTTAGACATGCAGCGGGGATGACACTTATTCTCGTCAGCCGGCACTCATGGCCTCGCTGTGTTGCTAATTTATGGCTGCCAGCTGTAGGCACTGTTGCGCCCCGCCCATGCCACACAGCACGCATTTGTCTGACGTCGGTGGCAGCCCTCTCTGGATGGGAGCACTAAAATTTATCTCCCAAGCGCGGGAGTTGCAACAAATGGCACATCACATGTAAAAACTGAGAAATACACTACTGGCCATTAAAATTGTTACACCAAGAAGAAATGCAGATGATAAACGGGTATTCATTGGACAAATATATTATGCTAGAACTGACATCTGATTACATTTTCACGTAGTTTGGGTGCATAGATCCTGAGAAATCAGTACCCACAACAACCACCTCTGGCCGTAATAACGGCCTTGATACGTCTGCGCATTGAGTCAAACAGAGCTTTGATGGCGTGTACAGGTACAGCTGTCCATGCAGCTTCAACACGATACCACAGTGCATCAAGAGTAGTGACTGCCGTATTGTGACGAGCCAATTGTTCGGCCACCATTGACCAGACGTTTTCAGTTGGTGAGAGATCTGGAGAATGTGCTGGCCAGGGCTGCAGTCGAATATTTACTGTATCCAGAAAGGCCCGTACAGGACCTTCAACATGCGGTCGTGCATTATCCTGCTGAAATGTAGGGTTTCGAAGGTATCGAATGAAGGGTAGAGCCACGGGACGTGACACATCTGAAATGTAACGTCCACTGTTCAAAGTGCAGTCAATGCGAACAAGAGGTGACCGAGACGTGTAACCAATGGCACCTCATTCCATCACGCCGGGTGATACGCCAGTACAGCGATGACGAATACACGCTTCCAATGTGCGCTCACCACGATGTCACCAAATACGGATGCGACCATCATGATGCTGTAAACAGAACCTGGATTCATCCGAAAAAACGACGTTTTGCCATTCGTGCACCCAGGTTCGTCGTTGAGTACACCATCGCAGGCGCTCCTGTCTGTGATGCAGTGTCAAGGGTAACTGCAGCCATGGTCTCCGAGCTGATAGTCCATGCTGCTGCAAACGTCGTCAAACTGTTCGTGCAGATGGTTGTTGTCTTGCAAACGTCCCCATCTGTTGACTCAGGGGTCGAGACGTGGCTGCAACATCCGTTACAGCCATGCGGATAAGGTGCCTGTCATCTCGACTGCTAGTGATACGCGGTCGTTGGTATCCAGCACGGCGTTCCGTATTACTCTCATGAACCCACCGATTCCATTTTCTGCTAACAATCATTGGATCTCGACCAACGCGAGCAGCAATGTGGCGATGCGATAAACCGCAATCGCGATAGGCTACAGTCTGACCTTTATCGAAGTCGGAAACGTGATGGTACGCATTCCTCCCCCTTACACGAGGCATCACAACAACATTTCACCAGGCAACGCCGGTCAACTGCTGTTTGTGTATGAGAAATCGGTTGGAAACTTTCCTCATCTCAGCACATTGTAGGTGGTGCCACCGACGCCAACCTTGTGTGAATGCTCTGAAAAACTAATGATTTGCACATCTTCCTCCTGTCGGTTAAATTTCGCGTCTGTAGCACGTCATCTTCGTGGTGTAGCAATTTTAATGGCCAGTAGTGTAATAATTAAATTGTTTTTGTATTACCGACCGTGATAGCAATTCTAGTGAAGGGTAATCAATTACGGCACATTACCTGCTGCAATTTACGAAAGAAACGGGAGTTTTAGCTTGAAAGACAGGTTCCGATAGTGGTGTGGGTGCTGCCCGATGGGAGTCAAGCATACACTCAACGTTATTTCCAACTTCACTGCAATCAACATTAAGTTTTAGCATGAAGTCCTGTGCTGAACAGCAGAGGGTAGTACGAACCGTATTGAATTCCATTATTACCGATAGAGGGCGCCACGTACTTGTAAGTCATTTTCAGCCAGGTGTACGGATACTTTTGACCATATAGTGCATATGGGTCTTGTGCAATTGGAGGTAGTGACTAAAAGTCACTTAATGGGCCGAGCGATGAGGGGGGCGAAAGTGGAAGAAAGATGAGTGCTGTATTTCTCGGGACGGGTGTGGGAGTTGGTTGGAGTTCCAGAGGGGAAGTGTAACCTCCCCTTCACTTATCGACCTAACTGACAGTGAAAAATTAAACCACGTGTACCTAATGGAAATTTGGGAAAAGGAATCGTCACTGAAGTTAATATGTCGGTAAAGAGGGAGGAAGGGTTACATTTAAACGAAAGGAAAAATGCAAATTAAATTGGTGGAAATTGATTTTGAAAAAGGGTAAACTTAATAAAGAAAGTAAATATGGGGAAAATTACGGTCGCCAGTCGAATTAAGTCGGGTGATGCTGAGGAAATTACATTAGGAAATGAGACACTTAAAGTAGTAAACGAGTTTTGCTATTTGGGGAGCAAAATAACTGATGATGGTCGAAGTAGAGAGGATATAAAACGTAGACTGGCAATGGCAAGCAAAGCGTTTCTCAAGAAGAGAAATTTGTTAACATCGAGTATAGATTTGTCAGGAAGTCGTTTCTGAAAGTATTTGTATGGAGTGTAGTCATGTATGGAAGTGAAACATGGACAATAAATAGTTTGGACAAGAAGAGAATAGAAGCTTTCGAAATGTGGTGCTACGGAAGAATGTTGAAGATTAGGTGGGTAGATCACGTAACTAATGAGGAGGTATTGAATAGGATTGGGGAGAAGAGAAGTTTGTGGCACAACTTGACTAGAAGAAGGGATCGGTTGGTAGGACATGTCCTGAGGCATCAGGGGACAACAAATTTAGCATTGGAGGGCAGCGTGGAGGGTAAAAATCGTATAGGGAGACCAAGAGATGAATACACTAAGCAGATTCAGAAGGATGTAGGTTGCAGTAAGTACTGGAAGATGAAGGAGCTTGCACGGGGTAGATTAGTGTGGATAGCTGCATCAAACCAGTCTCAGGACTGAAGACCACAACAACAACAACACGGTCGCCAGTCCTATGAACAACTACCATAACAACTGAAAAAGAAAGGTTAATGCACATATAATTAGCACTAAAAGCGTGCCAACTGAAGGTTGACCAATGTTCTGTGAAAACTGAATGTTTGTCAGAAGTAATAAATTTCGCTACACTCTGACTTAATTTAGCAAAAGAATTAATAAAACCGGAAAATTGAAAGTTAATTTAGTGACTGAAATTAATAGTGAACCCTGTTTCTGAAGCACTACGAAATTAAATAAGATAAGGTTAGTCTTGGGCTACCTCAACAATCATCTCAAAAGCAACTTGAATCTGCGCAATTTAGAAATAGAGATTTAGTTTTGAACTTGAATTAAATGATTTTGAACAATTAACAATAGTAAAATTTAGTACGTACCAAGCTGAGCTGCAGACACAGGTAAGCTAAAATATGGTAACAAAACTCGCACTCTTAATTTGTGCTTGTGTAATCTAAATGTAGTTCTGTTTGGTTATTGTAGCCAGCTGTGAATACTTTAACTGAACTTTGAAATTAAAGCAGTGAAATAGAATAATATTTCTTTAATGCTGGCGTTGAATTTCAACGACACTCGGGTTCATTTCGGAAAACGAAGGGACCGAGCTTGGTAATGCAATTGGGACAATGAGCAACAAAGGTTCATGCTAAGTTACTGTATTTTAGTGATGCAAATGGAACAGTTTGAAAAGCTGAGGTCTGCCATACAGTTCTAAAACTTTACGTGCTTCCAGTCTTCCTTGTTGGCTGATTGTAGTTTTGAAGTCGTCGATCGAGAAGGTGGCGACAATCACTTCTTGTCGGCCGTCGCTGTTGCAGAAGCTGGATGTTGGCGCGCCTTCTTCTCGACACGGTCACCAGGCGAAACGGGCTAATGTTTCCCGTCCGCGACACCGAGCCAGACTCCGCTCTGCCCGCGCTCCACGTGGCAGAGTTAACAATACCCAAGGTCCTAAACACGACCTATCAGTCCAATCGTTCGATAACATAGTTTTCCCTAGGCCAGACCCAGCGTAAAAATACAAATAATATTTGCAAAACAAACCAATATATATATATATATATATATATATATATATATATATATATTTATTGTAAAACAATAACAATATATAAAGACCCAGAAATGTCATATCTTCAGGTAACAAAATAAGGAAAAAGTTTACAGTATAATAGGTGGAAATAGGAGGATTTGCATTTTCGGCGTTACAGAACGATGGATACGGATGGAAGTGCATGGAATATGTGATAGGGATATAGTGGCGCAGCAGGGTACTTGGATCTTTGGGTAGAATATTACGTGCCGGAACTCGATTTTGCTATTATTGTATTCGATCTGAAAGTGCTCCAAGAAGAAAAGTAGTTGCTGGAAGTGCATGACGGTACAGTATGCGACTTCAGGAAGGTAGGTGGACGTGGAAGGCGAGGCGGAATGAATGTCTTTAGTACCATTTCAAGGGATTTGTAGGAGTTAGGAAGGAGGGGGATCAAAGCAATGTTCGTAAATGTTACGATGGGGCGGGTGAGCGATTTATGGAGGACAGTAATTTCAGCAGTGTTGTTGCGCTGTGGCACATATACAGCCCATGGTCTGTTTCGTGCTGGTCGGCTTACGTCGTCACGTCATTCAGTCACAGTCAGTGTTATCGGTACTGTTGGCGTTTCGGCTCCCGTAAGAGCTTAAAGAATTCGGTGAATTTCTCTATTTCTTGACAGCATCGAGAGCTCGGTTCCACGCTACACTAAAATTACCTACGCTGTCTGAGTAGAAGCTATTCTCTCACATTCTAATTTCTAAGGCCTCTATAATAATAGAATTCCAATATGAAGAAGCATGAGACAAGATTTTTAGTTTCATAAAACACTGTTCTGTTTATTTGTGTGGTTATGTTCAACCGTTGATGATGCCTTAAGTTCCTTATTTTTATTGTGCCTTTGGTGTTCTCCACAGCGTTCAGTACTGCTATGGACAGATTCACTGATGTAGATGTTTCTACACTCACTACGAATCTCATAAATATCAGGGATCTTCAGATCTAAACTGCCCTTAACTGTTGATCGGAAAACAGTACTTCTTTTCCTCCCAGGTGCCTACCTATTATTTTAGATACAGCACCATAGAAAAGAAGAAGAACTGTCGGGGTCTCATCACGTGACTGTTCATTATTTTTACGTTTCCGTTTCTTTGTGAGCGGCAGCTTTATATCAAATAGCCAGAGCAACATGACTTCAGATGATTAATTTTAAACCCCATGGTGGGTTACACTTGACTTGTATTTTCGGAATCCATATTCCTTGAAATGGAGAATGTGTTCTGTTATTGACGTTTCATTACCTTTGAGCTCAGAATATAATCCAAGGACCAACAACAGGTTAACGTCAATAAAGGTGGGTGTTAATTTTGTGGGTCACATCCTTTTTGTAGACTTGTATTACCTGTTCTTCCTTCCAGCTGCTAGAGAAGGTTCTTTTGTTTTGGGGATCTGCAGTATATTATAGTTAAAAGCAGCGACAATTCAACCGAAAATTCGCCATAGAATCCAATGTCGATTCCATTGGGCCTTGGGACCTTGTTATGTTGTAGCAATTTCAGGTGTTTCTCATTACTGCTGTCACTAATTACTTGAGGTATGTCATTTGCCTTCACGGTGGTGCGACAAACTGGGGCACTACCACTGCACTTTTTTTTTTTTTTTTTTTTTTTAAAAGGAACATTTTCATCTGGCTTCTCAAACTAGATTTCGGTCAACGTCTCTGGGACACGTTTCTGAAACGAACTTGTCATAGGCTATACTCTAACATCACTAAAAGGTCCAAGTTTCGAACAGTACACAGAAATCGATGAAACGAAGGATTTATGGGCTATGCCTTTCGTTGGTGAATTGCATTTCCTAAAATTCCTTTCAGTAACATAAGCGTTCCTACATATATCTCTATACTCTGCAAACGAATTTATGGAGTTTCGCGAAGTGTATACTGCAGTCACCTCCACCTTTCCTTTTTTTAGTTTCGAAAGGTCAGTGTGAAGAACTATTATTTGTAAACCTGCGCATGAGCTAGCACCTGTCACATTTTGTCCTCATGGTCTTTCCGCGGGATGTACGTAGGAGGTCACAATATATCGATTGAGTCCTCTAGGACAGTCTGAGGTGAGCCATACCTTGATGCAGTCCCTTCTCTAGTAGAGCTTGCCACTGTAGTGGAATAACCATCTCCGTGACTCTTTCGTGTTCACTGAACGAACTTCTGACTAAATTTACTGCTTTGCTGTGAGTCCTCTGTTTTCTCTAGAAATCCTGTCAAGTGCGGACCCTAGAGTGGCGAGCGTTCTCTGTTACTACTCCTAGGTGACTACACTTTATATCACTCCACATTCAACGTCGTTGATGTTTCACCATTATTACAGTTTGCTGTAATTGATGGTACGTCATCTAAACAACAAAAAATGATTATATATTTCCTCCTATTTATGCGCAGTACAATACAGTTGTTTACATCGCATGGCAGCTGCCAATCATTCCATCAGGAGTCGGTCCTCTGCAGCTCATGCTGCAGTTCGTTGTTATTTTTTGACGTTGCGATTTTCATACGTGCAGCACCATCATTCGCCAATAGTGTCATATCTACCACATTATTTTTAACAGTAGTGGTCCTGAAACGATCTCTTCGGTTACATCCGAAATCGCTCTCACACATTGTGATTTAGTGCCTTTAAATTAGATACACTTTAATTCATCTCTATTGTCGATGGTTCTGAGCACTATGGGACTTAATTTCTGAGATCATCAGTCCCCTAGAACTTAGAACTACTTAAACCTAGCCAACCGAAGGACATCACACACATCCATGTCCGAGGCAGGATTCGAACCTACGACCGTAGCAGTCGCGCGGTTCCGGACTGAAGCGCCTAGAACCGCACGGCCACACGTGGCCGGCTGTCGGTGATTCTGTTTCTAATATTCTTAATACCACGCCATAGTGCCTGTCGTATCAGTAGATTTACAAATAAGATAAATTCTCTCTGTCAAAACTTTTGTACATGCTAGCCATTTACATTACTTTTTAAAATATTAATAGATAAAAAAAGACTTATGTGATACGTAACCCAAGCTTATACATACCATTTATATAGAAATTCATCTATGGAAGGGGAGGAGTTGTGTTGTATAAATTATTTAAATATTTGTTTTTCAAACTTTCATCAGCCAGCAAATTTAACTCTCAAGGGATGTAGTCGAATACCTTTATGACTGAATGCTCCACGTCTTTCTGTGCAAGAGTAAGGTTAAGCTATAATTAGTGGAGGATACATTTTATCCTACTGTTATATTGGGGAACGCTACCTTTATTTACAAAATTGTGCCTTATAATTCAGAACAAATTGCATAAGAGAGCAAAAGAATTCTGAGACTGTTGTTAGCGAGCTAAGTATTTTAAACAATAGGCTACATGATGATCAGTGATGGGTATCAGATACTATTCCTGTATCGAATAATTTGTATGGACTTGATTGGGACAATTATTCCACATGACGTCAATGAATGGAAGTATCCTAAGAAAGCTAATTCGATAATGCACAAATTAGTAATTACATGTAGAGTATATATCAGTGAACTCAAGAAACTAGTTACCCTGTTGCTATGTATTGATGATGATTTATCTCGCTTACTGCATGGCTGAATGAACTGTGTAAGTAGTAGACCATTTAATGGCAAAAAATCAGTAATACTTCTGAATTTTTCGTTTATTTATCATTTTATCGTTACAGCTCTGTTAGACTCATATTAGTATGAGATCGAAGATCATTTATATAAGTTGTTTGAAAGTCTTTAACATCAAACGACTATGGGTGATAGGTCGCATTACGGGGTACAGTTTTCGTTACCGGCAAAATTTTCGCTGACACTTCCTGGCGATCTAGGGATCTTTTATTATTGGTTATGCCGCTGAGAGGTGGTACAGGGTATGCATTCTGCGATGTGCAAAGTGGGTCAAATGGCTCTAAGCACTATGGGACTTAACATCTGAGGTCATCAGTCCCCTAGATCTAGATCTACATAATCCTAACTAACCTAAGGGCATCACACACATCCATGCCCGAGGCAGGATTCGAACCTGCGACCGTAGCAGCAGCGCGGTTCCAGACTGAAGCGACTAGAACCGCTCGGCGACAGCGGCCGGTTTGCGATGTGTACATGCAATATGTGTTGCCTATAATCCACTCATTCACTCGGCGTGAGAAGGGGTAGGTAAGCTTCAGCACTGCCTGCCAAGCCTCAAGCTTGTAGGATGAGGTTCATTCTGTCTTGACTTTATTCGGTAATTCTCGGAAGTATTCAGTACAACGCCACATTTCATTTAGCACTGTACTGCGGCACTTTTCGGTATGCACAACTTCTTTCAGTTTAGTAGAATCGTGATGCGATGCTGTTTACTCTTCGCCATTTCTTAGTGGTGTAAAAGACGTTCATACGTCCGGTAGCTGTTTGCACGAAAAGAGGTAGTCTAGCGATCTATGAATGTGAATGACAGAAGAGAATGATAATCGACAGGTAATGCAAATTTACTAGGGACTGGCACTAAAGAAAGAATTTAAAGAATTAGTTGAAGATAAAAGAGCAAAAAGTTACAACAGTCGGGCGTGATTCTTTGTTCTATACAATAAGAAGTAGTCTACACTAAACTTGCAGGTGTGGAGCACGAGATAGAATTCGTCGTGTGAGTAGTAAATTTTCTGGAGTCACACTCATTATTCCTCTGTTAGTTCCAAAGATTTCTATGTAATTTAATGAAGTATAACGAGACTTATATTACTGCAAAGTATGTTGCTTAGGTCAAGAAGAAAGCCTGGAACGGTTTTTCGATTTAAAATGCGCTATTGTTGAATTTATGAAGGAAAAAGGAGAGCAGAAACGAAAATTAGAACATCCGGAATGGATTGTAGACCTCGTATTTAAAGTGACTCGACTGCACACTGCCCACAGGAATACATTGCAAGGTGAGAAACAGCTTATTTCTGACGTGATGCATTTAGAAAGAAAAGTGCTCTGTGGAAGAGAATAATTCTGACATAAAACACCATCAATATACCTAGGCTCATGGGCATTAAAGAAAACGTGAGGTTTGAGGAATTCTTTGGAGCAATTAGAAAGCTAGTTTTCCAAACGTTCTGAGGGCACTGCCAATCTTACGTATCTTTTTGAGCTATTTTCGGCATCGTCTGCGCTAAAAGCACCCTTGTGGATGTGCAGATGAAACTAATTGATCTGCAGTGTCTCATTTGAAAGACAAATTGTTGCGTTAAAACTGTCCAGGAAGTTTACATTTTTTACCTCAGGGGGAGTTTCTGCGTCTCGGTAAGAAGGTTGCACACTTGATAAAATATTTGGATCATGTATGTGTGAGAAAGGCTCTTCTCTGTTATGAAACTAAATAAGTGACGATTACGTGGCAACCTGACTGTTGAAACCAGTGAAATTGTCTGCGTCTGTCTATATGCCATCCGTTTTTACAAGATAAAATACATATATATATATATATATATATATATATATATATATATATATATATATATATGGTATGTTCAGCTCCAAAAATAATTAAATAATACTGGAGAATTGTATCGTTTGGTCCTTCCAGAGAGCTGAGTGGTTAGCGCGGCTATCTGTCACGCCCAGGGGCCCACGTTCGATTCCCGGCTGGGTCGGAGATTTTCTCCGCTCAGGGATTGGGTGTTGTGTTGTCCTCATTATCATTTCATCATCGTCAGTGGAAGGCAACGGGAAAGCACCGCTGGAATCACTTCCCTAGACGCTCATGCGGTGGACCTCTCTGACGAGGCTTCCCCCATGACAAAAGCCGGCCGGTGTGGCCAAGAGGTTCTAGGCTCTACAGTCTGGAACCGTCTGCGCTACAGTCGCAGCTTCGAATCCTGCCTCGGGCATGGAAGTGTGTGATGCCCTTAGGTTAGTTAGGTTTAAGTAGTTCTAAGCTCTAGGGGACTGATGACCTCAGCAGTTAAGTCCCATAGTGCTCAGAGCCATTTGAACTATGACAAGACCTGCCGTACAGCAGAACACAAAGTTTTTTTGTATTGTTTGTGATATATATTGTCGTGAAATATGAAACCAAGTTTCCTTCCCTCCTCCCTCCTAGCACTCAGTCAGTGTGACACGGTGGTGGTGGAAGCATGCAGCCAGCTGGGGAAGCTATGGCACATGATCAGGAGAACTATTCTCGTCCCAAATTCTTGGCCGTCCATGATGCTGGCCAAGCAAACGTAATGTTTCTGATTCACTGCTAAAATATTTTTGTCCCCTTACAGGCACTTTTTCATAGGGTCTTCTAGTAGAAAGTCACTCTGTCGATGTAAGCAGTATGAAAATTTTCTATTTAATTCAAGTTATTTCCCTTGATGTGATCTGTCAACACTACAAGGTTGATGCGAAAATTTGTAGCAGCAATAAGTCTGGTCCCAGAATTAAACCATGTGGATGTCCAGTAGTAATTTGTCCTCATTGAGAAACGTTTAATCATAAAAGCTGCGAGAGCTGTGTAACGTGACTTTTTGCTTCTTGCACGTTGAATATGAAATGAACTCCTTCATGACTAAGCTATAAACTTCTCTCCAAACTTTTCACCAAAAAACCTTCATCAGATCACAAAATGTCCTGTTAGGTGATACCTTCTCATTTACATTACTGTCCATTAAAATTGCTACACCAAGAAAATGACGTGCTACAGACGCAAAATTTAACCGACAGGAAGATGATGCTGTGATATGCAAATGATTAGATTTTCAGAACATTCACACAAAGTTGTCGCAAGTGGTGACACCTACAACGTGCTGACATGAGGAACGTTTCCAACCGATTTCTCATGCACAAACAGCAGTTGACCGGCGTTGCCTGGTGAAGCGTTCTTGTGATGCCTCGTGTAAGGAGGAGAAATGCGTACCATCACGTTTCCGACTTTGATAAAGGCTGTATTGGAGCCTATCGCGATTGCGGTTTATCGTATCGCGACATTGCTGCTATCGTTGGTCGAAATCCAATGACTGTTACCAGAATATGGAATCGGCGGGTTCAGGAGGGTAATGCGGAACGCCGTGCTGGATACCAACGGTCTCGTATCACTAGCAGTCGAGATGACAGGCATCTTATCCGCTTGGCTGTAACGGATCGTGCAGCCACGTCCCGATCCCTGAGTCAACAGATGGGGGCGTTTGCAAGACAACAACCATCTGCACGAACAGTTCGACGACGTTTTCAGCAGCAGGGACTATCAGCTCGGAGACCATGGATGCAGTTACCCTTGACACTTCATCACAGACAGGAGCGCCTGCGATGGTGTACTAAACGACGAACCTGGGTGCACGAATCCATTTCATTTTTTGGATGAACGTCATTTTTTTGGATGAATCCAGGTTCTGTTTAGAGCATCATGATGATCGCATCGGTGTTTGGCGACATCGCGGTGAACGCACATTCGAAGCGTGTATTCGTCATCGCCATACTGAAGTATCACCCGGCGTGATCGTATGGGGTGCCATTGGTAACGAGTCTCGGTCACATCTTGTTTGCATTGATGGCACTTTGAATTTCAGATGTGTTATAACCCGTTGCTCTACCCTTCATTCGATCGCTGGGAAACCCTACATTTCAGCAGGATAACGCACGACCGCATGTTTCAGGTTCTGTACGGGCCTTTCTGGATACAGAAAATCTTCGACTGCTGCCCTGGCCATCACATTCTCCAGATCTCTCACCAAGTGAAAACGTCTGGTCAATGGTTGCCCAGCAACTGGCTCGTCACAATACGCCAGTGACTGTTCTTGATGAAGTGTGGTATCGTGTTGAAGCTGCATGGGGAGCTGTACCTGTGCACGCCATCCAAGCTCTGTTTGACTCATTGCCCAGGCGTTTCAAGGTCGTTATTACGGCCAGAGGTGTTTGTTCTGGGTACTGATTTCTCAGGATCTATGCACCCAAATTGCGTGACAGTGTAATCACATGTCAGTTGTAGTGTAATATATTTGTCCAATGAATTCCCGTTTATCATCTGCATTTCTTTTTAGCGTAGCAATTTGAATGGCCAGTAGTGTAGGCCGGTTAAACAGCAGATGGCATATTCAGTTGAGAGGCTCTTTGGAGCGTACATTGTGACCAGAATCGACTACATTTTGAGCTCTAACGGCTAGGAAATCTTCACTCGAACTATCAAGCCGGTACGATGTTCAGTGCGCTTCTATTCATGCACCAGGCGATAGTGAATGAGAGGCAGCCGCTTGCGACATCTACACGTACAAAGGAGATATGCGTTCTCTCGCTATCGCGTTGCTGCTTGTCAGAGGGGGCAACCGGCTGTTAATAATATCAATCTGCCAGTTCTCGGTGCCACGCCGCGCCAGCATTCGCCTGGGCGTCGGCGTACGGACCGTACTCTTGCCACACAATGAGCGTGTCGGCGCATGCGCGCCTGTGATCATCCGCCTTTGTGACGGGACACGGCCAGCCCAGCCCGTTAATAGGAGAGCGCGGCAGTCGCGGATGGCGACGATCCGCTTTGACCGGCCGCGTCCAGACAGACGCACCACAGCGCGCTGCCCTTTGCCGCGTCCCAGTGCAAGCGCAACGCAACTACACACGGCTGCATTCCGTAACCCAGACTGCTCGCGCATCGGACGAGCAAAGCAGTCCAGAAGTCGCGAGCAATTCGTTATACGACTCCCGCTACCGAGAACGAATGCATTTCAACTTTATGGGGTACTGGTACAGTAACTACTATGCGGAATGTGGTGAGAACAACAGTCTTGGTTGCAGAATTGGTTTTATCGATTTATTTATTCATGACGCGCGTGTCGTCTAATACAAGACATCTTAAAACTGACCAATAGCGTAAGGTGCCCTATTTTCGGATGGTGGCCTAATTCCGGGTAGTTGGATATTTACTCCCCTAGCACTGGTGCAGATGCAGAGACTAGCTGAAATCCTTGTGGTTCCTCCATTTTAGTGTCCTGCTAATAGCCAAGCACATCAGTCACCAACTGCGCGGCCCCTTCCGCCGGAGGTTCGAGTCCTCCCTCCGGCATGGGTGTGTGTGCTGTCTTTAGCGTAAGTTAGTTTAAGTAGTGTATAAGTCTGGGACCAATGACCTTAGCAGTTTGGTCCCTTGGAAATTCACACACATCTGAACATTGAACATCAGTCGCATTCTGTGCTTGCAGTTAACTTTTTTACTTATTATCTTACACCTGAATGCAACACTTTGTAGACACATCGTGTGCATCACAGCTGCATGGTAAGCAGTTTGATATATTAGTGTTATTTATTAGTGATAAACTACACACACGAAAAAATTTTGGATCACCTCAGTTCCCAAAACTCTTGAAGATAGACGTTGAATATTGTATCACAGACACAGTCCCTTTGACTGTTCAGGGATGTCACTGAACCTGCCCAAAGACGTAAACAACCACGCATGAGCAGCGCCTATTAGACGGAGGGCGTCCCACAGCCGATCACTTCCAGTCATTCCATCAGGAAGGAGGTAAATGGCTCGAATTGTCTGTAGTTCAACCATGCCTAAACGGTCAATACCGCGGTTCGATCGAGTCCGCATTGTTACTATGTGCCAAGAAGGGCTCTCAACAAGGGAAGTGTCCAGGCGTCTCGAGGTGAACCAAAATGTTCAAATCTGTGTGAAATCTTATGGGACTTAACTGCTGAGGTCATCAGTCCCTAAGCTTACACACTTCTTAACCTAAATTATCCTAAGGACGAACACACACCCATGCCCGAGGGAGGACTCGAACCTCCGCCGGGACCAGCCACACAGCCCATGACTGCAGCGCCTAAGACTGCTCGGCTAATCTCGCGCGGCTCGGGGTGAACCAAAGCGATGATGTTCGGACATGGAGGAGATACACGGAGACAGGAACTGTCGATGACATGCCTCGCTCGGGCCGCCGAAAGGCTACTACTGCAGTGGATGACCACTATCTACGGATTACGGCTCGGAGGAACCCTGACTGCAACGCCACCATGTTTTGAATAATGCTTTTCGTGCAGCCACGGGACGTCGTGTTACGACTCAAACTGTGTGCAATAGGGTAAATGATGCGCAACTTCACTCCAGACGTCCATGGCGAGGTCCATCTTTGCAACCACGACACCATGCAGCGCGGTACAGATGGGCCCAAGGACATGGCGAATGGACCTCTCAGGATTGGCATCACGTTCTTTTCGCCGATGAGTGTCGCATATGCCATCAACACAGACAATTGTAGGAGACGTGTTAGGAGGCAACTCGTTCATGCTGAACGCCTTAGACAAACTGTCCAGCGAGTGTTGCAAGGTGGAGGTTCCCTGCCGTTTTGGGGTGGCATTATGTGGGGCCGACGTAGACCGCTGGTGGTCACGGTTGGCGCCGTAACGGCTGTACGATACGTGAATGCCATCCTCCGACCATATCGGCAGGATATTGGTGAGGCATTCGTCTTCATGCCCTGATCGTGCACATCCTATGAATGACTTCCTTCAGGATAACGACATCGCTCGACTAGACAGACCAGCACGTTCTCCAGATATGAATCCTATCGAACATGCCTGGGATAGATTGAAAAGGGCTGTTTATGGACTACGTGACCCCCAAACATTGTGAGGGATATACGCCAAATCACCGTTGAGGAGTAGGAAAATCTGGACCAACAGTGCCTTGATGAGCTTGTGGATAGTATGCCACGACAAATACAGGCATGCATCAATGCAAGAGGGCGTGCTACTGAGTATTAGAGGTACCTGTGTGTATTGCAATCTGGAACACCACCTCTGAAGGTCTCGCTGTATGGTAGTGCAACATGCAATGTGTGATTTTCATGAGCAATAAAAAGGGCGGAGATGATATTTATGTTGATCTCTATTCCTATTTTCTGTAAAGGTTCCGGAGCTGTCCTAACCGAGGTGATGCAAAACTTTTTTTGATGTGTGTATACTTTGAGGGTTGTGAGTAACTTTTAAATGCAAGAATTCATTAAACGTTTCTGTAGTTCTGCCATGTTTTTCAAGAGGTAAAGGTGCCTAAATTAAGTCATCTGACGAATGGGACCCTTGAAAGATTTCGCTTTTTATTTCCTTTCAGAAGATATTTTGGAAGAAAAGAAAGTGTTGTGCAGAGGAAAATATGAGGAAGGGGGTGGAAGGCATTAGAAACAAAGAAATGGTATTCTTAAAGACGTTAAGGCGGGAAACCTGGAAGATTAACTGGGCTCTGTCTTGGGCAGAAAAGGTGCCTTAAGAATAGCCTTCAGCTCAAGATAAGCTAAAATGCTAGATGGCAATTTTAGATGAACTGGGAGAATCTTCTAAAAGGGAAGAACATCAAAGCACTCACAAGACCAGCCAGAACAATACAAATGTAGCTGGAATGAGTAGGCGACAAAGGAAATCGGCAAGTGAGTTATCATCTGCTGAAGACTCCGAAAGTTCTGTTTCCCTTGGCTCGACAGATTGTTAAGTCAGCGCAGATGAGGAGTACATCTATTGTTCTGTCCTGTATCGAGAAGATAAATCTGGAGAATATTTTATAAGGTGTTTAAGATGTTTGCGTTGGTTACATGAACCGCGTGTTGGGACTGAGAAACGTGGCTGGAAGGTGTACAAATGTGATGCAAATGATAGCTTCAGTGCAGTTATAAGTGTATCATTATTGCAAAGAAATTGTAGTACCTCAACATTACTTTTTGTAATAAAACAATGTTCCTGTAGCTAGCGAATCTAAAAGTTTCCTCATGAAATAACACTATCCGAAATTAAGAACCATACTGCCTGGAAATGCGCATGCTTACAACATACTCTCCAAAATGCACAAATTTCATTGACAGAAATTATCAAATGTAATCTGTTGACTTTCGCTATAAAAGTTATTGTATAATCCAAATCTATTATGTTTTACATACATCAGTCACTTTCTGGGGCTCTCAGCTGATTTTTAACTACTCATATGCTTAGATTTCCTTAGTTATCCGAAAATAGGACACCTTACCCTATGGTGTTGGTAAGTGTATCTTTGATACTGCACCTGCAAGGCTATGGGGTGTTACGCTTTTAACATATGACGTGAGCACTTACTTGTTTCGATTTATTGTACTGTATACGATGACTACAATCTATTTTTGCCGAAGCTCTAATTGTGACTCCCAAAACCCGCTAACTAATTTTGTGCTGCTCAATCTGAAGATCCCTTGTGTCAGGTGAAAATAAAGGAAAAAATACGATAAGCAGATCAAAAGAGAATGGCGTTATGGGAGAGGCAGAACGTTTGTAGTTTAACTTTGTGGGAAATACTGAGTTATGACGTTAATAAAACTAAAGTAAACAATATTTTATTGTAAGACATACTGCTATTTTTGATGATTTAAGGTATCAGTATTGTACTCCACGCTTATCACTGGCTTCTGGAACTTGAGAAGTCGAGAGCGCCTTTTTTCTGCGAGAGCACTGTCTCGCTGTTCGGTCTCAACAATGGCGCAGCAGTAGTATTCACGCGCCGTCTTGGTGTGTGCCAGCGTCTCCGGATTGAACTTTCAAAATTCCCCCTTACCGGACAATAAAATTCTCCACAATGACGCAATTTCGGTAACTTTTCTTAAATATCTTAAACCTACTTTTTCTTTTAAACTATTATTTATTATCAGTGTTGGCAGCTTGAAGAGATGGAATTGTGTGCTTAGGGACGTAAAATTACCCACATACTACAAAATTTTAGTAAATAAACTAAAATTTTTAACTTGTAAACAAAGATAACAGCCTGGTCATAGAAAATATAAAACCTGCTCTAGTGACACGAAATTTGCTTTCTTTGTGCTAAAATTCATTGTGCGTTTGGCTTACCATTAGCGGACTACCTATATCTCAAGTAGCAACCCAACTGCTCTACTCACAGCGTTACAGTGAACACGTAAAATCCGTGATTGTGTTTTTTACTTACAGCTTCTGAGGACTCTTAAGCGTCGGTCTGTCGTTAACTTACATTTATTTATAACAAATCAAACCAACACCAACAAGTTTTCGAGATATCCTCAATATCTCAAACAACATACAAGGGTTGGAAGTTTAATAGTGGAAACTACTTATTTACAGCTCATAAAAACAGATACGTGTTTCAAAGTTTTACTGACCTTTAAAGTAGTCATCAGCATTGTGTATAACCCGTTGGCAGCGACGTGGAAATCATTGGATACTCTTAGCAGTGCCAGTTCTGTTGACAGTTCGAGCGGCGCGGTATATTTCTCGATGAATTTGTAGCAGTTCTGAAGCGAATGCGGTGAAGTGTTTCCTTCAGTTTAGAAAGTGAGTTGAACTTACGAGGGCTTAAATCAGGGGAGTGCAGTAGGTGGTATAGCACTTAGTAGCCACATCAGTCACACAAATCAGTAACAGCTTGCACTGTAAGTGCTTGAGCATTGTCCTGCAAAATGATGGTCAAGTCCTGCTGAAAGTGTCATCACTTCTGTCTCTAAGCTGGTCGTAGGTTGTGTTCCTAAAATGAACAGCATAGAGACAAAAGTGATGACGCTTTCTGCAGGACCCTTCCCGGGTTGGATTCCCGGCGGGGTCAGGGATTTTCTCTGCCTCGTGATGGCTGGGTGTTGTGTGCTGTCCTTAGGTTAGTTAGGTTTAAGTAGTTCTAAGTTCTCGGGGACTGATGACCATAGATGTTAAGTCCCATAGTGCTCAGAGCCATTTGAACCTTTTTTTTCTGCAGGACCTGACCACCATTTGCATGGGGGCTTAATTAAATATTTAAGACTGAAAATGATTTTTTTTTTTTTTTTTTTGTATGTACGATTACGCAAGTCTCGTAATCGGTTGGCCCTGACTAGAATTGTTACGCTATCTGACTGCAAAGAACAATGTAAGAAAATTTCAGTAAACACAGTTAATTAATTAAGTCCCCAGCAACTAAAAAACCTACAAAATCCAAGCACAAATGTAACTGTTCTGTATGTGGGAGTGTGACTCAACGTATGCATCTGGCACGGTTCTTTTCCAACAAGACAAGAATTTTTAAATACCAACTATACAGACGCGACAAAAGAAAATTAGAAAACTATAATTACGCAAAAAAAATCACAATTACACTCTAATCCAAGAACACAAGCCAGATGCTTTGTTGACTGAACCTGTAGTGACACATTATTTCAGATACACAACTAATAAGGGAACATAATAAATTTTACCTTCATATATTGACGAAATGCACTCATTACAATAACATCTGCTATCTCTCCCATCAAATCACTGCATAAGACAAGGAACAACACTCTTTACTACAACATCTTACTCCGACTTCACGACAAGCAGTGCCCACTAGTACATCTCAGTACGAACTCTTAACACACACTGTCCTCTACGAGCTCTCTGGTAGCACTGACTGCTATGAACTCTCGACAACCACTGACTGCTACGAACTCTAAACACGCACTGTGGAGGCGGCTTAATAGTACTCTTTGGCGCAATCTCTGGCGCAGTGGCACAGTGTAGCCACCTTTCATATGCCCCTCCTCCACAGGCCAGAATTTGATGGTATTTTTGCCAGCATTGGTGGTGAAAATACCACCAAATTCGTCCACAAAAATACAGACAAAAATAAAAGATAATATTAATACCTAAACATCACATAATTAGTTAAAAATTTTGGCTTTGCACTGACCTTTCACTAACCTAATGTATGAAATACAGTAAGCAATACAACTTCTTTTCATACATGTGACTTTACATAATAGTTTACACAATATACAAAAAAATCAGTTTATACAAATGTTCACATAAAATGCTTTCAATAATTAGTTTATACAAAAAAAAGAACACCAACAGGTAACATCTTTTCAGTAAAAGCAGTCCATCAGTTGCACCCAGTAAAGTTTAGCAGGTACACCCAGCACAAGTCACATTAGTTCAGTAGAAGCAGTCCATCAGTTGCACCCAGCAATGTTGAGTAAGTGCAAGCAGCAACAAGTGACTTCATTTCAGTAAAAACAGTTCATCAGTTGCACCCAGCAATGTTGAGCAGGTGCAGACACCAACAAGTGACATCATTTCAGTAGAAGCAGTTCATCAGTTGCACCCAGCAATGTTGAGTAGGTGCAGACACCAACAAGTGACATCATTTCAGTAAAAACAGTTCATCAGTTGCACCCAGCAATGTTGAGAGCAGGTGCAGACACCAACAAGTGACTTCGTTTCAGTAGAAGCAGTCAATCAGTTGCACCCAGCAATGTTGAGCAGGTGCAGACAGCAACAAGGGACATCTTTTCAGTAAAACAGTTCATCAGTTGCACCCAGCAATGTTGAGTGCAGGTGCAGACACCAACAAGTGACATCATTTCAGTAAAAACAGTTCATCAGTTGCACCCAGCAATGTTGAGTAGGTGCAGACACCAAAAAGTCACATTTCTTAGCAGAAGCAGTTCCATAAAATTCACTAGCACTGATCACACAGTTCATCAGAGTTTATGAGCACAAATTAAACATGTCCTAGTGTCACACATCATATTGAAAAGTGCAGGTAACAGCTCAGAATATTTATCTTCACTAATCAGACAGTTCAGGCATGAACAATAGTTTGAATGCACATACAAATGCTTTTACAGTAGCATACAAATCATAACAAACACACAAATGATATCAGATAATTGTCCTATTAACTATTACAATACACAAATACCAGTAAACCTATAATATTTATGGGTGTCAGTGCAAGCCACTACAAACAAATAAAATAATATTTAGGAGATAGGTGGTTAGGATTAGTAAAGGAAAACACACAGAACACACTCACTCATCTCTCATCCACATTAAGTACTACTGTGTAACTGAATAGTGTTAATTGTGTAAATGAAATTCTGTCTAAATCTGATGTTCATCATGTGTATCAAGTAGTACTGGCAGCAATGTATAATAGTCAATAATAGTTAGTCAACGTCATAGTCATCATGTCAAGACGAATGTTTGCCAAGCCAGATCAAAATGTACTGTTGTTGAACAACTGTCAGTGAGCCACGATATGCAATTACTTCCTCTCTTCAAAAAAAAGTATATACTGCTTAGTGATATAACAAAGTGTGTGTATAGACTATCTTCCTTCTATTTTAGTGTTTTAGTCTGCTCTCTTCATCCTCTTGTTCCATAAGACCAACAAAAAAAAATATGCTCCTCACTTACTTTACCTCTTATCCACCAAAACTCCAATAATTATCAGCATCACATAATCTCAATAATACCTCAATAATACGTCGATAAATGTAAACCTCAGCACCAATATCACCTTACCTCTTGTCCACAAACAACTTCATATACTCTCAATACCTATAATAATACATCGATAAATATAAACCTCATTGCCAATATCATCTCACTTCCAACACAACTCTTTCCTCTAGTCAGTCTCCTTGAACAAGTACAGATAAAATCCTAATGCAACTTCAATTCAGCATCCCATACAATCCGAAGACACATTGCCAACACACAACCTCTGTGTAATCCATCTGACCCAAATTTTCTACTCATTATAAATTATAAGATATATTTTGGTTCCTTGTCCATCATTAAATAAAAGAAATGCATACCTGACCTCTAACAGACTTAGTTCGAATAACTCTCAGTAATTAAGTACGATTACGGAGTGTGAATGATCATAATATTTCACAGTGTGTACACCACTTCAAGAATCATAGCAGAAGCAAACATGTGGAGTATTTTTTGTGTCAAGTGTCACTTCCTATTTCAATTGCTCACGAAAAATGCAGTGTAATAACTGTTAATGGTCTAAACCTAGTGTTGGTATGTCATGTCGTTAGCTTCCTTCCTATTAGCATAAATTTATACAGCTTCCATAAAACCTCAGCTCATGTGACTTCTATGACTTTCTTGTACTAATGTGGTTCGTCGAATTATAGCAGTGAATTTTCTTATCTTAAAAATATAAGGCACTGAGCGTAAGCAAAACAAGCAATAGCGAGTAAATATACCAGTAGAGAACAAAATGTCAACAAGTGGATGCAGCACAATTCCTACAACGAGGCTCTGCCAACCGAACAATCTATAATTAATACCACAGTGTAACCTAAACTCTATGTTTATACACAGTATATCAGCATTTCTATACACCAAATTAAAGAGCAGTTATGGCAACAAAACAGAAATGTGTAAATATGTAATCCATACGCATAGCAGTAAACATATATCTTACGTAATAAACAGGTCATTAGCATCATATCAGCATAAGCAAATAAATATTCATATGTCATCTTAATAAGCAAACATGAAGGCACAAGCAGATAAATCACAAAGTATAACTTACATAACTAAACACATCAGCACAATAAATCAGGTTACAATTATAATTCAAATAAATAAGCACAGCAGGCACATAATAAAAAAATATGACATCAGTGCAAAAGCATAGCACCCAAGCGATGCATAATCTATACAAGTCACAACCCAGTTCATTAATCAATAATTGTCAAAATCAGTCAGTGAAAAAGCATAGCAGCCAAGCGATGCATAATATACACAAGTTACAACCCAGTTCATTAATAATCATTGTCAAAATCAGTTAACGTACGCAAGCACGTCGCTTCACAAGTAAATTCATAGAACATAAAATTAGCACAAAGTATGAATCACGTAATCGCGAGCAGCAAATTACGTCTAAAGTACGTACCTAAGTGGAAATTTGTTACCTGAAAAATAAACTCAATTAATAGTTACCTTTTTTAGTTTATTAGTTTCTTCTTGGAAATTACATTCTTCCTGAAAATTTCTCGATAGCAGGTCGTCTTAACGTCGGAGACACACAGAGTTTACCTGAAGTTCTTAAATATTTTATAGAACCTGCAAAATACTGAATGTTAATAACAGAATTCATCAAGTCACTATAGCTTTATACTGAATTTAGTCGGAGAAATTAAACTGTGTGTTTGTTTACGGCTGTCAGTGCATTCGCACTGAGCGCTCGATCAGCTGTAGGCGCGTGACGTAGGAAGCAATTGTTTGCGGTCAACGACTGCCTTGTGCGGCGCGCAGACTTCACTGTTGCTTTGAGTATGTGCCGCCGCCAAAACACAGCGCGGTATCCTTGTACTCTCCGCGTGTTTACATGTAGCTGTTAGTTCTCTAAAGTATGTCATTCCACAAAAATTTTAACGTTTGATATGTGATGTATTCCCTTAGAGCGTCGAGATTTAAGAGTTTCTACTTCAACAGTGTTATCATGTATAATTTTGCGAATTCTGTATGGACCGTTATAAAGCAGAAAAAATTTGCGACATAAGCCTTTTCCTTTGTGAGACAAACGGTGGGACTTAATTAATACCTTTTGACCAACCGACAAGAATTTTGAACGACCAGGACGTCTAGCTGATTTCTCTCTTCTAGCAGCCGCAGATGCAATATTTCGTAGAGCCAGGTTAACAACTTCAGAATGCCGCAGTTTCCGTGAAGGCGGAAAAGGAATGATTTCAGATATGCGATTTGTCGGTGCTTTATTTTTTAATATCAATAGAGGCGGTAAAGAAGTTGAATCATTAGGGAGTTCATTCAGAATATTTTGAAAAATATGAAGATACTGATCCCAAGTTCTGTGATTCTGATGACAATAAAGACGGCACAATTTATTGATTTCTTTCATCCATCTCTCTGAAGCGTTAGATTGAGGGTGAAAAAGTGAAATGAAGATTGGTTTAATTTTACGACGGTGTAGAGTACGAAGCCAAATTTTAGAACGAAACTGTGATCCATTATCTGATATAACCTTATTAACGTGACCAACTTCTTTAAGAAAATGTTTGATAAAAGCGTTAGATACTGAACGAGCTGTTGCTTTGCGTAACGGTGTAAAACACACATATTTTGACGTCAACTCCACTGCTACGAAAATGTACGCAAAACCATTAATAGAACGAACCACTGGACCAAACAAATCGACTGCAGCCATCTCCTTTAATTTCGCTGGAATGATGGGAAACAACGGTGCTCTGTGAGAAATCGTTGGAGGCTTAGCCATTTGAAATAATTTGCATTTGGCAAGAACAGATCGAATGCGTTTTTCCATATTACTGAAGTAACAATTTTCTCGTAATTTGTGAAAGCATTTTCTGGGACCAAAGTGTGCATAACTGAGATGCGTATACCAAATCAATTTATTGACCCACTCATCAGGAATACAAACTAACCAAACGGAGTTGTCGACCGATTTTCGTTTAAAAAGAATGTCATTGCGAACTAAATAATGCTGTCTAATCGCCACGCTTTCCTTTCTCCTCCACTTCTCCTTAATGTCCTTCCAGATTGGATCCTTATTTTGCTCCTTAGCGATGTCCTGGAGCGAAGACGAAATAAAGTTCTCAAAAGCAACACCTTGAATATACATCAAACAATAATTGTTTTCCTTGCAGTCCTCTTCAGCACTTTGTTTCAAACCCATAGGTGCACGTGATAAAGCATCGGCAACAATATTAGAAGAACCCTGTATGTAAACAATACTAAAGTCAAATTCCTGTAGGTACAACGCCCATCGTGACAATCTGCCATTAGTTAATTTTGTTGACATAAGAAATTCCAGAGCTCGATGATCGGTGTAAACCTTAGTATGTCTGCCAAACAAAAATGTGCGAAATTTTGTAAAAGCCCAAACAACAGCCAAAGCTTCAAGTTCCGTAATCGAATAATTCTTTTCGGATCTAGAAAGAACACGACTTCCAAATGCAATAGTCTTCTGTACTACAACGCCGTTTTCTTCTATCTCTTGAAATAAATGTGCACCTAGGCCCTTGTATGATGAGTCCGTCGCCAAACAAAATTCTTTTGATAAATCCGGATGTGAAAGAAGTGGAGCAGCAACTAAAGCATCACGTAGCTGTTCAAATTCTGACTGAGCTTCCTCATCCCAACACCAATTAGATTTCTTTCCGGATAGTTCACATAAACGAGGTGTGGCCAAATCGTCCAATCTAACAAAGCGTCGAAGAAAATTACAGACACCAAGAAAACTACGAACATCACGTTTTGTGGTAGGAACAGCATAATTACGAATAGCGTCTAATTTTTCTGGATCAGGAAGAATACCTTCTGTAGAAATAATGTGACCGAGAAATTTCACCTGAGAACGACCAAATTCAGATTTTTCCAAGTTCACTGTCATGCCAACTCGTGCAAAGATACGTAATAATGAGTCCAAAATTTTGTTGTGCTCACTCCAAGAACATTTAGCAATAAGAATGTCGTCAACATAAGAAGTAATGTTGTCACGAAGATAAACAGGTAAAATTTCATTTAAGCTACGAATGAATGCTGCTGAAGATACAGTAAGTCCAAACGGTAATTTTCGAAATTGGTAACAGTTACCAAAGGCTAAAAAGGCAGTATATTTTCTACAATCAGGGTGGAGTTCTATTTGCCAAAAACTTGCACGCATATCAATCGTGGATAAAACTTTAATTCCATGAAAATGTTGAAGAAGTTCATCTAAATTTTGTGGGCGGTCAGTTTCAGGAATGATGATATTATTTATCTGTCTGGAATCCAGAACCAAACGAATTGACCCATCCTTTTTAAGAACAACGTGTAATGGGCTAGTATAAGGACTGACTGCAGGCTCAATAATGCCCTGATCTAACATGTACTGAAGTTCATTCTTAACCTTGTCTCTGTAAGCCAAAGGAATAGCGTACGTTTTCCCGCGAAATGGTGTGTGTTCTTTTACTTTAAATAAATACTGTAAGCCTTGTATAGTTCCTGTGTGACGACTAAACACTGTAGCATGTGAAGTCAAAATGTAGTGCAGCTCTTCTCTTGCAACGTCATCTGGCACTTCAGCTTTCTTAACCTTTTCATTAATTAATTCTTCGCTATTAATTATATCATCCATCGCGTCTCTGTATCTATTGTCATTATCATGAATAAACACATTGTCGTCATAATGCTCAACGAAAACATCAGAAGTAAGAAACCTTAAACATTTTGTATCTGACTCAGATCTTGTTAAACACTCGAAAAATTTTAAACATTTCGGCATTCCGGCAACAGTCAAATTTACACTTCCTTCTTTAAAGTTCAAAATTGCCTTATGTGCGTTAAGAAACTCCATACCTAAAATAATTTGTGTACTGAGTAATGGAACAATAATAAAATTAGCAGAAAATTCGTATCCTTGACAAATGAAATTTAAATTGGTCTGTTGTCTGACCTCCACACTTTTTCCAGAAATCGCACCTCGAATTGTAGTTTTAGAAATAGGTAACACAGGACAGGCAATAGTTCTTTCACATATACGAAAAACTGATTCACTAATGACATTCATTGGGCTCCCAGAATCTAATACTGCAGTGAACTTATTCTTACCCACACATACTTCAATAACAGGGTGTAAAAATGCGTCTACATTATTTTCCTTTTCGTCTAATAAAATGTCTCTCATGTCTTCCAGGCGTACGTAGTGTAAAGTCGTAGTGTCATTACTTTCTGAACCGTCTATATTGCTGCCAGAAGCCGAAGCTACAAGTCATTGTCGATTGTTTGCGTCACGTCTTTGAGTATTCGCGTCATTTCGCGGATCCATTTCTACGATTTGCACTTGTCTCTCAGAAGTTCTGTCACGTGAAGGATGCCAATTAGGTCCTTCCTGTCTGTTAGATGCAAATTCTTGGCTGTGTCTGTTATTAAAATTTCTGTTTTCCTGTCTGTCTGCATAACTACTTCTTGTGTAATTTCGACTGTCATTTCTGAAATTATTGTTGTACCTACTACCCTGGTTATTTCTGTAGTAAGAATTTCTATTACTGTATGAATAATTTCTGTCCTGATAATACCGATTACTGTTTCCGTATGATTGATCATTCCGATACGAATTACCGTTGTTGTCTGTGTAATTTCTGTTAGAACGTCTGTTATTGTCATAGGGCTGGTATCTATTGTCCTGTCTGTTACGTCTATCATTCTCAAAATTACCCATATAACGCCCGTTCCGACCACTATCACTTTTCTCTGAAAATCTAATGTAATTACTGTTACTGAAAAAGTTACAAGAGGTCCCGTCATCGTTGTCATACTCAAGTTCTTGCAACAAAGTCTTAAAAGTCTCAATGTCGTCTTTACATCTTCCGGCCAAAGCAATTTGTCTTATTGATTGTGGCAGCTTAGTTAAACAAATGCGAATTAATTCAGTCGGGCTATACGGGTTGGACAGGAACTGATTCTTTCGAATCATATCTTCAAAGTACTCTGCCGGCGTGCGGAACTCAGACTGTTTGAAATTACGCTGCATAATAAGACTGTGTTTGACTCTGTCTTGTGTGTTTTCGGACCAATATGCCGATAGAAATGCATGATAAAAATCATTTAGATTATTACAATCTCTAATGAGTGCGCGCATCCGCGTCGCCGGTTCGTTTTCTAAATATCCACACATGAATTCTAGTTTGTGACTTAGTGGCCAATTTGGTGGAAGTGCGTACATAAATTGATCTAGCCATGCACATGGATGTATGTCATTCTTAGAATTGCGGAAGATCTTAAATTTCCGAACAGTCAAAAAGTGTTTATAATCAAAGTTTTCGCCTCGTGGCGACAAAGACCTACCGCGTCTGTCCCGGTCCGAATGTCGATTATTGTAAAGTTCGCGCGCCTGGCGCTCTCTTGTTGCATCCCGTAAATGAAACAAATTATTTTCTTCAAACCCCTCTGCTACCTGTGATTCTAAATTTCTTCTGCTATCTTTTCCTACAATTTCGCCTTCGATCTGCTTGACTTGCTTCAGTAATGCCTCAAATTCCCTTTTCACGCGTTCATTAAATTTTCCCTGATTCTCAACATGCTTATTTATGTTCTGATACTCTTCGGTTTCTGCAAATGGTAATGGGGCTGTATCATCCGAATCTCTGTCCCCATGTAAACTAAGATTTGTCAATTTATCTGAAATTTCCTCAACTCTTTCCGATAAGTCACCTATTTTTTCTTTCTGTTTGTTTACATCTTCCGTAAGTGTCGCGACTCGGGTTTCAGTATTGACACATTTGGTAGTTAACTGTTCATATTGTCGCGTTAGATTATTTATTCTGTCATTTGGTACGGATTCCTCGATTCTTTCAAATATTTCTTCCTTATCCTTTGCACGTTGTAAATTTAACTCTGAAAAATTCTGTACTATCACGCGATCTCTTTCTTCCTGTTCTCTATCCTGTTCCCTTTGTCTGATTTCTACTGCAATTAATCTATTATTGTGAGAATTCAGAATCGGTTGTACTTCTTCCCTGATTTCTTTCTTTAATTCATCTTTCATATTTTTGAAACATGTCCCTATTCGTGAATCTATCCGCGTTTCCAAAGTTCCCATCTCTGTTTTAAATTCAGATCCTAACCGAGTTTCCATTGTTCCCATATCAGTTTTTAATTCAGCCCGTAAAGTTCCCATCTCAGTTTTAATTGTTTCCATTTGTGATCCCAGATTTAATATTGCACCCATCAACTGCTCCATATTAAATTGTTCAGAATTCTTTTCGCCCCTAACATTTCCCGCAAAACCAGTTTCCTTCGTCATAGCCGTAAGGCTATCTGTGTTCGATGCTATTCCAGAATCTTCTGTCGTTAGTCTCAGATTCTGTAAATTTTCTGATTGAGAAAAATTTTGAAATGGTTCCGGACTATTTTCCCGACTTATTACATTGTTTTCAACTCCATTATCCACCATACTGTTTTCCTCTGTTGGCGAGTTCGCCATATCAACAATTTCGTTATTCTCACTAGTCATCATTTTTGCCTTTCTCATAGATCGCGTAATCATTTACAAAATACACAAAAAATTCGTCACTGTTCGAAAATCACACACAATGACTCCTTATCTCCAACAATACTATTCACACTAGATGTTTCCTCCAGACACGATCAATCGAACAATTGAAATAATTGCACTAATTTGTCAAACGCGTATACAAGGCAATAAAAATTAAATTTTGAAAAATACCATTAGAAGAATGCCAATTACCAAATCTACACATGCAAAATAGACTACAATTAATAAACTACAAATTACTACAACAATACTACAGTCTACAATTTTCACAATCAGAACAATTCCAAGGGACGATCCGAAGCAGCGGTCGCCACGTGCATGGGGGCTTAATTAAATATTTAAGACTGAAAATGATTTTTTTTTTTTTTTTTGTATGTACGATTACGCAAGTCTCGTAATCGGTTGGCCCTGACTAGAATTGTTACGCTATCTGACTGCAAAGAACAATGTAAGAAAATTTCAGTAAACACAGTTAATTAATTAAGTCCCCAGCAACTAAAAAACCTACAAAATCCAAGCACAAATGTAACTGTTCTGTATGTGGGAGTGTGACTCAACGTATGCATCTGGCACGGTTCTTTTCCAACAAGACAAGAATTTTTAAATACCAACTATACAGACGCGACAAAAGAAAATTAGAAAACTATAATTACGCAAAAAAAATCACAATTACACTCTAATCCAAGAACACAAGCCAGATGCTTTGTTGACTGAACCTGTAGTGACACATTATTTCAGATACACAACTAATAAAGGAACATAATAAATTTTACCTTCATATATTGACGAAATGCACTCATTACAATAACATCTGCTATCTCTCCCATCAAATCACTGCATAAGACAAGGAACAACACTCTTTACTACAACATCTTACTCCGACTTCACGACAAGCAGTGCCCACTAGTACATCTCAGTACGAACTCTTAACACACACTGTCCTCTACGAGCTCTCTGGTAGCACTGACTGCTATGAACTCTCGACAACCACTGACTGCTACGAACTCTAAACACGCACTGTGGAGGCGGCTTAATAGTACTCTTTGGCGCAATCTCTGGCGCAGTGGCACAGTGTAGCCACCTTTCACATTTTGCAGGACAATGCTCAAGCACGTACAGTGCAAGCTGTTACTGATTTGTTTGACTGATGGGGCTGCTAGGTGCTATACCACCTATTGCACTCCCCTGACTTAAGCCCTCGTTACGTTGAACTCGATTTCTAAACTGAAGGAAACACTTCACGGCATTCACTTTACGGCATTCACTTCAGAACTGCCACAAATTCGTCGGGCAATAGACCACGTCGCTCGAAATGTCAACACAGCTGGCACTGCTGAGCGTACCCTATGACTTCCACATTGTTGGCAACGGGTTATACAAAATGCTGGTGACTACTCTGAAGCTCAGTAAAACTTTGAAACACGTGTGTGTTTGTACGAGCCGTAAATACATAGTTGCCACTATTAAAGTTCCAACCCTCGTACTTTCATAGGATATACGTTTCAATATAAAACGTATCAAATGCGAGATTCAACTGAAATGACGAAACCCAATATCACGTCTCCTCAGAAATCGATATGACAACGAAAGTCGATAGATTTCCCAAACAATCGCAATTAGTCATATACACGTGTCAGAGATGTCACGGAGAGGTAGACCGCGGTGAGCCTAATGCCTCCCACGTAAGGAAAGGTGTTTCCATTGATTTGCAGAGAGAATGACATCTGCTGAATATCTAGGAAACTAATTATGTGATTTGAATGGAAATCAGGACTGTGCATCCCGCCACATTTACCCACCCGAACCCGCTTGCTGCCCAGAGTGCGCGAGCCGCGATGCGCTGTCGAGGCCCGTGGCTCGTGGGGTACCCCGGCGAGCCCCAATGTCAACAGGGCTCGGTGCAACAGGAGAACTGACAGGGAAGGGAAAGCGGGAATGACTGGCTTCACACGAACGAATTTGCTTTCTGAATCGTCGGCAGCCCTCTGAGAATTGTGAAGATTTGATATGCTAGGAAGAGGGTATTCTCGATACTTTGTAAAGAAAAATTACTGTATATGAAGGTAATATCTTTTTCCGAAAGAACAGATACCATTGATGACCGTGCAGCTTCTCTAGAATGAAATGATAATTAAACCAACACCCCAGCTGCAAACAGGCGTTGATATACATAATTGGGGGCATGTTGAAAATGTGTGCCCGACCGGGACTCGAAGCCGGGATCTCACAACTCGTTCATATACGTAATTGGGGACATGTTGAAAATGTGTGCCCGACCGGGACTCGAACCCGGTATCTCCCAACTCGTACGGGATTTGGCAGATTAACCTGCCATGAGTAATGAGAGTGATGGGCAAACATCTATTAGGCGCAGTACGATTGTAGTCGTGTGGACATGATGGGAATGTGGGTCTCACGGCGAGCGTGCAAGGGATAAGTCCCTGCAGGCGCATTATCTTCTGTGCCCTTGGTGGCTCAGATGGGTAGCCCGCACTGTACTTCAGCGTGTTTGGTCAGAGGGTTAGCTGTCTTCTGTAATAAAAAAAAAGAGTCAATCGATCAACAACGAACTTAAACGGGTGTCTTACGACGTCCGCCCCCAGCAGATGCAACGAACGAAAGCGAACAAAAAATGAGACAAAAAAAAAAAAAAAGGATGGATAGAGCGTCTGCCATGTAAGCAGGAGATTCCGGGTTCGAGTACCGGTCGGGGCACACATTTTGAACATGTCCCCAGTGATGTATATCATGCCTGTTTGCAGCTAGGGTGTCGATTTAATTATCATTTGAAAAATACCTGTAAATATGAGATAATCGATGCAACACAGTAATGCGAAATACATAATGAGCATAGTGCCAGCAACATTTTATAGGTTTATACAATTCATCTTTCCTTTTTCCGTTTCTTTCTCGGCCCTCCACGTTTCTGAGCTCATTTCTTAAGCTTCATCTCATATTTTGTAGCTAAGTTTTTATTGCACTTCGGTCCACAGGCGGAATATCGTCTATAAGTCGTCTGTTTTTTGTATTCTTGTCCGCGTAATGTTCCTGGCGTGGTCAGTGGTTCATTGCTTAGGCATGCTGGTCAGGCTTGTTGCTGCAGAAATCCGCCGGGTGCATCCAGATAATGCGGTCGGATACGTTGTTCTGAGAACTGTAGCTGAAGACCTCAAAGTCGCGTCTCCACTAATGTTCAGAGATCGCAGGTGCTACAGAATCCGTCACTAACATCCATAGCCTTATGCAGACACCTTTGCGCAAGAGATGAAGTGCTCACAATTTAAGCAGCTCACAATTGTTATGGTCTCGAGAAGCTGTTCCTTTTCATTTACACTTCATGTGGATTTCATAACCATTGTGTCGTCCGAAAGATTGCGAATCGAGTTTTTGTTACTAGACGGAGCAGGGAGATATTCTTTGACAGTTTTTCCAAACCCTTCAATTGTTCTTTATGTTCTGAGCAGTTTCGTCTGAAGTAAGATGGCCGTCCGCTGTGGAGGAGCGGTTCTAGGCGCTTCAGTCCGGAACCGCGCTGCTGCTAGTGCCGCAGGTTCGAATCCTGCCTCGGGCATGAATGTGTGTGACGTCCTTAAGTTAGTTAGGTTTAAATAGTTCTAAGTCTAGGGGACTGATGACCTCAGATGTTAAGTCCCATAGAGCTTAGAGTCATTTGAACATTTTTTTGAACTAAGATGAATTTCTATTAACAAATCGTGAAAGGTATCGTTGCACTCAATTTGATTGCAATTTAAAGAGATTTCCTAAACTCTAAGGTTTTGAATGAACGACTAAACATGGTCGTTCGCAGTACAAAGTTTTGTATTTGATTCTTGAAATAATAAATTTGAAGTTTTGATAAAAAAAAAGCCTGACAAATAAGCCCGTCTGCAGTCAGACTTTGCCTTGGGGAAAGTGTAGTTGACTAGAAAAGATAAACTTCATACAGTACGAGCGAGCCGTAACTTATTTCTGGAGCGTTTAGTGTGTTGGTTATTTCTTGTGCCTGCAATTTGCCGCGGTACGATTGGCCGCGATCGCCTATTTAGGCGCACGCGGAAAGATTCGAAGGGAAGTTGGCGCAGCAGAAAGATGCGGTGGAAGTAACGCTGCTTACCGAGAGAGATCAACGACCCTGTCAGTTTTCGTCGTTGCAGTACTGGTGTGCCGTGGTCGATGGTGAACCGTGCGAGCCCGTAGTTTGTTTCGGCCGAGTGTGGAAGCTACGCTTGTGAGTGGACGACGTGGCGTGGGACTTCACGCCAATAGTGGAACTGGGGCCTTGCTACGTCTGAAGGACAGTGTAGCCGTGCAGAGGCTCGAATACAACCGTCTGCATCCTAACACCGTGTCAAGACTTCTGTTTGCCGCTGCCGTCTTCAGCTGTGTTAATTCTGGTGGGTAAGCTGTTTTCCCATCGAGGATTGTTCTTGTACGATTAACTACTGGACGGCCTTTAAGGGGCTCCGGAACGCCCTATACTTGCAATGTTAAAATAACGCGTATAAATTACATCTTTCCTCACAAAGTATTTGAGGCAGGAAGTTGAACTTTTTAAAGATTATATATTGGAATATGGGCTACAACTTAACACAGGGATTTTACAAAATTTTAGTTCAGTTATTAAAGATGATTTTTTTTCAATTGTAATGAAAATTCACAACATTTTTTTGCAATTTTTTATTTATATATTCCAAAATATACAGTTTTTTGGAAAAAGGCTGTGATAAATTATGCAGAAGGTACTGTGTAACATTTACTGAAAGTTGAAACAAATATGTTTGGAAGATCCTTAGAAAACATGTAATTAGTATGAGAAAATAAAAATTTTGGGAATCGAGCGACAAAGATTGGATTAACTTTTTAGTGCATTACAGGTCCATAGGATGGATTATCTTCATCCTCTGCAAACTCCTAATCCAGCTTCCTCTTGTTCCTCCTCCTGTTTACTCTTGCTTGTATTTCTAGACTCTTTACAGCCCTGTCTGCAGCCCGAAGGCGTTCCTTGTCTAAAGCAAGCATCGCTCGTTGTTGTGTTCGTAGATTTTGCTACCATTTTCTTCAGTTGCAGTTACTGCAACACTGTTCCAAAAGGTGGTCATGTATGAACACTTATCACATTTCAGTTGTATTTCACTAGCAAGTCCTACGTGCTTTATTATGGAGAGTTCCAGACCAACTTCACTACAATGAATGCATCTTACACAGTTTGAAAAAATTCCTTTGAGAACCGACATATCAAATATTTCATTCACATCCGATTCGCCCATAAAACATTCATAGTTTTCACTCATTGAACCAAGCTTCTTCTCTGAAGTATTTTCTTTCCCGCTTTGACTGCTATGGGCAGGTGTCCTTGAGAGGTTAGGTTCACTCACTTGGTTATCGTCTTTATTGTTTACAGTAATAACACATACCTTTGGCTTTCCAACATTTCTCCTTTTCTTAAAAGCCTTCAGAGGATTTCTAATAACTTTACTTTTACTCATTATTATACTTCAACAAAACAGAGACTCAAGAAACAGAATTAATTACGAATATTTTCGAGATAACGACAGAGTAAATAAACATGAAACGATCGACAATCACACCAGCGATATATATTGAACCATCACAGGTTAGCCACAACACATACTTTATCTCACATCACTAAAATGTACCTGATGAACACGGACGTTAATAATAACACCATTTGATAGCAGATTAACAGCGCCACAGTGGGTCACGCCCATGTAGAACACATTTCAAAAAAAATTTAAAAATAGTTGTAGTCTTCGGAATTGAATAAATTATATATCTATTAAAAGGTAATAGTATGCAGATTCAGAAAACGCAAAAAAGTAAAAATTGAACTTTTCATGATTTTGAGCCTTTCCGGAGCCCCTTAACGACTTTTGCGTTCAACTGTGATACCTCAAATGCCCTCGTGGTTAGTGTGTGTGAATTCATCGGCCTTCAGGTGATGTCTTCTGTACAAGTACTACCTGTTTCTGTTGCGTAATTTACTGGGACTAACTTACGAAAGCTGTGCAAATTGTTCAGACTATATACAGCTTGAGTCCGGGATATTTTGCTGGAGTAGTATCTGTTCAGACATACAGCCCAATGCCTCGAAGTTCTATAAGCGCGACTGTAGTAAAGTCCGTTATGTTGTTTCAAGTATGTTGTACTGAAGAGCAGCGTGTGTAGTCTTGAGTGTGAGTCAGGCAAGTTACGGGTAACGGCTGCTCTTGCAGTACTTGATCACATACCTCTACTCAGCTGTGTGCACAACCAGCTCAAATTATGCAATTCCGTTTTAGTTGTAATTTTAAAGGTGTAATTTTATCTGAACCCTGTAATGAGCTGCACTTTTACTGCTTTGCGCACTGGTAGAATATTTCAATAAGCACCCTACTTAAATCATTTGATTTTTAAAGTTGCAATGAAAATGTCTTACGTGCTTTAAAGTACTGCAATTTGATTTAAGAACTTCGGGCTTATTGACTGTTTGCAAAACTATACGTCAATCTCTGATGCAACATCTTGCATCCGAAATTCTGGCTGGCCTCGCAGTTGGTGTAAAACAACCAGTGGTCTAATAGTTTAATTGTTGTGTTAAAGAAGGAAATTGTACGGTGTCTGTCTCCTTTGGAGCTTAACATTCGCTTGGTTTGACCTACTGCATGTGATATTGCTCGACGGGAAACGTTTAATATAGCCTACTGAATATATCGTCTTGTTCAGTAGTACCTGATGTCTCGTTTTACGAGAACGGTCAAAGTGTGTATTTCTACTCTCTGAGGACTCCTGCGATTTCTGATAATCCCGTAGACTAATAATTACTGTGATTGTGTAATTCATCCCTTCATATAGGGAATTGAGCTCTCATTATCGAATAATTCGCTGTATATAATGTTCTGAACGTAATTTTGCATTGTTGTTGTTGTTGTGGTCTTCAGTCCTGAGACTGGTTTGATGCAGCTCTCCTTGCTACTCTATCCTGTGCAAGCTTCTTCATCTCCCAGTACTTACTGCAGCTCACTTTCTTCTGCTTAGTGTACTCATCTCTTGGTCTCCCTCTACGATTTTTACCCTCCACACTGCCCTTCAATGCTAAATTTGTGATCCACTGATGCCTCATAACATGTCCTACCAACCGGTCACTTCTTCTTGTCAAGTTGTGCCACAAACTCCTATTCTCCCCAATTCTACTCAATACCTCCTCATTATTTATGTGATCTACCCATCTAATCTTCAGCATTCTTCTGTAACACCACATTTCGAAAGCTTCTATTCTCTTCTTGTCCAAAC
Organism: Schistocerca piceifrons; assembly: GCF_021461385.2. Lineage (NCBI taxonomy): Eukaryota > Metazoa > Arthropoda > Insecta > Orthoptera > Acrididae > Schistocerca > Schistocerca piceifrons. The sequence goes on from NC_060140.1 coordinate 922,085,095, forward strand.
TATTTCTCGTCAATGTTTCACTTCCATACGTGGCTACACTCCAAACAAATACTTACAGAAACGACTTCCTGACACTTAAATCTATACTCGATGTTAACAAATTTCTCTTCTTAAGAAACGCTTTCCTTGTCATTGATTGTCTACGTTTTATATCCTCTCTACTTCGACCATCATCAGTTATTTTGCTCCCCAAATAGCCAAACTCCTTTACTACTTTAAGTGTGTCATTTCCTAATCTGATTCCCTCAGCATCACCCGACTTAATTCCACTACATTCCATTATCCTCGTTTTGTTTTTGATGTTCATCTTGTATCCTCCTTACAAAACACTGTCCATTCCATTCAACTGCTCTTCCAAGTCCTTTGCTGTCTCTGACAGAATTACAATGTCATCGGCTAACCTCAAAGTTTTTATTTCTTCTCAATGGGTTTTAATACCTGCACCAAATTTTTCTTTTGTTTCCTTTACTGCTTGCTCAATATACAGATTGAACAACATTGGGGAGAGGCTACAACCCTGTCTCACTCCCATCCCAACCATTGCTTCCCTTTCATGTCGCTCTACTCTTATAACTGCCATCTACTTCTGTACAAATTGTAAATAGCCTTTCGCTCCCTGTATTTTACACCTGCCACCTTTCGAATGTGAAAGAGAGTATTCCAGTCAAAATTGTCAAAAGATTTCTCTAAGTCTACAAATGCTAGAAACGTAGATTTGCCTGTCCGTAATCTTTCTTCTAAGGTAAGTCGTAAGGTCAGTATTGCCTCACGTGTTTCAACATTTCTACGGAATCCGAACTGATCTTCCCCAAGGTCGGCTTCTACCAGTTTTTCCATTCGTCTGTAAAGAATTCGCGTTAGTATTTTGCAGCTTTGACTTATTGAACTGATAGTTCAGTCACGATAGGCTCTCCCAAGGCCGTCAGTAGTTCTAATGGAACGTTGTCTACTCCCAGGGTCTTGTTTCGAGAGCTCTGTCAAACGCTTCCCGCAGTATCGTATCTCCCATTTCATCTTCATTTAGATCCTCTTTCATTTCTATAATATTGTCTTCAAGTACATCACCCTTATATAGACCCTCTATATACTCCTTCCACCTTTCTGCTTTCCCTTCTTTGCTAAGAACTGGGTTTCCATCTGAGCTCTTGATATTCATACAAGTGGCTCTCTTTTCTCCAAAGGTCTCTTTAATTTTCCTGTAGGCAGTATCTATCTTACCCTAGTGGGATAAGCCTCTACATCCTTACATTTGTCCTCTAGCCATCCATGCTTGGCCATTTTGCGCTTCCTGTTGATCTCATTTTTGAGACGTTTGTAATCCTTTTTGCCTGTTTCATTTATTGTATTTTTATATTTTCTCCTTTCATCAATTAAATTCAATATTTCTTTTGTTACCCAAGGATTTCTATTAGCCCTCGTCTTTTTACCTACTTGATCCTCTGCTGCCTTCACTACTTCATCCCTCAGAGCTACCCATTCTTCTTCTACTGTATTTCCTTCCCCCATTCCTGTCAATCGTTCCCTTATGCTCTCCCTGAAACTCTGTACAAACTCTGGTTCTTTCAGTTTATCCAGATCCCATCTCCTTAAATTCCCACCTTTTTGCAGTTTCATTAGTTTTAATCTACAGTTCATAACCAATAGATTGTGGTCAGAGTCCACATCTGCCCCTGGAAATGTCTTAAAATTTAAAACCTGGTTCCTAAATCTCTATCTTACCATTATATAATCTATCTGATACCTACTAGTATCTCCAGGATTCTTCCATGTATACAACCTTCATTCACGATTCTTGAACCAAGTGTTAGCTATGATTAAGTTATGCTCTGTGCAAAATTCTTCCAGGCGGCTTCCTCTTTCATTTCTTAACCCCAATCCATATTCACCCACTATGTTTCCTTCTCTCCCTTATCCTACTCTCGGATTCCAGTCACCCATGACTATTAAATTTTCATCTCCCTTCACTACCTGAATAATTTATTTTATCTCATCATACATTTCATCAACTTCTTCATCATCTGCAGAGCTCGTTGGCATTTAAACTTGTACTACTGTAGTAGGCATGGGCTTCGTGTCTATCTTAGCCACAATAATGCGTTCACTATGCTGTTTGTAGTTGCTTACCCGCACTCCTATCTTTTTATTCATTATTAAACCTACTCCTGCATTACCCCAATTTGATTTTGTATTTGTAACACTGTATTCACCTGACCAAAAGTCTTCTTCCTCCTGCCACCGAACTTCACTAATTCCCACTATATCTAACTTTAACCCATCCATTTCCCTTTTTAAATTTTCTAACCTACCTGCCCGATTAAGGGATCTCACATTCCACGCTCCGATCCGTAGAACGCCAGTTTTCTTTCTCCTGATAACGACGTCCTCCTGAGTAGTCCCCGCCCGGAGATCCGAATGGGGGACTATTTTACCTCCGGAATATTTTACCCAAGAGGACGACATCATCATTTAACCATACAGTAATGCTGCATGCCCTCGGGAAAAATTACTTCTGTAGTTTCCCCTTGCTTTCAGCCGTTCGCAGTACCAGCACAGCAAGGCTGTTTTGGTTAGTGTTACAAGGTCAGATCAGTCAATCATCCAGACTGTTGCCCCTGCAACTACTGAAAAGGCTACTGCCCCTCTTCAGGTACCCCACGTTTGTCTGGCCTCTCAACAGATACCCCTCCGTTGTGGTTGCACCTACGGTACGGCTATCTGTATCGCTGAGGACTCGCAAGCCTCCCCACCAACGGCAAGTCCATGGTTCATGGGGGCGGGGGGGGGGGGGGGAGGGGGAATTTAGCATTAAGAATTGATATTTTGAGCTATATCAAATTATAGACTATTAGGGTCTGAGATCGGCAGATTAAATGGAGGGGCGGGGCGATACTGAAATTTGGAGGTAACTAAAATTTCGCTTCAGATGAGGGCAAATAAAGGCGTGGGAATGGCTACCAGTGTTCGTTATCCACTGATGCAATTTTTGTCCTGGTGAAACATGGGGTTTTCGTTCATTAGAATATCTACTGCTGTTTAGGAGACATACGTCTTCTGCCATGAACAATGTAAATTTAACATTACTAGCCAAAGAAAAATGGGCCGCAAGAATTCCAAGCTATAACCGATTTTTTTGTTGGACTATATATGAATTTCGTGTGAATGAGATTCCCCGTCGTACATAAGAAAGACACTGAGAATTTATCTGAAATTACTGTGCACCCTTACCAGCATGAATACGCTGCAAAATGGGAACATAATGAACGTTTAGCCAGCAGAAACAAGAATTTCTCGTTTTTATATCCTAATCACCTGCTACAAATCTAATTTACCCAGAAGGAGACGTAATACGGTTCTCCACGTATGCAAAGGGTGTCTGAGTTTTTACGTTGAAGGGAGCAGTTCCTTTGTTGACCTCTTATGTTTATCCATATATGCCTAACACTGTATTCCACAAAGACAAGAACTCTAGAAAATACTTCATAAAATAGGAAGACTTTGTCGCAGCACGTTAGGTTCCTATTCTGTAGCAAAGGATGCACGTTGATTTCTGTTCAAGAAACATGCCTATGTGAAATACACGATAAAGTAAATGATACTCAGCATCTGTGATATCAAACCTCTTCAAATTTTGGTAATTCTCACACAGTAAGCGAAACACTTCTGAAATTGCAGCAACAAGGCCTTAAAATTGCATGACGATGATATGGCTTTCAGTCCTGATAGCTCTAGTCTTTGAATGTGATTTACTTAAAGTCTACTGCGTTCACTAATAGTGCAAGTTCCTCGTGTTAATTAAAGAAATTGTATACTGCGCGAAAATAATAGAGAAAATAGCTTGTGGTTTATTACAACCCCAGGCTGGTACATACAGTGCAATCTAGAAAACTGTAACTGCGGCGTCGCATACCTTAATGTTAGTCTCAGGTTACAGATTCTTCCAAGCGATGGCTCCATAAACTACTGGCAGGAATTACCTACAACAAAAAGCATAAAATACTACTGTAAAAAAGTTCTCACATTTCAGTAAACATAGCTATTTTATCCGTAAAAGTACAGTGGTATGAAGTGACCTGAAACTTCCTGGCGGATTAAAACTGTGTGCCGAACCGAGACTCGAACTCGGGACCTTTGCCATTCGCGTGTAAGTGCTCTACCAACTGAGCTACCCATGCACGACCCACGATTAGTCCTCACAGCTTCAGTTCTGCCAGTATCTCGTCTCCTATCTTCCAAATTTCACCGAAGCTCTTCTGCGAACCTTGCAGAACTAGCTTCTGTGAAGTTTGGAAGGTAGGAGAAGAAATACTTGCAGAATTGAAGCTGTGAGTACGGGTCGTGAGCGCTTTGGTAGCTCAGTTGCCCGGGAAAGGCAAAGGTGCCGAGTTCGAAACTCGGTCCGGCGCACAGTTTTAATCTGCCAGGAAGTTTCATAACAGCGCACACTTCGCTGCAGAGTGACAATATAATTCATGAAATGACCTGCTTACAGTAAATCTTACCTGATGAAATGTTTCCGGACACCCAATTGTAATGCAAAATTGACCACTAGACCTCATGAGAGGCGGACCCACCGGTATAGAAAGTGGGGTGGAGTGTAGGCGATGAGAAGCAGGAAGAGCTGAAGATATCGGTGAGGAGAATTAAGTAACTTCGAACGTGGGCTAGTCTTTGAATGTCACATGTGTAACAACTCTGTCAGGAACATTGCAAACGTTCTAAAACAGCACTCGTTGACTGTTTATGATATGACTGTCAAGTGTGAATGCAAAAGAGCAACCACAACCGAATGGAAACCAGGCAGACGGCATGTTGTTACAGACAGCGACAGTTGAGCACTGAGGATGTAAAAAAATCACGTGAAATCAGCGGAAGAAATCACTCATGAGTTCCAAACTGCTACCAGAAGTCCAGCTAGCACAGTGAATGTTGTGTAATAAGTTAAAGTGAGTGGGTTACAAAGCTCGAGAAGGTCATAAGACCCCGCTTGAGGTGATATAAAGCAACGCCACTGCAGAGTGGATGATAGAAAATAAGTTGTTCCCTGTGGCAATCCAATCGAGGAGTTTGGGTTTGGAAAATACCTGCTCAACGTTACCCAACATCACGTGTAGCCCAAGCAGTGAAGTACAGAGGAAGTTGTTTTACGTAGTGTGGTGTTTATCGTGATTACGATACGGTCCACTTATTGCGCTTAAGAAAGTGCGAAATGCGGAAGGATATGCACACAGTTTTTACAGCACTGGGTGCTGCATAGGGTAGAGGTTGGTTCAAATGGCTCTGAGCACTATGGGACTTAACATCTTAGGTCATCAGTCCCCTAGAACTTAGAACTACTTAAACCTAACTAACCTAAGGACATCACACAACACCCAGCCATCACGAGGCAGAGAAAATTCCTGACCCCGCCGGGAATCGAACCCGGGAACCCGGGCGTGGGAAGCGAGAACGCTACCGCACGACCACGAGATGCGGGCTAGGGTAGAGGAACAGGTCGTAGTCGGGAATTGTTTATGTCAGTATTACAATGCTCCCTGTCATCAACAGGATCTGTGAGGCAATGGTTTCTGGAGAATAGATTTCCTGAAACTGACTGGCCTAAAGTCTCATCTGCAGCACAACTAAATACCTTCGGAATATAGTTCTTCATGCTTTCCCAGCGATCTGTTGACATCTTGGATATTCGGGAATCCAGCCGGATGTTCGCGTCGTTCTCGCACGATATTTCAAAAGCGTCCCTCGCTGTCTTCTTCAGGTGCTACCTGGAGAGTGGCCAATGTAGGGTCAATGTAGCCGCGTCTGGCGGGCACGGACCGCAGAGGGAACACTCGACTTGGCGCAGACCGAAGACAGAACGCCCAGCTCCTTCCAGGCATAAATACTGGTCTCGTTCGACCGAAGGACCTGTCTCAGGTAGCACCTGAAGAAGACAGCGAGGCACGCTGTTGAGATATCGTGCCAGAACGACGCGAATATCCCTCTGGATTCCCGAATATCCAAGATGTCACCTTCGGAATGAGTTAGAAAGTCAACTTCGGTCTAGACCGTAGCGTCCAACATCAGTACCATCTTTAACTTCGGCTCTTGAGGAAGAAAGGGCTGCCATTCCTTAATGAACTCACACATCTGACTGAAAATGACCCTAGAAAAGGTCTAGCCGACATAAAAGTAAAGTATGGACATATCCCACATTAATGTGCACTGGTCGGTATCCGGATATTTTTGATCATGTAGTTTACACCTGAAAATAGCATTTTAACATTATTTTTAATTTTAATCTCCGCACATTTCTTAAAAAATATTTAAATTACCCGATTTCTAAGACATTATTGTAAGCAGAGTACGTAAAAAAGTAACTTGTGATACTACCTTTTATTTTAACATACGCTTCAATAATTTATGTACTTTTAAGCGAAGAACCACACCACATTTATACAGCTCCGTGTGGGACGACAACTACTGAAAATTTTAGTTTTTGATGGCAGTGGACATATAGGCTGAAGATATCGCTCAAGGAAGTACTTGGTTTTTTTAGGTTAAAAATATCTTTTACCTCTTACCTGTTTTTGGTTTCATGTACTGAAAAGTGTAAGTATGTTAATTTACTTCATTAGAATATTTAAGTTCCATGGAAAGCCGCACGGAGCGGTCGCTGGTTTGAGGCGCAATGTCACGGTTTTCACGGCCCCTCACGCCGGATGTTCGAGTCCTCCCTCGGGCTTGGGTGTGTGGGCTGCTCTTAGCATAAGTTAGTTTAAATTGGTTTAAGTAGTGTGTAAATCTAGGAACCGATGACATCAGCAGTGGGTTCCTTAGGAATTACCACATCCTATCCTTCCATGCAAAATTTGGAGCAAGGAGAAAAAATAATCATTGAAAAAATAAAACGTAAAATTCTCACTTAAAGAGCTGTACGTTACTGGATTATATTACATATTTCACCTTGTACTGGAGTATTGTGCCACTTGCACTACAAATAAGTGAATGAAGTCAGAATGTCACTAAAATATAGTTCATACTGGGTTAGATGTGATACAATCTTCATTTCGCAGAAATCATATTTTGTAGTTAGTGAACTTCTAAAAACAGGAATGTTCCCAATCAGAAGGTTAAATTTCAGTCAACACATCTTTTTCCTTGCAACTTAGGTCACTGTAAGGGACATAATCCTCATCCTTGGTGAAACATTACTTGAATTCCCATAGCAGCAGTTCACACATGGAAATCAGATAAGTGTGGTGATATGCCGATTTATCGGCAGCCACCCCATAGAAATCTATTGCCCCAAGCCAGTGAACTTGTGCAAAAGTAAATGCATCTTCCGTTTCCTTCTTCACAGTGTACCTGTACACGCGCATCTCGATAAATTTATGATGATTAAAAATTTAAAAAAAAAATGCTTCAAATGGCTCTGAGCACTATGGGATTCAACTTCTAAAGTCATCAGTCCCCTAGAACTTAGAACTACTTAAACCTAACTAACCTAAGGACATCACACACATCCATGCCCGAGGCAGGATTCGAGCCTGCGGCCGTAGCGGTCGCGCGGTTCCAGACTGTAGCGCCTAGAACCGGTCGGCCACAGCGGCCGGCTTTCCACAGTTGACAGTTCGGTTTTCATCTAAGTGAACGTCAAAGTAAATGTATTATAAACTGATATAGCCAATTTTTTTTCATGTAATAATCGCCTTTGAAGTGAAGGATAAGAATTAATTTTTATTTGAAAGTAGTAAAAAAAAAAAAAAAAAAGAGAAGAAAAGGATTTGTGGCCAGTCTCCTTTCGCGTAAGGGGTGAGAGGAAACCTAATCTCAACCTAATCTCTCATATCTCATTTTCATCGTCCTAACTCGAGAGACGGCAAAACGCTCGAGCAGTTCCGGTACGCTTTGAGATGGACTCTACTGTCGCAGTATGATCCTACAATTATGTATTTGAACAATGTGTTGTAATGTCTATGTGATAAGTACTCTGAGCCTTACAGTGAGATAGGTCACTCTAGCGTCTTTTCCATAGTATGCTTTGGACGTTTACCGTGTTTTCCTCGAATTCTCTCAAGTCATCCAATCGTTTCCACTTTTGTTAAATACGTGTGGTACTCCCTTTTCATATAGCTTTCTAGTACTAGCTCCAGCTATTCAAACGGTGGGTCATACTCTGTAAATTAATATTAAATTTTATCAGATTCTATGGAGCCAGTTTCGTTGTTATAGTTTGATATACTTTGCTATTTTCAGCTGCAGATTGCCTTAAATGGTGGTTACTGTCAGATATCAGAAAATCACGAGACATAGCAAATAGTGAAACTGTTGATCACTGTGCCGCGTGTCGTGCGCAGACCGACTGTAGGAGCTTACAGAAAGCCGATTGTTGGATCCTGATGAATGGGGCCCCATTAAAGTCCTATCAGAGATTTACATTAGCAGCAGCTGTCGTCGTGTAATTGCGACTCATGGCTAACACCGTGTGTGGATAACATGCTGATGAATCCCAAACAGTGAGAAATGGATGGCACTAACTGCTGTTTACAACGCGGTATGCTAGAATACTGTCTGTGGATATTACTTGTAAGGCATTCTGCATTTTTAGAATGGCACTCCTATTAAAATGGTCCTGGCAGAGTTTGTATGCTATTAGTGCTATTAGGAGATGGATACGCACTCTCTAAGTACTCGGAAACAAGTTGCCACAATAAAGTCCCTCTCAAAAGTCAGTACTTGTATAACGTTTAATTATGACATTACGAAATAACAATCAAGGTTTTTAAGGTTTTCATTATTTACTAGGGAGATGAGCCATATCAAACTGAATAACGTAAGTTTCGGAAAAGTATTCGCTCATAGTAATTAACTGAGAATCACGTACGGCAACCAAGTCTGTTACTATCACAAGAAAACAGTGCCCATATTGTGACACTAAAATATATCTGAAACTCAATTATACTGCCAGCATCAGCAGCAGCAGTCTGACTGATGGTTTCAATCACTTTATTTCATATTTAATAATCGTATTAGTAAAAAAAAAAAAAACTTCCCGCTTGAATTTCATTTTCCCACAGCTAAAGTCAACGTATGTTGCTTTCCTAGAGCGTTACGAACAGTTCATGAGAAAGCTGTTTTAATGATCAATAGGACCGAGTGAGATGGCGCAGTGGTTAGCACACTGGACTCGCATTCGGGAGGACGACAGTTCAAACCCACGTCCGGCCAGCCTGATTTGGGTTTTCCTTGATTTCCCTAAATCGCTTCAGACAAATGCCGGAATGGTTCCTTCAAAACGGCAAGGCCGACTTCCTTTCCCACCCTCCCCTAATCAAATGGGACCAATTACCTCGCTGTTTGTCCCCCTTCCCCAAGCCAACCAACCAAGGATCAGTAGGAAAACTTCTTGAGATTATTAAAAAAAAACAGAATTATAACTGAATTATGTATACAATTTCTCACATATACACGCGCTAGTAAAGACTATAAGGATGAAACAACAAAACGAGTTTTCATAGGCCCATACAATTAGTAGAGGTGGTGATCCAAATATTGGCTAGTCTCTCAATTTGGGCTAGAGAGATATTTGGCACTTCACGGTGCTGCAGACTAGCGAAAACAACGTATAACAGGCCACGTACGTTGTTTCGTAAAACCACCACGTCATTTCGTTGTCGCATGCGAGTTTAGTCAACGTAAGTGCAGTTTTGACCATCTGAAAACTTTCGCAGATATGCATTCATTATTTTCTTATACAGCTTTTGTACATACGGTAATTTTAGCTTTTAGAATTTCTTGAGTTTCAGTAGCTACTGTTATTCGTCGTTTTGTAATTAAGTTAAAATGCGTGGTAGTAACAGAGTAAACTAGGGCTGTTACGTATCGCCTAAATGTCGACTACAGATAGATTTTGCACCATTTTATCAGTAAATCTAATCTGTCCCGTTTTTATTCTCCAACGCCAAGAACAAAGCAAAAATATGCGCCGCAGGGAAAGGGGAAGAAATGTAACGAAACAGGTATGGCAAAAGCGGAATATGGGATTCGACTGAGAGAAACTGTGTTATTGGTAATAAATAAATTTCAGGACACGAAACTAGCGGTAGCATTCTAAAGTTTAAAGAGGTAGATGAGTAATTATGTATATTTATTTGTTTATTTATGTTTAGTATCAAAAATCCGGGAGAAGGAAAATCACGCCATGAGAACATTATTCGCGAAAAACCGGTGGCAGGTACAAAAAATTCGACTTTAAATTGTTATTGCCCAGAAAGTTTCCGTATTTTCCAATATATCATATATGTTTTTGTATTTAGTTTTAGACTCTTCGTAATTTTTGTCAAACATTGCTTTGAGTTAGGCAGTCGTTTCGAGGGTGGATAGGGCGGCCATCTTTGATGACTGGGACTTGGTTCTCAGCAACGTTCAGAGCCGTACGTGCCGCGCATCTGGGGCTAGTAATGGGTTGGTAGCCACTTTCGGGGACAAGTATGTATGTAGCGCCGTTCGATAGCGATCAAGTGGAGCGCAATATAGTGGTTTAGGACAGCAGACATGAGTGTATGTTGTTAATTGTGAAAAGAATGTCGAGTGCCATGATCGCCACATACGAATTTTATAGTGAAGTGTTGTAGCATGAATTGTTAAAGGCCGCCCATAAGTAAAAGTCCCTCAGACTGCATTTTGAGTATTTAATGAATATACTGAAGAAAAATAAACTACTTGATCAAATTATAAATCAACGTGAGTGACTCAATATTTCACCACAGTACCTGCCTGCATTGTTTTGTTATATTTTATTTCAGCTTAAAAACTGAGTTTACAACAGGTGTGTAGTGGCACCCTATTGCGAAAAACGTAGCGAAACATTGAGACTAGCCAGCAGCCACATCTGTGGGCCACTCAATTAAGCTGAGTGTAACAAATATACACGTTTTCGTGCCATAACTCGTGGGGGCTCGAGTCAAACTATTCAAACTTCAATGTGTAGTACAGTCTTAAACAGAATGTGAGTTACGTCTTAAGAAATAAATGGTAACTCAAATTCAAACCGCTTTATCTACTAGTCAAAGGTGCTAAGTCTAGACAATAGGTGCAGCAAGATTTTCTTATAAACAATGAACATTCAAATTCTGAGAAACTCCCTGAATGAGAAACCCTCTGTGTAGCTTTTCTTGTATACAGGTCGCAGATCATGTTACTTCTTCCTGATTTCTACGTTTGTGCTGAAATGCTAACCATTTGTATATCCAGCCGTGTAGTACAGATCATATTAATTTTACATGTCACCTTTATGGTGGCGTAAATTCGGTGATCAGGAAAGTACAAACATTCTTTTAAAATTTAACCCTCCTGACAGTTTGTAACATATATTAAGGAAAATGATGGGCCAGTTATTGATGGATCACTCCTACGTTTCTAGATTACATAAATGCTGGCGTTTGCGCTATTGCAAATTGTGGTCCTCCAAGCGATGTAGGAGAGCAGAATCGCGGACACAGATTTTAAAAGATGAATTTCATCCTCCTCTATAGCCTTCTTAAGTTCCAGCCTCTGGTAAAGATGTTAATGTTTCTTCAGTTTTTTGACAATAGCTTTCGTTTCTTGATTTAAGAGGCTTCGAAGGTGTACATCGAACGGAACTTTTCTGCACATTTTTTCATGTGGCGCGCTTTCCCAGGAGTGACCTTAGTAGTGGCATTGTTGTCCTGTCGTCGCAAAGGAGATCAAGCTTTCCAACTGCTATGCGTGAAGTTTACATTTCCCGTCATTACCAAACCTAGGTTTCTGAAGGCCGTCTTATGTCTGCAGTGTCTCCTTTTCTGTGTCTGGGTTACATTGTTTGAAGATTTTCTTTATCTTGATTATGAAATTTGATGTCAGTTTTCCGAATATATGTCTCTGTACATATGTGAGAAGGATTTGGTTTTGCTGCAGAAATTATGATGTCTCGGAAGCGATCATACTTTTTTAATGTTTGTGTTGTCGATCGTAAAATTTGTTTCGTAAAGCACTCCCAGTTTACGATCCTAAAATTCCAGCTTTGTGTGTGATTTTGGCGTTAATTATAACTGGCCAATGCTGAATGCATGGTAAGTCAGAGAAAATATGTCCTTTCCGTGGAAGTCGTAGGCTGGTATGCCATTTGCTACTTTGCCAACCCGAAGGATTTTCTGTTTTTGGAATAATAAAAATAAGAAACTCAATCCTTACTGATGCATGAAATTCATTGGTTCATCCTTGTTACTATATCCAGAACACTAGACTTCCTTTGTTTTGGTAATTATATGCGTATCACCATTTACAGTGCTGGCAGTTCATCATTAAAAGTATCTATAGCAGGTATCGACCATCTTATACTTGGTACTGTGTTTGCTTATGTTGTTGCTCCACCTCTTCCAGTGCTGGAGATTTCATTCTCATGTTAATAGAAGCAGTTAGATAATTAATACACCTGTATATTTTAACCATCATAAATCAGGGCAGCCACGTGTATCTGAGGTAAGGTGAGCCGTTGCTTTGTATCTTGGTATCTTTGCTCTGACAGCATGTTGTTCTTTTAGTGCTGTGTGTGATTCTTGTACTGTGATTAGACAGACTGGTAAAAGCTTTTACACAAAATCGGCGACAAAGGGACAAGAAGACAGGTTGTGTTAAGTACAAGGCGATAACCTCCTTGGCACTATTAACAAATTTCGTAAGCTAAACATTTCTAGTTTCTATTTTGCTTAAATGTGTATATTGCTAGTACAAACATATTAAGCTAAGACTTTATTTTAATGGCTACTATTCATTATATTATGTGTAAGTAAATACAAAAACCCGAAATACAAAAGTATTACAAATATTAAATGACAAATTTCTATACAACGTAGTAGAGGAGGCAAGTTCTGAGACCTGTTCTTAGACGAAAAGGCTCATACATCATAAGAAATCGCGACAGGCTGCATTAAATCAATTAAATGACCTTTTGAATACCACGTCTCCCCGATGACGTTCATTTACTGGTGCACTCGTTTCATCTGGCGAGATGAAGGACTTCGCGTCATCTCTAACATCTAATGAGACTGTAACATGCATAGTACACGAGCAGTGCATTATGTTAAGAAAGACAGTAACAGTGTTAAGATTTGTATCATAAGATGTAGTAATGAATGTGTGAGAAATCAGAACAAAACCAGTTAGTATATCTCTCCTTTGATCATATTCTCAGTGGCTGAGTCAGTACAGCTAGATAATTGCAGCAGTGATCTGCCACCAGTCTTCGCACGAAGTATCTACGGACAGACGACTTGTCTGGTATAGCACTAATACATCAAGTACACAATTCTTTCTTGTGAATTTCGATCTGTTCCTGATAACTAGACTCATAAAACTACTGTGGGCTACCGTAGACTATACTACGTAAGCATTGTAACTGTGGTCAGACAACATCGTAACGGCACTAAACGTACGTTTGATGTATTTCGTACCTGTTGGATGTTACCTCATTTAGATTGCTTGTTTGCGTATCCGATCAGTCTCTTGTTGGGTTCCGCTAGAAACAGGAAGCGGTGAACTATCTAGAAACGTGGTGAGGATATATAAAGGGCCGGATAACCAACGGAAAATTTGGTTCTGGACAGTTGTCCAACTGTTACATAAAAGTAAACATTAGTTTTAGCAAAACTGAAATTGTCAATATTGCAGTCTTGTTTTGTTCGACAATCGTTGATTGTGAAGCGAAACAGAGAAATGTGCTATTAAAAATAAAATAAAAGCAGTATAGGTTTGTCGTATAGCGCTAGAAAACGCAGTTTCCTAAAAAAAGGTAAAATAAAAAAAATACAACACAAAAACATATCAAACATAGCTTCAATGCTTCGTCAAGCTTATATAAAACTTTTTTTTTAAATTTTTTGCTTTTTTGTTTAACTTTTATCCACAATAAAATTCAGTCATCAATCACAATTAAATTATTGTGTGGTACTGGTTTCGACAAACTAATTTGTCATCTTCAGAAGCCTACAAAGTTAGTGATATTATAAATCTTTGGACATCGGCAATATATTTATGTGAAGTATAAAAATGTATAATCTTAGTAGATTTCTTGTAAATGTCAAAGTTAATTTTACAGAAACATACTTAGTGTTGGTTTAGCAGTTGACAATATTTTCTTCACAGAAACATAATACCATGGTACGTCTAAAAATTTACATATTGTATGTGAGTATTTTCATCACTGATTGACAATTTGCAGTAACTGAATCACATCGTATCTGTTGTGCTACCAGCAACGAATTATAAAAAAATATAACTAAGTTATACAAAGAAAGTATATAAAATAAATTTAAAAAACCTTACACATAGTTCTAATATATGCAAGTAGTAGACGAATTTTCACATTTTATACGAGATGATAAGCAGTCAGAATTGTGTGTGTTTTTTAATGCAAGTTGATCATTCAACAAATATTGTGAATTTGCATAAGGGTGTTTATATATTTCAGATTCTTTAAAAAGTTTCATTTGTAGCCATTGTCAATATACTAAGTTCTGTAAGAATAGTAGAAGGGGTTAGGGACACCTCAGTGATACGATCGATCGTAGCATGAAAGAATGCCAATTTGTGCTTAAATAGATGACAAGAACAGACATAAATGATGTTATCTATTGTAGTAGGTTTCCTGTAAATGTAAAAGGTAATTTTACCATATACTAAACAGGAACGGAAAATCCAGTTAATTACGTTGAGTTTGTATTTCATATTTAAATTTAATCCTAGGAAGGAAGCAGTTCAGTGACTCACTAAATGGTTTGATGTCTTTCACAACTACTTTTAATACAATGATGATATCATCAACATATTTTCTGTACAAAGAAATGCTATTGGAAATAGTGGGGCGGGAAATTAAAAAAAATCATTTTGTAATAATTGAAGGTAAAATAAAAAAAATATTTCAAAATTATTAACAAAGATGCCAGCTAAAATACCAGAAAGGCAGCTACACATAGCAATGCCTTCATATTTTTGATGTAGTTGATCATTGTAACTGAAGTAGTTGTACTTTAGAATGATTCTCTTTTTTTTGAATCCTCAGGTTTTTGACACCATGAATTCCTCTCCTATGCTAACGTGTTCATCCCAGAGCAGCATTTGCAACCTGCGACCTCAATTATTTGCTGGATGTTGCTCAGTCTCCATCTTCCTCTACAGTTTTTTCTCTCTACAGCTCCCTCTAGTACCATAGAAGTCATTCTCTGATGTTATAACAGATGTCCTGTCATCCTGTCCCTTCTCCCTCTAAGCGTTTCCCACATATTCCTTTCCTCTCTGATTCAGGGCAGAACCTCCTCATTCCTCGCCTCATCAATCTACGTGATTCTCAACATCCGTCTGTAGCACCACACCTCAAATGCTTCGATTGTCTTCTTTTCCGGTTTTCCCACAGTCCATGTTTCACTACAATACAATGCTGGGCTCCAAACGTACATTCCCAGGAATTTCTTTCTGAAATGAAGGCCTAAGCTTGAGAGTAGTAAACTTCTCTCGGCCAGGAATGCCCTTTCTGCCATTGCTAGTCTGCTTTTGATGTCCTCCTTGCTCCATCGGTCATTGGTTATTTTACTACCTAGGTAAACTTCATCTACTTCGTGACCATGAATCATTATGTCGAGTTTCTCTCTGTTCTCATTTCTGCTACTTCTTATTACTTTCGTCTTCCTTCGATTTAATCTGAATCCGTATTCTGCCCTCATTAGACTGCTCATTCCATTCAGCAGATTATGTAATTCTTCTTCATTCAGGATGGCAATGTCATCAGCGAATCGTATCATTTATATCCTTTCCTGTTGAATTTTAATTCCACTCTTGATTTTTTTTTTTAATTCCCCCATGGCTCCATCGATGTACAGATTTAACAGTAGAGGCGAAAGAGTACATCCCTGTCTTGCCCCTTTTTAATCCGAGCACTTCGTTCTTGGTCGTCCTATTATTTCCTCTTGGCTCTTGTATATGTGGTATATAACCCCTCTCTCTCTCTCTCTATAGCTTACCCCGACTTTTCTCAGAATTTCGAACATTTTACAATGGCGACCGTTTTCTCAGGGTCAACAAATCCTGTGACTGTGTCTTGATTTTTCTTTAGTTTGTCTTCCATTATCAACCGCAACCTCAGACTTGCCTGTCTGGTGCCCTTACCTTTCCTAAAGCCCAACTGATCATCATCAAACATATCCTCAATTTTCTTTTCCCTTCTCCTGTATATTATTTTTGTGACAAACTCAGTTGAGTGAGCTGTTAATCTGACTGTGCGATAATTCTCGCATTTGTCAACTGTTGCAGTCTTTGGAATTGTGTGGATGATATTTTTACGGAAGTCAGATGACATGTCGCAAGCCTCTTATGTTCTACACAACAACGCTAATAGTCATTTTGTTACCACTTCCCCCATTGATTTTAGAAAATCTGATGGAATGTCATCTATCCCATTTGTCTATTTTGATATAAAGTTATGGGAAGGTCCTTTAAATTCTGATCCTACTGGATACCCTGTTTCTTTTGTATCTACTCCTGTTTAGTCTTCCATTACATCAGAAAGATATTCCTCCTCATGGAAGCCTTCAGTATATTCTTTCCACCTATCTGCTCTCTCCTCTGCATTTTATAGTGGAATTCCCGATGCACTCTTAATCTTACCACCTTTGCTTTTAATTTCGCTAATCGTTGTTTCTACTTTTCTATATGCTGAGTCAGTCCTTCCGACAATCATTTCTGTTTCGATTTCTTTACATTTTCATTCAGCCATTTCGTCTTAGTTTCCATGCACTTCCTGTTTATTTCATTCCTCAGCGATTGTGTTTCTGTATTCCTGAATTTATGTGAACATTTTTGTACTTCTTCCTTCCATTGATCAACTGAAGTATTTCTTCCGTTACCCTGGTTTCTTCACAGTTATCTTCTTCGTAGCTGTGTTTTTCTTTCCAACTTCTGTTATTACTCTTTTTAGAGATGCCTGTTCCTCTTCAACTGTACTGGGTACTGGGCTATTCTTTATTGGTGTATCTACAGCCTTAGAGAACGTCAAGTGTAGCTCGTCACTCCGTAGTACTTCCGCATCCCATTTCTTGGCGTATTGATTCTTCCTGATTGATGTCTTAAACTTCAGCGTACTCGTTATCATTACTACATTGTGATGTGAGTCTATATCTGTTCCTGGGTCGTCTTACAATCGGGTGACTTCAGAGTCTCTGTCTGACAATGATGCAATCTAACTGAAATCTTGCCGTATCTCCCAGTTTTTTCTAAGTATATCTCCTCCTCTTGTGATTCTGGAACTGGACATTCGCTATTACTAGCCGAAATTTATTACAGAACTCAATTAGTCTTTCTCCTCTCTCATTTCTTGTCCCAAGTCCGTATTCTCATCTAATCATCACTTCTGCTCCTTCCCCTACAACTGCATTGCAGTCCTCCATGACTATTACAATTTCATGTACCTTTACATACTGTGTTACCCTTTGAATACCTTCCTGCGGCGTCGGCATGTATAACTAAACTATCTGTTTCGGTGTTGGTTTGCTGTAGATTCTGATAAGAACAACCCTATCATTGAACTGTTTACAGTAACACACTATCTGCCCTACCTTCCTATTCATAACGAACCCTATTTCCGTTATACCATATTCTGCTGCTGTTGATATTACCTTATACTCATCTGACCAGAAATCCTTGTCTTCTATACATTTCACTTTACTGACCCTCACTGTATCTAGATTGGATTTTGGATTTTCCTTATCAGATTTTCTTTCTTCCCTACTACGTTCAAACTTTCGACATTCCAAGCTCCGACTCGTAGAACGGTAAGCTTTCGTTGGTTATTTATGCTTTTACTTATGGTCACCCCCGTCTTTGTCAGTCCCCTCCCAGAGATCCGAATGGGGGCTATTCCGGAATTTTTTGCGAATGGAGAGATCATCATAATAGTTTTTCAGTTACAGGCCACATCTCCTGTGGATACATGTTATGTCTCTTTAATGCAGTGGTTTCCATTGCCTTCTGCAGCGTCATGCCGTTTATCATTGCTGATTCTTTCGGCTTTAGGGGTACTGTCCAATCCCAAGGACAAGAGAGTACCCTGAACCTCTGTCCACTCCTCCGCCACCTCTTTGACAAGGCCATTGGCAGAATGAGGGTGAGTTATTTGCCGGAAACGTTAGACCGCTTATGCCGATTATTAATCAAAATTTAGTCGGTGGCGTGATTCGAGCTTGGGGCCGAGGACGTTTTGATTACTACCCCTAGACCAAGGGGGAAAACACTTATTAATCCATTAATTTCATTTGAATTCAATTTCTCGTACTCAGTGCAATTGTCTTCAATAATATGGAATGTTAGTACAGAGGTTTGTAATATCAAAAAATGTGAGTATATGGCCAGGAGGAAAAGTGACATATTACTTTAGTAGTACATAATGTGTCTCAGCAACCACGAAACAGCTAAGCGCACAAATGCAGCTGTCTCTCAGGCACTCTAAATTTAAGATGTAGTGAAACAAGATATTGCAAACTAGAATCTTATTTGTGAGTGTGACTATAACATGCACTGTTGTTTTTGTTGCAGTCGTCACTTGCAAGACTGATCCTTGATGCAGTTCTCTGGTCTAATCTCTCCTGTGCAAGCCCCTTCATGTCTGCAGAACTAATGTGGGATATATCCAGTTGAATGTCCTTAACGTAGTCAAGCGCTGGTCTCCCTCAACAACCCCCTTACCCCTCAGATTCTTTCCATTTCCAAACCTACGAACGCTTGATACCCCAAGTCATGACCTATATACCGGTCTTTTCTTTTGGAAAGTTGTGTCATAAACTTATTTTCTCCCAGAATTCGATACAGTGGATCCTCATTACTTACTCGATCTCATCGAATCATCAAAGTTGATTTATCTGTTACACCTCTTGCTAAACCTTCTGTTTTTTTTTGAAGTTTCTTGCATAGTTCACATTGCATTTCCGTAAAATGCTACAATCCAAACTTTTTCTTCATAAAAGAATTCTCACAGTTGCATTTATGTTAACTGTTAATAAATTTTTTATTCAGAAATCTTTTTTCTATTTATTGCCACTCATCAGTTTTTCGTTGCCATTCTTCAGTTTTTCGTTGGCTGAATTGAAGACTTCAGCTCCTAATTTCGGTTTCCCTACTACCTTTAGAATTGTAAAGTGTAGCTCTCAGTAAACCTTTCACAATACTGCGTCTGTTCCAGGTCCCAATTGAGCTTACCCGATGGCTCCTTTCACCAGTCTTCCCATTTTTTTGTAAATAACTTTTGTAACTATTTTGCAAGCAGAAGTCAAATTCAGTTAACATTAGAACTCGAAACATAAAATATTAGAATTACATAGTGACAATAGCTGGTGCATGGGTTAACAAGAGCCGTTTCAGTGACAGTGTTGTACTTTCCTATAACATGCTGCGCACAAGTGATAAGTCATTGTTCGGTGACAGTAAGCAGTAATGTTTCCGTTATCCATCCTCCAGCACTGCAAAGGCGCCGTGATTTATTGTATTGCGTAGTTTCAATTCATGTTGAGGGTTATACAAGAAATATCATGCCTGAGTATCAGATGTGGAGCTAAACTCTAAGCAAACAGGAGCATTGTACATAAATCTGTTTGTGGCCCACAGTATCTAACATTAAAAAGAGACAAGCTGAATATCATTTATGTACGATTAAACGGCGCATATAAACTGCTGAGAAAAAGGTTGGACCTTTGTTATATGGTGGATCTTGTGGTCTAACGGGCAGAGCGCTAAACAACTGCCCTGGTTCAATATCGCATAGGAGCCGGAATTTTCCCTCTTCTCCGTCCCTCCAAGACGGTCCCAGGTCCGCCTAATCAACTCCGTGTTACTACACTCCTTGTAAGTTGCTGGGACCCTCCTTGACAAGGTGGTCGAGGCGTTCGTGTTGAACCTAATACCCTCTTCGATGCCGTCCTTCTTGAAATCTCGCAGTGTGTAACCTTGTGCATTATCTTCTCGATTGACGAACCCACTGCCGAAGCGTTGCTTGTAGGGTATGCTGTAGGTTATCATATCCTGTCTCGATGCTGCACATCTCCCACACTACCGTCGATATCGCTGAGAAATGTTCGATCTCCATGAATGTTATCAGTCTGAAACACATTGACTCACCCCACTCCTTCACCTAGGGGCCGAAGGCCAATTTTCTGTCTCTTCCATGACGTTTATAAGACGTAGAAATGCCGTGCACTCGATGGTCAAAAGAACCCGACGTTAGTGATATAGGTTAAGTTCCCACTGCTCGTTTGTGTAATTTTTTCGCGCGAAACTGTGCTGCAGTTTTTCTGCCACTTCCATCGCGAAAGCATAAACGGTAATCAGAGCAAGACTTCTAAGCTACCATGTTTACATTGCTCCATGCGACGACCATGTGTCACAACTCCCTGACATACAAGCTACACTGTGACAGTACCAAACTAAAAGCTACAGGCAGAAACAAAAGCGTCCGGGAAATTTGACTCTAACTAAGGTGTTAAACCACCAGTAATAAAAGTACTGGCTGTCTGCTTCTCTACCAGTGAATATTCCACTCGCGTCTGTTACAAATCAGCCCACGCTAAGCAAATTGACCATGCACTCTGTAAAATACGGAAGCTGATTACTGGCTGTGTGAGATCTACTCCAAAAAGTATTCTCTGACACCTGGCTGCGATAGCTCCACATGCAATTTGAGGACAGGAAATTGCCTAGAGGAGGAGAATGAAGTCCTTAACATCCGTATAACGCCTAGTACAAGGCATTCCATCGGTTTCACTTTGGGTGAAACCGACATATATTTTCCTCAGACAACCGTGGACTACAAACAGCGAACACATCCTAAAGCAGATGTATCGTCAAATAGTAAATACCATTACTCAATAGAACCATGAAAAGAACTATCACTTGACCATTTCCAAGACTGGGAAGCCTAGAAATCCCACGATCGACTATGGACGGGAACAACAAGAGCGATATCAAATCTTCTATAGCGAGGATAGTAAGCTTCATCTTCCTGTATATTCTGCTCATGTTTTATTGCAGTAGTTTAATTTATTGCGATCGGGTCTTAGTATGGGATGACTTAGAGAGACAGCACACTTCTTTGCAAAATCTTAGCGCGTTGCTAAAATAAAAAGGTGTCTGTTTACTTTCGCAAAATTAAAGTTTTTGAAACTGAAGTGGAAAAATGTTGCTGTCAAAGGATAATACAACATACCATGTTGTACTTCGTTTATTGAATTCGTAACACACTTCCTAAGGATGCCTAGACCCAACTGTATTCGTTGACAGTTAAATTTTAGTTCAACTTTCGCTATGAACTTTGACATTCCTGCATCGCTTGTCCAAATTAAGCTATCACTCTATAACTGTCCACGACAGGCTTTATAACTGTTCAAACAACAGGGCTCACCAACGGTTGCAACTGACTATGATTGACGATACCGATTTGGCCGCTGATTTCGTGTGTAATTAAGCGCGTCCTCAGCGGATAAACTCCTGCTGTACCAATCGATGGAAAACTTCCAAACTCGTATTTCACGACTCCAGCAAACTGTTCAAATGATTTTGATGCTACTCAGCTACATCTGATCGTTCCACGCGAAACGCGAACAGTGACTCTCATCTGTTATCGCAAACACGTGACCATTAGCGCTTGGGCTTCGCTGAACGAAAACAGCAACAATGCTCCTGTTGGTAATGACGCCCTCAATTCCAAAAACAAATTTTATAAAATTTGTTTCTATAGAATACATATGATTAAATTGACGCCTTTTATCACTAAACTATAAAATGAAGTAAGCGATGCCGCATTGCGATAATAAGTGAAAAGATCGATAGACTACTAAACGAAATCCCATTCTAGTGAAAAATATTACAAGGCGCAGAGCCATACTCTCGACGAAAATCGTACAGTACAGTTGAAAGTGAATTGCATATTTTGAAACGGAGAATGCAAAGTGCCTTATGTCGCTTTGTTTTAACCACCTCGATTGGATGTATATTTGGCAATGAACAAGCTGCACCAGGGTGACATCTTAACAGAATCCATACGAACCGGTAAACGGAACCAAGGTAACCTTCCTGTGTCAATGCATAAGACAAAAAGTACCTGAAGTTCGTGTTATGTCTCTAAAAACTGTTTTAGGGTATTGTTTCCATATCGTTATAGCCTACCTAGGACAATGACTTTTGGTGAAAGTGGAGAGAGAGTATTGACTACATACTGCCTTTTTCTTGAGTCATCTGTCTTCTGACTGGATTGATGTGGCCCGTTACGAATTTCTCTCCTGTGCCAAACTCTTCATCTCAGAGTAGCACTTGCAACCTACGTCATCAACTACTTTCTGGACGTATTCAAGTCTGTCTTTTCTGCCGCTTATACCCCCTACAGCTCCGTACAGTACAATGGAAGATATTCCTCAATGTCTTAACAGATATCCTATCATCCCGCCCCTTCTTATTTTTGTTGTTTTCCATATACTCCGTTTCTCGTCGATCTCTGGAGAACCACTTCATTCCTTAGCTTATCAGTCCACCTAATATTAAACGATCTTCTCTTGTACCACATATCGTATACTTCGATTCTCTTCTGTTCGGGATTTCCCATAGTCCATGCCGTGCTCTAAACGTACAATCTCAGAAATCTGTTTCTCATGTTAGGGCCTATGTTTGAAACCAGTAGATTTCACTTGGCCAGTAACGTATTTTTACCAGTGCCAGTCTCCTTTTCTGTGTTCTCCTTCTCCAGCCACAATGAGTTATTTTGCTGTCTACGCAATAGATTTCGTCGTCTTCATCTACTTCGAGATCACCATTCGTGATGTTAAAGTTTCCTGTGCTCTCATTTCTACTACTTCTCATTACTCACGTCTTTCACATCACCATTTGACTATATATTATTGTATTATTCTTCTTCCGTACAATCTAGATTTCAGCTTTCACAAAGTTATCGAGTTCATTATTCTTACGCAATTCACATGGTTTTGTTCTGCACTGTGCAGGATGAGAAATACACAGTTCAACACATTTGTTTAGAATTGATATAAATGACACAAAATTATCATCGTGTAGCGATGCACTCATTTCTGGTAGACAACGGCCTTGCCGCAGTGGTACCACCGGTTCCCGTCTGATCACCGAAGATAAGCGCTGTCGGGCTGGGTTAGCACTTGGATGGGTGACCATCCGGTCTGCCGAGCGCTGTTGGCAAGCGGGGTGCACTCAGCTCTTGTGAGGCAAACTGAGGAGCTACTTGATTGAGAAGCAGCGGCTCCGGTCTCGGAAACTGACATACGGCGGAGAGAGCGGTATGCTGACCACGTGCCCCTCCATATCCTCATCAAGTGACGCCTGTGGGCTGAGGATGACACAGCGTCCGGTTGGAACCTTTGGGCCTTCATGGCCTGTTCGGGAGGAGGTTAGGTTAAGTTACTCATTTCTGGTAAAGTCAGCCCAAAGCAGGTAAGACTCATTGTTAAGCAAATGTGTTGAGCTCTGTATTTGTCCTTCTGCACAGTACACAGCAAAATGTTAAAGGTCTAAGAATGTTTTGCTCAATACCGAAGAGTAATACAGTAATGTACAACCAAATGGATGTGTATTCTTTCAAATAATTCTATTTAACTGTGGCTTAGTACCACTGAAAACTTTCGTATTTCTTCAATTTACTCTTAATCCATATTCTGTACTCACTGAACTTTCGATTCCATTCAACTCATCCTGTAATTCTTCTTCTTTTTCACTTATGACAGCAATGTCATCAGCTAATTTTATGATTGATCACTTTTCACCTTGAATTTTAATTCCACTCTTGAATTTTTCTCTTATTTCAATCATTGTTTCTTCGATGTACAGACTGAACGGTAGGGGCTAAAGACTACATCCATGTCTTACACCATTTTTAATCCGAGCAGTTAGTTCTTGGTCTGCCACTCTTATTCTTGCCACTTGGTTCTTAGACATGTTGTATATTACCTACCTTTTCCTATAGTTTACACCTATTTTTCTCAGAATTTAGAACATCTTGCACCATTTGACATTATCGAACGCTTTCTCTAGGTCGACAAACCCTATAAACGTGTCTTGATTTTTCTTTAATCTTGCTTCCATTATCAACTGCATCGTAAGAAATGCCTCTCTGGTGCCTTTACCTTCTGTTAAGCAAACTGATAGTCATCTGACATCTCCTCAATTTTCTTTGGCAATCCCCTCTACATTATTCTTGTCAGTAGATTGAATGCATGAGATGGTAAGATGATTGTACGATAATTCTTGCACTTGTTGGCTCTTGCTATCTTTGGAATTACCTACAGTTTTAAAAGAAAATCAAAACGCACAGTATACGCGGTTCAATATTACGTTATTTGTTATGCCTGAAACACGCCACTTTCCTCGTAAAGTACTGAAATTTCTCCCGCAGTGGAGGAGAGCAGACAGATCGGTTGTGATTTGAGGAACTTTGCCTGCTGAGAGCCAGCTCGTTTTCAGCCGGAGAGGCTTCCCTTTAGGTTGGTGAAGGGAGGGAGGGGAGGAGAAGAAGAGAAGCAAAGTTAGCCGCGGGCGGCGTCCTTTGTGATTCCTCCGACACAACGTTTCCAGCTCACACAGCGACATCACCCTGGCAGGTTCAGCATTTAGCTATTGTGATGGCCTGTGTTGCTTTCAAAATGCAATGCACTGACTGGTGAGTATCTCCTGCATCTTACATAAATCAGACTCTTGTGATGGTAACATGTAAGCTTATTTGTGTAACCTTTTCAGTGAGCAACAATCTGTGGCTCAAGCCCGCAACAATAGCTTAGAAATGTTTGTATTCCTGCTTGGTGCAACGATGGAAACAATATTGGTAATGAGTTTTACGTATTAAGCAAATATCATGTTTGGATATCGAAACTCGAATTCTAAGTTGTGCCTTCCTGAAATGTCACTACCGATTTCATACCTTCTCGTAACAAAAGTCAACTCTTGATTTTCTGACTTAACCGTAGATCATTACACATTCGTGTCATAAAAGGAAGTTAATTAACCCTAAATCTCTCCTCTTCTTCCATTACACTGTTCAATCAAACTTTAATTACACTTTTAATTACTACATTTCGTACTAATATCACTGCATACCAGCAGTAATATTTATTGTGATGAAATAGAAGGTACAGCTACAATCTTCTTATAACGTAACGTGAATTTACTAATGTGACATACTGCACTAACACAGAGATACGGTCTTTTATTTTGTAAATTTAATGTATGTTTATAGGTAATTTCCGTTCTTTTTCTTATTTATCAACCTGTAGTTTTACTTTCACTGAGTAGAATTAGCTTCAGGATGATGTTAGAGGCCAGAAAGTTTTAGTTTATTTGGTTATTAACTCTCTGGTTTCGTACTGTTTATGAAGATGTGCGTACAGAACTTCGCTTCAAAATCCTACGGAAAATGTGTTTATATTCGCGTCGTTTCCTAACGTGGAATTACACTGTTTTAAATATGCAAAACGCTTAGTACCATCACTCATAAGTTTGACTAATTCAATATTTTAATGAGGACTGGGTCACACACTTCGTTAATTTTTTAAATTCATTCCGCTTTACGCTGTTAAAAATGGTAATTCAAGAGTCTAAATAATGAACAGAAAAACGGAATTATAAACACTGCTGTACATGCTAACATCAACTGTGACACACTACGAGTTAAAAATCTACTCTTTTGTAGCCTGTTTGGTCTTTAAGATTCAACGCGTAAACTAGCAAAGGCCCGACTGAATGTGGCATAAGCTATCAGTTTTTCGTTCCAGTGCAATATCGTGTCTCTCCAAATAGACTGAATAGTTATTCAGCCCTTTTCTCCGTACTGACTTCGGTGATTCTGTTCCACTTCCCACAGCAGGTAACTCTTTTTCCATATCAAATCCTGTCACACGTAAAGTGAGCTTCATATCTTCAGGGTGTCACTGTCTTATATCTCTCCAGCACACATTGTTCCAATACATTCCT
Source organism: Schistocerca piceifrons (assembly GCF_021461385.2). Lineage (NCBI taxonomy): Eukaryota > Metazoa > Arthropoda > Insecta > Orthoptera > Acrididae > Schistocerca > Schistocerca piceifrons. The sequence continues at coordinate 922,111,105 of NC_060140.1, forward strand.
GAGCGATGCGAGAAAGTAACTCAGGAAACTATCATGAGTACCAAGTACCACGTGTTCTAACAGTAAATGATTACAAAGCATATATACTCAATTCGTCGCTGATATATAATGTAGCAGTAATCCTCTTCTCTCCTCCCCCACCACCTATTATTTAAAGAATCGAACTACCAAAGAATAAAATAGCTTCAGAAGTCTGATTAATCAGTTAATTATCAAACAAAGGATGCGTATAGTATGTGTGACTTGGGTGCTGTTTTAAGAAAAGTTTTTCAGGTATTTCAATGTTTGTGACATTATATCTCTTGAACTACGATATGATTTTGATGGTAGATCCATTGGTGTATGTGACTCGCTCTACATGCGGACCTGTCAAACTCTAATGAGGCAGGAACTTTCCTTTGGCATTGCAGGTACCTCTTTTGGAATTAAAAGTACCGACACATGACGTCACACCTACCACCCCATCTGCATATGTTCACAGATTTGTAGTTGGTGCAAAAGTTTATATGTGCTGTTCATTTTATTTTGTAAATAATTATGAGGAAAGGAGCTAGAAAGTCTTAATAGCTATGAATAAGTCACAATATTAACCTCTCTGTTTAGACTTCACTTAGATTGGTTGGTTGGTTTAAAAGGGGGGGGGGGGGGAATGGGACCAAACTGCGAGGTCACCGGTCCCTTGTTCCTAATAGAACAATTACCCAAGGGAAAGAAGGAAACAAAGAAGATGTACGGCACAATAACAGGAGAAACGAAGAACCAGAGGAACGACAGAAGGACATCAAACATTATAGTGGACAAAACAGTACAAGAAAACCACAGCGAGATGCAAGAAACAGGGAGAAGAGATTAAAAGCAAGAAAGCAGATTACCATCGCTGGCTGACCATGAGAACAAATAAAAGGAGAAGCCAGCCAGTCTGCAACACATTAAAACCTCCACCCTAAAAGCCCCAGGGTGCGCGACACAGAAGGACAAAGAACCTGCGCCAAAACTCAGATCAAGTGATAAAACCCACACTCACGAATAAAACGTAAAACTAAAGCTGCGGTTGAGGCATTGTTGCCCAACACCGAAGGTACGGTGCTGGGAACGTTAAAAGTCCGCCACAGAGCTGCTAAAAGTGGGCAGTCCAGCAAAAGGTGGACGACCGTCATTTGGGGGCCACAGCGACACTGAAGTGGGCCCTCGCGATGGAAGAGGTAACCATGTGTGGGAAACGTATGGCCAATGCGGAGCCAACAAAGGACAAGTGATTCCCTGCGAGAAGCTTGCAGGGAATATTTCCAAATATTCACAGTCTTTTAGTGACACGCATTTTCTTGTGCATACTGTTATGCCACTCCATCTCTCAAAGCCGAAAAACCTTGCGGCGTAAGACAGAATGCACGTCAGTTTCAGAGAGGCCCACCTCCAGAAGCGGTTTCCGCGTAACCTGTTTGAACAGCCTGTCAACAAGTTCATTGCCTGGGATTCCGACGTGTCCTGGGGTCCAGACAAACGCCACTGAACGCTTGGACCGTTTCAGGGCAGAGATGGACTCCTGGATGATTGCTACCAAAGGATGACGAGGGTAGCACAGGTCGATAGCTTGTAAGCTGCTCAGGGAGCCAGAACAGAAAAGAAACGACTCACCAGAACGGTAACGGATGCACTGAAGTGCACGAGATATGGCCACAAGCTCTGCAGTGAATACACTACAGCCAGAGGGCAAGGAGTGCTGTTCAATATGGCCTCTATGGACATAGGCGAAGCCAACATTACCGTCAGCCATAGAACTGTCGGTGTAAACAATTTCAGAGACCCGGAATACGTCAAGAATCGAGAGGAAGTGACAGCAGAGAGCGGCGGGGTTAACGGAGTCCTTAGGGCCAAGCAAAAGGTCCAGACGAAGCTTTGGCCGAGGTGTACACTGTGGTGGTATATGTGAATGGACGTCAAGTAGAGGTGATCAAGGGAGGGACTCCAGTTTGTAGAGAAGGGACTGCACGCGAACTACACTCGTGAGCCCTGACCTGGGCTGCCAATGCGGGAGATGAACTGCCACGGGTGAGAAAAGGAGACAGTAATTCGGAAGCTCAGGAGAACTACGAATGTGTGCAACGTAACTGGCGACCAGTTGTGCACGTCGGATCCCCAACGGAGGGATTCCGGCCACCACTACGACACTGGTCACTGGACTCGTTCTAAAAGCTCCCACCGCAAGGAGAACGCCACAGCACTGAGGGCGTCGCTGAACCGCAAACCAGATTCCCATCGTCAAGGCGGGATTGAACAAGGGCTCTGCAGAGTTGCAGCAGCGTAGAGCGATCTGCACCCCAGGTGGTGTTCCTCAGGCAATGGAGGGCATTGAGGTGCTGCCAGCACTTCCGCATAAGCTGACGAAGGTGAGGAAGCCAAGTCAATCAGGCGTCTCCACTACAGAGAGTAGATCGCCATTAAGATAAAGTTCTCGTTCCGGATGAACGGTACGACGCCGACAGAAGTGCATTACACACGACTTCACAGCTGGAAACTGGAAGCCGTGGAAAGGAGCCCATGACTGTTCCTTGTGAATGGCTCCCTGTAGCCGCCGCTCAGTAACACCAGTACTGAAGGAGGAATACTAAATCAGTGGCAGAGTGACCCTGGCGGAAGCCGACCTGACATGGAGCCAGTAGGCCACGTGAATCCAGGACTCAACCCAACTGCCGACACACCATACATTCCAATAGATTACAGAAAACGTTGGTGATGGGCCGACAGCTATCCACATCAAGCGGATTTTAATGGGGTTTAGCACCAGAATAATGATGCTCTCCCACCATTGCGATGGAAAGACGCCATCGCACCAGATCCATTTGAAGATGATGAGGACATATCGCTTGTAGTCAGATGTGAGATGTTTATTTGGCTGTTACCCAGTAGCTGTGTCGTGGGAATGTGCAAGGGCGTTGAGGAGGTCGTACTCTATAAATTGGGCGTTATAGGGTTCACTGTGGCCTGTAGTGAACGAGAGGATTTGTCTTTCCATCCGCCATTTGAGGTTGCGAAAGGCTGGGGGGGTAGTTTTCTGACGCAGAGAGTCGAGCAAAGTTCTCAGCAATTGCGTTTGCGTCGGTAGGGAGCACGCCATTGATGTTAACGCCAGGGATATCTGTTGGCGTCTGGTACCAAAAAGACGTCTGATCTTTGTCCAGACTTGGGAAGGTGACGTATGGCACCCAATGGTCGACACATACCTCTCCCAACGTTCCTGTTTCTGTCGTTTTATAAGCAGGCGAACGCGGGCACAGAGCCGCTTAAAGGCTGCTATTAGATGCTCTAGGAGAGGGTCCCGCTTATATCGCTGTAGAGCTAGCCAGCGCTCTTTATTGGCCTCAGCGACTTCGGCGACGACAAAGGGACTGTCTTTCGCTGGGGGCCCCCCAGAGAACGAAGGACCGCGTATTCCGCCGCAGAAACCATCATTGTGGTGACCTGCTCAATCACAATGCCGATGGTATCATGTGGAGGAGATTCAACGCTGACAGCAGAGGTGAAGGCTACCCTGTCTACCTTGTTTAAAACTCATCTGGGTAGGCGTCCGCGCGCATGATGCCGGGGGAGTGACAGGAAGATGGGGAAGTAGTCACTACCACACAGGCCGTGATGTGCTCTCCAGTGGATAGATGGGAGAGCTCCTGGGCTGTAAATTGATAAATCAGTGGCTGAGTAACCACCATGAGTCACACTGAAATGTGTGGCGGCTCCAGTACTTAAGTGGCCGAGTTCGAGTTGGGACGGTAAATTTTAGATATCTCTGCCACAGCCAGTAAGCATGGTGTTACCCTACAAGGGGTTATAGGCGCTAAAATTTCCCAAAAGTAAGAAAGTTTTTGGGAGTTGATCAATCAGTGCAGGCAATATGTTCAGGGGTACCGCACCATCAGGAGGGAGATATACATTGCATTATTTCCTGCGTCATCCGTTTCCTGACAGCCACAGTTTCAAGAGGAGTTTGAAGGTGCACAGTTTTACTACATACCGAGTTCATGACATAAACACAAACTCCACCTGACTATTATACTCGCTATGGTTCTTGTAATACCCCTGTAGTCACGAAGGGCAGGATCCACATGGCTGGGAACCAGGGTTCCTGTAGGGCAATGCAGAAAGCAGGTGTAAGGCTTAACAGTTGCCGTAGCTCAGCCAGGTGATGGAAAAAACCGCCGCAATTCCACTGGAGAATGGCATGATCGTGAGACTGGGAAGGTATGGGACACTCAATAAGGCAGTCTGCGCCTCAGGGTATCCTGCTGCCACCAACTTACTTCATAACAGACTGTATCCACTGTGTCGAGATCTAGGTCCTTAGTGGACGCCAGAATCTTCACCTCATCCTCAGACGCAGATCTTGTAGGCAGCATTGGTGTGGATGCCACCGTAAATCCCTTGGTCTTGGGTGTCTTCTTTCTGGATTTCTCTCGCTGATCCTGGGGTTTCTCTGGCTGGGAGGGCTTCATGGAACTGATAGTGAAGCCCTATGACCATCTGCTTTTGCGCACTTCAGCCACTGGCCGGTGTCATCTTTCCCACTAGCAAAAACTGGGGAAGGGAGTGACCCAAGGGTCCGTTTCTTAGCGAGAGGAGTCAAAGAAGACTTACGCTTCTCCAGCTGAGAAGTGGGGATGGGTGTTCCCAATGGTTGAGGGGACAGTGCCCCTGAGGCAGGAGGTGTGTTAGCAACAGGGGGGGGGGGGGGGGAAGTGCCCCCCCCTATCAAGGGGGCTGGTCTAGTCTTACAGCTCTGAGAGCCGACTGGAACTCGCGGAACTGATGGGAATATTTCTCGTAGCGGTGGCATAAGAGGAGGTCACAGCGACAGAACGCAGGCACTCAAATTTCCTCTTAGCCTCAGTGTAGGTCAGTCGGTCCAGGGTCTTGATTCCCTGATTTTCCTTTCTCACTGTAAAATCCTGCACTTTGGTGAGTATGGGGAATGATGCTCTCTGCAGTTTACACAGATAGGAGGCGGGGCGCATGGAGTATTGGGATGGGATGGACGTCCAGAATCTCGACATGTGATGCTGGAAGTACAGCAGGGAGACATATGGCCGAACTTCCAGCACTTAAAGCACCGCTTTGGGGGAGGGATATATGACATGACATCACAGCGGTAGTTCATCACCTTGACCTTCTCGGGTAAGGTGTCACCCTCAAAGGCCAAGATGAAGGCACTGGTGGCAACCGGATGATCCCTCGGACCCTGTTGGCGCGCCAGACGAAATGAACTCCTCATCGCTCTAAGTTAGCGTGCAGCTTGTCGTCAGACTGTAAAAGAAGGTCCCTGTAGAATAAAATACCCTGGACCATTTTAAGCTCTTATGAGGCGCGACGGTAACGGAAACATCACACAGCTTGTCACAAGCGAGTAACGCCCATGACTGGGCAGAGATGCCTTTTTTATCGAGACACACCCTGAACGCATTTTGTTTAAGCCCTCCACCTCCCCAAACGTGTCCTCTACGAGGTGCATTCAAGTTCTAAGGCCTCCGATTTTTTTTCTCCGGACTGGAAAGAGATAGAAACATGCGCATTGTTTTAAAATGAGGCCGCGTTCATTGTCAGTACGTCCCAGAGATGGCAGCACCGTATGGCAGATGGAATTTTACCGCCAGCGGCGAGAATGAGAACTATTTTAAATACTTAAAATGGCGACGTTTTCCTTACTTGAACAGCGTGCAATCATTTGTTTTCTGAATTTGCGTGGTGTGAAACCAACTGACATCCATCGACAGTTGAAGGAGACATGTGGTGATGGAGTTATGGATGTGTCGAAAGTGCGTTCGTGGGTGCGACAGTTTAATGAAGGCAGAACATTGTGTGACAACAAACCAAAACAACCTCGGGCTCGCACAAGCCGGTCTGACGACATGATCGAGAAAGTGGAGGGAATTGTTTTGGGGGATCGCCGAATGACTGTTGAACAGATCGCCTCCAGAGTTGGAATTTCTGTGGGTTCTGTGCACACAATCCTGCATGACGACCTGAAAATGCGAAAAGTGTCATCCAGGTGGGTGCCACGAATGCTGACGGACGACCACATGGCTGCCCGTGTGGCATGTTGCCAAGCAATGTTGACGCGCAACGACAGCATGAATGGGACTTTCGTTTCGTCGGTTGTGACAATGGATGAGACGTGGATGCCATTTTTCAATCCAGAAACAAAGCGCCAGTCAGCTCAATGGAAGCACACGGATTCACCACCACCAAAAAAATTTTGGGTAACCGCCAGTGCTGAAAAAATGACGGTGTCCATGTTCTGGGACAGCGAGGGCGTAATCCTTACCCATTGCGTTCCAAAGGGCACTATGGTAAGAGGTGCATCCTACAAAAATGTTTTGAAGAACAAATTCCTTCCTGCACTGCAACAAAAACTTCCGGGAAGGGCTGCACGTGTGCTGTTTCACCAAGACAAAGCACCCACACATCGAGCTAACGTTACGCAACAGTTTCTTTGTGATAACAACTTTGAAGTTATTCCTCATGCTCCCTACTCACCTGACCTGGCTCCTAGTGACTTTTGGCTTTTTCCAACAATGAAAGACGCTCTCCGTGGCCGCACATTCACCAGCCATGCTGCTATTGCCTCAGCGATTTTCCAGTGGTCAAAACAGACTCCTAAAGAAGCCTTCGCCGCTGCCATGGAATCACGGCGTCAGCGTTGGAAAAATGTGTACGTCTGCAGGGCGATTACGTCGAGAAGTAACGCCAGTTTCATCGATTTCGGGTGAGTAGTTAATTAGAAAAATAATTGGAGGCCTTAGAACTTGAATGCACCTCGTAAATGCTTTACAAAAAACTAAGGTTTCATCAAGACAAAGGAGTCCCCATCGGCTCTTGTACATACGAGCAAATAAGTTTCGCCGCCGTCCTTAGCCTGGCATTCCTTCCACGGTGTGGCGAGGGAGAGGAATGATTTAGGATCATACTTCAATGCATTGTGCTGAGACTTAGAACGGTTCGAGACTGCTGGCATTTGATACCATTTCGACCAGGGGCCCTCCCCACGGTTGCCAGCCAGCCGCAGCAAAGGCCACCTCTCAGGATGGTCGTTGCCAGGAGGCCCGATGTCTGGCAGAAACCTAACCATGGCACCAACGCGAGCCGCAGCATGGCTCAGATTATTTCTGCTGCCACAACAGAATGGGCCACAAACACAGTCCATTACATAGAAAACTCCAGTACTGTCCGCCCATGCCAAGTTTACTCCAGCGATTCAAGGATTTCAAGGTTAATTGCCTGTTTCATGAGAAAAAAAAAAAAAAGAATGAAAGCAGAAGTAACAGACAAATACAGTGATGGAAACTATGTAGAAAAGTTGAATAGACCGGTCTCAGGTCTCCCACCAGATAACGTCTTGTAAATTCCATGATATTGCCTGGCAGTAAATGACCGAAGCCTTGACGTGGCGGTTGTTGGTCGCAGCTGGTAAATAGCAGTTGATGGTGAGCGCTCGCGGTCCTCTAATGGAGCATCGTCCGGAACTCCAGCATAAGCAAAGGTATTTCTATACCTCTTTCTTTTCCTCAGTTTTGTTTGTTCCCTGTGTAGGACAGCATTTAGCTGGAATACGGCACGAATTTCTTTATAGGAATATCCGTCCTGAGACGCTCAAACTCATCCAGCTCTCTATCTGGATGGTAAATGATGCTTGATTTCTCTTTTGCAGGTTGCACATCATACCGCCGCGTTGTACTGGGTGGCAAAAACATATAGCAGATATTCAAGGAATATCAACAGTAATAGCGAAAAGTGACAGAGGTGAAAATATACGGTAATGGGCTCTAAATCTCTCGCATAAACTTGGTCCGCAAGCTAGCCATTGGTCAGATATCCGTACTATGGACATTTTTCAAAGAGTCGAGTTCAATAGTCGCCACAGAGGTTTTGAGTACAAGCAATGCGATCTTTGGTAGTCAGTAGCATTCGTGTTACCAATAGCATTCTGTGAGAAGTAAGTCAGTGAGCTGGGTGTTCATTACGCTACTGAATGGTCTGGATATTGCTGATAGAGCATACAGATATAGATGCAAAATATGTTGAATTTTGGAAACATGATCTGATAAAGAGTAATCTCAGAAGGGTGAAGAATGTAAGTTAATAATGTTGCAACACTGCTTGCCTGCGCGTAATTTACGATGCGTCTTGAAAATGGAAAGCTTTAGTGGGATTTCCTTTAGTGCTTCCAGTTAGTCAGTTTTCATTATACAGATGTGAATAAAGAGAGATATCTGTTCACGTGGCTTGCACTCAAAATTTATATATTTATAGCTCCTTCACCATTTCAATAATTAATTTTACACCAGAGTCATTTTTAATACTAAATAATTTTTGTAACAATGACTGTAATAGTCAAAGAATAAGTTTCATTATTCACAATGTAGTCTTTTTTGAATGCTGGTTTCGCTTTAATCATTCAATAAATGCAATATCTTCCACTATCTCCGAAGCATATCATTTTTTTGATTGTGTGTGTGTCGCCGCATTGAACTGCGCGAAACACATTTGCTTAAAAATAAAGCATCATTTGTTGAGCGTAGTTTCAGGTCCTTGGACTGCACTGTACAAGTCGTTATTTTATTTAGCTGGTTTGGTGCTGCGCTTTGTATTTTATATTCACTACTCTCGAAGGCGGCAGAGGATCAAGAAGGAAAAAAGACGAGGGCTAGCAGAAATCCTTGGGCAACGGAAGACACACTGACTTTATTTGATGAAAGGAGAAAATACAAAAATGCAGTAAGTGAAGCAGGCAAAAAGAATTACAAACGTCTCAAAAATGAGATCAACGGGAAGTGGAAAATAACTAAGCAGGGATGGCTAGAGGACAAATGTGAGGATGTAGAGGCTTATCTCACGAGGGGTAAGATAGATACTGCCTACAGGAAAATTAAAGAGACCTTTGGAGAAAAGAGAACCACTTGCATGAATATCAAGAGCTCTGATAGAAACCCAGTTCTAAGCAAAGAAGGGAAAACAGAAAGGTGGGAGTATGTCTATACACGGGCGATGTTCTTGAGGACAATATTATGGAAATGGGAGAGGATGTAGATGAAGATGAAATGCTACTGCGTGAAGAGTTTGACAGAGCGCTGAAAGACCTAAGTCGAAACAAGGCCCCGGGAGTAGACAACATTCCATTAGACCTACTGACAGCCTTGGGAGAGCCAGTCCTGACAAAACTCTACCATCTGGTGAGCAAGATATGTGAGGTCGGTGAAATTCCCTCAGACTTCAAGAAGAATATAATAATTCCAATCCCAAAGAAAGCAGCTGTTGACAGATGCGAAAATTACCGAACTATCAGTTTAATAAGTCACAGCTCCAAAATACTAACGCGAATTCTTTACAGACGAATGGAAAAATTGGTAGAAGCCGACCTCGGGGAAGATCAGTTTGGATTCCGTAGAAATATTGGAACACGTGAGGCAATACTGACCCTACGACTTATCTTAGAAGAAAGATTAAGGAAAGGCAAACCTACGTTTCTAGCATTTGTAGACTTAGAAAAAGCTTTTGACAATGTTGACTGGAATACTCTCTTTCAAAGGTGGCAGGGGTAAAATACAGGGAGCGAAAGGCTATTTACAATATGTACAGAAACCAGATGGCAGTTATAAGAGTCGAGGGACATGAAAGGGAAGCAGTGGTTGGGAAGGGAGTGAGACAGAGTTGTAGCCTCTCTCCGATGCTATTCAATCTGTATATTGAGCAAGCAGTAAAGGAAACAAAAGAAAAGTTCGGAGTAGGTATTAAAATCCATGGAGAAGAAATAAAAACTTTGAGGTTCGCCGATGACATTGTAATTCTGTCCAAACAGCAAAGGACTTGTAAGAGCAGTTGAACGGAATGGATGCTGTCTTGAAAGGAGGGTATAAGATGAACATCAACAAAATCAAAACAAGGATAATGGAATGTAGTCGAATTAAGTCGGGTGATGCTGAGGGAATTAGATTAGGAAATGAGACACTTAAAGTAGTAAAGGAGTTTTGCTATTTGGGGAGCAAAATAACTGATGATGGTCGAAGTAGAGAGGATATAAAACGTAGACTGGCAATGAAAAGGAAAGCGTTTCTGAAGAAGAGAAATTTGTTAAAATCGAGTATTGATTTAAGTGTTAGCAAGTCGTTTCTGAAAATATTTGTATGGAGTGTAGCCATGTATGGAAGTGAAACATGGACGACAAATAGTTTAACAAAAAGAGAATAGAAGCTTTCGAAATGTGGTGCTATAGAAGAATGCTGAAGATTAGATGAGTAGATCACATAACTAATGAGGAGGTATTGAATAGAATTGGGGAGGAGTTTGTGGCACAACTTGACTAGAAGAAGGGATCGGTTGGTAGGACATCTTCTGAGGCATCAAGGGATCACTTATTTAGTACTGGAGGGCAGCGTGGAGGGTAAAAATCGTAGAAGGAGACCAAGAGATGAGTACACCAAGCAGATTCAGAAGGATGTAGGCTGCAATAGGTGCTGGGAGATGAAGAAGCTTGCACAGGGTAGAGTAGCATAGACAGCTGCATCAAATCAGTCTCAGGACTGAAGACCGCAACAACAACAAAAAAAAATGGTTCAAATGGCTCTGAGCACTATGGGAGTCAACTGCTGTGGTCATCAGTCCCCTAGAACTTAGAACTAATTAAACCTAACTAACCTAAGGACATCACACACATCCATGCCCGAGGCAGGATTCGAACCTGCGACCGTAGCAGCAGCGCGGCTCCGGACTGGAGCGCCTAGAACCGCACGACCACCGCGGCCGGCAAACCGACAACAACAACAACTCTCGAACAGTACGGAGCTTCGGTTGCTACAGGTAGCTATAAAAATCAGTTAGAACAAGTTTAATTTCACAGTAAGAACACAGGAATATCATTTACATTTAGTTCGGCATTCTTATTCTTAAAATGCTGTGTTACATTCATGTGTGTGTCATTTAGTTAGTTTGCTTACATCCAGTCACATGAGATTTTCACGGGAACATGTAGGTTGTTTATACTTTCAAAATTAAGTTTGTAATTTTATGTGGTATTTTTTTTATTCTGTTACTTTTATGTGTTAGAGTTGCAAGTCACGTATTGTGACGTCACGCACTGTAGCACTTTTCATTGCACTGCACAATACGGAATTTCATTTGACAGATTCTTTAGTTTCTTTCTAATTAATTAATTCAGTCAAAGTTAATTACTTCTCAGTTATACAGTTTGTGTTAGTTTGGCGACTCATTTTATCAAATAGCGGTTCATAACGACACCGCTTGCAGTGTTCAGCATTACAACACACACACACACACAGACACACACACACACACACACACACACACACACACACACACACGAAGTTAAAGATAGGAAAACAGACCAGTTCAGTTTTTAGCTCACAATATTAAATAAAATTACATTAAACGTACGTTACCATTCGTGACAAAAGGCGGAAAACTAAGTTCAGCATTACGTGTTAGTCACTGGTGAGTGGCATGCAATGCACGAGAAACAGGCAGAGGTAACATACTTTTTAAGTAAATACATACCAAATAAGGCTACAATACCGTAAAGGTAGTTACATCAGACGCAGTGTGCGTATATGCATATGTCACATTTGTCATATTGACGTTTGGCTTTCAAGATGCTGCACCCCATCATGAGAATTGCTTTCAGATGTTCATCAGTCAATTTCATTCGATGTGCTGACTTCAAATACTCTATTTTTGAAAATGTCTGCTTACAAACATAATTTTTTCCAAACAATGGTTCCATACCAGCGGAAAATCTCTTTAGTTTAGGAAACTCAACCTCAGGTATTTCAATAAGTTTTCCTTCTCTGTGCTTTTCAGCAATTCATTTGCGTGACAATCAATGAAGAAAAATTATAGTTCATCCGGCACATCACCAAGATTGCAATCAAACGAATTCCGAAACAGAAGAATGTTACTCGCAATTCTGTCAAGATCAGAAAATCTCTCCGAATGATTTGTCGCATTGTGAGCCCTTTTTTCGGAACATCCAGGTTAACATCGTCTGCTGCACAAAACTCTTCGAAACAGCGTAAATGAGAAAATTTTTCTCCTGCCATTTGTGCTTCAAACAACGATAACTTGCTCCGAAATCCTTTGATGATCCTGTGGAGATCACAGACGAAGATATGGTTTCCCTCAAGTTTCAAGTTCAGTTCATTCATGTGTTACATGATTTCGACCAAAAAGGACAGCTTTGACACCTGTAAATCAGCCCTCTCTTTTTCAGTGAGATAAACATGTATTCTGCAACGGAATTTTTAAAAACGGGTCATGACTCTAACGCAGATGAACTACCTTTACTGCTGTGTGATAAAGCAAGTCACAAAATTCGGAATCGGTTTGTTCAAGGAAAGCCTGTAATTGACGGTAATAGAGTACATGAAGTTTACAGCAGAAACGACTGATTTCAGTGCACAAGAAATATCTACATCGCATAGAGCTCGCTGATATATATGATTCAGTGTGTGAACAGAGCGCTAGGAATCTGCAACTCTTCCAGCTGAATCCTGGTTAGCCCTACCAGCCCCTCCTCACTCCAGGCACGTTTTTTTCCCACTCCATGCACGTTTGTTTCCTCCATCAACGCACACAAGCTGAGGCTATTGAAGGTTATAGTCTTGCAAAAATATTTTGGACTTCCATTAATATGCCTTTCCCAGTTGTTGCTCCGTGCATGCTGTAAAAGATACCGACCCTTAGGTGGTCTGAAAATCTGAAATTACGGAACGAATGAACGCGAGAAGTAGTGACGTACACGAGACATTAGTAGATTAATCCATCGTCAGACAATACTACAAGAAGTTCCTATCTTTTCGTGTGTCTGAAGCACTGTGTTGTCTCCAATTTCCTTTCTTTTCAGCACAATTGAAGTTTCCGAAAGCCTGAAACTTCCAAGCAAATTGACATATTTGAGATACAAGTTTTTTTCTGCTTCCATTATACACTCTTTGATTGAGTTGCCGCCGGTAAACGGCTTTCCTCGTTCTGATACCTTATGCACTACTTTGTAACTCGTGCAAGTGAGATTACTCTGACTTTCTAAATTATGTTACATGAACTCATATTTATCAAGTGTATCTTTCCAGAAAACACAGAATATGTTAACTGATGGTTTGTTTCATAGAGACGCCGAAGACTGTACTGTTTCAAAGCGGCAACTTTTCACTGCAAATTCTTTGTTTCCACAAAGAAGTACTTTACTTCTCGTTCATCACTGAAAACGTGACACTCTGTATTCACTTTTCTTTTCTTTTCTTTCCTTCGTAGCCATAATGCTGACCGGAATTCTCATCAGAACTTCTAATAATTTGTTTTTAATGCTATTTATATATCTATCAGACTTTTGGTAAATGACCAAAGACTTTTGTCGCAACATAATTCACCCCTTTCTGTGCCGAAGTCAGGTTTAACCCAGAATGATGAAGAGCATACTTTCTTTTAGTGTTGCATCTATGAATTTTGCTATTATTTTTAAACTGAACTGGGCTATTATTGACAAATTTCGTAAATGGATATATGTATTGTGAAGATACTGTGAATATCCCTAGTTCCTTAAATAAATGTCTGCAAGGTGATCTTGGGTGGGCTCCAGCTGTTATTCTGATTACACACTTTTTTGCAATCAATGCTTTTCTCTTAATGATGAGTTACTCCAAAATATGATGCCACATAAAATTAGCGAATGAAAATAGATAGAGGAGGCTGACTTTTTTTTTTTGTCATCAGTCTGCTAACTGGTTTGATGCCGCCCGCCACGAATTCCTTTCCTGTGCTAACCTCTTCATCTCAGAGTAGCACTTGCAACCTACGTCCTCAATTATTTGCTTGACGTATTCCAATCTCTGTCATCCTCTACAGTTTTTGCCCTCTGCAGCTCCCTCTAGTACTATGGAAGTCATTCCCTCATGTCTTAGCAGATGTCCTATCATCCTGTCCCTTCTCCTTATCAGTGTTTTCCACGTATTCCTTTCCTCTCCGATTCTGCATAGAACCTCCTCAATCCTTACCTTATCAGTCCACCTAATTTTCAATATTCGTCTATAGCACCACATCTCAAATGCTTCGATTCTCTTCTGTTCCGGTTTTCCCACAGTCCATGTTTCACTACCATACAGTGCTGTACTCCAGACGTACATCCTCAGAAAATTCTTCCTCAAATTAAGGCCGGTATTTGATATTAGTAGACTTCTCTTGGCCAGAAATGCCTTTTTTGCCATAGCGAGTCTGCTGCTGATGTCCTCCTTGCTCCGTCCGTCATTGGTTATTTTACTGCCTAGGTAGCAGAATTCCTTAACTTCATTGACTTCGTGACCATCAATCCTGATGTTAAGTTTCTCGCTGTTCTCATTTCTACTACTTCTCATTACCTTCATCTTTCTCCGATTTACTCTCAAACCGTACTGTGTACTCATTAGACTGTTCATTCCGTTCATCAGATCATTTAATTCTTCTTCACTTTCACTCAGGATAGCAATGTCATCAGCGAATCGTATCATTGATATCCTTTCACCTTGTATTTTAATTCCATTCCTGAACCTTTCTTTTATTTCCATCATTGCTTCCTCGATGTACAGATTGAAGAGTAGGGGCGAAAGGCTACAGCCTTGTCTTACACCCTTCTTAATACGAGCAGTTCGTTCTTGATCGTCCACTCTTATTATTCCCTCTTGGTTGTTGTAGATATTGTACATGACCCGTCTAACTTACAGATGGCAAAATTGACAATAACGCTAATAGCATAGGTAGCTGAACTCAAAAGTTTCAGCAGATCGTCAGAATGTTTCTTCTAATTCGATTTCTCATCAGTGTACACATACAGAAATTTTGAATATTTTTCCTTAGGAACAGACTTCTGTTCAGATCTATATTTATCAATGAGGTTATGCCATTTATTCTACACAACTGTATAAATTGCGTTTTATCAAAATTTAGTGAGAGTCCTTTTGCAGAGAACCACTTAATAATTTTCTGAAAGACATTACTTACAATTTTCTCAGCTAATCCTTGTTTGTTGTGTGTGATTATTACAGTTGCATCATTAGGAAAAATAACTAGCTTTGCATCTTCCTGAATGTAGAAAGCAAGTTATTAAT
This sequence comes from Schistocerca piceifrons, assembly GCF_021461385.2. NCBI lineage: Eukaryota > Metazoa > Arthropoda > Insecta > Orthoptera > Acrididae > Schistocerca > Schistocerca piceifrons. The sequence goes on from NC_060140.1 coordinate 922,126,236, forward strand.
ATTCATTAAGAAAATACGGAAACCAAGAATGAACGTTTGGGACATCGTTCTTGATACACAGTTAAATGACTTCTCTCATTTTTGCCGGCTATCGATATTGATAATTTCAACATTCTGCATTCTTCCAGTGAAATATGGATTAAACCGTTTTTACACTGTCCCACAATACTTAAGCTTGTCCACAAGAAGTTCATAGTTCACACTGTCAAAAGTCTTTGAGAGATCACAAAAAATCCCACTCGGTTATGTTCGGTAATTCAGAGTATTTAATATATGCTCCATGAGAGCATATAGAGCATATTCTGTTGAGAAGTGTTTCTGAAAACCAAAGATGTGAACCAACATCTAATGCACCAATTTGTATTTTAGATAAATCTTGGCCACAAACTTCCTGACAATCCTCTCGATTTTTCTCCCTGGGACCATCTGACATGTGAAGCGTACAGCACCCCAGTTGATGTGATTAAAAAATAAAAAATTGCAGTGACAGGTCATATCATGTCATGTTTTGCGAGATGATCAAGGGATGTTTGGAAGAATTCGTATCTCACCGCAGAGACGAAAGAACCGTTGCATCTAATGTGCTGAAGGAATATTGAACTATTCCTTCAGCTATGGTGAAAAATACCAAGGCTGGCAACCTTGACGCCCCGTGGTTGTTGGATTGTGGACTTCCCTTTCCTTTTTCTCCTAGAAATTTAATTTCGTTAGAAACATGTTAACTAAAATGGATTTACTTTCATTGTTCATGGAGAGAGGAACAAACGTGAAAACACACACTGTTTGAATGGAATAGCAGTGTGAAAATGCAGAATTATCTACAAAGAGGCGAGTATTGAATCAATCAGCCGACAGCAACTGCCGACATTTCTTACATATCTTTTTTCTTACGCCCATGTAACAAAAAGAGCAAATTGCTACACAGTCATCAATAGAAACAAAAGCCGCAATATCGGAGGCAGTATGTGAATGTTGAGCCCGGTTATATGGAGACTTAATAGAAAAGTTTTCATTTCACATACATATGTACAAACGGGCACAATATTTCTTGATGCAGTCAGTGGTGACTCACAATTACATATTCGCAATTATCAGGCAAACGGTTGATTTGTGGACCCAGGTGTAATGGAAAGTTTTTAATTCCATTACCGCATATTTTAGATGTGTCAGTTTTCGTTGTTATTTGTAATACATCCTCTATTTAAGGGTGGATTGGCTTGTGGCACGTGCCTTGCTCCAGCTTCATATCGGCATTCCTTGTTGAATTAAAAAAAGGTGATTTCATGGTAGACTCGCCATGGAAGACATAAGATATTTAAAAGTTGTTAATGCGTCTTTCGACCATACTGTTCAATCTGTACCTGTATGCGTGCAAGATTTAATATCCTTTGTGTACATAAGAAGAGCATGAAGTGATCAACATTATTTATTTATGCTAGTAAACTGAACCTTGTGCCTCATTATGTCATTGAGGTTGTCTAACTCGTAACTGTGCAAATATTAAAAAATACATGGATATGCAGGGTGTTTCACAATTCATGTTACACAATTCTAGAGGTTGTAGAGGGGACTTAGCAGATCAAATTTCCCATCGAAATCCATGGCGTCACAGTTAGAAGCGCATTGCGTGTACCTGTGTTATTCTGGGTTACGAGGCAAAGTTACTTCGGACATACATGCATCCGCTCGCGATTAACTGGATGCGGGTTCGAGTACCTGCCTGGCACACATTTTCACTGTTCTTATTCCGTTCTACAGCCGGCTGTTGTCCATGTTCGTAATTGCGAATACATTTAATGTTTTCCGAACGTGGGTTCCTACGTAAAACTTGATCTACCAAGTCCCCTCTACGACCTACGTAAGTGTGTAACAGACTCTGTAGGTATGATTGATCAATAGGGCCGAAAGACTACATACTTTTCTGACACACTTTTTAATCTAACCACTTGAACACTTGGGGTAACGGCCTTGCCGCAGTGAATACACCGGTTCCCGTGAGATCGCCGAAGTTAAGCGCTTTCGGGTGTGACCGGCACTTGGATGGGCGACCATCCAGGCCGCCGTGCGCTGTTGCCATTTTTCGGGGTGCACTCAGCCTCGTGATGCCAATTGAGGAGCTACTCGACCGAATAGTAGCGGCTCCGGTCAAAGAAAACCATCGTAACGACCAGGAGAGCGGTGTGCTGACCACACGCCCATCCTATCCGCATCCTCAACTGAGGATGACACGGCGGTGGGATGGTCCCGATGGGCCACTTGTGGCCTGAAGACGGAGTGCTTTTGCTGTTTGAACACTTGGTTTTTGTGTGTAATATTGTGTTTTGTCCGTCTCTCCCTATCATATACTGGAATTTTTCTCAGAATTTCGAACAGCCTGAGCCATTTTACACCATCTAATACTTTTTCCAAGAAGACATATCTTATGCACGTTTCATGATCTTTCATAAGTCGTTACAACAGTGTCTCTTTTTTGCCTTTACCGTTCCGAAAGCCAAACCCCTCGTCATCTAACATATCGTCAATTTCCTTTTCCATTCTCCTGCATTTTAGTCTTGTCAGCAACTTGGATGCATGCGCCGTCAAGCTGACTGTGCGATAGTTGTCGCACTTACCTGTCCTTACTAGTTTGAGAACTGTGTGCATGATTTTCTTCCCGATCGTCTACTGATGCGTTTCCAGTCTCATACATTCTACAAACGAACCTGAATTGTGTCTTGGTTGCCAATTAAGAAATTGGCAAACGTATACAAAAAATGAGTTTTTTTATCATTACTAACTTTTCTACAGGAGCGAGTATACAATCCAAAAGGCATATTACTATACACATAACTACGTCTACTTTGAGTCTTCGGGTCGATTCCACAATGCCACGTCTTGTAGGCGATGACATCTCGATCGGCGAAAGACTCAAGTCCAAGAAGGGAGGCGTTTTCACAACGAGCAGTGGCTAGGGTAAACCAACCACTACCAGAATTTCCAGTAGCGACATCCAGAGTATAATTAACCCTACAGCGTCGGAAGAACATAGATCCAGGGTACCAGGTACCAGGGTACGCGTGCTGCTAGTTTTACTACAGCACGCGTACGGGATAACTCCCGCCTGCTGGTGCACGCTAAGTCCGTTATCAGCGCGTTACGTAATCAAGGTCACTCGCTCTCTATACAAGCGGGCACTGCACGCCAGCGGAACCATTCCGCTGTGAGCTCTATCTGCAACAGCATTGAAGCACTATGCCTCGTCGACGTGTGTATCGTCAACGCCGCCACCGCACGCCTGTCTACAACCATATTATTAGCCTCGAGAATAAACTTGGAGGCAATGGAACAGCTCAAGCAGCAATCTTAAATGGACCTATATTCTTCCGAGGCTGTAGGGTTAATTTTACTCTGGATGTCGCTACTGGAAATTCTGGTAGTGGCTGGTTTACCCTGGGCTGAAGATGATGGATACGCAGTCTATCGAAACGTTGCGACTAGAAGACGACGCCACTCGGCTGATAACCCGTGAAGATTTCACCGCTGAAATATGAAGAGAAAGCCTGCAATCGCATATAACTCATTCCACATTCCATTCAGAAAACGTACATGTTCAAAATGGCTCTGAGTACTATGGGACTTAACTGCTTAGAACTTAGATCTACTTAAACCGAACTAACCTAAGGGCATCACGCACATCCATACCCAAGGTAGGATTCCAGCCTGCGACCGTAGCGGTCTCGCGGTTCCAGACTGTAGAGCCTAGAACCGCTCGGCCACTCCGGCCGGAAAACGTACATGTAATTAACAAACTTACTATAGAAGGGACAGTTGGAGGCAAAGAAATTGTGTGGTAGGTGGAGTTGATATGTTGGGTAAAAAGAGGGGTTAGGGGCAGAAATGTCAGCAAACAAAGCGGGACGTCTGTTACGTCAGTGCTGTTATTGCTTTCCCAATCGTGTCTCCCAAAGTTTGATAACAATCTTGTCTGGAGAGAGAAAGCAAGTGTCACTGCCAGCAAGTGAGAGGGCGGCAGCTCCCCCAGGGTGTGGCAGAAAGCGAACGTGAGGGCGCAGCGAGCAAGACAAGCAATAAAGCGACCGGCCCGGGGCGGAAGGCGGGACGGCGGGTCTCGCTCTGAGAAGCTGCGGGAGGGGGTGGAAGGGCGTCGCCGGGAGTCGATACGCGACCTCCGGAGTGAGAGGCAGGCGCGTGTCCTCTCCCGCGATTGGCTGTCAGGCAGGCGACGCCTGTCTAATTACACCAGGCTCTGATGGCGCAAGCGAGTAATTACCAGGGCATCGCAGGCGAACGCAGCTTCCTAGCGCATTTGTCTACGTTACTAACACTAGGGACTAGCGCTGTTTTGCCGGTGCTCTTTAATATGCGAACGCGTTTCGCATCTCTCACCCCACTGGTGGACCTCTGTTCGGCTGTTCCGTGCCAGGACTCCGAAGCGCTACCATCTGACCTGGAAACTTCAACATTCACCAAGTACAGGTAGCAATAATGATCCGATCCTTCAATCAACTGATGCCTGGAGCAACAAACTGTAGCAAGTGATTGGAAATATGGCCTGTAGGATGATTCAGCTGCCCCTACCGCTGTGTTTTATGCAACTCGCAGTGTCTTCAAATACCACACACAAGAGTTCCACATTCTGTTTTTCGTTACATGCCAACTATTAGTCCTACAGAAAAAAAAATTAACAGGATATTATTGTAGGAAATTTAATAGAATTAAATTTTGAACTGGGATGGATTTTCACTGGAGGTCAAGATATTCGAGATATTCAACAGAACCTTTTTTTAATGCTACATCTGTAGCTTTTTCTTGAAAAATTCGGAAACTATGGTCTCCAGCGGAAACGTTTCCCAGTACGAAATTTAACTGAAATACACTACTGGTTATTAAAATTGTTACACCACGAAGATGATGAGCTACAGACGGGAAATTTAACCGACAGGAAGAAGATGCTGTGATATGCAAATGATTAGCTTTTCAGAGCATTCACACGAGGTTGGCGCCGGTGGCGACATCTACAACGTGCTGACATGAGGAAAGTTTCCAACCGATTTCTAATACACAAACAGCAGTTGACCGGCGTTGCCTGGTGAAACGTTGTTGTGATGCCTCGTGTAAGGAGGAGAAATGCATATCATCACGTTTCCGACTTTGATAAAGGTCGGATTGTAGCCTATCGCGATTGCAGTTTATCGTATCGTGATATTGCTGCTCGCATTGGTCGAGATCCAATGACTGTTAGCAGAATATGGCATCGGTGGGTCCAGGAGGGTAATACGGCACGCCGTGCTGGATCCCAACGGCCTCATATCACTAGCAGTTGAGGTGACAGGATCTTATCCGCATGGCTGTAACGAATCGTGCAGCCAGGTCTCGATCCCTGAGTCAACAGATGGGAACGTTTGCAAGACAACAACCTTCTGCACGAACAGTTCGAAGACGTTTGCAGCAGCATGGACTATCAGCTCGGAGACCATGGGTGCGGTTACCCTTGACGCTACATCACAGACAGGAGCGCCTGCGATGGTGTACTCAACGACGAACCTGGGTGCACGAATGGCAAAACGTCGTTTTTTCGGATGAATCCAGGTTCTGTTTACAGCATCATGGAAGCGTGTATTCGTCATCGCCTCGGCCAGATGGTATGGGCTGCCATTGGTTACACGTCTCGGTCACCTCTTGTTCGCATTGACGGCACTTTGAACAGTGAACGTTACATTTCAGATGTGTTACGACCCGTGGCTCTACCCTTCATTCGATCCCTGCGAAACCCTACATTTCAGCAGGATAATGTATGACCGCATGTTGCAGGTCCTGTATGGACCTTTCTGGATACAGAAAATGTTCGACTGCTGCCCTGGCCAGCACATTCTCCAGATCTCTCACCAAATGAAAACGGCTGGTCAATGGTGGCCGAGCAACTGGCTCGTCACAATAAGCCAGTCACTACTCTTGATAACTGTGGTATCGTGTTGAAGCTGCATGGGCAGCTGTACCTGTACACGTCATCCAAGCTCTGTTTGCTTCAATGCCCAGGCGTATCAAGGCCGTTATTACGGCCAGAGGTGGTTGTTCTGGGCGCTTATTTCTGAGGATCTATGCACCCATATTGCGTGAAAATGTAATCACAGGTCAGCTCTAGTATAATATATTTGTCCAATGAATACCAGTTTATCATTTGCATTTCTTATTGGTGTCGCAATTTTAATGGCCAGTAGTGTATATGTCCTACAGAAAGGTCCTCCAGATTTTTTTAATGTAGATTAATAGTTCGGATTTAGCGAGTGACAGAACATGCAAATCTAGCATGTTGTTTTTGAAGATGATCTGGGTTCCATACAACCCTGAGTTGAAGACTGCTGAGTCACAATGAATGTCAGTTCAGTGTCAAGCATTCTGTCCAATCTACCTTTTCTGTGCACATAAGTTTATTCTTTAGTTATGGACCTGTGATACAATCGCTCATATATACTTCTTGTCCAATGAACAGTAAGAAAATTGGCTAAACGTGTTTCAGAACCAATGCTGAAATTTGTCTTCGGTGTTTTACAGAAACTAATGAATGTATGAAATAATGTCTGCTGCTTCAGTCACTTCATACAAATATATAATTAGGGTGCGCGTTTCGACAGAATGCTGCCATCCTCAAGTGATTCCAGTTACATGAACACTCGACAGCACGAAAAGTGGGTCACACTGTAACACCACAGCTCTGAGGATGCTCATACATTTTCTATGTGTTTTGCAACGTTTTTTATTAGTTGTGATGAATATTACTGTTATAAATATGTTGTCAAGTTACAAATGCTATTTGTTATTTAAGAAAGAGAATGCTCACGCAATGTTAACATTTTGTTAATAGACACGCTGGCCTAGTCAGGGAAAAGCGGTTGTCAAAGAGTGTAGTAAATTGTAAATGCATTGTCACTGGGCGTGCGAGCGCGCCAAAAGGTAACAGTTGGGAGTCTTGAGGAGACGGTTGGTGTAGTTGGTTGGGTGTATTCGGCGGTGTGCCTACGCAAAAGAGCGGAGACAAAATGTCTGTTTCGGAAGTGCGGAGCAGTGAAAACTGAAATTGTTGTTTCGGCGGATGTTTACTGTGGGCAGGCTATGGCAAGTATTGGGCACAGTGCAAATGCAGCATGAGTAATTCACATAACATCAAGAGTACTGTCGGCCCTTGTTATTGGCTATTGTATGCCAAGAAGATTAATCTGTGCCCTATTTACCACTAAATGAAACCACTCGACAAACCAACGGCGTCATGAAGTAAACTAAGATCTAGACTTTTTTATAATTAGAAGTGTAGTTGACCGACCAGCGTAGTTGTAATTTTATTATTTGAATAGCATTGTTTTCGTGCATCGTAAATAATTTCCTATGTCATAATCCAAGTACTATGCATCCTATACATTTGTATGAACCGAGATAATCAGAAAATGAACCGAAAATGAAGTGAAAATTAATTTATTAGATTATCATAACATAATTTTTCCAACTTTTGGGCAATTACGTAATAATGAAAACTTTGGTTGTATTGTGAAAAATGTCAGAAGCAGAATGATGCAAAAGCCAGTATTAATTCATTTGCTAAAAACAGAGTAACATTCATAATAACAAATTGGTAGCAATACTTTACGTAACTTGGACGCTGAATTTCATTGTCAAAGTTCAGTTCTAATTTATAGCTTGCGTCATAATTTGTAACTTTTATTACAATTAAATATCAAAGAAACTGCTAAATTCAAACAATCTGTCTGCTTGCTATAATTACGACAGTCAGTATTATGGTGAGTAACATAGCAAAAATTTTCTGCCCACGGCCAGTAAACAATCTTGCTTTAATTGATCTTTGAAAATTAACATGCTATTTCGTAAGTGTTTGCTATTTGATTATTATCTGAGTATGCGACATGTGTGATGTGAAGTGTTTGAAAGTGTGCGTTATTTACTGTTCCTATGACATGACGCCAATAACTATTCTTTTATAAGATCGTTTACGAGTATCAGTTCAGTTTAAATTTAATTACTCTTGTTCCGGTGAGGAACTGACCACCGTTGGTTATTTCATTATGACATACTTTTAAATACTTTCTTCCAAATTTTCCACTATGTATTGTTAGTTAAAAATAGTTTACGTAATTAAAAAAATATATAGTTAACCGAACTTTGTCTCTAATCATCATTGCTAAAATACTGAGCAGTGGCGATTCGGTTAGAACTTCATCTACTTCTCTTGGTTTTGCATTATTCTTCGGAGAACATGCCTTTTCCACACAGATTAGGTAATCACTTTCCGGCCAAATGTTCTTTAAACCTAGGAACGGGTGATAGTCACTGGGCGCCAAGGTAGGACTGCAGGGTGCATGGGTGATTATGTTCCAGTGAAACTGTTGCAGTAGTGCAACGTTTTGCCGAGCGATGTGTGGGCTAGAGTTGTCAAGGAGAATTTGTACGCCCTTGCTGTGTCCTCCACAGTTGACATTTGTTGCCAACAAATGAGATGCCTTGCAGTAGCAGAAAACAAATGCGACCTGGAAGACGGCATCTAGCAGCTTGGTTTGCAGACATGTCTACCGCACGTCTCCTAATCTGGCACCCGCATTCTTGCCCCTTATCCATAAGCCCCCAAGAAAGTTGGTTTCTGTTTGCTTTTGTTTCGTTTCGTTGGTTTTGTTTTGGCGATTGCACTTTAAAAACGGCATAACTCAGGATCAGCATGTTGCTACAAGGTTGGGATCAAAAAACTACCTGCACAGCATCAGACTTTTTTCGACAACGAGGTAGAATATATAGTTGACAATTTCTCTGATATTTCGCTATTTTGTTCAGTAATTTAACGAGTAGCTCTATTAATATCAATACAACTGTGGTCTCATCATAATACCATACAACGAATGGCTATCTTAATTAAATGTGAAGTTCAAATGGTTCAAATAGCTCTGAGCACTATGAAACTTAACATCTGAGGTCATCAGTCCCCTAGAACTTAGAACTACTTAAACCTAACTAACCTAAGGACTTACACACATACATGCCCGAGACAGGATTTGAACCTGCGACCGTAGCAGTGACAATATTTCTAAAGACGTGGTTCTGAGACCGATATTGTTGTTTATAGGTCTGTCGCATAGGAGGTAAAATGTTACTCTCGCGCCAGTTTGGAACTCATAGTTTTCAGTGCGTCAACAATTCCAAGGAGCCAGCGACCATATGCAGCATTCATCGCATCCTCGTTGCCCTTGGAATGGCTGATAGAGATCATTCGCAATGTAGACAACGATATTAGTTGTAGTTGCTGCGTGAAAGCCATTTTCCCTATCTGTAAACATATATTTGGTAAGTCGATGACACACAAAAGTGGAATCCACTCCTAATCTTTGTTAACGTACAAATATATGAAGTGAATCTAGTAACACAATTCTCTGACTTACCAGGAAGTAACAAAACTATCACGGCGTCACCAGGCATGTTCTAGTATGTTGTCATTACCCTATCACAGTCGTGGCAGGACGTTTGTATTTCTACAGGCAATGTCTTTCTTGAGTGGGGCCGGCCGGAGTGACCGTGCGGTTCTAGGCGCTACAGTCTGGAGCCGAGCGACCGCTATGGTCACAGGTCCGAATCCTGCCTCGGGCATGGATGTGTATGATGTCCTTAGGTTAGTTAGGTTTAATTAGTTCTAAGTTCTAGGCGACTGATGACCTCACAAGTTAAGTCGCATAGTGCTCAGAGCCATTTTTTTCTTGAGTGGGCTAACATTATAGGAGCGTATCTTGTGCATCTCGAATACAGCGCCTTAATTACTTTTCCTACGACATCATAAAAGGTATTCTATATTCATGATGAGGGAGAAGAAAATGTTCAGATGTGTGTGAAATCTTACGGGACTTAACTGCTAAAGTCATCAGTCCCTAAGCTTACACACTACTTAACCTAATTTTTCCTAAGGACTAACACACGCACACACCCAAGCCCGAGGGAGGACTCGAACCTCCGCCGGGACCAGCTGTACAGTCCATGACTGCAGCGCCTTAGACCGCTCGGGAGGGAGAAGAATGGAAGAATGTAGAGACTACCCCAATACACACGGAAGAAAGTAAACATAATCCACTGCGCTACAGTTCAATTTAATTGATATCGACACATAGCAGGACGTGTGAACAAGTTCTTTGTTCCAAATTGACATCCAACCAGTATAAATTTGGAATGCGTCACTCTTGTGAGACGCAGCTGACACTTAATTCTCATTACGTACCGCATACAGGGACTCTCAAATTGATTCCGTATTTATAGAGTTCCAAAAAGGCTTTTGATATCATTCCTCATAAATTTGTTCTAACCACATTGCTTTCCTATGGACTATCGCCTCTGTTGTGCGACTGTATTCGCGATTTCCTGTCTGAAAGGTCACAGTTCACAGTAACTTACAGGATGTCACCTAGTGAAACGGAAGTGACTCCGAAAGTAGAGTGATGTAGACCTTCTGCTATTTCTAATATACATGGTGTCCCAGCTATCTTGTCCACCCAAAATATCTCTGGAACAATAACAGCTATTGGAAAACAACTTTCACCGGTATTAATGTAGGGCTGGGGCCCATGGATGTACATATTTGGAAACATTCTAAAACGAAGGCATATGTGTATTTTAACACAAACATGTTTTTTTTAAATGGACCTCCTATATTTTTTCTTCAACAATACATAGCATGACAAAGAACATACACAATGGCGTTGATTGCATCGCAATATTCCCATTACATCCCGAGATATTGAGACGCGAAGTTGACGCTTGAAACACCCGACATGCGCTGCTGGCGCACGTCCTGAGGCTCAGGCGTGAACCCTATGCTGCCCGTAATTGCGATGTGATTGACATGTGTAATCACACCTCCATACTTCTCAAGAGGTCCGAAACGAATAATACGATTGCTGCCATCAACTCTCATAGGCACATAATGGTTTCCCTCTTGCACGTTTTACGTATCTACGTACACAATATGAACCAGTGCCGATCGGTGTACACCCGTCAGGTTGTCTTTTATCCTGCACACCCAAAATAAGGTTTATCTAATGCGTTATATGACCCATTGCGCCTGTCGCGCAGGGCCTGGCTCTATCTAGTCAAGTTTCCAACGCAGTTCCCACTACTGCCACAGTTACCACTTCGCCTTGTTCATGATTTGCGACCCATGCAAACTCCTGTACTCCACCACCCTCCGAGCATCCAATTTGTTGTTGCTTTGGCGTGCAGTACACCGCTTGCCAGTGTAGTCGTGCATCAGAGTAATCTAGTGACGGCACGGAGGTAGTACACATTGTGAATAAACGTTGTGTTGTGGAACTTATACTGTACAGTATAATGTACACACATGAAGATATGGTAGAAATGCTGCTGATCTATGGAGAATGTACGTTGACGGGAAATACGTTATGAGATTGCATATTTGTTGATAGTACTGTTAGCGAACATTATGATTATTAAGTTAATATGTCTGTTTTCTACCCTACTCTACATACCTGTACTGTACCCTGTTGTAGGTGGACGAAATGCTGTTCAGGCAGAACGACTGTACAGAAGACGATTCCCTGACAAGGCATCGCCTTCGCGCCGGATGTTTGGTCGTCTCACATCTCGTCTACGTGAAACGGGAAGCTTAAATCCAAGACCTCGACATCGTCCTAGAACACGCACAGATGAACGTGCTGAAGTTGCTGTGCTCGCTACCATAGCTGTGAATCCTCAAATCAGCACACTTCAAATTGAACGTGAAGTTGGTGTGTCGAAATCAAGAGCACAGCGTGTTCTTAAACGTCATAAATTTCATCCTTACCATGTTCATTTACACCAGGATCTTCATGGAAATGACTTCCGCAATAGGGTAAAATTTTGTCGGTGGGCCCAGCAAAAACTTCTGACTAATCCAATTTTTTTTGCAGATGTTCTCTTTACCGACGAGGCATCATTCTCCAACAAAGGAATTGTCAATATGAGGAATATGCATTATTGGTCCGCAGACAATCCAAAATGGCTCCGTCAGGTAGAGCATCAACGTCCGTGGAAAGTTAATGTTTGGTGTGGGATTATTGAAGATACCATTATCGGACCTACCTTTATAAATGGCATCCAAAATGGCAGACAATACTCCAGATTTATGCGACACAATCTTCCTGTTCTCTTGGACACCGTACCTCTGACCCGGAGAATGGTCATGTGGTATGAGCATGACGGATGCCCTGCACATAACGCCTTCCCAGGTAGGTGGATTGGACGAGGTGATCCAGTTAGGTCGCCTGCCCGATTTCCGGACCTTACACCGCTGGATTATTTTCTTTGGGGAGCAGTGAAGAATGCTGTTTACCAACATGAACCAACAACACCAGAGGACATGAAGCAACGCATTATTGATGCTTGTACAGCCATCAAAGAGGAAACAGAAGCACGAAGTAGGGCATCCTTCATCCGCAGAGTGACCCTATGTATGCAAGCCAATGGGCAACACTTTGAGCATGAGATGTGAACGCTATGTGTAGTATGTAGTGCTGGTATCACAGTGAAAATTTTTACAAAGGGCCATTTTACCCAGTGATGTTAAGAAACATTTGTTTGCAACAATTTGTCATTTAACGCATTAGATAAACATAACATTGATAATTATGTGATAACAAAACTAATTGGTTAAACATGTTTACATTCATCTTCTATGTCCTACCTGAACTTCCCAAATCAAAACATTTTTACCTAAACAACGGTAAAACTTTTAGTCCACTTGCTCGTTTCACTAAAACCATCAACATGACTTTTACTATTACGAGTGAATGATTAACTGTCTCTTGCGCTAGATCTACAGTAAAGTAAAGTTTTAACGTTGAACGGCATTAGCTTTTTAGTAACGGATTAACGATAAGCGAAGTTAACTTTGTGACTAACGTTGCGGTACACAGATATGTTACAGAACCGCATCACCCCTAGCCTATGGGATAAATACCTGCTGGAATGTACGACGTTAATGCAGGATGGCAGCAGACCGTATTATTCGTTTCGGACCTCTTGATAAGTATGTAAGTGTGATTACGCATGTCAGTCACATCGCGATTACGGGCAGCATGGGGTTCACGCCTGAGCCTCAGGACGTGCGCCAGCAGTGCATGTCGGGTGTTTCAAGCGTCAACTTCGCGTCTTAATATCTCGGGATGTAATGGGAATATTGCGATGCAATCAACGCCATTGTGTATGTGCTTTGTCATGCTATGGATTGCAGAAGAAAAAATATAGGAGGTCCATTTAAAAAAAACATAAGTTTGTGTTAAAAAACACATATGCTTTCGTTTTAGAATGTTTCCAAATATGTACATTCATGGGCCCCAGCCCTACATTGATACCGGTGAAAGTCGTTTTCCAATAGCTGTTATTGTTCCAGAGATATTTTGGGTGGACACTGTATGTAAACCATTTAGGATACAATCAGAACATTTCTCTTACATTTGTGGCAGGTAATGCTGCCGTCTAGTAAACTCCTCAGAAGAGCAAGGAGAATTGCACAATGATGTTGAAAATATATCTTCACGGAGCAAAACGTGACAATTGACCCTAAACGATAAAATGTGTGAGGTTGTCCACATGAGTACCAAAACACTATCGTTAAAGTCCGCTTACACGATAAATCAGTCAAGTTAAGAGGCTGACGATTCAAATAAATATCTTGGAGCTACGATCACAAACAGCTTAAACTGCAACCGCTATAAGGAACTTATTGTGAGAAAAGAAACACAAAGAGTGCGTTTTATTGGTAGAATACGTATAAGATGCAACAAATCAATTAAACTGTCTGCCTGAAACACACTTGTCCGTCATCTTCGTTAGTATTCCTGCGTGACACGTGATGCCTACAAGGTACGACTGACGGAAGACATCGAAAAAGTTCAAATAAGGGCAGTTCGTTTTATATTATCAAGAAATAGATGTGATTGCGTCATGGATATGTTAAACGAGTTTGGATGGAAATCATTAAAATATAGGCCTTTTACATTGCAGTAACTATTTTCACTAAATTCCGTTCGCCAATCTCATCCGATGAATGCGGTGAGGTGTTGCCGCTAAATTCCAATCGCCAACCTCCTCCGCTGAATACCACTATTTTTTGTTTACACGGTCGCAGGTTCGAATCCTGCCTCGGGCAGGGATGTGTGTGATGTCCTTAGGTTGGTTAGGTTTAATTAGTTCTAAGTTCTAGGCGACTGATGACCTCAGAAGTTAAGTCGCATAGTGCTCAGGGCCATTTTTTTGTTTTGTTTTTGTTTTGTTTTGTTTACCCTGACGTACATAGGAGACGTGACCATTGTGATAAGAGACATCAGTGCCTGCATGGTAAGGTTTAATTGTTTATTACTTCCATGCGCTTTTTGATTACGGAATGGTAGAGAAATACTTTGACAGTGGTTCAGGCAGGTAACTGTGAATTGCAGATTGTTCATGTAGATGTGGATGCAAATGCCAAGAGAGGGCCAGCAGGAAGGAGACAGGGATGTAAGAACGCACAGGAGTGCAGAACTGCAAAATATAAGAGTGAAAAACCTGGAAAGTATTCTTTACTTAGACGTATGCCACAATTCGTTTCATCTTAGGACAGAGAGGAAAGGATGGAATGTTTTCAGAGCGAAGAATGGATTATTGGTAAGGGAATATAAAATAATACAGTTTCATAAGTTTTGGGAGGAATGATAGAAGACAGTAAAGAAAGAAGAAATTAAGAGATATTGTTTAAATGGAAACTGTTAAATTTGTTTATAACGTTTTGGGAGAATGGGGTAGAAGGGAAATTCAGGTCATAATGTAAGAGAGGCGTTAGAAAGGAATAGAGAGGATGAAGGAGAAATTAACAATGAATAAATGTAAGGTGAAATCGTTTGAATAATGTTTGGTGGACAGAAGGTGTATTAATGAATGAAGGGGAAGAGAGAAATGTATTTGAAATAAGACAAATTATTTTTAAATTGTCCATCTAAACTGATTACTTTGTAAGTATCTACAGAGCGTATAAATGAAATAAAACTAAAATACTTAAGAAACTATATATTCAAAAGAAACTTACTTCAATTAAAAAGGCAACTCAAAGGAAAACTAAATCAAATTTTACTTTATCTGTTGCCAAGTGATCTTCCACTGGTTGTCAATGAGGATAAATGAAGAAAAAGATGACATAACAAAACTTTTTAAGGAGTCTAACATTCTATCCGGCATTCAACCTTATTTTGTACTTCAATCATGTGTCTTGGCATAGAATTATAAGCCGTCGGACGTAACAGTATAGAAAACCAGCTTCCTCCCAGGCTTCAAGGACACAGTAGTTGAGTGTTTTGCGGCCCGTTCTCTGTTAGTGTTCTGGCGACATCAGCTTACATGTTTTCCATAGGGTTCATATGAGCAGCCCGTGGCAGCCAGGTCAAGAAGCTGACGTCAACCGCGGAGAGCTGCTGCTGAAAGAAAGTAGACATGTGAACGGGAGAAAAGTCCTCTTGCACTGTGAAGTCCCCTTCTCCGTACAACTTTCGTACGGATGGAAGCATCACAGTTTCCAATATGTGGGCGTACTGCTTGCTGTCGAGACTTCCTTATATCCTGTGAAGAATTCCTGCTTCTCTTGCAGAAATCCATCCCCAGCAGGAAACAGATAGCCGTCCGCTTCTTCTCGTTGTGGTTACATATTCGCATCGATAGCGAGTCCCTTGCGGCCTATAAGCTACTCTTGGACCGTAGTTACTGGTGGAAAACTTCCCCTTCTCAGTGAAAATGACGTTTTCCCACGACGCACTCAGATGGATTTCTGCAAATGCCAACCAGTATAGAGCATTGTCTTCGCTGAGCACTTTTTTCATGGTGGTCCCTCGTACATGCATTCCAGCGTCCCTTAACCTTCGGCAAATCGTGTCACTGGAGCCGGGGAAAACGGCCTCTCGCCGGAACTGCTTTGCTTTCACTTGGAGATTTTCTCAGCTTTTGGGTGGTAACTCCCTGTCCTCCTGCTGTGAACTCACTCTCTTCCTGCCTTAGCCAGGAGCTCAGTTGGTAGTGCGTCATTCAAGGTAGTTCCTCCACCATCTCCTTGCTGTAGCATGTGGCACGCCATACCTTCCGCCAGCTTCTCTGATGGAACATCCACCTTCTTCAATGAGAGCGATGGCTCTATCTCGAGTTGATCTCTCCTAGTGAGCCATTGAAACAGACGGTATGATGTGTATTTCTCCTTTCCAGTCAGCCGTTTAGCCTGGCTGTCCCGTAGCTCTCCGGCGGCAGCCCAGGTTGCAAAGCCACGCTCACCCTTTCAAGTATCGAGAGTTTCATCTCTCCTACCCAAGTCTGTGGTATAAACTAACGTAGCTAGAATTGTTTTGCTACAGCATGAGCAGACACATCTGCTTTTGACGTTTCGTTCAAATATTTAACAAAAAATAAGTGGAAGAACACACTCATGATAAACGCAGCTTCCACAAAATATTTTAATTAACTAGGAGGAGACTATTCTTTCTTGTAAGCACTCTGCCGGTCGCGGTGGCCGAGCGGTTCTAGGCGCTTCAGTCCGGAACCGCGTGACTACTACGGTCGCAGGTTCGAATCCTGCCTTGGGCATGGATGTGTGTGATGTCCTTAGGTTGGTTAGGTTCAAGTAGTTCTAAGTTCTAGGGGGACTGATGGCGTCAGATGTGAAGTCCCGTAGTGCTCAGAGCCATTTGAACCATTTTGTAAGCACTCTGCATTAGATCTCACCTCAAGAACATATGTATTCTGCCAAGATAACTAAGTAGATTGTAAAAGTAAGCGAGTTTTGAGGCAACTTTGCCAAATAATTGTGTGTACGTAGCATACAATCCACACTTTGAGCACTTGTAAAGTGCACCCATTGTCTCTAAAATAATAAATGCAGCGCAACGGAAATTAAGTCCTGTTGAGGCACTTCACTTACATTGCAATGATACACGATTACTATGTAATTCACAATTAAGTATACAGTAAAGGATTCACAGAGTCGCTTCAATTTCTCGATCGTTCCACTCACGTGCGAAGCTCTAGAAAAACCAACTTCAAAATCCGTATGTGCGTGTTCTAATTTCTCTTATGCTATTACTGTTACAGTATCATCAGTGCCAACAAAAACTATTTGCGTTGGGTGCAGAAAGATGGTGGTTGGAATTTCGTAGAAATAACGTTCCACAGTGAGAAAGCGTGTGTTTTAATAATGTGTCCCCAACTCGTCCTTCAGTCCTCTGCTCCCACCAACTTACATCTACATCTACATACATACTCCGCAATCCACCATACGGTACGCGGGCGAGGGTACCTCGTACCACAACTAGCATCTTCTCTCCCGGTTCCACTCCCAAACAGAACGAGGGAAAAATTACTGCCCATATGCCTCTGTATGAGCCCTAATCTCTCATATCTTTGTGGTCTTTCCGCGAAATGTAAGTTGTCGGCAGTAAAATTGTACTGCAGTCAGCCTCAAATGCTGGTTCTCTAAATTTCCTCAGTAGCGACTCACGAAAATAACGCCTCCTTTCCTCTAGAGACTCCCACCCGAGTTGCTGAAGCATTTCCGTAACACTCGCGTGATGATCAAACCTACCAGTAACAAATCTAGCAACCCGCCTCTGAATTGCTTCTATGTCCTCCCTCAATCCGACCTGATAGGGATCCCAAACGCTCGACCAGTACTCACGAATAGGTCGTACTAGTGTTTTATAAGCAGTCTCCTTTACAGATGAGCCACATCTTCCCAAAATTCTACCAATGAACCGAAGACGACTACCCGCCTTCCCCAGAACTGCCATTACATGCTTGGCCCACTTCATATCGCTCTGCTATGTTACGCCCAAATATTTAATCGACGTGACTGTGTCAAGTGCTACACTACTAATGGAGTATTCAAACATTACAGGATTCCTTTTCCTGTTCATCTGCATTAATTTACATTTATCTATATTTAGATTTAGCTGCCATTCTTTACACCAATCACAAATCCTTGTATCCTCCTACAGTCACTCAACGAGGACACCTTCCCGTACACCACAGCATCATCAGCAAACAGCCGCACATTGCTATCCGCCTTATCCAAAAGATCATTTATGTAGATTGAAAACAACAGCGGAACTACCACACTTCCCTGGGGCACTCCAGATGATACCCTTACCTCCGATGAACACTCACCATCGAGGACCTCAATGAAAAAAAGAAAAACATTCAAACATCCGTGACGGTCTCTCCCTTAATTCGCTTTACTACAGCATCAACTACCTTCTTTCAACGTTTTCAATTTCCTCCGCCAATCCTGTCAGGTAATGATTTCACAGTGCTTAGCAGTATTTCAGAACTGGTCCATCAGCTTTATTGCTGGCACTCTCCTTAGTAGACTCCCTGGGTCTTCTAAGGGTTGTGTCAATAACCCAACACTTGTTTCACCTTGGCAAAAACATGTGATGTTTCCCAGTTAAGTTGGTTATATTGGCAACCTCTAGGATTTCGTTAAATCTATAATCCTCAAATTTGCTATACTTGCCGATTTGTCGAAGCTTGACGGAACCTTCTTAGTAACCATGTGGAAAACCTCACAAATTTTCTTTGCATAGTGAAGATACATTTTCAGCACCATTTTGCAATTCACTTTGTTCTTCAGCTAAATAATTTATAAATATTAGAAATAGCGGAATGACTACATTTCTTTACTTGCAGAATCACACTTATCAATTCCATTTCACTACGAGACCTCCCATTAGTTACTGCGAACTGTGATCTTACAGACAGGAAATCACGAATCCAGTAGGACAACTGAGACGATAGTCCATAGGAACGCAAAGGGTTTGGAAGTCGCTTATGAAGAATGATATCAAAAGCCTTTTTGGAAGTTTTTAACTACTGAATAAATTTGAGAACTCCTGTACGCAGTACGTGATGCGAACAATGTGACAGCTGCGTCTAACAGGAGCGATGCTTTACAAATTCATGCCGGTTCCATGTCAATAGGTAATATATTGCGGGGTATTTCATGACGTTGGAACATAGTATCTGTTCACACATCCTGCTACATCTCGACGTCAACGACATGGATGTGTAACTCGGTGGATTATGTTTCTTTTGTATCGTAAGTATTGCGGTAGTCTTTGCGGCTTTCCAAACTTCTCCCTCACCGTGAGTACTAGAATTCTCCTCATGACTTCGTTGGAAAAGTAATTAAGCTGCTGCATAGTTGATGCACGAGACGTGCTCCTAAATTATTAGCCCACTCAAGAGATGCATTGCACGCAGAAACATAGTCGTCCTACTACAACCATCACAGAGTCATGACAGCATAGTGAAACATTCTGGTGACGCTGTGATATTTTTGTTACTTCCTGCAACCACAGAGAGTAATGTTGCAAGATTCACTTGTATATTTTTGGTATACCAATCAAAGCATATCAGTGAATTTTACTTATCAAATACGTTTTACAGACAGGGGACATTACTTTCACGCAGCAGCTACAACTAATCTCGTTGTCTGGATTGCGAATTATGCTTATCAGCCTTTACAAGGGCAATCAGAAGGCGATGAACACTGCAGTGGTCTCTTGCTCCATGAAAATGTCGACGAACTGTAAAGAGTAAGAGGCAATAGCTCTCCATTCCAAACTGGCGCGAGAGTAACATTTTACCTCGTCTGTGACAGAGCTACAAGATACATCGAACTCGACATTTTCCGAATTCTAGTCATCACTACATTCAGTAAGCAGTAAATCTGGAGGTAAGAAATTACTACTGAAAATACACAAATCTGGTAATGAAATCGTATCACTGAATACCACGTTTACTCTCTTTCAATTCAGCAACTATTCTCACAGGCACGTTGTCGTATTTACATAGTAGTCTAGCAGGGCTATTTCAGTATGACAAAAGACTTCACATTTAATTAAGATACCCATTCATTGCATGGTATTATGATGAGACGGCTGATGTGTTAATGTAGTGCATATTAGGATTTTGAACAAAACAGCCGCAAGTATCAGATAAATTTTCAACAATATATTCCAACTCATTATCGAAAACCGTTTCATGATATGCAGGTAATTTTTCCATCCTACATGCTGATTCTGAGTTAAGCCATGTTTAAAGCGCAATCACAAAAAAAAAAAAAAAAAAAAAAACTAATGGGCTAGAATTCAGGTGCCACATTAGATGACGTACGGTAGGCGTGTTTGCCAATTATGCTCGTTGGTGCTACGTTTGTTACTGTGCGACCTCAAGGCATCTAATGGGTTGGCAACAAGTGTCAGCTGTGAAGGACACATCCCTGTGAAGCTTGTCATATCACAAAACACCTTCACTGTGTCACCAGATTTACATCAATAACAACACATTTTGTGGACATATACAGGCCATCGTGTGAGATAATGTTTATTATGGCTGGCCCACTATTTTCTCCTTATGCATTTACAGGGTGTTTCAAAAATGACCGGTATATTTGAAACGGCAATAAAAACTAAACGAGCAGCGATATAAATACACCGTTTGTTGCAATATGCTTGGGACAACAGTACATTTTCAGGCAGACAAACTTTCGAAATTACAGTAGTTACAATTTCAACAACAGATGGCGCTGCGGTCTGGGAAACTCTATAGTACGATATTTTCCACATATCCACCATGCGTAGCAATAATATGGCGTAGTCTCTGAATGAAATTACCCGAAACCTTTGACAACGTGTCTGGCGGAATGGCTTCACATGCAGATGAAATGTACTGCTTCAGCTGTTCAATTGTTTCTGGATTCTGGCGGTACACGTGGTCTTTCAAGTGTCCCCACAGAAGGAAGTCACAGGAGTTCATGTCTGGCGAATAGTGAGGCCAATCCACGCCGCCTCCTGTATGTTTCGGATAGCCCAAAGCAATCACACGATCATCGAAATATTCATTCAGGAAATTAAAGACGTCGGCCGTGCGATGTGGCCGGGCACCATCTTGCATAAATCACGAGGTGTTCGCAGTGTCGTCTAAGGCAGTTTGTACCGCCACAAATTCACGAAGAATGTCCAGATAGCGTGATGCAGTAATCGTTTCCGATCTGAAAAATGGGCCAATGATTCCTTTGGAAGAAATGGCGGCCCAGACCAGTACTTTTTGAGGATGCAGGGACGATGGGACTGCAACATGGGGCTTTTCGGTTCCCCATATGCGCCAGTTCTGTTTATTGACGAAGCCGTCCAGGTAAAAATAAGCTTCGTCAGTAAACCAAATGCTGCCCACATGCATATCGCCGTCATCAATCCTGTGCACTATATCGTTAGCGAATGTCTCTCGTACAGAAATGGTAGCGGCGCTGAGGGGTTGCCGAGTTTGAATTTTGTATGGATAGAGGTGTAAACTCTGGCGCATGAGACGATACGTGGACGTTGGCGTCATTTGGACCGCAGCTGCAACACGGCGAACGGAAACTCGAGGCCGCTGTTGGATCACCTGCTGCACTAGCTGCGCGTTGCCCTCTGTGGTTGCTGTACGCGGTCGCCCTACCTTTCCAGCACGTTCATCCGTCACGTTCCCAGTCCGTTGAAATTTTTCAAACAGATCCTTTATTGTATCGCTTTTCGCTCCTTTGGTTACATTAAACCTCCGTTGAAAACTTCGTCTTGTTGCAACAATACTGTGTTCTAGGTGGTGGAATTCCAACACCAGAAAAATCCTCTGTTCTAAGGAATAAACCATGTTGCCTACAGCACACTTGCACGTTGTGAACAGCACACGATTACAGCAGAAAGACGACGTACAGAATGGCGCACCCACAGACTGCGTTGTCTTCTATATCTTTCACATCACTTGCAGTGCCATCTGTTGTTGAAAATTGTAACTACTGTAATTTCGAAAGTTTGTCTGCCGGAAAATGTACTGTTGTCCCAAGCATATTGCAACAAACGGTGTATTTCTATCGCTGCTCGTTTAGTTTTTATTGCCGTTTCAAATATACCGGTCATTTTTGAAACACCCTGTACCACACAATACTTCTAATCGCCATCAAGCCACAATGATTTAGGTTTACGTGACCTCCTTAAATTAATTATGGCAAATGCCAAGATCAGTCCTTCCCAATTAGAGGTTCTGCTTTGAGTGTAACCTCGTTTATGATGAGATGTTGTATAGTAATCATCCTTTCTTTCTTTTAAACTCAATATGACTACTGAAGGGAAGTGTCGCATGATGGTTAATTGGTCATCACACTTGCCAATTATAGGGTACAATGTGACTGACCATAGTAGTAAATTGGAGATACGCCAGTCATCAGCGCCTGTTTGTCTTTCTGAATGTGGTGATTAGTTTACTAGAAAACGATCGTATTTAAAACGATACAACTTGACTTTCTCGATAGCGTTCACTCCATACAGGGCACAGGTGTTTCGAATGGCCTCCACTGCTTTCACCCTTTTATTAAACACAAATAGAACACAATGTCACAAATGTTGGACGTTACTCCGTCTTGGACTCCGTTTTCTAATGCACAACCGATGCTCCTCACAACGTCAGAAATGAGAAATATTCGAGGTGTCACCACGCGAGCTATACTACAAACGAACTATACTCTAAACGTGAACAAAGTAAGACCATAGTTACATACGCTTATAGCAACATGCCATATAAAATGGCCATTCAGCATCCTAAAACGTAGTATTATATCATACGCAACGTTAAATAATGTTGTACTTGATAATTCGAGCGCAGAAAACTTGGCTAGAGATCGTAAGATCCATTCCCTATGCGACGCGCTCTCATGGGCGGACTTGGTGTGTATCAAGCTGCCGCTGACTGACGGAGCTGAAATTGATCTTACCGTGACAGACCCCCACGAGACCTTTCAAAACATGTTTCCACAAGATTTTTCTATTACTGGCTGTTTAGGAAATGAACGAAACTGTCTCTGTCCTTCCGTCAGACAAATGCTCTAAAAGACAGATGGAATGCGTTTTAAAACAGAAAGGAAAACGCTGGGTTTGATAAGTCGGCTTTGCGTTCGCAGTGCATGCCGTTGACTACTAGACAACAAGTAGGTTATTCACAAAAACAGCTCAAGTGGAAGTCAAAACTTCTTGTAGCGCGTGCTGCGTACCCCACTATGACAAAAACATTGCCCTAATACATGTGAAATTCGGTGAATGGTTGGAATAAAGCTACCTTGTAAAGGTGAAGGTGTGGGTTCGATTACCGCTGGGGTTACCAACTTTTAACAGTCACAAACGTACCCTCTTCATCTCAAGCAACGCCAAGTAAAGAACGCAGGACTGTGCTATGCTTCCGAATCGACATTAAACATTTCCATTCGATGCTGAATGGAACAGAGGTGGATTAGTTTTGGCTGTCAGAGGCGGAAGTCGCTGCTTCCAGGAACTCTATCTATGGTAAGTTGTCTTACACTAGTAAAGTTATGTTAGTTCACAAACCAATCTTCATGTAAGGTCGTAGGACCTTCATTTCGTATTTTACGTGACCTTGAGATTTTGAAAATTTTCACAATGGGCTGGAATTCTAGCTCGGATTCCAATTCTTCTCTTGATTTGTATCCTTCGAGATGATACTTTCCCATTATTTCGTTGTTCCCTTACGATGCCAAACTCCAGGTCCCTACGAACGGTGCGATCCTGACTTCTAATCAAACAGCATTTGAGAGTTGACACCTCGCCGGCCGGTTGGCCGTGCGGTTCTAGGCACTTCAGTCTAGATCCGCGTGAGCGGTACGGTCGCAGGTTCGAATCCTGCCTCGGGCGTGGATGTGTGTGATGTCCTTAGGTTAGTTAGGTTTAAGTAGTTATAAAGTCTAGGAGACTGATGACCACAGATGTTAAGTCCCATAGTGCTCAGAGCCATTTGAGTTGACACCTCTTTGTGTGTGTCAGCAACGACGATATGCCCAGGACTATTCGTTACATTAGCTGTAGCCGAGCATGTGCACATCACACTGCTGTTGAAGAAACAATAAATATTTCATGTCTATTGGTAACTATCAGACAATAGCGAAAGGTGCTGGGTTCGAATCCCTGCAGGGAAAAAATCATTCCTATTGCAATTTCAGTTTCCAATATCACACTATTGGTAGACGTATTTAATATCTAACATCTGAAGGTGCTTAGCTAACAATTCATATGTTTACTGGGCTGTACTCCCCATCCATCACCACTACTTTATGGCGTTTCACACTTGTGTGCTGCACTTTATTACAAACCTTTTGTGATTATTTGTCAGGGGCAATAAAAGTTTCATGAGGTTCTGGTGCAGTGCTGAACATATCGTCATTTATTTTCAGGTTTGGCAATTTGGCGTTGTAAGGTGATACTGGTGAACGCTTCGATATTTAACGTACCTTTACGCCTAGTCGAGTCTCAATCAGACACGCAAGCTTTGTTCGGTTAACGGCGGATGCAAATTTGGATCACGAACTAGTCATGTGTAGTGTGATAAGACTTATGCAGTGTCACTTATTGTCGTGAAGTCTAATTTACAGGCGTTAAGGACTATCTCATCTCTAATAACGTGTTAATATTTCTGGTATCAAGGTATTGTTTACATCTGGACTTACTGCCGTAAACAGAGGGGTTCTCTAATGGTCTCTTGCGGTACTATTTATATATAGTCAAATGACTGTACCTCAAACGTTTAGGCGTTTGGAGGGCCTGCGACGCAGTTACTTACGTTGGATGTATTCGCCAGTAGCACTCCTTTTTCTGGAGTCAAGTGTACAATATATAAATGTGAAGTGTAATTAGGGTCACTTGCTGTGCATTTCAGTGAGGTTACGCATCGAAATACAATCCTGTACAGAAATGTATATATACTTTTGTGTACGTTAAGCGATTTGCATATTTAGATCATGTCATCATTGCAATTACTCACATTTTAGTTGGAAATATAGTTCTTTTGCACACAGAGCACGCTGACAAACACACGAGAGAGAGCCTTAACTGATAAGATAGTTTCATTTTGTAAGATAGTAATATACAGCGAAGATGAAACTTTTTCTACCTAGATACATTTATGTCACAGCACACACAGTAACTTCGTATTAATGTAATTTACATAGAATTGGAATGCGCTTGATGATGGCAGCATACTGTTGAAATGCTTAGTGGTAATTATGTATTAGTAAGCACTGACTAAAGCAGTAGAAATTATTTCATAAATTTACATAAATTCGAAGTCCTCAAAACTTTCTATATATGAATGAATCTGCAACATTTGACCACAATGTACAGAAATTGTGCATATCTTTCGATACTGTTCCGCCCTGATGCACGGAAAACAAAATATATTGGTTTCGGAAACAAGGGAAACATTCATTGTCTACAGACGAATGGAAAAATAGAATGAGAATCAGTCTGGTTTCAGGACAAGACACCATAGCATTGCAGTTGATACGGAGAGTAAGTTTTACGAAAATTAACATTTTCATAGGAGCTGTCGACGTACAAAGAAAATCGACTTCGTAATGGCGTCCAAGATATTTGGAATTCTCAGAAAAATAGGTATGATACGCAGGGAAAGGCTAGTAACACAAAATATGAGAAAGAAGCAAAAGTAACTGTCGAAAACCAAGAAGGAAGTGATCTGATTGGACAGCACGCAAGACTGGGGTGTAGTGTCCCTCCCTAATGTTGAACCTGTACATCGAAGAAGCACGACGTACAGGAAATGTAATTAAAAAATCAAGCCCAAAGAATATCAGTGTTGTGATTTGTTGATGACAGAGTTATCCTCAGTGAAAATGACGAAGAACTGCAGTGCATGGCCGGCCGCGGTGGTCTCGCGGTTCTAGGCGCGCAGTCCGGAACCGTGCGACTGCTACGGTCGCAGCTTCGAATCCTGCCTCGGGCATGGATGTGTGTGATGTCGTTAGGTTAGTTAGGTTTAAGTAGTCCTAAGTTCTAGGGGACTGATGACCACAGCAGTTGAGTCCCATAGTGCTCAGAGCCATTTGAACCATTTTTTGCAGTGCATGTTAAATGGAATGAACAGTTTAACGAGGACAGTATATCCATTAACACTATGCCAAAGAATGATCACAATAACGTATAATATCAGAAATTCTATTAACGATTAAGTTAACATTAAATTTGGAGACCGTGCTCTTGACTAAGAGAAATAGTCACGGAGTGAAGTAATGCATGACGCTTGATTACGGCAGCGTCTGTGGATAACATTGGCGTTTTGTACGATTTCTTCCTCTTTCCCCATAATCAGTCTGCCGCACTGTAAGTACTTTCCCCAGAATGAATCTTCGATTCAGCAGTTAAAATTTTGCAGTACCTTTCTTCTAGAAAATTATCGTCCGGGGACTAGCTACCGAGAAAAGAATAGTGTTCATCGCCAAAACGGAACTGCGCATACTGTATATTGAAACATGCATACCCCCAGCAGTCATCCCGGTTCCAGGTGAATCTCTGCTGACAATCCCCCACAGCAGCGGCAACCTGTTTTTATTCGCCTTCCATTTGGACATTATCGCTCTTATGTGTCTTTCGCTTCGGATGCATTCGAATAGTTTTGACGAGTGCTGCTGCCAACTGCGAGCTTGACGTGACGACAAGGACGTAGCCACGACGTTGTCAAAATGGGGGGAGGGGGGGAGGTGGCAACCCAATTCTTTCAAGGAGGACCTTAAAAAGGCTCGTGTTTTTCATTTCTTAGTTTTTACTTCTATATTCATAATTTCCTCTCAGGAGGCTTCCATACAAATAGCGTTTCGTCTATAAAATTAAGCAAGAAAATCATTTCTTACAAAGTTTAACATATATTCGCAACAGAAATACCCATATGCACAACTAAATTTTTCTTTGACAATATGATAACTTCACTTCACTGCAAAACGAATTTAAATTGCCTCTTTTCTAAGAAAACACAGTTCACTCTTCCAGTATAAGGTTCACTATCACAGTGCAGAAGACTATTAACGTTGGTTATAGTAACTTATAGAGTTAAATGGGTTCAAATCATTTAGGACAATCGTTATCTTTCTTCTAGTACAGTCTTATATTCTAATTTACGACTTATCTGAAACAAAGTCACAATTCGTTCAACACATCGGTCCATCATAAGTTCTTCAGTTCAGTTTTAAATTTTGTTAAACTATCTTTCATATTGTAAAAATTCTTCAGTTCCCTTACGTGAGCAGGAATTTTTTTAAAATGATTATTTTAACAGTCAACTTCCAACTACAGCACCCAAATTATTTATAAAACAAAACAGAATACACGAATATTATGAGCTACAGCTTTGGTATCTTAACATTGATTTCAACTAGACTTTTAATGTATGCGACCTCGAAAGACTCGCTGTTTCAGGAATATTAGAACGAAGATATTTCACAGCAGAACATCGTTCTTGTAGTGAAACGTGAAGACATGATACACTGCCGTTTCACAAGTGAGCCTCTTTATGTGCAAAGTGATCTGTAGTCGCCTTCCATTGTAGATGTGGTTGACAGTGATGAATCAATGAAGTGGGCTATGGGGCAGCACCCCCCCTCCCCCAAACCCATCCCTCCCAAGGACTTCTCCAGTTCACAGGAAACTAAATATAAGAATACTTTCCGACACGGTTTTCAGACTTAACAGTCAAAAAAATTTTCTCGCTGTTGGAGATGGTCTAGGAGAGCAGTTCCACCTTGTGCACGAAGCAAGCCGGTCGTTGTTTAGGTATTCGCTCCGCTGTGGCCACGCAAGTGTTTAGCAGCTTATCGTGTCAGTGGTGTTTATGCCTTTGTGTGTGTGTCATCGGCATTGTCTCGTCTCGTCCTTTGTTGGATGTGTGTCTGACAGTAGCCTAGTCCATTCCTCCTTGTTTCTCAAGGCGTCGAAAAGTATCTCACGTAAAGGTTATGAGGTAACGGGTGAGTTGTGGCGCCCTGAAAATATTCTACGTTCGGTGTTGGCTTGGCCGCACGGGCCGCTCGGCAAGTCGGGGGTCGTCAGCGACCTCGCGGTGCCGTATGTTCGCTGCAGCAAGAGTGGTAGCCCCAGCGAGTGGTCCAGGTCGACCGCGTGGCTGGGAATTCCATGTTGACGCTGTGGCGAGGACTGTGCTTTGTGTCGATGTAGGAGATTTGTATGCCGGGAGTGCCAAAGGTGGCGGACTTTGTGAAACCATAATGGCAGACATTTCACAGCTCATGTAGAAATTAATAACAGTCAGAGGAATCTTGATACCTTAAAAAGAAACATGTACATTACCATTATTTGCACAACGATTCTAGTGGTGTAATCAGAGTTTCAACATCTTTATTAGTTCAAAGTTTAGTAACTGACTGTAAATTCTACAAGTAACACCCAGCAACGAATTTCCAAAATATTAACACTTCATCCGATTTTATCGATAGACGTGTCTTTAGAAAGCTATTAGTGTAAACCTGAATTGGTATGAACTACAGGCATGTAACTTGAATACTACATGAGTCATTGGAGGTAAAAGTGGCCAATTACTATTGATCGCGTCAGGTCATAAGTACTCCACAGTTACACGAAAAAACTGTAGCAGCGTGCTTATCAATATATTTATTCGCTATGTCTTTGTTTGTATCCGATATATACTACTCAAAAATGAGATTGACAGGAAGTGCAAAATGGCTAAGCAGGGATGGCCAGAGGACAAATGTAAGGATGTAGAGGCTTATCTCCCTAGGGGTAAGATAGATACTGCGTATAGGAAAATTAAAGAGACCTTTGGAGAAAAGAGAACTACTTGTATGAATATCAAGAGCTCAGGTGGAAACCCAGTTCTAAGTAAAGAAGGGAAAGCAGAAAGGTGGAAGGAGTATCTAGAGGGTCTATACAAGGGCGAGGTACTTAAGGACAATATTATGGAACTGGAAGAGGATGTAGATGAAGATGAAATGGGAGATACGATACTGCGTGAAGAGTTTGACAGAGCACTGAAAGACCTGAGTCGAAACAAGGGCCCCGGAGTAGACAACATTCCATTACAACTACTGACAGCCTTGGGAGAGCCAGTCCTGACAAAACTCTACCATCTGGTCAGCAAGATGTATGAGACAGGTGAAATTCCCTCAGACTTCAAGAAGAATATGATAAATCCAATCCCAAAGTAAGCAGTTGTTGACAGATGTGAAAATTACCGAACTATTAGTTTAATAAGTCACAGCTGCAAAATACTAACGCGAATTCTTTACAGACGAATGGAAAAACTGATAGAAGCCGACCTCGGGGAAGATCAGTTCTGATTCCGTAGGAATGTTGGAACACGTGAGGCAATACTGAGCCTACGACTTATCTTAGAAGAAAGATTAAGGAAAGCCAAACCTACGTTTCTAGCATTTGTAGACTTAGAGAAAGCTTTTGACAATGTTGATTGGAATACTCTCTTTCAAATTCTGAAGGTAGCAGGGTAAAATACAGGGAGCGAAAGGCTATTTACAATTTGTACAGAAAGCACATGACAGTTACAAGAGTCGAGGGGTATGAAAGGGAAGCAGTGGTTGGGAAGGGAGTGAGACAGGTTTGTAGCCTATCCTCGATGTTATTCAATCTGTACATTGAGCAAGCAATAAAGGAAACAAAAGAAAAGTATGGAGTAGGAATTAAAATCCATGGAGAAGAAATAAAAACTTTGATGTTCGCCGATGACATTGTAATTCTGTCAGAGACAGCAAAGGACTTGGAAGAGCAGTTGAACGGAATGGACAGTGTCTTGAAAGGAGGATATAAGATGAACATCAACAAAAGCAAAACTAGGTTAATGGAATGTAGTCTCAGTCGGGTGATGCTGATGGAATTAGATTAGGAAATGAGACAAAGTAGTAAAGGAGTTTTGCTATTTTGGGAGCAAAATAACTGATGATGGTCGAAGTAGAGAGGATATAAAATGTAGACTGGCAATGGCAAGGAAAGCGTTTCTGCAGAAGAAAAATTTGTTAACTTCGAGTGTAGATTTAAGTGTCAGGAAGTCGTTTCTGAAAGTGTTTGTATGGAGTGTAGCCATGTATGGAAGTGAAACTTGGACGATAAATAGTTTAGGCAAGAAGAGAATAGAAGCTTTCGAAATGTGGTGCTACAGAAGGATGCTGAAGATTAGATGGGTAGATCACATTACTAATGAGGAGGTATTGAACAGAATTGGGGAGGAGTTTGTGGCACAACTTGACTAGAAGTAGGAATCTGTTGGTAGGACATGTTCTGAGACATCGAGGGATCACCAATTTATTATTAGAGGGCAGCGTGGAGGGTAAAAATCGTAGAGGGAGACCAAGAGATGAATACACTAAGCAGATTCAGAAGGATGTAGGCTGCAGTAGTTACTGGGAGATGAAGAAGGTTGCACATTGAGAGCTGCATCAAACCAGTGTCAGGACTGAAGACGACGAGAACAACAACAACAACAACAACAACAACATATACTATTCATGAAGAAATTAGTGAAATATTTACTGTGTTTTAGAAAGCAAAGAGATATTAGGCTACTGGCCTACCTTTTTTTTTATTCCTTTGATATATGTCTATTTGATTTGTGTATGTATTTAAAAATGTGTGTTAGAGCGTTTTTATGGTACAGTCGTAGGAATATTAATTTAATTTCAACTTATTTAAATGTAAATCTAGTATTTCGTATGTGTTTCAGTATGTTTGTGAGTGTGTGTTGGCTTGAAGAAATGGCGGGTGCACTCTAGCCAATCACAGCGCTCGTTAATGTGGAGAGTGGATGGAAGTGGGGGAGGAGTGCTGGACAGGACACGTGGAGTGCTGGACTGTACTGTCGGTCGCGAGACAGACTTGAAGAGTGGAGCAGTTTGCGCGTGGTCGCGGAAGATAGAAATATTTCTTAGTGCAGACTTGTGCGCTTGGGTTTCTTTTTTCGGGCCTTGTGCAGTGGAGACGTAGTATGCGTTTAGACGTGAATATCTCGCGAGCTACGTTGTTGTTCATAACTATTTACGTGGGGTAGGAATCTATTGTTTCCCCGTTATTCAACTTATATTTTATTTAATTTCTGGACCATCGACGCCAGTAAATGTTATGCAGTAATAAAGGACATTCTGAAAAGTACTTCAGCTATCGTACTCATCATTTGAAGTCGTTAAAATAGTACCTGCGGAATTTATTTAATTGCAATCTGTCATTTATAAATGTCTGTGTTACATTCAAAATTCGCAATTGCCGAGTGATAGGAACCTTCGACATTTCGATTCATGTGTCTATTCATACTGTATACTGTAGACTCAGCAGTATTTGGCTTGTAATGCGGGAACTACGTATCACAGCCACTAGGCAACGAAACCAGTCAAAATTTTGTAACATTTCAACTCTGAGTCAGAGTATGTAGTTGAGGGCTACCACACCATCATTTCATTGCATTATTATTCGCAAGTCCGCAGCTCGTGGTCGTGCTGTAGCGTTCTCGCTTCCTACGCCCGGGTTCCCGGGCTCGATTCCCGGCGGGGCCAGGAATTTTCTCTGTCTCGTGATGACTGGGTGTTGTGTGATGTCCTTAGGTTAGTTAGGTTTAAGTAGTTCTAAGTTCTAGGGGACTGATGGCCATAGATGTCAAGTCCCATAGTACTCAGAGCCATTTGAACCATATTATTCGAAAGCCCGCAAGGCACTGGATTTTTTCATTTGACAAGACATCTTTAAATATCCGTGACTGGTTAGTAGATGCTTTTCCTGTTACCTGGATCAAGTGCATACCACTTATTTTGATACTGAGATTTGTGTGTTCCGCTACAAGTAGACAAGTTTATATTAAAGCATGATATACATGTTCCTTTCCGGTACTGAGCCGGTCGGGTGAGTAAGGTGCCGCTTATGATGGCGAACATTGAATATAGTAAATTACGATTATTCAATCTCCTTCGGAGGCAGAGCATATTTATCGTAAGGAAGTTTTGGCACAATATGGTGATGTGAAAGGCATTCGTCGTGAACGTTGGGCACCTCAACACAAGCTACAGTTTTATAGTGGCATACGTTCGGTGAAAATGGAAATTGAAAAGAACATTCCGCCTCATCTGCAAGCTTGTGTCGATCGTATACATATTACGTAAAGCGAACTGGTGTGGATCTGTTCTGTGTGCAACGACAGTAGCCTTTTCCGAAGTAACTGCTCGCGGAGATTTAATGGTCTTCCTTGGAATCAGCAAGTTAATGGTGGCTGACAATGTCCCCTCTGGTAATGAGTTTGGGGCTACATCTTCCCTAGTTTCTGAGGGTGGTTTTCCGCTGATGCAACCAAAGCCTTGGAGGGGGGTGCGCGCGATTCATAATAAGCGACACTGCACTCAGGATGGTGACGAATTAGTTGTGCCTTCCCCTATCCCACGTTCCCCTGAGCGTGTGTGTCTGTCACCCCTACCAGCAGTGTGGCACCATATGGCTATGGGAAGGTGGATATCGAGAATGCCCTCCTGTTACTCTGTCTGCTATGGGCGATGGGGATCGCGTGATTTGCCGCTTACTGCGACTCCAGTTGCGGAAACAGTTATACAAGAGTTGCTTCCCTCTGTCTCTGCGATTCTCTCTAATTGCCCTATTAGGGAGTCGGCGTGCCTTACAGAGTGACCCTCCTGGAGGGCAGGCCACGGACCCTGGCAAGTCACAGACTGATATGGAAATGGCGCAAGATCCGCCTACGCTGCATACTGCAGGGGCTATTACGTCTCGTAGTCGGGTTAGACAACGCCTACAGCCGGAACGTGCAGCGACGCGAAAAACATGCAAGGATAAAGATTCAGTTTGGGCAGGTACTGGGAGCCCGCTCTCGGATTCGTTCATGGACTCCGCGATGGAACGTGCAGAGCGACTAGCGGAATAGTCAAGCTACTCTGTTGTTCATTCCGTATTTTTTCTTTTGATTGATGGCTCTGGCGTGTATGAAAAAGAGAGTGGTATCAGAGCCGCGCATTGCATCGCTGGGTCAGTTTGCGTATGACTCCTGTGCGGATATAGTTTTGCTGCTAGAAGTTTTATTTACTGAAATCTGGTTTCACAGGACAGAGCGGATCAGGTTGTGGAAAGGGGCCAAGGTCAATTACTGTTAGTTATACAAGAACACACATAACTTTATTCCTCAAACCGATGCACAGTTTCCTCTTTAGATCCACAAAGATCAATTCACGACTGAGGGCCCAAGTACCTTCTCCAGAATAAGTTTAAATGATTGCTTTTAAAACATCAGGTTTCAGAGTAACGGCTGAAGGGCTTTCTTAAGTAAAATTACAATATCTTCTCGGTTAAAGGCTGAAATAATATTTCAGATCAGCTAAGGAAATTCTTTAAAAGCCAAGCATTTACAAATTTCGGCTAAAGGCCATAATAAGGAAAATTCAAGTTCATTCTTCGGCTGAAAGCCCAATTACAGAAAAAAAAATCTTTACGTAAAAAAAGGAGACACTTTAAAGATAAGCCTCTACACAGTGCAACAGAAAAACATCTTAAGAAAACTTGAAGTATCTTGTCGGCTGAAGACCCAAACAATTACTCAAGAATAATTAGACAACCATAAGATAAACATTTACAGAACAGGGCCGAAGGGCGTTTGAAGAATTCAAAGTAATTAAAGAGAAACCTTACAGACAAATATTTACATTTTAAAGCCACAGATTCTGGAACAAACGCGGCTTAAGGCCTAAATAACGAGCAACAAGAATTTTAAAAGAAACACGGCAGAAGGCCTAATCTTAAAGTTGCTATGAAATTTGGCTGAAGGCCATGTAGTAAACATAAAACAGACAATATTAACACACGGCTGAAGGCCTGGCACAGTACCTGCGACCAAATAAAATGACAATCACAAACAACAAACAGTGGTGCTCGGAAGTGTTCCAAGGGTCTGCCTGGGGAGAAAACTAACAACAGTTTAGGTAAGACAGGCAGCCAAGCCTAACACTGAACAATCGGGTGGCAACACGACCTAGGCACGGCTGAGGAACCAACCACAGCCTAATCAGTTCCCTTCCACCCGATACACTCGCTGCTCTATTTCAACCGATCGACTGACTACTCAAGTACGCACGCAGCGTTCATCTGCTCATTCGAAATCACAGAAGCTACACACGGTTCCACGTAAACACACTTGCACAAGAAGCCGAACAATCGTAAAATCAATTACTGTGGAACAACAAGGAAGAATGAATTCGACCAAATACACGTCGTCCAATGAGACGACCGACCGAACGACCAACCCAGTCGTTCCCAACCCAAGTTACGTGTGTCAGCAATGGTCAGGCGGGTCTTGGCTGTCCGAAGCGGACTGCAGCTCCAACCCGACTCAACTCCATGTCCGTTCGGAACTCGAAGACACGGCCACCCGGGCACCCTGGCTCGGACCCATCCATTCAGAGGTAACTCTTGCCCATTTTCCACGAGATCTTTGCACAAGGAAGGAACCGACCCACGTCCGGCAAGATGACCAACTGACGAGGCCCAGAAACGGTAAAAAGACCAAATACACGTCCCAGATGAGACGACCAACCGAACGACCAACCAACGGTCGTCCCGTTCCAATCTCCTTCCGTCGGAGAGTTATATGTGTCGCCGGCGGTCGGTGAGCACTGGCTGTTCGCAGCTCACTGGCGCTCCGTCCCCGACTGCACTGCTGGTCCGTCCCCCGACTGACTCCACTGATAGTCCGTCCGCAACTGAACTCCGACACACGACGACCCGGAAATACTATTGGTCGCTCCAGAGATGGTACGGTAGTGCACTTATTGATAAGCGCTGCTGCTGCCACTCACGGGCAGGTAAGGCAGGAAGTTAGTAACGGCAGTAAATGGAATAAGAAAACGAGGCGACAGTGCGGTAGGAGAAGATGACAAACAATAAACGGAATGAACACGAGTGGCGCACGGTTCATTTACCAGTATCCCTCTCTCTGGATATCACACCGTTTCAAATGTGAAGCCAGAATTTTCG
This sequence comes from Schistocerca piceifrons, assembly GCF_021461385.2. Taxonomy (NCBI): domain Eukaryota; kingdom Metazoa; phylum Arthropoda; class Insecta; order Orthoptera; family Acrididae; genus Schistocerca; species Schistocerca piceifrons. Next base: position 922,161,158 of record NC_060140.1, read on the forward strand.
ACGGAAACTGCTTTATTCTTTCGAGGAGGCATTCCCATTGATAGGTAGACGATCTTGATTTTGGCAGCGGAAACGGCTGTAGACTTTTTGACCTCACCTTTGTTGTCTCAAATGCTCCGTCTGGTTCTGGTCATACAGTGCAACGTTCGCATTCTTATAAAGATTAGATTATTTATCTTTTAAGTAGGAGTCCTCGGGGTTTGCTGTTTGGTGGCGGCCTTAATTGTGATCTGCGTCCGATTCATCAGTCCCCTCATTTTAATTATTGTCGAGATTTGAACGAGTTGATATCCACGATGCACATGGAAGTTGTTGGAAGTGTAAATACCGGATGTTGGTTCAAGTTACGCATTTTACTGCGACTTCTAGTGGCAGCATTGACAGATTCTATTTATCGGATTGGTTGCGCGATCGCATTCTTGCAGTCGAGTTATCCTTGCTAGTTGTTCTGATCACTGTGGCTTGGCCGCCACTCTCTAATTGATCGGCAACCGGTAAAACTATTCAGTTTTCCGTGGTTGTTAAATGTCTCTCTCCTGGCTGTTCCTTCTCTCGACGATGTGATAGACAATGTGAGGAGGTGTAGTCTTCGATCTGCTGGGAGGTACTCTACCACCCTCGAACGGTGGATTTCCCTGATTAAACCGAAGCTCTGTCCAACTTTGATTACTTATTGTGCTATTAGGGCGAGGGAATTCCGGAGACCTCATGAACTTTATTATTCTCTGTTGTCCAACTATTATGATGGTGCGGGTCACGCCTCCCTGCGGATTGCAGGCGTACGATCTTATGAAGCAAAGTTGTTGCAGCTGAAGCGGTGGAAGAAGGGGTGCGATCGAATCCACGATCACTAGTGACGGAGGAATTGGATTCATTATACCATTTGCTTCAACATCAAGCTCGGCGTCGCCAATCTTGGCTTATAGCAGCTGACGGCCGTCAGGTGACAGCGCAAGCTGACGTACTTCACGCCTTAATCAGTACAATGTGACTCTTTAGGAAGTGGACACAATCAGCAACTTTCCCTTCTTTCCTGCTACTGGGACCCTAGGTACGCAACCCACGCCTGAGCATAACACCGAATTCTTGGTCACTTTTCGCCCTGATAACGTACATGATCTTATTGTTTCTGCACACAAATCGCCAGGTATGAATGGGATCCCCAAGGAATTTATGTGCGTTTTTGGCCCCTTTTTGGCGTCACATTTGCATCCATATTGAACGAAGGGATAAGGGCGCAGTTGTTAATGCTCCATTCAAGGTGGGAAAAACTGTGTTGACACCTAAACAACCTAGTCTTAGTACTGTTGATAATTTTAGTTCTCTCGCGTATATGAATTTTTACTATAAGACAGTGGCGAGCGCTGTAAATCACAGGATGTCTGCATTGCTGGCAGCTGTTGTCGGCGAGTATCAGAACTGTCTCCCTGGTCACGCTATTCTAACCGTAATGTGGTTTCGGTTGCTACCGTTACTTCTGTCCAATGTGCCCTTGCCTTTTTGGATTTTACAAAAATATTTCAATCGTGTAAGTCATGACTTTCTGCTTCGGCATTCGGATTACTGTTGAGACTTTTAGAGCGTAATTGAACATATTCACAGGCATTGAAGCTTCGATAATTATGAATGGCCAACTGACGCCCTCCATTCCAATCTATCGGAGAATGCCATACGCGAACTCGCTCTCGATGTCGTTATATCTGGAGCCGCTGCGCCCCAGCTTTAGGATTGGACGCTTTCCGGAAGGGCCCTCGCTGTTCGAGCATACGCTGACTGATGTGATGGTTTTCCTCCTTCGACGTGCAGAGATACCTCAGCTGAAGGTGATAATAGATGAAACTTCCTGGCAGATTAAAACTGTGTGCTGGACCGAGATTGGAACTCGGGACCTTTGCCTTTTGCTGGCTAGCACAAGTTTCATATCAACGCACACTCCGCTGCAGAGTGAAAATTTCATTCTGGAAACATTCACCATGCTGTCGCTAAGCTATGTCTCCGCATTGTCCTTGTTCCCAGGATTGCTAGTTCAGCATGATTCGCAGGAGAGCTTCTGTGAAGTTTAGAAGGAAAGAACTGGCAGAATTGAAGTTGTAACGATGGCTCGTGAGTGGAGCTAGGATAGCTCAGGTGGTAGAGACCGTGAGAGGCACACAGTTTTAATCTGCCAGAAAGTTTCACATCAGAGCACGCCCCACTGCAGAGTGAAAATTGCATTCTGGTGGTAATCGATGATTATTGCCGTGTATTGGTAGCACGACGTAACGAGAACAGAAGTAACCTCCTTAATTTAGGGGGTTTCAATAGAGCGGTAATCGTGTGTAACGCCGGAAATGCATATCCTCCTATTTCCATCCATTGTACTATAAAGTTTTTCCTTATTTTGTTACCTAAAGATATGACATTTCTGTGTCTTTATATATTGTAATTGTTTTGCTATTTGTGTATATATATATATATATATATATATATATATATATATATATGCATTTATGTAGATGTATAATTGGTTTGTTTTGTAAATATTATTTGTATTTTTACACTGGGTCTTGCCTAGGGAAAACTACGCTATCGAACGAATACATCGATAGGTCGTGTGGACAACCAAAGTGTTTAGGATCTTTGGTAGTGTCAACTCCGCCGCGTGGAGCGCGGGCAGAGCAGAGTCTGGCTGGAGAAGGGCGGTGGAGCAGGTGTGTTGAGTGACGCTCCCGCGAGTTGCCGCGCTTTCGGGGTTTGGCAGCATGTAATTGCGCTCCACTTGCTATGATAGTTTCTGGCACGGTGTCGCGGACGGGAAACATTAGCAGGCACACATCAAGAACCCGTTTCGCCTGAGGACCGTGTCGAGAAGAAGCCGCGCCAACATCCAGCTTCTGCAACAGCTACGGCCGACAATGAGTGTCTGTCGCCACCTTCTCCATCGACGGCTTAGAACCTTCAATAAGCCAACAAGGAAGACTGAAGGCACGTAAAGTTTTAGAACTGTATGGCAGACCTCAGCTTTTCAAACTGTTCCATTTGCCTTACAAAATTACAGCAACTTAGCATGAACCTTTGTTGCTCATTGTTCCAATTGCATTACCAAGCAGAGTCCCTTCCTTTTCCGGAATGAACCTGAGTATCGTTGAAATTCAAACGCCAGCATTAAAGTAATATCATTCCATTCCACTGCTTTAATTTCAAAGTTCAGTTGAAGTATTCGTAGTTGGCTACAATAATTAGATCACACAAGCACAAATTAAGAGTGTGAGTTTTGCTACCATATTTTAGCTTACCTGTGACTGCAGCTCAGCTTGGTACGTACTAAATTTTACTATTGTTAATTGTTCAGAATCATTTAATTCAAGTTCAAAGTTAAATCTCTTATTTCGAAATTGCATAGATTCAAGTAGCTTTTGGAATGATTGTTGAGGTAGCCCAAGACTAACCTTATGTTATTGAATTTCGTAGTGCTTCAGAAACAAAGTTCACTATTAATTTCAGTCACTAAATTTCAGTTTTCCGGTTTTATTAATTCTTCTGCTAAATTAAGTCAGAGTGTAGCGAAATTTATTACTTCTGACAATAATTCGGTTTTCACACGACACGTGTCAACCTTCAGTTGCCACGCTTTTAGTGCTAATTATATGTGCAATAACCTTTCTTTTTCAGTTATTATAGTAGTTGTCCATAGGACTGACGACCGTAATTTTCCCCAAATCTCAAATATCTAATTAATGCCAGTTAATTGTTAACGTAACGACCGCACATTCACTTTCTTTATTAACTTCACCCTATTTCAATATTAATTTCCACCAGTTTCATTTGCATTTTTTTTTTTTTCATTTAGATGTAACACTTTTCTCCCTCTTTACCGACAGATTAACTTCGGTGACCATTGCTTTTCCCAAATTTCCATTAGGTACACGTGATTTAATTTTTACTGTCATTAAGGTCGATAAGTGAGGGGAAGGTTACATGTGGGCCACTGCTGTGGATCGTCATAAGTCACTGCGAGTTGTTATTGATCATTGTCCGCTCCAGATGGCAACTCTAAATTGTGAATCGGTTATTGATAAGATCCAGGGGGCGCTACTGAACATGGTCGGCGCTCTCTTATCCTTCTTCACAAGGTGCGACTTTTGGATAAGTAAGTGTGGTGCAGGCCTATTATATCGCACAACGTTTCTTGCTAAGAAACGTAAGCAGTTGTGTGTTCGCTTTTTATGATAACGTCATATCTTAAGGTTGCGATAAGAGATTGTGACGAAGCCAGGTTCCCTCGGCAGATTAGGCCTATCTGACATTAAGGGGAAGGTATCTGCCTTACATGTTTGTCGCACCATTTTGACGATTACTCAGAAGCTATACACCTTTGCGTCTCGGCTGTTCACATTAGTGAGTCCAGCAAACCTTGACACCCAGATGACGTCGGTCACCTCAATTTTAAGCTGACACATTCGATAGTTCTACCTAGCCGTGAGCTATTTGGCGGATGACGCATTGCAGCGGCCGGTGCCCACGACCAAGTGTTTGTTTCGCCGCTGTGGAGGAATTCCCTGCCTCAATCCCATTTAACAATAATCATCGTAAATATCCTGGAGAGTTGTGTGAGCTATCAGCGCCCCCGTTCTATCAAAGACAGCGACCTCCTGGCGCAGGGTGATCAACAATTTGATTTTTACCAGCCACAGTCTACAACGCATCGGAATTAGTGTGACGGATAAATGAAGTACGTGTCCATCTCTAGATACGCTGCAGCCCTGGTTTACTTGTCGTGGTTACTGTTATAGAACAAAAGGGTAGCGTCTTTGATTAGAAATCAAAACGTCCTCAGTTCCGGATTTGAACCCCCACATTTGTTTAAATTCTGAATAAAATCATCAGGAATTGAGGCCAAAGACTTCCAACATAGCAAGTCACCCTCATTCAGCCAACTGTCTTGTCAAAGAGGGTGGAGAACCAGACAGAGGTTCAGGGAACTCTCTTGCTCTTAGAATGGGAAACTTTCCGTAAAGGCGAAAGAATCAGCAATGATCAACGGCATGACCATGAGGGTACACAAAGCAATGGAAACCACTGCATTAAAGACACACAACGTGCATCAGCTGGAGTGTGGCGTGTAATTGAAAAGTGCCTTGACGGACTCTTCATTGGCAGAAGATTTTGGAGTGGTCCCCCATTCGGAACTCCGAGAGCGGACAGCCAAGGGGGAGGCGACCGTTAGGAAAAAAATGAGTAACCGACGAAAGGATAAAGTTCCATGAGTCGGGGCGTGGAATGTCAAAAGTTTGAACGTGGCTGGGATGCTAGATAATCTGAAAAGGGAAATGCTAAGGTCCAAACTAGATATTGTGGGGGTCAGTGAATTGAAATGGAAAGATGACAAAAGATATGTGGTCAGTATAGGGTAATATTAACAGCGGCAGAAAATGGTACAACGGGAGTAGGATTCGTTATGAATAGGAAGTTAGGTCACAGTTTGAGTTGCTGTGAACAGATCACTGATACGGCTGTTCTCATTAGAATCGACAGCAAACCAACACCGACATAGACAAATCAGGTACATACGCCGACGTCGCAAGCTGAAGATGAATAGACACAGAAAGTATATGAGGATGCTGAACGGGTAATTAGTACATAAAGGAAGGTGAAAATCTAATAGGAATGGAATGCCGTTGTAGGGCAAGGAGTAGAAGAAAGGGTAACTATATAATGTAGGATTGGTAGTAGTAATGAGGTGGGAGAAGGGCTAATAGAGTTCTGCAATAAATTTAAACTAGTAACAGAGAATACTCTGTTCAATAACAACAAGAGGAGAAGGTATACGAGTACCGGCTAAAGGCCAGGAGATACGGGATATTGCCAATTAGATTACATGAAGTTAGATTACATCAGGCTGAGATTCCTGAATCAGATACTGGATTGTAAGGCGTACCCAGGAGCAGATACAGACTTAAATTACAATTTAGAAGTCGTGAAACGTAAGCTGAAGTTCAAGAGACTAGTCAGAAAGAATCAATGAACAAAGAAACGGGATACAGAAGCAGTAATGAATGAGAGGACATTCTCCAAGGTTATAGATACTGCAATAAGGAATAGCTCAGGAGGCAATTCAGTTGAAGACGAATGGACATCTCTAAAAAGAACAATAACAGAACCAGGAAAGAAATAGGTTCAAAGAAGGTAACCGGGAAGAAACCATGGATAACAGAAAAAATACTTCATTTCATCGATGAACGACGGAAACACAGAAAGTCACTTAGGAATGAAATAAATAGGTTGTACCGGGAAGCTAAGGCGAAATGGCTGCATAAAGAAATTATTGTTGGAATATAGAAAAGTCACAACAACCTTCGACGAAATTAAAAGAAAGGGTGGTGACATTAAGAGCGCCATGGAAATTCCACTTTTAAATGAAGAGGAGAGAACTTATAGGTTTAAAGAGTACATTGAAGGCCTCTTTGAGGGGGAAGACTTGTCCGATGACGTGATAGGTTACGAAACAGAAGTCGATATAGAAGAGAATCATAATTTAAACGAGCTTTGGAAGATTTGAAATCAAGCAGAAGAGATAGATAATAATGCGCCAGAATTTCTAAAATAATCTTGAGAACTGGCTACAATACGACTATTCAATCTGGTGTGTAGAATATGAATCAGGCGATATACCACCTAACTTTCGGAGAAACATCAGCCGCACAATTCCGAAGATTGCAATAACTGAAATTTGAGACAATTGCCGAGCGATCAGTTTAACAGCTGATGCATACAAGTTGCTGAGAAGAATAATGTAGAGAAGAATGAAAAGAAAGTTGAGGATGTGTTAGACGACGATCAGTTGGGCTTTCGGAAAAGTGAAGACACCAGAGAGGCAATTCTGACGTTGCGGTTGATAATGGAAGAAAGACTAAAGACAAATAAAGAAACGTTCATAGGATTTGTCGACCTGGAAAAAGAGTTGTACAATGTAAAACAGTGTTCGAAATTCCGAGAGAAATAGGGGTGAGCTATAGGGATCTACAATATGCACAAGAGCCAAGAGGCAACAGAAAGAGTGGAAGACCTAGAAGGAAGTGTTAGACAGGGATGTAGTTTTTCGCCACTTATGTTCATTCTGTTTACCGAAGAAGCAATGACGGAGCTAAAAGAAAGACTGGGAAACTTGATTAAAATTCAAGGTGGTAGGATATCAGTGATAAGATTCACTGATGACATTGCTATCATCAGTGAAATAGAAGAAGAATTACAGGATCTGCTGAATGGAATGAACAGTCTATTAAGCACAGAATATGAACTGAGCGTAAATCGAAGAAAGCCGAAAGTAATAAGATGTAGCAGGAATGACAGCAGCGATACTGGTGATGAAGTAGATGAAATTAAATAAAAAGCAGACTATCACTGGTAGAAAAAGCTGTTCCTGACCAAGAGAAGTCTAGTAGTATCAAACATCGTTCTTGATTTGAGAAAGCAATTTGTGGCAATGTAGTTTTGGAGTGCAGTATTGTATGGTAGTGAAACATGGACTATGGGAAAACCGAAACAGAACACAAGCTGTCATGTGGTGCTACAGAAGAGTGTTGAAAATTAAGTGGACTGATACGGTAAGCAATGAGGAGGTTCTCCGCAGAATCGACGAATCGGTGAGAAAGGAATGTATGGAAACGTTGACCAGAAGAAGGGAAGAAATGTTCGAACATCTGTTAATACATTAGAAAATAACTTCGGTTCTACTGGAAGGAACTATAGAGGGTAAAAACTGCAGGGGAAGGCAGAGTCTGGAATACATCCAGCAAATAACTGAGGACGTAGGTCGCATGAGCTGCTCTGAGATGAATAGGTTGACACAGGTGAGGAATTCGTAGCGGGCTGTATCAAACAAGTCAGAAAAGAAAAAAGATTAGGGAAACGCCTTTATTTACCTCAGAAAATTTTGAGTTGGACAATGATACATAATGTTTATGGGGTCAGCTTCTGTCTCTCTCTGCCGCCACCCCCGTCCCCACACCCACGACCACAATTTTATGGAATTGACTCTGAAATCGCTCACTCCGCAAATCACCACTAAAACAAAATAACGTCTGTCCGAGAAGTAAACTATTCGGCAAACCAAGATAGGTACCAGTGATGGACAGTGTCTTGAAATGAGAATATGAGATGAACATCAGCGAAGGCGAAACGAGGATAATGAAATGTAGCCGAATTAAATCAGGTGATGCTGAGGGAGTTAGATTAGGAAATGAGTCAGTTAAATGTAGTAGATGAATTTTGCTGTTTGGGGACAAAATAACTGATGGTGGTCGAAGCACAGGGGATATGAAAAATAGACTGTCAACGGCAAGGAAAGCATTTCTGAAAAGAGGAATTTGTTAACATCGAGTATAGATTGTCAGGAAGTCTTTTCTGAAAGCATTTGTATGGAGTGTAGCCATGTATGAAAGTGAAACGTGGACGATAAGTTGTTTAGACAAGAAGAGAATAGAAGCTTTCGAAATGTGGTGCTACAAAAGAATGCTGAAGATTAGGTGGGTAGATCACATAACTAATGAGGAGGTACTGAATAGAATTGGGGAGAGGAGGAGTTTGTGGCAAACTTGACTAGAACAAGGGATCGGTTGGTAGGACACGTTCTGAGGCATCAAGGGACAATAAATTTAGTATTGGAGGGCAGCGTGGAGGGTAAAAATCGTAGAGGGAGACCAAGAGATGAGTACACTAAACAGATTCAGAAGAATGTGGGTTGCAGTAAGTACTGGGAGATGAAGAAGCTTGCATAGGGTAGAGTTGCATGGAGAGCTGCGTCAAATAATCTCTAGACTGAGTACCGCAACAACAACAACCGGTAATGCTACAAAAGTAAAGAAAAAATATTTTTATTACATAGTTTCTACAACTTAAAAGCGCTGGAGTTTGAAGCACCTGAAAAATCTTGAATCACTCTATTGTTACAAGAACGTAGGTTCTGGACGAAAGAGGCGTGGGCGATGGGAGAGAGGGCGGAGGATAAAGCAGGGAGCCACTGGCTCGGAAGAATTCAAGCAGCCTGCTGAAAAACGTTTAGAAACGGACGAATGTGCTGTCATCACATACCCATTCCGCTCTGCACATACTTCTCCCAATCGTTCCTCATCGTAGCTGTTTTTCATAATTGGATACCGCCCGCGAGACACTATCGGGCAGTATTTCGCCATTTGGGCTAATAACGATAGAATATTTACCAAGTTTTTTGAAGAAATACTACCATCTCTACTTGGGCAATGTTTTTGCTGGTCACCGCAATGTTTCGGCGAAACACGCAAATACTGGTTTGTTTTTGTGCACTGATTTTAATTTAATATTATTTATAACGATGTTTACCACTTCGGTGCCTTGTCAAATTCTGAAATGTTGCAACCCCAAAGTTCTTTCAGTCTCCAAACGACGACTCCAGTGTTAATATTAAACTGCCATAAATAGGTAATTAGGCTATTCTAGTAGTGCGTACCTATTTTTTATTTAATGTAATGCCTGTGGACGAATCAAAATCGATTTTCCTCTTCTTTCTTGTTACTAGTGTATCCATAATTGGAAATAATCACAACAACACACAGCATAAAAATCAATAAACGACAGTTGTGGCCGAGCGGTTCTAGGCGCTTCAGTCCGGAGCCGTGCTGCTGCTGCGGTCGCACGTTCGAATCCTGCCTTGGGCATGGATGTGTGTGATGTCCTTAGGTTAGTTAGGTTTAAGTAGTTCTAAGTCTCGGGGACTGATGACCTCAGATGTTAAGTCCCATAGTGCTCAAGGCCATTTGAACCATCAATAAACGACAGCGCTTACTTTAAATTCAACTGCAAAATAAGAAGTTGATTAAATCACAAAATACTAAGCTCCAGTGAGGCGGGCAATGTACAGTAATTTGTCGTGGCTAAAGTGTAGTTTGGCGATAGATACTTTAAATATATCGATCGTCTTGTTCACTGTCGATGGTGTGTATCCCTTTTTCCCTCGTATGACTGAAAATCAAAATATCTTCCGGTTTCACAACATGGCAACGAGGGCGTGTGTGTAATTTCATTTAGGTGATAGGAGGGTCACGACCCCCTGATCCTCCCTGTGGCTACGTCCGTACCTGCGACACGTGAAATCATTGCTATGGCACCTCCGAACTTTTGTTTTCAATGGCATCCTTCGTCTCTGATTTACGGTGTTGTACCTGATGACAGCGATACACATGTGAAATGATGATAGACGTCATGGTTCCCTCAGATTTAGATTGTCGTTTCGGTATCGCTAGCAACTTCTCGAGTCCATGCGTGACTTAGTGCGTTGTTTAGTAATATGTAAGTCACATTATATAGCGATTTACTTAGAGCTGTCGCTGTAACCATAGTGGCCGTAAATATGTGTCTCTCTGCAATTTACTTACTACAAAACCACCACATATCCGCTTTTCCCGAAAAATACTATCTCTCTACGAAAATTTTATAAAATTTTCCTGTACCCTGACCGTTTACCAAATACTATCTTTTTATATATTCATGACTGAACCAGTACGTAAACGACCTGTCGGAAAGTAGGCCAGTTGCATTGATTTACTGCTTTTGTTAATGCAATGGCAGCTAAATAGTTGCCAATCTTAAGCAGCAACAACAAATTTGTAAAACCATCGACCACAACTGATTTTAAGAATGGAGTTTAAAGACATCCGATTATGAAGACGATACATAAACCAGCACAAATATTTATTCACCAATTAAGCATTGTAATTATCACCACCCACAGGAGGCTTCTGTCTTGGTTGATGCGGCCCTCCAAGAATTCCCATCCTGTGCCTACCTCTTCATCCCACAGTAGCACTTTCAACCTAAGTCCTCAACTATTTGGTGGATGTATTTCAATCTCTGCCTTTCTCTACAATGTGTGCCCTCTACAGCCCCCTCTAGTACCATGGAAGTCATTCCCTGATGTGTTAACAGATGTCCTATCATCCTGTCCCTTCTCCTTGTCAGTGTTTTCCACATATCCCTTTCCTCTCCAACTCTGCGCAGAACTTCCTCATTCCTTACTTTATCAGTCAACCTAATTTTCAACATTCGTCTGTAGCACCACATCTCAAGTGCTTCGATTCTCTTCTGTTCCGGTTTTCCCACAGTCCGTGTTTCACTACCACACAATGGTGTGTTCCACACGTACATTCTCTGAAAATTCTTCCACAAATTAAGGCCTATGTCTGATATTAGTAGACTTCTCTTAGCCAGGAATGTCTTTTTGCCATTGCTAGTCTGCTTCTGATTTACTGCTTGCTCCGTCCGTGATCGGTTATTTTGCTGCGTAGGTAGTAGAATTCCTTAACCTTATCTACTTCGTGCCCATGAATCCTGATGGTACGTTTCTCGTTGCTCTCATTTCTGTCACTTATTACTTTCGCCTTCCTTCTATTTACTCTCTGTCCATATTCTGTACTCATTACACTCTTCATTCCATTCAGCAGGTACTGTAATTCTTCTTCACTTTCACCCAGGTCAGCAATGTCATCAGCGAATAATCGTCTCATTGAAATCCTTTCACCTTGAATTTTAATTCCACTCCTGAACTTTTCTTTTATTTCTCTCATTACTTCTTCGATGTACAGTAAGGGCGAGAGGCTACATCCTTGTCTTACACATTTTCTTAACCGAGCACATCGCTCTTCGTCGACCACTCTTATTATTCCCCCTTGATGCTTGCACATATTCTACATTACCCGTCTCTCCCTGAAGCTTACCCCTATTTTTCTTAGAATTTCGAACATCTTGCCCCATTTTACATTGTCGAACGCTTTTTTACGGTCGACAAATCCTATGAACGATTCGTGATTTTTCTTTAGCCTTGCTTCCATTATCGACCACAACGTCAGAATTGCACCCTTTGTGCCTTTACCTTTCCTAAAGTCATACTGATCATCACCTAACGCATACTTAATTTACTTTTCCATTTTTCTGTATATTATTCTGGTCAGCAATTTGGGGCCATGAGCTGTTAAGCTGATCCTGCGATAATTCTCGCACTTGTCAGCTCTTGTAGCCTTCGGGATTGTATGGATGATATTTTTCCGAAAGTCACGTGGTATGTCGGCAGACTCATACATTCTACACACCAACGTGAGTAGTCGTTTTTTTGCCACTTTCCCCAATGACTTTAGAAATTCTGATGGAATGTTATCTATCCCTTGTGGCTTATTTGTTCTTAAGTCCTCCAAAGCTCTCTTAAATGCTGATTCTAATACTGGATCAACCGTCTCCTCTATATCGACTCCAGTTTCTTCTTCTATCACATCAGACACATCTCTCTCATAGAGGCCTTCAATGTACTTTTTCCATCTATCCGCTCCCCCTTCTGCATTTAACAGTACAATTGCCGTTGCACTCTTAATGATATCACCCTCGCTTTCAATTTCACCGGAGGATGTTTTGATTTCCCTATATGTTGAGTCAATCCCCCCGACGATTTTTTCTTTTTTCGATTTCTTCACATTTTCCATTCAGCCATTTCGTCGTAGCCTCCATGCTCTTCTCATTCTTCATCGACTTGTATTTCTGTAATCCTGAATTTGCCTGAACGTTTTAGTAATTCCTCGCTTTATCGATCAACTTCAGTATTTCTTGTGTTAGCCATAGTTTTTTAGCAATTACCTTCTTTGTACTATGTTCTTCTTTCCAACTTCCGTGATTGCTCTTCTTAGATGTTTCCATTCCTCTTCAACTGTACTGCCTATTGAGCTATTCCTTACTGCTGTATCTATAGCCTTAGAGAACTTCAAGTGTATCTCGTCATTTCTTAGTACTTCTGTATCCTTCTCCTTTGATTATTGATTCTTCCTGACTAATCTACCCTTCACCATTACTACATTGTGATCTGAGACTATATTCGCTCCTAGGTACGTCGTACAAGCCAGTATCTGATTTCGAAATCTCTGACCAACTAAAATCTTGCCATATCACCCGGCCTTTTCCAAGTATACCTTCTCCTCTTGTGATTCTTGAGCGTAGTTTTCGCTATTACTAGCTGAAATTTAGTACAGAACTTAGTCTTTCTTCTCTCTCATTTCTTGTCCCAAACCCATATTCTCCTGTAACCTTCTCTTCGACTCCTTTCCCTATAACAGCATTCCAGCCCCCTCAGAATATTGGGCTATCAGCTCCTTTTACATAGTGTATCACCCTCTCAATATCCTTGTATGCCTGCTCTATCTCTTCATCTCCAGCTTGTGACGTCGGCAAGTACACCTGAACTATCCTTGTGGATGTTCGTTTGCTGTCGATTTTGATAACAACCACCCTATCACTGAAATGTTCACAGTAACACTTCCCTTGCCCTACCTTCCTATTCCTAACGAATCCTACTCCCGTTATACCATTCTGTGCTACTGTTGATATTACCCTTTACTAATCTGATCAGAAATCCTTGTCTTATTTGCATTTGATCTCACTGACACCTACTATATCTATATTGGGCTTTTGGATTTCCTTTTCCAGATTTTGTAGCTTATCTACAACGTTCATGCTTCTGACATTCCACGCCCTGATTCGTAGAACGTTATCCTTCCATTGATTATTCAAGCTTTTTGTCATGGTCACCTCCCGCTTGGCAAGTCCCCTCCCGGAGTTCCGAATGGGGGACTATTCCGGAATCTTTTGTCAGGGGAGAGATCATCATGACACTTTCTCAATTATAGGCCACATGTCCTACGTATACACGTTATGTGTCTTTAATGCAGTGGTTTTCATTGCCTTGTGCATCCTCATGCCGTTTTTCATAGATGATTCTTTCGCCTTTAAGAGCTGTTTCCCACCCAAACGACAAGATAGTGCTCTGAGCCTCTGTCCGCTCCTCGGCCCTCCTTGACAAGGCGCTTGGAATAATGAGGGTCACTTCTTATGCCAGAAGTCTTTGGCTACCAGTTCTGATTATTAATCAAAATTTAAGCGGTGGCGGGTTTCGAATCCGGGACTAAGGACGTTTTCATTATTCTACCCATGACAGTTTCCATTTTTTTGGTTTATGTATGTAGTAATCTCATCAAATCAGTTATTTCATCGTCGAAGAAAATTTTATTCAGAATCTGATCAGATCAGCACCCGATGAGGAAATAATTCACTTGAGCAACCACGCCACTAAACTCAAGAATGACAGAATGACGTAAAACAAATAACAATTTACCACAATTTTTTTCATTAATGAATATTAAGAAAGCCATGGAAGAAAGGCATGCTGGTTGCCCGAAGCACTATCTCTGTGAGCTTTTCTGAACAAGCTATGAATATTATAAACGTATCACATTAAAAGCATCACAAAAGGATGGTAATTTATACGAAATAATAGTTAAAATAATAAAGTAGAAAACTAGTTACATTCGTAATCAACGGGGAGAGACCACTGTACGTCAGATCTTGACAAAGAGAATAGGTAGGTTGGAAGGACACTTCGTAAGGGACGTGTGGGATGTAGATTACAGAATGAGATCAATACATGAGGAAACACGTTCATGTCTTATACGGAAGGACGATTAGAGTTAGCATCCCCATGTAAGGTGGTGTGGTCTCCTGCCCTTCATTTCTTACATATTCCATCCTCACAATCGTATTCTGCACATCAAGACGCTTCATTCGAACCCAAACTCGATTAGGAGTGATGAGTGCAATGGCAATTCTACTGTTAAATGCAGAGGAGTGAGCGGATAGGTGAAAAAATTTCATGTAAGCAATATGCAAATCAAATAAGTAAATCACAAGTGCGCACTGAGTGTGAAAAAGTCGAGGCTGGGGTACACAACATGACGGCCACAGGAATTTTCGTTCTAGAGAGGTGGCCGGCCTGCTGGGAGGTCCATCCCTTCAGAGGAGTGGGTTTGTGCGCACCTACTTCTGCCGAAACGACGGCCAGAGAGAGGACAGCTTTTGCCAGAGCGAAGAGATAACGACCCCCATGTTCGACTTAAAAGCAAATTCCGCTTCATTGTGTGGGAGCACCCAGAAGACGCATTTTTTGACCGACCGACTGCATAGTTCTCACAGGAGGACAGTATATGCCTAACAGAGATGCTACATATTTCCACAGTGGTCGACTGAAACGAAACGTCATTCTCACATTTAAAAGAGCAACGCTGATTAGCAGAATATTTCCGGCGTAAAGAGCCAGAGGAGTGAGGGAAGACAGCGAATCATATACCCTTGCAACATTTCCAGAAAAAGGAGCCGTTCTGTTGTCACTCTTGGAACGGGAACATGTAACGAGAGCGAATGCGCTCATACGTGTACGCGAAGAGCGAGGAACAAAGTCTCTCCTCAGTACTTCACTGGGAGAGCACCTCTGTCGTTACCGAATCAGAGTGATAGTCTATATTGAGTCGCTCCCGATTAAGCGTTGTTCACTGTGTAGGCCGCCACACTTATTGTGTAGTGTGAACACGGACAGAGTATTAGTTAAACGCCTGTGAACGAATACTGAGTGGCATCGTGGTGGACTGGTTATCTGACTGGTGTACCACGCCAGTAGTAAGACTAGGGGCGCATACGAGTCCTTGACTTCATCAGGGCATTGGGAGAGTTTGATTGACGAAGGTCAGTCCAGATAGAAAGAGATAGTTGTGTTATTTGTCAGCAGCGAGTGACGCAAGCAGCAGTCGTCGCAGCTGACAGTATTGTGCGCTACACCGTATGCGAGCCCCATCTGTTCTCCATAACAGTACACTCCATTACATTTCTCACGTGGCAGCCTTGACCGTGCCTAGAAAAGTTATTCAAGTTGTGTAGGCGTGGTTCTCAGCCATTCTGCCGAGTAAATAACATTCTTAACGAAAAACGAGAATAGAATCTTTCCATACTTTGTAAAATAATAGCATTGCTATCCATAAGAGGCAATCTATTGTAGCGAAAACAACCCTGAAATTTATAAATTTGCAAGAAAAAGTTTCACTTGATTTCTCAGAATTATTTTGCAATAAATAATATTTTTCGTTCGTGTAATGTTTTTCTTACACTAACTATCAATACTCCACTACGCAAGTATTCCACTAGTTACGTAAGCATAGAGAATATTTTTGTGTTTTTTCCTTATAGTGGGAGACTCCAGAAGATATTTGTTGCTGAATGTTTTTCAAGCAGTTCTTGTTGGTGCATTAGGAACATCTGTCTGACTTCTCTAGTAGTGTGAGGTGGAAATTGTTTCATGCAGGAGCCAAAGGGTACTTGTTGGATCAATCCACTGCACAGCTTGACAAAATAAAACCCACACACTCAAACCCTCAATGGTGTGACATTAGATACGAGGCACAAGCTGCGTAGGGAAGGCAACTGAAAGTCGAGTTTCATAGGAGGTACATCACGGAAACCTATTTGTGGATGGCCCGTTAGATTTAGAACCGCTATCCTGAGTGCGTAGCCAGGTTCAAATGGATGCAGGTGACAGCTCATAGGCACAGAGAGACACATAGTAGACTAGCTTGGTGAACTCATCAAGCCAGTCTTAGGACGAAACACTACAATCCCTGTTACATACTAAAGAAATCTCACATTGCCTCCACGTAACAGAACACCCACATCTCCATAAATATTTCGCCAGCCAATGAATTTAAAAAGTGAGTCTTTCCTAAAGAACGAGTGTGCCACTGGAGGTATAAGTTTGCAAGAAGAGACCCGACCGCTCCGCAGGGCAGGTAGCATGCAGCTTTAATCCAGCCGTCGGGCTCCTTATAAAGGAGAGCTCTGTTTGCCGTGGCACAATAGCAGCCGCACCAGCTACGCGCCGCCTCCTATCCCGCAACACTGCGACGCACGCTGCCGATGGCACACCATTACCACCTGAACACGATGTTATCGCACTTGCCCTCGCGTGGCCGTTATCGGAAACAATAGTACTCACATTTAAGCAAGCGATTGAGAGCTGAAGTATTGCACGAATAGAACTGAGTTCTCGAGTCATACTGAAATGGGGAAAATTTCCCTCTTCCTCTGGTATAGGATTTCAGATTCCGTAGTCATCTATTGCTTACTTGTTTTTTTAATGGAATTTTTGGATAACATTCTATGGAAGCTACTTTTAAATATTGACACAAACTGTTGTGCAGCAAATTGAATTCGACATTAATATCTCTTTGTAGTTACAGCACATCTCATTCTGCCTATTTTAATTTAAAACACCATGTCCTGCTCACGTTAGTAAGCCTCACTGCTTTGTGAGGTGCTGTAGCGTTTATTTCTATTAACTTTACGTCATGATCAGATAGTACATTAACAATGGGTACACGTTCATTGTTTAGCCTAAGTCTATAAATATGTTATCAATCAACGACCTACTACACAGTTACACATAAGTTGGAAAATCAACTGCCAAAATTATATTGAAAATCCAAATAATAGTTCCAGTTTCGTTTTCCTGTCAGAATCTTTTAAGAAGTCTGTATTGAAATCTCCAGAAACTACTGACTGCTTTTTCATGTCTAGCAGGAAGCCCAATAATAAGTTACAGGCCCATATTATTAACGTCGATGTGCAGCAGGATTTTGGAACAAGTATTGTGTTCAAACATTATGAATTATCTCGAGGTGAACGGTCTATTGACTCTCAGTCAACACGGATTTAGAAAACATCGTTCTTGTGAATCACAACTAGCTCTTTATTCCCACGAAGCGTCGAGTGCTATCGACAAGGGATTTCTAATTGATTCCGAGTTTCAAGATTTACAGAAGGCTTTTGCATTGCACATCACAAGCGGCTTGCAATCAAATTGTCTCATCGTATTTCATTCACGGTAGTCACCATTACATCTCATCCAACAGCCTCAACCACGCCTGTGTGTACCCACTGAGGTAAACCCTGCGTCCACCGATCGCTGCTTACCTGAACCAGACCCGCCAGGTGCTTGGCACAACTGACGGTTAATACCATCCCACCCCCCACCCCCACTCCACTCCTGCTCTTGTTCTGCGAATCGATTACTTGCAGTGACATCGCCGTCAGAAAACAGCGCCAAACCTCCTGGGGTCGGAGGAAGAATTTCTGAATCGGTATCAGTAAGGCTACACATCTTCTCGCCAAAAAAATAAAAATCTCTTTCCTTTTCTAGTGTTGCGGTAGGATCACCGTCATCAGCTATTTTACATCCCATGAATGAAAGAGATCTTATCCAGACCCTCATGCATCCAGGTCTGCATCTGTATGCATACGTGGTGCTCCCATGTAATTTTGCTTGAAGTCAGGTCGTGAGTTTCTTAAATGAGGCCATGCCGCCTGCAATTGTTGGTTTTCAAAATATTCACGCACTGTGGCACAATTTCGGTCTCAGGTACATGAAAATCGACTAAGGCCGAATACATGTGGTAATGCACCGCGCGGGATTAGCCGAGCGGTCTGGGGAGCTGCAGCCATGGACTGTGCGGCTGGTTCCAGCGGAGGTCCGGGTCCTCCCTCGGGCATGGGTGTGCGTGTTTGTCCTTAGGATAATTTAGGTTAAGTAGTGTGTAAGCTTGGGGACTGATGACCTCAGCAGTTAAGTCCCATAAGATTTCACTCACATTTGAACATTTTGTGGTAATGTGTAAATAAAACGACATTGAACGACTCTATGCTGCATTGAGTCATTCAAGAGAGTTGTATGTCTTTCATCATCTGTCACAGCCTCGATCTTTAATTATGTCTTGGAAAATAGTAAAGAACTCCCTTCCTAAATCTACGGACAATTCTCGAAGCTGTATGCGCCACTAACGACCATTTCAGTTGCCTTCATAACCGTGCCTTTCATTCGCAGTCGCTTGTACAAACCATATGTCGGTTTCAAGACCAGTATGCACTCGGTATATGTACCGTGGGCCTCATCCGGGATGTGAAGGAGCCCTTGCCTGCGGCCATCGAACGCGGAGGGTGCAGTCGTCAACAAGTTGCAGAGCCCAAATAGGCACCAACGATACCTGTCGCAGCACGCCACATTGTTCCCAGAGTTGCTCGGATTTCTTTGGTTTATAGCCGAGTGGAGGGTCTCAAATAAAGTCTTCGATGACTCTGTGACGGTCTCGGCTGCCTGAAGATTTCTCCAGCTGCGTTATTAAGTGTGGAGTTGTAGGAACCCTTTATAGGTCAGGGGTGCACTACACAAAGGAAACAGCAACTCGGGAAGCAGAATTCTTGTGGAGTGCAGGTGGGGGTAGAACTCATTTTCGACAGTTATGAATTTCTAATTCGTTGTTTAAATTTTCTAAGGACATTTGGTTTTTTAATTGTTTGTAGGAAAATGATTCAAATGGCTCTCAGCACTATGGGACCTAACATCTGAGGTCACCAGTCCCCTAGAACTTAGAACTACTTAAACCTAACTAACCTAAGGACATCACACACGTCCATGCCCAAGGCAGGATTCGAACCTGCGATCGTAGCGGTAGTGCAGTTCCAGACTGAAGCGCCTACAACCGCTTGGCCACACCGGAAAGCTAATTGTTTGCAGAGAAACGTATTGTCTGTTGGTTCCAGTATTGCATGGTAAATGATTTATAATATGATATTCACAGATGTGACTTGTGAGCCAATCCTTAAACGAACATTTGAAAGTCAGTAGTAAAAATAAATGTGTGACTAAGGCCTCCCTTCAGGTAGACCGTTCGCTGGGCGAAAGTCTTTCGATTTGACGCCACTTCGGCGACTTGCGCGTCGATGGTGATGAAATGATGATGATTAGGACAACACAACACCCAGTCCCTGAGCGGAGAAAATCTCCTATCCAGCCGGGAGTCGAACCCGGGCAATTAGGAATGACATTCTGTCGCGCTGAGCACCCAGTTACCGGAGGCAAGTCAGTAATGAAAACAAGATAACAAATTTTTCGGCAGTTCAGATATTTTATCGTATATGGCCACGGAGCAAGGGCACAAGGGTGTGCAGGGCGCGGAACGATTCACTCAAATTGCTGGAGCGTGGGGTGTGGGTGGAGGAGGCGACAGTGCTAGGGGCTGGATGCTGATGCTGATGTCAGTGAACTATAACATGGATACCAACTGCATTAGGGGAGGTGAGGGAAGGGGGAGGATACTTCACACATATTGCTGAGTGCTGGAGGGTGGGGAGGGGTGGGAACTATCACCCCTCACCTCCCCTGCCCTACTTGAACATGGCGCGTTGCTGGATATCTTGATAGCTGGAATGACTTCGGAGATTAGAAATTGCTGATTCTGCTGTCAGCGATGTATGACACGCACAACTGTCTCAGCTGTAGTGTAACACCATTGATGAGAAAATACTGAAGATGACGCGAGCACATTCTCTGGCCGACCCACCAGTGCCCTGCTGTTAGGGGAAACACCTTCAGCAGTATCCCAGTCCTGTGTACGGTGCCTCTTATTTTGGATCATCTGAGCATCCATACGAGTGACAGTCATGTCAGCACGAGTCTTCGGACGGAATGGCGGAAAATCACGCTTAGAAAAATTAAAATCCGTCCGTTTGCCGTGATTATCAGACGATTGCCCGGCCCCTCAGTCAGTGCCACTGGGGACAAGGTCCGCCACAGTTAACTTATGCCGCTGTCAAAGAGAAGACCGCAAAACAAAAACACTTCTAGGACAACTGGTACGAAGATGGCCATTATCGTTGAACAAACGAACGTTCCCACCTGGCCACTGTATGTAACCTGTATGAGGTAGCTCACTTTTGCATTTCTGCGGAAACAGACTCCACTGCAAAATAGGAGACTGTTGTGGCCGGACCACCTTTCAAGGCGAATGGTTTTGACCTGATCACACTTAAGCGAAAGTCTTTATACTAAAACTGTGAGCCTGGAGGCAGGTTCAACACACGAACACATGCGTATTCAACGTCAGCATTCACGTGAAGGAATGGTTCAAATGGCTCGGAGCACTATGGGACTTAAAATCTGAGGTCATCAGTCCCCTAGAACTTAGAACTACTTAAACCTAACTAACCTAAGGACATCACACACACCCATGCCCGAGGCAGGATTCGAACCTGCGACCGTAGCGGTCACGCGGTTCCAGACTGAAGCGCCTAGAACCGCTCGGCCACCACGGATGGCGTGAAGGAGTGTACGGAGTCACCTCCGTGATGGAGAAGCACCTGGAACCGCATTAAGTACCAATTTTTTAACTTGTAATGGATTCAGAAATACAACAAGGAAAACATAAATTTTGGTGTCAAAATACGCTGTTTGTATCCGATCCGAAGCCAAACCGAAAGAATCTACCAACCACTCTTGGATTTCCAGAGAACTGGACTGCACACGACAGGTCGAG
The DNA here is from genome assembly GCF_021461385.2 of Schistocerca piceifrons. Classification (NCBI taxonomy): domain Eukaryota; kingdom Metazoa; phylum Arthropoda; class Insecta; order Orthoptera; family Acrididae; genus Schistocerca; species Schistocerca piceifrons. The sequence goes on from NC_060140.1 coordinate 922,182,391, forward strand.
TTAGCGAAAGAAAAACTGAGTGTACCTTTACGTGGAATAGGTCTGGACGCCTTGGGAATAAAAGAAGAGGACAACGCCGCTACAGAGAGCACACTTAAAAGAACACAAAGACGGATTCGACGTAGGGTATAAACTCGCAAACACAAAACACTACCTGAAAACAAAACTTGCCATACTCGTAGTGCTGTGACACAGCAGAAGCGAACAACGTCCTACCCGTACGGCAGCGCAAGTGCAACTACGTTCTTGAGCACAGGTTCAACTCAAATATAAGTGCACATTCATGCGACTATTTGTCGGTTAACATTGTCGCAAACGTGTGAATTGTGTTTTCTGAAAGCCACGGAGACGAGTGGAACTGATTTTGTTTGTATTTAGTGAAAACGGAGAAATCACGCCTTACGATCATGCCGCGCAATAGACCTAGACTAGAAACAGTCTCAACAGAGCTATAAGGAATAAATATCGTCTACTTTAACTAGTCTGTGTCAGCGTAAGAGGTGACAATGCAGTGCAATTTAACATACCTGAGCAAAAGCTTTTGTAAAACACTAGATGTGTGATTTTCGAAATAAAAAATACGTTATTTTGAGCGTCTGGTGTACATTAACAAATTTTCAATGTGAACGTAGTATTACCTACCGAATCGAAGTAGCTGAATAGTAAAATGTTGTTATCAGCTGATAACGTTCAGTAATCGTAAATTGATATGCATCTTACGTCTTCATTGTCAGTGTATAAATAGATAAGTGTTTTGCTTACATTTGTTTTTCTTTATTTTATGGCTCTGAGCACTATGGGACTTAACTTCTCAGGTCACCAGTCCCCTAGAACTTAGAACTACTTAAACCTAACTAACCTAAGGACATCACACACATCCATGCCCGAGGCAGGATTCGAACCTGCGACCGTAGCGGTCGCGCGGTTCCAGACTGCAGCGACTGGAACCGCTCGGCTACTCCGGCCGGCCTTTATTTTATATCGGGATAAAAGCAGTTCTGCCGGCCGCGGTGGCCGCGCGGTTCTGGCGCTGCAGTCCGGAACTGCGGGACTGCTACGGTCGCAGGTTCGAATCCTGCCTCGGGCATGGGTGTGTGATGTCCTTAGGTTAGTTAGGTTTAAGTAGTTCTAAGTTCTAGGGGACTTATGACCTAAGATGTTGAGTCCCGTAGTGCTCAGAGCCATTTGAACCATTTTAAAAGCAGTTCTACTTGTGGCGCATAAACACTGCAAATACTTTTGCAAAGGAAATTCATAAATCTCGTAAGTTCTCGTAAGAAGCTGCTGCACTTAGTCATATGACAAGGGAGACCACGACGTTCGAATCATGGATTTACTAAAAAGGCCCACACCTGGCTGTAGCTTGCGCGCTCAGAAGTATTGCACCAAAACTGACTTTTCCTATCACAAACGGTAGTGCCGCTACAAAAACATATTGTGCAAGTAGTGAAACGTACTACTAAGACGATTTCAAGAAACTCGCAAAGGGAAGTTTTATGAGTAAGTGATGTACCGGTACGTTGGTATCTTGTGTCTTAGATGGCGAAAGTCATGTAATCAGCGTCCAAGATCCATTATCGGTGGATCGTTGGATCGAGCACCGCCTATATTCTATTTATATGTTTTTAACGCTAGTCATATTACTTCATAAATACTACATTTGAAAGGTAATGAGCCAGATCGCTGGTCGATCATCAGCGATCTGCTTGTTATCTTTGGCGCAACCCCGGGCATGAGCATCTTTGCGTTTTGGCTGGGGCGCGCAAGACGGCGAGAGGCGGTAGGTTTGGGGCAGCCGGTGACACTGGCTGAGGGCTGAGTTGTGGCTCGGGCGTAAGCACATGTGTGATGTCTGTTACGCTGGGGCTGTTTGCTAATCGTGAAACTCCTGCGGCGGTTACTGCTTGCCTGGAAGGCATTTCATATAAACTGCGCCAAGCCTCGCAGTGAGAGGGGAGTCCGGAGTGGGCTTTGGCCGAGATGTTTGTACAAATTGAGGTACCTGTGTGAGAAGCACAGCGTGAGCCTGTTGGTTGCTTCGTTCTTCTGGCAGCCACCGCAAGCGGATGTTCGGCCGGAATGTCTACAGTTTGTGGTGGGCATAGTGTGAACAAGTTCTCGAAGGATGAGCTCCCAGGCTGACTGTTAGCCTGTGTTATTTGTGGGTGCCGACCCCTTGTCTGTTACTGCTTCCGGGTGTCCTGTAGGATTTCACAGCAAAACTGTGAACTGTGTTTTTGTGGCATTCTGTGTTTCTGGCTCAGCCTCCGCCTAGAAAGGGGAACGATTTGTGCCTCAACTAAAAGGTGGGGGGGGGGGGGGGGGGGGAGGTCGATTGGACATCTTTCGGAATTCCTTAATGCTGCGATTTAAACGTATAAAAAAAATTGTTCTTTCAGAATAAGTGCCTTTTTCTTTGGGACACTGCAATTCAAACAGGAGTGGCGTGATGGTAATGAGTATTTGTTATTCGTCAAATGAAGTGTATTTAATGTGTTGCAGTTTTCTGGAGCACGCAGCTGTGTTATTGAACTCATTTTGAAGTGTTCTGTCGGGTGAATGACTGCTCCCCACTTGAGTTTATTCTTTTGAGTAGTATTGTAAGGTTTTTTGGATATTTCTCAGTGTGGTGTATTGATTCAATTTTGTTTTTCTCTTTCTTTTGAATTACGGAGAATTGTTTGGTTTATCTGGTTATTGGCTTAACTCGCGCTTCACGCACTAAATCAGCTGATACTGAAATTGTTTTTTGTTTTTTTTTTATTCCTGTTTAATGTCAGACAGATTCAAATGTAACTTCATTTATGTTATTTGAAATAAATGTGTTGGATTGACCTTAATGAATTATGCGCAATCGACGTAAGGGACCCAGTCCTTCATTAGTGCTTAACAGTGGCGTGTGTGGATGCTTATACCTGCAGACACAGGCACCAACGGTGAGGGACACGTTTGGGAAGCCCAAGTCAAACATCGACAGATAAAGCTGTAAACTACTTTATTCATAATACAATGCCTTACAACACGCCAGAATATGAGCGTAACATAAGACTGGTGTCGGATGTGCTTTGGAAATTACGAGTCGCAGAGTGATACTGTTCTTACAGACAAGGAAAACATACAGTAAAACGGCATCTACTACATCGAAGGAATGCAGTTGCCACACCTGAACACGGAATCTTCAGAGTTTATAAGAAAAAATAAACCTCGTTGAAATTTTGAAAATAATTTCTTTCTTCAGACAAGCTGAATGCAAACCACGCCTAACGCAATGTTTTCGTGAATATCGGTGCCGAAAATTGGCGATGTACTGTTGAATGCATTTTAATAGCATCTTCTAGAGAGGCAATTTCTCAATCGTTGGAAACCACATATGAACAAAGTTTTTCACTTGCCTATAGAAGTCCCATAATATTTGTTGTAATAATTAAAATTAATAAACAGCCAAATAATATTGGTAATTCAGTAAAATATCATTATAATATACGTGTCTTTTCATCACATTACCTTTCAAATGTCATATGTAACATAGAATATTACTATTACTTAAATTTTAAAAAATGAGCGGGACTCGAACCAGCGATCAACTGATGAGGGGGCTCTTTTATAATTTATTGGCATTCACAACGTGCCGATACAACCACCTCAGTAGTGGAATGTCATTTCTGACGCTACGAAAGTAAGGACAACGCTGTACTCAGTCCCTGAGCGGAGTAACACTCCGACCCGGCCGGGAATCGAAACCGAGCTCCTTCAGTCGGCAATCTGCTCCAAAGCTTTAACGCTAACCACATAACTTCCGGCAGCGCAACGGTACATCATAGACGCGCAGATATTCTCTTGCGATTTTCTCGAAATCGCCTAAGTAGTATGTCTCACTACTTGGACGTTATGTTGTCCTAATAGACTATTCGAAGTGTACAAAAAAAAAATGGCTCTGACCACTATGGGATTTAACTTCTGAGGTCATCAGTCCCCTAGAACTTAGAACTACTTAAACCTAACTAACCTAAGGACATCACACACATCCATGGCCGAGGCAGGATTCGAACATGCGACCGTAGCGGTCGCGCGGTTCCAGACTGTAGCGCCTAGAACCACTCGGCCACCTCAGCCGGCTGAAGTGTACAAGTGTGAAGTATCAAATAACTTCCGGCAATTCAGACAGGTAACACTTTCAGCGACCGGTCGCTGAAAGTGTTACCTGGCTGAATTCCCGTAAGTTATTTGAAAGTTGTATACGCCAGGAGAAACTCAGGTCTCACAAGTGTGAAGTAAATCCGTGATCCGAACGTCGTTGCCTGCCCTTGTCAGTCGACATTTGTAAAGCTATAGTGTACATCGTACTTCATTAGAAGTAGCAGCTGTCTGTTGGCGACAAAAATTCAGTTTTTACGTGCGAATGATCACTCTATAGATATACAGTTAATTCTAAAACTTGAGCATCCCCAGCTAAAATACCCAGATGGCAGCCAGGGCACACGCTCCAACACGCTATGGACACCTCATAGCTTGTCTTATCAGCCGTTACGATTACTACTATCTTCGTGACAAACACTCATAAGCGTGTCGGTTTCCGGACATTGTATCCTCCTGGATAAAATTTACGTGTAGCATCATTCGTTGCTTGACACAGGCCCACGGAAACATATTTTGATAAGCAAAATAATGACAGTGTGTTTAACACACACTGGACGCTCATCATTGATGGTGGTTTTACAAATTGAAGGCTGTTAACTTTGATCAGGCACACCAACTGCGGTAATCTGTAATAATTCCCTATACCAAACGACATAGCATTATATCCAAAAAAAGATGCAACTTAAAATTTGGGAAACCGGTTGTGTTAGTCTCTAATCGGCTTCAGCAAAAACAGCTACAGCGAAATATTGTACTCCTCATTCAGTTTAATAATTTCAACACCTGTTTATGTTCACCTGATATACTGTATGAATTGGTAAATCAGTTATCCATAGATATTCCTTCTCTAAGGGAAGAAGAGATGGAAGCATGGGAGTGATGAGTCAGATGTTCGGTAACTGCACGAGGCCGCATCAATGTGTGTGTGTGTGTGTGTGTGTGTGTGTGTGTGTGTGTCTGCGGGTCGCCCGTTATGTTGTTTCGCCCAGGGCGGACACCACCTGTTGAGCGGTAGCTGATACGTTCGGCAGGATGCCTGAGATATACCGGCGCAGTACACATAACTGTCACCTCCCAGATTATGATGTGCCGTCCAGTGTATACGGATCGAGCGAGGTGGAGGAGTATTAAGAACATGGGAACGCGTTCGTGAGGTCGGCGGTTCGAGTACCCGTCAAACCATCGAGATTTTTGTTTTCCGTGGTTTTGCGATATCTTTTAAGACAATTCTGCAGCCACATAGATACAGTACGGTGTGTGGCGGAGGGTACTATTTACCGCTACTAGTCATTTCCTTTCCTGTCCCACTCGCAAATAGAGCGACGGAAAAACTACTGTCTATACACCTCTGCATGAGCCCTAATTTCTCGTATCTTCGCAACCCTTACGCACAAGGTACGTTGGCGACAGTAGAATCCTTTGGCAATCAGCTTCAAATGTTAGTTCTCTAAATTTTTTCAACAGTGCTCATCGATAACAACGTCGCCTTCCCTCCAGGGATTTCGATTTCATTTCAGGAAGCATCTCCGTAACATTTACGTGTTGTTCAAACCTACCGGTAACAAATCTGACTTGCTTGGATGTCTTCCTTCAGTCCGATCTGGAACGGATCCGTAACACTAGAGCGGTACTCAAGAATCGGTCGCACCAGTTTCCTCTATGCCGTTCCCTTTACAGCTGAAACATTCTTTCCTAAAATTGTCCCAACAGACTTCCCTACCGAAGTTCTCAAATGATAGTGCCATTTTGTATCGCTTTAGCCGGCCGTTGTGGCCAAGCGGTTCTAGGCGCTTCAGTCCGGAACCGCGCGACTGCTACGATCGCAGGTTCGAATCCTGCCTCGGGCATGGACGTTTGTGATGTCCTTAGGTTAGTTAGGTTTACGTAGTTCTAAGTTCTAGGGGACTGATGACCTAAGATGTTAAGTTCCATAGTACTCAGAGACATTCTTTTTGTATCGCTTTACAACGTTATGTCCAGATATTTAAACGGCTTGACTGTCTCCAGCGGGACACCCCTAATACTGTATCCAAAAATTAAAATATTGTTTCTCCTACTCGTCCTCACTGACTTACATTTTTGCACTTTTGGAGGTAGCTTCTATTCATCACACCAATTATAAATTTTGTCTACGTCGTCTTGTACCCACCTACAGTCACACAACTCCTACACCTTACTGTACACGCTGCAGTCATGGACTGTGCGGCTGGTCCCGGTGGCGGTTCAACTCCTCCCTCGAGCATGGGTGTGTGTGTTTGCCCTTAGGATAATTTAGGTTAAGTAGTGTGTAGGCGTAGGAACTGATGACCTTAGCATTTAAGTCCCATAAGATCTCACACACATTTTTGAACTTACCGAACACCACGGCATCATCAGCAAACAACCACAGATTACTCTACACCCTGTGCGCCAAATCATTTATGTATACAGAGAACAACCAGCGATCCTGTCACACCTACTCGGGAGAGCTCCTGACGGTACCCCTTTTCTCTGATGAACACTCGCCGTCGAGGACTGTGTTCTATTACTTAAGATGTCTTTGAACCACTCACCTATTTGTGAAGTTGTTCCATATACTCGTACCTTCGTTAACAGCCTGCAGTGGGGCACCATGTCACATGCTTCCCGGAAATCTAAAAATATGGTGTCTGCCTGTTGCCCTTCATCCATAGTTCACAGTGTATCAGTTGAGAAAAGGACAAGCTGATTTTCTCACGAGTGGTGCTTTTTAAAACCATACTGATAATGCCATAATGGTTCCTTTAAACAAGGACGCTGACGAATTCCTTCCTCATCCATCATCCCATCATTCAATCAAACCCTGAGCTGCGTCTCTCATAACCTCCACTGCAAACCGCACCGTAACCCTTCATCCATCCATCCCTTCGGATAATGAAATATAGGTTTTTATATTAACCTTTCGCACTACTCTATATCAACAGTTATGAAGTACAGTATCATTTAATATGTTAGCATTTCTCATGCGTATCATTCCACTTGGAAGGACTGCTTCAGAATACGATAATACCTATTAATTTCGCATTGGTAGTTAATTCTTAAGTACTCAGTTTGGTCACTTATTGTTGCCGGTCTGCAATGTAGCTAAATAACGTAGGGATAGAAAGCACTAATTCTAGATTGGCTGCCGTTTTCTAGGTGTTTAAAAACTGCGCATTTGACTAAAATGTAATTACTTAAGTGATGTTCAGGAACTGAAAAATAATTTTCGTTGTATGAATATTAATCTTTATTTACATAAATGCTAAAACATTACGGTTAAATATAAATTCAGTAAGCTAATCGATAGAAAAAGTTAAGAAAACGTAACATGTTTAAGCTACTTATAGTAGTCAGATTACTACGCCTGAAATGGGCACTCAGGAGCTTTGCCTCTGTTCAGTACCCTTAAAATCACAGCCTAAAAGAGAATTCTGTTCTGCAAACCGTGTTACGTGACTGATACGAAAAGCAGTTTTTTTTTTCTTCTTCTTCTTCTTCGTTTCACCCAACTTTGGGGTACGTTGAATCAGTCACTTGTGTGTGTTCTGTGCCTTTCTTTTCGCCCAGTACTGCTTCATTCTTTCTGATCTTGCTTTTCTTTCCTCATCAGAGATGACAATCGTTTTTTTCTTTCTATTTTGGAGCTGGAATCCCTCTTTTCTGTCTTTGCTTATCATTTTTGCGGTCCTGTCTGTGAGCATTTTTTCATTATAGATAACTTCTAATTGTATCAGTACCACTACTCTGTCATTGATGGAAATACGACATACAACTTTAAACTGTCATTTACAGGTTCGGCTTTATGTACAAGAGAAGTGCGGTACGGAATGACATAAGTCGCCACTGGACCGCATGGATGACAACTCCCATTTCTCTCGCACTATTTATCCAGTCTAAGACACAGAGCATGTTGAAATAAACACCTTTATTTCTTTAGTGAGGGAAATCATGTGGCGGATTTCAGAGCGCTTAAATTTATCGTGCTATTAAGTTTCCTTTACTGTCGTCACTTAAATGGAAATACACGACTTAAGCTGAAGATTGTGAAGTAAATAAGACTTTAAAAAGTTTTTCGCTTTATGATACAGTGAGTCGCCTCCTTACTCTTCGCTTTCGAATAGGTCGAGCAGCGCAACTGGAGAGTGATGTAGATTTAAACCGTAGAAGTCATCATTTGGTGTAAGTACGTAGCAAAATGTAGAGTTACTTCATGCTCTTAGTGCTTGTGAATTTCAAGTCGCCAATATTAATTTCTAGCGAATATTTACCATCTAATAAATCGCGTCTACATTTTAGCAGGTACCTTCAAAGCGTTTATTTGAAAAACTGCAAGTTGAAGATTTACAGAAGTACATAATAAGGTCTTTTTATTTCAGAAAGTTATAAAATAATCAATTCCATTTAAGTGACTTAGCAAGTTTATTAAGTCAGAATCTAAAAAGCAGTTTTAATACTGAAAGGTGCACATGGTAACTTAAGTAACATTGCAGTCAGCAGTATCTAGGTAATTGTTTTTAAAGAACAGTTTCAAAAGCCTGACATTGTTACTCACTGCGTGACTGACAAACGTTTCAAGACTAGCGGAATTTTTTTTGTATGTCCATCCTTTTAGCAGGAGGTGTCTGGGACGACTGCCGTTTACTATCGTGAAAAATAAATCAAAACACCTACAGCCGTCCTTATGATTTTATTTTATTTTGTCGCTACCAGTTTCAACGCTTCAGTGCGTCATCTTCAGGCTGTTTTTGATGCGGTACAGGTTGATATGATCCCCGTGCGTAACCCATCAGTTACCAGCTTTACTGGATACGCAGATAATGTGTCAGCACTCCAGCCATCAACGGCCAACACATTATCTGCGTATCCAGTAAAGCTGGTAACTGATGGGTTATGCATGGGGCTCATATCAACCTGTACCGCATCAAAAACAGCCTGAAGATGACGCACTGAAGCGTTGAAACTGGTAGAGACAAAATAAAATAAAATCATAAGGACGGCTGTAGGTGTTTTGATTTGTGACGATAGCAGACTTTTGGAGTACGTCGTCGTAATTTTAATAATCATTACTGCTAACTGTAACTGAAAGCAGTACACCTTTTGTTATCACTTCGACCCGACTTCCCGTGTATGCTTCTGAACGAAAGTTGTAGGAAGTACAGCAAAATAGAGAATTAATGAATTGTATTCACTGCAAGCTCATTCAATCGAAGAGCTTATAGAACGCAAACAGCGTCAAGTCTTACTAGCAGTCTTCTGTATATCGTGCGTATTTACACTTTAATCTCTTCTTGAACCTACCTGCACTGAAGCTCAACATCACGATTATTACCACGCAAGTTGTATTTTGTTGTTCTTTTACGACGTACATACGTAGTCCGATAGCAACTAATAATTAAAAAGTATTATTACTGCATGTAAATTGTGACTCTTCATTACTGTGGGCTGTGAGAGGTGTCATTCAGAAGACGAGTTCTGCCCTAGCATTGAAAAACATTGGGATGCCTTTGGGTCTCATAGCTAGCAATTCTCCTCCCCCACACATTCCTAGCTACGACATTATCTGCACGCTCTCAGCCACCACCATACGGCACAAAAACGTGGCGTTATGAATACCTTCGTCCATCCTGTTAAAGTCGTCTCAGACGCTGAAAGTCTGCCACTATAACTGAGCCACCTCCGTGAAAACGGGTACAGCCACGGACAGGTGTCACAGGTTCTACCTGTGTGACACGAAAGAAACACACCAACAGAGAAGAGAACACCACCGAAGAAGAAAGCAAGAAACTTGTGTTTTTGCCTTTCTGTGGTACAGTGTCGGAAAGATTAGCGGGCTTCTGAACAGATATAACAGTTCATCGGTGCTCAGGCCCCCAGCAAGAATTCGACAGTTCATGAGGCCTATGAAAGACGATCTAGGGCTGAGAACGCCTGGAGTGTACAAGATACCATGTCAGTGTGGCTGTTACTAAGTCGGCCAAACAGTACGCACTGTGGAGTAACGCCGGACGGAACATAAGAGGTGCTTACGCCTACGCTATCGAGAAAAATCAGCCGTAGCAGAACCCACCTTAGAAAATGGAATCCGAATTCTGTTCGACGAAACATCTGTCATTATAAGGACGAAGGGATATTGGGATAGCGTCATATAAGAAGCTATTGAAATAAAAACCTCTAAAAATACCATCGCCGGCCGCTGTGGCCGAGCGGTTCTAGGCGCTTCAGTCCGGAACCACGTGGCCGCTAGGGTCGCAGATTCGAATCCTGCCTCGGGCATGGATGTGTGTGATGTCCTTAGGTTAGTTAGGTTTAAATAGCTCTACGTTCTAGGGGACTGATGACCTCAGATATTAAGTCCCATAATGCTTAGAGCCATTTGACCAATTTTTTAAAACACCATTAAGAAGAACGGCGGTTTACAGCTCAGCACAGCCTCGTACCCGGCCATTGCGAGGTTAAAACGGGCGCGACGGTCACGTGATGAAAACATTACCATAAATGGAGAGGAAAAGAGTACTAGTGACGTCACAACCAGCAGTGCGGCTATATAACGACGCGGCCCCGGCGACACAGCAGTCAGTCTGACCACTTGACAATGGCTGCGGAGAGCTCGGTCGAAAGCTCGTGGGATTTTAATCACCTGACGAGGCTGGAAGCCCGAGAAAATTTTATTAACATTATCCCATTTCTACTATTTATTCACGTGTATTTTTCGTTGTTTGTGTGTGTATATGTGTGTGTGTGTGTGTGTGTGTGTGTGTGTGTGTGTGTTTTATACATTTCCGTTATTAGAATGTAGTTGTTTCCACGTGTTCTCAATTTACAGGATGCCTCACGTGAAGCGAAGCAGTTATTTTCAGGATGGTGATGTTACGTAAATTACTAAGTAAATTACTAACGGTAATAACAAGCTTCTCATCTTGAAAAAGATAACATTTTCAAACACGAGATACATATAACGACACTGCAGCAGACAGAGATAATTAACATACGACCTTTTTACGCTTTACATCAGATCAGTGGAGCTAGCGAGAAAAATCTGCAATTTTTATGCTGAATTCAGTATAACCATTGTGCTTTCTTATCTGATAATACATAGGCAGATAAACCTTGCAGCTGGAATATACTGAGTTTGACTTTACTTTCCAAATAAACATCAGATAATAATTTCCAACGGCGTCAGTCAGCATAATGGGATAAGTGAATTAGCTATTTAGTTAGTTATTTTCATGTTCTGTGTATCATTTGGACTCTTAATTATAGATATGAATTAGTAATTCATATACATCACCATTTACCCATTACAAAAACAAAAATTTTGCTTTGGAATAGACAGAGTTATCAAAGAGTGACTGCTTCAGTTTGTTTTCAAATTTAACTTTGCTATTTGCCAGACATTCTACATTATTGGTTAAGTAGCCAAAAAATTTGGTGGCAGCATTGCGCACCTGTTTCTCTACTAAAGATGAACTTAATGTCGAATAAGGAATGTCTGTTTTTTTCGGATATTGTGATTATGTATATCATTTTTTTGTTCAGAACTGCAGTGGGTTATTTAGAAAAAAATGAGGAAATAAATATACTGTGTAGCGGTAATCAACAAATGTTTAGAAGATGATCGAGCGTGAGCAATACATATTATTATTACACCCCATTTTTTAACAATGGAGACAGTTTTCTTAAAGACCACCAGTCCCAGAACATTATAGTACACGACATTATTCACTGAAAAAAACGCAAGACATGTTAATTTAATGATTTGTCTCTCCTGAACATTTTAAACGATCGAAGGGCAACTGTGGTTCAAGCAAGATCTTTTATGAGTTCTAAAATGTACCTTTTCTAGTTGAAGTTCTCAGCAATATGGGCACCTAAAGTTTTTCAATTTTTCAGGTTAGTTATTGTTTCCTCACCATGAGTCACACTCGTCTTTGATGTAGTACCTCTAGACATGCAGAACTCAATATATTGTATCGTTTTGCATTGACAGCGAGATCATTTGCAGGAAACCACTCAACAATAATTTTAAGAACATTATTTGCCGTTTCTTCTGTTCCTGCAAGTATGTTTGAGTTGATTAAAATACTAGTGTCACCTGCAAAGAGAATTAATTCTGCCTGTTGTACATTATTTACATATACGAGAAACAAGTGTGGATCTCAAATACAGCATTGCGGAATCCCATAAGTGATTCGTCCTCATTCAGATGAAACTCCCCTGCTTGCATTAGTTGAAGTATTGCATACAACTTTCTGCCTGCTTTTGATTAGATATGACACTATTCATCGCTTGGCTACGCACCCAGTTCCACAAAATCTCAGTTTATCTAGGAAAGTAGTGTGACTCACACAGTCGCCCTAGACAGATCAACCGGTGCTATTTTAACACCTGTAGGATTTAATAAGTGAAGGTGTAATAACTTCCTTAATTTCAGACGGAGACGTGGGTGAGATCTCCATGTCATTGTATTTTATGTGAGTGCTTTATCAGATAATTTGTATTTATTTTGAATGTGGCCTGAATATACACTCCTGGAAATGGAAAAAAGAACACATTGACACCGGTGTGTCAGACCCACCATACTTGCTCCGGACACTGCGAGAGGGCTGTACAAGCAATGATCACACGCACGGCACAGCGGACACACCAGGAACCGCGGTGTTGGCCGTCGAATGGCGCTAGCTGCGCAGCATTTGTGCACCGCCGGCGTCAGTGTCAGCCAGTTTGCCGTGGCATACGGAGCTCCATCGCAGTCTTTAACACTGGTAGCATGCCGCGACAGCGTGGACGTGAACCGTATGTGCAGTTGACGGACTTTGAGCGAGGGCGTATAGTGGGCATGCGGGAGGCCGGGTGGACGTACCGCCGAATTGCTCAACACGTGGGGCGTGAGGTCTCCACAGTACATCGATGTTGTCGCCAGTGGTCGGCGGAAGGTGCACGTGCCCGTCGACCTGGGACCGGACCGCAGCGACGCACGGATGCACGCCAAGACCGTAGGATCCTACGCAGTGCAGTAGGGGACCGCACCGCCACTTCCCAGCAAATTAGGGACACTGTTGCTCCTGGGGTATCGGCGAGGACCATTCGCAACCGTCCCCATGAAGCTGGGCTACGGTCCTGCACACCGTTAGGCCGTCTTCCGCTCACGCCCCAACATCGTGCAGCCCGCCTCCAGTGGTGTCGCGACAGGCGGGAATGGAGGGACGAATGGAGACGTGTCGTCTTCAGCGATGAGAGTCGCTTCTGCCTTGGTGCCAATGATGGTCGTATGCGTGTTTGGCGCCGTGCAGGTGAGCGCCACAATCAGGACTGCATACGACCGAGGCACACAGGGCCAACACCCGGCATCATGGTGTGGGGAGCGATCTCCTTCACTGGCCGTACACCACTGGTGATCGTCGAGGGGACACTGAATAGTGCACGGTACATCCAAACCGTCATCGAACCCATCGTTCTACCATTCCTAGACCGGCAAGGGAACTTGCTGTTCCAACAGGACAATGCACGTCCGCATGTATCCCGTGCCACCCAACGTGCTCTAGAAGGTGTAAGTCAACTACCCTGGCCAGCAAGATCTCCGGATCTGTCCCCCATTGAGCATGTTTGGGACTGGATGAAGCGTCGTCTCACGCGGTCTGCACGTCCAGCACGAACGCTGGTCCAACTGAGGCGCCAGGTGGACATGGCATGGCAAGCCGTTCCAGAGGACTACATCCAGCATCTCTACGATCGTCTCCATGGGAGAATAGCAGCCTGCATTGCTGCGAAAGGTGGATATACACTGTACTAGTGCCGACATTGTGCATGCTCTGTTGCCTGTGTCTATGTGCCTGTGGTTCTGTCAGTGTGATCATGTGATGTATCTGACCCCAGGAATGTGTCAATAAAGTTTCCCCTTCCTGGGACAATGAATTCACGGTGTTCTTATTTCAATTTCCAGGAGTGTACCTTACTCACAATAAATTACGGTAAATCAGTGTTTACGAGAAATATATAAACGTCCAAGCTGTAACCAAATGGTTCAAATGGCTCTGAGCACTATGGGACTTAATTCTGAGGTCATCAGTCCCCTAGAACTTAGAACTACTTAAACCTAACTAACCTAAGGACACCACACACATCCATGCCCGAGACAGGGTTAGAGCCTGTGACCGTAGCGGTCGCGCGGTTCCAGACTGTAGCATCTAGAACCACTCGGCCACCCCGGCCGGCTTGCTGTGATCACTTGCTGTAGAATGTATTAGGGATGACGTACACAATACGCAGTAATTCATTATCAAAGACAGCGAATTAACAATGAATGTGAATTAGACAAGGTGTGAAGCTTCTATGGCATGAAATAAAATAAGGACTTGATATGGTCGTAGTGAATTTCTTTCCACGCTACTTCCGGTGTAGCTAATAGAGAATTAACACTGGTTTGTGGAGACAAATCTGCTGTCCAACCATGTCCCAGTCTCCTTCGATAGGCGACTTATCAGGCCAGCGTGCAAGCCACGGTAAGTGTCGTTCGTTGAAGTCATAAGAATGAAGTGGAAGTCTTGCAAGAACGCATTTGGCATTCGGCTTTCCACTGATGGCGTCCACATGCACACTGCAGTTTGACGCGTTTTCTGGTTTCCGGGCAACGGTATTCGACACTACAGCTTGGGTTCCATCTTTTTAGCCCACAGATCACGGCGTCTAACATTTGACTTACGTAGGGCTACACCTGTTGCTGTTTCCAGATTCGAGGCCACGCTAAAGACAAACACAAAGACACTACAGTTTAGTTTTTAGCTCAGCAATTTGCATGACGGCTGTGATACGGTCCGCCACTAAAGTTAAAGTAACCACCGCAAAAAAATTCATGTGTATAAAATAAAATATCGCATGAAAGAGACAACTTATGAATGAACATGATTCTTTTACATTTTAAAATATAATCAGAACACGTCCACCAGAAGCTAATATTTGACTTACTGACAGGGCAGACATCGGTTTCGTCTGTGACGCCATGCCAACTCCTGTTTTTGAACCTCCATCGTTTCTTATATCCAGTTTACCTCATAGGTCACGTGTTATATTGCTTCCAAGTTGGCAGAATTCTTTCAGTTCAACTGCTACGTGGTCCTGAAATTTGTCCTTAAGTTCTTTGCTATTCTTATTTCCACCACCGCTCTTTTCTTTCATTTTCATTTGGTTTATTCTCAGCCCCCATTCTGTGCTCAGTAGACATGCAACATTTTTCTGTAATTCTTCCTCACTTTCACAGCAGACAGCAATAACGAAAGAGAATCTTCTCATTGATAATCTTTCCGTCTAAATTCTAAATCTTTCTTTCGTTTCCTTCATTTCTTCTTTAACATGTAGCTCACAAAATACAGGAGAAAAACTGTCTTCTTCACTTACTCCTCTTTTCGTTTAAGCTCTCCACTATTTCGTATTAGAATTTTAAGTTCTGTTCTGGTGTCTACATAAAGTAATAATGAAGTAAAGAACGTCTACCTTTTTTACTTTTTTGACCATAATGTATATTACCCGTCATTATAGACCTATTTTTCTGGGGATTTTAAATACCTTGCACCACTGTACATTGTCGAACGCTTTTGTAGGTCGACGGTTCCATCAAGCATAACGTCAAACTGCCTCACTGATGCCATCCCCTTTCCTAATGACAAAGTAATTGTGATCTAACAGATCTTCTATTTTAGCTTTCATTCCAGTGTTATTGCGATGATCACCAATATGGAGACATGAGCTGTCCATCTGTTTCATTGCTATTACATTTATCTGCCTTTGCTATCTTCGGCATTGTCCGGATAACATTCTTTCGTACTTCTTCTATACAGTGTGAGTCACTAACTATTGCCATCAAGAATAACTCCAAAAGTAAGATAGGAGCCGAAAAGTTTGTGAGACAAATGTGGCATGAGACAAGGGGGCCATAATATGACGTTAGTTTTTTGTGGCTAGGTGGGGTCGCTTCAGAGATATGAAGGTCAATTTTTTTTTTTTTTAATGGGATGTTATAGTCTGGCACTTATTTTCTGACAGCGGCTTTCGAGGCGAATCCAATGATGTGCAACAGTAAGGTCAGCGAAGGTCAGCGAAGGTCACAAACGTGGGATAAACATCCATTTACAGAAGGTGTTCGAAGTGATGATCATTGGTATCAATGCAGTGCTGCAATCTTCATATCATGGATTGAGTGGTATTCTTATCGCATCAGCACTTTCCGAAGCACATCCTCTGACAATTCTCCCTCGCATATAGGACTATAGGACGATGAATTCTGCCTTATGCAAGACACCTTTTTAGTTTTGTTTTACCCAGACACGTTTCAGCACTTCTTGTGCTATCTTCAGTGGGTGATTTTTTTTTCGCACTGTAAAATTGTTGTTACATATTAACATTAAGCAAAACTCTGGCATAGCTTCAGGTGTAGTTGGAACATCTTTATAAACAATGCCTTTTACGAATCCCCACGAGAAAAAACCCAGAGGCGTCAAGTCTGGCGAACGTGCCGGCCACATCATATCTTCTCCGCGTCCAGTCCAACGATTTGGGAATTGTCTCTGCAACTTATTCCTAGCCATCAGCGAAAAATGTGCCGGATATCCATCATGTTGATACCACATTCTGTCCCTTATTCCAAAAGGAATTTCTTCCACTAACAGACTTATTATTTCTCGCAGGTATGTGGTGTTCTTCCTAACATTAAGGTTTCCTTCGATGAAATACAGTCCTTGGTGGAGACTGTTATGGTAAGGATGATATCCATGGCGATGCACAACAGGAACAACACTACTCTGGCTCTTGGCAGATTCCCTTGCGATTTAACGCGATATAACACAAGGATCTCGAAACACAGTGGCAAGAGTACCAATTACCGCTTCCTCGTTAGTAATTTCTTTTTCGGAATATGTTTCCGAAACGTTAAAGATCCAGTTGTTCTCAATTTATCATGTTGTTGTTGTTGTACTCTTCACTTCTGAGACTGATGTGATGCATCTCTCCATGCTACTCTATCCTGTGCAAGATTCTTCATCTCCCAGTACCTACTGCAGCCTACATACTTCTGAATTTGCTTAGTGTATTCATCTCTTGGTCTCCTTCTACGATTTTTACCCTCCACGCTGCCCTCCAATACTAAAATGGTGATCCCTCGATGTCTCAGAACACGTCCTACCAACCGATCCCTTCTTCTAGTCAAGTTGTGCCACAAGCTCTTCTTCTCCCCAATTCTATTCAGTACTTCCTCATTAGTTATGTGATCTACCCATCTAATCTTCAGCATTCTTCTGTAGCACCACATTTCGAAAGCTTCTATTCTCTTCTTGTCTAAACTATTTATCTCCACGTTTCACTTCCATACATGGCTACACTCCATACAAATACTTTCAGAAACAACCTCCTGACATATAAATCTATACTCAGTGTTAACAAATTTCTCTTCTTCAGAAACGCTTTCCTTGCCACTGCCAGTCTACATTTTATATCCTCTCTACTTCGACCATCATGAATTATTTTGCTCCCCAAATAGCAGAACTCTTTACTACATTAAGTGTCTCATTTCCTAATCTAATTCCCTCTGCATTACCCGACTTAATTCGACTACATTCCATTATCCTCGTTTTGCTTTTGTAGAAGTTCATCTTATACCCTCCTTTCAAGACACTGTCCATTCCGTTCAACTGCTCTTCTTAGTCCTTTGCTGTCTCTGACAGAATTACAATGTCATCGGCGAACCTCAACGTTTTTATTTCTTCTCCATGCATTTTAATACCTACTCCGAACTTTTCTTTTGTTTCCTTTATTGCTTGCTCAATATACAGATTGAATAACATCAGGAAGAGGCAACAACCCTGTTCACTCCCTTCCCAACCACTGCTTCCCTTTCATGTCCCTCTACTCTTATAACTGCCATCTGGTTTCTGTACAAATTGTAAATAGCCTTTCGCTCCCTGTATTTGACCCCTGCCACCTTCAGAATTTGAAAGAGAGTATTCCAATCAACATTGTCAAAAGCTTTCTCTAAGTCTACAAATGCCAGAAACGTAGGTTTGCCTTTCCTTAATCTTTCTTCTAAGATAAGTCATAGAGTCAGTACTGCCTCACGTGTTCCAACATTTCTACGGAATCCAAACTGATCTTCCCCGAGGTCGGCTTCTATCAGCTTTCCATTCGTCTGTAAAGAATTGGCGTTAGTATTTTGCAGCTGTGACTTATGAAACTGATAGTTCGGTAATTTTCACATCTGTCAACACCTGCTTTCTTTGGGATTGGAATTATTATATTCTTCTTGAAGTCTGAGGGTATTTCGCCTGTCTCATACATCTTGCTCACCAGATGGTAGAGTTTTGTCAGGACTAGCTCTCCCAAGGCTGTCAGTAGTTCTAATGGGATGTTGTCTACTCTGGGGGCCTTGTTTCGACTCTGGTCTTTCAGTGCTCTGTCAAACTCCTCATGCAGCATCATATCTCCCATTTCATCTTCATCTGCATCCTCTTCCATTTCCATAATATTGCCTTAAGTATTTCGCCCTTGTATAGACCGTCTATATACTCCTTCCGCCTTTCTGCTTTCCCTTTTTTGCTCAGAACTGGGTTTCCAACAAAGTTCTTGATATTCATGCAAGTGGTTCTCCTTTCTCCAAAGATCTCTTTAATTTCCCTGTAGGTAGTATCTATCTTACCCCTAGTGAGATAAGCCTCTACATCCTTGCACTTGTCGTCTAGCCATCCCAGCTTAGCTATTTTGCACTTCCTGTCGATATCATTTTTTAGACGTTTGTATTCCTTTTTGCCTGCTTCATTTACTGCATTTTTATGTTTTCTCCTTTCAGCAATTAATTTGAATATTTCTTCTGTTACCCAAGGGTTTCTACTAGCCCTCGTCTTTTTACCTATTTGATCCTGTGCTGCCTTCACAGGATTCATTCCTCAAAGCTACCCATTCTTCTTCTACTGTTTTTCTTTCCCTCATTCCTGTCAATTGCTCCCTTATGCTCTCCGTGAAACTCTTTACAACCTCTGGTTCTTTCAGTTTATCCAGGTCCCATCTCCATAAATTCCCACCTTTTTGCTGTTTCTTCAGTTTTAATCTACAGTTCATAACCAATAGATTGTGGTCAGAGTCCACATCTGCCCCTCGAAATGTCTTACAATTTATAACCTGGTTCCTAAATATCTGCCTTACTCTGATAACTTTTAGTATCTCCAGGGTTCTTCCATGTATACAACCTTCTTTCATAATTTTAAACCAAGTGTTAGCTACGATTAAGTTATGCTCTGCGCAAAATTCTACCGGCCGACTTCCTCTTTTATTTCTTACCCCCAATCCATATTCACCTACTATGTTTCCTTCTCTCCCTTTTCCTACTCAGGAATTCCAGTCACCCATGACTATTAAATTTTCGTCTCCCTTCACTACCTGAATAATTTCTTTTATTTCATCATACATTTCTTCAATTTCTTCATCACCTGCAGAGCTAGTTGGCATGCAAACTTGTACTACTGTAGCAGGCGTGGGCTTCATTTCTATCTTGGCGACAATAATGCGTTCACTAAGCTGTTGGTAGTACCTTACCCGTACTCGTATTTTCCTATTCATTATTAAACCTACTCCTGCATTACCCCCATTTGATTTTGTATTTATAACCCTGTATTCACCTGACCATAAGTCTTGTTCCTCCTGCCACCGAACTTCACTCATTCCCACTATATCTAACTTTAACCTATCAATTTCCCTTTTTAAATTTTCTAACCTACCCGCCCGATATAGGGATCTGACATTCCACGTTCCGATCCGTAGAACGCCAGTTTTCTTTCTCCTGATAACAACCTCCTTTTGAGTAGTCCCCGCCCGGAGCTCCGAATGGGAGACTATTTTACCTCCAGAATATTTTACCCAAGAGGACGCCATCATCTTTTTACCATACAGTAAAGCTGCATGTTCTCGGGAAAAATTACGGCTGTAGTTTCCCCTAGCTTTCAGCAGTTCGCAGTACCAGCACAGCAAGGCCGTTTTGGTTAGTGTTGCAAGGCCAAATCAGTCAATCATCCAGACTGTTGCCCCTGCAACTACTGAAAAGTCTGTTGCCCCTCTTCAGGAACCACACGCCATTCTGCCATCGCAACAGATACCCCTTCGTTGTGGTTGCACCTACGGTACGGCTATCTGTATCGTTGAGGCACGCAAGCACCCCCACCAACGGCAAGGTCCATGGTTCATGGGGGGGGGGGGGGGGGTAATTTATCATAAACTTATTTAAATGTAAGACTTGCATTAATACCACTGGTCATCACTTTGAACACCTTCTGTGAATGGACGTTCATGCAACCTTTTTGACCTTCTAAGACCTTATTGTTACACATCATTGGATTTGTCTCGATATCCGCAATTAGAAAATAAGTACCAAACTATAGCATCCCATTCAAAAAAGTTGACCTTCATATCTCTGACGCTACCCCTCCTAGCAACAAAAAACCCCCGTTGTCCCATGCAACATTTGTCCCACAAACGTTTCACCTACTATCATACTTTCGAAGTTATTCTATGTGGCAATAGTTAGTGACTCACCTTGGGCAGGCCGGGGTGGGCGAGCGGTTCTAGGCGCTTCAGTCTGGTACCACACAACCGATACAGTCGCAGGTTCGAATCCTGCCTGGGGCATGGATGTGTGCGATGTCTTTAGGTTAGTTAGGTTTAAGTAGTTCTAAGTTCTAGGGGACTGATGACTTTAGATGTTAGGTCCCATATTGGTCCCATAGTGCTCAGAGCCATTTGAACCATTTGACTCACCTTGTATATTTATTGCAATCGTCACTGACGTAGCAGCAACTATGTGAGAGCTGAAGATACAAACCAGTTTACCACAGATCACTTAGTCTGTTCGTTCGAACTTCCTCACCACAGCTATACTGATACAGCCACAATCGATGCGACGTCCTGATGCTTCCCTAGTATCTTCACTCTGTTTATCGCCTGCGCACATGGTGTAAGGCTGATCTTGCACATCACACAGAAGAGAAAAGTGCTGCGGCTATATACGGCATTTACCTGTTCCATTCGCTCCCTGAAATAAATTTATTTGGGCCATTTTGAGTGGATGCTTCAATTTTCACAATTGTTGATCTGTATCTTCACTGGCTGCTCTCACTGGTGTGACTGATATGCAGTGAGGTATTTGGTAGAGGAATGGGTCCATAGCCTTCTTGTAACGTCCGAAAATCTCGTTTCCAATTATTATTGGAAACTAATTCTATTCGTTGCAATTACAAATTAGACTAATTTTCACTATTAAACCTCTCAATTGATAACAATGAGTTAAGTAAACAAAGGTTTAAAAAATGGTTCAAATGGCTCTGAGCACTATGGGACTTAACATCTGAGGTCATCAGTCCCCTAGACTTAGAACTACTTAAACCTAAGGACATCACACACATCCATGCCTGAGGCAGGATTCGAACCTGCGGTTTCGGACTAAAGGGCCTAGAACCGCTCGGCCACAACGACCGGCGAAAGGTTTAAAACCGGAAGCGTTAAACTTTCCAGGAATTCTCGAACTACACACGTGCATGGATCAGTCTAATTATTTTTCCTTATTGTTTTCTCTTTCCTGTGCCGGACTGGCAGCGAAAACATGCAGCAACTTCAATGGCACAAATTTTGCATGTAACAAAGAGAAACACACCCATTAAAAGGCGATAAATGGAGTTATCACTAATTCATATAGTGTGCATGGTGACTCTGTGGGTGTATGGCACTCAACAGATAGGTTAGTAGTGTCATTTAAATAGGTAGTAATGAAAAGTAGAATGAATGAGGTGGCGATGAAGTTGGTGTTTTTATTATACTGAAGCAATAATGTTGAAGCTTCTCTGGCCATTTAGAGGTGGTCTATCTTGTGTTTCATAGCCATTTCTTGATAAAATGCAAAATTTGAGATGGAAATATGGAACCAAAATGAAGATTGGATGCATTCGAGGAGCGGGTTGAAAATTTTAAGAAAGGATCTGCGATGTGAGAATTGCGAGGGCTGGGATAATGAACAAGGGACTAGCAGTGCTCGACGTGGATTTGGATGCAGCAGGGCAGGAATACTGCACGAGATAAGACGGAAGAAAAAGTATATTCGAGTATGAGGCGGTGGAATTCAGCTGAAATACAGAACGAGCAGTTAGGTAGTTTCCATTAATATGAAATAGCAGTGCCATACGTGTCCGGAGGAACATTGTATTTCACTTCTTAACACCACAGGCACTGCTATTTCGTATTTATTCGACAATACTAGACCCTCGACTCTCAATAAATATATCCTTCCTGGGCGGAAGTACATGTAACGTAAGAGTGCAGGCTGTGACACGTGGGTGACGACATACTGAAATTTGGGCCCGGCCATGATTCGTACGTAGGTAACCGTAGTGGTTAAGACGGCCGCTCGCTTAAAACAGGAAGTCCGGGTACAAATTTTTACTATCGTCATTCCAATATACAACGGACTTTGTCTCATATTCGCAGTTGCGAATACAACTCACGTAAGATAACTCAGAAGTTATGGGGTTGCCAAAAAAATTGGATTAGAAACGTCCCCTTAGAAAAATTATACAAGACTGTGCTTAAACTGACACACAATATTTTTGGCGCAACGCAATCTGACTTTCAGTAATCCCTGCAAAAGAATGGCCCTGACTAACATTAACCTATACGTTTCACAAATCACTTACCTCAGAAAAATCTTCGTTAATCGAACTACTGCAATACAGCGAGCGCCACTACTGCCAGGTAAATAAAATATTCAAACTACTGAAGGCACTAACTACTGATAGGCATAGTTAGCAAATGAAAGATTTTGATTGAGAACAAACAATGTATTTACCTCAATAGTGTTCAAAAATGATAATATGTATACAGCAGTTCATGACATCCATTCTTAAAAATGTACTGTTTCAGATGGACACACGTCCAGATCATCCGCTCTCAAAAATGCACCATCACACTTCCCCACATCCACCACTGCTGGCGGCTCACCTCCAACTGCGCAACGCTACGCGCTGTTAACATCCAGCTGCCCAACACTACAATAGCAAACAACAATGCAAACCAGCCACAGACTGCACACAGCACAGCCAGTGATTTTCATACAGAGTGCTACGTGGCGTTACCAATATAAAAACCTAAACAGCCTACGTACAGATGTTTTGGAGGACGGTGTTTAAGGCTGCATTGGTCACTGGTGGGATTGGGAGGTGCGACGTGTGAGTTGAGTTGTGTATCGAAATAGCGAATCTTGATTGTTAATTCATGTTTTACTGAACTAGGCTTTGCCTTATAGGATTACTTGGGTGGACAGACAGCAAGTGTTAGGTATGGGCGAAGACTGACAACTGGGGCAGTTTTCGGAAGCTAATTACCTCAGCAGTAAGTATAAGTGGGAGGATTTTCCCAGTCTTGAACGGTGTTGGCGTTATACAGAAGACAAGTCGGATGATGAATTGGGGGGGATTCAGTCAGAGACAATCAGAAAGGGGGAGAGTTTATGAACAGCCCCGCTGGTTAGGTGGTTGAGTAACGTGAGAATAAAGTTGAGTACAATTAGTACTGGGTAAAAGTTTATTGGTTGTGGGTATGAAGTAACAGTGTGCGTAGATAACGAAATTATTGTAGTGAGATGATCCACTTCTGTTGGTGATAGAGATATATGTAGGCAATTGAAGAAACAGGCGGCTAGTGGTTGGTGAAATTATGAGGCAGTGACACCGTTAATGATGAGAAGACAGAACAAGACGTTACATCAGTGCAGTCTTACAAAATGACAAGCCATATCAAATCAGTCTCAGGACTGAACACCACAACAACAACAGTAGTGATGTCGATGGGGGTGACAGGCGATGGCAGTGGTTGGGATGATACCAGTGGCGAAGACAGACTTCCAAGGAATACTTCAGTGAGGTAAAGCATGTGTGAAAAGTTTATTAAAATAGGAAAGAGACTCCGAAAGAAGCCGCCGGGCAGCCACGTGGCCCACAGCTTGGGGCATTGTTTGGTTTTTCGCGCATTACGCGAAAACTATGTAACTCACGGTGAAGAGCGATGCGGCACTGGATTGTGGTCAGCAATATGCACCTTCTGAAAGATCCATCTTTATTTTAAGTCACGAGACGCAAAAGTTATAGTAACCTCAAAATCGGTTAATATCACGAATGCTGAAAGATTAATGAAAACAGTAAATAACAACTTACAGGGATGAGCGAACACACATTAAAAACGTTTCGTCATAGCGGATCGAGTGTCGTAGTCATACGTTAAGATTCATAAATAATTATGCCTGTAAATTGCAATACACAAAGTTTGATGGAAAATTGTTTATAAAATTCAATAGAAAATTCATGACGTAAAGAACGGCACTATATAATATTTTGGGTGGCATCACACGTACTTTAAACTAGTTAAGTCATACTATACACTTAATCTTGAAATAGTTTTAATTGTTTGCAAATTATCATTGACATTTATCACCCATAATTAATTAATTATATATTTGAAGATTTTGAGCAGTGCGATGTGTAGATCGCTATAGATTACGTCTAAAACGGTGCTATATGCAGTTTTATGTTAAAACTTTGCAGCATAGTTGTAAACAAAAAAATTTGCCCTAAGTGGCGAAATTTTTCAAAAACTAAAACTTGATTCATGGGCGATAGAGTAATCCTAGAAATTGATGTAACATAGTAGATGAGATGTACTTTTTAGCGCAGATCCGATGGTGTACTTATTTCTGTTGATGGATGTATGTATCAAGATTTGCAACTGGTGAGATTGGTAATTGCATAACCAGGGGGGTAGACATCCGAGCCTATATAAGCGAGTGGCCATCTTGGCCAGGGGTCAGTCGTTGGTTAGTCATTGGTCAGTCAGGGAGCCGGTGGGTGGCGAGCAAGCCCCACTTTTGGGTGGCCCATGCGGTCGTTTGAGTAAGAATTTTTTTTCGCACCTATTTATTTCAAGAAAGAGTATTGTTTAATAGAGCAAGTGTGCAAGCATATATTTGGTAAACTGGAAGTGAAAGATTATTTGTGTGAGTACGAATTACGAGGTATTCATCGGCGTAAGTGAAAATGTGGCGATCTGTGATTTCGCGCCAAAACTGCTAGAAGAAAGAAGACAGTGGGACTTGCGGTTCTGTTCGAATTAATTGAGTAAATTTCGCTTATAGCAGCCTACATTACTGCTATTGGGCGCTCGGAGTCAAATTATTATTAAACTAAAATTGTAAACCGTCTCACCAGTGCTAATTTCATTGTGTAAAAGAAAGGGACGACACCAATAAATAGTGACTGAACTGTGTCGTGAAAAAGTGATTTTGCTATAATAATCACCTAATTTTTGTTCCCTAGCATAAACTGTACTCATGAACATTCATTCAGAAACTATAACTAATGCGCGGGTGTGGAACAGTGTACTAATGCACCAAGTGCACTTACGTGAGAGCCAAAATTTGCAGTAACATTTTTAACGAACATTTGTGTATGCACATTCATGTGAACTCTTCAACCGCACTTTATTTACTGCCCTATCGCGCACTAAAGAAAAGATTCAATGACATTGTGATCATAATAGTTCAATCCCATAGTTACAAGTTCTGCATGCAAAATTTCATCAGCAATGTAAACACTATTACTTTTTGGCAGCCTAATTTATTGGACATACATTTAAAAAAGTACGATTTACGTATGCAGATAACGACCGTAGAATAAGTATAAAAATAAAGAGTAAGGTATAATACAAATAGCATCAGTGTCGTCAGAATGAGTAATTTTATTTTAGCCTCAATGGAGAAAACACCATGCCACAAATTACACATCAGGAAAGTGGAACAGCTTACCAATACCCTATTGTCTTTAGTGTACCAGCAGTTAGGGTGACACAGGTAGTATACAATGTTTGGTGTACAGTGCTACAGATGCAAAAGTAGATCACAATAAAATCAAAATACTTAACAACAGAATTGCAACAACCACGAAGGGAGTAAAGAAACAATACTCTAGCATATTGATCCTATTGTACTGAATTCTTTACTGAACCTATGCACTAACAGAACATAGGATGAACTTTGAAGAACTAACTGCGGAGGTCAGCTGGGTTCAGAAGTATCACTCGAATATCTAGTAAAAGAGTAGTATATTACAAGTAAATTTCACCTGTACTTTGTCTCACGGAAAAAAAACTGAAAATTTCTGCTAAATTTGATACGCATTTTAACACGGTGTTACGTGATCACGGAGTGTCTGCGCAGGCATATTAAACACTTGTTTTGTAAATAAAACTACCGTTTTCCGCTGCTAGTTACTTTATTTATCACATAAGCGTTTCGCCTTCTGCTGTTCTAAGGCATCATCAATGGGATCTATAACGATGCAGTTTGTTAGTTTTAGATTATTAAACAGTTCACTTCGCGATTATTTTTGTAAAATAAAAATTACTTACGATTTTATGATCTGTGTTTCCTCACATCTCGTCTGGCGGTCGCAATATCAGTTTTATCACTGCCATATAATAACATCTTTGTGTTCTCGTCTTCCACATACCGCCCACCATGTTTGTCACTCTTTCTTGTGGTGGAATATTGCTCTTTTGTCACTCGATACAACTATTTCGTCGTACACTATTTTTCACAACGTAAATATGGCGACTCCATTATGCGTATCATCTTCTTTGGTATGTCTGCCTATTTGTTGCCAACCTAACGCAATATATGTTCGAAACTAATTTCTATTTATGGTTCAAATGGCTCTGAGCACTATGGGACTTAACTTCTGAGGTCATCAGTCCCCTAGAACAAGGAACTACGCGATTCCAGACTGTAGCGCCTTGAACCGCTCGGCCACCCCAGTCGGCTTCCATTTATGATGTTCATACCATGTGTGTGTATGAGTGAGAGAGAGAGGGGGATAGTTCCAACGAGTTTTTTTTTTTTTTTTGGAGGGGGGGGGGGGAGGAGGGAGGGCGGGTGTACTAGCTGTTAGTGAGTCGTTGAAAACTTTGGTGGCAGCTGGTTTGACGTTTCGTTTCAATATTCTGTGGAGGGGCTCATGGATGAGCGAGTGTAAAGATGTTGGGTTCTATTATAATTATACTGGACAGTATTATTACATTAATACTTTTTGCAAAAGTTATTCTATTATTTTATTTATTAGTGTAAATAATGAAGTGCTTCGCATGTGTACTTGGTCTAAAACTAGCAAAACTGTATCGTTAGAGATCCCACAGATGATGCCTTAGAACAGGAGAAGGCGAAACGCGTATGGAATAAATAAAGTAAGTAGCAGCGGGAAAATGCAGTTTCATTTACAAAACAAGTGTTTAAATGCTTGCTGCGGAGGAAGGCCACACAAACTTGTTGTACTAGATTAAAATTGCTTAAAGGGATAAACTAGTATAACAATTATAATATGAAAATAAATAAGCCACCTAAGCTAGGAGACGCTCAAAATCCTCCACAACAGTCTACAAAACGTCTATAAAACCAAATGTTTCATGTTCAAAACACAGTGATGTGCTAAGTTCTTCGGGTTCCTTTGAAGCGAGTGTTGCGAGACTGTAATCCTGACGCTCCACGAATGTGAGAATATCTCGTGTGGAGCATTTCGCTACCAAGACTAGTGAATGTGAGCAGCATAGCGAGTTACTAAGATAATTTTTCGCGGACGTTATAAAAGTTCCTTTGAAGTATTTGTAAATTCGTGCTGTGGTTCGAGGCAGTTTTTTAAACAGAAGTCCAATTCATATACGCGAACGTATACGTACTTTTACTCAGACATTCTAACGTGCCGGATACGGCGTAGTATTAAGTTGTTAAATGAGAAATGCGTTTAATGATACGTTGCAATAAAGGCGATAGATGACCTGATCTCGAGTTTCTACAGAAACCCACGTTGTTCCCATATCAGAAAAATTAACCACGGAAGGTAGATGAAAAACACACGCATACGCAGCTCAGTAGCGGTACGTATGCGACGTTGTGATTACGTAGCACTGGCCACTAGCAGCTGAAATATAAAGCCAACCGCAGCAGACGCAGCGGTGAATTTCGTAGGTTAAGCCGAGCACGGCAACGAAACGATTAATTTTAATTGAAGCTTTCTGTAATCCGGCATTACGACCAGAGAAAGAGGAAGAAGCGCTAATTAGTAAACCCGGCGCTAGTACCTGATATCTCCATTTCGATTCGTACCACGCAGCATTTCATTGTTGTGAAATCTCTTCCTGAGACAGCTAAGAAGCAGAACGACCGCCTAGTAACATTTACCGGAAAGTTTAAATTTACCGGCTCTCTTTTTACTAAGTCAGCAACATTCTATCAATATTTTGTAATTTGCATTTACTTACAGCTTACTTTTGGATAGTTACTACAGTAGGTCAATCTTCTCTTTTTTCCTGCAGTAGAACATGTTGTTGCCATAATTAGTTTGTATGTCATCACACTAATACGCAAAATTTATATTTTGGAACAATAACAACCTATTAGGAGGTACGTAATCGTACTGGTGCATCATGCGACCGAGCGAGGTAGGGCAGTGGCTAGCACACTGGACTCGCATTCGGGAGGACGACGGTTCGATTCCGCGTCCGGCCATTCTGATTTAGGTTTTCCATGATTTTCCAAAATCGCTCCAGGCAAATACCATGATGTTTCCTTTGAAAGGGCACGGCCGACTTCCTTCTCCGTCCTTCCCTAATACGATGAGACCGATGACCTCGCTGTCCAGTCTCCTTCCCCACACCACCCATCCCACATCATGCAACGTTCAGAAATTGGGTTAGTTCTGAGGCAAATAAGTACATGCCATGTGACACGAAAAACAGTCACTCCCAGAAAGCGCCGACTATGTTTTTGTTCATTACTTTTATTTATTAATGCTTCATACCCCTTTGTAAAATCTCACATTTGATTCCAGTGTTGAGCACTTTTAATTTATTTTCTACTCTGCGATCGCATATCAAAATATCTGCCATTTCGCCGTGCGTGTGACGCAGAAAGGAGGATCGAATTAAGGTCTTCCGCGGTTCGGGAGACTAAAATGAGCATTTCGGCCTTCGTTTTAGCGCCTGTGTGGACACTCAACGACTGAGTAGATTACTTCGATGCGCTAACCGACTGTGCCGGTCACTGTGACTAACCGGTTCTAGGCACTTCAGTCCGGAACCGCGCTTTTTGAGCTAACCGACTGTACATAAGACCAAAATTTCTTAGGATTTCTAGATAGATTATTTGAAACAGATATATTTTCAGATTCGTTAAATGCTTCTCTCCGCACACTGATTTTTCCTTCGCTTATCTTTGTCAATTAGACTTGGACTCTCTTTAAATTTATAATGAAGCTCTCTAACATGGCTACTAAACCTCGATGAATCTATTACACCTTTCACACCTATGCCCAGTACATACTTGTCTAATACATTTTGTGCAAGGCTTTGTAGTCTGAGTTTTATATATTTGTGCTCCACATTTTCGATCTCGAAGATGAAAAAGTACTTTTGTTGCGTATTTGGATATTCTGTAGTTTATATGCTATCACAGTTGCTAGCCAAAAGTATTTTCCTAATTTTTTTAAGTTCCTTGTAAGACACTTAGCCATTGCTGCTGTTACAGGCTTATGATTACTCTGATTACCTCTCCGACGGTAACTGACTGGAAATATTTGGATCTATTAATTACTAGAAGGTGTAAGACATTTCCCTCCCACATCGATTCTCTGACTGAATTACGCCTTCCCTCCTCTCTGGGAAAGAAGTTAATTAAATTAATATGAACTAATTTCAGCAGCCTTTCCCGGATTAGCGCTAGAGGAAACTCAGCGGACACAGTGACAAAATGCGTCACGGAAATGGTAAGACCGTATCAACTCTTTTACTGTTGACACCTTCCCCATTACATTCTGTATAGCATTTCAGTGTAAATTCTATTTACGACACAGTTTCCGGTAGATACTGCTACTTTAAGGGAGCTAGGAGAATCAAGTTCCCAGGAGAGGTTAGTGAGAAGCTTGATTTATGACGCTCCTTCTTGCTGTGCGCTACGGGTTGAACTAACGTTAAGCCTTCTTTGCCAAGCTTTTCGATACCTTTATTTTACCAAGAAGCGAACTTCGACTAAACCAATATAGTTGTGTGACTTGGTACAATATTTGTTTTTAGATTCTGTTGTTTTCAATGAACAGCTTTATGTAGTATTGAGAAACAGTTTTTGAAATAATTATTAGTCTTTAAATATAGATTAAAAGTGCAATAAATTTTGTATAATTCATCAGAGAAATTCAGTATTGGACACCTGCAACACTAAAAATGTATACTTTTAGCTGCCAGTGCAGTAAATTAGTACCATGACTCAAAACGGCTAATAACATTTTTGAACTATTCATTCAGGTGTATTTTAACACGACGTGCACTTCACATCATCACTTTCTTCTCTGTGTATATTACATCAGGTTTCTTGAACATTACACAAAATAATCTTTCTTTCCGATCTTCGTTCCTTTTGCAGTCTAGACACTGCAGGCGTGTTAGTAACTTGGGACACTGGAGCTGGATCACTACTGTCCGAAATTCAATACCCCGTGCTTTCAGTGCATCTGGTACTTCCTTGTGGAGATCGTTGGTACTTCTGGCTCTTTCCTCCATGTTGTATTTTCTGAGTCCAAATGCTACCTTAATCTATAAGAGTATCCTTCGACTCCAATCATTCTCCTGATACTCAGGAAATCATTGCGTATACGAAACATCCGCAATCACTGTTGCAATATCTACCATCTCGATAAAAAATTCTTAGTGGTCACCACCTGGTTCCTCTAGAGGAAGTGTATTTACTGTCGCTTTTTCTTCATTACTTACGGCACCTTAGGTTTCGTTGTAATGGAGTATGATTTCAGATTCTTATTCGCTTTCTTCACCACGTAGTTGCCTCTCTTGACACTGATTAGAAGGTATGATTACAGGCTGTTATGGTAAATACATTGTTTGTTCTCTATCAAAATCTTTCATTTGCTAATTATGCCTATCTGTAATTAGTGACTTCAGTAGTTAGAATCTTCTATTTAGCTGGCAGTATTGGGGCTTGCTGTATTGCAGTAGTTCGACTAACAAAGATTTTTGTGAGGTAAGTGATTCATGAAAGGTATAGGTTATTGTTAGTCAGGGCCATTGTTTTGTAGGGATTATTGAAAGTCAGATTGCGTTGTGCTAAAAATATTGTGTGTTAGGTTAGTGTTGATCGGCATAAGTAAAGAGAAAGCTGTCTGAGTACGTTCAGTTTTACTCAGCTACTTTCAGTATCAAATAACGTAAGAGTTTTTCCAGCACAGTCATTCATAATTTTTCAAAGGAGACGTTTCAATTAGTCATTTTTAGCGCTGCCGACCCCTACTTGAAGATCTTATTCTTTACTTGTGTGCATTTGTATTTATTACCACTTACTACGTTGTGTTGTAGTAATGTTTGTTTGTTTAAAATTATTTATGCTCTCTAACCGCAGTAACTTCCCTGCCTTTTCAGTAACGTTAGCAGAGTTGTACAAGCCGGACGCTCAGTTGCAGAGTAGAGCGTGTTCTTTGGTACAAATCATAGCTCGCGTATCCCTGTGAAGAGGGATTTATCGGGAGAGCTCATGTGGGGCCTGTTAGCAGACAGTTTGTTACTTTGGCTGCAAGGTAGGTAGGGTGAGGTGCGCCAATACAGGACTAATTATACCAAAAACCGCAATACGCCACCCATGTTTCCTGTCCTGTTCCGGTTGAATCTCCACCCACGCATCGCACCATTCCAGAACTTTTGCTACACGCTGGAGCGTACGAACGTCCCAGAGGTGAGATTTTCTGACTCGACCGGTGCCTTGTAACCGCAGGGTACGTATTGCTATTAGCGGGAAATATTCAACTGCGCTACGTATCACAAAATACAGCAGCAGGACATACAGGCGTGTTAGCCGTAACGACATATGTACTTAGCTCTGTCTCACAAAGGCGACAATCAGCGTGATCCTGGTAACGGGATGAGGATCTATCTCATAGTAACATGGTATCAGGTTTACAGGTATCTTCCATACTTACTCGCGGTCAATGGTAGCGGAAATTATTAGGGAAACTAATGGCTGATTTAATGAATTTTTCTATAGCCAAGATGGCGTTCAAAAGTATTTTTATCGACCGGTTTCGACAAGTAAGACTGTCTTCTCGGGTCTTCAAAAACCCTTTTGGTAGTACGCTTTATTCCGTCGTGTGTTCATTACTCATGCCACGTTAATACCGTAGTGGAGAGTATGTTGCACGTTTCTCAAAAATCAGTTTACGAACAACTTCAAATGGCTCTGAGCACTATGGGACTTAACATCTGAGGTCATCAGTCCCCTAGACTTAGAATTACGTAAACCCAACTAGCCGAAGGACATCACACACATCCATGCCCGAGACAGGATTCGAACCTGTGACCCTAGCAGCAGTGCGGTTCCGGACTGAAGCGCCTAGAACCGCTCTGCCACAACGGCTGCCTACGAACAACTTCGTTACAAGTAAATAATATACACAGATAAAATGCACGTTGTGGAACTTGGCATGTCTACATATGTAGCACTCCTTTGATGTTTGTCATTTGCCAAAATCAACAATATGCAGTAAAGATGCACATTTATGCCAATGTTTACACGTACACGATGAGTGAAGCACATCTTGGAACCCTGTCACTCAAAATGCATAATGCATCTAAATGGCATTGACGCAAAGGTAAGGCATACCATAAACGGAACCCTTCAATCCTAACCAGCGAAGAAGAGGTGATCAGAAGTTTCTTTATGACGATTCCTACACTGTAAATGAAAGTTTTCAAAACTGCTAAAATTCAGCAAAGGGGAATGGAATACCTGAAACAATCTTGCACGGAATTATTCTTTAAATGGAATATCAGTAATGTCACGACTCCACATGTCAACAATGGTTTTGATACATCAACCAAAGTACAATTGTTATAACTTATACTGATTGTTAATAAAACACAAAATATTAAACAATTCATACTACATCATATTTCTATGTGCACACCATATCGTTTATTTTTTATCTCACACTGGAAATTAATCAATTAGCTCAGTTGGCAACATCAAGAATCTTTCATGGTGGAATTAATAGTTAGCTGTCGGTTATGTTTGGGTACTCAAAGTGCTGGTCTACTGAAGCAGTGTTTGTTTTCAAAAGCAATTCAGTTCTGGAATGACCACATCAACTCGGAGACTGCAAAAACTGATCCAATAAGTCTTGTTATATTTTGCGGTCGTTTCATATTGGTAGTTAGACCAGCAACAAAACTAACGCGGAAAGCTTATTTGTTGTATTTTGGGGTGAATTAGGCGAGCAAGATAGTGGGCTCAGCATATTTCTTATACAAGTAGAGTATATGAGAGATAAGAAAAACTGTGTGTCATTTGTCTTGCCTATGGTTTCATTGCCACTACTTATTCATTATGGACGCTGAAGGATGTTCCAAAAAACGAAAAAATAAAATCGACTGCCTTAATTGATCCATCTGCCGTTAGACCGGTTCCTCATGCCCAGGGGAGTACCAACAGCAGCACATCTATTAGAATAGGAATAGATCCCAATTCCAGAATTTAGTAACGGAGTTCATTCAATTTTAGACGTTATTTATAATAACACTGATCCGACTTACGAACATGAAAAATCTAAGAAACCGAATTTAGACCAGCAACATGAACTTCGTCACTAGGTCTGCGACTTAATTTCTCTAGACCCTTAATCGAACTTCATAGCTCAAAATTACGTGAATGGAATCTAGTACATGAAAATACTACGACATTTTCTTTTAAGAAATTATTATGCTTCTTCCTCTTTCTATAAGCAGTAAGGTAATTTCTGACTTACATTTTCACATTAATGGGTTAATCAATTGAGCTTGAGATAATCTATGATCCTACAGTCAAGTTGTTACACGGAATACTGGTACGTATGCTTATGGCCCAGTAGAGCACCAGGGAAACATCTTATTATGAAAGAATAGTCTAAAAGACTATTTAATGTACCTGGTGAAAAATAATTATCTTACGGGCCGTTACCTGATCTCAAGCATTAACTTTTTCATACATTTCTTATCGAACTTGGACTGATGAAAATTTTTGTGAAAGTTGTGGGTAATAAGATTTTTCCTAAACTGGCTGAAGCTGAATTGGAGTAAGTAATTCTCATTGCTCTGACATCAGGAAAGTGGCGAACGACCCGAATTTGAGAGTAACTACAATAAAAAACGTGGCGGTGTGCATGGAAAGCATTGGTGAAGGCAGTGAAAACCCTTCTTAGCAAAACCATGGAAAAAATTACGAATGAACTGAAACTTCCTGGCAGATTAAAACTGTGTGCCAGACCGAGACTCGAACTCGGGACCTTTGCCTTTCGCGGGTAAGTGCTCTACCAACATTTTTTTATTTCCATCTTTTTCTACTTTTTTGTTTTTTGTTTTTTATTTTATATTATTTTATTTATTTTTTTTATTTTTTTCGAATGTCAGACTTACAACCTTTGCTGACACACATTTTGTTGTACTACCGTAGAAATAGTGTCTACACTGTCCAAATGTTAACAAATAGTGGCTAATTAGAAAATTAAGTAATTATGGAAATGAATAAAACTGAAAATGTCCAAATGAAAGACATGAAGACATTGCGGATAGTACAAATACAAAACATGCTCCTGTAGCAATGAAATGAAATTCGTGTCGGGGGCGACACCTACTCACGACTCGACGTTCGATAGAGCAAGAGAGCCATCTATCGACTCGTTCTCCAGACGTTGGTGTAAGACTGGGTCGTCTTCTTGAAATTAACTAAGGGTCCGTAAGTGTGATCGATGTCTATCTCGGCTTGTTCGTCTATCTCATCTCTCTCCCGTTACACCCCATCAGGCCGGCGGGTCGGTAAATGTAAGTCGCAAGTAATTAGCGAAGTCTTGCCCATATTTCTTATGCTGTTGCAGCTTCGTGTGCCCATCCTGGAGAAAATGCCAAAAATCCATTTTGTCCTTTTCCGATTCGTTATAGACGTAGTCCACCACCATTCCCCGTACCCATGTCACTGCATTGGTTTTTTGGACCGGAAAATAAGATTCTTGGGGGAAAAAAGTGTGTCTGATGAAATTGTGTGAGGGGTGGAGCGTAATAGGAACGCCAATATCTGTTGTGCCAAGTGCCACACTCGACCCGTCCCACTACATCCTTAACATCATCAGTGTCCACTGTTGCGCAGCCTAAACATAGTGGAGTGTCTGCCAAATGAATCGCGTGCCGCCGTTGATTCGTTGCGAACTTCCTATTTACCACCACAAACCATGTTGAGCGTACCGACGTTGGGAGGTAAACGTTCCGTATAACGCGCCATATCTGTCGCCAGTTCTTGTCTGGGTACTTCTTTTCCAGGGTATTCCTGGGGCACCGGCGCAGTAAGAGTTGGTATACATCTCGCGTCGTCGGTAGTTGTGTTGTTGGAAAGGATTCTCTGACATAGCTAAGCTCCAAAAAAAAAAAAAGACTTGAAATGTGACATCTTCTCTGAAATATGTCCCACATTGACTGGGGGCAGCAATGAAGTGGGCGCTAGTACATCGGCCAACGCACCCGAGACATTGCAAAATTGACCGCGCCACTGTCGGAAAATCGTACTGACGAATAACGCCAGTGCCTTTTCATATACGTTCACTAGACCAAGTCCACCTCTCCAGGTGGTAGCGTAAGCGTTGTGTATTGGATCTTAAACAGGTGTCCCACACTCACGTAGGTTCCGAAAGTTACTTGTATCCGTGATACCATTGTGCGCGTTAAAGGCAGGACATGCGCTACGTGAGTGAGTCTCGGTGCTAGGTATACGTTAACATAGGTCACCCTCTGAATCATAACCAACGCTCTTAATTTCTGTAACAGCACCATTGTCCGCATCAGCTTCAATATGCGTCGGTAGTTATCCGCTGCTGTCCGCTGCACATCCTTGTGGAACGTAACACCGAGACATTTTATGCTCTTAACTAACATGAGCGGGCCTTCCTCCCCTGGTTGTAATCCTCGACCGACATTCATGCAGCGTGGCTTCTGTAGATTAAGCACGCTTCCTGCCGCCATCCCGTATCGCTGTATCCATGCCAACGCCGTACGTAGTTCGTCGCCTGTCCTTGCCACCAGCATCACATCGTCAGCATAAGCGCGGCAGTGACAGGTCAGTTGTGGCAACGGCACTCCCTCCAACCGCCTTCGGAGACCATATAGACAGGGTTCCAAAGTCATTGCATACAAAAATATCGAAAGTAGGCAACCTTGACGAACTGACCTGGAAAAAACAATGTAGTCAGTGCCCCGCCCATTCACCGAGACCTTTGATCGCACGCCGTGTAACAGTCGCATGATCGCTAGAATGAAGGCCTGTGGGATTCCCAATCTGCCCATCACTGCGTGCAAAAAGATATGATCCACTCTGTTGAATGCATGATCGAAGTCAATAGCGACTAGTGCCCCACGCATTCGGCATGCCGCTGCTAATGCGATGATATCTCGGTAGTCACCGAACGCCGTATGTACGTTACTCTTACCGCCGAGGCAAGTTTGATCTATGAGGAATCTATCAGAAATTGAAGACCGCAGGCGAGCCGCAAGGATGCGCGCGAAAATCTTATAGTCGCAGTTCAAGAGAGTGAGTGATCTATAATCTTCTGCCACCGCGTGGTTTGAGTATTGGGATGATGATACCCTCCGTGAATTCGGCAGGTATCTCAGTCTGCGGTAACAGGAGTTCGTTATACATCTGAATCCACGTCCGTCCCATGAGGTATGCAAAGGCGCGGTAAAAGTCCTGTCCTGGGGACTTGTTCGGAGCCCCCCTGGCAATTGCGTCTGTCAGTTCGTCCTCTGTTATTGCTGTGATGAAAGTCTCTGCATCCAGTGGTGGTCCTCTATCTGGCATTTCCGAGATGACATCATGTAGTGTCTCGTGGTTCACTTGTACTGGCGGAAATAGTCAATAAACACATTCGTAATATCACGCTTGTCCACAACTTGCTGGCCAGTTTCAGAGGTTAGTTCCCTGATCAATGTCCTTCGTCGGCGTTGGCGTTCACGTACTACGCGGTGCATGGAGGGGTTTCGGCAGCAACTGTGTCCGCCAATCTCGCCCGGACCATTATACCTTCTATTCTTAGTCTCGTCAGCTGTAATAACTTGGCTTTTATCCTGCGCATGGCCGTGTGCCTTTCTGGCGATGGTTGTTGGGTCATCAGCTCCCTCAAGGCTGTAAAATAAAAATTAGCTGTCATGCGTTTCCACTGGGATTTGTCCTGCCCGTATCGTATCAACGTTCTCCGTAACGTTGGTTTTGCGCATTTGATCCACCACTGGAGAACCGAGGTGTATGCTCGTTGGCGGCGAACGCAGGTCTCCCAGACCGCCTCTATCGACCGGCGACATGCAGCGTCACGTAAAAGTGCACTATTCATTTTCCAGGGACCCTTACTCCACCATATCTTCTGACGCGTTAGTGAAATCGTACAGACGTACGCCATATGATCCGTAAGAGCCGCTCGCCAGATTTCGGCATCCAGTATCGCCGTCTGTAGAGCTCGTGTCACATACACTCTATCAAGTCTACTCGCCGAGTGTCCCGTTACAAACGTATGACCCGGTCTGTCGCCATGCTGCGGTTCCCAGGTATCCAGGAGCGCCATTTCGGTAATCAAAGCATGCAGTTCCATGCATGGCACATAATGAGGTACTTGGTCCTTTTGGTCGACGACACAATTAAAGTCGCCGCCCACTATATACATTCCTGGAAATGGAAAAAAGAACACATTGACACCGGTGTGTCAGACCCACCATACTTGCTCCGGACACTGCGAGAGGGCTGTACAAGCAATGATCACACGCACGGCACATCGGACACACCAGGAACTGCGGTGTTGGCCGTCGAATGGCGCTAGCTGCGCAGCATTTGTGCACCGCCGCCGTCAGTGTCAGCCAGTTTGCCGTGGCATACGGAGCTCCATCGGAGTCTTTAACACTGGTAGCATGCCGCGACAGCGTGGACGTGAACCGTATGTGCAGTTGACGGACTTTGAGCGAGGGCGTATAGTGGGCATGTGGGAGGCCGGGTGGACGTACCGCCGAATTGCTCAACACGTGGGGCGTGAGGTCTCCACAGTACATCGATGTTGTCGCCAGTGGTCGGCGGAAGGTGCACGTGCCCGTCGACCTGGGACCGGACCGCAGCGACGCACGGATGCACGCCAAGACCGTAGGATCCTACGCAGTGCCGTAGGGGACCGCACCGCCACTTCCCAGCAAATTAGGGACACTGTTGCTCCTGGGGTATCGGCGAGGACCATTCGCAACCGTCTCCATGAAGCTGGGCTACGGTTCCGCACACCGTTAGGCCGTCTTTCGCTCACGCCCCAACATCGTGCAGCCCGCCTCCAGTGATGTCGCGACAGGCGTGAATGGAGGGACGAATGGAGACGTGTCGTCTTCAGCGATGAGAGTCGCTTCTGCCATGGTGTCAATGATGGTCGTATGCGTGTTTGGCGCCGTGAAGGTGAGCGCCACAATCAGGACTGCATACGACCGAGGCACACAGGGCCAACACCCGGCATCATGGTGTGGGGATAGTGCACGGTACATCCAAACCGTCATCGAACCCATCGTTCTACCATTCCTAGACCGGCAAGGGAACTTGCTGTTCCAACAGGACAATGCACGTCCGCATGTATCCCGTGCCACCCAACGTGCTCTAGAAGGTGTAAGTCAACTACCCTGGCCAGCAAGATCTCCAGATCTGTCCCCCATTGAGCATGTTTGGGACTGGATGAAGCGGCGTCTCACGCGGTCGGCACGTCCAGCACGAACGCTGGTCCAACTGAGGCGCCAGGTGGAAATGGCATGGCAAGCCGTTCCACAGGACTACATCCAGCATCTCTACGATCGTCTCCATGGGAGAATAGAAGCCTGCATTGCTGCGAAAGGTGGATATACACTGTACTAGTGCCGACATTGTGCATGCTCTGTTGCCTGTGTCTATGTGCCTGTGGTTCTGTCAGTGTGATCATGTGATGTATCTGACCGCAGGAATGTGTCAATAAAGTTTCCCCTTCCTGGGACAATGAATTCACGGTGTTCTTATTTCAATTTCCAGGAGTGTAGTTATCATAGCGAACAAAGCTGCTATCTCTTCGGTGTAAAAGGTCGCCCTTTCTCTTCGTTTTCTGGAGCCAGATGGCGCGTATAAATTGATGAAACGAACGCCGTCTACAGTGATCGCTATGCCACGTGCTGAAGGGAGAGACATGACTTCCTCCAGTCCTATTCCTTCCCTGGTGAGGATCGCCACACCGCATCCATTTCCATGGTGCACTGAATAATGTGCTTCGTAGCCGTAGAACTCTGGCGGCGATGTGAATCGCACTTCTTGTAGGGTCCTCACCACATTAAGTTGTTCAGTATTCTCCGGCCCCTCCCGGCGTATGGCCATGACTATCCTCAATCGTCGCGTTCGTATTTTCATTCTGTTCCTGTTGTTCCATTTCTTGCGCCCAGTCCCCCAGTATAGTTCCGGAACTGGCCGAAGGATGGTAGGCAACGTTGTCACCGCTCTGAAGTTGGATAATTGTCATTCCCACTTCTGCCATCCAGTCACCAGAAGGAGAGTTCAAGTTATCATCGTTGTGCAATTCCTGCACCGTCATCTCGGTATCTGTTGAATCCGCTGGTCTCAGGTCGATACTGTCGTTGTCGTCCACTTGTAACGCCGCAATGCATGTCCTCCTATTTCCATCTATTGTACTATAATATTTTTCCTTGTTTTGTTATCTCAAGAAATGACATTTCTGTGTCTTTACATAATGTAATTGTTTTACTATTTGTATATATATATTTATGCATTTATGTCGATGTATAATTGGTTTGTTTTGTAAATATTATTTGTATTTTTACGCTGGGTCTTGCCTATTGAAAACTATGGTATCGAACGAATACATCGATAGGTTGTGTGGAGAACCAAAGTGTTTAGGATCTTTGGTAGTGTGAACTCTGCCGCATGGAGCGCGGGCAGACGGGGTCTGGCTGGAGTAGTGCGGTTGAGCAGGTGTGTTGTGTGACGCTTCCACGAGTTAACGCGCTTTCGGGGTTTGGCAGCATGTAATTGCGCTCGACTTGGTATAATAGTTTCTGACACGGTGTCGCGGACGGGAACCATTAGCTGGCGCACATCAAGAGCCCGTTTCGCCTGGTGGCAGTGTCGAGAAGAAGGCGCGCCAACATCCGGCTTCTGCAACAGCGACGGCCGACAATGAGTGACTGTCGCCACCTGCTCGACCGACGACTTCAAACCTTCAATCAACCAACAAGGAAGACTGGTAGCACGTAAAGTTTTAGAACTGTATGCCAGACCTCAGCTTTTAAAATTGTTGCATCACAAAATTACAGCAACTTAGCATGAACCTTTGTTGCTCATTGTCCAAATTGCATTACCAAGCAGGGTCCCTTAGTTTTCCGAAATGAACCCGAGTGTCGTTGAAATTCAGACGCCAGCATTAAAGTAATATCATACCATTTCACTGGTTTAATTTCAAAGTTCAGTTAAGGTATTCATAGGTGGGTACAATATTTAGATTACACAAGCACAAATTAAGAGTGTGAGTTTTGTTAGCATATTTTAGCTTACCTGTGACTGCAGCTCAGCTTGGTACGTACTAAATGTTACTATTGTTAATGGTCCAGAATCACTTAATTCAAGTTCAAAGTTAAATCTCTTCTTTCTAAATTGCGTAGATTCAAGTAGCTTTTGGAATGATTGTTGAGGTAGACCAAGACTAATCTTATTTTACTGAATTTCGTAGTGCTTCAGAAACAAAGTTCACTATTAATTTCAGTCACTAAATTAACTTTCAATTTTCCGGTTTTATTAATTATTTTGCTAAATTAAGTCAGAGTGTAGCTCAATTTATTACTTCTGGCAAACATTCAGTCTTCACACAACACGTGTCAACCTTCAGTTGCCACGCTTTTAGTGCTAGATATATGTGCATTAATATTTCATTTTCAGTTATTATAGTAGTTGTCCATGGGACTGGCGACCGTAATGTCCCCCAAATCTCAAATATCTAACTAACATCAATTAATTGTGTACGTAATGACCGCACATTTACTTTCTTTATTAACTTTACCCATTTTCAAAATTAATTTTCACCAATTTCATTTCCATTTTTCCTTTCATTTAGATGTATCCCTTTCCTCCCTCTTTACCGACAAATTAACTTTGGTGACGATTGCTTTTCCCAAATTTCCATTAGGTGCACGCGGTTTAATTTTTCACTGTCATTAAGTCGATAAGTGAGGGGGAGGTTACACACTGTCCCCTCGGGACTATGGCTGTCGTCAGCAGAAGTCAGTCGGCGCTTCTTTCTTCTCTTCGGCGAACGCTGTTTCCGCTGCCTCGCTTCCGCATCGGCTGTTTGGGTTGCGTATCCTCCGTCTTGGGCCTGGGCTATCACGCTCTCGGTGGAAGCACTGGCAGCCACCACGGTTGAGCCTGGAGCGGCCGTCAGCTGCATCTCTTCTGTGGTGTCCTGTGTCTGCTGTGGTGGAACCGGTGGTCGGAGTTCCAGTTCGTTGGTGTCCA
This sequence comes from Schistocerca piceifrons, assembly GCF_021461385.2. NCBI lineage: Eukaryota > Metazoa > Arthropoda > Insecta > Orthoptera > Acrididae > Schistocerca > Schistocerca piceifrons. The sequence continues at coordinate 922,224,212 of NC_060140.1, forward strand.
TGTTCTCTATAGGGCGCAGCTGCTGGTGCCCATCGGAAATCTCCCTCCCATCTCCTCTCAGGGCTTCCACAAAGGTCAACGGTAATACAGTCATCTGTTGTGGCATCTGAACGTCATCCCGTGGGGTTTGCACTAAACGTCGCTGGAGGCATTCCGAGCGGACGTGACCTTCTTTCCCGCACCCCGAGTAAGTGCAAGGTTGTCCATCATAGATTATAATCGCTCGATAACCTCCTATGTACAAATAAGAGGGGACGTGCTTTCGCAGTTCTATCCGTAATTGTCTCACCCCATTTAGGATGGTGTATGTGGTAAAACTCGTCCATTTTTCGGCCACATGGGATAGAACTGTACCGTAAGGTCAAAAGGCGTCGATAACAAGTTCAGACGGGACCTCAAACGGAAATTCGAAAACTACTATAGTGCGGATCCCCATTCCCGCGTGATCGACCGTAACCGCACCAACATTCCCGGCGGCATGACAAAACGACACCCGTTCGGTGATCGTTGTAGAAGTCTTTCGCAAGCAGCCTAGTCAACAAGATTGACATAGACGACGCTTGAAACGATCGATAAATAGGTTCCCACGATTTCCTGTGTATCGATTTTTACCTCTTCTCTTAAAAAACGTTCAAACTCGTGTGCCTTTGGTCGTGTATAGTCGTTCACAAAACTGAACTTCAAAGTCGTTTTTCTGTACGGGTGTGCCATCTCGTTCTAGATTCACAACACCGCGCACGCGAAGCCGCTCCGGCAGAAACAAACAGGCACGCCCCCCACAGCGCGGCCGGCAGGCAACACGGTCCGCACTATGTCACTGCCGAAGGCAGACTGCGCCAGCTGAGCTACCCAAGCACGACTCACGCCCCGTACCCACAGCTTTAATTTCGCCAGTAACTCGTCTCCAACCTTCCAAACCTCACAGAAGCTCTCCTGCGAACCTTGCAGAACCAGCACTCCTGGAAGAAAGGATATTGCGGAGACATGGCTTAGCCACAGCCTGGGGGATATTTTTAGAATGAAATTTTCACTATACATCGTAGTGTGCGCTGATATGAAACTTCCTGGCAGATTAAAACTGTGTGCCGGACCGAGACTCGAACTCGAGAAAGGCAAAAGTCCCGAGTTCGAGTCTCGGTCCGGCACACAGTTTTAATCTGACAGGAAGTTTCATATCAGCACACACTCCGCTGTAGAGTGAAAATTTCATTCTACGAATGAACTGTTAAAGCTCTTCAGGACTATAACGCCAGTGGATGACACATGTTTCTCAAACGACCCTTCATCCACTCACACCTGGACTATTCCCTAGAAAGCATAGGAGCAGTTGGAGACGAACATGATAAAAGGCTTCAGCAGGAAATTTGACCAAATCAGATAGAAGGGACAACTGGATTCAGTCATGATAGGCTATTAATGTTTTAATGTTTTTCTTTTTTTTTTTTTTGAAGATAGATAATTTATCACAGCGTAAGAGGGAAGAAAACGGTAAAATTTTTGTGAGACAATGATTTTTTTCTAATTGTCTGATTGCATTTTTAGTCTTACTTTAAAGAACAAATGTCTTGGGTTGGTTAGGAATATTTACTTTTTCTGTTTTTGTAATAACAAGTTGCTTTTTCTGAGTGTTTTAGGTGTTTATTATAACACTCAAATCTCAAAACCTCTACTTATTGAGACATTTCAATCGTAATATTTGTAAAACATAAGCAATAGCTACATAATTTCATACCAGTGTAGTCGTCAGCAGGTAGTCTGAGTGTATCACAGCAATGATTCTAACAATGCTAACTAAATCAAACTTCACACTAAGAATTTCGCATGCTTACACCGTGTTCTTAAAAATTTGGAGATACACTCCTGGAAATTGAAATAAGAACACCGTGAATTCATTGTCCCAGGAAGGGGAAACTTTATTGACACATTCCTGGGGTCAGCTGCATCACATGATCACACTGACAGAACCACAGGCACATAGACACAGGCAACAGAGCATGCACAATGTCGGCACTAGCACAGTGTATATCCACCTTTCGCAGCAATGCAGGCTGCTATTCTCCCATGGAGACGATCGTAGAGATGCTGGATGTAGTCCTGTGGAACGGCTTGCCATGCCATTTCCACCTGGCGCCTCAGTTGGACCAGCGTTCGTGCTGGACGTGCAGACCGCGTGAGACGATGCTTCATCCAGTCCCAAACATGCTCAATGGGGGACAGATCCGGAGATCTTGCTGGCCAGGGTAGTTGACTTACACCTTCTAGAGCACGTTGGGTGGCACGGGAAACATGCGGACGTGCACTGTCCTGTTGGAACAGCAAGTTACCTTGCCGGTCTAGGAATGGTAGAACGATGGGTTCGATGACGGTTTGGATGTACCGTGCACTATTCAGTGTCCTCTCGACGATCACCAGTGGTGTACGGCCAGTGTAGGAGATCGCTCCCCACACCACGATGCCGGGTGTTGGCCCTGTGTGCGCCGGTCGTATGCAGTCCTGATTGTGGCGCTCACCTGCACGGCGCCAAACACGCATACGACCATCATTGGCACCAAGGCAGAAGCGACTCTCATCGCTGAAGACGACACGTCTCCATTCGTCCCTCCATTCACGCCTGTCGCGACACCACTGGAGGCGGGCTGCACGATGTTGGGGCGTGAGCGGAAGACGGCCTAACGGTGTGCGGGACCGTAGCCCAGCTTCATGGAGACGGTTGCGAATGGTCCTCGCCGATACCCCAGGAGCAACAGCGTCCCTAATTTGCTGGGAAGTGGCGGTGCGGTCCCCTACGGCACTGCATAGGATCCTACGGTCTTGGCGTGCATCCGTGCGTCGCTGCGGTCCGGTCCCAGTTCGACGGGCACGTGCACCTTCCGCCGACCACTGGCGACAACATCGATGTACTGTGGAGACCTCACGCCCCACGTGTTGAGTAATTCGGCGGTACGTCCACCCGGCCTCCCGCATGCCCACTATACGCCCTCGCTCAAAGTCCGTCAACTGCACATACGGTTCACGTCCACGCTTTCGCGGCATGCTACCAGTGTTAAAGATTGCGATGGAGCTCCGTATGCCACGGCAAACTGGCTGACACTGACGGCGGCGGTGCACAAATGCTGCGCAGCTAGCGCCATTCGACGGCCAACACCGCGGTTCCTGGTGTGTCCGCTGTGCCGTGCGTGTGATCATTGCTTGTACAGCCCTCTCGCAGTGTCCGGAGCAAGTATAGTGGGTCTGACACACCGGTGTCAATGTGTTCTTTTTTCCATTTCCAGGAGTGTATATGGTTTCTGCATGAGATAAAAGTTAAAGCAAGCAGTAACGATTACGTTGATCCCGAAACGAAAAAAAAAAAAAAAATTCTGCAGCACGATATAACTACAGAGTGGTAATAAAGGGGTTGAAGCCGACCTCATTTTCGGACGAATGTAGAAACTCACGAAGAAATACTGAGGCTACAACTCATCTTAGAACATAACTTTAAACAAATGCAAACCCAAATGTATAGCATTTGCAGCTTTAGAACAAGTTTTTGATAAAGTCGACTGGAATACACTCAATGAAATCAATAGATTTTTAGAGATATAATACAGGGTGTGAAAGATTATCTAGAACTAATGCAAAAACCAGTCAGCTGTTCTAAGGGTAGGGTAGACTGGGTACGGTTGTGCCAGGGTACGGTTGTGACGGTCGCCATATTAGCCAAACAAAAAAGAATAACGTGGAGAGTTGGAGGGAGACAAAAGCGGCGTGCCTGTCTGGACTTGTGTCACAGTATTGCGTCAGCCGTCGCGCGACAATAACGCTAGCAGCGGTCTACATTACTTTTCAACAGTCAAAAGTAAGTTTCTTGATTCCATTACTTTTAATGATTGTTGCTATATGTGTACTGATAAGGTAATGAGAGTTTCGTCTCGTTAAAGGTTAAACATTAGTAGTTTAATATCGGTGATTACTTCGCGCGTAGAAAATTTTGTATTGCCATTGCGATGTTTTTCTTGTGGAGGAGTGCGTTGGGTACGGTTGTGACATTTTCCTGGGTACGGTTGTGACATGTTTTAAGCGTACGGTTGTGACATATTTTCTGGGTACCGTTGTGACACGAAGATAATTATTTTTTTCTAGATGCCCAGAAAGAGGTTGAGGAAGACTGACAGAGGGCAGTGTAGCACTACAAAATATGAAGACGCTTATAAAGAAGTGAAAAACGGGAGTTCTATACGCAGACCCGCGGAAATGCACGAAGTTAATCTCATGTCTTTGCTACGATACAATCGTAAACGCGATGGAGTCACTCCAGGCGAGAATGAAGACAGCGTCAGCGTGGGATATGTCGCACATAATAAAGTGTTCTCTGAGGAGCAGGAACAGCAGCTGGCACTTTATATAACACGATGCGCAGAAATATATTTTGGCCGTTCTCCGAAAGAGGTGCGGAAGCTAGCTTTCGAACTTAGTACTAAATACAATCTGAAGCGACCTGCTACTTGGCTCGAGAGTGTGATGGCTGGCGAGGAATGGTTTCGTTCATTCATGAATAGAAATCCTTCATTCTCTGTTCGCGTAGCTCAAGCAACTAGCCCTTCAAGAGCACCGAGCTTTAATGAAACAAATGTAAAAGCTTTTTATGACAATTTGCAAACTCTTATGGACAGACAGAAATTTGAACCACAGGATATATACAATGTTGACGAAACAGGCGTCACTACTGTCCAAAAACCTGACAAGGTAGTAGCAAGACGTGGGGTACGCCAAGTGGGAGCTCTTACTTCAGCTGAGCGAGGCACATTAGTCACAGTTGCTTTTGCAGTAAATGCCTTGGGGGAATACTGTGCCTCCTCTATTTATATTTCCACGGGTTCGTTATCGTGATCATTTTGTTAGGGATGGGCCTGTAGGATCAATTGGGACTGGAAATCCTTCAGGATGGATGCAACATTTTAAGAAGTTCTCTAATGCTACTCAAACGCATAAAGTGTTGCTATTGCTGGATAACCATTCCTCACACATCCTCATCAACACACTGGAGTTTTGTAAAGAAAATGGAATCACATTGCTTTCATTTCCTCCACACTGTTCGCACAAACTTCAACCCTTGGATAGATCAGTGTTTGGACCCTTCAAGAAAGCGATAAATACTGCTTGTGATGGCTGAATGCGGACTCACCCTGGAAAAACAATGACAATCTACGATATACCAGGTATTATCAAAACTGCTCTGCCTCTGGCTTTCACACAATGGAACATTCAGGCTGGTTTTTGCAAAACTGGTATTCACCCCTATAATCGTAATGTATTTCAAGAAACTGACTTTGCATCTTCCTTTGTTACGGACAGAGCAAACCCTGACACAGAAAAGAACACTTGTGCAACACCATCTCTTGAAATGCATACACCGAACCCTGAGACTGGGAAAAACAATGCTGGAGTTAACAATGAAATACCACAGTTTTTAAAACAAAAATTTGGCTTTTCACCATCGACTGAAATAGAAAGACCTGACTCTGGAGAGAACAATCCTGAACGAAATGATGAATTGGAGCCACTTTCAGCTTCTTTATTATGCTAATCTTCAATCCCAAGTTCGAGTAGTATTGAGCTAACTGCGTCATTCTCAGCCACTCCACCTGCTTGCTCGCCTGAAATTGTTCGGCCTTTTCCTTAGACTCCGCAAAGAATAACAAGAGGTTCGGGAAATAAAAAGTCAACCATTTATACAGACATGCCTGAAAAAGAGGCAGTTAGGCAAGAATATGACGAAAAAGAAAAACGATTCAAGGCTCAGCAGGTAAAGAAACATCTTACTGAATCAAGAGGAATAAATAAAGGAAAAGGAAAAAAACAAAGCAAAGAAAAGGAAGATACCACCATCGTCATCGGATGAAGAAGATTATTTCTGTCTGGTTTGCTTAGGCCCATATTCATAAAGTAGGCCTGGCGAAAAATGGATAAAATGTCAAGGAAAATGTGAGCTCTGGTCCCACTTGGAGTGCGCAGGTGGCAGTCGGTTTTACATTTGTCATAATTGTGATGAGTCAGACTAGATCTCAGTGTCGTACTTTTGCACTTTTAGAACTAAGAATCAATCTTATATTTCTACTATTCTTTGTTTTTTTGTGATCATATTTACACAAATGCTTAGATTTTCCTTGAATAAGACATTTTAAGATTTTTGTTTCACTGGTTTTTATAATGCCTATTTATTTATATGTTTTGTATTTCAACACACTTATTATATTGTATGGTTTGATATTTCAGTTAAATTCTTTTGCTGATTGTAATATGATGACTGTTATAATAACAGCTATAGATGCTAGATTTCCTTATTAATTACAAGCTATTAAAGTGTTCCAAGATTATATTTCATTTGTTGCATAAAAGTTAAATTTTTACAGAAGAAGATTATGTTGCTATTATGTTAGATATTAGTTGCAATAAAACTGATTTTATATTAGTTTGATGTAATATTTAACGTGTCACTACCGACCCCAGGTACTGTCACAACTGCCCCTGGGGTGTGGTCGGTTGTGACATTTTTCATTTTTTTTTCTAATTTGCTCCTATGAGATAACCATTGTAACTATCGACAAAATTTTAATATTTTCATTTAGACAAATGTACACTGTACTATAAAAAACATTTTTTCTCCATCTAACTCGCATAGTAACAACAATATAGAGAATCAAATGAAAATTGTCACAACCATACGCAGTCTACCCTACAAGAACATGAGGAGGAACTAATGGTTGAGAAGGAAGCAATGAGAGGTTGTAGACTATACTCAATATTATTACATCAGTACATAGCAGGCAGCAATGGAAACCAAAGGCAACTTCATAAAATGAATTTAAAGTTAAGAGAGAAGAAATTAAAAGCTTAAGATTTTCCAGTGTCACCGTAATTCTGTCTCATACGGCAAACGACCTGATAAATCGTTTGCACTTACCGGTGAGTGTCTTGAAAGGAATTAACAGTAATAGATCGAGTATAATACAGTGGAATCCAACTAAACCAGTTGTTTCTGAGCGGATTAGACTAGGAAATGACGCACTAAAGGAAGCGGACAAGGTTTGCCATTTGGACGTCAAAATATCTGACAATCGCAGAGGCGAGGAAGGTATAAAATGCACGCGGGCTATAGCAAGAAAAGCATTTCAGAAAAAGAAAATTTTGCTAACATCGGATATAGATTTAATTATTAGAAGGATTTTTATAAAAATATTTGTGTGAACTGGTGCCTTATACCGAAGTTTAATGTGGATGATGAGCACTACAGGTAATAGCTGCCTGCCAACATATGATTATGCCACAAAAAGTGACCAAGGTTTCAATTATAGTATGCTGAAATGCGTTACAGTGCATGTGGAAAAATGAACTAATACTGAGACATTATTGGTTCCACTCCGTTTTGACGGTCTGATGCAGCAACTGGATATGAATATTTTGAATGGGAACAGTCTCGGCTGCAAAATTGTTTATTAATAACAATTAAGTGTTTCGTCCTAAGACATCATCAGATTACGTGAAAATGTAGAAGGATTAATTTCGTCTAATTACTGGCGCTGGAGGGCGTGAAATAAGAATAAGACGCGTCGGAAAATGTCTTAACAAATTACATGAAACACCTTGAAAAATAGATCTGAGAACATTAATTGATTGAGTGGCAAGGGAATTGTCAACTAGCGATTTTTAATCCTCATTTTTCATTTTTATCGCTGAACCTAATTGACTGTGATCTTCTTTTAGTGTTTTCCTCCTCGTATAGTTTAAGAACATCTCATAAATATCTTACTGTTTAATTAATCAATTAGTTTTGGGTAACTGGAAGTTATTCTCATACACACTGCATAGAGAAATAAAATGATGAACGCTAGTGCACCGTGTCATTGTGGTTGTTACTTTCCTAAAAAAATTTCTTCTGGCTATCTAATAACGTCTGCTGCAATAAAACGGTAAACAGGTCTTAAATGGGAAACGTTTGTTCTTGTTACATTACGACAATGTGATATCGAGAACGACTTTGTGTTACACTGTCTAAAGGCTGACGGACACAAGGTTCGAGGCTTCCCCGTAATAAAAAAGTCTCGGAAAGAAGATTCAGTACTATGCTCACAGTGCTGCCTAACAAAGTGCAGCATATCGGTTGGATTTCTTTTGTCCGCCGCAGCATGCAGTTCCCGCAGAGCGACGCGCTTGTTACGAAAAATATGAAACCCGCTTCTCCCTCATGCGGATTTATATTCGAGAAATGGCGATCACAGAGCATTTTGTCTCACTTTCAGCGTGGTCCAGTCAGACGAAACCTTAGACGCATTCACATAGTGGAGTTTCAGTCGTACGTGGCATGTGTCACTAATTACTGTAAAATGGGATTTCTGCAGTTAAATCTACTACTAACGCTTCAGGAATGAAAAGGATTATCTCTAGTAGAGAAATAAATTTGGACACAACTTTTGTGCATGAATATGAATTTAATTCTTAGATGGCTAAATGCTTTCGTCTGGGAAAATTAGTCATATGAATAAGACATACACTAATCAGAATCCCTTTCACCGGCCGTGTTGTGTACTTGCACACTTTGAGACTTGTTAAGCACGAGGAAGTCATTTCCGTCTCCTCTTACATGGTCACAATACTTTCTCGACCAACAGATATCTTTGGTTTCGGCCAATATGGACGTGGCGAAATGTCGTATATCGACATACTCGTATGTAAGGCGGCGTGGAGAAAATGGTCTTGTCTTGTTCTTAATCACTAGATCGTTCGTTATAAATGTACAGTGTCTTGCAAATGTCTTCACAGTGTCTTACAGTGCCTGCATTTTACGCTTCTTAAAAGTGACATGACGTGTAACTATGGGACTTCTGTCTTAAGAGAACAAAAATTTTAATAAAAGCCAGACAAGCTACGACGAAGTTCCACCATCGCCAGTGGGTGCATTTATTTTCTGTCAGATAAGACGTAAAGAAACTTTGCATGATTAAACAGACAGTTTTGTGATTATGTTATTTACATTTACTAAATATTTAACACAGAAATATGAACAGAAGAAATATACACCACAGTATTACATACCGAAGTCCATGTGGCTCTGACACCCGCAGTACAGCTGATATTTTCTTTCCGTATCTCATCTGCTTTTAATCGGGATTTATTTACCAAATGTTAGCACCAAAATGAAACGGTTGTTTTTCCTCGCCTTTGCTAATGTTAGATTACAGTACTGTTGTGTATACACGCATCAAAAAAAGTTTTGCATCACATCGGTTCCGAGAGTTCCGAAACTGTACAGAAAATCTGAATAGAGATTAACATAAACATAATTACAACCCTTTTTATTGCTCATGAAAACCACACGTTGCATGTTGTGGAGGGAGACCTTCAGAGGTGGTGATCCAGATTGATGTACACATCGGTACCTCTAATACCCAGTAGCACGTCCTCTTGCATTGATGCATGCCTGTATTCGTCGTTGCATACTATCCACAAGTTCATCTAGCCACTGTTGGTCCTGATTGTCCCTCAGAGTGGTTGGTGGGTCACGTCGTCCATAAACAACCCTTTCCAATCTATCTCACGCATGTTCGATAGGGTTCATGTCTGGAGAACATGCTGGCCACTCTAGTCGAGCGATGTCGTTATCCTGAAGGAAGTCATTAAAAAGATGTGCACGATGGGGGCGTGAATTGTCGTCCATGAAGACGAATGCTTGGCCAATATGCTGCCGATATGGCTGTACTATCGGTCAGGGGATGGCACTCACGTATCGTACAGCCATTATGACAGCTTCCATGACCACCAGCGGCGTACGTCGGCCCCACATAATGCCACACAAGCTGCAGGGAACCTCCACCTTGCTGCACTCGCTCGACAGTGTGTCTACGGCGTTCAGCCTAGCCGGGTTGCCTCCAAACACGTCTCCGACGATTGTCTGGTTGAGGGTATATGTGATACTCATCGGTGAAGAGAACGTGATGCCGATCCTGAGCGATTCACTCGGCTTGTTGTTAGGCCCATCTGTACCGCACTGCATGGTGTCGTGGTTGCAAAGATGGACCTCGCTATGGACGTCTGGAGTGAAGTTGCGCTTCGTGCAGCCTATTGCGCGCAGTTTGAGCGGAACGACGACGTCCTGTGGCTGCACGAAAAGATTGAACAGGGTGGCCCTGCTGTCAGTTTTCCTCCGAGCCATAATCCGTAGGTAGCGGTCACCCTCTGCAGTAGTAGCCCTTGGGCGGCCTGAGCGAGGCATGTCATCGACAATTCCTGTCTCTCCGTATCTCCTCCATGTCCGAACAACATCGTTTTGGTTCACTTCGGGACGCCTGGACACATTCCTTGTTGAGTGAGCTTCCTGGCACAAAGTAACAATGCGGACGTGATCGAACCGCGGTATTGACCGTCCAGGCATGGTTGAACTACGGACAACACGAGCCGTGTACCTCCTTCCTGGTGGAATGACTGGAACTGATGGGCTGTCGAACCCCCTTCGTCTAATAGGCGCTGCTCATGCGTGGTTGTTTACATCTTTGGGCGGGCTTTGTGACATCTCTGAACAGTCAAAGGGACTGTGTCTGTGATACAATATCCACAGTCAACGTCTATCCTCCGAAGTTCTGGGAACTGGGGTGATGCAAAACTTTTTTTGACGTGTGTATTATGTTCTGCTGTCAACGATGATCCGTTATTTTGTTCTGTAACCATCGTTAGCTACGATTTTGGAATCTTTTGTGGTGGTGCGTTCATTATGAATGATCTTTATAAATTGAGGAGTATGTAAATGTAAATGTATGTAAATAGAGTGTACTTATTTTCTGCTGATTCCGCTTTTTCATGCCTCTACAATGTAAGTAAGCTATGCCTTGCAAAACGCGTTGTCACTCTTTATCTGATATTCACTTGTTCCGTCGTCATCTTTTATTTGTTCTTGGTGGACATTGGTTGGCTTTGGTTAGTGTGTGTTTGTGCGTGTGTATGTGAGAGAGGGAGAGGGAGAGGGAGCGGGAGAGGGAGAGGGAGGAAGGGGAGAGAGGGAGAGAGAGAGAGAGAGAGAGAGAGAGAGAGAGAGAGAGAGAGAGGGAGGAGGGGGGGGAGATTGTGTTTCGGTCTGCAATTCATGTCCTTTAGGAGCTACGCAAATGCAGAATGACTGCTGTTCCTGCTAAGTGCAGTTCTGTATCCTGTGTATCTAATTTTGATATTTCTACCAATCTGTACGATATAAACTGGGTTGTAGTATTGAGATGTGAGTTAAAAGACTCCAGATGAGTTTGTCTTCGTTAGCGTTGCTTGGCTTCAGTTTCTTTTGTATAGAGCTGTCTGTTCTGTAGGCTATTTTCAGTCATGTATCCTATTATCTGCTTTGTTACTGTATGTGTGATCTATTTGTTTATTGTTGTAGATGTTTCTTGTACAGACTTGATGTGCGTTTCTACGTTCTACATGTTTAAGCCTAGTAAGTCTGCTTTTGTACGTTGGTGTTGATCGGTTTGTTTCTCTGTGTTTCTTAATTATGTATTAGAAAGCAAACAACGACAAAAAGTGAACTTCAGCTAAAAGTTGATTCGCTGTTTTTATCGTCTTCAGACATACTACAGAAGTAGTATTCTATACAGTTTTCGTCGCTCTAGTTGCGAGTTGACAATCATTAAAAAAACAAGCTCATAATGATTACGAGTGTGAAATAGTCCTTAGACAACTGGATTGCACCATCAGTACTTGCTGTACCGAGCTGACAACCAAATATTGTTCACATGTCATGTGGCCCAGTATTATGTGTATGATGGTGAGATGCACTGGAATGAGATGGCCAAGTGTACGTACAAACAAAGTGGAAAACTGCTGAAGCAAGATTGAGTGATATAAGACAGTAGTTGAGATTCAAGATATCATTTGGGAGAGTGACAGTTCAAATCCGTCTCTCGCCATCCAGATTTATATTTCCGCTGATCTTCCCAAATCGCTCACTGTGAACGCCACGGCTGTTCTTTTGAAAGGCCACAGCCGATTTCCTAAACACAGGGGCGGCCAAGCTCTCGGCTTACGGCCATGCCCTCTCACGTCTGCAATAACATAATATGGTTGCACACTACCCCACTGCCATGGAACACTGAGTGCGAGGAGGAAGAGGGGAAAACTGTGAACTTCATCTACATCTACATTTATACTCCGCAAGCCACCCAACGGTGTGTGGCGGAGGGCACTTTACGTGCCACTGTCATTACCTCCCTTTCCTGTTCCAGTCGCGTATGGTTCGCGGGAAGAACGACTGTCTGAAAGCCTCCGTGCGCGCTCTAATCTCTCTAATTTTACATTCGTGATCTCCTCTGGAGGTATAAGTAGGGGGAAGCAATATATTCGATACCTCATCCAGAAACGCACCCTCTCGAAACCTGGCGAGCAAGCTACACCGCGATGCAGAGCGCCTCTCTTGCAGAATCTGCCACTTGAGTTTGTTAAACATCTGCGTAACGCTATCACGGTTACCAAATAACCCTGTGACGAAACGTGCCGTATTTAATAAAAATAGTTTTGTTGTCTTAGTATACTTTGTAGAACTGATATTTTATATTATAGTTTATTGGTAATGTAAGTATTTTATGAAACATTAGATGAAATTGGTTAAAGTAAGTTTTGTTTGTTGTACCTTTTGTATCAGGGTTTGAAAAAATTTTAGTATTTATTTTACTTCTCTCAATTTAGGTTGATTTATAAATAACGTATAGTTAACGTATCATAATTATTGTTGTGTTAATTATAGAAATGAGATGTTGATCGTTTCCTAAGATATCTAGTTTCTTAATACAAAATGTATTTCTTTAAAGTTAATTGTTTGTATTTAATTTTGTAAATATAATTGCAATGCAGTCACACTGCATAAGACTTGGTATTGTATTTAATATTTGTGAATGACATCGATCACAAGCAAATTTTCAGCATTATTTAATTATACTCTGTTCTGCCGACAACAATCATCTTCTATTTTGTTCCATAAGTATAATTATTTACGTTCCGAAACTCTTGTGGCGGTGGTTTGTTCGTTATGAATGAGCCTCATAAATTGATGATTGGGAGAAGGAGAGCTATGTATGTAAATTGAGTGTACTTACTTTCTAATGATTCCACTTTTTCATTCCTCTACAGTGTAAGTAAACTATGCCTTGCAACACGCACTGTCGCTGTTTATCATATATCTACTTGCTCTGTCATTTTGTTTTATGTGGTCTGGGAGGATATCTGGAAATTTGTAGTCACGATAGGCTTTGGTTTGTGCGTGTGTGTTTTTTGGTCTGCAGTTCACATCTTTTAGAAGTTATGCTTATGCAGAGTGACTGCTGTTACTTTTCAGTACCGTTCTGTGTCCAGCGTATCTATTTCTGAAATAATTACCGATATATATATATATATATATATATATATATATATATATATAAACTTCGTTGCAGTTGTGAAATGTGAATTGAAAGACAGCAGACGAGCTCGTCTTCCTTGGCGTTGCGACAGAGATACAGAATTACATACAATAGAAAAGACAGCATTAAGGAACAATTACGAATAACGCGATATAATGAAATTATACGAAACTGTACAGAAAAATATTAAACTAAATAAAAACAATAGTGTAAGCAAACCAGTAGAAAAAGAATCTATATCACACTCAAATACAAAGGTCCAATAATAAATCATATAGCGAGATGTTTTCCGAGACAGAAAGTTAAAGTAGCATTTCGACCTAGCAACTCTCTTATAAGCATGCAATAACACACAAAGAGAATGTACATAAGGACAATTACAGTAATTCAGGAGTATATAAAATGAATTGACAAAATTGTCAGAGCAATTACAGTGGCCATACTGGAAGAGCGTTTAAAACACGTTATAAGAAACATTTCACATTAATTTCGAATCGTACAGCACTAGGTGAACATTTGAGAACCACTAAACATATAGGCCCTGCTAGGTAAGATTCAAGATAGTATGAAATTTATCCACACCGGAGCGGAAGGTGCTGTGTTAAATGATTTTGAAGAACTGGAAAAATTTTTTAGGGGAAAAGAAACACATAGAATTTATTCAGCAAACAAAATGAATTTCATTTACATGGTTTTTTCGAGTCATATGATGAAATGCTATAGATAAGCAACCAAAATATAATAACTGGCTTATTATTCTAAGATAAATGTTTTTAAAAACCGGTAATTTTGATTGAATTTTTGTAAAGACATTTTTAAATATGTATTTTTCATAATGTATTTCGGAAGAAGTTTTGTGTTTTACAGATGTACTCGTAGATTTTGAAAGATAAACAGATATGTTCAGTTCTGAGGTGTCTATACACTGGCCCATAAAAGAGACGTGTCTTTGAACACACTTACCATGGACGTTATAATTATTGTTGTACAGTCAAATTCATCTTTCGCACTGTCAGTGTCATCATTTACTACTGTACTTCACGTGTACTTTAACCGTATGTTTAACTAGTACAGCACAGCCAGTTTAACCTTTAGAGCTGTCAGCCAGCTGTGAAATCAATCTTTGATGCTTTCAGCCAACTTTAAACGTCAGTCACCATACTGGAAATAGAATATCTACTTAACGTGATGTCAATGTAGATTTTTGGCTTTATCTCAGTTTGTTTCTATTGTAGTATATTCTGTTGATGCTCTTGTTCTTTTGAAGAATGAAACCGATAAAAAATACAAAGTTGCGACTTGCAGCTGTTTTAAAAACTTAATTAATTATTTTTGGCTTGCTGATGATACAACGTTCTTCCTGATCTATATTAACGACATAGGAGACAATGTGAGCAGCCGTCTTAGATTGTTTGCAGATGATGCTGTCATTTACCGTCTTGTAAAGTCGTCGAATTATCAAAACGACTTCCAAAATAATTTAGATTACATATCTGTAAGGTGCGAAAAGTGGCAGTTGACCCTGATTAAGGAAAAGTATGAAGTTATTCACATGAGTACTAAAAGAAATCAGCTAAATTTCGATTACGCGATAAGTCACACAAATCTGAAGGCTGTAAATTCAACTAAATACTTAGGCATTACAATTACAAATAACCTAAATTGAAACGATCACATAGATGGTATTGTGGGTAGAGCAAACCAAAGACTGAGAATCACAGACAGAACACTTAGAAGGTGCAACAGGTCTACTAAAGAGATTGGTTACACCGCACTTGTCCGCCCTATTCTGAAGTATTGCTGTGCGGTGTGGGATCCGCATCAGGTGGGACTGACGGCTGACATGGAAAAAGTACAAAGAAGGGCTGCTCATTTTGTATTATCGCTAAATAGGGGAGATAGTGTCACAGACATGATACGTGAATTGGAGTGGCAATCATTAAAACAAACGCGTTTTTCGTTGTTACGGGATCTTCTCATGAAATTTCAATCACCAGTTTTCTCCTCCGATTGCAAAAACCTTCTGTTGGCACCCACCTACATAGGTAGAAATGATCATCACGATAAAATAGGAGAAATCTGGGCTCGCACAGAAAAATTTAAGTGCTCGGTTTCCCGCGTGCCATTCGGAAGTGGAACGGTAGAGAGACAGCTTGAAGGTGGTTCACTGAACCCTCTGTCACGCACTTTATTGCGAATAGCAGAGTAATCACGTAGATGTAGATGCAGATAATTTTTATTTGATACAGACTACGGCAAATGGATAGACGCAAACAATTCCAGAGACTTTTGGTCTCAGATTGCCACGTAATCTTAGTGTCATAATCGAAAAATGCCTTTCACACACATGTGTTGCACAAAACATTTCATCATTTTTCCAAACTGATCAACAATTTTATCACTTTTGCAAACCCATTATCGAGACTGGAAACACTTTATGAGAAAAAGTATATGGACGTCCTGGACAGTTTTAAAGTAAAAGGATTTGTTTATAAAATGGTAATTACAGTTTAGATCAATCCGTTCCTTCTGCACAGAACACCTTTCAAATAAAATGGCAGACGGTCTCGGAAATATCTCCCAAATAGATGTAAGATTGGCAGTGTCCTCAAAACGTTTAGAAAATTATCCTTTTAATTTTTTCACGGCCACAACGAATTTTTCAGATCTCAAGTTCTCTTTAACGCCAATCAGTTTGAGGAACTGGGCAGGCAGCTGATATCTACACATTCTGATATGACCTTTCTATCCTAGAATATGCTCGCCCATTGAATCCGCTCCTTATCTCGCAAAAAATCGCAAAACATCTATTTTGACTACAGTCTCCTGCCACACCTTGGTAGACGTAACGCCACCAGCAGTCGACCATATGTTCGCCCTGAAGATGGGCCTGCTACTGGCTGAAACTGTTCGGCACTAAATAAATGAAAAACGCGATTAAGACTGTTCTCTTAATACTAAGTTAATTTATATTAATCGCTGTTGATCCATATCCAATGTTGTCCAAACATACTGAGAATAGTTTGCTTCTATCTACATACATATGGTTCCTCGACTCTAGGAAATCCTTTGCATGTGTTGTCTGGGAAAAGTTATGGCATGTGCGTGCGGATTTCGAGGTACCACAATATCTGAGCACTGGTCAGATGTCTATACAATATTCATCTCGCAGCTGTGAATATAAGTGCTGGCACGTCTGATTTTTTTCATTGTGTCAAATGGTGTCGGACAGGGTTGTGTTCTGTACCCCAACTGTACAAAATATATGCAGAACATGTCATTAGAATTTGCTGTTGATGGTTGGACTAACGGCATCTCAATTGGTGGTAGAACTGTTAACAACCTCCGATTTTGCTCTGACACCGTGCTTTTAGCTAGCGGCGAAGTCGAACGTCCTGAGATATTAACAAAAGAAATGGACATTAGTCTACTTCCACCTATCTCGGGTCAACCATATGTGCCGTGGGAAGCTGTGAAGATGATGTAAGAAGACGGATCAGACTAGGGCGAATGGCCACGAAAATCTCGCCAAGCCCTGGGAGAACAGAGCAAAACCGAACGCCACGGCGGTCCGGTTTGTTGAAACACTCGTGTTTTCCAACTCCATTTATGGTTGCAAGACGTGCACCCTTAAAGCTGGAGACAAACAGGGCATCGATGCATTTGAGCTTTGGTGCTGTCACTGGACGTTGCGAATGACATACACTGAAAGAAGAACAAATGTGTCCATTACTGACCAACTCAGTATTTCCAAGCACCTTTTTTACTCGCGTCAGCCAAAAAATTCTCCAGTTCTTCGGCTATATTGTGAGAAGAGATCGAGAAAACCCGGAGAAAATAACCATGGAACGGAAGATCGATGGCAAGAGACCGAGAGGAAGAGCAGCGAACAGGTGGATTGATAAAATCAAGAAGATTTTGGGTCTACCTATTCATCAGGTTCTAATAGAGGCTGGTAAGTGTCCAGGATTCAGACACTTGGTTCATGGGGTCGCGACACTCAGCAACATTATGAACGATTTATGATGATGATGATGATGGTGACGATGACATAAAGGTACATCTAACACTTCTCAAACCTCAGGTTCGTCCCACAGACGGCTTCCCGACTACGCAAGCTACGTAATCACTACACGAATCATTTCCACACTCTGGCCTTCATGCTAGCCAGCCTCTGGAGCAGGCTGTATGCACATTAGTTTTCTACTTCTTGCTAATAGTGTCAGTTCTAACTATAAGGTGTGGCATCCTGTCAACACTTGCAGAACTTGCTTTCGTAAAGGATAATAGGAAACACATGAAATCGAGTGGCAAACAGTCACTTTATAAAACAACAGTGCAGGCCAAGACCATCATCCATTTATCCGGGTTAAGGGAAGACTGTCCTATTACCTCCAGACTGGAGAATAGTCCCGTCCCCCGGATATCAGAAAACTGGCGCGGTGTTTACAGCATCACTTTACTCACCAACTTCTGCCATGTGACGCAGACAGTCGAGTAGGCTTTGGTCTTATATTTCTCACAAGGGTTGAAGTTGACGACATGTCGCATTGGAACATTTTTTGGAGTGACAAACCGCGCCTGATGCTGACTGGTGCAGTAAACATGCAGCTGCCGTAATTGGGGTTGATCACCGTCAACGGAGTTCATGAGCCGGCCGCGGTGGTCTAGCGGTTCTAGGCGCTCAGTCCGGAGCCGCGCGACTGCTACGGTCGCAGGTTCGAATCCTGCCTCGGGCATGGAAGTGTGTGATGTCCTTAGGTTAGTTAGGTTTAAGTAGTTCTAAGTTCTAGGGGACTGATGACCATAGATTTTAAGTCCCATAGTGCTCACAGCCATTTTTATTTTGGAGTTCATGAAGTTGCCGTGCATGATGAAAGCGACACAGTGTTGCAGCTTCATGGCGCAGCTCATGAGCCGCCCATTTTTCTTTGAGAACTCGGATCCCATGGGCCAGGGACTTGCAGCGTGGACAGCACACATCACTGCTACCTGCTTTGCCAATATGTGAATCCCCCTCTGCGGGAGAGTGCTTTGGACTCAGCTGTGTTGATGCTCAATGGAGCTCAACTTCACATTGTTCGTGAGGTTACTTAGTTCCTCCGTAACACATCTGGATATTTCCAAACTGCATAGCCACCAAGATCACCAGATTTGAACCCTCTAATGTTTACAATAAATTCAGTTCTTGTTTTCAGTGGTGTGATACTTATATTTTCCATGTCGTTATAAATACTTCCACGAAATCTTATTGTGCTACAGTCACTCGTTTTTCAAGCGGGCCCTCTCAAGTAGCGGAAGTTTCATCATCCTATATCTTATGGGAAGGACCCTCTTTTAAGAAGAGAACAAGTGCCCCGTTATGTGCCACAAACAAGTGCAAGAGGAAACAAAGACTGGGAAATCACTTCTCCACCCAACTCGATACACATAGCAGGGCAAGCTACCCAGCAACACGGGGGATGACTGTATGAAACTCTGCTTACAATCACAGTAGGCTCCTGCTGAAAAGGTGAGATCACATGTGTCATACTTGTAGCAAATTTGCTAATGCAGTGCTTAGAAAACTAGCAGTGACAATACCAGGCCGTATTACCCAAATTTGTAAAGTATAAAGCAGCTTCAAGCGCCTGATTACTTTACGAATTCCTTGAAGTATAAAATATTGGGCGTTACTAAAGTTTATGTCGTGCAATGACATGATTTTTAGATGAACTGAGTGGAATGGTTTATGTGAATAATGTTTACAAAATGTGTTGTGAACATGGCAGTAAGGAAGTAATGAATGGAAATCTAATGCTTGGTCATGAAGTTTTACTGCATGAACTGCGAATTAGCAATAAGCGATAATTTTTCTTTCTTTCATTATTTTGGGGGAGTGTTCGCGAGAAAGAGTTTCTAAAATGTCTGAACCTCTGTACAAAGTTTGTTGGAAGTAGCTGAGTGTTCTCATTATCAAATAATGGATTAATATAGCCTCTGTAGTTTCCATGCGATGAGCTATGCTTCCCCAAGGCAAGTACACAGTTCCCAACTTCGAGACTTTTTGTGTTTACCATTTAACGTAAGTTTATATCTATTAACGAAGATGACAGCAATTTAAATTTTTTAATTAGGTCAATAATTGCATGAAAAAACAATAAGTATGTGAAATACTGGAAACGAAATTTTTGTTGCTTCTGGTAACCGTTAGATAGACAACCTGTGCCTGTGAACAGCCATTTAGGAATACACACTGCCTGAAAAAAAATAATAAAAAAATAAAAGAAAAGGAACACCGGGGAGAGGGGGAGCAAGGAAATAAATGACACTCCAGATTTCAGAAGGTGTATGATGTTATTTCAGTGATTATAAAATCGAGTCATATATACAAAAAAATTCTGCAGTATGCACTCACTCGTAAGTGCAACGTTGCACCACTACTGCACTGGCTGCATACAAAGATTTGGTTGGTATGTCATAAAGTGGTTGTATCCTCTCCTGAGGCAGCGTTAGAGCGCTGTTCCTTGATATCCTGAATACCGGCGCTGGGGACCAAGTTTACGTCCGAGCTGGTCGCACTGGGACAGATCTGGGATCCTTAGTGACCACTGGACCACCTCAACAATACACAGACTGTTCACAGAGACATCTGCTACGAGTGGACAAGTATTATCCTCTTGAAAAACGGCACCACAATCCATCCACATGAGGCTGTGACGTAGTGTTGTGCCATCAAAGATCTCTCAATCGCTACCGGTCGCAACCTAGAATCATACTCGATGGCTCTCCACACCATGACACCAGGTGTAGCACAGACCTCTTCGAAACACTGGGGGAATGGGCCCTCTCCCCTAGTCGTCACTGTACACGTCGACGACGGTCATCTGGGGTTGTGCATAACTGTGATTCGTCGCTCAATACCTGCTTCCCAGCCACAGCACCAATGCAAAAGCAGCCATTTCTGTTTTGTTGTTAACGGCACTCTACGCATAGATCGGTATTTCTCTAGTCTAGCTGCTGCTAGTCTCCGTCCAATGGTGCAAGATGACGTAGCATATTACAAGGAGTCCTTTATTTGTTCTCATTCAGCAGGCATAGACGTCATGGGGATACGATGTGTTTAGTGCACAATACGGCGATCCTCCCTTCTAGCTGTCAGACGGGGTCCACTGGAAACTTGTTGACGAGCATGCCTGATCACACGTTCCATTGCAGTCCACCAGCAGACCTCTTTCACATGTGGATGCCCAGAAATCTGGATTGACAGCCTGTCAACAATGAGGTTCCTTCCAAACTCTGACAGGTGCTGATAATGCTGGCTGTCTCACGCGAGTACATGGCATTTCTGTGCTGTTCACGTTGATCACTCAACATTTGACGTTTCTCACGTCCCTTATATACTCTACCAGTCATGGTGACGATACGGGGCCGGCCGCTGTGGCCGAGCGGTTCTAGGCGCTTCAGTCCGGAGCCGCGCTGCTGCTACGGTCGCAGGTTCGAATTCTGCCTCGGGCATGGATGTGTGTGATGTCCTTAGGTTAGTTAGGTTTAAGTAGTTCTAAGTCTAGGGGACTGATGACCTCAGATGCTAAGTCCCATTCTGCTTAGAGCCATTTGAACTTTTTTTTTTACAATACTGAACACCAACAATACTAATATGCTCTGGTGACCACTCAACGTATCGAAGAGAATTGTAACTCTTGTCATTACATACCAGCCGATGGTGTGAATTTGTACGTAGTGACACTGACATCCAGCTGCACTTTTTTTGTCTGGCAATGCAAATACCACTGAAAAGCCGATTATGTTGGAAGCCGTTGCTCTTCTGCAGGGAGTGGGCCCTGTTTGATCTCTATGTAGTTCTGAAGTATGCGAATAACGAAAGGTGCATTCTTCTGCTTTCACATCGACAGCACTCTTCAGAATACCCTACAGAGTTTTTCTCTCACTGCCGAAGAAGCAGTGCAGGCAACTTTGCTGTATATACCTCTCTGTTAGGCTCGCTGAACTTGATGCATGGACAGCCAGATGATGCAGTGTGTCTTTAGTCCACCACAAAATAGGAGGGCTTTTCAATTGAGGATGATCACTAGTTTTATGACAACATACCTTTACTCATCCTCATAATTTTGATGGTACTTCTCAAAGTAGTCTCCCATGAATGCGATACACTTGTCCCAGTGTTTCTGCCAGTCTCCAATACATGCTGGAAACCACCTTTTGAGAGGTCCTCCAAAATCACCTCCGCAGCCTTCACCACTGCTTCTGATGATTGATAATGCTTCCCACGAAGGCATTTCTTCACGTCAGGGTATAGAAAAAAGTCACATGGGGCTAAATCCGGACTACAAGGAGGGCGAGGAATGCACTTCACGTTGATTTTTGCAAGATATTCAGCAACAACATCGGCAATATGCGGCCAAGCATTATCGTGGTGCAGCATGCAGTCTGCTTCACGGAAATGTGGTCTTTTGCGCCTGATATGAACTTGCAATGTTTTCGGGATATTTCTGTAGTATTGTCCAGTTACTGATGCGTGTGCAAGAACAACATGCAGGTAAACTATTCCATGAATATCAAAGAATGAGATGACCATAACTTTCCCAGCAGATGAAACCAGTTTTGCTTCTTTGGGAACAGGTGATGAAGGTGGTTTCCACACTGAGCTTTGCTGTTTGATCTTAGGATCAAAATTACATAGCCAAGTTTCATCAGCAATGATTAAATTTGAAAGAATCTCCGGATCTTCCTCTAACATCAACTTTAACTGCAGGCAGACCTGCGCGCGAATGTTCTTTTGTTCGGGAATCAACAGTCTTGGAACCCATGCGCACAAACACGTGTCATGTAATTTTGTGTCACCAACGTATGGGTGGCACTCAATGAAATGTTCAGTATTTCAGAAAGTGATCTTATGGTAATTCCTCGATCCTCTCTCACAATTACAGCAGCAGTGTTTGTTTCCTTCCGTAAGAGCAGTAACTGGAGAGCCGGTTCCACCTTCCTTTGAAATTGATTGTCTGCCCTCTTTAAACATTGTAAACCACCTTCGAGCTGTGCTGTAGGGGGGAACACACTATCCATAGGCCTCCTGTAACATTGTATAGGCCTCAGATGAAGATTTGGTGAGACGAAATCAGAATTTCAAAGCCGCATATTGTTCCTCGCGTGTTACCTCCATGGCAGCAGTAGGCGATACTGAACATCTCTGACATTGCCTCCCTCTCACAGGCGGGAACCAGGAGTCCCAACTATGAAACTGCTTTGACGTGTTTGTTGCACATTAAGCTAACAGAACATTATAAGATTAAATTTTAGTGCGAGAAACTATGGCCACAAAAAAGTATGATCATTCTTTATTCAACAGTCCTCGCAATTTTCATTGCGTCACAGCCTTTACTTAATTAATAACAGTATCTTTCACATAATGAGACGATAATATTATGCAAAACTTCTACACATCATAACATTTTGGTCTTCTCCACTACAGCCTTAGGTGCAAACTGTGTAAGGAACTCCTTCCAACAACATGTGTGTCGACCACATACAGGGTTATGGGAAAACACGGCCTGTAACTGTGAAAGGAAGTTAACGAGCAGTTCCTCAGATTTCTAAAATTTGCCTTCGGTGAAAGCCACTGTTCTTGCCACCAGAAAGAGAATTTTTAATTTTTTTTATTCTTCATACTTCGTACTGGTTTGTGCTTCTCACCACAAGTTTCTCTCCTATGTCAACGTGTTCATCATAGACTACTAGCTGGTGCTTCCCATGTTCGATTCCCGGTGAGCTCGAAGACTTTCTTCGCTAGGGAAGTGGGTGTTTGTGTCGTCCTCATCATTTCATCTCATCTTCATCAGAAATACATCCAAGTCACCGAAACGGTTTCAAATAGAAGAACTTGCACAAGGCGTCCGAACTACCCGGCCAATAATGCCAAACAATCATTTCACTTCATTTCAACACGTATAATGAAGGTTTATAATTATTTGTTGCATATATCCCAATCTTTTCTATACGCTACAGTCTCTAGCAAGTCAGAAGTTATTTCCTGATATCTTAATTTTTCTCCTATCATTCCGTCACTTCTACTAGTCACTATTGTCTCATAGATTCCGTGTAGAACTTCTTTATTTCATACCAGTGCACCTACGTTTCAAGACCCTACTGCAACACTGCATCTCAAATACATCGACATCGCTCTTTCCAGGTTTCCCCTGAATCCATGTTTCATTTCCATACAATGCAGTCCTATATTTTAAAAATTTACTTGCAGTAATAAAGTATTTGATATTAGTGAATTTCGTTTTGCGGGGAATGTTCTCTTTCCCTGAGCTAGACTGCTTCTTATATCCTCACTGCTCCGTCCGTCATGCGCTATTTTGCTTCCAAGGCAGCAGAATTTCATCACTTTATAACGACCCTATATCCCTCTTTCCTATACTCAAATCCATGGTGAGTCAGAAGTAAAGGTAAATGCTTTCAAATGGCTCTGAGCACTATGGGACTTAACATCAGAGGTCATCAGTCCCCTAGAACTTAGAACTACTTAAACCTAACTAACCTAAGGACATCACACACATCCATGCCCGAGGCAGGATTCGAACCTGCGACCGTAGCGGTCTCGCGGTTCCAGACTGACGCGCCTAGAACCGCTCGGCCACACCGGGCGGCCGTAAATGCTTTGAGACGTGATAGTATTGCTGATTCTGAACAAAAAACTTCAAATGAAACATGGCATTATTTTAACCATATCCGACATAAAACTATTGGACAATCGCGGGTATCAGTCTCATGCTCTTCCTCAACAGCAGTCACGAGTACAACCAAAACGACGTTAGGCTATGTATTGTTGTCTTTACTGACCATTTCAATACACACGGGACAAGTGTGTAATTTGTTTACCTCACGCCTCAATACTACAGTGCTTGCACCAACATACTACAGTGTTTTTTCGGGTACTGTCAAAACAGTGCGGTGAAGTGTAGTGAAAATGCCACAGGTCTTCACACATTCGAAATGTGGTAACATGACCTTTGCCTACTTGTTTTGCAATGTGAATTCCAGAGCTCGAGTAAAGGATCGTAGGAAAGAATTCAGATTAGCAACACAGCAGCTGTCTACAAGGGTTGTAAAATGCATTGCAGTTGACGGTGGACTTTCTGAAAATTTTTTGTGAGGAAATGTACACGATTAAACAAAATATTTGATCACAATGTTTCATTGCATTTGTACTGTTTCCCATTGTTTTCATTACTAACCTCGGAAACTGTTAAGAACAGGACTCTATTTTTTTTTCAGAATCACTAACACTGTTACCTCTCAATGTTTGCACCCTCCTTCTTGACTCACCCTGTATAGTGTTCACTTCAGGTTAGTTTTTACGAGATAAATTTTGCATCTCTGACGCAGCGCGACCATCCTACGACTCTCTGTTTGACGTAGCGTTTACAAGTGTAGCCGCGAAACCCAACAACGCTAACAGTATTTGAACTTTCAACGTCATAATTAGCGACAACGCACTCTTGAATTAATCTTGACGGCGTATTTATCGAACTGAAATTAAGCCATGTCTCCGCAATGTCGTTTCTTTCTGGAGTGCTAGTTCTGCAAGGTTCGCAGGAGAGCTCCTGTAAATTTTGGAAGATAGGAGACGAGATACTGGCAGACGTGAAGCTGTGAGGAAGGGGCCTGAGTCGTGTTTGGGTAGCTCAGATGGTAGAGCATTTGCCCGCGAAAGGCAAAGGTCCCGAGTTCGAGTCTTGGTCCGGCACACAGTTTTAATCTGCCAGGAAGTTTCATATCAGCGCACACTCCGCTGCAGAGTGAAAATCTCATTTTGGAACTGAAATTAATTTGTCTATAGAACTTCTTCCGTAGCGTTTAGTATACAAACCATTGGACTGTGGTATTTAGTAGCAAAGCATTCGATTCACTTTACTGCTCACCTTGATTTCGGTTTTTCGCTAAACACAGTGATTACATCCACCACCGGAACGGGATATGTGACTACACTCTTCTGGGGAAATTCGTTGTGCTACTTAACGCTTCTATTTAGCATACACAGTCGCCACATTCTGAAGGCATTACCTTTTTAATGTTTAATCTCTTCATTTAACTTTTAACAGTTATTTAGTTCAGTTTTTAACAAGATTAAAACTAGCTTTTGAGAAGAAGAATGAAAATGTAGAGGTATTTACAGATTTCCTTTCATACGATAAGCCTCCTCGTGCATGACTTAAGGTTAATATTTGTTATTTGGATAAAGGTAATCCACTCCTGAAGCCTTAAGGAAAACATTTTACGCAGCTGAATTTCACGCAACCGATACAGAAAAGCGACCAGTCAAAAACGCATAATACTCTGACTCTTCACGGTTAAGGAAACACATCAACTACTGCTGCTATTACTATGAGGGTCATTTAATAATTAAAGAGACAGATTGGTCTGCAGAAAAAAGGCGTTTATTTTTACAAAACAATACTTGTTCTGCTTTTCAGCATAATCCCCTTGAACATTTATGCACTTGTTACAACGGGATACAAGTTATTTTTATTCCGGTTGCAAAGAACTCTTTATCTTGATGTTTTAAACAATTTCCCACAAACTTCTTCACGTTATCGTTGTCCTGGAACCTCTTCCCACGTAATGCCTTCTTCAGAGCACCAGAAAAATGGAAAACACTAGGTGCTAAATCAGGACTGTAAGGGGGATGGGGCAGTACTTCCCAGCACATTTTGTCGATAGTTTCACGAGTTATTTGAGCAGTACGAGGACGTGCGTTGTCTTGCTGGAGAATCACACCTCTCCCATGAGATCCACGACGTCTCTCTCTCACGGCTGGCTTCACTCTCTTTAAAAGCAAAGTTTCATCACAAGCTAAAATTTTGTTGAGGAAGTGCTCATCTTCTCTTTCATAACGTTCCTTTAGCTCTGTTCACAGTCTCAACCTTGTTTCCTTGTGTAGCCGCACCAACCCCTTTGGGACCCATCTTGCGCATGTTTTGCGGTACTTCAGCTTGTTACAGATAATGTTTTGAACTGTACCGGTACTAACTTGAACCTTGTCAACCATTATTTCCACAGTTACACGGCAGTCAGCACGAATAATGTCATCAATTCGACTTTCGAGTGGAGGAGTTGAAACTGCAACTGGTCGGCCAGAACGGTGTTCGCCAGTCACTGAGTCGCGACCTCTTTTGAACTGCTCTATCCACTTGTAAAAATTTGCACCATTCATACGGCCTTGCAGACATTCTGCAGTATATATTCATTGGTTTCTCGCCTTCAGCAAGTAAGAACCGAATAACAGATTGTTCAGCTAATGTGTACGTTTCAAGAAGTCTCGCCATCTTGAAATGTATTTTTGAGGTTATTTCCAAAATAATGATGACACATCAGCTGATCAGGGCTCATCACAGTGATGCCAACTTAATGCCATATAGTACAAAACTTGCCTTACTAACAGTTTTTTCCCCAAACGAATTTGTCTCTTTAATTAATTAATGACCCTCGTACATCACCATCGTTTCTGAACGTAAAATTTAAGAAAAATAATACGTAAAATTTAAGAAAACTGATATGGATTTTGCACTCTCACAGTGACTCTGTATGTATAAACGACAATACACTGATCTCATAACGAGTGTTAATAAATCTGACTACTCTTTACAACAATGGTGACTAAGTAGTACGTGGTTTGCCTTGTTATGTGCATTGCAGTTGAAGATGTGGTGCCAAAACCAATTTGTTAATTCTCCACGCGTCTGGTTAAAACGATACGACTATGACATCGCCAAGGATGCCCGTATTCAGCGTGCTTGAAAGGCAGTTGTGCAACCGCTGCAAACCCACAATATTGCCCGTAAACCCTCCCAACAATGACTAATAATTACGAGACGAAGTTTAAATACCGAAGTATTTATAAACGTCTTCTTCGAATATTTTTTGCAGATGTTGGTGAAAAGTGTAAAGTTATGCGGAGTACACGAGAAGACAATTGTTCAGTGTAACAGCTGTCTGGCTACTTCTGCCCTGCTCTGTCGGTCCATGTAAAAGGTGTTTCTCAAAACAGAGCGCGTCATGGCTACCTCATACCACTATCCAAACACCGTCCGCTGGGTCTGCCTACAGCGTATTTTCTGTTGAAGTAAAATCATTCGCCACACGGAAACGACAAGGCCAAAAGCTCGGCTGCTACAAGACTAGCTGCTTCCTTCTTTCTTAAGCATGTTGTGCTACTTTCGGCAATAACGAATAATATTAAGGATGACTTCAGCCTTTACATAAATGATATGATGTTATCTTGACAAATATGGAACAATAACTTGATTGTGCATTTATAATTGAAATTAATACTGTATGAAATAAGCACTTCAGCTCTCAAGAACACACTACGTGCATGGGACATAACACTGTTCCGTTATAATTTCTTTCACGTGGGCCTGATTATTGTTTATGCTAAAATCATTCTTTTATTCTTCAATGCTGTCGTCTTCCGTCCGTGCTCATTAAGCCATTCCATTCAGTGGGTCCTATTGCTCTTCCTCACTTTCAGTAAGGACGGCAAAGCCATTACCGAATCTTATCACAGCTATTCTTTTATCGCTAGTTTTAATCCCACGGAACCTTTCTTTTATTTCTGTCATTGCTTCTAAACTGTACTGCTTGAGCAGTAGAGTATAAATACTGTATCCTGTCTTTTATCTTTATAATTAGAGTACGTCTTTCTTCGTTTTTTATTCTTACTTTTTTTTCCTCTTGGTTCCATACATACTGAGTTTACCAGTCTTTCTCTACGGCTTATATTTACGTTTATGAGAATTTCAAACATCTCCCATAATTTTACATTTCCAAACGCTTTTTCTAAGTCGACAGTTATTATGATGTGTGTCAAGTTGTTTTTATTATTATTATTATTATTAAAGTTTCGACGATCACGTCGAACGTTAGAACTGCCTCACTGTGACCCAGTAAAAATCCGACTCATAGCAATCTAACAGATCTCAAATTTTCAATCCTGCTCTTCTGTATATTCTTCTGTAGATAATATATGTGAACTCATAATTCGACTGCATGCATCGTCTCCCGTTGTACCGAAAGCTTCCTATAGAAAGCACGCTCTTTTATCTCAATTTCCAGAAGAAATCTGATTCACTAGTACTGGAATAAACACAAGAAACTCCTGATTGGCTGATACTGAGGCGCACGATGGCAGATTCAATATGGCGCTCAGTTCTACTAATACTTGGTGGAAATATCACAAACTTTTGACCCTGTATATATACACACACGAATAAAATGAGTAATACGAACTCCGGAAAATAAATATTTATGTATGTAGAAAGACAAAGATCGCAAGAAACAGGGATATGCTAATACTGCACGGAATTTCCATAAAGAAATAACGTAGGAATGTACGTTATAAATGGAATCAGTTCTGAATTTAACTATTATTGCACGTGATGACTGGGTGTTGTATGATGTCCTTAGGTTAGTTAGGTTTAAGTAGTTCTAAGTTCTGGGGGACTGATGACCATAGCTGTTAAGTCCCATAGTGCTCAGAGCCATTTGAACCATTTGAACTATTATTGCAAAAAAAGAATTTAATTTAGAACTTCTCGTAGTGTCTAAGATTGAATATTTTGTTCGAAGTTAATGAATGTGTTATAAAGGATCGTGGAACAGTCAATACCATAGCAGAGATATAAAAATGGGTAGTCACATAATTTCAGCATAAGAGTAACACATTTATGTTTTAAAATCGTTTTTGAACGTCCAAACGAATTACATGAGACGGAGAGAGAGAGAGAGAGAGACAGACAGAGACAGAGACAGAGAGAGAGAGAGAGAGAGAGAGAGAGAGAGGGTGTTTTTTTTTTTTTTTTTTTTTTTTTTTTTTTTTTTTTTTTTTTTTTTTTTTTGCGGGAACGGTTTTACCAAAATATTCAACACATTTCACTTAGTTGTCGTAGTCGGCCTGACGTTGCATCATGTCGTGGAACCGCATATCACAATCCAATGCCGATGTTCACACTCGATACAGTAAACGTAGCTCTACTCTCAAGTTCACATGTCAGGACACAATGAAAAACGGTTGTACCTGGGTAACAATTTAAAGTCATCGTTCTTTACGACGAGCAATTTATGTGTTGCCCGTGAGTAACAAGCCGTTTACCAATAGCACCATAGGTTAACTTGCAAGGATAAACACTTTGTTTTATTACTGCCGTAGTTCGTGGTCTGTGTAACACGTCAGAGAAGGAAAGCATTGTACATAAAACGTCGTTTTCTTCCGAGTAGTGTGGTACGCCAAAGCCACTTTAACTGCGAGTACCGAAAAGTAACAAACCCATGTGGCTAATCCATAGATTCCAACCTCAAAGATATATATCACATGTAATGGCATTTTGCAACTATAGTAATTGATATCTAGGATTGAGCTGTTAATTCTCAACACACGCATAAGCAGTCAAGAAGTCCATATCTCCTTAGATTCCAACCTCAAAGATAAATTTCACATGTAATGGCATTTTGCAGCTATAGTAATTTATATCTAGAATTGAGCCGATGATTCTCAACACACGCATAAGCACTCAAGAAGGCCGTATTTTCTCTCAACACACGCATAAGCACTCAAGAAGTCCATATCTCCTTAGATTCCAACCTCAAAGATAAATTTCACATGTAATGGCATATTGCAGCTATAGTAATTTATATCTAGAATTGAGCCGATAATTCTCAACACACGCACAAGCACTCAAGAAGGCCGTATTTTCTCATTATCACATACGATTTATTTCGTTCATAGTCAATATTTACCTTTCAGCATGTTGATTCAGCTGCGAGTAGCAACAGAAACAACGGTCTAAACGAGTTTCGCAGCACAATAGGTAACAGTCTACTCAAAACTTCTAGCAGGCTGAAATCTGTGCGTGTCAGTCAAGCAGAAAATAGTTCAAATGTTCAAATGGCTCTGAACACTATGCGACTTAACTTTTGAGGTCATCAGTCGCCTAGAATTTAGAACTAATTAAACCTAACTAACCTAAGGACATCACACATATCCATGCACGAGGCAGAATTCGAACCTGCGACCGCAGCGGTCACGCGGTTCCAGACTGAAGCGCCTTTAACCGCACGGCCACACCGGCCGGCCAGAAAATAGTAAGTAGAGTATAGGTCACGTGTAAATGCCCAAACCATAGTTCGTTGCGCTATACAAAACCTTCCACTTAAAAAGAGTGCTTCTATCTCACAGCCTGTTCATAGTATATCACATTTGTGGGGTAATTTATTACCCCACGCGTCACTGTTTTGTTTGTATTTCCGTTCCAAATTGCAGCGTTACCGCCCCTCTTCTATGTAGTCCTAGTACACGCTGTGCTTTCGCGTTGTCCCAGGCGTCCTATCCAGCGACCATTATTTCCGTAGGCACGTACTAATTGGTGTGGAAATCTCCGCACAAGGTCATAAACATTACTTTCCTTATTTGACCCCACAAGTTGTTTTTAATATTTGTAGATAGAGTGGAATAATGTTTGAACGATACTCAAATTTTGAAATTATTGTGAAAACTCCTGACTCACAGGATACACCGAAGTCTTTTTCAAGATGCAGCCTAGTTTACGGAGAATGAAACTGAAATATTTGTTTATGGAAACGACAATGAAATAGAGAACGATGAAAAGTTAGAAGAAGGGAATTTTCGTGAAGGAAACCAAGAAATAGTTAGAAAATCCGGCTGTTTTCGTGGAGAAACCGTTTTAAATAAGAGTAGTAAGAAGGCACATCGAGATTTTTGAAACAACTCCGCCAGGCATTGATAGAAGCAAACGTCAAAGAGAGGAAAATTAATTCTGTAAATTTATCTAGTGACTTGGAGACTGAAAAAATTTTGAAAATCATTGGAGGGTCGACGTATCTGCAGTGCAAGTCCAAGCAGGACCAAATTAGCCAAAAAAGTCAAACATGTCACAATGCAACGTCTATCCATGCTTTGAAGACATAATCAGTGCCAAAATCTGTTCTAAATGTCAAGAATATTTGTCCAAAATGCATTAAATTAACAAAAAGTCGTGTCTTGACTGTGATGAATGAAATAAGTACTTACAATTAGTTGATTAGTTCATGTACTTGCAGCCATTTTTTAAATGGAAGTCATTGTTTACTTTCTTCTTGTAACTTAGTTAACAAATGACTATTGATTTGCTGTTGCATTTCAGGAGCATAGTTCGTTTACACCCCCCCCCCCCCCCCCCCGACAACAACAAGTCTCTGTTCTTATACCCAGACACTTTTATTAACGCTGCACATAGCGATCTATCGATATAATACACAGCTCGTCTCTCTCGTAAAATATGTAAGCTATAATCTTTTAAGCTTTTCTTGCGAATTACAGCCTCATAAAATACCATTCGCTGTCGACAGAGTCTATTTCTTGTTCCAATAAAACCAAGTTAAGAAGTAATTCGTTGTAATAGGAAGCAAATTAAGATTTTAAAGGTGGGAGAGTCCCATGTTTATTTACTAGCACATGTTCATATTGGAAGTGCAACGTTCTGTACCAGTACACCTACGAAGTGTACTTTTATGGACCAAACTGCCAAGTTCCTTGGGAAGCGGACGTTAGTTGGCATTGTCATGTCAAAAATGCGAGTTGCGTGTTGTTTGCAAGTAGTCATTGGTAGCCTGTAGAAAGAAGGAGCCGAGAATCGAAAATGGAGGAGTGCTGGTGGGTAGGTAGAGAGCAACTTGAGTGAAAGAGAGTTGTGTTGAATAATGTTATTAAACCTAAGTAAGACAAGTGTCGACGGAAGATAGGAAGTGAAATCCCAAAAAAGGAAAAATAATAATCAAAGAGGTCACGGGAAAGTAATGTAAGATTAGTGTTCATGATTAACAATCGCCCGTGCGTCGTGAAAAAAGGTAATTGTCCTAAACGGTACTTGATTACAGTTTCAGAAATTTCGAGGAGAATATCAATGACGCTAATCGACTTGAAAATAGTTTTGTGAAGCCAACGACGAGTTTGAGGGCGTACCGAAGTATTATTACGTGAAAGTTTTGTCTAATATACAGTGACTGTATTTACAAGTGCTGAATAAACATTCGGAATGTAGAGAGAGCGGCAGTCGTATTACAGCTTCTGATGCATTTACTTTGAAATACTCCCGTTATAACCACAATGTTTGCACAGCGTGGTACTGTGCAGTTTCCATGCTTAATACATTCTGTTGTTTAATTGGGCGAAAGAATTTGCTTTGTAATATCTCATCTCACACGCAAGAATTTCCACGACAATAAATCCAAGCTGTGCGCCGTTGTTTCCAGCTGAGTGCTGTAATAAAAGCTGGCTCGGTCTTTCTCTGCATTTCAAAGCTGCAGCTCCTTCCGGTAAAACGTTACGCTCACTGGAATCCGAGCACCGACTGCTGACACTCGGTGGAATATCTCTTCGTAGTGGCTTATTTTCGTTGAAATTCATGATTTACGTAGCTTAGTTCAGAGCCGTTAGTAGCCCCTTTCTTGTTAATGTTTCTGATCTGAGATAAAATTTACTCGATGCCTCAAAAATTCTATGAAGAAGATGTATTGGGGACCCTACAGAAATGCGATTTTCTTTTGGGTCATCGGTCATAGGACTGATTTGATACGGCCCGCCAGCACTTCCTCTCCCGTGCCAAACTCTTCATCTCAGAGTAACACTTACACCCAACATCTTCAGTAATCTGTTCGACGTATACCAATATCGATCTTCACCCTACAGTTTTTACCCATTCTCTAGTAACAAGGATGTTTCTGTTTGATGTCTGAACACATGTCCTGTCATCCTCTCCCAACTTCCAATCAATGTTTTCCACGTATTTTTATCATTGTCGATTCTGTGGAGAACCTCCTGATATCTTGTCTCATTAATCCACCTAATTGTCAGCCTCCTCAGAGCGCCACGTTTAAAACACTACGATTCTTTCCTTTTCAGATTCCCCCCACAGTCACGATTCAGTACCATACAATACTGTGCTCGAGACGTACATTCTCAGATATTTCTTCCTCATATTAACACCAATGTTCGACACTTGTGAACTTCTTTTGAGCAGCAATGCCCTCTTTGCCAGTGCTAGGCTGTTTTTACCTCTGCCTTGATTCCTGCGTTATTCGTTACCTTGTTTCGAAGATAACGGAATTCTCTGTCTTCGTCCACTTCGTGGTCCGCAGTTGACGTTAATTTAGCCGTTTTTCTAATTTCTGCTATTTTTCATCACTTTGTCTTTCTTCAGCTGTATCTCAATCCACATTCTATACTCATTAGGTTGTACACTCCAGAAAAGAGGTCATGTGATTCTTTTTCAGTTACACGGACGATAACAGTGTCATCACCGAATCTTATTACTGATATCCTCGCAAGCTCAATTATTCACCACTCCTGAATATTTGTTTTATTTCCCTCACTCCTTTCTCTATCTATAAACTGAACAGCAGTTGCGAAACACTGCAACCCTGTCTTTATTTAATATGAGCCCTTCGTTCTTGCCCAGCCTTTCTTATTCCCCTACATTCTTGTACATGACGCGAACAACCCGTCTTCCCTTACAGCATACTCCTATTTTTCTCAGATTTTCCAACATCTTGCACCATTTTACGTTGCCGGATGCTTACCCAAGTCGACTAATTCTATGGATGTACCTCGATTTTTTGCAAAGTCCTACTTCCATTATCAAGTGCAACTTGAACTGCCCCTCCGGTTACTTCAATTTTCTAAACTCAGACTGTTATCTGACACATCCTCCCCTTTCTTTCCAATTCTCCTGTATATTGTTCTTCTTAATAACTTGGATGAATGAGCTGTTAAGCTGTTTTGTGAGATCGTTTCCGCACTTATCTGCTCATGCTCAGTTCAGGACTACGTTGATGGTGTTTTTCCTAGTGTCTGTTGTAATGGGTCTCATAGATAGTGCACATCCAGTTGAACAGACGTTTGGTAGCCCTTCTCTCCTATGATTTTAGATACTCCGAAGGAATATTAGTTACCCTTTCTGCCTTATCTGACAGTGTTCAGTTAAACTCTGTCTTATTACCGGATCCCCCATATCCTCCAAATCGATTCCTGTTTCTTCTTCTGTCATGTCATAGGACAAGTCCTTCCCCGGAAATGAACTCTTCCTGCCAGTCTGCTTTCTCTTCTGAGTTTAACATTTCTACTGCAATTTTAATGTTGAAGTCCTTATTTGTAATTTAGACAAAGGTTGTTTTCGCTTTTCTGTATACTGAAACAGATCTTCCGAAAGCCATTTCCTTCTCAATTTCTTTACACATTTCCTGCCGCCATTTTGCCTTCGCTTCCTAGAACTTACTATTTATTTCATACCTAAGTGATGCACATTGTTTTAGTCCTGTCGTTCCGTGAACATTTTTGAACTTTTTCTTTTTGCAGGTCATGTTAATCATGTTTTCTGTAACGCAAGGTTTCTTCGTACTTACGTTCCAGAATGACTTACTACGAACGATTCAGTAAAAGTATTAGTCTCATCATTACCGAAAAACAAACGCCAGCAATATTTCAGGTATGCATGTCGAAGGCACAAGCAGAAGATAGAAGGAAACGTGAGGAAAGCGTAACACACAAAGTAGAGAGAGGAGAAGAACTAATAACCACGGAGAAGTTGGGGAAGGACAGGAAGGCAGGGTTACCAGAGAATATTGTTCAGTGGCAGGAATAAGAGAGGGGAAAGAGAAACTGAGTTCTCTAATAAATTTCAGCTTAGCAGATACAGACTCACAACACAATTTTTTCATGAAGGGTAGACCAAAGTTAAAGAGAAACGTCAAGCAAAATGAGTGTAAAGAAATGAAGTAATGAGGGATAATGATGTAAGTTTGCACTTTCCAGAATCTGTAGAGAAGCCGATAATGCATAATTTGTCAGCAGTTCAGCTAAAGCAGAGAGGAGATGCCTTAAACTGGCAACCAAAGAAATTAGACAGACAAAGACAGGTACACAAAAGGTAACTTCATAGAAAACGGAGATAAAAAGAAGTAACAATTCAATGAACGACGAAAGAAGGAATCACATAAAAGTTCTGGAAAGGAAAGGAGTATAACAATACAAGAGACTCAGAAATTAAATCAATAAGGAGAGCAGGAAGCTAAAGCGAAATTGCTACATGAAAAGTAAGGAAAACTCGAGGAAGAATGGTCGTCGGAAGGGTTATTGTAGTTAGTGCATGTAGCATATGATACATACCACTCAACATCCAGAAGAATATCATCCATACAATCCCGAAGACAGCAATGATAGAGTGCGAGACTTATCTCACAAATCAGGATTCAGCACAATGCATCCAAGTTGCTGACAGGAATAATATAGAGAATAAATTCAAAGAAAACTGACTGGTTTGATGCAGCCCGCCACGAATTCCTCTTCTGTGCCAACCTCTTTATCTCAGGATAGCAACTGCAACCTACTTCCTCAATTATTCGCTCGATGTATCAAAATTGTTCAAATGGCTCTGAGCACTATATGACTTAACACCTGAGGTCATCAGTCCCCTAGAACTTAGAACTACTTAAACCTAACTAACCTAAGGACATCACATACACCCACGCCCGAGGCAGGATTCGAACCTGCGACCGTAGCAGTCGGGCAGTGCCAGACTATAGTGCCTACAACCGCTTGGCCACCGTGGGCGGCCTCGATGTATCCAATCTATATGTTCCTCTACAGTTTTCACCCTTTACAGCTGCCTCTAATAACATCGAAGTTACTCCATGATGTAGGAACAGATGTCCTCCGTCCAGTGTTTTACCATACATTCCTTTCCTCGTCGACTCTCTGGAGATCCTCCTCATTCCTTATCTTATCAGTCCAGCAAATTTTCTGTATTCTTTTATAGTATCACATCTCAAATGCTTCGAATCCCTTCTTTCCGGATTCCCACATGGACTGTGAGGAACCGGAAAAGATTATGTGTTACATGGCGAACAATTGGGTTTAAGAAAAAGTAAAAGACCAGTGTGTTATATCTGGCGTAGCACTTAATTAGAGATAAAACACAAGAAAGATTAATATAATATCGTAACATTTGTTGGTATATATAAACCATTCGACAATGCAAAATGGTGCAATACTTTAGGCCCGCATCTCGTGGTCGTGCGGTGGCGTTCTCGCTTCCCGCGCCCGGGTTCCCGGGTTCGATTCCCGGCGGGGTCAGGAATTTTCTCTGCCTCGTGATGGCTGGGTGTTGTGTGATGTCCTTAGGTTAGTTAAGTTTAAGTAGTTCTAAGTTCTAGGGGACTGATGACAATAGCTGTTAAGTCCCATAGTGCTCAGAGCCATTTGAACCATTTGCAATACTTTACAAAATCTCAGAAATAATCGTTAGCCGTATGGAAAGGGGGACAGTATGCAACATGTGCGAGAACCAAAAGGGAACAATAGAAATGAACGGCTGAAAGAGAAGTGAGAGACGCAGTTTTTCTACCCTGCAGTTCAACACTTACGTTGAAGTCATATCACAAATGAAAGATGGGTTGAAGAATAGAATTAAAATTAAGGTGGAACGAATATCAGTGGTATGATTCGCTGACAACACTGCTCTCCTCATGATAGGACTATTATAGGATCCCTTGGATAGGATGAAAGTCTACTGTACAAAGGGTATGGTCTGAGAGTAAAGTAAAGAGACGTAAGTTATGAGGACAAGTTGAAGTGGGATTAGCGATAAAATTAACATTAAAACTAAAAGCCTTCTGGTAGATGAAGTGAAGGTATTTTTCAACCTCCGAAGCGAAATAAACAATGATGGGTAAAGCAAGGAGTATACAGCGTGTTTCTGCTTTTCCTAGCTATGGGATTTATGCAACCCACAACACCTTCAAATATCACATGCAAGATTTTCATATTCTCTCGCTCGCTGTGCGCGTACTATTAGTCTTTTTTGTAGAAAATTTAATTGTGTTAAATTTTGTACTGGGATAGGTTTTCATTACAGGCAGTACTTTTCGAATTATTCAAGAAAAACGTACAAAAATAACGATATAACCATTTTTTCCTTGAATAACTAGAAAACCGTGGCCTCCAGAGAAAGCGCAAACCAGCACAAAATTTAACTACATCAAATTTCCTACAAAATTATACTATTCATTTCCTCTGTAGGACTAAAATAGTTTGCACGTAGTGAGCGAGAGAATACGAAAATATCACGCCTGGTTTTTGAAGACGCTGTGGGTTGCATAAAACCCATTAGTTGGGGCAGGTAATCACCTAGTGTAAGAGACAGAATAGCAGTGACAAAGAGGGCACTCCTTATTAAGATAATTCCAACAGTATCAAACATGGGCCTTAACTTGAGGAAGAGAATTTATGTCTGGAACACATATTTGTGTGGAAGTGGGTCAGGATCTCAGAAAAATTGGAAAAGGAGAGAATCGAATCTGTGGTGAGATGTGGTGCTACAGAAAGATGTTCAAAATAAAGTCGTTCTGCGCAGAATCGGTGACAAGAAGAATGTATGGCATACAGCGACTAGAAGAAGTGACAGGATCATGGATGTATTAAGACATCAGAAAATAGATATCATGGAACTAGAGACCGCCATAGGGCGCAAAAACTGTAGAGGTAGACAGAGATTCGAATACATGAAACAGATAATCGAATTAGTTTAGTGTAAGTGCTGCTCTGTGATGAAGACATTGTCACAGAGAAAAATTCGTGATAGGTCACATAAAACCATTCTCAAGGCTGACGCTAAAACTAGAACGGTAACTGTTCTTAATTTATACCTTAAACGTGCTGTTTTGTGGATAAATACACCGGTCTTATTTCCATCCGCTCTCCCTCTCTCATTACCATCTGTTATTCTATTATTTCATACTGTAGAGGATGAACCACTGCATGTTTATTAGCTCAACATATCCCCAAGTCAAACAGCCCTCATATAACTCCGATGCCGACAGCCTTTGTCAGTGGACGTACTGTGTTGCATGTTGGTTGTTCGCCATCTTACCGATGCAGAGTGTTTCAAAAATACAAAAAATGTATAAATCCAGGAATGGTAATGAACACTGAGCTACATGGCTGTATGATACAGTGCTTCCAGAGCAAAGAGAGCCGAGTCATCCAAACTATGGTGCTGTGTATTATTATGTTATGGAGGCAGAATCTGTTGCAACATAAACTCTTGACCGAGAAAGACCACATGATACTAGTATGCCTAACTAGGAAATGCACATTATATGGAATTTTGAGGAAGAGCCAGGTACCAGTGAAAGACAAGTGGCGGTCCCTGGCATATGGTACATGTCGAAGTTCAGCGTGGAGGATACTTCACGAGCAACTCATGTAGCCACATCATCTTTAACGTGTGCAGGCCGTTATGCATGCCTGACACCCGCCGCTGGAGAACGTTTGTCGATGGTTTGTTGCTGAAACTGCCAATCCACTGTTTGTCCATTCAGTTTTGTTTACAGAGGAGGCAACGTTTGTGAGAGCTGTGTTACCAAGTTTCTGCAACGAATACACGTAGGCCAATCGGAAGTCTTAATACTACTGAACGGCCTAGGCATCAATATCAGTTTAAGATTAATGTGTAGTCTGGAAATTCAGGTGACTGTCTGGTAGGGCCATAATTTCTCCCAGCACGTCTTACAGGTACTTTTGCAAGCCATTTAGTCAGAGTACCCTCTAAGGCCTACTACAAGATGTGCCGCTGCAAATAAGAAGAAACATGTTATTAAAGCTTGATGGAG
This sequence comes from Schistocerca piceifrons, assembly GCF_021461385.2. Lineage (NCBI taxonomy): Eukaryota > Metazoa > Arthropoda > Insecta > Orthoptera > Acrididae > Schistocerca > Schistocerca piceifrons. The sequence goes on from NC_060140.1 coordinate 922,263,346, forward strand.
CTCCAGCACATCTCAGTCTCAGTGTTCCAAACGCACTGGCTGGCATCTACCATGACCATGGTCAGTCAAAGGAGGATCAGTCCCATGGTCTGAATGTTCTCCCGCCGCCAGGTCTTTGGATTATTGTCTCTCAGGGCGCCCCAAACAATTGGTCTACGCAACAGAACACTCTGATGTAGAAACTATTCATCAATCTGTCATGGTGTAAGTAGGCTGTTTGTTTTCTTATTGGCAACGTTACGTAGCTCTCTGTATGAAAATCACTGGCTGTGCTGTGTGCAGACTGTGGCTAGTTTGCATTGTTGTCTGCCATTGTAGTGTTGGGCAACTGGATGTGAACAGTGCATAGCTTTGCACAGTTGGAGGTGAGCCGCCAGCAGTGGTGGATGTGGGGAGAGAGATGGCGGAGTTTTGAAATTTGTAAGACTGGATGTCATGAACTGCTATATATATTATGACTATTAAGGTAAATACATTATTTGTTCTCTATCAAAATCTTTCATTCGCTAACTATGCCTATCAGTAGTTAGTGCCTTCCATAGTTTGAATCTTTTATTTAGCTGGCAGTAGTGGCACTTGCTGTATTGCAGTAGTTCGAGTAACCAAGATTTTTGTGAGGTAAGTGATTTGTGAAACGTATAGGCTAATGTTAGTCGGGGCCATTCTTTTGTAGGGATTTTTGAAAGTCAGATTGTGTTGCGCTAAAAATATTGTGTGTCAGTTTAAGCACAGTCATGTATAATTGTTCAAAGGGGACGTTTCATATGGCGACCCTGCCAGGATACCTCACTGGAATCTTCTGATTTTTTTCTTGTAGTTTGTGTAATTAGTGTAGATTTTGTTCATTGCTAGCACATAATTGTAGAGAGAATCTCGTTTGTAGTTGCAGTCTTTCATTGTTGTACAGTAAAACAGGTGTGGCACGCATGTAAATTTGCACCAAGTATTTCGCAGCTTGCAATTAACTAGATATTATTTTCAGCGCTATGCAAATGTGTTCTCTTATTTTCTGTGTTATCGTGTGAAATATTGTGACAATAATGGCGTGTGAAAAACGTAACACTAGCCTCCAAAGTAAACAGAGAAATAATAGTGACGACGAGTGTAGCTTACCAGCACCACTGTGTAATGGATTAACAGACATTCAAAGTAGTAATTTGGTAACTGTGCATAGGGAAATAGAGCGGGCATCAAATAATGGTGTAGACAGTGAAACAGGTAGTGAACAGGGAAGCATTATCGATCGATCTGTCGGCAACAGCTCGCCTCAGGAATCAGGAATGACAGAACACAATATTGCAAATACAGTAGACTCAGGTTTTGGGTTCTCACCGTTTTCTCAAATGAGTCAAGACACATTTTCCGCTTGTCAAAATGTGAATGTTGCCGGTGCAAATTCACTGCCGAAAAGCACTGAGGAACATGTTTCAGACACCAGTGCATTGTTATTACAATTAATGCAACAAATGGGACAAAATCTTCAAAAGCTAAACACAATGGAACAACACCAGAGACAAACACAGCAACAGTTAGACGCAATGGAACAAAATGTTCACACCACGCTTGAACAAACACGTGAAGATTTAACTACTGAGTTACATAAAATCGAATCGAAATGTCAAAAAGTCTGTAACGACGTAAAAACACAAATTTGTGAGCATTTTCAACCTATTTTTTCGCAGCATGAAAATGCATTACAGAATAATGAAGCAGCCATAAAAGAACTGCAAATTATTGTTCATGAAAATCATGAGACCTTGCAAGCTAAAATTGATTCAGTTGCATCTACCGATTCGGTTACGCAATTTGAAAAAACTCAGGAAAACTTAAAGGGCACAGTAGAAAGTCACATGGAGGAAATTAGTTCATTAACAGAGAAAGTAGTTGAAGTTTCGGATCAGCTAAATAATTTATCTACGAAGGTAGATGATAATCTGAATGACACAAAACTGGTAGTCTTTAATGACACAGAAGAGTGCGAACAAATTAGGAAATTCAAACAAAATCAGAATCAAATTAATACGCAACACCAAAGAGAAATCCGGGAAGTACAAGATCAGCTGACACAAGTAATACAAAAATTACATTATTTCAGAGGACACTCGCGCTCCAACGCGGGAAGAGGGACTTAGAAATATGGAACAGCCACAAAGTAATAACTCAGGGCACTTCGGAAATTATGAAAGAAATTGGCAAGGTACACCGAATTTTGAGATGGAACCGCCGAAACGACGTAACAATGACCGACATGCGACTCGCCGACATGATGATTTTTACTATAAGCTGTTCATTACTACACGTAAATTCAAAACATTTAAGAATTCTGGCAACGACATTCATCCACAAGCATGGCTCCATCAATTCTCTCATTGTTTTCCTCCCAACTGGTCATTAGAGCACAGATTAGAATTTATGTGTGGCTATTTAGAGAATGAACCAGCTGTAAGAATGCGATCGGTCATTCATGATTGCCACAGTGAAGGAGAATTTTATCATGCCTTCCTCTCTGCATACTGGTCTCAAGCTACACAAGACCGAGTAAAACATAGCATCATGATGATGAAACACTTTGAACAATCTGAATTTTCCAGTCTTGTCAAATATTTTGAAGACATGTTGTATGAGAATCAATATCTTTCAAAGCCATACAGCCCTTCAGAACTCATCCGCATTTGCTTAATGAAATTGCCTGAACATTTAAGAAATATTATTTTGGCAGGACATTGCAAAGACGACATTGAAGCTTTTCAGGGACTCTTACAAAAATTAGAAATTGACACAGACAGTCGCGGGATGCGAAAACAGGAAAACAATCACTACAGATCACATCCGTCACAATTCCGTGACGACAGAAACAATAACTGGACACGACAAATCCATTCTTACAACGCAAATCGTGACCAAAACAGACACCACCCATATGACAACCACTGGCAGAGTAATAATAGTTACAGAGAAAGATCGCATTTCAGTAGTAATGAATATGACAGAGATTACCATAAAACAGACAATATGGGAACAAAAACAATTATTATCAAGGGAGACAGAATAACTTCAGACTCAACAGTTCAGCGCACAGTTACGATTCTGGGAGAAATTCTCCACCACATGACCGACAAACAAGAAACTATGTAAACTACCGACAAAACGACAGACCTGAATGCCATCAGAACTGGCGGGATTCAAACAGGGCAGGGCCCTCTGGGCAAGGTGAATTTGTAGAAGTTAGGTCTCCTAATCCCAATAACGACGCGCTCCAACAAAGAGACAGACAATGACTCGCACCGCAGGCAGCCACGTGCGCCGGCTGGCTCAGAGAAAAATAACATAGACGCTAACCTTGAGAAAAATTCCAGTATTCTTTACCGACGTATACCGCATGATGATTGCATTCAAATCAAACTGAGAGTACTATGAAGAGTCAAGGATTGCACCACATTTCACATGTAAAACCGTTTATTGAAAGATAATGTGTTTTTTAACTTAGTCTTTGCCATAAAATTTTTCACTTCACATTTCTAGTGTGCTTCGTCAGACTTAAGAAACTGTTAACCTGCAACAATGTTTGAAGTTAAATATCCAGTCAAGAACCTGGGCAACTTATTTAAACAGAATTTACGAATGCGTTGTTATTGTGAACAGATGACAGTGTTATTGTGTGTGTACATTCTTCCTTGTTAGTTGCACTATTACGTAACGACTATAAGGCTTACATACTTAGGACATATACTGGTACTGCCAATGAGATTTTAATGTAACAATTTTTTTTTACTTGAAAATACTTTATCGATTTAAAGTGCTTTCTGAGAGATACCAGATGACACAGTGGTTAGTTTACTTGACAGCTACACGACTGCATCACAACGCTACTAATGTGTGACACAATTTACAATGTTGCTTTTGCAGTGTTTCTGTTTTATATCTGCACAGTTTTTCTGAATTATTCTGGAAAGTAAAACATGTTTTAGTAGTAACGTTTGTGGTATAGCTACAATGCGACAGCCTTTTCCGTAGCACAACAATACGTTACAGCACAGTACTTTCTTCATCACGGCAATAAGCGTAATAAGTGAGATATCTATACGCACAGCATTTCACTTTTGTTTATCTTGAGGTAAGTACATTGACTTCCACAGAACTTTGCTTATGGACGACGATAATTATGACACTTGTACCATTTGTTACCCTTACGTAATGACAGAGATTGTCTTACAACAAGACACACAGTTTAGCGCTACAGTACACGTATTTGACTGATTAATTTTGTACTTAAAACATTTATTTTTAAAGTTTTTTGAATTACAATGATACAAAGGTTTTCCGTGATACATTTCATTCCATTGCTGTAATCTGTAACACCTGAGGGTACAATTACATTAATTCTCAGGGGGTATACGCTTACTTTGTGTACCATGTGTGTGGCAAGCACAAGGATCCCTAGCTAATATGGTATTTGCTTATACAACTTTACACATCGGTACCATATTTCTCCAACACAGAATTACACAGCTATCTGATTATTTAACAGAGAAACAAAAATTTTTTGTACGTCAGTGACACATGTTTACGCAATTACACAGTTGGATAATTTCACACTTATGAAATTGTATTTTGTCTGTACTTTATGAACTGTTCATATTTTTTTGGAACCATTGTGATACTATGAGAGCTTTGAATGATGTATTTGGTATGGGATCATGATTTTAAAGTACGTTTGAGGTAGATGACACTATTGAAATAAGCAGAGAATTTTTTTTAGGTTTTGAAATTATTGGAGGAAGCTACGACGATTTTGAGAGTTGACTGAGGTGTTATGATGTTATTATTACGATGACTATATGTATAATGCTGTTGCGGTATGTTTATGATCAATAAGCTGATGCTATATGAGTTATTTGAGTATGCTACGTATCTGTTATGATGAAATATTGAAGAAGTGTTGACAAATAAGGTAAGGAATAATGAGTAGTGGTTAGGGACTCTGGTTTGTGAAAAAGGTTGTTGGAAACCAAGAATCGTACTTTAAGAGTTATGAAATGTATGTAAGTGCATGAATGTATTACAATGCCGCCGAAAATTTTTCGGACTCTGTTATGTCAATAGGATTTTGTTTCTACAGATTTGTAACGCAAATTCTTGACCTGTGAAATATTTTTATATGAGACTGTCACTGTAGCGGAAAATGCTGTCATAAATATTTCCGTAAGAAAGTTAAGTGACCACCTGCACGTAATGCGTCATGGGCACCCAGCTGTGTCAGACGCCTGGAGAAAAAGCCATTAGTGTGTGCCTTTTCAGAGGCACAGGTAGAAAAAACAAGGAGGCCATTATCCTCGCTATTGACATTCCTTTGTAGAAAGAATCGCAAATACGACACGCTCAAACTTGAAAACATATGATTATACTGTGGAGCTCTTAATTTATGATATTTACTAAAATGCCTAATGAAACGATGAGAAACATTCACAGCTATTGTCTTGCTAGTTGAGAGAAATGCCATATGGCATACTTTATGTATTTATTAACTCATTTTGTTTAATATCTAGTTTCTAGCTGCACTTCAGCGTTGGTTAAAATAAAATGTACTAATATAAATATTTTTTGTCTACAGATCGAGTAAATAATATTATTTAAAAAAAAAATGAGGGAGCACAAAAAGACATTTACCTTCACAGGAACTGCATTCATAATCTTCTTTTCAAGTACTTGGTAATTTATTTTGTAGAATAAGTTGTGGTGCACCAGTTTAATTACATGGACATTAAGATGTGAATATACATTTCCTTTATCTGCATTGTTGTCTTTAGTGTACTATTTTTTTTGCTTGAACGTTGTCATGTTTAGATATAAGTTATTACATTTGCTGCTGCTGTGTTCCAGGCATAGTGCTACTGAATTTGACTTTGTATTACGCTGTTAAGCCAGTTTTACTACGGATTTATTTTTCTTGTTTGCTGCACAGTGCCTTATATTAGTTGTAATATTGCAATTGCTTCGCCAATTTGAATTTTTTGTCATTGCTGTTTGTGTTAATTGTTTTGTGCTGCTGCATTGTCTCGTCCCTTAGTTTAGCATCTAAGCTCATTAGATTTAAGTTAGCTTAAGATGGGGTAGGCTATATGAGAGAACGAGTTGTGATGAATTGGAAGAAATGCATTGAGAAGCTATAAGAAAATGGTTTGGCCAAAAAAGTATTTTGAAAGAGGATATGAGCAAAAAAGTAGGGTTTAGGGACAACAGGTTTATGTAGGGTCTTCTTGGAAATAAATAATGAGGTAAGATAATGGAAAATAAATAATGAGGTAAGAAATATGTGAACATACAAATACAGAAAGCATGCTTGGATAGGATTTTTTTGGTGGAAACAAATGTTGAAATAAGATGAAAGATCTATGGAACAAAGTTTTAGGTTGGACTGCAGTACCAAATGTTACACTGAATACAAACCCTGCCCTTTCCTCTTGCGTTATTCTGCTATGTGTTTGTGTACTCTTGTATATTTGTGTTTTTCCTGTCTTTATGTGTTTAGCTGATATGAGTTACGCTGTAGAATTTTCCTAATACTATGTTATTTACTTTGTAAAGATGTTTAGACATTATTTATCTGTTCTGTTTTGTTGCTCATATGTGAAGTTGATGTTTTAGAAGGTATTCTGATCTTTATGTATGTACTTATGTCATAATTCTTGTAACACTGATGTGCATGTTTATTTCTATTCTTTTGTAAAGCCTGTTTTGCTACAAATGTTATCTGTACTATTATGTTCTTTAATGATGTATTTTGTACCTTTGTTATTGTATTCTTATGTTATAAAATTGTAATTGGCACCAGTTCATCAAATTAAGTAACTTGTAAGTTACATTTCACTGCACACGTTTCTGTTGGTCATAGTATATGGACAATATGTGAGAAGTAGGGACTGATAGTGTTTGCACGTGTGTTAATAATTCAGCAAGGGACTGGATAATAGCATTGCTGGTTCTAAGGACAATTCCAAAAACTTTGTGAGTGCACAAATGGTGGTTTATGGACTTGCTATATTCTCCGCAAGACTCTTCGATGGTGATTGTGCACCTGCACAGTCGCAGCAGATGGCTGCTGGCCACCTCTACAAGGACTACAGTGGGTCTACTCTGTGATGACCTACCTACCAATATTCTTCAAAACGTCGAATGACTCTGCTGTGGGTTTGCTCTGTTGTGGCCCATTACCTGTCAGCATGTCAAGAGTCAGCACTGTCTTTCTGTTGGAAGGATAACACTACTTCTTCAAAACTGCTGGGAATCCACTACTTCCATGTGCATTGTCTTTTACTGCTCAGACTTTGAGAAAGGAAACGGCAGTTTTACTGTGATGAATGGTCAGGACTGTCTTTATGGACTGTGAGAAAATTTTAGCTTTTGACCAACGTTGTTTTAATAAGTGTGTGCATTTGATATCTTTATTACTGCAATTATGAAAAACTTTTTCAAATCTGTATTGACCAGTGCCCAAAAAAATTTGTAAAATTTTTTGAGGGGAGCATGGGGGCTATGTAAGTAGGCTGTTTGTTTTCTTATTGACAACGTTACGTAGCACTCTGTATGAAAATCACTGGCTGTGCTGTCTGCAGTCTATGGCTAGTTTGCATTGTTGTCTGCCATTGTAGTGTTGGGCAGCTGGATGTGAACAGCGCGTAGCGTTGCGCAGTTGGAGGTGAGCCGCCAGCAGTGGTGGATGTGGGGAGAGAGATGGCGGAGTTTTGAAATATGTAAGACTGGATGTCATGAACTGCTATTATATATTATGACTATTAAGGTAAATACATCATTTGTTCTCTATCAAAATCTTTCATTTGCTAACTGTGCCTATCAGTAGTTAGTGCCTTCCGTAGTTTGAATCTTTTATTCAGCTGGCAGTAGTGGCGCTAGCTGTATTGCAGTAGTTCGAGTAACCAAGTTTTTTGTGGGGTAAGTGATTTGTGAAATGTATAGTTTAATGTTAGTCAGGGCCATTCTTTTGTAGGGATTTTTGAAAGTCAGATTGCGTTGCGCTAAAAATATTGTGTGTCAGTTTAAGTACAGTCATGTATAATTGTTCAAAGGGGACGTTTCAATGGAAAAATGCCAAACCATTCGAAAACGTCAGGGAGTATTTGAAAGGGTGTGACAGCCCACAATTAGACGACTCTATGCATGTTTAGAAGCCAGAGGACATTTAGAGCATTTATTATGAGTTTATATGTTGATGAGCTCCAATCAATGAAACTGTAAGCTTTCATTAATAACTCAGGTAGGAAGGGTTTTCGGACACGTTTATATGAACTTTCCTTATTGTTTTGGTGTACGGAACCAATCACCAAAATTTGTAAAATTGTTTTAAAACACAATGTTTTGCAATTTGATTTTGGTTTATGGGATGTGAAAAATATCTGTCTCATTATGTATTGCTGATAACGACTAGTATGGTGAAACTTGTCAATTGTTACAATGATTCATAATAAATGCATCCTATGGAGGTTAAAAGTGTTCTCAATCACTCCATGTGTAGGCTGGTTTCCGACCAAGCAACTTGTATGGCTCTGAGCACTATGGGACATGACTTCTGAGGTCATCAGTCCCCTAGAACTTAGAACTACTTAAACCTCACTAACCTAAGGACATCACACAAATCCATACCCGAGGCAGGATTCGAACCTGCGACCGTAGCGGTCGCGCGGTTCCAGACTGCAGCGCCTAGAACCGCTTGGCCACTCCATCCGGCCAAGCTACTTGTAGTCAGATGGCTTAGCTTTGCCAGAAATATAAAGTCACAAAAGGAATGTGGGTCCCTGCATTACTAAAGAACTGTATGCACACCATCTTTAGCTTTGGAATCATTTTTTTGGGGTCCCATTATCAATACACGGAAACTGTCTTCAGAGTAAAGAGAAGGGCCAGTAGAGTAACAAGTAGAAAGAGTAACCGAGCTCTGTGTAAATATCTGCCGAAAAATTATTTTTAAAAGCATTATTGGATATATTAGTGATCAAAATATAATCTTTGAAATTAATGATAACGGTCTAGATTGCAAGGCCCGTTTATTAACAAATTGACTGGTTTCGATCATAACATGATCATCTTCAGACTTTGATCAAATAAAAGTATATGTTTCTATATTTATTATGTAAAAAAAAAATAAAATGAATGGATGAAAATGGGGAAGAAATGTTGCTTTAAATATTTTTCTTATTTGCTCTTTCAGTACGAATTTTGTTATAGAACCCCTTATTTACGTGTGGTAATAAAAATTCATTTAGACAGAATTAAGCACATTTAAAATTACGTGAAGCTTAGCAACCCTCTCATGCTGATAAATTCATATTAACTGATTAAGAACATTTAGTTGAAAATTGTATAAATTAAATTTTTTACGTATTTAGGCCTTGGCACACGTTTTCTAAATGCAGTGGTTTTTTAAATAGTTACTGAATTCTTTCCTGGCGTTAGCTATGGAACACAAGACTGTCTCTGTTAACATAAAATGGTTAAATATTACCAAGCCGACCTGAACGTTCAATTATCATTGACAAAACACACTTCACTATACGTTTAAGTTATTTGTTTTAGAAATTGAAAGAACCAACAGATTAACAACTTCAGCGTTAATTATCCGCCTATGAATGCACAAATGTAAAACGAGTAATAAATTCCGTCAGCCTCAGGATCGCTGTAAAAGAAAAATATTTCGTAGTTCACTGCTAATTTTATCTGCTCCCGATTTACGGGTTGGTTAATTTTTTTTTTTTTAGCGGAACAATTTTTTAAATGTGCCGTCGCTACAAATCGTTCGGTCGCGGCAAAGCCCAGCAACACCAACGATAATCGCTAAATATGCTGAAAATTCTTTAAAGAAATATTATAGAAGACTTGGGCTAGCTAATTTACATTAGTAATACACAATTTTGATAAATTATAATGTATTTAGACCACAACAATAATTAAACTTACATTACTTTATAATTTCTCCTCTAAAGGCGGCTAAAGATAGATACAGACAAAATAGGTCTACTCATTCACAAAATGCTACGTCACAGGTTCCTCTCTCTCTCAGCCCTCGAGGAAGACGACAAAGAATGCACATTATGTATACCTATTTATACTATTGCTGATTGTTAATGTCTCTTTGTAATCTTACAACATTATTTTCCTCTGTGACTGTATTTTACATTTTTTTATCGCAGATATTAACATATTTCGTAATTACATTATGAGTATAGAAATATTACAATCATAAATACACCGAGAATATTATTACAGAAAATATTACAATAATAACGTATGTCCTTTATACAAAATTAAATAATATTTTTTGTTAAACAATTACAGTACATACGAATTGCTTCATAGCGGCATACATAGTACAATTAAATGTCATTTCATTTTATTAATAGAGTGTGTGCTGCCAGGGAACGTTACAAGACCTACGGCCATATTGATGGACAATGGGTATGCATGGATCAGGAATCGCTAAATGGCCAAAGTGCAGCATTTGAATATCGTCGTTGAGCGGCTCCTGCTCCATGCACAGTCACTGTTCAACAGTGTGGCTGTAAGTTTGGAGATGATCATCTGATGATAGAAACCGCTCACCTTTCAATAAACATGGCTTGATATCCAGATTGTTATAACTAATTTCAAAAATCAGTTGAAAAAGCTGTACATTGTAACTGCACCAAGTCAGTCCGTTCACCAGTCTGGTATGCACATCGAGAAGAACATTAGAAATTATCTCAGAAAAAGCAGCAACCGTCTTCATGGAGGAAGATCCAGACTAAACTAACGCTTACCGAGAGTAGACATAAAACATAAAACAGCATTTTCTACTAGAGAATGAATTTGTACAATAAACTGCCCAAGTAGATACAAGAAACACTAGAAAAAGTATTTAAGAACTCGGTTAAGATACACTTCTTAAGTAAACAATATTACAAAAAAAAAAGAATCAAATGGCTCCGAGCACTATGCGACTTAACTTCTGAGGTCATCAGTCGCCTAGAACTCAGAACTAATTAAACCTAACTAACCTAAGGACATTACACACATCAATGCCCGAGGCAGGATTCGAACCTGCGACCGTAGCGGTCGCTCGCCTCCAAACCGTAGCGCCTAGAACCGCTCGGCCACTCCGGGCCGGCTGTGTGTACTAACTAATACTTGTAATGAAGTAGTAGTGTATGACTGCCTTTGAACATGAATTGTATTCTTATTCTTACCCTTCTTTCCCGCGCGAATGAAACGCTAGAGACTTTCCTCGCTGAAGATGTGGTGGAGGAAATTAATGTGCAGTTGTGAATGTTTTCTGGCCGCGAGAAAGCCTCAGTCGCTGGCAGTCGCTCGATGACTGAGGACGTGCAGTGGATGTTCGGCGAGTTTGAGTAAACTGAAAAATGTCGGAGCGAATTAAATAGCGATATTCTATCAAATTCTACCTAAATCTTGGGATACCCAAGAGAAAGCTGTTAGCAAGATTCAGCAGGCTTCCTGGAACGATGCCACGAGCAAAACCGGCCGCCTATCGGTGGAAAATGTTTCAAATGGCTCCGAGCACTATGGGACTTAACATCTGAAGTCATCAGTCTCCTTGAACTTAGAACTACTTAAATCTAAGTAACCGAAGGATATCACACACACCCATGCCCCAGGCAGGATTCGAACCTGCGACCGTAGCGGTCTCGCGGTTCCAGACTGAAGCTCCTAGAACCGCTCGGCCACGCCGCCCGGCCCTATCAGTGGACAATTGTTCAGGCAGACAGTCAGCTAGCCGAAACGACAACGTCACTGTGGGTGTGACTACTTTTGTCGTGGAAGAACGTCGTACCACATAACGAAAACTAGCGAACGACACCGGGCAAAGCAAACGACAGAATCTGTGGTGAGCAAAAACTTGGCAGCACCATCATAACCACCAACAAGCCCAATCTGCTCACCATATTCCGACTCTTCAGGTTGGAGGAAGAGTATGTCTATTTTAAACTGATTATTCACTGCTTCTTGGGCAATGGCATTGCCGCAGTGGATACGCTGGTTCCTGTCAGATCACCGAAGTTAAGCTCTGTCGAGCGTGGGCGGCACTTGGATGGGTGACCATCCAGCAGCGATGCGCTGTTGACATTTTTCGGGGTGCACTCAGCCTCGTGATCCCAATTGAGGAGCTACTCGACCGAATAGTAGCGGCTCCGGTCAAAGGAAACCATCACAACGACCGAGAGAGCAGTGTGCTGACCACACGCCCCTCCTATCCGCATCCTCAACTGAGGATGATACGGCGGTCGGATGGTCCCGATGGGCCACGTGTGGCCTGAAGGCGGAATACTTTGCTATTCACTGCTTCTTTAGTGAAGAATTACGATAAAACTCGTCTCTGTGTTAGTATATGGCTTAAGACTCGTAAGTCCTTAATAATGGGCGTAGTGTGCTTTCTCTGCGTCGAGGTAGTATATCAGAAAATAAATCGAGCGCAGTATGGGACCACGTACACCGCAACCGACGTATGTGTGCCATTATTTATCGGTACACAGGGCACGGCTACCCGATATTGCTGTAGAGGCTCCGAGCCGAGCAGCCGAGCAGGAGAGAAATCGACGCGAGCGTTGGTCGCAGAGCGGCGCGGGCTGCGTTTACAAACCGTTCACCGGCAACTGAAGCTGGGCGGACAATAATAGCGAGGAAAAGAGGCGGGGCAGCTGAGGCGGTAAACGCGCTTTTACTAGCAGCCGGCGCTCGAACAGAGACCGTTTAAGCGAGCCTCTAAAAGCCCCAGGGCTGTTTGTTTTCTGCTGATTAGTGGCTGCCACTGCGCGAACACAACCATTGTGCGGCCGGTCTAGGGAGGAGAGATATCCAAGGGTGGAACAGCATCGCTCACCACGGCGGAAAATAAAACTGTGTGTCGTATTAAAATTGTTCTTCACGGTGTCAACCAGAAGAAGGTTAACATCATCCATTTAAAAACACTGCTCGATGATCCCCTCCTTGCAGACCTTTCCATGGATTACGTTCTTCGGTTAACACAGCCATACAGAGTGTTCTGCACCATCTACTTGGGGAGGGGGATCATTACAGCTAAACAAGGGAAGATTAAGGGCTGCTGACTTACAACTTTCTTATTTTCCGCGTTTTCCAATCTAAATACTCTGAAGAGCCAAAGAAACTGGTGCACCTGCCTAATATAGTGTAGGGATGCCACGAGTTCGCTGAAATGCCGCAACACGAGGTGGCATGGACTCGACTAATGTCTGAAGTAGCGCTAGAGTGAACTGACACCATGAATCCTGCAGGGTAGGCCGCAAATCCCTAAGAGTACGAGGGTTTGGAGATTTCTTCTGAACAGCACGCTGCCATGCTTCGCAGATATGCCCTTAATGTTCATCTCTGAGGCGTTTGGTGGCCAGCGCATGTGTTTAAACACAGAAGAGTGTTCCTGGAGCCACTCAGTAGAAATTCTGGACGTGTGGAACGTCGCATTGTCCTGCTGGAATCGTCCAAGTTCGTCGGAATACACAATTGACATGAATGGATGCAGGTGATCAGACAGGATGCTTACGTACGTCTTACCTGTCAGAGTTGAATCTAGACGTATCAGGGGTCCCATATCACTCCAACTGCACGCACCCCACACCATTAAAGAGCCTTCACCAGCCTGAACCGTCGGCTGCAGACATGTAGGGTCCATGGACTCATGAGGTTGTCTCCATACCCATATACGTCCATGCGCGCGATACAATTTGAAACGAGACTCGTCCGACCAGGCAACAGTTTTCAGTCATCAACAGTTGAATGTAGGTGTTGACAGTATCTGGCAGGGCGTAAAGCTCTGCGTCGTGCAGTCATCAAGGGTACACGAGTGGACTTTAGGCTGCGAAAGCCCATGTCGATGATATTTCGTTGAATGGTTCGCACGCTCAAACTTGTTGATGGCCCAGCGTTGAAATCTGCAGCAATTTGTGGAAGTGTTGCACTTCCGTCGGGCTGAACGATTCTCTTCAGTCGTTGTTGGTTTCGTTCTTGCAGGATCTTTTTCCGACCGTAGCGATTTCGAAGATTTGATGTTTTACCGGATTCCTGATATTTTAGATGCAGTCGTGGAATCCCCACTTCATCGCTACCTCGGAGATGCTGTGTCCCTTCGTTCGTGCGCCGACTATAACAACACTTCCAAACTCACTCAATTGTTGATCATCTGCCAATGTAGCAGCAGTAACCGATCTAAGAACTGCGGTGTTGTCTTACATAGGCGTTGCTGACCGCAGCGTCATATTCTGGCTGTTTACAATTCTTTGTATTTTAATACGCTTGCCTATACGTTTCTTCGGCGCTTCAGTGTAGGTGACTAAAATAGCGTGGTTTATATTTGAAAACTGAGGCTGACCAGATACAATTACAGTCAGAGTTCATTAGAAAAGCGCTCCAACCATAAGAGCTTCAGATAGTACCTGCACTCGAAAATAATATTAGAATACATTTTTCACTCTTGTGACCGCCTTTCCTGGAATATCGCAAAAAAACTGCTGAAAAATCGTATAGCACAACGATTGTCTCTCGTCATTAACATGCGGTTGCTATCCTTAACCACTTGACACCCTTTAAATTCAAGCCCTACTTCTTAAACAAACCTTGTTACCGTCCTTTCTACTATATTACATATTTATCTATTCACTCTACATCTACATCCATACTCCACAAGCCACCTGACGTTGTGTGGCGGAGGGTACCTTGAGTACCTCTATCGGTTCTCCCTTCTATTCCAGTCTCGTATTGTCGGTTTGCCTCTGTGTGAGCTCTAATCTCTCTGATTTCATCCTCATGGTCTCTTCGCGAGATATACGTAGGAGGGAGCAATATAGTGCTTGACTCCTCGGTGGAGGTATGTTTTAGAAACTTCAACAAAAGCCCGTACCGAGCTACTGAGCGCCTCTCTTGCAGAGTCTTCCACTGGAGTTTATCAGTTGAGAAGCGGTAAAAAACTCTACATTACAGAACTGTGCAATATCATAGGATACTTGTAAAACAACGCTTTAGACGCTTTACGTAATTAAAGAACACAGGAGAAAAAATGAAGAACTTCGCACATAATTGAGCAACAAGACCTGTACTTCCTTCAGTCCTCGTCAGATCTTCATCACTGTATGAATTGGGGCAGCATGAACAGTGGCACAAGTGATCCATTAACTGTTCTCTTTCGCAGTTAGACTTTGCCAGTCCTTCGGAGTATCCATATTTGAGAAGGGTGACCTATGATTCACCAACACCTGATCTTCAATGTTCAATGATCTCCACGTGGACCAATCTAAGTGCACACACATCCTGTGGTAGACACTCAACAGATTTCATCTACATTTGAAATTGATTGTACCCAGATGTCCAAAACTGTTGTCTGGCAAAGCATGGAGACAAAGTTAGTGCTGAAGTTGAAATGAGGAACCGCCTTTTGGATTTCAGCTTAGATCTTGGTGGCTGATGTCCATGGAGTGAGTGTGAATGATTTAGTTCAACTTTTTTATCAATATTCCTCCTCTGATTACATTTTAATAACTATTTCAGATTTATATTCACTAATGTTTAATGTAACACAGTTCGTCAATATTTTAAATTACCACCACTAGACTCCAGCAACCCACCTGACTATTCAGAAGCCACGTGTATTCGAATACAAAACTTGGCATTGTCAGCACAACAGTACTCAACAAATATTACTTCTTGCTGCACGGGACGTTGTGCTGATACAACGGTGACAGGTGGATTGTCTGTGTCTCCGTTCTATTCTCAGTTTGCCTCTGGGACGGCTTGCAGTCGCTGATGTCTGCTTTCTTGCATTATTTTCCGTTGTGGAAAGATTATACTGCAGTATTTTCTGAAGAAGAAAATGTAAAGTTTAACTCCGTTACGTATAAATAACAAATGAGCTATTAAAAATGGATAATCTTAGAAGTTAAACAATCCAGAGAGAGGCGAATCTTTTAAATCCTGTTGAAGGGATAGCCTACTGAAAGAGGAAATGACGAATTATAGGACCGTTAAAATAAAATCGGCCCTGTAAAATATTTGTTAACATGTTACCGTAAAAATATTTTAGGGTTCGATACAAATAAAGTTTGAACCCACATTCAGTTAAGTACTCCTTCATTCATTCCACAAAACATGCATGCAGATTTCATCAGTTGTGTAATGTGATAGATTTACTGGTTGTAGTCCTTTCCAGATCGCTGGTTCTAAACATCACTTGTGCTGCCAGATTTTTGCAACTATGTGCTATGTAAAAACTGATAAATTTAACAATCTGTTCAAAGCACAATAACGAATACAATAAATAGCCCCAGTGGTCTAGGGATAGTTCAGCGTGTTCGGTCAGAGGGTTAACTGCTCTTTGTAATAAAAAAAATGATTGAACGGATCAACGATGAACCTGAAAAGGTGTCATGGGACGTCCACCCCGAACGAATGCAACGAAACATAACGAACGAACTGAGATTAAAGAAAAGATAGCATCTCTGTTTAGTAATGAAACGTCATCGGTCCCGGGCTCGAATCCCGCCACCGCTGAAATTTTGATTAATAGTTAGCATTGGCGGCCGAAGACGTCCGGCATAACTCACCGTCATTCTGCCAACGGCCTTGTCAAAGAGGGCGGAGTAGCGGACGGAGGTTCAGGACACTCTCTTGCCCTTGGGGTGAGAAACTGCCACTAAATACGGAAGAATCATCAGTGATCAACGGCATGAGGTTGCAGAAGGCAATGGAAACCACTGCATTAAAGACACATAACGTGCATCCACAGAACATATGGCCTGTAATTGTAAATGTCTCATGAATATCTTTCCATTGGCAAAAGATTCCGGTATAGTCCCCCATTCGGATCTCTGGGAGAGGATTGCCGGGGGAGCTGACCGTTAGAAAAAGATTGAATGGCCAACGAAAGGATAACGTTCTACGAGTTGGAGATGGAATGTCAGGAGCTTGAACGTGGGAAGCTAGAAAATCTGAAAATGGTAATCCAGAGGCTCGTTTTAGATATAGTAAGGGTCAGTGCAGTGAAATGGAAAAGTGACAACGATTTCTGGTCAGAAGAACATAGGGTAATATTAACAGCAGCAGAAGGCGGTACAAGGGGAGTGGGATTAGTTATGAAGAGGAAGGTAGGGTGGAGAATGAATTACAGTGATAGGATTATTCTTATCATCATCGACGGCAAAGCAACACCGATAACTATAGGCTGAAGAGGAACAGATAGAGGTTCAAGTGGTTCGAATGGCTCTAAGCACTATGGGACTTAACATTGGAGGTCAAAAGCCCCCTAGACTTACAACTACTTAGACCTAACTAACATAATGAGATCACACACAGCCATGCCCGAGGCAGGATTCGAACCTGCGAGCGTAGCAGCAGCACGGTTCCGGAATGAAGCGCCAAGAACAGCCCTGCTACAGCGGCCGGCGATGGAGGAAGTATATAAGGATACTGAAAAGATAATACAGTATGTCAAAGGAGATGAAAATATAATAGTCATGGGGGACTGAAATGCAGTCGTAGAGGAAGGAGTAGAAGAAATGTTTACGGCAAAATATTGACTAGGGAAAAGGAACGAGAGAAGAGAAAGCTTAATTGAGTTCTGTAATTAAATTCTGCTAGTAATAGCGATTATTCTGCTCAAGAATCACAAGAGGTGGAGGTATACTAGGAAAAGGCCGGGTGAGCCACGAACATTTAAGTTAGATTACATAATGATCAGGCAGAGACCCCGAGATCAGATCTGGATTGTATGTCTTAGCCATGAGTGAATATAGACTCAGATCACAATTTCGTAGTGATGAAGAGTAGGTTGAAGTTTAAGATATTAGTCAGGAAGAATCAATATTCAAAGAAGTGGAATACGGAAGTATTAGGAAATGACGACACGTGCTTGAAAATCTCAAAGGCTGTAGATACAGCAATGAGGAAAAACTCAGTAGGCAGTACAGTTGAAGAGGAATGGACATCTCTAAAATGGCAATCACAGAAGTTGGACAGAAAAGCCTAGGTACAAAGAAGGTAACTGAAGAAACCATGAGTAACAGAAGAAATACTTCAGTTGATCAATGAAACAAGGAAGCACAAAAATGTTCAGAGAAATTCAGGAATACAGAAATACAAGTTGCTGAGCAACGAAGTAAATAGGAAGTGCAAGGCAGCTATGACGAAATGGCTGCACGAAAAATGTGAAAAAATCGACAACCAAATGATTACCTGAAGGACTGACTCAGCATATATGAAAGTCATAACGATCTTCGGTGAAATTAAAAAGCAACGGTGCTAAGATTGAGTGTGCAACGGGAATTCCACTCTTAAAAGCAGAGGAGCGAGCGGATAGGCGGAAAGAGTACGCTGCAGTCCTCTATGGCGGGAAGGAGAGGGGGGGGGGGGCGGAAGGGGAGATTGTCTGATGTTACGGAAGAAGAAACAAGAGTGAATTTATAAGAGACAGGCGACCCAGTAGTAGAATCAGAATTTAAAAGAGCTTTGGAGGACTTAAGATCACGTAAGGCAGAAGGGATAGGTAACATTCCATCAGAATTTCTGAAATCATTGGGGGAAGCGGCAACAAAACGACTACTCGCGTTGCTGTGTAGAATGTATGAATTTTGCGGACTTTAGGAAAATGCTTGTTGAGCCTTTTAAGAATATTGTGAAGTGTACCACAGTGATATATTTACAATAAGTCTGCTATGGTGAAATTCAAGAACATACATAACGAGGTGGAAAACCACATGGACTACAAAAAAACAGATTGCCATATACTAGAACGTATTGTGGAGCACACGACATGCTAATGATCAAAATATCTACGTAACGAAAAATATTAGCCACCTGAAGATGGGCATCGCAGCCCGAAACCGGTTATGCCATAAAATGAAACTTTTGAAAAGTAAGTGCGTCATTCATCAACAATAAATGTTACTTCCCTAAACAATCGTTTAGTTCAATCTAAATATTGCACAACGGTCTTCTATCTTATTATGAGATTCAGTTTTAGAATTTACCAAATGAGTATGTCATCTATGGAAATATTGTCCTTTATGGTTTTCACTTCATTGTAGTACAGTATAGGGCTGTGAATTAAACTGATTTCATCATTAGAAATATGGATTTCTTACAGAAACCCTAAAATACAATTTCAGAAAGGTTGTAGGGATCTATGGAATCAGCAAGTAATCAGCAATGTTAAACTTTTGTCATACGTTCTATGTTACTTGATACAAATTTCGTTTAAGGTCTGTTGCAAGATGTCGCGATCGACTTTACTTGAATAATCACTAAATGATTACAAAATTAAATCACGTGAACAATACTTCAGACTGTCACGAAGCACCTGCTAAATACAACTGAAAGTGGAGCTGACATTAACATTGTACATAGAATGAAGAGTAAGATGAAGATTTAATTAAAAACTAAGGATATTATATCTGTAGACATAGGGCCTAAAGTCTATAGATATATGCTGCAACTATCTGAATATTAGAGATCGTAATTTATTGCAGACGCAGTTGTGTTTTTGTATTGGGAATTAATGGTTTTGGCCATTTTAGACCATTTTCAAATCCTTTAGCTTGCTTACAGTGCAACACGCCAACTTTGCCGCCATGGATAGCTTTCTAAATATTAAAACACCTTATCCGTTGCAAAATTTGGTGAATTGTTGTTGATTTTTGTAAATAACCTAGGCTTACTTTTTAAAGAGCTTTGAGGTGTAAGTAAAGTCTAGAAGCCGAAAATAACTTTTAGGACTTTTTCAAAAACACATATAGATTTTTCACTTATTGGGCCATTTAAGTTTATTTTTCCTCATTATTTTCAGCACCACCTGTATAGATTACTCATAAAACTAGTAATAGGCCACTTGGAGAAAATATGAGTGTAATTCGAAGGTATTGCAAGTATTTGAAGAAAAATTCAAATTCTTTGGATAACACTGCTTCTGAGAAAAAAAATTATCATAATCTTTGTAATCTGCTTCTGGCATGGAACAAATAAAAGTTTTTATATATCACATTTATCACAGTATTATAATTAAACAATACTGAGAACTACGAGAGTCGAGTAAACTCTTCTTTATGGTTGCAAAATGTTTCGCATTACAGTCATATTTATTAGTGAGTGTAGCGAAAGTTTTACATTCTTTGATTCTGTAATTCTTCGCCGTAGAACTGATAGAAAGTTGTCTGGGAATTACCCATTTCGCAGGTCTTTTTGCTCGTTTGAAACTCTGTCTGACTAATCTTTTAAACGTAGGTAAATTTCATTTTCTTCCATTACATCCATGATTTTTCCTTTCTGTAACTTACGTAATATTTTAAGTGATCCATCTATATTTGGTATTATGTGGTTGGTGTCTTTTAAGTGTGTAGAAAATGTGGATGGGTTATTATCGCTTAATGTCGTGCGTACTTTAGATCGTGTAATAACTTTTCTTCCTGTCCGTCCAAAAACCAATTTTGGACATTCTTCACAGTTAATGTTGTAGATTCCTGATTGCGAGAACGGTTCTGATTTACGTGGTATGTGTCTCAACAATCGATGTAGATGGTTAGAGGTTCTGTAATTGGTGTGTAATTTTGTATCCTTGAAACATCGAGTAATTTTGTCGGAAATAATACCTAGATAAGGTCATACAAGAACATTATTTTTCTGTGGTTCGTTTTTGTCTATAGTCAATTTCATCTATGGGACTGTCATGTGTTTGATTGGTTATCTTTTTGAATAACGTGTCTACTAACATTTTAGGATAACCACTGCTTACAGCTACATTTCGGAGAAGATCTGGTTCTTCCTCATTTTTTTCTTTTTTCAGTGGTAAGTTGTTTAGTCTGTGTAACATAAGAATGAAAATATGCGAGCTTGTGTAAGCTCGGGTGACATGACAGATTGTGGATAGTTATGTATGCTCTCGTTGGTTTACGAAAAACAGCGAATACGTGTTCAGATATTTTGTTTGAAACTTTTCCTCTTCCCACAGTGAAATTAATTTTTGGATGCAAACTCTTGAATTGTGAATGCATGACGTTGCACTTATTTATTGTGCCATCGAATAGGATTAAGATGTCATCGACGTATCTATAGTAATAAATGATTTTTTTGGCTGTTTGAGTAAACCTGTTAAAAATGGTGTAATCAATCCTACACCACCTACATTACATAAGTAACAGAAAGGAAAATTCATGGATGTAATGGAAGGAACTGAAATTTACATATATCTGAAAGATCAGTCATACAGAGTTTTAAATGAGCAAAAAGACCTGCGAAATTCATAATTCCTAGGTAAGTTGCTATCATTTCTACGGCGAAGCATTACAGAAGCACAGAATGTAAAATTATCGCTACACTCACTAATAAATATGACTGTAATGCGAAACATCTCGCATTCATAATGCACCTTTTACTCGACTCTCGTAGTTCTCAGTACTGTCTCATTAGAATACTGTGATAAATTTCATATATAAGATCTTCGGACGAACTATTCAAAAAGAACATGTTCCTACAATAACAGAACATTGAAGTTTCCCTTCTGTGTTTACTGCGTGCGTATCTCTCACAATTGTTGTAGATTACTGTAGGTTTGTTCACTGATTGTAGTTTTCGGCTTTTCTCCTTTCCATGAGCTTCCTTTGAAATGAAGTTGTAACTGATTTCCGTCCGAGACAGCTCCTCTCATGTCTAAGACCTTTGTTGCTACGCGCACCGGGAAATTTTATGTCTAGGTGTCTTACATTACCACAATGCTCTTCTATATTGTACAAGACATTCTGTGTGAAAAGAAGCAACTTCTACTACGGTAGTCACTTGAATTAGACTTAACTTTTTGAATTAAGCGTAGCTGAAAAATTTAAAACACTTGTAGCAACTGTTAAAAGAATCAACAACTTTTTCAAAATTTTGAACCATAATGTACAAAGTAAATTGCAATATTTAAAAAAAATATGAGCACAAAGTACCGCCCCTTTGCCACCCCGGTGGTACTGCTAGGGCTAATGTAGAGTGAGCCATAAATGAAGGGCTTATTTCAGTAGTGGTACTAGTCCATTACCTCCACTTTTCTGCCTATAATGCTCCTGAAGTTAATGATCCAAACCAACAGAAAGAAAGGTTCATCTCTAGCAAGAAGCCATATGCTGGAATATTTCTGTCATCTCAGCTGCAGATTTTCCAGCGCTCATTTAACTTTAGGACTCTCTATCTCAAAATGAACAAAAATGGACTTGTACCTCTATTGAAATAAGCCCTTCACATGTTACACTTCAATTAGCTGAGTTCTATGAAAGTTTCTGACGAATCTGTACTGCTACCTAAACCGTAATTGGAGCCTCTGTTCATGCAGTCTCGTTGTTTTAGATGATTACATAACAGACTTCGCTTCACTGCAGATTGAAAGAGATTACTTTTTATGCGAAATTCTAACGCAGGAAACATTAAGAACGCGCGTTCCCTCCTTCGCATTGTTCAAAATTCGTGAATATCTACGGGCAGACATAGTATTCTCCACAGCCCTCACAAATCGGAGAGGGAAATCTCCGACTACACCGTCTGAAGGCTAAGTGTTTGACCCGAACCCTGGTAAATCTTGCGGTATCTGATGCAGGTGGTACTATCTGCTGGAAGGCAGCGAAACGCCGTTCCGATCTCGTGGACATTTAGCAGCGTTGCAGCAGCAACGTTTGTCCAGAAATACGACGGCAGTGCCGTTATTGGGGGTACTAAAGGCAGAACGTTTGAAATGGTGGGACGTGCCATCCTGCCACAACAGTCGCGAGCGAAACTCCCAGATGGTAAGAGAAAAAAATATTTCGCAAACGGTTCGTGATATACTCTACGATAGAGAGAGCGAGAGAGAGAGAGAGAGAGAGAGAGAGAGAGAGAGAGAGAGAGGGAGAGGGAGAGAGAGAGAGAGAGAGAGAGAGAGAGAGGGAGGGAGGGAGAGAGGGAATACACACGACGAAGGAATTAACCGAATGGGGCAGAAATTGGTAGATAGGACGTACATGTACAGAAAAACAAATTATTACAGTTTCAGAAAAATTGGATTATCTGTTCGAGAGAACGAGCCTCCGAAACTGAGCAAATCAATAACACGTTGGTCCACCTCTGGTCCTTAGGCTTGGTATAGATTGATAGAGTTGTTGGATGTCCTTCTGAGACATGATGTTGTTGTTGTTGTTGTGGTCTTCAGTCCTGAGACAGGTTTGATGTAGCTCTCCATGCTACTCTATCCTGTGCAAGCTTCTTCATCTCCTAGTACTTACTGTAACCTATATCCTTCTGTATCTATTAAGTGTATTCATCTCTTGGTCTCCCTCTACGATTTTAACCCTCCACGCTGCCCTCCAATGCTAAATTTGTGATCCCTTGATGCCTCAGAACATGTCCTACAAACCAATCCCTTCTTCTTGTCAAGCTGTGCCACAAACTCCTCTTCTCCCCAATTCCATTCAATACCTCCTCATTAGTTATGTGATCTACCCACCTAATCTTCAGCATTCTCCTGTAGCACCACATTTCAAAAGCTTCTATTCTCTTCTTGTCCAAACTATTTATCGTCCAAGTTTCACTTCCATACATGGCTACACTCCATACAAAAACATTCAGAAACGTCTTCCTGACACTTAAATCTATACTCGATGTTAACAAAATTCTCTTCTTCAGAAAGACTTTCCTTGTCACAGCCAGTCTACATTTTATCCTCTCTACTTCGACAATCATCAGTTATTTTGCTCCCCAAATAGCAAAACTCATTTACAACTCTAAGTGTCTCGTTTCCTAATCTAATTCCCTCAGTATCACCCGACTTAATTCGACTACATTCAGTTATCCTCGTTTTGCTTTCGTTGATGTTCATCTTATATCCTCATTTCAAGACACTGTGTATTCCGTTCAACTGTTCTTCCAAGTCATTTGCTGTCTCTGACAGAATTACAATGTCATCGGTGAACCTCAAAGTTTTTATTTTATCTCCATGGATTTTAATACCTACTCCGAATTACTGCTTGCTCAATATACAGATCGAATAACATCGGGGAGAGGCTACAACCCTATCTCACTCCCTTCCCAACAACTGCTTCCCTTTCATGCCGCTCGACTCTTATAACTGCCATCTGGTTTCTGTACAAATTGTAAGTAGCCTTTCGCTCCCTGTATTTTACCCCAGCCACCTTTAGAATTTGAAAGAGAGTATTCGAGTCAACATTGTCAAAAGCCTTCTCTAAGTCTACAAATGCCAGAAACGTACGTTTGCCTTTCCTTAAGTTATTTTCTAAGATAAGTCGTAGGGTCAGTATTGCCTCACGTGTTCCAACATTTCTAAGGAATCCAAACTGATCTTCCCCGAGGTCGGCTTGTACCAGTTCTGCACTTCGTCTGTAAAGAATTCGCGTTAGTATTTTGCAGCTGTGACTTGTTAAACTGATAGGTCGGTGATTTTCACATCTGTCAACACCTGCTTTCATTGGGATTGGAATTATTATATTTTTCTTGAAGTCTGGGGGGATTTCGCCTGTCTCATACATCTTGCTCACCAGATGGTAGAGTTTTGTCAGGACTGCCTCTCCCAAGGCCGTCAGTAGTTCTAATGGAATGTTGTCTACTCCCGGGGCCTTGTTTTGACTCAGGTCTTTCAGTGCTCTGTCAAACTCTTCACGCAGTATCGTATCTCCCATTTCATCTTCATCTACATCCTCTTCCATTTCCATAATATTATCCTCAAGTACATCGCTCTTGTATAGACCCTCTATTTACTCCTTCCACCTGGGTAGCTCTGAGGGATGAAGTAGTGAAGGCAGCAGAGGACCAAGTAGGTAAAAAGAGGAGTGCTAGAAGTAATCCTTGGGTAACAGGAGAGATATTGAATTTAATTGATGAAAGGAGAAAATATAAAAATCCAGTAAATGAAGCAGGCAAAAAGGAATACAAACGTCTCAAAAATGAGATCGACAGGAAGTGCAAAATGGCTAAGCAGGGACGGCTAGAGGACAAATGTAAGGATGTAGAGGCTTATCTCACTAGGGGTAAGACAGATACTGCCTACAGGAAAATTAAAGAGACCTTTGGAGAAAAGAGAGCCACTTGTATGAATATCAAGAGCTCTAATGGAAACCCAGTTCTGAGAGATATCGCACCAAATTCTGTGCAACTGTCGCGTTAGATCACGAAAACCCGCACTGGTAAGAAGGCCCTGGCAATAATGCTACAATCTTTCTTAATTGGAGAGCGATCCGGAGACGTTGCTAGCCAAGATAGGGTTTATCAGCGATAAAGCGGTAGAAGGGAAACAAAACGGGGCGTAGAATATGGTCGACGCACCTCTGTGCTGCAACAGTGCTGCGGATTTCAACCAAAGAGGTCCTCCTGTGAAATGAAATGGCAGCCCAGACCGTCTCTCTTGATTGTTGTACCATATTGCGGGCGACAGTGGGGTCCATATTCCACTGCCGTCGGGTGCATCTTCAGACACATCTTTGGCCTGGAAACTCATTGACTGAAGCAGAATTGTCTTCAGTATGAGTGCCAATACAAACTGAGCCCCAGTGTCCATCGACCATGAGTGATAATGGTCAGGAGTGCCGTTTCATTTCATGGGAGGACCACTTTGGTTGCCATCCGTGGTACATCGACGATATTTTAGCCTTGTTTGTTCAAGGGAAGGCATCCTGGGCTTTAGTTCCAGCAAGATCGTGGCTCCTCGCAGATTGATGCCCTCCTTGGATGATGGAAGCCTTGACATTTAATTGTTCATTAGTTAGTAAGCTCGTGTATCCGGGTTTTCGTAGTTTACCAATCACATTTCCTTTCAG
Source organism: Schistocerca piceifrons (assembly GCF_021461385.2). Lineage (NCBI taxonomy): Eukaryota > Metazoa > Arthropoda > Insecta > Orthoptera > Acrididae > Schistocerca > Schistocerca piceifrons. The sequence goes on from NC_060140.1 coordinate 922,289,178, forward strand.
AATACCAACTGAATCGAGTTGAAGACATTTGGACACCCTCATATCCTGGTCTTCTCGATTTGAGGCAATTCCTAGGCAGCGAGCGTAAAACTTCATGAAGAAGGATTTAGCCATTTTTAGAAACTTGCTGGCACAAGGTTGCAGAGAGCCGCCTTGCGACAAAGGTGAGCGGGACGGTTGCTAGATAGTACTGGTAGCCAGCATGTAGGTGTAGACCTGACTGTGCCACGGGTGGTTCCCATAGCCGCCTTTAAATGAATTTTAACTTTATTCACATTGGCGCTGAGGAGCTACAATGGTGCGCAATATTCTGCTGCAAAGTATACCAACCCAGGGGATGTTCTGTGGGGAACTGATGTACACTCCTGGAAATGGAAAAAAGAACACATTGACACCGGTGTGTCAGACCCACCATACTTGCTCCGGACACTGCGAGAGGGCTGTACAAGCAATGATCATACGCACGGCACAGCGGACACACCAGGAACCGCGGTGTTGGCCGTCGAATGGCGCTAGCTGCGCAGCATTTGTGCACCGCCGCCGTCAGTGTCAGCCAGTTTGCCGTGGCATACGGAGCTCCATCGCAGTCTTTAACACTGGTAGTTTGCCGCGACAGCGTGGACGTGAACCGTATGTGCAGTTAACGGACTTTGAGCGAGGGCGTATAGTGGACATGCGGGAGGCCGGGTGGACGTACCGCCGAATTGCTCAACACGTGGGGCGTGAGGTCTCCACAGTACATCGATGTTGTCGCCAGTGGTCGGCGGAAGGTGCACGTGCCCGTCGACCTGGGACCGGACCGCAGCGACGCACGGATGCACGCCAAGACCGTAGGATCCTACGCAGTGCCGTAGGGGACCGCACCGCCACTTCCCAGCAAATTAGGGACACTGTTGCTCCTGGGGTATCGGCGAGGACCATTCGCAACCGTCTCCATGAAGCTGGGCTGCGGTCCCGCACACCGTTAGGCCGTCTTCCGCTCACGCCCCAGCATCGTGCAGCCCGCCTCCAGTGGTGTCGCGACAGGCGTGAATGGAGGGACGAATGGAGACGTGTCGTCTTCAGCGATGAGAGTCGCTTCTGCCTTGGTGCCAATGATGGTCGTATGCGTGTTTGGCGCCGTGCAGGTGAGCGCCACAATCAGGACTGCATACGACCGAGGCACACAGGGCCAACACCCGGCATCATGGTGTGGGGAGCGATCTCCTACACTGGCCCTACACCACTGGTGATCGTCGAGGGGACACTGAATAGTGCACGGTACATCCAAACCGTCATCGAACCCATCGTTCTACCATTCCTAGACCGGCAAGGGAACTTGCTGTTCCAACAGGACAATGCACGTCCGCATGTATCCCGTGCCACCCAACGTGCTCTAGAAGGTGTAAGTCAACTACCCTGGCCAGCAAGATCTCCGGATCTGTCCCCCATTGAGCATGTTTGGGACTGGATGAAGCGTCGTCTCACGCGGTCTGCACGTCCAGCACGAACGCTGGTCCAACTGAGGCGCCAGGTGGAAATGGCATGGCAAGCCGTTCCACAGGACTACATCCAGCATCTCTACGATCTTCTCCATGGGAGAATAGCAGCCTGCATTGCTGCGAAAGGTGGATATACACTGTACTAGTGCCGACATTGTGCATGCTCTGTTGCCTGTGTGTATGTGCCTGTGGTTCTGTCAGTGTGATCATGTGATGTATCTGACCCCAGGAATGTGTCAATAAAGTTTCCCCTTCCTGGGACAATGAATTCACGGTGTTCTTATTTCAATTTCCAGGAGTGTATTTTTCCGCCATGTACTACTTGCCAGTTTTCTCGCCAGACTCACTCGTGGCAATACTTTCTTAGCTGTGCGTGGAAGGTGTTTATGGTATGTCAGCGTTCTGTCTAATGTGACACCAAGTTCTTTAGGCCCTTCGTTGTGTGTGATTGTGACAAGAGAACCGAACTGCGGGCTGATCTTTGCTGATGCTAGACGGTTAAAGAGGTGGAACTGACATACTTCTGTTTTGTAAACATTGGCTCCAAGTCGCATTGTCTTAAAATATTCATAATGCTTAGTGAGGCGGTTTGTTAAGTGCTCTTCATATTCAAAAGTACACCCACACTGACATACAGTGTGTTACAAAAAGGTACGGCCAAACTATCAGGAAACATTCCTCACACACAAATAAAGAAAAGATGTTATGTGGACATGTGTCCGGAAACGCTTAATTTCCATGTTAGAGCTCATTTTAGTTTCGTCAGTATGTACTGTACTTCCTCGATTCACCGCCAGATGGCCCACCTGAAGCAACGCAATGTTGACTTCGGTGCTTGTGTTGACATACGACTCATTGCTCTACATTACTAGCATCAAGCACATCAGTACGTAGCATCAACAGGTTAGTGTTCATCACGAACGTGGTTTTGCAGTCAGTGCAATGTTTACAAATGCGGAGTTGGCAGACGCCCATTTGATGTATGGATTAGCATGGGGCAATAGCCGTGGCGCGGTACGTTTGTATCGAGGAAGATTTCCAGAACGAAGGTGCCCGACAGGAAGACGTTCGAAGCAATTGATCGGCGTCTTAGGGAGCACGGAACATTCCAGCCTATGACTCGCGACTGGGGAAGACCTAGAACGACGAGGCCACCTGCAATGGACGAGCAATTCTTCGTCAGTTGATGATAACCCTAATGTCAGCGTCAGAGAAGTTGAAGGTAACGTTGACCACGTCACTGTATGGAGAGTGCTACGGGAGAACCAGTTGTTTCCGTACCATGTACAGCGTGTGCAGGCACTATCAGCAGCTGATTGGCCTCCAGGGGTTCACTTCTGCGAATGGTTCATCCAACAATGTGTCAATCCTCATTTCAGTGCAAATCTTCTCTTTACGGATGAGGCTTCATTCCAACGTGATCAAATTGTAAATTTTCACAATCAGCATGTGTGGGCTGACGAGAATCCGCACGCAATTGTGCAATCACGTCATCAACACAGATTTTCTGTGAACGTTTGGACAGGCATTGTTGGTGATGTCTTGATTGGGATCCATGTTCTTCCACCAACGCTCAATGGAGCACGTTATCATGATTTCATACGAAATACTCTACCTGTGCTGCTAGAACATGTGCCTTTACAAGTACGACACAACATATGGTACATGCACGACGGAGCTCCTGCACATTTCAGTCGAAGTGTTCGTACGCTTCTCAACAACAGATTCGGTGACCGATGGATTGGTAGAGGCGGACCAATTCCATGGCCTCCACGCTCTCCTGACCTCAACCCTCTTGACTTTCATTTATGGGGGCATTTGAAAGCTCTTGTCTACGCAACCCCGGTACCAAATGTAGAGACTCTTCGTGCTCGTATTGTGGACGGCTGTGATACAATACGCCATTCTCCAGGGCTGCATCAGCGCATCAGGGATTCCATGCGACGGATGGTGGATGCATGTATCATCGCTAACGGAGGACATTTTGAACATTTCCTGTAACAAAGTGTTTGAAGTCACTCTGGTACGTTCTGTTGCTGTGTGTTTCCATTCCATGATTAATGTGATTTGAAGATAAGTAATATAATGAGCTCTAACATGGAAAGTAAGCGTGTCCGGACACATGTCCACATAACATATTTTCTTTATTTGTGTCTGAGGAATGTTTCCTGAAAGTTTGTCCGTACCTTTTTGTAACACCCTGAATAAGGTCATCTACATACTGGAATTTCCGGCAGCTCTACTGTGCAGAGACTGTGCAACACCAGACCAAGCTCGAAGCCTTGATGCAAGCCATCGTTGAGTACACGCCATCTGCTCCTCTTTTCGGCTTACCGCCAATTGCTCAACATGTTGCGTGAAAGGTTACCTAGGGTCTTAAAAGGCACTGTTTTCAGAAAATTTAATATTATACACTCGTACTACGCAGTCTCATAAGCTGTTGACATGTCAACGACAACTATTCCGGTCTTGCGTTTCTTGGTTGTTTGGTTGATATGAGGGAGGGGACCAAACAGCGAGGTCATCAGTACCATCGGATTAGGGACATATGAGGAAGGAAGTCGGACGTGCCCTTTCAAAGGAACCATCCCAATATCCGCCTGAAGTGATTTAGGGAAATTACGGGAAACCTAAATCAGGATGGCGGGATGCGGGTTTTGAACCGTCGTCCTCCAGAATGTGAGTCCAGTGTGATAACCACTGCGCCACCTCATTCAGGTTTCAGTTTCTTCCGGTAGGCAACTTCCTAGTGAGCAGTCAAGGAGAGGACTTGCTCATAACAGCTTCTACGAAGTCTAATTCCATCTTGTTCAGGCGGTACGACCGATCAAAATGGTCTCGTATTCAGTCTAACATCATTCTTTGAAAGAGTTTGTCATCACAGCTAGATAAAGACGCTGAACCAAAGTATTCAGTAGCTGTTCCTTCTTTCTCTGGGTTTTTGATAACAATGCCTTTAGCTCTCCTAAATTTTGCTGGTATTGTTCTTATTGTAACGCATCTGATTAGCTGTAAGAGTAATTACGGTGATATACGCTTAACAAAGATATTTGTCAGGAGTAGTATATTGAAACTTAAGATTTCCCGTTGTCGTATACTATTATGAACTACTACATAGAGAGGCCATATTCTCTCCCTCTTTTCGCTTGTTTTTTTTTTTTTATCTTGTTGCTTAGCTCCGATCTCTATTTGCGTTCGTGGCTCTGTAAGCAATTTGATGAATATAGGCTTTCTACCTCTTCATGTAGGTTGAATTACGATTAAATAATAACTATCAGTGTTGAATTTTAAAACTTTTTGTTGCTGTGAAGCGGAAACCTTTTCCTGCGTTACCATTCACGTAAACATGGGCAATACTTTGTAGGGGTGGAAGCTAGTGTGATGTTTTAACTTAATTCCAAAAATAACTTAAAATTAGTTTTCTTTCATTTTTCGCTCTCTACATTCTGAACAACCTGCATTTTAAAGTTATTTATGAAGTCCGATTTTCAGTTAACACTGCAAGGTGATCTTCGATTGTTGAAAATTATTCTTTACGTAAACCGCACTAGGAAAAGCTTGCATTAACTCTCGCTTCAGCCAGACGAAGTAATATTTCAGAATTAAAGTAACTTTTAATTTATTTTGAGCCAGAAAGAGAAATATATAATATCCATACCAGAGACAATTGTTCGTAGCAGTAAAATGTATCTACGATCTCAGAATAATAATTCTTATTACCTCGATATTTTCACTTTACGTAAAACATATACACGGCTATTACAAATGATTGAAGCGATTTCATAAATTCACTGTAGCTCCATTCATTGACATATGGTCACGACACACTACAGATACGTAGAAAAACTCATAAAGTTTTGTTCGGCCGAAGCCGCACTTCAGGTTTCTGCCGCCAGAGCGCTCGAGAGCGCAGTGAGACAAAATGGCGACAGGAGCCGAGAAAGTGAATGTCGTGCTTGAAATGCACTCACATCAGTCAGTCATAACAGTGTAACGACACTTCAGGACGTAGTTCAACAAAGATCCACCAACTGATAACTCCATTCGGCGATGGTATGCGCAGTTTAAAGCTTCTGGATGCCTCTGTAAGGGGAAATCAACGGGTCGGCCTGCAGTGAGCGAAGAAACGGTTGAACGCGTGCGGGCAAGTTTCACGCGTAGCCCGCGCAAGTCGACGAATAAAGCAAGCAGGGAGCTAAACGTACCTCAGCCGACGGTTTGGAAAATCTTACGGAAAAGGCTAAAGCAGAAGCCTTACCGTTTACAATTGCTACAAGCCCTGACACCCGATGACAAAGTCAAACGCTTTGAATTTTCGGCGCGGTTGCAACAGCTCATGGAAGAGGATGCGTTCAGTGCGAAACTTGTTTTCAGTGATGAAGCAACATTGTTTCTTAATGGTGCAGTGAACAGACACAATGTGCGAATCTGGGCGGTAGAGAATCCTCATGCATTCGTGCAGCAAATTCGCAATTCACCAAAAGTTAACGTGTTTTGTGCAATCTCACGGTTTAAAGTTTACGGCCCCTTTTTCTTCTGCGAAAAAAACGTTACAGGACACGTGTATCTGGACATGCTGGAAAATTGGCTCATGCCACAACTGGAGACCGACAGCGCCGACTTCATCTTTCAACAGGATGGTGCTCCATCGCACTTCCATCACGATGTTCGGCATTTCTTAAACAGGAGATTGGAAAACCGATGGATCGGTCGTGGTGGAGATCATGATGAGCAATTCATGTCATGGCCTCCACGCTCTCCCGACTTAACCCCATGCGATTTCTTTCTGTGGGGTTATGTGAAAGATTCAGTGTTTAAACCTCCTCTACCAAGGAACGTGCCAGAACTGCGAGCTCGCATCAACGATGCTTTCGAACTCATTGATGGGGACATGCTGCGCCGAGTGTGGGAGGAACTTGAATATCGGTTTGATGTCTGCCGAATCACTAAAGGGGCACATATCGAACATTTGTGAATGCCTAAAAAAACTTTTTTAATTTTTGTATGTGTGTGCAAAGCATTGTGAAAATATCTCAAATAATAAAGTTATTGTAGAGCTGTGAAGTCGCTGCAATCATTTGTAATAACCCTGTATTTGAAATGCAATTTCCATTATTAAATATCGGAAGAGAAGTTAATAATAATAATAATAATAGGTATTATTTTTACATTAACAATAGTTGTTTATGGAAGTACTTTCTCAATTTGCAGTAATAAAATCAGGTAGGCTGTAGTTTACTGTGCGAAGAATTTCGTGAAAAAGGCGAACTAGCCACTTTAACGTTGTTGGACCGCAGTGCAGCAAATATTCAAAGTAGAACCGATCTGTACCAGTAGCTTTTTTACATTTCATTTGGCTAAGGGCTGTCTCCGGTACAGTGATCGTAAAGGAAGAAGAGAATTCTCTGTTAGATAGTGGCGATTTCTTGACCTCACTGCGATTTTTCTTCACATGCCGGAAATTTGCTTTATTGCTGAGGCCTTGGAAATCTTTATTACGTGACTGACGATTGTGTCCTGCGGTGTTCTGAAAGGGATCTTCCCACAAATCAGTGTCCAAGTTTTCTACTGGAATGTGTGAATCCAACGCCTTCGTTTGTTAAAGGAACTCATCAAAGCTTCATGTGGAGAGATGTAAGGCGCTGGGAGAAATATAGGTGACTATCATAACGCTTGAGAAAAAGCGGCATGTAAGGTATTTTGCGCCTTTCAGACTATATACATCATCACCTACAACTGTTTCTATTAACAGAAATATTCATACTTCATTGTCACAGTTTACTTTTATTACCTTGACTCGTTTTTTAACCTAAGCAAGGCAAGACAAACATTTCTGACACAGAGTAAAAAATCTGTCTCTTTCACCGGCTCTTTCGGCTCTGAAGTTTCTACAGAAGCCCGAGGTGGGTGGGTGTGGTCAGGCTTCAACGATAGCACTCACAAAAATAAACTGTGCGTAAAGACTTCCTAGAGCTACGTCGAGCCGGAGTATGTGTTCAGTGCAAGCCTAACCTTATATAGCAGAGCTTTGCCTCCTAAATACTAAGACTCCATCACGACCTTCCGTAACTCAAAGGTGTTTGTTTTGTCACAAATAATGCTTCGTTATTGTTATTTTCCCACTCAATTATTAGACAAATGTTTAATTTACGAACACTTTTGAAGGTACAAACGTCTGTCGCACTGGACGTCATTTGTTTTTTGATTAAGTTCTATCGCTTAGTTTTAATTGTCAACAACATATGAGACAAAAAACGCTATATCTAGCCCGAAAAAAAACAGCACCTAAGTGAATTTTATCCATAGTGGATGCTGTTGAACTCCGTGACTGTTTCTTTACAGAGTGTAGAAAAATTTCCGCTACCAGTTGCAATAAAAGATTATTTATTCATCACACGACAGGTTTCGGTCTTCATGTATAAGCACCTGAGGATGGGTACAATCCCAAAACCGGTCGTCTGATGAATAAAATATCTTTTATTGTGACTGGTAGCCGAAATTTTTCTCCATCCTAAACAGCACCTACTCTAAGATAGCGTCCCGCATTGAGGGTAATCTTGAACTACGTGTAACGTTTGTCACATAGAACTTGCGAGACCTTCGCCATTTGATCCAAACAGTGCCAACACGCCATCCCTCAAAATTTGAAGCACATGAAGGTTTTTCTTCACACTCTCAGGAGTATTCAGTAAGGTGAAACTCACCCTCATCATTAAACTCGTAGCCACCGGCAGAAAAAATATCGTTAGAAACCTACATATTGTAATGGAAAGACTTGACTGTTGAAACTTTCTTGGCATCACTCCAACACCTTCAGAAATCTTAACGATTCTCGTTTTAATTGCTCTCTGCTCCATGTTCACAATGACTGTGTAATTATCTCTAACAAGCCGCCTCTTTGTGCTGCCCTGGGGCCTTTACCAAACTTATTACAGAATGTCTTACCATATTGATTGTTTCAGAGGGTATCAATTAAAACTCCTGGTAAGAAATGGCGACTATGCTGGTGATTTGAGAATATCTACTAACTATTGATATTAGAAAACTTATCCATGTTCCACTGTTACTGCCTTCTAGAAAACAATTTTCGATTTGCGGAACGTCCCTGAATATTATTATTCATTGAACCCAACAAACCAATTTCGTATCGATGTATGACTCCATAACGTGTTTCCAGCAACATCTCTTAATCTAACCTAGCCAATACATTAATAAAAGATTAAATCCGAACGAAGGCTTAATTACTGTGTCTCCCCTCGCAGTTTCGGTGTGGGTAGCAATCTATTATGACGTTCTTCGCACGCTTCGTCGTTCTTTAATGGATTCAGGAACACGGAACAGATTCCGCACATGAAAAGAGACTTCACATATTATTTTATTCCACATATAATACGAATTAGCAAAAATAATATGCAACATTGTTGCTGAAGTTGCAGTGTCACTTGCTAACAGTAGATCTGAATGTAGAAGTACAGGGTGATCAAAAAGTCAGTATAAATTTGAAAACTTGATGGTATGGGTTCCTGCAGTCATGTCCTAGTTCATGAACCACGGGAAACGTATGAGTGGCCACGTAAGTGGTCCCGACAGTCGGGGTACCAGTTACTTTGGAATAAGGCTGGGCATCTCGGACATATTCTGAGTCGTGGTCACCTTTGTGCTCATACGGCAAAGACTACCAAATCCACCGGTTAGTCCATCAGCCGTTAGGGGTAAAACCCAATGGGACTCGGGGCAAGTAAGGCTAGCAACCTGCTTCCCTGGTACTATAAATTTGATGCTGGCAACAATCAGAGCAAAATGCCTCGGACCTTTGGAGGTGACAGAGTCCCACCTCTAACTGACAAACCAGGGATTCCTAAGATACGACTTGGCAAACAAATGGTAATGAGATGGGGAGCTATTAATATCAATGGTGGCTACGCGGGGAAGAAGGTAGAGCTGGCAGAGGCTGCAAGTAAGATGGGGCTGGACGTTTTAGCTGTTAGTGACATTCGGGTAAGGGGTGAGAAAGAAGAGGAAGTGGGAGAATACAAGGTCTACCTGTCAGGAGTCAAAGCAGGAATAGCACAATGGGGTGTAGGGCTTTACATCAGGAAAGAAATGGAACCCAGCGTAGTTGCAATAAGGTATGTAAACGAACGACTGATGTGGATAGATTTGACAGTGTCTAGCAAGAAAATTAGGATTCCGTCAGTATATTTGCATTGTGAAGGGACAGATCAATATAAGATGGATAGTTTTTATGAGGCACTCAGTGATGTAGTTGTTACAGTAAAGGACAAGGACAGTTTTCTGCTCATGGGTGATTTTAACGCCAGGATTGGAAATCGAACAGAAGGGTATGAAAAGGTTATGGGTAAATTTGGAGAGGATATGGAGGTCAACAGGAACGGGAAACAACTCTTGGATTTCTGTGCCAGTATGGGCTTAGTAATCACAAACTCCTTTTTAAACATAAGAACATTCACTGGTATACTTGGGAAGGCAGGGGAACCAGATCTGTCATTGACTATATAATAACAGATCAGGAATTCAGGAAGGCTGTGAGGGACACACGTGTATTCAGGGGATTCTTTGATGACACTGATCATTATTTAATCTGCAGTGAAATTGGGATTGTGAGGCCGAAAGTACAGGAGGTCAGGTCCATAAGTAGGAGGATAAGAGTGGAGAAACTTCAGGATAAGGAAATCAGGCACAAGTACATAACAGAGATCTCAGAAAGGTACCAGTTAGTTGAATGTAGGCAATTACAGTCATTGGAAAAGGAATGGACAAGGTACAGGGACTCAGTACTAGAAGTGGCTAAAGAATGTCTTGGGACAGTAGTGTGTAAAAGTAGGATTAAGCAAACAGCTTGGTGGAATGACACAGTCAAGGCAGCCTGTAAAAGAAAAAAGAAGGCGTATCAAAAATGGCTACATACTAGAACTCAGGTAGACAGAGAAAGTTACGTTGAAGAAAGAAACAAATCCAAACAGATAATTGCAGCATCCAAGAAGAAATCTTGGGAAGACTTTGGAAACAGTTTGGAGACTATGGGTCAAGCTGCTGGAAAACCATTCTGGAGTGTAATTAGCAGTCTTAGAAAGAGAGGTAAGAAGGAAATTACAAGTATTTTGGACAGGTCAGGGAAACTGCTGGTGAATCCTGTGGATGCCTTGGGCAAATGGAGGGAATATTTTGAAGAGTAGCTCAATGTAGGTGAAAATGCGATCAGTAATGTTTCAGATTTCGAGGTAGAATGGGATAGGAATGATGATGGAAATAGGATCACATTTGAGGAAGTGGAGAAAATGGTCAATAGATTGCAGTGTAATAAAGCAGTTGGGGTGGATGAAATTAAGTCGGAACTCATCAAATACAGTGGAATGTCAGGTCTTAAATGGCTACACAGGATAATTGAAATGGCCTGGGAGTCGGGACAGGTTCCATCAGCCTGAACAAAAGCAGTAATCACACCAATCTTTAAACATGGAAACAGAAAAGATTGTAACAACTACAGAGGTATCTCTTTAATCAGCGTTGTGGGTAAAATCTTCTCAGGTATTGTTGAAAGGAAAGTGCAAGTATTAGTTGAGGACCAATTGGATGAAAATCAGTGTGGGTTTAGCCCTCTTAGAGGTTGTCAGGACCAGATCTTTAGCTTACGGCAAATAATGGAGAAGTGTTATGAGTGGAACAGGGAATTGTATCTATGCTTTATAGATCTAGAAAAGACATATGACCGGGTTCCTAGGAGGAAGTTATTGTCTGTTCTACGAGATTATGGAAGAGGAGGCAAACTTTTGCAAGCAATTAAAGGTCTTTACATGGATAGTCAGGCAGCAGTTAGAGTTGACGGTAAATTGAGTTCATGTTTCAGAGTAGTTTCAGGGGTAAGACAAGGCTGCAACCTGTCTCCACTGTTGTTCATATTATTTATGGATCATATGTTGAAAACAATAGACGGGCTGGGTGAGATTAAGATATGTGAACACAATATAAGCAGTCTCGCATATGCAGATGACTTAGTTGTGATGGCAGATTCGATTGAAAGTTTGCAAAGTAATAATTCAGAGCTAGATCAGAAATGTAAGGACTGTGGTATGAAGATTAGCATCTCCAAAACGAAAGTAATGTCAGTGGGAAAGAAATATAAACGGATTGAGTGCCAAATAGGAGGAACAAAGTTAGAACAGGTGGACGGTTTCAAGTACTTAGGATGCATATTCTCACAGGATGGCAACATAGTGAAAGAACTGGGAGCGAGGTGTAGCAAAGCTAATGCAGTGAGCGCTCAGCAACGATCTACTCTCTTCTGCAAGAAGGAAGTCAGTACCAAGACTAAGTTATCTGTGCACCGTTCAATCTTTCGACCAACTTTGTTGTATGGGAGCGAAAGCTGGGTAGATTCAGTTTACCTTATCAACAAGGTTGAGGTTACGGATATGAAAGTAGTTAGGATGATTGCAGGTACTAGTAGATGGGAACAATGGCAGGAGGGTGTCCACAATGAGGAAATCAAAGAAAAACTGGGAATGAACTCTATAGATGTAGCAGTCAGGGCGAACAGGTTTAGATGGTGGGGTCATGTTACACGCATGGGAGAAGCAAGGTTACCCAAGAGACTCACGGGTTCAGCAGTAGAGGGTAGGAGGAGTCGGGGCAGACCAAGGAGAAGTTACCTGGATTCGGTTAAGAATGATTTTGAAGTAATAGGTTTAACATCAGAAGAGGCACCAATGTTAGCACTGAATAGGGGATCATGGAGGAATTTTATAAGGGGGGCTATGATCCACACTGAACGCTGAAAGGCATAATCAGTCCTAAATGATGATGATGATGATGATGATGAATAAACCATGGAATAATGTAGATAGAGAGGTAAAAACTGACACGAGGAAGTCAGCGCTCGTATTGTCGCACGTCGCACCGGCATTCTATACACTACTGTATGGTTGGCACTTAGGCGTACCCTCCGATGCTATCCGTACAAAATCCATCGGCATCATGAACTGTTACCTGGCGATTTAGTGAAGCGGAGGGCATTTGCGGTGTGGGCGTTTCAAAAGATGGCGGAAGATGATGTTTTATTAGAAAAAAAAACAAAGTTCTCAAAATGTCCGACCGATGGCGCTGGACAGCAAAACGTCAGTGACTGCGCATGTTTCTCTGCCTCGTGGTGACTGGGTGTTGTGTGCTGTCCTTAGGTTAGTTAGGTTTAAGTAGTTCTAAGTTCTAGGGAACTGATGACCATAGATGTTAAGTCCCATAGTGCTCAGAGCCTTTTGAACCATTTTTGAACTGTGCATGACAATCGTGTATAAAAGGAGCTGTGATGAGAGAGAGCATCAGATGTGCCAGCAGTCGCAGCACGTTGACCTTACCTGAAAGGGCGCTTTTAGTGAAGATGTATTATCAGAATGGGGAATGTGCTAGTTCAACGTTACGATCCTATCGCCATAGCAATGGGATTCGATCGGGTAAAGGTCCGTTGACAAATGCAGCTGTGGCGAGAATGATTCCGAAGTTCGAAGCCACGGGTGGTTTAGACGATAGACCCCACAGTGGCCGACCGAGCACAAGGCGTAATGCTGCTGAGACAGTTCAGGAAGAAATGGAGACTGTAGCGTGTTCGTCTATGCACGAGGAAGTCAGGGCTCGTATTGTCGCACGTCGCACCGGCATTCTATACACTACTGTATGGTTGGCACTTAGGCGTACCCTCCGATGCTATCCGTACAAAATCCATCGGCATCATGAACTGTTACCTGGCGATTTAGTGAAGCGGAGGGCATTTGCGGTGTGGGCGTTTCAAAAGATGGCGGAAGATGGCGAATGGTTGAGTAACGTGTTGTGGACCGAAGAAACTCATTTCACGCTACGAGGGTCTGTCAACGCCCACAACTGCAGAATTCGGGCTACCGAAAATCCTAGAACTGTCGTGGAAACTCCATTGCACGACGAGAAAGTCACGGTATGGGTTGGATTTACCACATTACCGTTATCGGGCCTTTTTTCTTCGAGGAAATGCGTGATTCCGGTTTTGTAACTGCTACCGTGACGGGTGAGAGGTACGTCGATATGGTACAGAATCGAATTATCACCAGCCTGGCTGATAAACACCTGCTGTAACGTACGATGTTTATGCAAGATGGCGCTCCACCCTGTATTGCTAGACGCGTGAAAGATTTATTGCGCGCGTCATTTGGTGGTGGTCGTGTGCTCAGCCACCACTTTCGTCATTCTTGGCCTCCCAGGTCCCCAGACCTCAGTCCGTGCGATTATTGGCTTTGGGGTTAACCGAAGTCGCAAGTATAACGCGATCAACCGACATCTCTAGGGATGCTGAAAGTAAACATCCGACGCCAATGCCTCACCATAACTCCGGACATGCTTTACAGTGCTGTTCACATCATTATTCCTCGACATAGCTATTGTTGAGGAATGATGGCGGACATATTGAGCATTTCCTGTAAAGAAAATCATCTTTACTTTGTCTTACTTTGTTATGCTAGTTATTGCTATTCTGACCAGATGAAGCGCCATCTGTCGGACATTTTTTGAACTTTTGTATTTTTTCGGTTCTAATAAAACCCCATGTCATTCCAAGAATGTGTGTCAATTTGTACCTCTCTATTTACATTATTGCGTGATTTATTCAGTTTTGAAATTTATACTGACTTTTTGATCACCCGGTATTACAGACAGAAAATATTTATGTATCTGTCAGTCTTCAATGCAATGTCTGTTCACCATGAAATGGGGCCAGCACACGAATATCTGAACTTGAGAACACCCGCCACTGTAGCTCCGGAGAGGGGATGCTTGCATTTCATTGGCAGCGGCGTAATCGTCAGTGGCAGCGCCCTCGTACCGCAGTGGAGGCTGTAATTTAATAACAAATCACCCGTGACTTTCTATGGCATCCCATCCTTACTTTCAAACTCCAAAGTTGAGCACTTACCGTTAATATGTGAACCTCAATTCAGTCTCTCTACCCGCTCTGCCAACTTCTATATGTCATACACATTCCCCAAATCTTCGTCCTCTCTCCATCATATACTCACTCTATATTCATAACATAGCCACATCACCTCCTCCTCCCCCCCTCCCCCCCCCCCCCCTGCCTCCGATGCTGACGACATCGTGTTTCTAGCCCTCAACTTTACTCTACAGAAGTTATATTAAAGTGTCAGTTCCTTCTCTCGGACGTCACTTCAAGTTGCTCCCAGTCATTGTTTCGTGTAAGCAATTGCGTGATTCAGGCAGTAATTACAGAATAGGTCATCCGTTGCTTTAGCCCCAGATTTTGAAAGTGCCCATTGACAAGAGACCAAATATCAAACATATTTATAGTTTTTTGAAACTTCCTGGCAGATTAAAACTGTGTGCCCGACCGAGACTCGAACTCGGGACCTTTGCCTTTCGCGGGCAAGTGCTCTACCAACTGAGCTACCGAAGCACGACTCACGTCCGGTACTCACAGCCTTACTTCTGCCAGTACCTCGTCTCCTACCTTCCAAACTTTACAGAAGCCCTCCTGTAGAGCACTTGCCCGCGAAAGGCAAAGGTCCCGAGTTCGAGTCTCGGTCGGGCACACAGTTTTAATCTGCCAGGAAGTTTCTTATCAGAGCACACTCCGCTGCAGAGTGAAAATCTCATTCTGGAAACATCCCCCAGGCTGTGGCTAAGCCATGTCTCCGCAATATCCTTTCTTTCAGGAGTGCTAGTTCTGCATGTTTCGCAGGAGAGCTTCTGTAAAGTTTGGAAGGTAGGAGACGAGGTACTGGCAGAAGTAAGGCTGTGAGTACCGGACGTGAGTCGTGCTTCGGTAACTCAGTTGGTAGAGCACTTGCCCGCGAAAGGCAAAGGTCCCGAGTTCGAGTCTCGGTCGGGCACACAGTTTTAATCTGCCAGGAAGTTTCATATCAGCGCACACTCCGCTGCAGAGTGAAAATCTCATTCTGGATATTTATAGTTTTTTGTTTAACGCCTACATCTCCTCCCTATCTCCACAATATTGTGTACAATGTTCTGCAAAACTTAAGGACGAGAGATAAAGTACCATGAAATATAAACCACGTGGTGGGAATGAATGAAAACGCGGGAGCATGTTGCCAGAGGTGTCCCAGTCTCCTGAAAACTGGACACCACGGAACACAGCATACAAGTCGTAGGGCAAAGAGGTCACCCCATGGCGTCACTATGTCATTGAGTGCTACAGTAGTAGATAACCGCTGCATTGTGCAACAGGCAATAAGGGACCAACGTCAGACTGCATGTGGAATTGCAATCACAATTAACATAACTGCACCGTTTACCATAGTGCAAAGAACATAGGGACTGGACCAAAGAGGAGTGGAGTCGTGTGCACGGACGACAGTAAATTCAGACTGAGTAGTAATTTTGTACTTAACCTCATATGGTGAGAGCTAGGAACATCGTCGTACATGATCGTTTTGGTGGGAAGGGGGGGGGGATGATGTTGTATGGGCATACTGACATCCAGATTATTCAACATGGTAACATGATACACTCACTGGTCAATTTTATTGTCACACTGTACCCATCCTCATGTATGTATTTTAAGGTTTACGTTTTGCACTCACACAGTCTTTACGGATGACAATGCGTGACCCCATCGAACAGCGCAGGAGGAGGAACTCTCGGGACGAGAAGGTATTTGGCGAAAGGTCTGGCCAGCCGCGTCCCCGTCTTAAATCCGAACTAGCACGTGTGTGATATGTTGGAGAGGTTTAAGACAGCAGGTCCACATGTACAAAGACTATCGGCCAGTTGCCACCCAAGCTAGAGCAGGAAAGGAATGGTCTACCAAGAGAACTCCTTGCCAACCTTACTGCAGGCATGGTAGTACGTTAGAGAGCATGTATTGCTCTATATGGTGATTACACACCCTATCAACGAGCATATCCCGCCTTCTGTAATGTCCAAGGTATCATCACAATTCGCGATGACTTCAGTGCAGTCATTTTCTTTGATTAAAAGAGTCATTTATATTTGTGTCAATGCGTATTTGTCTCAGTTACTTTCTTGCAGCGGGTGATTCATGTTGTGGATTGGCAGGAGACCAACCCACTAAATTTAGAGGAAGCCAAAAGGCACGCATTTTAGCTCACGCAGGCTGGCGTGAGGTCTGGAACAGGACAAGGAATTTAGAACTTAGAAAAAAAGGATGTAACTGGTGGAATACTTAACTTTAATCCATTAATGTTGAACGTAGCTCTTGTCTGTACATTCTTTACAATATCAATTGCAACTGATAATGGCGCCTTGCTAGGTCGTAGCAAATGACGTAGCTGAAGGCTATGCTAACTATCGTCTCGGCAAATGAGAACGTATTTTGTCAGTGAACCATCGCTAGCAAAGTTGGTTGTACAACTGGGGCGAGTGCTAGGAAGTCTCTCTAGACCTGCCGTGTGGCGGCGCTCGGTCTGCAATCACTGATAGTGGCGACACGTGGGTCCGACGTATACTAACGGACCGCGGCCGATTTAAAGGCTACCACCTAGCAAGTGTGGTGTCTGGCGGTGACACCACAATTCAAAGAGAAAGAACAGATTTTAGCTGTTCATGAAAGACAAACTATAAAAGACAGAAACACACTGCGCACGTCACTGGATAGAGGAAGTTTCAAAGTTCTGATACAGCTGCGCTGTTGTATTTTGTAGCAACGCGGCGACTATACCACAAGTTAAATCATTTTGTGTGTTGGAAGTCGCGCAAAATCATTTCATTGTTCAAGTGATACGTTTTTTCCTCACACCTTGCGATATTGTTTGGTGGGGGTACATAAAAGACAGAGCCTTTCGCCCACTTGTGGCAGCTTCTCTTCAAGAGCAGAGAAATCGATTGTTGAAGTTGTCGATTCAATAAACGTGGACCTCTTGGTTCGCGTGTGGAATTAAATGCACTACCGTTACGATGTTTTTCGACCAGCACAAAAAAAATGGCTCTGAGCACTATGGGACTTAACAGCTGTGGTCATCAGTCCCCTAGAACTTAGTACTTAAACCTAACTAACCTAAGGACATCACACACATCCATGCCCGAGGCAGGATTCGAACCTGCGACCGTAGCAGTCGCGCGGTTCCGGACTGAGCGCCTAGAACCACTAGACCACCGCGGCCGGCTCGACCAGCACATTATGCTCATGTTGGGTGTGCTGTTTAGTGTCTGTGCGAACACAGAAATTCGAACTTTGCTCCATCCAGTGACATTCGCAATGTGTTTCATGGTTTGTATGTAAGAAACAACTGAAATCTGTTCTTTTTGAATCTACTGCTATATTGTAGCAGTTCTTTCTATGTATGGTCAAAGTTTCATCGAGCAATGATAGTTGGCAGTGAGATATCATGCAAAAATTTGGTACCCCAGTTTACAATCTTCACAAAGATACCATGCAACGCAAATCTCGCCATTTTGTGAAACTAATATCCAACTACCAGTACTAACTGCGTCCCTAAATCAGCTTCAAACTTGTATATCTTTGATTTGAACCATTAGGAACAGTGTTCGTCTAAGCTTCCTCTTTCAGGTATACTATGTGCTGTAAGGTGGACAAACCATATTCAGTTATTACTCGTGAAATGTACTTTCTGGTATTTAAACTCGTATACTATGTTGCCTTTCGTCCATTAGAAGACACTGATGACGAAATCTTGTCTAGTATTGACACTGTGAATATTCATCGCACTGAAAACAATTTTTTTGCTATTGAGTTGGACTTTTCATCGATAGCATGGCATTACAGATTATTCTCTCTTATCCGTTACTCACAACTTTTTGTAGCAAACTAAAGGGTAGTGACAACAGGCTGAATGGATTCATGAACCAAAGACAGGAAAAATGTTTCTCGACATGATGATCATGGATCGAATTTCTTTCAGACGGTTATCTTAAGAAGGAATTCTGCGTAATAAAACAAATCAAGACAGCACAGCTTTCTTAAGGTAAGGTAATTCGAATTTGTTTTTACTCACAGAATTTTCGTGGCGAGTAGGCAGCTACAGAATGTCTTACCTGAAACAAATTAAATAGTCAGACATAGTAGTTAACGTCATTTTCTTTAAGTTTTAAACAATATAGTTTAGGAAAAACTGTTACACTGTGAAATAAATGACAGGTATTTGTGTATTCACCTTTCACACAGAACACTCTCTGCAAGGTTGTCAGGAGAGTATAATTTATTTATTATTTCTGCATGACATCTTGATCTGAATACTGGAAATTTTACATCTATGGTGTCAAATTATGTAACGTGCATAGATATTCGACTATGAAGACGTTACGGTTCGAAAAGAACATTGAACTGGCGATAATAATGAAGACTACGTAGCCTTTTCGAGGACACTGTCACAGCTTTTGCCTTAAGTGCTTTAAGAAGACAACGGGAAATCTACAACTGAACAGCCAGTCGAATGTTTGGACTGAACACTTCCTCAATGCTTTAACCAAGAATTTTTCATGTTAATCTTGTATCTGTCTAGCTCAATCATGAAGTCATGCTCCTGAAGTCGTCGAGCAACCTGGAAACGATTCTGCGAATAATAGTAAATAACAATATAGACAGATGTCAGTGAATGAAGAACTTACTGTCTATTGTCGACATCCCGATAAGCCGTTAATGAAATTGATGGGCTTTAGCGATCAGTAATAAAACAAAAAATTAAAATCATTGTGTCGCCAACTGAGCAAGAAATACTTTCTTTTCCTTTATTCTACTATTTCAATTTTAATTAGACACGTTACGGTGCTACTGTATCTGTATTAAATGGTTCAAATGGCTCTGAGCACTATGGGACTTAACATCTGTGGTCATCAGTCCCCTAGAACTTAGAACTACTTAAACCTAACTAACCTAAGGACAGCACACAACACCCAGCCATCACGAGGCAGAGAAAATCCCTGACCCCGCCGGGAATCGAACCCGGGAACCCGAGCGTGGGAAGCGAGAACGCTACCGCACGACCACGAGATGCGGGCATGTATCTGTATTAGTGGCTTCTTTCAGTGGAAGAGAATTTAAACAAATATACCAAAGAAAAAGTAAATGTAGTTTCACTGTTTTGTTTGTAGGTACACGTGCCACAGTAGAGTAGCTCACCGATTTTATGTAACTTTATATTTATGGAGTGATAACTAAAGCCCTATTACTACCCCAAGTACAGAAAAGGTTGTAGCATGGGAACACTTTCCTCGATAAAGTATCCTAGATTCCTGAATAAACATTCACTCACGTAAAGGCGTTCAAAAGCTGTGCAACGTTCTCAGATTCACTAATAAAACTCACACACAACGAAACAGAATTATTCATTCAGTTGCATTAATTCTTATTGTCAGGTTCAACTTCAAAATTTTATTTAAGTGCAACTGGTCACTGCAAGGAACAGAAGAGAAGTCTGAACATTTATTACTCAATGGGCTGTACCTTGACGGTAAACTTCTTTTTTCAGTCACCTGCCTTTTGACTTGTTTGATGCAGCTCGTCACGAATCCTTCTCTTGTGTAAACTACTTCATATCGGAGTAGCACTTGCACCATACGTCTTCAGTAATTTGTTGGATGTATTCCAACTTGCGTATTCCCTTATTGTTGTTAACCTCTGTTTCTCTCTCTAGTGCCGTGAGAGTTATTCCCTGTCAGTTCTTCTTGTTAATATTTTCTATATATTCCTTTCCTCACCGATTCTGCTGAGAACCTCCTCATTCCTAACTTTATCTGTCCATCTAATTTTCAACATCCTCTGTAGCACCAGGTCTCAAACGCTTCTCTTCTCTTACGGTTTTACCACAATCTATGATTCACTACCATACAATCCCGTGCTCAATACGTATAAAGAGTATTAAAAAAAAGTGTGGAATCATTTGAGAGGTGGTAGAATTCATCGAAACAAGAAAAATAAATCCAATATCCATGGGTCCGGAAAATCATACTTCCCAAGGTAAACAAGTGCTCATAGGAACGGCTGCGCGATGCTTGGTTACGGTTATTAGCACAGTCGTTACATTGGCGGTCCGTAAAATGTGTCGGCAGTATATTACTATGTCTCACTCACAGTACTCTACCTTCTATCAGGTGGCCTGCAGTCAGGTGTGTGGTTAGAGTCGTGTTGTAGGCTACGTTAGTTTTCGTCGTGTTCGTGTGCCCTATTGTGCAGTAGTGTCAGCCCTGGGTACGTATCATGGTGTTTTACATCTTCCAAACGCGGATCCGCTTGTTAGCTTACTGTTATTGCGCTGTTTGTATGTACAAATGGTGTAGTAAATTTACATTTTCTCTCTTCCACCACTTGTCATCGATGGAATCCTACTACTCGACAAGTGCAACGACGGACATGATATCCTGGTATGTTTTAGCAAATTGACGTAGTCTGCCAGCCCGTGACCTCTACGGTGAAGAACGTCCATAGCGCAGAGTGGCCTCTGATAAACTGTGCGGCAGGCTTTGCCAGTGTCTGAGGGACACAGGTACCCTTGCACTACTGAAGACTGACGGTGAAAAGCCCCGCATAGTCCGCCCGCCTGACATAACGGAGGGTATGCTACGTTCTGTAGAAGAAAAGCCTGGTTCCAGTATGCTTCTATTAGCAGCAGAAGGCGTCTCTCACTCGCTTCTCTGGGGGGGTTCTTCATGAACAATTGCAGTACCCATTTCTTCTGCAACGCATTCAGGCCATAAGGCCACAGGATCATCATGGCAGAGCTGTTGCAGAAGTGTGCCGTAGATCCGCTATTCACATTCAAGATTTTATTTACCGACGAGGCAGGGTTCACAAGAGATGGTGTTGTTCATTTGCACAGCCTGCCTGTGTGGGCAGATGTAAATCCTCATGCAATTCAGAAAAAAACCGCATCAACACCGATTCTCAACCTACGTATTGTGGCGTTCGTTGTGTTATTCAGTGGTTTGGTATTTAACTAATTTGTAAATGAAAATGATAATCTTATTTTATTATATTGAGTAATTACTAAATAATTTTTCTCCCGGCTGAAGATTTGGTCAAGTTGCTAATGAACTCCAAGTTAACGTCGTGTTAAAGTGTTGCCTGTAAGTTGTGTAAGTGTCACTAAATCACAGTTCATACAACAGATTCAATACAACTATTGATTATGATGGAAACAGTTATTTTCAGCAAAATGATCATTAAAACCACCGAATATCAGCCGCGCACAACACTGACGTATGTTACCTGAAACAATATTCCTCGCAACTCGTGCGTAATCAATTTCGGCTCCATACATCAGCTAGAAAAGTTTGTTATAAGAATCGTGCGATGAGCACTGTTTTTAAAGAACCAATCTGATTCGAATTATTTTCATTAAAATGAGTTAGGGACCACCGGCGCACATTTATTTTTACCCATTTGTATTACCTTCGGCATTTATGTATGCAGAGTTGCGTAATTTGAATTTGCCGCTGAGATAATTGTTAAGATGGCGGCAGACTATTGATAGAGACTTTCTATTGTTAGAGCCAATAGGATAAGTATTTGAAATGCTTATTAAACTTTACTTTCGTACTGTGCACTATTTAGACTTCATCAAGCAAACATTTGATTTTTTTCTAAGGAAAACGCGATGCAAATCGCTATCATCAATGGCTGCGCTCCTTGCAGCGGAAAGAAATAATTAACACAGATAATGCTCATTGAGAGAGGAATTAAAATTACAAATAACTATTCATTCATATTTATAATAATAATGAACTCTATTCTCAAGTAATAATTAACAAATAATTACAATTTCTTAACAGGCCTCAGTTTGATATGCGTCTTCCGTCCTGAACCTACAAAAGCCAACCAACAAAAGGTAAAAACAAAGGAAGACCAACGCAGATCATAAAAGGAATTTACAATTACCATTGTCTTTGTATGATACACATCGATATGTCCAATTACATCATAAAATATTATATAAATAATTAATATTTAACATCTTTTTCACTGTTTTTTCATAAGTCGTATAGATACTGTTTATAACTGTTAGAGGCATAATTTCCTCTCGTCACACTGCAGCTAAAATTTATCTTGTGGATGTTATAGTATGGCCAGGCGCATTTGACGCTAGATTAATAGGGCAATACGGCCACCACAAAGGTTAACTGGGGCACATCATCTGGACGTTTTCATTAATGTATTGCCCATCTTGCTGAGGCTGTGCCACTGGAGCAACGAATACAAATGTTGTTGATTATTGATGGCACACCAGCACAATGTGTGTTAACATCTAACACATACAGCTGGATTGGTCCGGAGGGGGGGGGGGGATGGGGGAGGGGAGGAGTGTGGGATGCCTTGGCCTGCTCGTTCCCCAGACCTCAATTCCCTAGACTTTAGGGTATGGGGACAACTGAAGGAATTGGTCTGTGTCACACCAATCAACGATGTGTGGACAATGCAGGGTGCCGTCTTCAGCGTGTTTATCAAAACTAGACATGATTGTCTTAATGGGATTTCCGCGATCGTTCATTAAATAAAAGTATGACATTTCAGTCTTTGATCGCTATTTTTTTATTTTCAACGACCGGTTTCCGGCCCAAGTTACTCTGTAACTGCAATATATGATGTGAAGATTGTCAGCTAGCCTGAAACTGGTCATTGAAAATAAAAAAAAGCGATGAAAGACTGAAAAGCCATATTTTTATTTTATGTCTTCAACGTGTGCCAGCAGGTACAACAACATTCCAGTGTGCTGAAAAGAGTGCGTCATTCCATACACCGGAGGGCAGAGGGGTGCAGTGTCATGAATGGATGCCACATTGCACACCTCCTGCAAACACTCTATGGCAGAAAGTATTGAGTTCCGGACCCCTGTTTGTTGGACTTAGAAATTATGCATTTCCGAAGCCATGTCTTCTTGTTTCGATGATTGCTACGACTTCCCAAAGTGTTAGACATTTTTTTAACACCTTTTATTCTCCGTAAGCTCTTCTTCAAATTATTTTTTCATAGTAGGCTGCAACTGGCTAGGAACGTCCTTTTTTGCCTGTGCTTGCCTACTGTTTTAAGTCGTACATGCTTTGTCTATTGTACAGTAGCATGCTTCCCCGGTTGCAATTAAATTCCTTTAATTAGTGGTCATCAATTCTGATGTTAATTTTCTCGCTATTCGCATGCCCAAAAATAAACCTCACGTTCCGCTCAGACTGTTGTCCACCGTATGATCAGTGCCAAAGGTGTTACTCAGACACACATCTGAGAATCTGTCTGTAGTTACACACTGTGGGATAAAAAGTGACAGATTCGATTAGACAGTCGAACAATATGACGCTTTTGTATAGCTTAGGTACCTGCACATTATCGAGTAAAGGCAAATACGTCAATAGAAATGCATTTCTATCACAACAAAAGAATATTTGTGATACGTTCACTTGAGATGAATTTCTTTTCTGTTTCATTCTTTCAAAATAAAACATTGCTCTACAAACCCTTCTTACATAAAACGAAAATATTAACATTTAACTTCTTTGGTACCTATTATACAGTAACTACATTAATATAACGACGAAATGGATAAGGGGGAATCTGAGTAAAAGCAACACATGGTGCGAAACAGTCTATCGAAGACTGTTACCTTGTACAGAAAAATTAAGACATCATGAGTTAAGAAACCTCTGAACATGTCCTACCAACCGTCCTTTCTTCTAGTCAAGTTGTGCCACAAACTCCTCTTCTCCCCAATTCTATTCAATAGCTCCTCATTAGTTATGTGACGTTCTGAGGCATCAAGGGATCACCAATTTAGTATTGTAGGGGAGCGTGGAGGGTAAAAATCGTAGAGGGAGACCGAGAGATGAATACACAAAGCAGATTCAGAAGGATGTAGGCTGCAGTATGTACTGGGAGATGAAGCAGCTTGCACAGGATAGAGTAGCATGGGGAGCTGCATAAAACTAGTCTCAGGACTGAGGACCACAACAACACATTTAAGAAACAAATACATGGCCATATAATACGAGTAACTGAATTAATGGATTGAAGGAAATTGTTTTCAAACGTCGATTCGCTCACTAAGCCTTTCAGATGTCTAAAAAGAATTATATAGGAAAAGCTTTTTTCACATTAAATTTATTGCTACCGTCGTCCTACAGTAACCACAGAAAGTATTTCTCATCTAAATATTCGAACCAGTTGTAATGGAAGGAAAATAACAGGAAACTTATAACGATGATATGATCTAGAGCAGACGTAACTTAATCAATTGTTACAGCAGACTGCATTTTGACTGATTTTCCCTGCCCCGTATCTAGAGCGAATATTCAGCAGACTACCGACCACAATGTTCGTGATCACGCATCCGCAGTTTACGCCTGTGAACACGCTTCTCTCGGAATATCCCCCTTGGGCCTCATTGTCTGAACGTTAATGACCATCCTGAAAGCCGCAGATCCGCCCTGTGAAAAGGATTTAGCGTGCCTGTGGTGCGGGCGAGACGATTACGTCCGGCATTATCGATTAATGCAGATAACTGGAGAGTGTTTGTGCTCCACTGCCTCAGATCTGACTAATCCTATTTGCATGCTAAACAGAATTATCAGATCAGGAATTCCCTGATTTGAGCGGTAGTTACATTAGAATTTCCGTGCTTCAGTGTGTGTGTTGTCTGACGGCGTCCCACTCGTAGAGTACACTACCGTCGTACGATCGCAACGCTGATGGCGTCTTCATTGCCACACGAAACGTGAATCTTGAGAAAATGTAACACTGCCGCTACTCCACGCGCATTCGCCGAATAATAAACCACGATCTCTTTACATCTACATCACTGTTCTGCAATTAACAATTAAGTGTCTGGCAGATGTTTCATCGCACTACCTTCAAACTGTTTCTCTACCGTTCAACTCCCGAACAGTGCGCGGGGAAAAGAACACTTAAGTCTTCCCGTGTGAGCGCTGATTTCTCTTATTGTTTACAATGATCATTTCTCTCTATATAAGTGGATGTTAAAAATAGTTTTTCTCATACGACGGAAAAAGATGGTAATAGAAATGAAGTTACTTTCGCAAAGAAAAATGCCTACCCCACATCACGCATCAGGTCCGTACCATCTTCTCCCCCATTTCGCTGTAATACATATCTAGCTGACCTTTTTCGATCTCCTGAGTCAGTTCTATCCTACGCGGATCCGACATCGCGCAAAAGTATTCTAGAAAAGGACGGACAAACGCATTGTAGGCAGTCTCTCTAGTAGAACTGTCGAACTTTCTAAGAATTCTGCCAATAAATCGCGGTCTTTGATCTGCTTTCCCTACATCGTTATAACGTGCTCGTTCAAATTTAGGTTATTCGTAATTGTAGTTCTTAAGTAACTAGTTGAATTCACAGCTTCTAGATTTGATTTATCGTGTAACGGAAATTTAGCGGATTCCTTGTACTACTCAAGTGGATCACTTCGCACTTTTCATTTATGGAGTCGTCACTTTTTGTTCCATACATTTATCTTATCTAAATCAATTACCAATCTGATATCTTTACAAGATGCTAAATGACAGTATAATCCGCAAACAATTTAAGAAAGGTGCTCAGACTGTCTCCTAAATCGTTTACGTAACACATCCTTATAGAACGCCAGATGTTACTTGCGTTCCGTTTGATGACTTTCCGTCATTGACATGAAATCAGGAACCCAGTGGCATGACTGAGACGATACTCCGCAGGCATGCAAACTGATTAGAAGTCGATTATCAGGAACGGTGTCTTATGGAATCAATTTGAGATCCCCTGCCGATAGGACGTCGATTTTCCAAAGCCGTAGTTTTCAATGTCCTGGCTGTTGTATTGGCATAACATGAAAGGAACCTAACTGGTGTACAATCTGGGGAGGATGCCTTGCTTTTATCAACTGCTTTAGGTCGCTTTGCTACACCGAGGATATCTACGTCTAAGTTCTTCATATCGGCATTCGTTCTTGATTCGAATTCCCCGATATTTACTACGTCTTCTCTGATGAATGACCATCGGAAAACAGTGTTTAGCAATTCTGCTTTAGTGCTCCTGTCATTAGTAACATCACCATTCCTACCGCCCTGCGAAGCTGTTGACTGGATCTTGCCGCTGGTGTATTTCACATACATCAGAATGCCTTTCGATTTTCTGCCAGATATTGTATAACTTGATTGGTAATCAGATTTCCCCTGGAAACTGTTTTTATTAAAATTGTGTCTCAGGAACGTCGTTAAAAGTAGACAGTTCCAGAACTGAATGCAGGCAATTATTACTGCAGTGGAATCTCCTGAATGCAAAAACACTCAAAAGACGTAAAAGTTTGTCATTGATTGTTCATTCTGCTCCACCAGTGCGCATTACAGTATGAAGGAAATGCTTAACTCTTCCCTAACAGATATTATTCGAAATGTCGGCCACACTGATTACGGCAAGCTGACGCTTGCATGTTCAGGAATCCGTGGAGTTTTGCGTACTACTTACGTGGCTGTAAGATTGCTAACAATCAGATCTTCGTAAGTTTCGACCGGAGGCTCGAAAACTGGGCTCCTCATCTGAACCCAGGAGAAAATGTCCACTGGTGTTGGGGATCGGGCTGACCATAGAACAACGTGATCAGTCTATTAGAGACAGAACTGTACATCAATTAAGGGTTCCAGCATAGGTGCAAAGTATACCGACGCCCCGTCATATTGAAAACACGTAAGCTGAGGAAATCTTTGCGGCTCATAATCTAGGAACGTTTTCTACACGCTCCGTTCAGTTTATTGGCAAATAATTAATGTGCAGTGACGTATTCATTAACAGAATCACCCTATACTCTGCTTCTTCTTCTTCTCCTTTGCCGTTTCCCTATGGTGTCGGGATTGTTACAGGGGCGACAATGTTGGTTGTACTAGGTGGCCGGATGTCCTTTCTGAAACCACTACAGTCCCGGGCCGGAATTTATACACCGCATCTATCTGAGCCGAGATTAACACTCACGTTAAAGTGCGAGAACACTTTCAAAATGTTTGCGTAGGATGTTAGATGAGACCAGACGTGCGTGCCAGCAGGAGGGTATAAATTCTCCTTCCCAGCCTGCCTGCCCTTATCTCCGCCGCAACCACTGAACTCAGTTTGCCATAACGAAAACCCAAGAGCAAATGTGTACTGAAGTGCAGCTGTTAAAGCAGTTCAGCTTCGGTTTCGGCAAGCCTGACAAACTTCACCGATACCATCCAGCCTGCTTCACTTAACAACAGGTTGCTCTGTCAGTGAAATCTGGTTTCACAGGATTGAGCGGATCAGGTTGTGGGAAGGGGCCCAAATCAGTTGCTGCCAGTTGCGCAAACAT
This sequence comes from Schistocerca piceifrons, assembly GCF_021461385.2. Lineage (NCBI taxonomy): Eukaryota > Metazoa > Arthropoda > Insecta > Orthoptera > Acrididae > Schistocerca > Schistocerca piceifrons. Next base: position 922,316,944 of record NC_060140.1, read on the forward strand.
ACAAACTTTATTTGCTAAAAACACTTAATCACACACGGCACCTCCGAGGTAGCGATGAAGTAGGGATTTTCCCGCACGACCATTTCAAGAGCGTACCGTGAATATCAGGAATCCGGTAAAACATCAATCTCCGACATTGCTGTGCCCAGAAAAAGATTCTACATGAACGGGACCTACGACGACTGAAGAGAATCATTCAGTATGACAGAAGTACAACCTTTCCGCAAATTGCTGGAGATTTCAATACTGGGTCATCAACAAGTGTCAGCGTTTGAGCCATTCAATGAAACATCATCGATATGGGCTTTCGGAGCCGAAGGCCCACTTGTTTAACCTTGATGACTACACGACACAAAGATTTACGCCTCGCCTGTGCCCGTCAACACCGACATTGGACTTTTGATAACTGGAAACATGTTGTCTGGTCGGAGGAGTCTCGTTTCAAATTGTACCAAGTGGATGGACGTGTACGGGTATGGAGACAACCTTATGAATCCGTGGGCCCTGCATGTCAGCAGGGGACTGTTCAAGCTGGTGGAGGCTGTGTAATGGTGTGGTGCGTGTGCATGAGCGACATGGGACCCGTGATACGTGTAGATACATGTCTGACAGCTGACACGTACGTAAGCATCCTGTCTGATCACCTGCTTCAGTTCAAGTCCATTGTGCATTCCGACGGACTTGGGCAATTCCATCGGAAATATGTGACACCCCACAGGTCCAGAATTCCTACAGAGTTTCTCCAGGAACACTCTCCTGAGTTTAAATTTCCTCTGGCCACCATATTCCCCAGATATGAACTTTACTGAGCATATCGTGAATGCCTTGCAACGTTCTGTTCAGAAGAGACCTCCGTCCCCTGTACTCCTATGAATTCATAGTGTTCATTCCCTCCAGCACCACTTCAGACATTGGCCGAACCCTTGGCAAGGCGTGTTGTGGCTCTTGTGTGGGCTCGCGGGGGCCATACACGATATGAGGCAATTGTACCAGTTTCTTTGGCTCTTCAGTGTAAAATGCCATGTAAAGTCACTGCATATGAGATGTCTTTAATCTATTTTCGAATATAATTATTCCAAACAATTCAGAAACAATACGGCTGAAGGCCAGACACAAGTTATTAAAATTGCGTTAAGGAATACACACGGCCACATACTTAACATAGAACAACTCAAGGCTTAAGGAATGGGTAACAAAATTAAGATAGAAAGAGAAAGTTTTCAAACCTTCAAATGATTTTTTTTACTTCAGACGGCTGAAAGTTGTATCTTAAAATACACTCCTGGAAATGGAAAAGAGAACACATTGACACCGGTGTGTCAGACCCACCATACTTGCTCCGGACACTGCGAGAGGGCTGTACAAGCAATGATCACACGCACGGCACAGCGGACACACCAGGAACCGCGGTGTTGGCCGTCGAATGGCGCTAGCTGCGCAGCATTTGTGCACCGCCGCCGTCAGTGTCAGCCAGTTTGCCGTGGCATACGGAGCTCCATCGCAGTCTTTAACACTGGTAGCATGCCGCGACAGCGTGGACGTGAACCGTATGTGCAGTTGACGGACATTGAGCGAGGGCGTATAGTGGGCATGCGGGAGGCCGGGTGGACGTACCGCCGAATTGCTCAACACGTGGGGCGTGAGGTCTCCACAGTACATCGATGTTGTCGCCAGTGGTCGGCGGAAGGTGCACGTGTCCGTCGACCTGGGACCGGACCGCAGCGACGCACGGATGCACGCCAAGACCGTAGGATCCTACGCAGTGCCGTAGGGGACCGCACCGCCACTTCCCAGCAAATTAGGGACACTGTTGCTGCTGGGGTATCGGCGAGGACCATTCGCAACCGTCTCCATGAAGCTGGGCTACGGTCCCTCACACCGTTAGGCCGTCTTCCGCTCACGCCCCAACATCGTGCAGCCCGCCTCCAGTGGTGTCGCGACAGGCGTGAATGGAGGGACGAATGGAGACGTGTCGTCTTCAGCGATGAGAGTCGCTTCTGCCTTGGTGCCAATGATGGTCGTATGCGTGTTTGGCGCCGTGCAGGTGAGCGCCACAATGAAGACTGCATACGACCGAGGCACACAGGGCCAACACCCGGCATCATGGTGTGGGGAACGATCTCCTACACTGGCCGTACACCACTGGTGATCGTCGAGGGGACACTGAATAGTGCACGGTACATCCAAACCGTCATCGAACCCATCGTTCTACCATTCCTAGACCGGCAAGGGAACTTGCTGTTCCAACAGGACAATGCACGTCCGCATGTATTCCGTGCCACCCAACGTGCTCTAGAAGATGTAAGTCAACTACCCTGGCCAGCAAGATCTCCGGATCTGTCCCCCATTGAGCATGTTTGGGACTGGATGAAGCGTCGTCTCACGCGGTCTGCACGTCCAGCACGAACGCTGGTCCAACTGAGGCGCCAGGTGGAAATGGCATGGCAAGCCGTTCCACAGGACTACATCCAGCATCTCTACGATCGTCTCCATGGGAGAATAGCAGCCTGCATTGCTGCGAAAGGTGGATATACACTGTACTAGTGCCGACATTGTGCATGCTCTGTTGCCTGTGTCTATGTGGCTGTGGTTCTGTCAGTGTGATCATGTGATGTATCTGACCCCAGGAATGTGTCAATAAAGTTTCCCCTTCCTGGGACAATGAATTCACGGTGTTCTTATTTCAATTTCCAGGAGTGTATTTCGCATAAGGTTCGGCTGAAGGCCATATACTGAACACTGAAACAAACTACATTAATAGACGGCTGAAGGCCTCGCACAGTACTTGAGACTAAACAAAATCACAATCCCAAACAACAGGACAATGGTGCTCAAACGTGTTCCAAGGCTCAGCCTGGGCAGCAAACTAACAACAGTTTAGGTGTGACAGACAGCCAAGCGTAACACTAAATAATTAGGTGGAAGCACAACCTAGCACGGCCCAGGAAGCAAGAGCCAGCAATAAATGAAGAGATGTCACGGCAGTTGATGTTTCGTAAGAGGTTAACTGATTACTCAACTCCAGTATCCAGGTTTGGTGGGCGACGAACTTTGCAGCTCTCGCAGCTAGTGACTGACAACTCCGACCGCGCGTGCACGCCGCCAGTAGCCCTAGCCTGACCACACGACGCGAAGACTTCCTCACTGCTCTGTCGCAACCGATCGACTGCCCACTCCAGTACGCAGACAGCATTCGCCTGCTCAGTGAAAATCACACACAGTTCCATGTAAACACACGCACCAAGAACTCCGACAATCCTAAAACCAATCACCATGGAACAACAAGGAGAAATGACAAGTCACACAGGCATAGAGTTCCCATAAGCGGTTGACGACAAATACACGTCGTGCGATGAGACGACCGACCGAACGACCGACCAAGATCGTCTCCACTCAAGTTATCAGTGATGGCAATGGCCGCACGAGTCTTGGCTGTCTGGAGCTCATTGCAGCTCCAACCCGACTCAACTCGATGACCGTTCGGAGCTCGGAGACATGGCGACCCGGGCACACTGGCTCAGACCCACCCATGCAGAGGTAAGTCCTGCCCATGGGCGACGACACCTCTGCACGAGGAACGAACCGACCCAAGTCCTGCAAGATGACCAATTGACGAGGCCCAGAAACGGTCAAAAGACCAAATAAACGTCGCCCAATGAGACGACCAACCGGCGGTCGTTCGCGCTCCAGTGTCCTTCCCTCGGACAGTGCATGTGTGTGGCCAGTGGTCGGCAAGTACTGGCTGTCCTCGCATCACTGGAGCTCCATCCCCGACTAAACCCCCGACAGACGACGACCTGGAAATACTAACGGTCGCTCAAAAGATAGTACGACAGCGCAGTTATCGATAAGCGCTGCTACTGCCACTCAAGGGCAAGCAAACCAGTAAATTAGTGACGCCAAAAAAGCTGGATAAGAAAGAGGGGACAGAACCACAAAAACAGGATGACGAGCAATAAACGGCATGACTGGGAGCTGCGCACGGCTCAATCAGACTAGCCCGAGTAGCCAGGTACATGTTTGTGAAGGTACACTGAAGAGCCAAAGAAACTGGTACACATGCCTAATATCGTGTAGGGCCCTCGCGAGAGAGCAGAAGTGCCACACCAGATATAGTATGGACTCGACTAATGTCTGAAGTAGTGCTGGACGGAAATGGCACCATCAATCCAGCAGGGCCATCCGTAAATCCGTAAGACTATGAAGGAGTAGAGATCTCTTCCGAATAGCACTTTGCAAGGTATCCCAGATATGCTGGAATTGCGCCAGTCTGTCCGAGTGCAGAATGGATATGATGGATGCAGGTGATCAGACAGGACGCTTACGTACGTGCCCCTTGGTACGGTCATATCTATCCGTACCAGGGGTTCCATATCACTCCAAGTGCACACGCCCTCACACTATTACAGAGTGTCCGCCAGCTTGAACAGTTCCCTGCTGACATGCGGAATCCAAGGATTCATTCTGACAACGGCCTGGTCAAAAATGGAAGAGGATCGGACAGAGGTTCAGGGCACTTTTTTTGTCCTTTGGGTGGAAAACTGCCGCTAAAGGTGGAAGAACCAACAGTGATAAACGGCATGAAGATGGAGAAGGCAATAGAAGACACTGCATTAAAGACACATAACGTGTATCCACATGACATGTGTGGCTGTAATAAAGAAAGTGTCATGATGATCTCTCCCTTGGCAAAATATTCCGCAATAGTCCATCTTCCGATCTCCGGGAGGTGACTGCCAAGGGGGAGGTGACCATGACAAAAAGATTGAATAAGCAACGAAAGGATGACATTGTATGATTCGGGGCGTGGAATGTCAGAGGCTTGAACATGGTAGGGAGGCTAGAAAATCTGATAACGGACAGGCAAAGGCTCAATCTGATATAGTAGGGGTCAGTGAAGTGGAATGGAAAGAAGGCAAGGATTTCTGGTCAGATGAGTATAGGGTGACATCAACAGCAGCAGAAAATGGAATAACCTGAGTAGGATACGTTATGAATAGGAATCCAGGGAGAGAGTGTGTTACTGTGAACAGTTCAGTGACAGTGTTGTTCTTATCAGAATAGTAAGCAAACAAACACCGACAATGATAGTTCAGGTGTACATGCCAAAGTCGCAACCTGACCATAAGGGATAGAGAAAGTATATGAGGATATTGAAACGGTAACACAGTAAGGGAAGTTAGATTAAAACATTGTAGTCATGGGGGGGGGGGGGGGGCTGGAATGCAGTTGTAGTGGAAGGACTAGAAGAAATGGTTATAGGAGAATATGGGCTGGGGAAAAGGAATGAGAGAGGAGGAAGGCTAATGGAGTTTTGTAACAAATTTCAGCTCGCAATAGCGAATACTCTATTCAAGAATCACAAGAGGAAGATGTATACTTGGAGAAGGCCGGTAGATACGGGAAGATTTCAGTTAGATTACATCATGGTCAGGCAGAGGTTCGAGGATCAGGCACTAGATTGGAAGGCGTACCCAGGAGCAGATACAGACTCAGATCACAATACAGCAGTGATGAAGGGTAGGCTGAAGTTTAAGACATTACTCAGGAAGAATCAATACGCAAAGAAGTGGATGACAGAAGTACTAAGGAATGACGAGGTATGCTTGAAGTTCTCTAAGGCTATAGATCCAGCAATAATGAATACCTCACTACACAGTACCGATGAAGAGAAACAAAACTCTGATTAAGGGGCAATCACAGAAAGAAAAACATAGTAGGTACCAAGAAAGTAACTAAGAAGAAATCATGGGTAACCGAAGAAAGAAGGAAGTACAAAAATGTTCAGGGAAGTTCATGAACACAGAAACTCAAGTGACTGAGAAAGTGCAGTGAAACTAAGATGAAATGGCTGCATGAAAAACGCGAAGAAGTCTAAAAAGAAATGATTGTCGGAAGCACATAATCAGCATAAAGGAAAGTCATAACAACCTTTTATTAATTGAAAACCAAGGGAAATCCCAATGTTAAAGTGCAGAGGAGACAGCGCACAGTTGGAAAGAGTACACTGAAGGTCTCTATGAAGAGTAAGATTTGTCTGATGTGACAGAAGAAGAAACAGGAGTCGATTTAGAAGAGATGGGAGATCCAGTATGAGAATCAGATTATAAAAGAGCTTTGGAGAAATTAAGGTCAGATGTGGGAGAAGGAATAGATAACACTCCATCTCAATTTCTAAAATCAATGAGGGAAGTAGGGAAGTGGCAACAAAACGACTGTTCACATTGGAGTGTAGAACATATGAGTCCCACGAAATACCATCAGCCTTTCGCAAAAATGTAATCCACATACACTACTGACCATTAAAATTGCTAAGCCAAGGAGAAATGCAGATGATAAAGGGGAATTCATTGGACAAATATATTATACTAGAACTGACATGTGATTACATTTTCACGCAATTTGGGTGCATAGATCCTGAGAGTGGGCTCTGAGCACTATGGGACTTAACATCTGGGGTCATCAATCCCCTAAGACTTAGAACTAATTAAACCTAACAAATCTAAGACATCACACACATCCATGCCCGAGGCAGAATACGAACCTGCGACCGTAGCGGCCGCGCGGTTCCAGGCTGAAGCACCTAGAACCGCTCGGTCACAACGGCCGGCATGGTTCCTGAGAAATCAGTACCCAGAACAACCACCTCTGGCCGTAATAACGGCCTTGATACGCCTGCGCCTTGAGTCAAACAGAGCTTGGATGGCGTGTATAAGAACAGTTGCCCATGAACCTACAACACGATACTACAGTTCATCAAGAGTAGTGACTGGCTTATTTTGACGAGCCAGTTACTCGGCCACCATTGACCAGACGTTTTCAGTTGGTGAGAGATCTGGAGAATGTGCTGGCCGGGGCAGCAGTCAAACATTTTCTGTATCCAGAAAGGCAGTACAGGACCTGCAACATGCGCTCGTGCATTATCCTGCTGAAATGTAGGCTTTCTCAGGGATCGAATGAAGGGTAGAGCCACGGGTCGTAACACATCTGGATTTCTAACGTCCACTGTTCAAAGTGCCGTCAATGCGAACAAGAGGTGACCGAGACGTGTAACCAATGGCACCCCATACCATCACGCCAGGTGATACGTCAGTATGGCGATGACGAATACACGCTTCCAATGTGCGTTCACCGCGATGTCGCCAGACACGGTTGAGACCGTCATGATGCTGTAAACAGAATCTGGATTCATCCGAAAAAATGACGTTTTGCCATTCGTGCAACCAGGTTCGTCGTTGAGTACACCATCGCAGGCGCTCCGGTCTGTGATGCAGCGTCAAGGGTAACCGCAGCCATGGTCTCCGAGCTGATAGTCCATGCTGCTGCAAACGTCGTCGAACTGTTCGTGCAGATGGTTGTTGTCTTGCAAACGTCCCCATCTGTTGACTCAGGGATCGAGACATGGCTGCACGATCCGTCACAGCCATGCGGATGAGATGCCTGTCATCTCGACTGCTAGTGATACGAGGCCGTTTGGATTCAGCACGGCGTTACGTATTACCCTTCTGAACTCACCGATTCCATATCCTGCTAACAGTCATTGTATGTCGACCAACTCGAGCAGCAATGTCGTGATACGATAAACCGCAATTGCGATAGGCTACAATCCGACCTTTAGCAAAGTCGGAAACGTAATGGTACGCATTTCTCCTCCTTACACGAGGCATCACAACAAGTTTTCACCAGGCAACGCCGGTAAACTGCTGTTTGTGTATGAGAAATCGGTTGGAAACTTTCCTGGTGTCAGCACTTTGTAGGAGTCGCCACCGGCGCCAACCTTCTGTGAATGCTCTGAAAAGCTAATCATTTGCATATCACTGCATCTTCTACCTGTCTGTTCAATTTCGCATCTGTAGTACGTCATCTTCGTGCTGTAGCAATTTGAATTGCCAGTAGTATAGTTTGGCATCGTCTAATAGACATAACATCTTCACTTGATAATGGCCCAAGGCCGAAATTGCGATCGTCAAATAAAGAAAGTGTTACATTCACTGGCATATATTTCTTTTATAAAGTTCTACATGACCGTGAATCCGAGGATAAAAAGTTAATTAGTTGGGCTGTGTTTCTTTACAGTTTATAACTGGTCCATTTGTGCAGAAACAGTGTGTGGATTTCTCTGAAATATCATTAACTATTTCTCTTTTGATGCGTGTTTGCTCGGCCTCACAAAAACGCTTGTGTCTTCTGCATTCAGGGCTAGTTCTGCCTTCTGACTGCTAAGTTGTGTCGTTTTGGCTAGCCCCATCAACTTCCGCACTGAGCGGCTTCCTAGTGTGTTCATATAGTACCAGCAACGTAGGCAGTCTCGGTGGAGCTGGTTTCAGCCGAATTAATTTACTGCATCAGCTGCACACTCAAGTGTGATACTCAAGCGGATGTTGACTGCGCCAGCTGTGGACGTAACGCGTGACCGATAGGGAATGGTCATGTAACGTCTTACATAATTTTGGGGGAAGGGGTGGGGGGAGAGGACATTACACGGGAGATAGTGTGAGAAAGAAGGAAAGAAAGTCAGTGAGGTGGATTGGGTGTACGGTGCACGTGCAGGTGTTACCTCCAGGGGCTCCGGAGAAGCGACGGACAATAGAGCAGTGGCGTTGCATACATAATATATGGCCATAGGTGGGCAACTATCGATTGTCGTAAACCGCATCCTCACGCCTCGAGACCACAGCTGCCCACGAATCCGCTAGGAATTGTGGATGAGCGAATACCTCTGGCTGTAAGAGGTGTTAAATTGTAGCGCTATTATACTTTACTTCCTTACTAGTGTTCTCCCGTTACTTAGCTTTGCTTCGGAGGCAAAACTGCATTCAGACACATACCGTATGATTCAAAAAGAAAGAACAGATTTTATTTGTTTACGAGAGACTAAATATAAAAGAGTGAAACACATTGCACCTGTCACTCGGTTGAGAATGGTTCAAAGTTACACTACTGGTCATTAAAATTTCTACACCACGAAGATGACGTGCTACAGACGCGAAATTTAACCAACAGGAAGAAGATGCTGTGATATGCAAATGATTAGCTTTTCAGAGCATTCACACAAGGTTGGCGCCGGTGGCGACACCTACAACGTGCTGACATGAGGAAACTTTTCAAACGATTTCTCGTACACAAACAGCAGTTGACCGGCGTTGCCTGGTGTAAGGAGCAGAAATACGTACCATCACGTTCCCGACTTTGATAAAGGTCGGATTGTAGCCTATCGCGATTGCGGTTTATCGTATCGCGACATTGCTGCTCGCGTTGGCCGAGATCCAATAACAGTTGGCAGAATATGGAATCGGTGGGTTCAGGAGGGTAATATGGAACGACGTGCTGGATCCCAACGGCCTCGTATCACTAGCAGTCGAGATGACAGGCGTCTTATCCGCATGGCTGTAACGGATCGTGCAGCCACGTCTCGATCACTGAGTCAACAGATGGAGACGTTTGCAAGACGACAACCATCTGAACGAACAGTTCGACGACATTCGCAGCAGCATACAATATCAGCTCGGTGACCACGGCTGCGGTTATTTTTTATGCTGCATCACAGACAGGAACGCCTGCCGTGGTGTACTCAACTACGAATCTGGGTGCACGAATGGCAAAACGTCATTTTTTCGGATGAATCCAGGCTCTTTTTACACCATCATTATGGTCGCATCCGTGTTTGGCGACATCGCGGTGAACGCACATTGGAACGCACATTCGTCATCGCCATACTGGCGTGATGGTGTGGGGCGCCATTGGATACACGTCTCGATCACCTCTTGTTCGCATTGACGGCACTTTGAACAGTGGACGTTACATTTCAGATGTGATACGACCCGTGGCTCTATCCTTAATTTGATCTCTGCGAAACCCTACATTTCAGCAGGATAATGCACGACCGCATGTTGGAGGTCCTGTTCGGGCCTTTCTCGATACAGAAAATGTTCGACTGCTGTCTTGGCCAGACCATTCTCCAGATCTCTCACCAATTGGAAACGTCTGGTCAATGGTGGCCGAGCAACTGGCTCGTCACAATACGCCCATCACTACTCTTCTTGAACTGTGGTATCGTGTTGAAGCTGCATGGGCAGCTGTACCTGTATACGCCATCCAAGCTCTGTTTGAGTCAATGCCCAGGCGTATCAAGGCCGTTACTCAAACAACGTTGTGGCGCGTTCTGGAAGAAGACTACATGGGTAGAAAAAATGGTTCAAATGGCACTGAGCACTATGGGACTTAACTACTGAGGTCGTCAGCCCCCTAGAACTTAGAACTACTTAAACCTAACTAACCTAAGGACATCACACACATCCAAACCCGAGGCAGGATTCGAACCTGCGACCGTAGCGGTCGCGCGGCTCCAGACTGTAGCGCCTAGAACCGCTCGGCAACCCAGTCCGTCTACATGTGTAGACTTACACGTTGCAGTTACTACAGCAGTTGCGCCCCAGCGAGAATAACAGAAGGTGCGAATTTCGTATTTCATTTCTTCAGGATACAGCATAGAACACTTTTGCCGAACTATTCACGTTTTCGGACAAATCCACATTTTATCTATCGCGTAAAGTAAATCGCCATAATGTAAGAATTTTGGGTTCAGTAAATCCTGGCATCGTCGTCTAACATGAAAGAGACTCACCAAAACTGAATCTGTTTTGCGTTGTTTCACTTCAAAAAGTTCATGCACTGTTTTTTTGCAGAGCTGCCAATGAAAAGGGAAGACTGGATACACTTGGATAAGTAAGGCAGAAATAAGGTATATCTTCGTCCGAGAATACCGTGTAACTGTGGGCCAATCCTTACTTGTATTCTTACAGTATGATTCCGTTTGCTAACAGCCGCCGAAAGCTCTGAGAATGAACTTACATCGATCACGTGGCAGTCGCCTGTCTCTATAACTGATGCAAGTGTAGTGCAGGCTGCTTTGAACGAATTGGGAACTGGTAGGGCAGCTGAATCACCTTGTATAATTGGTTAAATGCAATCGTGTATTAAATAGAAAAGACACATCAAAGAATCGGATGCGCTAGGCCTTCACGAAAGGTTTTTACTCGTAGCAATCGTTCCCCACAGTAATTCAGTAACAAGCTACATTCTTCCGTCTTTGAAGCTCACACATCAGCTCCTGTATGCTCATAAATAGCTTGCAGAAACTCAAAAACTTTAATAGCTTGGATGTTCTTTAGTCCTCTTAGTTCTTGACTAGTTCAAATCCTCATTTTCGTAGAACAAATGTCAGGAAAATCTCATGCCAATCCTCATTTTTCTTTCCTTCCTTTCCTTCGATTTTACACAGCCATTAATCTCTCTGGCCGTAGTACCGAAACACCGGAATCCATTTACAAAACTTGACTACAAATTTACATAATTCAGGTAACAGATAATATATTAATTTAAGGAACAGGAAGAAAAAATTAATAAACAGTATGGCGATGAAAGTACTAGAGTGGTGTGAGATACGAGATTTAAACAAAGTTACAACTGTCTATTGTCCAACTCAGGTCATTCATTCTCTTCTGATAACCCCAATGACCAAATTTATAAGTACTTTCAGCGAAACTGTCTAAATATTTTACTACAAGCGCCATTGGATCATCATAGAGTAACTGCATTTCGTTTGATCTGGAGCCCTCGTTATCTTCGCATCTCTATTGCGCTGAAAATATGTATCATTACACAACAGTGCAAATGTCGTTAAAACACGCAGCGTGTCAAATTTGAAAACAATATTGCTTCATACAGCTACGGATTCACAGTTTATTTTTCGCCATCACACTTACATTCAGTACTGTTCGGTTTTGTTTTTTTATGAGTATTTATTGCGCATTAACGTTGATACCCATGATATATGCAGAACGCAGCTCGTGTATGAATGCAATGGAACGGCAAAATTATGTTGAATTGCTCCCGCAGGAACAGTAACTAAATCAAATCAATTGTGCACAAATTTATTTATTTACTTTTCTTTTTGCGTCATCAGTCTTCTGCCTGGTTTGATGCTGCCCGCCACGAATTACTCTCTCGTGACAACCCGTTCATCTCAGAGTAGCGCTTGTAACCTATGTCCTCAATTATTTGCTGCATGTATTCCAATCTCTGTTTCCCTCTACACTTTTTGACGTCTGCATATCCCAAGAGTAACATGGGAGTCATTCCCTGATGTCTTAACAGACGTCCAATCATCCTGCCCCTTTTCCTTGTCGGTGTTTTCCTGACATTCCTTTCCTCTTCGATTCTGCGCAGAACCTTCTCATTCCTTACCTTGTCAGTCCACCTAATTTTCAACATTCGCTTGTAGCACCACATCTCAAATGCTTCGATTCTTTTCTGTTTCGGTTTCCCACAGTCCACGTTTCACTAACATGGAATACTGTGCTCCAAACGTACATTCTCAGAAATTTCTTCCTCAGATTAGGACCTGTACATACTTCTTGGCCAGGAATGCCCTTTTTGCCAGTGCTAGTTAGCTTTTGATGTTCTCCTTGCTTAGTCCATCATGGGGTATTTTACTGCCTAGGTAGTAGGCGTAGGTAGTGGAATGGAATTCCTTAGCTTCATCTACACTCCTGGAAATGGAAAAAAGAACACATTGACACCGGTGTGTCAGACCCACCATACTTGCTCCGGACACTGCGAGAGGGCTGTACAAGCAATGATCACACGCACGGCACAGCGGACACACCAGGAACCGCGGTGTTGGCCGTCGAATGGCGCTAGCTGCGCAGCATTTGTGCACCGCCGCCGTCAGTGTCAGCCAGTTTGCCGTGGCATACGGAGCTCCATCGCAGTCTTTATCACTGGTAGCATGCCGCGACAGCGTGGACGTGAACCGTATGTGCAGTTGACGGACTTTGAGCGAGGGCGTATAGTGGGCATGCGGGAGGCCGGGTGGACGTACCGCCGAATTGCTCAACACGTGGGGCGTGAGGTCTCCACAGTACATCGATGTTGTCGCCAGTGGTCGGCGGAAGGTGCACGTGCACGTCGACCTGGGACCGGACCGCAGCGACGCACGGATGCACGCCAAGACCGTAGGATCCTACGCAGTGCCGTAGGGGACCGCACCGCCACTTCCCAGCAAATTAGGGACACTGTTGCTCCTGGGGTATCGGCGAGGACCATTCGCAACCGTCTCCATGAAGCTGGGCTACGGTCCCGCACACCGTTAGGCCGTCTTCCGCTCACGCCCCAACATCGTGCAGCCCGCCTCCAGCAGTGTCGCGACAGGCGTGAATGGAGGGACGAATGGAGACGTGTCGTCTTCAGCGATGAGAGTCGCTTCTGCCTTGGTGCCAATGATGGTCGTATGCGTGTTTGGCGCCGTGCAGGTGAGCGCCACAATCAGGACTGCATACGACCGAGGCACACAGGGCCAACACCCGGCATCATGGTGTGGGGAGCGATCTCCTACACTGGCCGTACACCACTGGTGATCGTCGAGGGGACACTGAATAGTGCACGGTACATCCAAACCGTCATCGAACCCATCGTTCTACCATTCCTAGACCGGCAAGGGAACTTGCTGTTCCAACAGGACAATGCACGTCCGCGTGTATCCCGTGCCACCCAACGTGCTCTAGAAGGTGTAAGTCAACTACCCTGGCCAGCAAGACCTCCGGATCTGTCCCCCATTGAGCATGTTTGGGACTGGATGAAGCGTCGTCTCACGCGGTCTGCACGTCCAGCACGAACGCTGGTCCAACTGAGGCGCCAGGTGGAAATGGCATGGCAAGCCGTTCCACAGGACTACATCCAGCATCTCTACGATCGTCTCCATGGGAGAATAGCAGCCTGCATTGCTGCGAGAGGTGGATATACACTGTACTAGTGCCGACATTGTGCATGCTCTGTTGCCTGTGTCTTTGTGCCTGTGGTTCTGTCAGTGTGATCATGTGATGTATCTGACCCCAGGAATGTGTCAATAAAGTTTCCCCTTCCTGGGACAATGAATTCACGGTGTTCTTACTTCAATTTCCAGGAGTGTACTTTGTGACCGTCAATCCTTACGTTACGTTTCTCGCTGTTCTCATTTCTGCTACTTTTCATCAGTTTCGTCTTTCTTCGATTTGCTCTCAATCCATGTTCTGTACTCATTACATTGATCATTTCGTTTAGTGGATCATATTATTCTTCTTCACTGTGACTCAGGACTGCATGTCATCAGCCAATCGTATAAATTGATATCTTTTCACCTTGAATTTTAGTTCTACTCCAAAACTTTATTTTTATATCCATCATTGCGTCTTCGATATACAGATTGAACAGTAGGGGCGAATGACTACATTCCAGTCTTACACCACCCTTTTTAATCCAAGTACTTCGCTCTTGGTTGTTCACTCTTCTTACTGGCTCTAGGCTCCTGTATATCTTGTATATTACCCGTCTCTACCTACACGTTACCAGGATTTCGAAGATCTTGTACCATTTTACATCGTCGCAAGCTTTTTCCACGTTGATTTTTCTTTAGTCTTGTTTCCATTATAAACCATAACGTGAGAATTCTCTCATTGGTGCCTTTAGCTTTCCTAAAGCCAAACTGATCATCGTCTAACACATACTCTTCGTCTAATACATACTCTATTTTTATTTCCATTCTCCTGTACCTCATTCTCGTCAGCAACTTGGATGGATGAGCTATTAAGATGATTGTGCAATAATCCTGAAACATGGTAGCTCTTGCAGTCTTAGAAACTACACTGATGGCCATTAAAATTGCTACACCACGAAGATGACGTACTACAGACGCAAAATGTAACCAACAGGAAGCAGATGCTGTGACATGCAAATGATCAGCCTTTCAGAGTATTCACACAAGGTTGGCGCCGGTGGCTTCATCTACAACGTGCTGACACCAGGAAAGTTTCCAACCGATTTCTCATACACAAACAGCAGTTTACCGGCGTTGCCTGGTGAAACGTTGTTGTGATGCCTCATGTAAGGAGGAGAAATGCGTACCATCACGTTTACGACATTGATAAATGTCGGATTGTAGCCAATCGCAATTGCGGTTTATCGTATCGCGACATTGCTGCTCGGGTTTGTCGTGATCCAATGACTATTAGGAGAATATGGAATCGGTGGGTTCAGGAGGGTAATACGGAACGCCGTGCTGGATCCCAACGACTTCGTATCACTAGCAGTCGAGATGACAGGCATCTTATCCGCATGGCTGTAATGGAGTCAACAGATGGGGACGTTTGCAAGACAACAACCATCTGCAGGAACAGTTCGACGACGTTTGCAGCAGCATGGACTATCAGCTCGGAGACCATAGCTGCGGTTACCCTTGACGGTATATCACAGACAGGAGCGCCTGCGATGGTGTAATCAACGACGAACCTGGTTGCACGAATGACAAAATGTAATTTTTTCGTATGAATCCAGGTTCTGTGATGGTCGCATCCGTGTTTGGCAACATCGCGTTCAACGCACATTGGAAGCATGTATTCGTCATCGCTATACTGGCGTATCACTCGGCGTGATGATATGGGGTGCCATTGGTTACACGTCTCGGTCACCTCTTGTTCTCATTGACGGCACTTTGAACAGTGGACGTTACATTTCAGATGTGTTACGACCCGTGGCTCTACCCGTCATTCGATTCCTGTGAAACCCTATATTTCAGCAAAATAATAGGATAATGCACGACCGCATGTTGCAGGTCCTGTACGGGCCTTTCTGGATACAGAAAATGTTCGGGCTGCTGCCCTGGCCAGCACATTCTCTAGATCTCTCACCAATTGAAAACGTCTGGTCAATGGTGGCCGAGCAACTGGCTCCGTCTGACTCAATGCTCAGGCGTATCAACGCCGTTATTATGGCCAGAGGTGGTTGTTCTGGGTACTGATTTCTCAGGATCTATGCACCCATTTTGTGTGAAAATGTAATCACATGTCAGTTCAAGTATGATATATTTGTCCAATGAATACCCGTTTTCATCTGCATTTCTTCCTGGTATAGCAATTTTAATGGCCAGTAGAATAAAATGTGCTGACACAATTATTTGTTGTTGTCACTACTATTAAATACATTGGTGACCCTGTCCCATAGATCGAGCACACATATCCATATGTCACAAAACAATACAGCCTGTAGACACTCATGTTCGTTTGCCCATCACTAGTCACATATGTATATGTGTGCCTACAGGTTGTTTTGTGACATATGGATATGTGTGCTCGCACTGTGTGACAGCGTCACCAATGTATTTAATAGTAGTGACAACGACATATAAATGTGTCCGCTCATGGTAGGTTGACAAGGCCTAATAGCCATAATATCTTCACTTGATAATGGCCTAAGGCCGAAACTGCGATCGTGAAATAAAGAAAGTATTACAATCACTGGCGTAAATATGATGTCTTTTATACAGCCCAATTAGTTTTGTGTTGCTGAAAATATCCCACCTCCAGTAAACTTTCTATACCAACAAGATAAAACAGACACGGTTGTTATGTGTGCATTTTGATAGAAAGTAAAACTGGAAAAACCATATAGCAGACTTACTTAAACGTGTAGGGCGGCTACTTTTGCCGTAAGAATAATGGCTAACTTTGGGTGCGCGGAAGTGAGTAACCTAATAAATTTTACCTACTTTCATTCCAAGATGTCTTATGGGATAATGTTCTGGGGTAACTCCCCGCCGAGGCAAAAAGTAATAACTGCATAAAGGAAAGTAATTTGAATTACGTGTGGAGCTCACTCACGTACTACATATCTTCCATACATCTCTTTAAGCATCTGGGAATAATAAACACAGTCTCATACAACACTTATTCACTTACGAAATTTGTAATGAACGACCGATCTAAGTTTTGAGTAACAGAAATAAACATGAATACAACACTAGACGAACATTGACCCGCATTCCTTTTAAGTAATATCACTTTGACAAGGGAAGAAGTGAAATATACAGCAACCAAAACCCTTTGACGATGTTCCCATGAAAAGAAAGTGTCTAACAGAGAGCAGAAGTATATTCAAATGTAAAGGAAAGTTGTTTCTCCTGCACAATTCTATAACACAGAGTAATTGTTGAAACAGTTGCTGATTCTTACAGAGAAATGTTGTAAATATCTAGTGTATGTATGCGTGTTTCCTACGCTTATTCTGTTGACACCTGCAACATCAGGACGTTTATCGTGAACACATTGATCAGCTTCAACAATATGGCCATCTACCTAATAGCTCATATGTCCACCTCTGTCGCGGATAACAGCGGCAACGTGTCGTGGCGTGGAGGAAGTGAGATCTTAGTACATTGCAAAAGGAAGTTGGCAACGCATCTGTACACGCAAGTCACCCAATTCCAGTAAATTTGACATGAGATCTGATGCCACGTTCAGTCACATCCCAGATGTTTTCGACCGTGTTCAGATCTTGCGAGTTGGTGGGCCAGCAAATCAGTTGGAACTGGCCACTGTGTTCCTCGAACCACTCCGTCACATTCCTGGCCTTGTAGCATGGTGCATTATCTTGTTGATATGGATATAGATGTACACACAAACAGTATACCATGGTCGTTGTCTTCAGAAAGCAATGCCAAGTATAACTGAATTCATATTCAGCAAGTACACAGAAAATGTTAAACTACCGTCGTGCAATCTGCAATTCGATAAGTACTGTGCGAGGAAGTGAGAGAGAAAAGCTTGAAAGCAGTATGTTGGCACGGTTCTGAAAAAAAGTTGCTCTGAGCACTAAGGGACTTAACATATGACGTCATCAGTCCCCTAGAACTTAGAACTACTTAAAACTAACTAACCTAAGGACATCACACACATCCATGCCCGAGAAGCGCCTAGAACCACTCGGCCACAGCAGCCGGCGGTTCTGAAAGGTTTCGCCTCCACATCGCCTGCACAACGGCTCCAAAATCGCCACATATAGGAAATAGCAAAAGACAAACTTCAAAAGAAATTTTGCATCATCTCGGTTCCGAGAATTCCGGAACCTGTAAAGAAAATTGGAACAGTTGTTGTTGTTGTCTTCAGTCCTGAGACTGGTTTGATGCAGCTCTCCATGCTGCTCTATCCTGTGCAAGCTTCTTCATCTCCCAGTACTTACTGCAACCTACATCCTTCAGAATCTGCTTAGTGTATTCGTCTCTGGTTCTCCCTCTACGATTTTTACCCTCCACGCTGCCCTCCAATGCTAAATTTGTGATCCCTTGATGCCTCAGAACATGTCCTACCAACCGGTCCCTACTTCTTGTCAAGTTGTGTCACAAACTCCTCTTCTCCCCAATTCTACTCAATACCTCCTCATTAGTTATGTGATCTACCCATCTAATCTTCAGCAATCTTCTGTAGCACCACATTTCGAAAGCTTTTATTCTCTTCTTGTCCATACTATTTATCGTCCATGTTTCACTTCCATACATGGCTACACTCCATACAAATACTTTCAGAAACGACTTCCTGACACTTAAATCAATACTCCATGTTAACAAACGTCCCTTCTTCAGAAATGCTTTCCTTGTCATTGCCAGTCTACATTTTATATCCTCTCTACTTCGACCATCATCAGTTATTTTGCTCCCCAAATAGCAAAACTCCTTTACTACTTTAAGTGTCTCAATTCCTAATCTAATTCCCTCAGCATCACCCGACTTAATTCGACTACATTCCATTATCATCGTTTTGCTTTTGTTGATGTTCACCTTGTATCGTCCTTTCAAGACACTGTCCATTCCGTTCAACTGCTCTTCCAAGTCCTTTGCTGTCTCTGACAGAATTACCATGTCATCGGCGAACCTCAACGTTTTTATTTCTTCTCCATGGACTTTAATACCTACTCCGAATTTTTCTTTTGTTTCCTTTACTGCTTGCTCAATATACAGATTGAATAACATCGGGGAGAGGCTACAACCCTGTCTCACTCCCTTCGCAACCGCTGCCTCCCTTTCATGCCCCCCGACTCTTATAACTGCCATCTGGTTTCTATACAAATTGTAAATAGCCTTTCGCTCCTTGTATTTTACCCCTGCCACCTTTAAAATTTGAGAGAGCATTCCAGTCAACATTGTATTGGAACAGAGATCAACATAAACATCATTTGCGCCCTTTTTATTACTCATAAGAACTACACATTGCATGGAGTACCAGAGGTGGTGGTCCAGATTGATGTATACACCGGTAACTTTAATACCCAGTAGAACGACCTGTTGCATTGATGCATGCCTGTGTTCGTCGTGGCATACTATCCACAAGTTCCTCAAGGCACTGTTGGTCTATGTTGACCCACTCCTCAACGGCGATTCGCCGGAGATGCCTCAGAGTGTTTGGTGGCTCACGTCATACATAAACAGCCCTTTCCAATCTATCCCAGGCATGTTCAATAGGGTTCATGTCTGGAGAACATGCCAGCCACTCTAGTCGATCGATGTCGTTATCCTGAAGTAAGTCATTCACAAGTTATGCACGATGCGGGCGCGAATTGTCGTCCATGAAGACGAATGACTAGCCAATATGCTCCCAATATCATTGCGCTATCGATCGGAGAATGCCATTCACGTATCGCACAGCCGTTACTGCGCCTTCCGTGACCACCAGCGGCGTACGTCGGCCCCGCATAATGCCACCCCAAAACAGCAGGGAACCTCCACCTGGCTGCATTCGCTTGACAGTGTGTCTAAGGCGTTCAGCCTTATTAGGTTGCCAAACACGTGTCCGACGGTTGTCTGGTTGAAGGTATATGAGACACTCATCGGTGAGAAGAACGTGACGCCAATGTTGAGCGTTGATTTCGGGATGTTGTTGGGCCCATCTGTACCGCGCTTCATGGTTGCAAAGATGGATCTCACCACGGACGTCGGGAGTGAAGGTGAGCATCATGAAGCCTATTGCGCACAGTTTGAGTAGTAACACGACGTCCTGTGGCTGCACGAAAAGCATATTCAACATGGTAGTATTGCTGTCAAAGTTCCTCCGAGCATGATCCGTATGTAGCGGTCATCCACTGCAACAATAGCCCTTGAGACGGACTGAGCGAGGCATGTCATCGACAGTCCCTGTCTCTCTGTGTCTCCTCCATGTCCAAACAACATCGCTTTGGTTCACTCCGAGGCGCCTGGTCACTTCCCTTGTTGAGAGCCCTTCCTGGCACAAAGTAACAGTGTGAACGCAATCGAATCGCGGTATTGACCGTCCAGGCATGGTTAAACTACAGACAACACGAGCCGTGTACCTCCTTCCTGGTGGAATGACTGGAACCGACCAGCTCTCGGACCCCCTCCGTCTAATAGGCGCTGCTCATGCATTGTTGTTTTAATCTTTGGACAGGTTTAGTGACATCTCTGAACTGTCAAAGGGACTGTGTCCATGATACAATATCCAAAGTCAACGTCTACCTTCAGGAGTTATGGGAACTGGGATGATGCGAAACTTTTTTTGATATGTGTATCTCATTAAGAGCCTGAAAAACGGAAAAGATATATGATGATCTGTAAAATCACAGTATTTCCAGTTGGGCTCAGCTGTGTTAAATATGCAGTTTAGTGGAGTTGCTGACATACCTGTGTAAGAATTAGGTAATGAATAAAACGTGTGTATCCAGATTCCAGGAAAGAGCTACTGCCTCCCTTGTCTATGGTTCCAATCTTCAGTTCCAACGAACTAACATTACGTATATGTCTTCCGAAAAACTGGACCGGGATATCCGACCACAAGAAAGACCTTAACATTAAATAATTCGAAGTTATAGCATCGGATCCAGTATACAAAGTCCTCGTGGGGAAATAATAAGGAGCAAATAAGTTGCAAGATGGACGGTTTATTTAAACCCCTTGACCATGGTTTCAACTTTTATAAGAACATCTTCTTCAGAAGGAAATTAGTGACAACTGTGTTACAAGTTGTGGCGTAGATACATTAAAAAAATAGCCGAAAGGCTTCAGTAAAATATAAAAATCCACCTCCATGATATTAAAAACATGCCCAACATGGTGGTCGTCACTAGGAAGTACCTCACCAATGTACAGCTCATGCGAGGTACTACTCAATGGCGACCACGTTATTCGGCATGATTTAATATTATGGCGGCGAATTTTTATATTTTACTGACGCTATTCGGCTGTTTTTTGAACATACCTTTGCTACAACATGCAACCCAGTTGTCAGTAATTTCCTTCTGAAGCAGACGTTCTTATAAACGTTGAAAACCTAGTCAATGGCCGGCCGTGGTGGCCGAGCGGTTCTAGGCGCTACAGTCTGGAACCACGCGACCGCTACGGTCGCAGGTTCGAATCCTGCCTCGGGCATGGGTGTGTGTGATGTCCTTAGGTTAGTTAGGTGTAATTAGTTCTAAGTTTAGGGGACTGATGACCTCAGAAGTTAAGTCCCATAGTACTCAGAGCCATTTGAACCATTTTTGACATAGTCAATGGGTTCAAACACACCTTCCATTTTGCAACTATTGGCTGCTTATATGTCGTCGCGAAGATTTCATCCAACGGTTGCTGCTCCAGCCACCTACGAAATTTTAAAACATAAAAATACTGTTGATCTCATCAATTTACTATCTGACTGCGTTTTGTAACCTATTTCATGCGGTAATAAAAGTTCCGACGCTCAGGGCGTATAATAATGCATAGAGTATCCAGACTTTCTGCAAACGTGACGTCATTTTGACGTCACACGCAGTATCGACAATCGATGCAGCAGGCGCATATTCGTTTTGGCATATTTGGATGTTTTATTACAACTTGCAGTATGCAGTTTCAGAGCAGCGGCAGATTTGCATTTTCTGACAAACACATCATCATTACCACTAAATATCAGTTAATAACGCATCAACGATATAAGCCTCTAGACATACTGTAATAATCAGGACAAGGGACTAAAACAGTAGAGCAAGCGGTAGCGTAATGTCGCGGTTTACAGAGACGAAGTATGTGGGTTCGTATCCCACTACATTTTAAGATACAGGGTTTCCCATTTATCTTGACCAACCTAAATAACTGTTTGTCCAGATGCAAATTGCAAAATGTTTCAAGCAAATGTTCTTTAGCCGCCAGGGAGACATCAATCAGCATGATTGCCTTCGTTGTAGCTTTGTTATTTACAAAGATGTGAACAGTGGTATGACTTTTTTAAATGGTACCCTGTATTTTTTATTCGGTAATTCATTTCTTCTCCTAAAGACCTATTCAAAAATGTATCACAGTGTACCATTCACTTAAAGCTGCCGAAGTTACTGTTCCCACTTCTGTTGCTATGAAACCACATGTAAGCACAGGTCAGCTTGAACACGAGATCGGCATTCCTAAAACCAGTGTACATCGTATTAATAACGTTGGTTATTAATGACATAACACAACAACGACGTTGACGCTCTCAGTGCTTAGTGCAGGTACTCGAGGTAATGGAACACATCCATGTGCTGACGTTGAGAGAGGACAGATGTAAACATCCGTCATTCCGTCAACCATCGTTAGTTAAAGAGTTGTGTGACTAGAATGTACACCAACGAAGGGAAGGTAGAAATGCCACTCATCTATGGGGAATGTAAATTAGCAGAACAATAATTGCAATACCGTTTTCTTATGTACGGGTACATTTAGTAGTTTAGTCCCTTTAAATACTGTTGCGTAGAGTAGGCATTTAGTAAAGGCTGTCCTTCCTACAAACTGCATCGCCATAACGTTTCTGTTATTGTTGTTGTTGAAGGTAGGCGAAATGCTATGCAGGCAGCGGAACGGTTAAGAGAGCGATATGCTGACAGGAACCCATCTTCGCGACGGATGTTTTCTCGTCTTGTTGCGACGCTTCAGGAAACGGGAAGTTTCAACCCACTACAACGCAATCATCGTAGCAGTCGAATAGATGAAGCTGCCGAAGTTACTGTTCCCACTTCTGTTGCTATGAAACCACATGTAAGCACAGGTGAGCTTGAACACGAGATCGGCATTCCTAAAACCAGTGTACATCGTATTCCTACGAACTTCTTCTCCAATGTTCTATTTACCGATGACTGTTCATGCTCAAACAAAGGTTATATACAAGGAACATGCATTATTGGTCCAGCAACAACCCACGATGGCTTAGGCAGGTGGAACATCGGCGTCAGTGGCGAATTAACGTCTGGTGTGAGATGCTTGGTACTACAATTATTGACCCTTATTTCATCAATGGTAGTGTAAACGGCACAGCATATGGTAAATTCCTCAGACGAATTCTTCTTCCTCTTCTAGATGAAGCGCCGCTAAGAACCAGAATGCTTATGTGGTATCAATACGATGGATGTCAAGCACATAATGCCTTCCGTGCACGTCGTGTTCTGAACCGAAGGTATCCTGCCAGATGGATTGGTCGAGGAGGAACAGTTACTTGGTCTGCTGGATCTCCTGATTTAAATGCTGTGGGCTTTTTTCTTTGTGGATGCATTAAAGACGTTGTCTATCGCGATATTCCAACAACTCCAGAGGACATGCAGGAACGTATCATGCTTGCTTGTAAAATAAATTTCTCTTTGTAATTAATATTAGGGTGACTTGGTGTTTTAGAGGAAGTCAGATTGTAAATCCAGTTGTGTGAACATCTGTCACTGGACGGTAGCAGGTATCGTTTCTTTCACCGGAAGTTCCTCTCACATATGCCAAAGATTTGTCCCTGTAAATGGGTCTCAGCGCTGCTCGTATATTAATCTTCTTTACATTATCCCTGCCACGATAATGAACAGTTGATGGCGCTTTTTTACTGAAGACCGTTGCCTTGGACAGCATTGTACTGATTAAAATGATATTCAGATGAATCTATGTATTCACCCAATGCTCGCAATAAACTATTCGTTCTCTGGTTAGAACATGTTCATAAGTGCTTCTGGCAACGTCCAGCTATCAATTTTCGATTTCTCTTAGTGTTATAACAACTGAGACGTAGCAAAACAGACCCTGAGATATTTCTATTGATGTAATTGGTGCATTATTGTTTACCTATTGTAGTGATATAAAGATAGTAATAGTTTCGTAATTTTATAATGCAGAGAATAGTTGGCATTAACTAGACACGGTTTAAATTTAGCTTTTTTATACAAATAAAACGATTGTATTGTACACTGCAGGTATTGCGCCTGAGCCGTTTACATACCTGTATCAAAATAATTTCCGCTGTCGTATTCAGGTGCGGCATCAACGTGGAGACTACCTAAATTTGATCACTGGATTGCCAACAGTCACAATATGATACACATAAAAACGTTGGTAAGAAGAGAAGAATTTCTAGAAACTAGGACCTACGATGGAGTGCTGATAATGAATTCTAACCAAGATAGACTAATGGTATTAAAAAGCAAAGCTTCAAGAAAAATAAGGAGAACAAAATAGATAGTTTATGGTCGGAAGTTGGTGAGAAGTTAGAGGTAAATTGCCTAAGCACGCAGAAATTACCAGAAATAACATTAGGATATGTTGGTATATTTTTAGACATCACACCAGATTATGCAAGAATAGATGAATCAGATAACACTGCACAACAGTGAAAAGCTTCGGAGATAAAAGTTAACGAATATTACATTAGTTTTTCAATTTTGGTTTGGTTTTCGAAAAAGTGCAGTAATGCCGGATATGCCAAAGTGCGCAAAACAAGTGTTCATGACAACAGCAGTTGGCTGCTTATTTAACACAGATCCATTGTTTGGCGTTCAGCAGCATCGCTGTTGTTATCGCCAGCACTATAATGCTGACAAAGATATATTAACAACCTTTCCAGTGTCGCCAATTTAGTATTTTTGCGACTAAACCTAGCGGAATTGGGATATTCTTCAACGGGGAAAATGTTCCTAATTTTACATTGCTTATGTGGTAGTTTAGCGGGATTCTGAATTACTGCTAAGGGGGAAATCACGGAAGTGCGCTTATTATTTATTTGCTATAAATTAAACAGTAACACCGAACCTCAAGCTTTAAATCGTATTAAAAAATTTATCCGGGGAAACTAATTGTGTAGATTTCTTGCTTAGTTATAGTATGGATTCCCGGAGGTTGTCGTGGTGAGATGATAGGTTACTGTGTTAAGTTATATCTCTTACCGTTAGTTGAAATGACTGATTTGACACACGTCCGTTAAATATGTTACCAGTGTACAGAAAATTGTGGTGTGCGATGACTTGACACTTGATAATCAAAAAAGTAATTTCGTGCGCAGAACTTGTATGTTTATAGTGGTCGAAGTGAGAACTGCACTTGCGAATGTGATCGTGGTGAAATGTTAGGTGGGTGTGTAGTGGTTTCTATCTGTACTGACCAGAATCATCTTGCGTAAATATGTGAAAAGTTTCGGTAATTTTTGTTGTGATAACATTTGCCAGTCGAAAAAGGAAAGTTCATACTTGTCATAAAGAAAGCCTACTAATTGTATTTTGGTTGTAAAGTGTGAGATATAGAAAAGAAGTGAGGACAAACCGTTTGTTGTGATACCTGTTCTACAAACCTGGAGGTCTGGTTACAAGGAAAAAGACCAAAGCTTGCCATTTGCTCTTCCTATGATATGAAGAGAGCCGACCGATCATTCTACAGACTGTTCTTCCTTCTTGAGTCCTCTAATTAAGGGCACATCAAGGAAACAAGGGATCTATCTCTCATTCCAATATCCCTTCTGCTATTCGTCCTGTACCACATTCTGAAGAACTAACTGTTCCACTGCCTCCCGTGTCTTGCTCCAGTGGTTCATCCGAAGAAAAACAAGACCCGGACAAACTCGAGGCAGGTATGGCAAACGCTGTTGTAGATTCGTCCTCATCCACTGATCCTGTTTTCACAGTCAACATCTCGTCATCTAATCAGCATCTGATCACTCAACACGAATTAAATCATCTTGTGAGGGACCGGGGTTGTCAAAAAATGAAGCAGATATTCTGGCATCTAGACTGAAGCAGTGGGGAGGTCTTGCTGAAGATGTTAAGTGGTTAAAACTCGAAGTAAATGTAGGGTCTTCTTATTATAATGTATTCTGATGAAAATTGTGAATATTACTTGACTTGTCACATTTATTCATAAAAATGATGGCAACTGTAAAAGTGGCAAGGCAGCGGCGTATTTAAATGCCGTGACTCAGTAAAGAGATACATTCTTAGGTGCAGTTGGGGAACCATGAGAAAATATTCTTGGTACATTGTTTTTTGTTTTAGCTGCCTCATTGACTTTAAAATACTAATCAATTTTTCCAATTTGAGACCTTCCATAAATACAAAATACGGTCATCACAAAACGTTGCGAGTTTACGATGAAGTAATTGTGGCGCTCATAAAAACAGTTGAAGTCGTTGAACACAACAAAGCTCCAGGGCTCTATGGAATCCCTAGAAAATTTTATTTTCGCCTGAATTAAGCCATCATTTAACCATAACCTAACGTAGTTTCCTCGAAGATAAAACTGGCCTAGTGATTGTAAAAAGGCATACGTCACACCCGTCTAGACGAAGGGCGGCAGAACTGATCTACAAAACTGCCCTTTAGTTCCATCTGCTACAAAATCTTAAAACACAACCTTAGCGCAAACGAACTGAGAGAAACCGACTGAGATATCTCGCACAGAGCGACCTTCTCTGTGCCAAGCAAGATGGTTTCCGAAAACAACGGTCATTTGAAGTGTTCCCCAGAAATATTATTTGTTACTGTTGCTGTTGGTATTGTTATCATGACCTCGCAGACAACGTTAACAGAAAATGCAGACTTTTCGTAGAAACTGCTTACAAAGCGCACGACCCATTCAAGGATACTGCTCAAGTGTGTGCGACCTGTTGCAAATAGCACAAACAGGCGATATTCAACATACACAAAGAAAAGCAGCACGAAAGATCGAAGGTTTATGTGCCACATGAGGAAGAGTCACGGAGATGCTGGGAAAACTAACATGACAGACGCTCGAAGATAGAGGCAACCTGTAACTAGAAAGGCTGTTTGCGAAATTTCAAGCATCAGATTTTAGTGACAAATCTAGGAATATATTACAACCCATTGAGTAACAGGTCCCGTAGGGAGCACTAAGACTAGATTGTAGTTACGATTCGCATAGAAGTATTTACGTAATCGTTGCTTCCGAACTCTGCAGGTGAACTGAACGGGAGTAAGCCTTAATCTCTAGTAAAAATACTGCCCATCCTTTGCCATGCACTTCACACTGATTTGCAGAGTATAAACATAGATGCATTCCCGTTATTGCATTACAGGTTGCAGCTCCACAGAAAAAGTATAATCTTTCGAGTCTTATTTGTTGTAAGTAAATGTTGCTAGTCTGCATTAGCGACAAGGTAATAGTAGAGCTGAATTATGTTTGCGGTACAATAGGTAACGATGTGTTACTGATACCTCATTGTGACTGTGTCCTATTCCATTATTCAGTCACTCAGAAAATACATCTAGGATGCTTCTCTCGGGCGTTGATAAGAAAATCCCTTTCTGACACTGAGTACGCCGGTACTTCAGAGAGTTGCGTGTGCCAGTTTGCGCCTCACTCCAGAGCGTATAAGCCATGTATTCCTAACACCATCCCTGGGAATTCACAAAGAATACGACGGATGCACGGTTTCCCGTGCATTCCACATGATGCCATCTGCTTGCTCATACATTTCAATGGAAGACAGACACATGTTACTGCACGAAATACTCCACATGGAATAGGGTGGTATCCCTTCGGAAAACAAAAACAAGACCACTTTATTAATGCAGCAGCTAATGTACGTTAGAGTTCAATGATACCCATGCAAATCGTGTGCTCAGTTTTTTATTTGTTCCAAAGAATTTAAAAAATTATCACTGAGTGCTGAGCAAAAAATATCCGCATAACTCTGTAGATTATTTTTATCTTACATCATTGGCGTGTAGCAGTATATCATTAGAGATGTTAGCAACTGACAGGACGGATAATAGTCAGGATCTACTGTTCGAACTCAAAGGGATAGCATGTAACTAATGCTTACGCTTTTTTGTCTAGAAGATGTGAGGAAACGGGTGTGTCACGAGTGCTCCTGAAATTTCCACAGTTTTCATTCATTCACTTGTCTACATTGCGCTATAAAATATACATAAATTTTGTTTTAAACGGAGCTTCATTTTATCGATGTCTCCAGACGATTTTAACTTTATGTGACAGGCCATAAGAACTCTGGGAAAATATTCAAGTAAATAAAGGGTTTCATAACACGATGCTTCAATAAGTCGCTCGATTTATCCCTATAAAATAATGTAATGCATTAGAGAGCATAAATCTAAAATGACAACTACTTCAAAGAATGTGGAAGATATCAGAAATTACAAATGAACGGAGAAACGTAGGCAGATTTAAAGGAAAGATGTGTACCGTGACGTGACGTACTGTTTTTTCTACGTTATTACGTTAACCAAAGAAATCAGAGAACCGTAAAACGAGGTTATTTAGTGGTTCTTCTCATTCATTACCGGCTTATGGGATCACATTAAAGTAACAGAAAGTGTCTAATTTACAATTTGAGCAGCCTGTACCACTTTGTTCACACTGCCGCTTCCAGTTCGGGATGATAAGCAACTCATCCAGTTGTGCAGATTAACTTAATTTAGAGAAGAACGAATTAATCTCGCGTTATGTCTGACCTACAGGACGAGACAAAAACTCACTGTAGTGCAATGGGTCTACTACTGAAATTCTGTATAAGCACGTTTATTGCAAAACGGTTCTTGTCAAAGGAAGTTTAAGGTAATGATAGGGGTAATCGAATGTCGTAGCAACTCGCAGCCTACCAAAAATAATAATTTAACTAATTTTCACAGAATGCAGCGATGAAATTCTCCTCGCTGTATGCAATACAATGTTGAACTTGTCTTCTGTTTAATTGGCTCCAAATCTTCTGATTCGAAGAACTCTGAAGTTGTAGATTCAAATATTTCTCCACATTTTCGTAACAAGTAAAGACAAGATTCCATGTGTCGTTAACGCAGTAAGACTCATGATGGACCAATAACCTGCTTTGTGAAGGTCCATTGTCTATCACAATTTTTAATTCAGGGTGATATCACGATCTGTTTCGCTCTGGGAATATTTTGTGTAATTGCTCTAGTCAACCAGTTAATTGCATAAAGTTAATCAAATATGCTTGCATGATTTAGTTCTTTTAGTAGAGCCTTTAATTTTATAATTAATCTAAAACAAAATTTTGATGATTGAGTTTTTACATGAAATGTATTCGCATTTGCGAATACAGGCATCCATCAACTATAACGGAATGGCGACAATGAAAATTTGTGCCGGGCCGTGATTCTAACATGTATACATGTCCGGAAGAACGCTGCGTCGTACTTACTAACGACAGAGGCACACTAATATCACAGTGAGTTTTTGTTTGTACTGTTAGTATATAGAAGATATTGTCAATCGAGTGAGAACGTCATCTACAGATTGTAATAAAAATGGATATGGTGAGATAAAATACACTAAGCAGTCTTGAATTATATGAAATGACTGATTCCCATGTTAAAGACTCAAACCCAGAAATCCGCTACCAAATGGCTGTACGAAAATGTATAAACATCAACATATACACACTTTACGTAAATACCATCATTATTATGGACTTCTCAGAAAGGTAGGCAACGATAAATATTATTTGTATTTTGCTTTCGACATGTATCTCCCAAAGATGATTTAGGATGAACAGATCGATATACTATTTTCTTTGCCACATGTTGTTATAGACAAATATTGGTTCTTGCTCAGTACAGGTATCGAATATGAGTTATTTATGCGTTGAATTAGTATGGAGGCTGAACTTAACTGTATTGTGAAATAACGAAAAATGTACCTATTCGATTACAGAAACTCAACCAGTGTTCAAATCATTTAAGAAAATGAAGCCGAGCATCCCCTAGACCATTATATGAAGCTGCATTTCAAAATCTAGCACGGACATGGACTACGAGCCTACAATATTAACAACAAAGAACAATAACAAATGAGTGCTATGAAAACTGTTCATCTAAATACGTTGCTGCCTCTCTCTGCAGTGTGTCACTATCTCAACGTATCAAGTGCTGTGAAATTACGACCGGCCTCCCAAATTTAAAGTTACGTAGAAATTAATGAATCGACTTTGGGTTAAAAGAGAATAGTGACGGTTAAAATATTCAACTACATACATACTCTGCAAAGGCAGTTGAAGCGCATGATGAGCGTACTTCCCATTGTATCAGTTATTAGGGCTTCTTCCCGTTCTACTCAAGCTTGGAGCAGGTGAAAATAATTACTTTCGCCCCTCTGTGTGCACTGTAATTTGTCTAATCTTGCCTCTGCAGTCCCCATGAGAGCGATATGTAGAGGTCTTCTAGTATATCCCTAGGTTAATTACTTAAAGCAGTTCCTCAATCTTTGCAAGTATGTTTCCTCGGGATAGTTTGTATCTTTTACACATGTCTGCTATTTTAATTTCTTATCTCCGTGTCATTCTACCCTGAGTCAAACGAACATGTGGCCATTCATGCTGCCTTTCCTTTACACGTTCAGTATCGCCCGTTAGTCCTATTTGGTGATCCCAAACATTTGAGCAATATCCTTGTATGGAACGCACGAGTAATTTGTAAGCAATGGCCTTTGAAGACCGATTTAATTTCCCTAGTCTTCTACCACCTGCTTTACCTACGTCCTCTTTATTTGATCGTTCCATTTCATATCCTTGCCAAGTTATAACACTAGCCTGTTATACGTCACTCATCCCTAACAACGTAACCTTAAGTATTGTCATGGGACATGCCACGTATAACACTAACTTGCCACGTATAATGCCCAAGCCTACCGTGAAACCAGCTAATGTTACCCTCTGAGAGATGTGTACAGGTATCGGACTACAATTTAGAATATGGTGAAAGTAACAGAGAAACTAAACGGACTTTAACCCCGGGAATTAATGAGAGTGATAATATCTGATGTGTTGGCAGAAGAACCAACACCGTGTTGCTAGAGGAGGCCGAAATGCCCGCGTTTAAGCTCACGCAGACTGGCGTGAGGTCTGGAGCAAGGTAAAGTAGTTGAGTCTAGTAAGAAAAGAACGTAGTTGCTTGAATACTTAACTTTAATCCATAATTGGAGAACATCGCTGTTGATGATACATTAATTATAATCTCAATATAAACTGGTAATGGTGCCTTGCTAGGTCGTAGCAATTGACGTAGCTGAAGGCTATGCTAACTATCGTCTCGGCAAATGAGAGCGTAGTTTGTCAGTATAGCATCGCTATCAAAGTCGTCTGTACAACTGGGGCGAGTGCTAGGACGTCTCTCTACACCTGCCGTGTGGTGGCGCTCGGTCTGCAATCACTGACAGTGGCGACATGCGGGTCCGACGTATACTACCAGACCGCGGCCGATTTAAAGGCTACCACCTAGCAAGTTTGGTGTCTGGCGGTGACACCACAAAATCAATATGTGAATGAAAACAAACGAACGGTAGCCAGCACAATTAGGCACGTTGATTTGGAAATATATGTTTAAGAAAATTGAATATTGTTTGTTGAAGTTACTTTAATTAATATTTCCCTTTGAATAGCACACATGATACAAACTGACATAGGGCACCCTGAACTGTGTGTAACAGCAGTTACCAATAATGTGTAAGTAGGCTGTTTATGTTTTCTCTATGTAAGTAGGCTGTTTAGGTTTTTTTATTGGTAACGCCACCTCTGTATGAAAATCACTGGCTGTGCTGTGTGCAGTCTGTGGCTGCTTTGCATTGTTGTAATACTCGCCATTGTAGTGTTGGGCAGCGGCAGCTGGATGTGAACAGCGCGTAGCATTGCGCAGCTGGAGGTGAGCCGCCAGCAGTGGTGGATGTGCGGAGAGAGATGGCGGAGTTTTGAAATTTGTCATGAACTGCTATATTTATATATGATGATATCAAGGTAAATACATTGTTTGTTCTTTATTAATATCTTTCATTTGCTAACCATCCCTATCAGTAGTTAATGCCTTCAGTAGTTTGAATCTTTTATTTAGCTGGCAGTAGTGGCGCTCGCTGTATTGCAATAGCTTGAGTAGCGAAGATTTTTGTGAGGTAATTGGTTTGTGAAAGGTATAGTTTAATGTTAGTCAGGGCCATTCTTTTGTAGGGAATTTTGAAAGTCAGATTGCGTTGCGCTAACAAAATATTGTGTGTCAGTTTAAGCACAGTCATGTATAATTTTTAAAAATGGGACGTTTCATATGTCGACCCTTAGCCTAGGATACCTCACTGGAATCTTCTGATTTTTTTCTTGTAGTTTGTGTAATTGGTGTAGCTATTGTTTATTTATAGCGCGTAATGATAGAGAGAATTTCCTTTGTAGTTGTAGTTTTTCATTGTTGTACAGTAAAACAGTTGTGGCATGCATGTAGATTTGCACCAAGTATTTCGCAGCTGCGCTGGCAATTAAGTAGACATTATTTCCATTGCTATGTTATTTTATTTTGCTCTTCAAATTGTGCTTTTCTGTGTTATCGTGTGAAATATTGTGACAATTATGGCGTGTGAAAAACGTAATGCTAGGCTCCAAAGTAAACTGAGAAATGACAGTGAAGACGAAGGTAGTGTGTTAGCGCCGCAGAGTAATGAATTAACTAATGTTCAAAGTAGTAATTTGGTAATTGCGCATAGGGAAATGGAGCGGGCGGCAAACAATGGTGTAGACAGTGAAACAGGTAGTGAGCAGGGAAGCGTTATCGATCGATTGGTCGGCAACAGCTCGCCTCAGGAATCGGGAATGACAGAACACAATATTGCAAATACTGCAGACTCAGGTTTTGGATCCTCACCGTTTTCTCAAATAAGTCAAGACACATTTTCTGCTGGTCAAAATGTGAATGTTTCCGGTGCAAATTCACTGCCGAAAAGCACTGAGGAACATGTTTCAGACACCAGTGCATTGTTATTACAATTAATGCAACAAATGGGACAAAAGCTTGAAAAGTTAGACGCAATGGAACAACACCAGAGACACACACAGCAACAGTTAGACACAGTGGAACAAAATCTCAAAAAGTTAGACACAATGGAACAACACCAGAGACAAACACAGCAACAGTTAGACACAGTGGAACAAAATCTCAAAAAGTTAGACACAATGGAACAAAATCAGAGACAAACACAGCAACAGCTTCAAAAGTTAGACTCATTGGAACAAACTCTTGAACAAACGCGTGAAGATTTAACTACTGAGTTACATCACATTGAATCGAAATGTCAAAAAGTCTGTAATGACGTAAAAACTCAAATTTGTGAGCATTTTCAACCTAATTTTTCGCGGCATGAAAATGCATTACAGAATCACGAAGCAGCCATAAAAGAACTGCAAATTATTGTTCATGAAAATCATGAGACCTTGCAAGCTAAATTTGACTCAGTTGCATCTACCGATTCGGTTACGCAACTTGCAAAAACTCAGGAAAACTTTAAGGACACAGTAGATACTCTGAAACTTGGTTCAGAAAAACACACTGAGGAAATAAGTACACTATCGGAGAAAGTAGCCGAACTTTTGGATCAGTTCACTAATTTATCTATGAAGGTAGATGATAATCTGATTGACGCAAGACCGGTAGTCTTTAATGACACAGAAGAGTACGAACAAATTAGGAAATTCAAACAAAATCAGAATCAAATTAATACACAACACCAAAGAGAAATCCGGGAAGTACAAGATCAGCTGACACAGGTAATACAAGAATTACGTATTTCAGAGGACACTCGCGCTCCAACACGGGAAGAGGGACTTAGAAATACGGAAAAGCCGCAAAATAATAACACAGGGCATTTCGGAAGTTATGAAAGAAACTGGCAATGTGCACCAAATTTTGAGATGGAACGGCCGACACGACCTAACAATGACCGATATGCGACTCGCCGACATGATGATTTTGACTATAAGCTGTTCATTACTACACGTAAATTCAAAACATTTAAGAATTCTGGCAACGACATTCATCCACAAGCATGGCTCCACCAATTCTCTCATTGTTTTCCTCCCAACTGGTCATTGGAGCACAGATTAGAATTTATGTGTGGCTACTTAGAGAATGAACCAGCTGTAAGAATGCGATCGGTCATTCACGATTGCCACAGTGAAGGAGAATTTTACCATGCCTTCCTCTCAGCATATTGGTCTCAAGCCACACAAGACCGAGTAAAACATGGTATCATAATGATGAAACATTTCGAACAATCAGAATTCTCCAGTCTTGTGAAATATTTTGAAGACATGATGCATAAGAATCAATATCTTTCAAACCCATACAGCCCTTCAGAAATCATCCGCATTTGCTTAATCAAATTACCTGAACATTTACGACATATTATTTTGGCAGGACGTTGCAAAGACGACATTGAAGCTTTTCAGGGACTGTTACAAGAATTAGATATCGACACAGACAGTCGCGGGATGCGAAAACAGGAAAACAATCACTACAGGTCACATCCGTCACAATTCCGTGACGACAGAAACAATAACTGGACACGACAGGTCTATTCTTACAACGCAAATCGTGACCAAAATAGACACCACCCGTATGACAACCACTGGCAGAGTAACACTTGTTACAGAGAAAGATCGCATTTCCGTAGTAATGAATATGACAGAGATTACCATAGAAACAGACAATATGGGAACAAAAACAATTATGATCAAGGGAGACAGAATAACTTCAGACGCAACGGACCAGCGCGCAGTTACGATTCAGGGAGAAATTCTCCACCATGTGACCGACGAGAAAGAAACTATGGAATCTACCGACATGACGGCAGACGATGTGATCGTAACGACAGACCTGAATTGCATCAGAACTGGCGGGATTTAAACAGGGCAGGGCCCTCTCGTCACGGTGAATTTAGAAGTTAGGTCTCCTAATCCCAATAACGACGCGCGCCAACAAAGAGACAGACAATGACTCGCGCCGCAGGCACCCACGTGCACCAGCTGGCTCAGAGAAAAATAACATAGAAGCTAACCTTGAGAAAAATTCCAGTATTCTTTACCGACGTATACTGCATGATAATTGCGTTCAAGCTGAAACTCTGAGTACTTTGAAGAGTAAAAGATTGTACCACATTTCAAATGTAAAACCGTTTATTGAAAGACAATCTGCTTTTGAACTTAGTCTTTGCCATAAAGCTTTTCAGTTCACATTTCTAGTATGCTTTGTCAGACTTAGAATCTGTTAACATGCAACAATGTCTGTAGTTAAATATCCAGTGTAGAACCTAGGGAACATTTTTAAACAGAAATTACGAATGCATTGTTATAGTGAACAGACAACACAGTGCTGTATTTGTACATTCTTGCTTGTTAGTTGCACGATTACGTAACGACTATCAGGCTTACATACTTAGGACACATACTATACTGGTACTGCTAATGAGATTTTAATGCAACATTTTGGTTTACTTGAAAATAAATTCTGAATTAAAGTACTTTCTGTGAGATACCAGATGACACAGTGGTTAGTTTATGTGACAGCTACACGATTTTATCACGACGCTACTAATGAGTAACAATTTACAATGTTGCTTTTGCAGTGTATCTGTTTTATATCTGCACAGTTTTCTGAATTCTTCTAGGAAGTAAAACATGTTTTAGTAGTAACTTTTGTGGTATAGCTACAAGGAGACAGCCTTTTCCGTGGCATAACAATACGTTACTGTACAGTACTTTCTTCATCACGCCAACAAGCATAATAACTACGATATCTATACGCAAAGCATTTCACTTTTGTTTATCATGTGGTAAGTACATTGACTTCTGCAGAACTTAGCTTTCGGAGGACGATAACTACGACACTTCCACAGAGATTATGTTGTGACAAGATGAACAGTTTAGCGCTACAGTACACGCATTTGAGTGATTAATCTTATACTTAAAACACTTATTTTTAAAGATTTTTTTAATTACAAAGAAAGTTTTCCGTGATACATTTCATTCCATTGGTGTAATCTGTAACACCTGAGGGTATAATTACATTAATCCTCAGGGGGGTACACGCTTACTTTGTGTACCATGTGTGTGGCAACCACAAGGAACTCTAGCTAATATGGTATTTGCTTATACAACTTTACACATCGGTACCATATTTCTCTAACACACAAACTACACAGCTATCTGATCATTTAACTGAGAGATAAACATTTTTTTACTACATCAGTGACACATGTTTACGCAATACACAGTTGGGTAACTTCACACTTATGAAACTGTATTTTGTCTGTACTGTGTGATCTGTTCATATTTTTTCAGAACCATTGTGATACTATGAGAGCTTTGAATGATATATTTGGTAAGGGAGCATGATTTTAAAGTACGTTTGAGGTAGATGACACTATTGAAATGAGCAGAGAATTTTTTTAGGTTGAAATTATTGCAGAAAGCTACGACGATTTTGAGATTTGAATGAGGTGTTATGATGTTATTATTATGACGACGATGTGTACTATGCTGTTGAGGTATGTTTATGATCAATAAGATGATGCTACCGTATATGAGGAATAAGAAGTATGTTGGAAACCAAGAATCGTACTTTAAGACTTATGAAATGTGCGTAAATGCGTGACTGTATCACAATGCTGACGAATATTTTATTTGGACACTTATATTTATAGGATTTTCTTTCTACAGATTTGCAATGCTAATTCTTGACCTGTAAAATATTTTTATATGCGACTGACACTGTAGCGGAAACTGCTGTCGTAAATATTTCCGTAAGAAAGTTAAGTGACCACCGGCGCATAATGCGTCGTGGGCACCCAGCTGCGCGACAAGCGCCTGGAGAACAAGCCATTAGTGCCTTACAGAGACAGAGGTGGGGAAAAAAAAAAGGACCATTAACCTCGCTATTGACATTCCTTTGTAGAAAGCATCGCAAATATTACACGCTCATTACTTGAACACATATGATTACTCGTACTTTGTGCTAATTACTGAAATGCTTATGAATTGATGGGAAATATTCGTACATCTGCACACCTGATTATGACAAGTGTCTTTCTACGAGAGTTGAGAGCTACTGACTTACGAAATGCCACATGACTATTGAATGATATTTTTATGCTTTGGTTTGCGTAATTGCTTATTTCATTTGATATCTAGTTTCCAGCTGTGTTGCAGCATTAGTTTTATAAAATAAACTTCGATGCATTTGCTAATGTGAACACTTTCTGTCAACAGATCTATTAGATAATAATTTTGTGATCCACATTCTTCAATAAAGGAGCACTTGGAAAGGAAAGAACAATAAGAAGGGACTAGTAACAGTAACTGCATACATAATATTCTTTTCAAGTACATGGTAAATTTTTTTTTACAATAAGTTGTTGTGGTGCACCACTTTAATTACATAGACATTAAGATGTGATTATACATTTCCCTTATCTGCATTGTTGTTTTTACTGTAATATTTTTCTGCTTGAGCTATGTCATGTTTAGATATAAGCTGCTGTTTGCCAGCCATAGTGTTACTGAATTTGACTGTGTTACTCTGCTAAGCCAGTTTTACTACTCATTTATTTTTCTTGTTGCTGGATATTGGCTCATATTAGTTGTAATGTTGCATCGCTTGGTAATTTAGATTTACTGTAGCTTGCTTTGCGATTTTCCATTTTTTTATTGCTGTTTATATTAATTGTTTTATGTGCTGCTGCATTGCCTCGTTCCTTAGTTTAGGATCTGAGCTCAGTAGATTTAAGTTAGCTTAAGAGGGGGTAGACTATATAAGAAACGGACTATGGAGAATAGGTAAAGAAGGCATTGCGAAGTTATATGAAAAAGATTTGGGTCCAAATGAGTATTGTACAATCAGAAATAATTATTTTGAAAGAAATATGAACAGAATACAGAAAGCAGGCTTAGATAGGACTTTTTGGGAATAATGATGAACAAAGGGAGATCTCCATGCAAAATACTGCAGTAAAACAAACCCTGTCCTTTCCCTTTTGTGTTATCCCACTATATGTTTGTGTACCCTTGTGTATTTGTTTTCTTCTACATCTACATCTACATCGATACTCCGCAAGCCACCCAACGGTGTGTGGCGGAGGGCACTTTACGTGCCACTGTCATTACCTCCCTTTCCTGTTCCAGTCGCGTATGGTTCGCGGGAAGAACGACTGTCTGAAAGCCTCCATGCGCGCTCTAATCTCTCTAATTTTACATTCGTGATCTCTTCGGGAAGTATAAGTAGGGGGAAGCAATATATTCGATACCTCATCCAGAAACGCACCCTCTCGAAACCTGGCGAGCAAGCTACACCGCGATGCAGAGCGCCTCTCTTGCAGAGTCTGCCACTTGAGTTTATTAAACATCTCCGTAACGCTATCACGGTTACCAAATAACCCAGTGACGAAACGCGCCGCTCTTCTTTGGATCTTCTCTATCTCCTCCGTCAACCCGACCTGGTACGGATCCCACACTGATGAGCAATACTCAAGTATAGGTCGAACAAGTGTTTTGTAAGCCACCTCCTTTGTTGATGGACTACATTTTCTAAGCACTCTCCCAATGAATCTCAACCTGGTACCCGCCTTACCAACAATTAGTTTTATATGATCATTCCACTTCAAATCGTTCCGTACGCATACTCCCAGATATTTTACAGAAGTAACTGCTACCAGTGTTTGTTCCGCTATCATATAATCATACAATAAAGGATCCTTCTTTCTATGTATTCGCAATACATTACATTTGTCTATGTTAAGGGTCAGTTGCCACTCCCTGCACCAAGTGCCTATCCGCTGCAGATCTTCCTGTATTTCGCTACAATTTTCTAATGCAGCAACTTCTCTGTATACTACAGCATCATCCGCGAAAAGCCGCATGGAACTTCCGACACTATCTACTAAGTCATTTATATATATTGTGAAAAGCAATGGTCCCATAACACTCCCCTGTGGCACGCCAGAGGTTACTTTAACGTCTGTAGACGTCTCTCCATTGATAACAACATGCTGTGTTCTGTTTGCTAAAAACTCTTCAATCCAGCCACACAGCTGGTCTGATATTCCGTAGGCTCTTACTTTGTTTATCAGGCGACAGTGCGGAACTGTATCGAACGCCTTCCGGAAGTCAAGAAAAATAGCATCTACCTGGGAGCCTGTATCTAATATTTTCTGGGTCTCATGAACAAATAAGGCTAGTTGGGTCTCACACGATCGCTGTTTCCGGAATCCATGTTGATTCCTACATAGTAGATTCTGGGTTTCCAGAAATGACATGATACACGAGCAAAAAACATGTTCTAAAATTCTACAAGAGATCGACGTAAGAGATATAGGTCTATAGTTTTGCGCATCTGCTCGACGACCCTTCTTGAAGACTGGGACTATCTGTGCTCTTTTCCAATCATTTGGAACCCTCCGTTCCTCTAGAGACTTGCGGTACACGGCTGTTAGAAGGGGGGCAAGTTCTTTCGCGTACTCTGTGTAGAATCGAATTGGTATCCCGTCAGGTCCAGTGGACTTTCCTCTATTGAGTGATTCCAGTTGCTTTTCTATTCCTTGGACACTTATTTCGATGTCAGCCATTTTTTCGTTTGTGCGAGGATTTATAGAAGGAACTGCAGTGCGGTCTTCCTCTGTGAAACAGCTTTGGAAAAAGGTGTTTAGTATTTCAGCTTTACGCGTGTCATCCTCTGTTTCAATGCCATCATCATCCCGTAGTGTCTGGATATGCTGTTTCGAGCCACTTACTGATTTAACGTACGACCAGAACTTCCTAGGATTTTCTGTCAAGTCGGTACATAGAATTTTACTTTCGAATTCAATGAACGCTTCACGCATAGCCCTCCTTACGCTAACTTTGACATCGTTTAGCTTCTGTTTGTCTGAGAGGTTTTGGCTGCGTTTAAACTTGGAGTGGAGCTCTCTTTGCTTTCGCAGTAGTTTCCTAACATTGTTGTTGTACCACGGTGGGTTTTTCCCGTCCCTCACAGTTTTACTCGGCACGTACCTGTCTAAAACGCATTTTACGATTGCCTTGAACTTTTTCCATAAACACTCAACATTGTCAGTGTCGGAACAGAAATTTTCGTTTTGATCTGTTAGGTAGTCTGAAATCTGCCTTCTATTACTCTTGCTAAACAGATAAACCTTCCTCCCTTTTTTTATATTCCTATTAACTTCCATATTCAGGGATGCTGCAACGGCCTTATGATCACTGATTCCCTGTTCTGTACATACAGATTCGAAAAGTTCAGGTCTGTTTGTTATCAGTAGGTCCAATATGTTATCTCCACGAGTCGGTTCTCTGTTTAATTGCTCGAGGTAATTTTCGGATAGTGCACTCAGTATAATGTCACTCGATGCTCTGTCCCTACCACCCGTCCTAAACATCTTCCTGTCCCTATGTACTGTTTCATAGAACTTTTTTCTCTTCTAATACTAAGTTACATTCACTATGATGAGGAATACTGTTATCCTCAAATACAACTGGCATTAATAATGTGTCATTTACTTTGTAAAGATGTTTAGACATTATTTATTCTGTTTTGTTTTAATGCTCATGTGTGAAGTTGATGTTTCAATAATTATTCTGATCTTTTATGTATGTACTCATGTCATAATTCCTGTAACACTGACGTATATGTCTATTTCTATTCTTTTGTAAAGCCTGTACTACAAATGTTATCTGTATTATTATGTTCTTTAATGATTTATTTTGTACCTTTGTAGTTGTATTTTCATGTTGTAAATTTATAATTGTACAGACACCAGTTCTTCAAATTAAGTTACATTTCACTGCACACGTTTCTGTTGGTCATAGTATATGGACAATATGTGAGAAGTAGGGACTGTTAGTGTTTGCACGTGTGTTAATGATTCAGCAAGGGACTGGATAACAGCATTGCTGGATCTAAGGACAATTCCAGAAACTTTGTGAGTGCACAAGTGGTGGTTATGGACTTGCTATATTCTCCGCAAGACTCTTCAATGGTGATTGTGCACCTGCACAGTCGCAACAGATGGCTGCTGGCCGTCTCTACAAGGACTACAGTGGGTCTGCATCTTTGATGGCCCACCATTACCATTATCTCTACAAGGACTACAGTGGGTCTGCACCTCTGGTGGCCCACCAATACCGTAATCTCTACCAGGACTACAGTGGGTCTACTCTTTGATGACCTGCCTACCAATATTCTTGAAAACTATGACTGACTCTGCTGTGGGTTTGCTCGGTTGTGGCCCATTATCTGTCAGCATGTCAAGAGTCAGCACTGTCTTTCCGTTGGAAGGACAACGCTACTTCTTCAAGACTGCATGGAAATCCACTACTTCCGTGTGCATTTTCTTTTACTGCTCAGACTTTGAGAAAAACACTGCTATTCTACTGTTATGTACGATTAGGACTGTCTTTATGGACTGTGAGAAAATTTGAGCATTTGACCAACGTTGTATCAATAAGTGTGTGCATTTGATATCTTTGTTATTGTAATTATGAAGAAATTTTTCAAATCTGTATTGGGCACTGCCCAAACCAATTTGTAAAATTTTTTGTGGGGAGCATGGGGGCTATGTAAGTAGGCTGTTTATGTTTTCTCTATGTAAGTAGGCTGTTTAGGTTTTTTTATTGGTAACGCCACCTCTGTATGAAAATCACTGGCTGTGCTGTGTGCAGTCTGTGGCTGCTTTGCATTGTTGTAATACTCGCCATTGTAGTGTTGGGCAGCGGCAGCTGGATGTGAACAGCGCGTAGCATTGCGCAGTTGGAGGTGAGCCGCCAGCAGTGGTGGATGTGGGGAGAGAGATGGCGGAGTTTTGAAATTTGTCATGAACTGCTATATTTATATATGATGATATCAAGGTAAATACATTGTTTGTTCTTTATTAATATCTTTCATTTGCTAACCATCCCTATCAGTAGTTAATGCCTTCAGTAGTTTGAATCTTTTATTTAGCTGGCAGTAGTGGCGCTCGCTGTATTGCAATAGCTTGAGTAGCGAAGATTTTTGTGAGGTAAGTGATTTGTGAAAGGTATAGTTTAATGTTAGTCAGGGCCATTCTTTTGTAGGGAATTTTGAAAGTCAGATTGCGTTGCGCTAACAAAATATTGTGTGTCAGTTTAAGCACAGTCATGTATAATTGTTCAAAAGGGGACGTTTCAAATGCACACCCCAGTAATCATAGAAAGGAAATTTGCACCAAGCTCATACTAATAACAGCTACATTCAAGATCATTACTTAAATCGATAATGAAATGTTATTGCAAGAAGTGCAGATTCAAATGGCTCAGAGCACTATGGGACTTAACATCTGACAAGGGAACCTCCCCATCGCACCCCCCTCAGATTTAGTTATAAGTTGGCACAGTGGATAGGCCTTGAAAAACTGAACACAGATCACTCGAGAAAACAAGAAGTTGTGTGGAACTATGAAAAAAATAAGGAAAATATAAAAACTGAGCAGTCCATGTGGAAGGTATGCAATATCAAGGCAAACGTCAGCTAAACAGCGCCGTGGTCTCGTGGTATCGTGAGCAACTGCGGAATGAGAGGTCCTTGGTTCAAGCTTTCCCTCGAGCGAAATGTTTAATTTTTTATTTTCGCACAATTATTTTGCGAAGCTGCACAAGTACACAGAACAATATTGTATACGTGATCGTGTGTAAATTATCAAAGTTCGGGGACTCACACATAATCAACTTCGCTCTCTAAAATTCCAGGACAAGTTCAGATTTGCTTGGACATAAACAGGATTTGACGGTCTACTCAGGGAAAAATTTGAAAACGTTAAAAACATATGTTTTGACAGAGCACAGGGAAAACTGTGCGACTGTGAAACTGTTGCATTCATTTGTTGCAGTTTATGTGACAAACTCTTATGTTTTCATCACTTTTTTGGGAGTGATTATCACATCCACAAGAAAGCCTAAATCGGGCAAGGTAGAAGAATCTTTTTACCCATTCGCCAAGTGTACAAGTTAGGTGGGTTGGCAACATATTCCTGTCATGTGACGCACATGCCGTCACCAGTGTCGTATAGAATGTATCAGACGTGTTTTCCTGTGTAGGAATCGCACGGTTTTGCGGTGCGTTCGCAAAACACAGACACTTATCATATTACAGTGAACAGAGACGTCATTGAACGAACGGACTGATCATAGCTTTGCGAAAATAAAGAAAGTCAATTTTTCACTCGAGGGAAGACTTGAACCAAGGACCCCTCGTTCCACAGGGGCTCACGCTAACCACGGGACCACTGTGCTACTGTCCTCACGCTACCCTTGATGTTGCCTATCCTGCGCATGGGCTACTCAGTTTGTATATTTTGCTTATTTTTTCATAGTGAAAGGTGGCTACACTGAGCCACAGCGCCAGAGATTGCGCCAAAGAGTTTTATTCCGCCGCCTCCACTGGCAGTGCTTATTGACAAGTAGCAGTAGGAAGTGCCTGTTGAGATGTCGTCGTAGTCAGTGCTTGTTCAGAAATTGTGGTAGTTAGTGCCTTGCTGAGAGGATATTGATAGCTGTACTATTTGAGGCCATGTTGTATGCAGTTGTTTCGATGGGCTAGACAGCAGATGTTGTTCGAATGGAGACATTGTAATGATCTGAGTACTTTTCGTCAATATATATGAAGGTAAAAAATTCCTTTTTTTTCTGTTATTTCAATGTCTTAAACAATAATGTCTCTTGGTCACAGGTTCAGTCAACAAAGCATTTGGCTCGTGTTCTTGTATTAGACTGTATTTCTGGTTTCGATGTGCAATTATAGTATTTCTGTTTATTTTTTTTTAATTACTTCAGTATAAACGCTATTTAAAATATCTTGTCTTATTGAGGAAGAACCGTGCCAGATGTGTACGTTAAATCACACTTACACACACAGAACAGTTACACTTATGCTTTGGTTTCGTAGGTTTTATAGTTGCTGGGGACTTAATTAATTAATTGTGTTAGCGGAAATTTTCTTTCATTCTTTGTTGTTATTCTATGCAGTCAGATTGCGAAGTAATATTAGTCAGGGCCAACCGGTTACGAGACTGCGTAACCGGACAGTCAGCGACAAAAAAATTAAAAAGTATTTGCATTCAT
Source organism: Schistocerca piceifrons (assembly GCF_021461385.2). Classification (NCBI taxonomy): domain Eukaryota; kingdom Metazoa; phylum Arthropoda; class Insecta; order Orthoptera; family Acrididae; genus Schistocerca; species Schistocerca piceifrons. The sequence continues at coordinate 922,360,923 of NC_060140.1, forward strand.
ATTTTTAATTAAGCCCCCATGCACGTGGCGACCGCTTCTTCGGATCGTCCCTTGGAATTCTTCTGATTGTAAATATAGCAGACAGTAGTATTGTTGTAGTAATTTGTAGTTTAGTAATTGTAGGCTATATTGCATGTGTAGATTTGGTAATTGTCTTTCTTCTAATGGTATTTTGCAAAATTTAATTTTTGATGTCTTGTATACGCGTTTGACAACTTTGTGCAATTATGAAGATTTCAATGGTTCGTTAATCGTGTTTGTCGGAAAACATTTCGTGTGAATGGTATTGTTGGATATAAAGTGTCATTGTGTGTAATTTTCGTATAGTGACGAGTTTTGTATGTTTTGTAAATGATTACGCGATTGATGAAAAAGGCAAAAATGATTGATAGTCAGAATGACGAAATTGTTGACATGGCGAACTCGCCAACACAGAACAGTATGATGAATAATGAAGTTGAAAACAATTTAATAAGTCGGGAAAATAGTCCGGAACCAGTTCAAAACTTTTCTCAATCAGAAAATTCACAGAATACGAGATTAACGATAGAAGATTCTGAAATAGTATCGAACACAGATAGCTTTACCGATATGGCGAAAGAAGTTGGTTTTGCGGGAGATGTTAGGGGTGAAAAGAGTTTCGAACCAGTTAATATGGAGCAGTTGATGGGTGCAATATTAAATTTTGGATCACGGATAGACTCACAAATAGGAACAATTACAGCTGGTATGGGAACAATGGAAACACGGTTAGACTCACTGGGATCACAAATAAGAACAATTAGAACTGAGATGGGAACAATGGAAACACGGTTAGACTCACTGGGATCACAGTTAGGATCTGAATTAAAAACAGAGATGGGAACTTTGGCAACACGGTTAGAAACTGATATGGGAACAATGGAAACACGGTTAGACTCACGAATAGGGACATGTTTCAAAAAAATGAAAGATGAATTAGAGAAAGAAATCAGAGAAGAAGTAGAACCGATTTTGAATGCTCACAATAATAGATTAATTTCGATAGAAATTAGACAAATGGAACAGGATAGAGAACAGGAAGAAAGAGATCGCGTGATAGTACAAAAATTTTCAGAGTTAAATTTACAACGTGCACACGATAAGGACGAAATATTTGAGAGACTCGGGGAATCCGTACCAAATGACAGAATAAATAATCTAACACAACAATATGAACAGTTAACTACTAAATGTGTCAATACTGAAACCGAGAAGACGTAAATAAACAGAAAGAACAATTAGGAGACTTATCGGAAAGAGTTGAGGAGATTTCAGATAAATTGACAAGTCTTAGTTTAAATGGGGACAGAGATTCGGATGATACAGCTACATTACCATTTGCAGATAACGAAGAGTACCAGAACATAAATAAGAAAGTTGAAAATCAGGGAAGATTTAATGAACGCGTTAAAAGGGAATTTGAGGCATTACAAAAGCAAGTCAAACAAATTGAAGGCGAAATTGTAGGAAAAGACAGCAAAAGAAATTTTGAATCACAGATAGCAGAGGGATTTGAAGAAAGTAATTTGTTTCATTTACGGGATGCAACAAGAGAGCGCCAGGCGCGCGAACTTGACAATAATCGACAATGGGACTGGGACAGACGCGGTTGGTCTTTGTCGTCACGAGGCGAAAACTTTGACTATAAACACTTTTTGACTGTTCGGAAATTTAAGATCTTTCGCAATTCTAAGAATGACATACATTCATGTTCATGGTTCGATCAATTTATGTACGCACTTCCACCAAATTGGCCACTAAGTCACAAACTGGAATTTATGTGTGGATATTTAGAAAACGAACCAGCGACGCGGAAGCGCGCACTTATTAGAGATTGTAATAATTTAAATGATTTTTATCACGCATTTCTATCGGCATATTGGTCCGAAAACACGCAAGACAGAGTCAAACACAGTTTTGTTATGCAGCGTAATTTTAAACAGTCTGAGTTCCGCACGTCGGCAGAATACTTTGAAGACATGATTCGAAAGAATCAGTTCCTTTCCAACCCTTATAGCCCGACTGAATTAATTCGCATTTGTTTAACTAAGCTGCCACAATCCATAAGGAAAATTGCTTTAGCCAGAAGATGTAAAGACGACATTGAGACTTTTAAGACTTTGCTACAAGAACTTGAGTATGACAACGACGACGGGACTTCTTGTAATTTTTTCAGTAACAGTAATTACAATAGATTTTCAGAGAAAAGGGATAGTGATCGGAACGGACGTTATATGGGTAATTTTGAGAATGACAGACGAAACAGACAGGACAATAGATACCAGCCTTATGACAATAACAGACGTTCTAACAGAAATTACACAGACAATTATAATAACGGAAATTCCTACCGGAATGATCAATCATACGGAAACAGTAATCGGTATCATCAAGACAGAAATTATTCATACAGTAATAGAAATTCTTACTACAGAAATAACCAGGGTAGTAGATGCAACAATAATTTCAGAAGTGACAGTCGAAATTACGCAAGAAGCAGTCATGCAGATAGACAGGAAAATAGAAATTTTAATAACAGACACAACCAAGGATTTGCATCTAACAGACAGGAAGGACCTAATTGGCATCCTCCACGTGACAGAACTTCAGAGAGACAAGTGCAAATCGTAGAAATAGATCCGCGAAATGACGCGAATAATCAAAGACGTGACGCAAACAATCGACAATGACTTGTAGCTTCGGCTTCTGGCAGCCATATAGACGGTTCAGAAAGTAATGACACTACGACTTTACACTACGTACGCCTGGAACACATGAGAGACATTTTGCTAGACGAAAAGGAAAATAATGTAGACGCATTTTTACATCCTGTTATTGAAGCATGTGTGGGTAAGAATAAGTTCACTGCGGGTTTAGATTCTGGGAGCCCATTGAATGTTATTAGTGAATCAGTTTTTCGTATATGTGTAAGAACTATTGCTTGTCCTGTGTTACCTGTTTCTAAAACTACAATTCGAGGAGCCATTTCTGGAAAAAGTGTGGAAGTCAAGCAACAGACCAACCTAAATTTCATTTGTCAAGGATACGAATTTTCTGCTAATTTTATTATTGTTCCACTACTCAATACACAAATTATATTAGGTATGGAGTTTCTTAACACACATAAGGCAATTTTAAACTTTAAAGAAGGAAGTGTGAATTTGACTGTTGCCGGAAAGCCGAAATGTTTGAAATTTTTCGAGTTTTTAACAAAATCTGAATCAGAAACAAAATGTTTAAGGTTTCGTACTTCTGATGTTTTCGCTGGGCATGATAACGACAATGTGTTCATTCATGACAACGACAATAGATACAGAGACGCGATGGATGATATAATTAATAGCGAAGAATTATGAAAAGGTTAAGAAAGCTGAAGTGCCAGGTGACGTTGCAAGAGAAGAACTGCACCAAATTTTGACTTCACATGCTACAGTATTTAGTCATCACACAGGAACTATACAAGGCTTACAATATTTGTTTAAAGTAAAAGAACACACACCATTTCGCGGGAAAACGTACGCTATTCCTTTGGCGTACAGAGACAAGGTTAAGAGTGAACTTCAATACATGTTAGATCAAGGCTTTATTGAGCCAGCAGTCAGTCCTTATACCAGCCCATTACATGTCGTTCTTAAATGGGATGGGTCAATTCGTTTGGTTCTGGATTCCAGACAGATAAATAATGTCATCATTCCTGAAACTGACCGTCCACAAAATTTAGATGAACTTCTTCAACATTTCCATTGAATTAAAGTTTTATCCACGATTGATATGCGCGCAAGTTTTTGGCAAATAGAACTCCACCCTGATCGTAGAAAATGCACTGCCTTTTTAGCCTTTGGTAACTGTTACCAATTTCGGAAATTACCGTTTGGACTTACTGTATCTTCTGCAGCATTCATTCGTAGTTTAAACGAAATTTTACCTGTTTATCTTCGTGACAATATTACTTCATATGTTGACGATATTCTTATTGCTAAACATTCTTGGAGTGAGCACAACAAAATTTTGGATTCATTATTACGTATCTTTGCAAGAGTTGGCATTACAGTGAACTTGGAAAAATCTGAATTTGGTCGTTCTCAGGTGAAATTTCTTGGTCACATTATTTCCACAGAAGGTATTCTTCCTGATCCAGAGAAACTAGAGGCTATTCGTAATTATGCTGTTCCTACTACAAAACGCTTTGTTAGATTGGACAATTTGGCCACACCTCGTTTATGTGAAGTATCTGGAAAGAATTCTAATTGGTGTTGGGATGAGGAAGCTCAGTCAGAATTTGAACAACTTCGTGATGCTTTAGTTGCTGCTCCACGTCTTTCACATCCGGATTTATCTAAAGATTTTTGTTTGGCGACGGACTCATCATACAAAGGCCTAGGTGCACACTTATTTCAAGAGATAGAAGAAAACGGCGTTGTAGTACAGAAGACTATTGCATTTGGAAGTCGTGTTCTCTTTAAATCAGAAAAGAATTATTCGATTACGGAACTTGAAGCTTTGGCTGTTGTTTGGGCTTTCATAAAATTTCGGACATTTTTGTTTGGCAGACATACTAAGGTTTACACCGATCATCGAGCTCTAGAATTTCTTATGTCAACAAAATTAACACATGGAAGATTGTCACGATGGGCGTTGTATACACAGGAATTTGATTTTAGTATTGTTTACATACAGGGTTCTTCAAATATTATTGCTGATGCTTTATCACGTGCACCTGTGGGTTTGAAACAAAGTGCTGAAGAGGACTGCAAAGAAAACAATTATTGTTTGATGTATATTCAAGGTGTCGCATTTGAGAATTTTATTTCGTCTTCGCTCCAGGACATCGCTAAGGAGCAAAATAAGGATCCAACTTGGAAGGACATTAAGGAGAAGTGGAGGAGGAAGGAAAGCGTAGCGATCAGACAGTATTATTTACTTCGCAATGATATTCTTTTTAAACGAAAATCGTTCGACAACTCTGTTTAGTTGGTTTGTATTCCTGATGAGTGGGTTAATAAACTGATTTGGTATACACATTTTAGTTTTGCACACTTTGGTCCCAGAAAATGCTTTCATAAATTACGGGAAAATTGCCACTTCAGTAATATGGAAAAACGTATTCGATCTGTTCTTGCCAAATGCAAATTATGTCAAAAGGCTAAGCCCCCAACTATTTCTCACAGAACACCGTTGTTTCCTGTCATTCCAGCGAAATTAAAGGACATGGCTGCAGTCGATTTGTTCGGTCCAGTGGTTCGTTCTACTAATGGTTTTGCGTACATTTTAGTAGCAGTGGAATTGACATCAAAATATGTGTGTTTTACACCTTTACACAAAGCAACAGCTCGTTCAGTATCTAATGCTTTCATCAAACATTTTCTTAAAGAAGTGGGTCATGTTGATAAGGTTATATCAGATAATGGAACACAGTTTCGCTCTAAAATTTGGCTTCGTACTCTACGTCGTCGTAAGATTAAACCAATTTTCATTTCACTTTTTCACCCTCAATCTAACGCTTCAGAAAGATGGATGAAGGAAATCAATAAATTGTGTCGACTTTATTGTCATCAGAATCACAGAACATGGGATCAGTACCTTCATATTTTTCAAAACATTCTGAATGAACTCCCTAATGATTCAACTTCTTTACCGCCTCTATTGATATTAAAAAATAAAGCACCGACGAATCGCATTTCTGAAATTGTTCCTTTTCCACCTACACGGAAACTGCGGCATTCTGAAGTTGTCAACCTGGCTCTACAAAATATTGCGTCTGCGGCTGCTAGAAGAGAGAAATCTACTAAGCGTCCTGGTCGTTTAAAAACTTTTTCAGTTGACCAAAAGGTGTTAATTAAGTCTCACCGTTTGTCTCACAAAGGAAAATGCTTGTCTCGCAAATTTTTTCTGCTTTATAACGGTCCATATAGAATTCGCAAAATTATTCATGATAACACTGTCGAAGTAGAAACTCTTAAATCTCGACGCTCTAAAGGAAAACAGCATGTATCAAACGTTAAAATTTTTGTGGAATGACATACTTTTGAGAAACTAACAGTATACGCAAACACACGGAGAGTACAAGGATACCGCGCCGTGTTCCGGCGGCGGCACATACTCAAAGCAACAGTCAAGTCTGCGCGCCGCACAAGGCAGTCGTTGACGGCAAACAATTACTTCCTACGTCACGCGTACCTACAGCTGATCGAGCGCTCAGTGCGAATGCACTGACAGCAGTAAACAAATACACAGTCTAATTTCTCCGAATTACTTCAGTATAAAGCTATAGTGACTTGATAAATTATGTTATTAACGTTCAGTATTTTTCAGGATACAGTTGTATAAAATATTTAAGAACTTCAGGTAAATTCTGTGTGTATCCCACGTTAAGAGGACTTGCTATCGAGAAATTTTCAGGAAGAATGTAATTTCGAAGAAGAAAGTAATAAACTAAAAAGGTAACGATTAATTGAATTTATTTTTCAGGTAACATACTTCCACTTAGGTACGTGCTTTAGACGAAATTTGCTGCTCGCAATTACGTGATTCATACTTTGTGCTAAATTTCGTGTTCCATGAATTTACTTGTGAAACGACGTGCTTGCGTACATTAAATGATTTGGACAATGATTGATTAATGAACAGGGTTGTTACTTATGTATATTATGCATCGCTTGGCTGCTATGCTTTTTCACTGACGTCATATTTTTTCTATTATGTGCCTGCTATGCTTATTTATTTAAATTATAATTGTCACCTGATTAATTGTGCTGATGTGGTTATGTATGTAGGTTACACTTTGTGATTTATCTGCTTGCGCCTTCATGTTTACTTATTAAGATTACATATGAACATTTATTTGCTTATGATGATACGATGCTAATGACCTAATGTAAGATATATATTTGCTGCTTTGCGTATGGATTGCATATTTACACATTTCTGTTATGTTGTCATAACTACTCTTTAAGTTGGTGTATAGAAATGCTGATATACTGTATACGAACATGGAGTTTAGGTCACACTATGGTATTAATTACAGATTGTTCGCTTGGCAGAGCCTCGTTGTAGGAATTGTGCTGCATCCACTTGTTGACATTCTGTTCTCTACTGGTATATTTACTCGCTGTTGCATGTTTTGCTTACGCTCATTGCCTTATATTTTTGAGATAAGAAAATGAACTACTATAATGCTACGAACGACATTAGTGCAAGAAACTTCATTGAAGTCACATGAGCTGGAGGTTTTATGTAATCCGTATAAATTTATGCTAATAGGTAGGAAGCTAACGACATGACATACCAACACTAGGTTTAGACCATCGACAGTTATTACACTGCATTCTTCGTAAGCAATTGAAATAATAAGTGACACTTAACACAAGAAGTACTCCACATGTTTGCTTCTGTTTTGCCATGATTCTTGAAGTGGTGTACACACTGTGAAATATTACGGTCATTAACACTCCGTAATCGTACTTACTTACTGAAAGTTATTCGACCTAAAGGCTGTTAGAGGTCATGTATGCATTTCTTTTATTTAATGATGGACAAGGTAACCAAAATGTTTTTTATGATTCATAATGAGTAGAAGATTTGGGTCAGATGGATTACACAGAGGTTGTGTGTGGACATTGTGTCTTCGGATTGTATGGGATGATGAATCGAAGTTTGCACTAGAATTTTATCTGTACTTGTTCGAGGAGACTGACTAGAGGGGGAGTTGTTATAGAGGTAAAATGATATTGGTGCTAAGGTTTATATGTATCAACGTATTGAAGAGGTATTACTGAGGTATTTAGATTGTGTGAAGTTGATGATTATTGGAGTTTTGGTGGACAAGAGGTAAGGTAAATGATATTGATTATAAGGTTTATATGTATTGACGTAAGAGGTATTATTGAAGTATCAATATTATGTGATGCTGATGATTATTGGAGTTTTGTTTGATAAGAGATAAAGTAAGTGAGGAGCATATTTTTTGTTGTTGGTTTATATGGAACAAGGAGGATGAAGATGGCAGACTAGAACACTCAGGTGGAAGGAAAATTGTCTACACACACACTTTGTTAAATCAATAATCAGTATATACTTTTTTTTGAAGAGAGGAAGTATTTGCATATCTTGGCACACTGACAGTTGTTCAGAAACCGTACATTTTGATTTGGCTTGGCAAACATTGGTCTTGACATGATGACTATGACGTTGACTAACTATTACCGACTGTTATACACTGCTGCCACTACTATTTGATACACATGTTGAACATAAAATTTTGACAGAATTGCATTTACACAGTTAACAGTATTCAATTACACAGTAGTACTTAATGTGGATGAAAGGTGAGTGAGTGTGTTTTGTGTGTTTTCCTTTCCTAATCCCAAATAATTAGTACCGACCTATCTCCTAAATATTATTTTACGTGTTTGTTGTGGCTTGTACTGACACCCATAAATATTATTGGTTTACTGATATTTGTAATAGTTAATATGACAGTTATCTGATATCATTTGTGTGTTTATTATTATTTGTATGTTTAGTGTAAGAGCATTGAGAATAATTTTGTAAAAGCAATTGTGTGTGCATTCAAACTGCGGTTCATGCCTGCACTGGTTCAACATTGATATGTGCCACTTAGAAGTGTTTAATTTCTGCTGATGAACTGTCTGATTAGAGATAGTGAGTATTATGGACTGTTGCTGTCTGCACCTGTTCAACATTGCTGGGTGCCACTGATGGAACTGCTTTACTGAAATAATGTCACTTGTTGGTGTCTGCACCTGTTCAACATTGCTGGGTACCACTGATGGAACTGCTTCTACTGACATAATCTCACTTGTTGGTGTCTGCACCTGTTCAACATTGCTGGGTGCAACTGATGGAACTGCTTCTACTGAAATGATGTCACTTGTTGGTGGCTGCACCTGTTCAACATTGCTGGGTGCCACTGATGGAACTGTTTCTACTGAAATGATGTCACTTGTTGGTGTCTGCACCTGTGCAACATTGCTGGGTGCAACTGATGGAACTGCTTCTACTGAAATGGTGTCACTTGTTGCTCTCTGCACCTGTTCAACATTGCTGGGTGCCACTGATGGAACTGTTTCTACTGAAATGATGTTACTTGTTGGTGTCTGCACCTGTTCAACATTGCTGGGTGCCACTGATGGAACTGTTTCTACTGAAATGATGTCACTTGTTGGTGTCTGCACCTGTTCAACATTGCTGGGTGCAACTGATGGAACTGCTTCTACTGAAATGATGTCACTTGTTGGTATCTGCACCTGTTCAACATTACTGGGTGCCACTGATGGAACTGCTTCTACTGAAATGATGTCACTTGTTGGTGTCTGCACCTGTTCAAGATTGCTGGGTGCTACTGATGGAACTGCTTCTACTGAGATGATGTCACTTGTTGGTGTCTGCACCTGTTGACCATTGCTGGGTGCTACTGCTGGAACTGTCAACTACTTGTTTATTGAACTATGGAAAGCATTTTATGTGAATATTGTATAAACTGAATTTTTTTGTGTATTTACTGTTTATGAAATGTTATGAGACTCTTACCTGCACCTATTCGTCATTGGTGACGCTATTGATTGAATTGTTTAACCACATGATACTCGTGTAAACTATTACATAAAGCCACATGTATGAAAGGATTTGTATTCCTTACTGTATTTTATATATTAGGTTATTGAAAGGTCAGTGCAAAGCCAAAATTTTATCTAGTTATGTGATATTTACGTATTAATATCATCTTTTATTTTTGTCTGTATTTATTTGGACGAATTTGGTGGTATTTTCACCACCAATGCTGGCAAAAATACCATCAAATTCTAGCCTGTGGAGGAGGGGCATATGAAAGGTGGCTACACTGAGCCACAGCGCCAGAGATTGCGCCAAAGAGTTTTATTCCGCCGCCTCCACTGGCAGTGCTTGTTGAGATGTAGCAGTAGTCAGTGGTTGTTGAGATGTCGTCGTAGTCAACGCTTGTTCAGAAATTGTGGTAGTTAGTGACTTGCTAAGAGGATACTGATAGCTGTACTATTTGAGGCCATGTTGTATGCAGTTGTTTTGATGGGCTAGACAGCAGATGTTGTTCGAATGGAGATATTGTAATGATCTGAGTACTTTTCGTCAATATATATGAAGGTAAAAAATTCCTTTTTTTCCCATTATTTCAATCTCTTAAACAATAATGCCTCTTGGTCACAGGTTCAGTCAACAAAGCATTTGGCTCGTTTTCTTGTATTAGACTGTATTTCTGGTTTCGATGTGCAATTATAGTATTTATGTTTATTTTTTTAAATTACTTCAGTATAAATGGTGTTTAAAATATCTTGTCTTATTGAGGGAGAACCGTGCCAGATGTGTACGCTGAATCACACTTACACACACAGAACAGTTACACTTATGCTTTGGTTTCGTAGGTTTTATAGTTGCTGGGGACTTAATTAATTAATTGTGTTAACGGAAATTTTCTTTCATTCTTTGTTGTTATTCTATGCAGTCAGATTGCGGAGTAATATTAGTCAGGGCCAACCGGTTACGAGACTGCGTAACCGGACAGTCAGCGACAAAAAAATTAAAAAGTATTTGCATTAACATTTTTAATTAAGCCCCCATGCAATAGTTCCACACAACTTCTTCCTGTTTTCGCGATTGATCTGTGTTCAGTTTTTCAAGGCCTATCCACTGTGCCAACTTATAACTAAATCTGAGGGGGCTGCGATGGGGAGGTTCCCTTGTGAGGTCATCGGTCCCCTAGAGCTTAGAACTACTTAAACCTACTAACCTACTAACTAACCTAAGGACATCACACACATCCATGCCCGAGGCAGGATTCGAATCTGCGACCGTAGCGATCGCGCGTTTCCAGACTGTAGCACCTAGAACCGCTCGGCCACTCCGGCCGGGAGAAGTGCAGAACTAAATTTTGTACATAACGGGCTCCTATCTTAACTGAAATGAAAAAAAAAACCAGAAATAAAGATAGATAATATCATAAATACACTGTTTATAGTCCTTTACATATATCAGTTTCCTTAGCAGCAGTAATAGTCCAATTATCTTTCTGATATGTGGAGAATATGATAGGGACCTGTAAACTAGTATAGTGTCACTAGTCAAGCTCTATGATAGAAAAGACTGATTCAAACAAAGCTAATCCTTCCCTTCACTTGGAGTGATTCATAATTCACTTTGCAAGACCAAAAAATTCAACACTGAACTTAATTAACTTCGAAAAAGGAATCATTCAATATAGGAATCAAGACTTCCCCCATGAGCCATGGACCTTGCCGTTGGTGGGGAGGCTTGCGTGCCTCAGCGATACAGATGGCCGTACCGTAGGTGCAACCACAATGGAGGGGTATCTGTTGAGAGGCCAGACAAACATGTGGTTCCTGAAGAGGGGCAGCAGCCTTTTCAGTAGTTGCAGGGGCAACAGTCTGGATGATTGACTGATCTGGTCTTGTAACATTAACCAAAACGGCCTTGCTGTGCTGGTACTGCGAACGGCTGAAAGCAAGGGGAAACTACAGCCATAATTTTTCCCGAGGACATGCAGCTTTACTGTATGATTAAATGATGATGGCGTCCTCTTGGGTAAAATATTCCGGAGGTAAAATAGTCCCCCATTCGGATCTCCAGGCGGGGACTACTCAAGAGAATGTAGTTATCAGGAGAAAGAAAACTGGCATTCTACGGATCGGAGCGTGGAATGTCAGATCCCTTAATCGGGCAGGTAGGTTAGAAAATTTAAAAAGGGAAATGGATTGGTTAAAGTTAGATATAGTGGGAATTAGTGAAGTTCGGTGGCAGGAGGAACAAGACTTTTGGTCAGGTGGTAACAGGGTTATAAATACAAAATCAAATAGGGGTAACCCCAGGAGTAGGTTTAATAATGAATAAAAAAAATAGGAGTGCGGGTTAGCTACTACAAACAGCATAGTGAACGCATTATTGTGGCCAAGATAGACACAAAGCCCATGCCTACTACAGTAGTACAAGTTTGTATGCCAACTAGCTCTGCAGATGACGAAGAAATTGATGAAATGTATGACGAGATAAAAGGAATTATTCAGGTAGTGAAGGGAGACGAAAATTTAATAGTGATGGGTGACTGGAATTCGTCAGTAGGGAAAGGGAGAGAAGGAAACATAGTAGGTGAATATGGATTGGGGAAAGAAGTGAAAGAGGAAGCCGCCTTGTAGAATTTTGCACAGAGCATAACTTAATCATAGTTAACACTTGGTTGAAGAATCATAAAAGAAGGTTGTATACCTGGAAGAATCCTGGAGATACTAAAAGGTATCATGTAGATTATGTAATGGTAAGACAGAGATTTAGGAACCCGGTTTTAAATTGTAAGACATTTCCAGGAACAGATGTGGACTCTGTCCACAATCTATTGGTTATGAACTGCAGATTGAAACTGAAGAAACTGCAAAAAGGTGGGAATTTAAGGAGATGGGACCTGGATAAACTGAAAGAACCAGAGGTTGTAGAGAGTTTCAGGGAAGAGCATAAGGGAACAATTGACAGGAATGGGGGAAAGAAATACAGTAGAAGAAGAATGGGTAGCTCTGAGGGATGAAGTAGTGAAGGCAGCAGAGGATCAAGTAGGTAAAAAGACGAGGGCTAATAGAAATCATTGGGTAACAGAAGAAATATTGAATTTAATTGATGAAAGGAGAAAATATAAAAATGCAGTAAGTGAAGCAGGCAAAAAGGAATACAAACGGCTCAAAAATGAGATCGACAGGAAGTGCAAAATGGCTAATCAGGGATGGCTAGAGGACAAATGTAAGGATGTAGAGTCTTGTGTCACTAGGGGTAAAATAGATACTGCCTACAGGAAAATTAAAGAGACCTTTGGAGGTAAGAGAACCACTTGTATGAATATCAAGAGCTCAGATGGCAACTCAGTTCTAAGCAAAGAAGGGAAGGCAGAAAGGTGGAAGGAGTATATAGAGGGTTTATGCAAGGGCGATGTACTTGAGGACAATATTATGGAAATGGAGGAGGATGTAGATGAAGATGAAATGGGAGATAAGATACTGCTTGAAGAGTTTGACAGAGCACTGAAAGACCTGAGTCGAAAAAAGGCCCCGGGAGTAGACAACATTCCATTAGAACTACTGATGGCCTTGGGAGAGCCAGTCATGACAAAACTCTACCATCTGGTGAGCAAGATGTATGAGACAGGAGAAATACCCACAGACTTCAAGAAGAATATAATAATTCCAATCCCAAAGAAAGCAGGTGTTGACAGATGTGAAAATTACCGAACTATCAGTTTAATATGCCACAGCTGCAAAATACTAACGCGAATTCTTTACAGACGAATGGAAAAACTGGTAGTAGCGGACCTCGGGGAAGATCAGTTTGGATTCCGTAGAAATGTTGGGACACGTGAGGCAATACTAACCTTACGACTTATCTTAGAAGAAAGATTAAGAAAAGGCAAACCTACGTTTCTAGCATTTGCAGACTTAGAGAAAGCTTTTGACAACGTTAACTGGAATACTCTCTTTCAAATTCTGAAGGTGGCAGAGGTAAAATACAGGGAGCGAAAGGCTATCTACAATTTGTACAGAAACCAGATGGCAGTTATAAGAGTCGAGGGGCATGAAAGGGAGGCAGTGGTTGGGAAACGAGTGAGACAGGGTTGTAGCCTCTCCCCGATGTTATTCAATCTGTATATTGAGCAAGCAGTAAAGGAAACAAAAGAAAAATTCGGAGTAGGTATTAAAATTCATGGAGAAGAAGTAAAAACTTTGAGGTTCGCCGATGACATTGTAATTCTGTCAGAGACAGCAAAGGACTTGGAAGAGCAGTAGAATGGAATGGGCAGTGTCTTGAAAGGAGGATATAAGATGAACATCAACAAAAGCAAAACGAGGATAAGGGAATGTAGTCAAATTAAATCGGGTGATGCTGAGGGGATTAGATTAGTAAATGAGACACTGAAAGTAGTAAAGGAGTTTTGCTATTTAGGGAGTAAAATAACTGATGATGGTTGAAGTAGAGAGGATATAAAATGTAGACTGGCAATGGCAAGAAAATCGTTTCTGAAGAAGAGAAATTTGTTAACATCGAGTATTGATTTAAGTGTCAGGAAGTCGTTTCTGAAAGTATTTATATTGAGTGTAGCCATGTATGGAAGTGAAACATGGACGATGACCAGTTTGGACAAGAAGAGAATAGAAGCTTTCGAAATGCGGTGCTACAGAAGAATGCTGAAGATAAGGTGGGTAGATCACGTAACTAATGAGGAGGTATTGAATAGGATTGGGGAGAAGAGAAGTCTGTGGCACAACTTGACTAGAAGAAGGGATCGGTTGGTAGGACATGTTTTGAGGTATCAAGGGATCACAAATTTAGCATTGGAGGGCAGCGTGGAGTGTAAAAATCGTAGAGGGAGACCAAGAGATCAATACACTAAGCAGATTGAGAAGGATGTAGGTTGCAGTAGGTACTGGGAGATGAAGAAGCTTGCACAGGATAGAGTAGCATGGAGAGCTGCATCAAACCAGTCTCAGGACTGAAAACCACAACAACAACAACAGGAATCAAGACCACGCTATTTTTGAAATGAGCTTAACTTGTTCGCTTCTTTTATCATCTGTGAAGCAGGTATTTTAGATAATAACATTTATATAATCTGGCACTGTATTCCTACAAAACTATACTTTGCAATAAACTAGGAGTACTTTAGCAAAATCCTATCTAACTACGCTTTTGTGGTTTTAATTTTAACTTTTTACTGTTCCTTTTCCATTTAACACAAAATTACTTCGAAACACCTGAATGCAAGAATATTCATTTAAAACAGGATGCTCGGTTTTAACAGTACTTAGGTGAAGACCCTGCATAGGTTCGTGATTAAGATAGAAAATGTGGTTCCGGACACAAATTTATAATATTTGGTTTATCATTTAAACCACACACAAGTTAACTGGTCCGCCTCCAGTGACGCCTGTGAGCTGGGGATGTCACGGCAGCCGGTCGGTACCGCGGGGCCTACATAGCCTATTTGGGAGGAGTTTACATTAGAATTTAGAAATTTCCTGATTTTTTTTAATACATAGCTGCATGTATGAAGTCAGTAAAGCATTGGCGAAGTTTTGGTGGCAAGCGACATGGCGGCTAACTGTACTCACGGCTCTTGATGTCCAAATGCTCTATAAAATCTCTTCCTGGCATCGGATTTTCACCACATTAGAGCCATCCTTTTTTGCCGAGAATACCAGATAATTGCCAGATCCACATCGGAGGCAAAATTCCTTTGCAAAGCAGCTTCCAATTGCCTCTCTTAGCTCCGTCGAATTGTGCAGTACGATGGCACGTACATTAATAACCGTTGTTGTGGATCTGAGTCAAATGCTTTTTGGAAATCAGAAAATATTGCATTTACCTCACTGTCTTCAGCCATAGCCCTCAGCAGTCATGTGAGAAAAGTGGAAGCTGAATTTTACATGACATGATTTCGGAACCCCTGGTACTTTTCGTGGAGGTTCATCGACGTTAGATTACGACATACACCTTCCTTCATTTCTGAGAACGTTTTTCTGTTCAGAGAGCAGTCGGTAAGTATTTGTGTAACGATGATATGCGCTCTTTGCAAAGTTCTTTTCAGAGGACCATCCATTTTTATTTTTAAAAGTTTATTTTTGTGACTAGTTGAAAAAATCACCCAGGCTTTTTCGTTTAAGGTTACCTGGAACTTACTGATGCCAACGGCCTTACCGTGGTTTTAACACCGGTTCCCGTCAGCTCACAGTAGTTAAGCATTGTCGGGCTGTGAAGTACTTGGATGGGTGGCCATCCAGTATGCCGAGCCCTGATGGTAAGCGGGGTTCTCCACCCTTGTGAGGCAAACTGAAGAGGTATTTGAGAAGTAACGACTCTGGTCTCGTAGACTGACATACGGCTGGAAGAGCGGAGTGCTGACCACATGCCCCTTCATATCCACATCCACTGACGCATGCGAGCTGAGGATGTCACGGTAGCCGTGCGGTACCGTTAGGCCGTTCCGGCGGAGTTTAGATTAGAATTTATAAATTTCCTGACTTTCTTTGACAATCCTTCCATCTTCTCCTTCGCATGTTGTATGTTATTGGTATCATATAATTATCACGTTATTTGTCCTTGCTGGTACGCAGAGTTTCTCTTACGTTCTCTTTAATTGATATTAGCTTTTAGTGGAATGATTTAAACCACAACAACGGAGAAAGGATTATTTTCAGCTCCGATAAAGCGTAGTTAATAGTAAACCACATTTTCCACTTTCCATTTCCTACCTCAGTTTCCCACTGTTTTGTGTTTTTAGATTTTCTACTTAGCCAACAGCTATCTAACTTCGAACATTCAACAGAAAGGTATCTATAGCAATGCAGAAGAGGTAAGTAATATTATGGTCTTTCCTGAGTACTCCTAATATGGGTTTAATAGTATCTGGCACTTAGAGCCTCTTCAAAAGTATTTGGACGCACTATGTAATGCTGAACTGATGTCGCGAGAGGCCGGTCCACCAATACAAATGGAGTGGCGAGTAATGCGTTTTCAGTAAAGAACCAGTAACAGTAGATTTGCCCGCCCGGTTAGCCGAGCGCGGAAAGGAGCGCCTGGTCCTCGGCACGATTCCGCCCGGCGGACTTGTGTCGAGGTCCGGTGAGCCAGCCAGTCTGTGGATGGTTTTTAGGCGGTTATCCATCTGCCTCGGCGAATGCGGGTTGGTTCTCTTATTCCGCCTCAGCTACACTGTGTCGGCGATTGCTGCGCAAACAAGTTCTCCACGTACGCGTACACCACCATTACTCTACCACGCAAAACATAGGGGTTACACTCGTCTGGTGTGAGACGTTCCGTGGGGGGTCCACCGGGGGCCGAACCGCACAATAACCCTGGGTTCGGTGTGGGGCGGCGGAGGGAGTAAAGTGGACTGCTGTAGTCGTGGGGTTGTGGACCAGTGCGGCTGCGGCGGGGACGGAGCCTCTCCGTCGTTTCTACGTTTCTAGGTCCCCAGTTAACATAAACATACAACAGTAGATTTGGTCGGTCTGAAGAGGTCAGTGACATCGAAAGAGACCTATATCACTGGCTGCTTGATAGGTTCCCGGGAATTAAGCCGGATAATATTGTAAAAACCGCACAATATTTCAGCGAGACAACTGCCCGCCATCTTCAGGTGCTACTGTCGCGTCGCTGAGAAGCTCACCATTTTATATGTTAGCTTTCTAAAACAGAGCAGGCGCCAGCGGGGGCATTACGTCATCGAAGACCAATCGTAGTCGGCGTCGAATACCAGAGCCCTCTGCTAGAGAAACGGGTCGCGGTCTGCGGAAGCGCGCCGCGGCGCGGGAAAATGCGGCCGGGAGCGACGGACCCCGTTCGCGCGCGCGAGGTGTTGGCGCGCGATTTAAGCATCTGCGCTAAGGCTTCCCATCTGCGTTGACTCGGTGCAGTTGCTAATCTGTGGCTGACGATTCCTTAGTGCCGCCAAGGCTGGCTCCCAGGCTTTGCTCAGGTGAAACCCCGTATCTTTGTTTATTAGGTCACTGCTTTTACGTATTCCGACCGCTTCTTTAACGATGGAGTCCCAGTATGTGGAAGCATACGAGAGGATCTTGGTTCCTTCATAGTTCGTGCCGTGTCCCGTGTCAAGGCAGTGTTCAACAACCGCAGATTTCTGTGGCTGACACAACCTCGTCGCATCTATCTTTAACCGTACGACACGTCTGGCCAATATACGACTTCCCAAAGTGGCACGGGATTTTATATATTCCTGGTCTCCTTGGGTCGAGGTTGTCTTTAACAGAGCCCAGCATTGGTTGCACTCGTGCTGGAGGCCGGAAAGCACATTTAATCCCGTATTTCTTGAAACTTCTGCCCATGTTACAAGACAAGCCACCGACGTTTGGTCGAAAAACCAACCCCCGTGGTGTTCTCTGCTTCTTCAGGCTGTTCTTGAGGTTTTGGGCGTGCTGGTCGAAATGCATTCCGGATCTGCTTCTCGGCGTACCCGTTCTGGGAAAACACAGAGCGGAGAAGGCTAAGCTCAGCCGATAAGATGTCCTGATCTGAGATGGCTCTAGCCCTATGCACTAGCGTCCGTAATACACCACTGCGCTGTGAGGGATGATGACAGCTCGTAGCTTGTAAATACAAGTATGTGTGCGTAGGTTTCCGGAACACACTGTGACCCAAGGAGCCGTCTCCTTTTCTACGAACCAAAACATCCAGAAACGGAATGTCACCTGAGTACCAAATCCGTCAGGGATATTTTAATCCTTCTACAGCTCCCAAGTGAACTGATGTTGGTGTGATAGTAACCTGTAAATGTGAAGGGAAAACTAAACGAAGACCAGGCAGATCCCATGTATTGACGTTAACACGCGAGCACTGTGGAGGGTGGTTGTAAATTACAAAGAGAATGGGGTAGAGTGGTCGAACACCGACTCATAAGCTACAAATTTCTGTAGGCAATGCTGAGTGACAATTGAAGTACACTCTAGAGGTAGCGTCTTTCACCTGTAACTAAAACATCCTCGGACCCAGGTTCGAACACCGCAAGTGCTTAAATTTTAAATTGAAAAACACTAGCAACAGTGGCCGAAGACTTCCGGCGAAGAAATCACCGTCATTCTGACGACGGCGATATCAAAGAGGGCGGAGGAGTGAAGAGAGGTTCAAGGAACTTTCTAGCTCTTGGGATGGGAAACTACCCCTAAAAGGGGGAAGAACCAGCAATGACCAACGGTATGGGAATACAGGAGGCAATGGAAACCACTGCAATAAATACGCATAATATGTATCCACAGAACATGACGCAAGTAATTGAAATAATGACGATCTCTCCGTTGGCAAAATATTCCGGACTAGTCCCCAATTTAGATATCCGGGAGAAGGAGGGAGGGGGGGGGGATGTACACGAGGAACAGATCGAGTAAGAAGCGAAGGATTACGTTGAAACTTCCTGGCAGATTAAAACAACTGTGTGCCGGACTGAGACTCGAACTCGGGACCTTTGCCTTTCGCGGGCGCGTGCTCTACCAACTGAGCTACCCAAGCACGACTCACGCCCCGTCCTCACAGCTTTACTTCGCCAGTACCTCGTCTCTTACCTTCCAAACTTTACAGAAGCTCTCCTGCGAACCTTGCAGAACTAGCACTCCTGAAAGAAAGGATATTGCGGAGACATGCCTTAGCCACAGCCTGGGGGACGTTTCTAGAATGAAATTTTCACTCTGCAGCGGAGTGTGCGCTTATATGAAACTTCCTGGCAGATTAAAACTGTGTGCCGGACCGAGATTCGAACTCGGGACCTTTGCCTTTCGCGGGAAAATGCTCTATCAACTGAGGTACCCAAGCACGACTCACGCCCCGTCCTCACAGCCTTACTCCTGCCAGTACCTCGTCTCCTACCTTCCAAACTTTAGGACAACGCTATACGAGACGTGGCGTGGAACGGGAGTAGCATTCGTTACGAATAGGAAGGTAGGGCAGAGAGGGAGTCACTGTAAACGCTGCAGTGATAGGTTTTTTTTCTTATGAGAATAGACAGCAAAGTAACATCGACAACGTTGAGGTGTATGTTCAGATCTCGCAAGGAGAAGATGAAGAGACAGAGAAAGTGTGTGAGGATACTGAATGGGCAATTCAGTACGCAATGGGAGACGAAAATCTAGTAGTCATGGGGGATTGAAATGCCGTTGTAACAAATATCGCATGTATCAATTCTCACGAATACCCTGGACCCTTCAACAAATGAGGTTTGTAACGCTAATGCTAAATGAAAAGCCTATTGACTAACCGCGAAATTGTCATGGTAGTCGCCGAAGAGGTGTAGAATCACCAGGCTTGCATCGAGTTCAGCGGTGTAGACGTGTCAAGTACACGCTACTCGGGCAGCCCACAAAATGGATGAACTCGGGAGAGAATAACGGCAAGCCGTTCAGTGTAAATCCAATTACCTTTGTTTGCCTTCGGCTTAATTAGATTTCTCCTCGCATATGCCGAAGAGCACTCGGCTTGTTCTGCTATGAAACGGTCAGATTAAAGCAGGTTCTGTTTCAAAGAACCCTCTGTACTCCATTTTCTGGTAGCGATGAAATACCGTGATAGACGGCGGCCGCTTCCGTGTGTTAGTCATCAGAGCCGTGGCTCAAAACTGCACAAAAATTTACAGCATGTCGAGTGTACATCAAACTACTTTAGCATTAGAAAATGATCAGCATGGTGTGTCTTGACAACTGAATAATGGTATATATCGAATGGAGACCATGAGGAAAAAGCAAGAGACGTTCTGGCATTTACAGAATGATATAATCATTCTTTTCTCGTTCAGTATAGGAGTGGAATATGGCTCACATTAATACGAAGTACCCTCCGGCACGCACTGACCTGAGGAGTATGATTGTAGATGCAGATGCGTGGAAGATATAAAACAACAGAAGCAGCGTAATATTAATTTATCAGTACGATAGGTTGAATATTGAGTCAGATACAATAGGACTGTTAGAATCCCAGAGTACTTCAGGCACTGCAATTTTTTCAATTCTTTCTTTTAAATCTTCGTATTGACCTACTAAAATAATGTAAGAGCTTCAAGTTATAGCATAGCATCCGGAAAAAGAGTATAAATTAAATTAGCGATACTCAACAATGGAAGCGCTATATGTGCTCTCAGAATAGTAATTTGTAGTATTTTTGTCATTTGGTACAAAACAGATGAACATGTTTTCTTTCGTTGCTTCTTTGTTCTGATGCTCTAGCTGTCAGACGCTTATTGTTGACGGTCTGTAACAAATACAATTTTCTGCAGTAACATTAGGAGTATTTTGAATATATATGGAACTACTGCTTATAAAAATTGTGTTTTTGTTAATAGCAAGTACCTTTCCTTCCCATGATTTAGTTACGTAATAATTAAATGTTACCGTAGCCATTTTGTATAGGCTCATTGTTGTAGCGACACCATTAATCATAAAAATGATATAAGCTATTTAATAGTCATTTAAAGCTAAAGGTATTAGAAAGAATAATCTCAATAAATACAAAACGGCGTCTTGTAATATTTTCCAATTCATTTTTGGCCGGAGGTAGTTATATTAAGAGTAGTGTCTATAAATGTGTGCGCTGCCACTACACATAGGCAACTATCCTTGATCATCACGCCTCACAGAAAAAATATTTAAGCATTGCGTTTAATTGGCTTATCGCGTAATGTTAAAGAAAGATTTTGCTATCCATCGTGTATGGTGGATGCCTTCACGTTGGAATACGTATGATATTTCTGGCAATAGCGCCCTGAGAAAACTTAGCCGTGGCTTTTAACACACCTAAAAGAGAATTTTTAACAAAAAAATTCATTAATTATCAGAATATTTCCTATCAAAAAAAGTTACGGGATAAAGTCCTGTTTTTGCTCATTTATTTTTTCCTACTTTTTCGAGTACTCACTCTTCTTCTTCCCACATATTTTCCTTTCTTCTATTAATGTTTCTGCAGATTAATTATTTCTTCTGTCATGAAGGCCTTCTAAATGTAGTATTTTAGTCTTAAAAGCTTGCTTCAGTAACTTGCAATTCTTTGATGTTGTTTCTGGTTCTCTCTAGTCCTTTTCCTATTTTTGTGACCACAAAATCACTCCGTCTTCAGGCCACAAGTGGCCCTTCGGGACCATCCGACCGCCGTGTCATCCTCAACTAAGGATGCTGGTAGGAGGGGCGTGTGGACAGTAAACCGCTCTGTAACCACTGTATTGTTCATTTCTTTTTGCAGATCTTTTTGTTTCTTTATTCCCTTCTCTTTCATTCAGCCTATGGCGAAAGAAGAATAATCGTCGACTTGACACTGCTTTAAATATTTCTCTTTATTTTGGTATATCTGCTCATTACCTCTCACTTTTCAATCCTCCATAGGTTTCATTGTATCCATTACTTTTCTAGTCATCTTTCTTTCAAATATCTCTAAATCTGACCAGCTTATATAGAGTTCATCGTTAAACATTCACATGCATGTAAAAATTGGGATGTTACCGCTGTGGTGTGGTGTTCAGTTTTGTATTTCTAGATAAGTATTTTTTGTTGAAGATATTTCTTGATGAACCATACGCTCTTTCTGTTTTATTAACATGCTTATTTAAATCTCTGTTTTACCTATTTGTGTTTTTACCTATTTGTGTTTCTTACGTTGAGCTGTTGTTATTATCATAATCTTAGAGATCGTAAAAGGATACAAAGTGTCAGTATTATTTTTTAACGTTACGAGAGTCTGCGATCATATGTGAATTTGGATCACACGTAAACACTCAGGTGTCTGTATTATTTTTTAACGTTACGAGAGTCTACGATCATATGTGAATTTGAACCACACATAAACACTCAGGTTGGTAGGTAGTGCAGAAACGTTCATGCGTGAAATACATTCGTATAACATTATTCGTAAAATGTTTGTTATATACATGAATTATCAAGCAAGATTAAAAATCGTAAACGTGGGGCAGCTCCACTACTACGTATCATTTACACTTGTTACATAGAAATGTTAATTCAACCAACATCGTATCAAGTGGCACTCTATTTATGCTTTCAGCACAAGAGTGTTAAAAACTGTGAGACAATTGACTTCACAATGATCGATGACAAGCAACCCTCCTTTAAATTGTTCTGGTTATATCGACAGTCAAATCCGCAGCAGCTGGGTGACAATCATGTGATGACTGAATATGTTTCATTTAATATCTCACTTCACCTTTCTGATTACGATTATTAAGTGATGATTGATCTCATTCTAAACTTAATAAATAGCTGCAGTATAGATGTCTCTCTATTGTGATCTGTGACGCGAGTTGTCTGGGGCTACCAACCACAAATTTTGTTAATGAAGAACAAATCGCTAATAAGCTTTAGAAAGGGATCTGAACGTACCTACATCTAAGTTAAAACTAAAAGATGTTGCAGATATTCGATAGATTACTGTTCGCGTGCATTCGACCTGCTTGAAATCGCTGAGACTAATCAAAGTTCTGTGTTGGCGCAAACGAGAACAGTAGAGCTGCAAACATGGAGACAATTTGGAGACACGTGTTTACTTCACCAAATTTAGTAATGTTTAGCTGTTAAATGCTAAATCAACTCGAATATATTTATAACGGAACTGTTGTTAGACATAAATTACTTGCCATGTACAATAGTTGCATACCATTAAGGCACAATTCTTAAAATTATTTGCTCTTTGTGTAAACTACCAGTGTGCGTGTGCCATTCTAACATCTCTCCGAAACAACTGCTAGTTCACTTTAAGAATGGACACGATATTTTCCTGTCTATAATAGCTAAAGAAGTCCCTTTTTAAACTGTAGGGAAGAAATTTTGTCTACTTTATTGAATACAGCTATGGTCCTAACATATGAGAAATCTTAGTGTGGTGTGCGATAAAAACAAAAATTTACGCACACACACACACACACACACACACACACACACACACACACAGAGAGAGAGAGAGAGAGAGAGAGAGACAGAGAGAGATACAGCATCCCACCACCCACCATTTCTAAATCCCCACCCAAACACCCCACTACACTGCCCCAAGATCTCTCAGTCAATTTCCATTCAATCAGGTCGAAAGAATGTGACCAAGAGCAGTGCGAGCGTGTACAGTTTTATACATTGTAGGTTTACGTACAAGGAAATGTTTACTGGAAGACACTTATACCATGTATACCTAGCACATATGTTGTTACTGTTATCTTCAGTCCGAAGACTTGTTTGATGCAGCTCTCCACGCTTCAAGTAACTACAGCACATACATCCTTCTGAATCTGCTTACTGTCATAATCTCTTGGTTTCCCTCTACGATCCTTACCCCGACGGTTCACTACAGTACTAAACTGGTGTTCCTTTGACGTCTCAGAATGTGTACTACCAACCGATCCCTTCTTCTAGTCAGGTTATGCCACAAAATTTCTTTTCTCCCCAATTCTATTCAGTACCTCCTCCTTAGTTACACGATCCACCCATCTAATCTTCAGTACTCTTCTGTAGCACCACATTTCAAACGCTTCTATTCTAATCTTGTATAAACTCTCTATCGTCCATGTTTCACTTGCATACAAGACTACTCTTCACTCAAATTCCTTCAGAAAAGGCTTCCTGTCACTTAAATCTATACTCGACGTTAACAAATTTCTCTTCTTAAGAAATACTTTTCTTGCCAATATCATTCTACATCTTATGTCAACTCTGCTATGACCAACATTAGTTATCTGTTGCCCAAATAGCAAAACTCATTTACTTTTTAAGTTCTTCGTTTCCTAATCTAATTTGTTCATCATCACTCGATTTAACTGGATTATTGTAATTCGACCGCATTCTTTTATCATCGTTTTGCTTTTGTTGGTTTTCATCTTATACCGTCCTTTCAAAAAATCTGTCTATTCCGTTCAACTGCTTTTCGAAGCCCTTTGCTGTCTCTGACAGAATGTTATCGAAAAATGTCAAAGTCTTCTTTCATCTCACTGTACTTTAACTCCTACTACAAATTTATCTTTCATTTTTTTTATTGCTTGCTCAATGTACAGACTGAATAAGGTTGGTGGTAGCTTCCTTCTCAACTACTGCTTCAGTTTCATGGCACTTGACTCTTATAACTCCCTTCTGCTTTCGGTACAAGTTGTAAATATTCTTTCACTCCCTGTATTTTACCCCTACTAACCTCACAATTTCAACGAAAGTATTCCAGTGAACACTGTCAAAAGCTTTCTGTATGTCTACAAATGCTATAAAAGTAGGTTTGCCTTTCCTTAACGTATCTTCTAAGAGAAGTCGTAGGATCGGTATTGCCTTGCATGCTGCTAGATTACTCCGGAACCCAAACTGATCTTTCCATTCTTCTGTAAAGAATTTGTGTTAATATTTTGCGCCTGTGACTTATTAAATTGATTATTCGGTAATATTCACACCTGTCAGTACCTGATTTCTTTGGAATTGGAATTACACTACTGGACATTAATTGCTACACCACGAAGATAACGTGGTACAGACGCGAAATTTAAGCGACAGGAGGAAGATGCTGTCATATGCAGATGATTAGCTATTCAGGGCATTCACACAAGGTTGGCGCCGGTGGCGACGCCTACAACGTTCTGACATGAGTAATGTTTCCAACCGATTTCTCATACACAAACAGCAGTTGACTGGCGTTGCCTGGTAAAACGTTATTGTGATGCCTCGTGTAAGGAGGAGAAATGCGTACCATCACGTTTCTGACGTTGGTAAAGGTCGGATTGTAGTCTATCGCGATTGCGGTGTATGGTATCGCGACATTGCTACTCGCGTTGGTCGAGATCCAATGACTGTTAGCAGAATATGGAGTCGGTGGGTCCAGGAGCGTAATATGGAAAGCCGTGCTGGATCCCAACGGCCCCGTGTCACTAGCAGTTGAGATGACAGGCATCTTATCCACATGGCTGTAACGGATCGTGCCGCCACGTCTCGATCCCTGAGTCAACAGATGGGGACGTTCACAAGACAACAACCATCTGCACGGACAGTTCGACGACGTTTGCAGCAGCATGGACTATCAGATCGGAGACCATGGCTGCGGTTACCCTTGTCGCTGCATCACAGACAGGAGCGCCTGCGATGGTGTACTCAACGACGTGGTCGCATCCGTGTTTGGCGACATCACGGTGAACGCACTTTGGAAGCGTGTATTCGTCAGAGCGATACTGGCGTGATGGTATGGGGTGCCATTCGTTATACGTCTCGGTCGCCTCTTGTGCGCATTGACGGCACTTTGAAAAGTGGATGTTACATTTCAGATGTCTTACGACCCGTGGCTCTACCCTTAATTCAATCCCTGCGAAACCCTACATTTGAGCAGGATAATGCACGACCGCCTGTTGCAGGTGCTGCACGGGCCTTTCTGGATACAGAAAATGTTGGTCTGCTGCCCTGGCCAACACATTCTCCAGATCTCTCACCAACTGAAAACGTCTGGTCAATGGTGCAATGGTGGCCGAGCAACTGGCTCGTCACAATACGCCAGTATCTACTCTTGATGGACTGTGGTATCGTGTCGAAGCTGCATGGATAGCTGTACCTGTACACGCCATCCAAGCTCTGACTGACTCAATGCCCAGGAGTATCAAGGCCGTTATTACGGCCAGAGGTGGTTGTTTTGCGTGCTGATTTCTCAGGATCTATGCAGCCAAGTTGCGTGAAAATGTAATCACCTGCCAGTTCTAGTACAATATATTTGTCCAATGAACACCTGTTTATAATCTGCATTTCTTCTTGGTGTAGCAATTTTAATGGCTTCCTCACGAGATGGAAGAATTTTGACGTGACTCGTTCCCCCCCCCCCCCGCCCCCCCCCCTCCCCACACAATGCTATCAGTAGTTCTAACGGAATGTTGTCTACTCCCTGGGCCTTGTTTCGATTTTTGTACTTTAGTGCACGTGTGAGACAACAAATAGCTGCATGATCAGGACACAAAACGGATGTAAGGTAAAAACAATAGCATATAATAGTAAACAAAAATAGTCACATCCACACAAACTGCCTAAGAATCACTCCAAATCCCACATCGAAATATGTATGATTAAATAACTTTATATGTGTTATAGACCACTGAAGATGCATAATCTGAATAGGCGAAACACGTCTGGTACTTTGGCATTAATTTCAGTTGTCAGAGATGGGAGTTTTCTTATCTTTATGGTAAAATATAACTTAAACTGATGTTGTATCATATAGCCCGTCGTAATAAACAGTATAAAATTCCTCAATTTGCTTCCATAATACTGCCAAACCCATTGACAATGGGAAAGCACTGGATTCCAAAAAAAAAAAAAAATGACTAATGTATCAGAAACTGTAACTGCATAAGACTCATAAAGGGAACTTACTATAACCAAAGGATCTCTGTAAACAGATACAACAAAAAACAATGGACAGGAGTTTGAGTACAGTTGCTTAAGAGGCAGAACAGTACATTTTCTGATTGTTAAGGTTCTCTATATTGTAGACTAGCTGCCACCAGCGTTGCTTTCGCATATCATTAAAATGAAGTGAAATGTGTGTGTGGCGTTATTGGCCGGGAGACCCCGTTCGGGATGTTTGGGCTCTTAGTGCAACACATCCAAGTGCGAAAGAAAAAAATTTCAAACCGACCGGGAATCGAAGCCGCGACTTTAACGCTAATCACAAGTCCGCAAACAGTTGATGCATGGTAGTACGTATTTTAGAAGTTATAATAGACGCGCGACGAACAGTCGCTAAAATACAATGGTTTCTGTGGTAGTCTGGATTAAGAGGGCAGGACGTCAAATGTGCCGACTTGGAGGAGGAGAGGCACCACAGGACATTTTAATTACAACTGTCTACACTTTTACAAATAAGAGTGGGAGTTCAAAAACATTTCAAAATAATTTTTTTTGCATGTGAAATTTCGTCATATTTCGACGTGCTATCGGCGTCATTTATTGCTATAGGTACACTTTTCTTCATAAGTAAGAGAACGTGAATTTTGCTCAGCATACAAACCACAATTACAGGTGAATTAAACTTCAAAATTTATTTAATTTATGAAAAAAATTAATGAGCTGTTACATACTAAACTTCATGTTTAGAAAAAACTCAAATTTTATAGTTAATTATCTAAGCTTTCAGTAATTAAACCTTCCGGGCTAAGAGGCCGTGGTCGGATAATAGAAATACTTCTCCCTGACGTTTCGCGGCCAGCTGCGGGCAACGTCATCTGAGGTGAGTCTACGACTGGCTGCTGGGCCGTGGAGGTCCTGTTTATATAGAGCGCGCAGAGGGTGCCACCACTCGTCACGTGTTGTCAACAGTAAAACAATCTCTGGCTGGCGTCATTACACTCGATCGAAGGTAATCGATTGTCACATCTTTGGTACAAAGTTGGTTGGGTGGTTTGGGGAAGGAGACCAGACAGCGTGGTCATCGGTCTCATCGGATTAGGGAAGGATGGGGAAGGAAGTCGGCCGTGCCCTTTCAAAGGAACCATCCCAGCATTTGCCTGGACTGATTTAGGGAAATCACGGAAAACGTAAATCAGGATGGCCGGACGCGGGATTGAACCGTCGTCCTTCCGAATACGAGTCCAGTGTCTATTCACTGCGCCACCTCGCTCGGTTTGGTACAAAGTCGATCGCCATATCTTATCTAACTTCAAGCCTTCTTCTTTCCTGTTAAAATTATTGTGGTGTTTAAAAATCTCTACAGCCTCTCTATACATACGTGCACAATAATGCGATGTCTTAGCTAGCACGCTCATCTCACTAAATTTTATTTCATGGTCACCCGTTTCAAAAACATTTTCCGCTACAGCCGATTTGTCCGTGTGCCGCAGTCGACAGTTCCTTTTGTGCTCAGTTAGGCGAGTGTTGATACTTCTTTTTGTGGTTCCAATGTAAACCTTCCCACAACTACGCGGAATTTTATACACACCAGGAGTAGCTAAAGAGTGTTGTACATCTTTCGCCGATCTTAAGCATTCACTAATCTTCTTGGTGGGTCTGAAGATTGTTTCAACTCTGAACTTGGCCAGCACTTTCCCGATACGGTCCGTAATATTGTGGATGAATGGAAGAAAAACTTTCCCCACCGATGGTTGTTGTTGTTGCACGTTTTAGGACATTTTTCTTCTGGGATGGAGTGCTCGATCTATCTCCTTGCCAGCGTACCCATTTCTCTGGAAAGCGGTTCGCAAGTGGTTTCTGTTGACAACACGTGACGAGTGGTGGCGCCCTCTACGCGCTCTATATAAACAGGACCTCCACGGCCTACCAGCCAGTCGTAGACTAACCTCAGATGATGTTGCCCGCAGCTGGCAACGAAACGTCAGGGAGAAGTATTTTTACTATTGGACCAGGGCCTCTTAGCCCGGAAGTTTTAATTACTGAAGACGCCGGCGGTGAAAGCCTACACGCTATGATTATCTAAGTTTTTACCACAGTTTTGAATAGATTTGGAAGATTCTAGGTTTCATACACCTGTATGTCAGGTGAGTCAATAGATCAATGAAGAACTTTCACGAGTGCCAGGGGATGTCCATGCTGAACAGATCCAACGAACAATATTGAACAAAATGAGAAAAAGAAAAAAAAGTGGCCTGCGTTCGCGCGTTGCAAGGGGGTCGTAGACGTTTGAAGGGTACGATTCCTGCCAAAACGTTTTTTAATCCATACCGTTTTCATCACTAGTTTCATTCTTTAATTTGTATGACATTAGACAGGGAATATAGCGAAAAAAACAAATACATTTTCATGACGTTGTAGTGATTTTCGTATGTTATTTGACTATTTGCTATTTGTAATTAAATTTCCAAGGAAGTGGGACAGGCTTGAAAAACCCAAGTCAAACCTCGATGAATAATGATGCGAATGACGTTATTCACAATCAGTAATATATTTTTATTTACAGGTCAAGTTCCGTAGGACCAAATTGAGGAGCAAATATCCAACGCCGCGGAACGACTCAGTACATGAAATTACAACATAAAAGTAATAACAGATAAAAAGAAATTATGGACCCGAAAAAAGTCAGTCCATAAGTTTAAGTAAACACAATCAACAATATAACAGGAATCAGCTTAATTTTTCAAGAAACTCCTCGACAGAATAGAAGTGACCCATGAAGAAACTCTTAAGTTTCGATTTGAAACCGCGTTTATTACTGCTAAGATTTTTGAATCGGAGCGGTAGCTTATTGAAAATGGATGCAGCAGTATTATTGCACACCTTTCTGCACAAGACTTAAGGAAGTCCGATCCAAATGCAGGATCGATTCTGCAGAGTATTAACTGTGTGAAATTAACTTTTCATAACTGGGATTCACAGGCATATGAAATTTCTTGAAAGAGATTGTGTTTACGCCAGTGACAAACTGTTTATTAAAATTTGTGCATCATGGTCTGAAAGGCAATTCACCCTTTTACTAACATAATGCCCATCTAGTAATGAAGAACGAATAAAAATATTGTCTATGGCTCCACTACTGTTCCCCTGCACCCCAGTTGGAAAAAATAGTCTGCATCATATCATATGAATTTAGGAGATATACCAACATCCTTTTCCTCCCACCATCATATACAAAATTTATATTTAAGTTAACACATAACTAATTTCTGATACTTCCTACAAAGTGAATCAACAACGCTCTCTAGCTTGAACAGAAACGTTCTCAAGTCAGAGTTAGGGGACCTATAAATAACAACAAACAGAAGTTTAGTGTCACTAAAGTCAACTGCCCAGGCACGACATTCAGATATCTGTTCACTGCAGTGCCGTGATAC
Source organism: Schistocerca piceifrons (assembly GCF_021461385.2). Lineage (NCBI taxonomy): Eukaryota > Metazoa > Arthropoda > Insecta > Orthoptera > Acrididae > Schistocerca > Schistocerca piceifrons. The sequence continues at coordinate 922,391,263 of NC_060140.1, forward strand.
GTCTATGAACTGAAACGGAATACTGTTATTTACGTTCATAGCCACTCCCACACCCCGCAAGGAACTACTTGAAAAACAGGCAGCTAATCTTTATCCTGGTAAAGGAAGCCTCTGATTTGTCGAATTATTTAAGTGGTGCTCTGATATACTAATAATTTCAGAGTCAACGTATGTGAGCAGTTCACTAACCTTACCTCTAATTCCTCTTACAGGGTTATTACAAATGACTGAAGCGATTTCACAGCTCTACAATAACTTTATTATTTGAGATATTTTCACAAAGCTTTGCACACACGAACAAAAACTCAAAAAGTTTTTTTAGGCATTCACAAATGTTCGATATGTGCCCCTTTAGTGATTCGGCAGACATCAAGCCGATAATCAAGTTCCTCCCACACTTGGCGCAGCATGTCCCCATCAATGAGTTCGAAAGCATCGTTGATGCGAGCTCGCAGTTCTGGCACGTTTCTTGGTAGAGGAGGTTTAAACATTGAATCTTTCACATAACCCTACAGAAAGAAATCGCATGGGGTTAAGTCGGGAGAGCGTGGAGGCCGATCCATCGGTTTTCCAATCTCCTGTTTAAGAAATGCCGAACATCATGATGGAAGTGCGGTGGAGCACCATCCTGTTGAAGGATGAAGTCGGCGCTGTCGGTCTCCAGTTGTGGCATGAGCCAATTTTCCAGCATGTTCAGATACACGTGTCCTGTAACGTTTTTTTCGCAGAAGAAAAAGGGGCCGTAAACTTTAAACTGTGAGATTGCACAAAACACGTTAACTTTTGGTGAATTGCGAATTTGCTGCACGAATGCGTGAGGATTCTCTACCGCCCAGATTTGCACATTGTGTCTGTTCACTTCACCATTAAGAAAAAATGTTGCTTCATCACTGAAAACAAGTTTCGCACTGAACCCATCCTTTTCCATGAGCTGTTGCAACCGCGCCGAAAATTCAAAGCGTTTGACTTTGTCACCGGGTGTCAGGGCTTGTAGCAATTGTAAACGGTAAGGCTTCTGCTTTAGCCTTTTCCGTAAGATTTTCCAAACCGTCGGCTGTGGTACGTTTAGCTCCCTGTTTGCTTTATTCGTCAACTGCCGCGGGCTACGCGTGAAACTTGCCCGCACGCGTTCGACCGTTTCTTCGCTCACTGCAGGCCGACCCGTTGATTTCCCCTTACAGAGGCATCCAGAAGCTTTAAAATGCGCATACCATCGCCGAATGGAGTTATCAGTTGGTTGATCTTCGTTGAACTTCGTCCTGAAGTGTCGTTGCACTGTTATGACTGACTGATGTGAGTGCATTTCAAGCACGACATACGCTTTCTCGGCTCCTGTCGCCATTTTGTCTCACTACGCTCTCGAGCAGAAACCTGAAGTGCGGCTTCAGCCGAACAAAACTTTATGATTTTTTCTACGTACCTGTAGTGTGTCGTGACCATATGTCAATGAATGGAGCTACAGTGAATTTATGAAATCGCTTCAATCATTTGTTAAAGCCCTGTATATTTTCATGAAATATGCTAATCCCTTCTCTACTTGGAAACATGACATTCTTAGTTAAAGGGACTTCCTTTAAGCACGTATACCTATCAGCTAACTAAATCTAAAAAAGTTGCAGCTCGATCACCAACTACTACAGGAATTTTTCCATGAGTGACCCCACCACCACCACGGTCTACACTGTCACCTATAAGCATTGCCAGTCTCCCCTTCCCATACCTATTGAGGTGCAGGCCATACCTTGTGAAACCCGATCTTCTGATAGCCACAACTGGCACCACAGAGATGCGATAGTAAGTCAAAATGTGGCAGACCACAAGAGTAATGTACAATAATTTTTCGGATGTGCTTGCGACGTCACACTTCGGAGGATGGTATTTGTCACGCAGACATGGAAAACATGAATTGAAACTTGATCCACATACATGTGTTTTTTTTATTATATTACCTCTCATATATGAAATTAAATATTATGACCGATGATGAAAAAATAGATTAACAATTAAGTTTGAACGGGAGTCGAACCGATGCCTAATATTTGTCTTTCAAATAGTGAACGCTAACCACTTTTTTTTTAATCTCATTTTGTTCGTTTTCGTTCGTTGTATCTGCTCGGGACGGACGTCGCAAGACACCCGTTTCACTTCGTCGTTGATCCATCAACTCAGTTTTTTTAATATAGAGGGCAGCTAACCCTCTGACCGAACACACCGAGCTACCGTGCCGCCGTCACTTGACCACTGAGAACTCCAGCGAGCGGCACCTACGCACAGATACATTAGCCACATAGCAGACGCGTAAAATTTCTCTTGTGATTTTTCTCGGAATTCCCAGATTAGTGCACTTTGCTTCTTGCCTATTATGTTGTTTTAATGACCTACTAAAGATGTACAAAGTTTGAAGTGAATCTGTAATCCCAAAGCTGTGGCCTCTCCTTGTGAGCGCAAGTGTCTGAGATGAATATGCAGGTACGTATTTATCTGCAAACTTTGTTATTACAGCGAAAAAGACTAGCATTTTCACAGCCGTCAGTCTCCATCATGAACATCTTCCACTTGACCGTGTATACTAGGCGTTTTCAGCCACCTCCAGCTTTAAAATAAAGAGAGATAACAAAATTACACTACCCTAATGAGATGTGCCCTTTATCAGGCTGATCAGAGTAAGATGGTTTCTTGATTAGTACAATTGCCCCGTCGGAGTGATATGTTCACCCCATTCGCCTTGTAATGTCCCCACAGCAAATACCCTCTACCACGCACCAATTAATCATTTTCAATCAAACCATCCACATTCATTCACTTTGGAAAAGTTATCTTATCTGATTTTCTCGTAATATATGCGGCGACAGCTCGTCGACGCCGAAGTATTTTCTAGTGCATTTATTCTTTGAAATAACAGGGATGCAATATGCATTCTCCATGGTTGTTAGAGTGGTAACTAGGACAGCTGCTGGAGTATCGGTGGAGAGATTGACGTGTTTCTGAGAGATACATATCCTGCTTTTCTTCTCGCTAAAGCGAGACAATTAACATTTGTGCCGCTAGCAGTTTGTTTTGAAGAGAAAGAGATTGTAAAAGGAAAATAATTAAGGCGTGGAATCACCGGAGATCTGGACATGTAATGGAGATGGATTTAATACACGATCTCCTCCATAAATAAGGTTTGTGAGTTTTTTATTCTGGAGTGAATGAACGAATAAGTTTTTTCTGAATCATTTGTCGATCACGTTGGCCCTGTAATTAGTGAAGAAATTTCAGCTGTGTCGAAGAGAGCCTGCAATCACTGAGTCTGTGTTAAATCGTCCAGAAAGGCTTCGAACACATCTGGAATTCGCAATCTTTCGTAAAAGGAACAAATTGTCCAAACGATTGATTCTCCCGACTGACTGCAGTGTTTAACAGTAATAATAAATGTAAACATCTCTTACAGCAAGCCAGCCGCTGATTACAAAGTCGAAGGACTCCACCAAAGATTCTGTTTGGCTGATTCCTTTTATCATTATATCACGTAATGAAATCTTATATTAAAAACTATACATAGATAAAGGAGAGAAAGAGAGAGAGAGCGAAAGAAAATAGAGATAATACTAATAATCCTCCATTAGTCTAATTTTTCGTCTGTCTTAACACGGACCAGCCAAGAACTGAAGAGCCTTACTTTACTGTATAGACTTATGTGTGAAGGTGAAGGGATCTTAAAGACATCAGATACACGTATGTACAGACAAGACATTACACCGAGATGGCGGATAGCTACATAGATCATCTAGTCTTAGATTAAACAGACGGCAACTTATTATCCTAATATTAAAATGTTAAAGCCTGTGGACGTTAGTGTTCGCATGAGCGTGCCGCAGCAGAGGCGCGTGGACTGGGTTCAGCGACCGGCAGCAGCGCAGGCTCGGGTAGCACCCCCACAGCCATTGTCTGCGCCGCTGCCGCCGGCTTCTGGCAGTCTGCTTACGAAAAGCTGCCAAGTCTCTCACAAAAGGGTTCACCAGCCGGAAGCTGAAAGCTCTGACGCTGTCAGCGGAGACAGTGTCTGGTGGACCCTACTGCGTACTTGATTACGTCGTATGTGGAAATGCACCAAGGCAATCACTTCCTACCCCTATTTGGCAAGTATAACGCGGTCGCTGTTTATGAATCGACAAAGCACACAACTCTTTTAGAAACTTTGATGACCGACCCGACCAGAATTTGCAACAAAATACACGACTTCAGTGCCGATTAATGGTCTCAAACGATCAGACAGCATAATATTTGCCATGAGTGTGATATTACACCCGTCCACCTCCCAGCAGTTAAATGCATTGTGTTACATGGGACGTAACTGTAATGTGGCGCCGCCCGGGATTAGCCGAGCGGTCTGAGGCGCTGCAGTCATAGACGGCGCACCAGATGCCAGGCGGAGGTTCGAGTCCTCCTTCGGGCATGGCTGTGTTTGTCCTTAGGATGGTTTAGGTTAAGTAGTGTGTAAGCTTAGGGACTGATGAGCTTAGCAGTTAAGTCTCATAGGATTTCACACACATTCGAACTTTTTTTTTGTGCTGTGGCGTGACCATTGGCCAACTATCCGCATGGTCACGATAACGGCTAGCGAGCAGGGTAGTACAGCGGTAAGAAAAGTACTGGCGTCACGTGTTAACTTTCGCTTGGCTAGGTTGTATTATGAAAAGGCTTCACTTCTAGTCACGTTGAGGGGCCCAGGCAGTGAAGTATGAGGTAAGCCAGCATTCCACTTCGCCTCGCTAGTGGCTTGCATCATGTCACCTCCTTGCTTACCCACGCATCGGAATTTCTATAGCAGCATGCTGGCTCAACTGGCTACAGGTTGTAAAGGCAGGTGGGGAAGTTGCTGGCGTAACATTTTGATAGATTTTTGCTGTGTTACTTAGGCCAAAAATATTCGCAGAAGTCTGTTATTTATTTTAGGTTTCAAGAACTTCGCTTTTCAGGGACTTTAACGTAACCAATATTATAAGAACGCAGTTTAAACATGTAATCCAAATGTACTAGCAACTGCAAATTAAAATTATACACGTAATATATTAACAATATTTCGGAAAATAAATGAAAATTTCCGTTAATGCAATAACAAGACTATAAGAGTCGTGGATAGAGCAATGGACATTGACAAAAATGTGAAGTGTTACGCCGTGAACACATAATCCAGACGCTGCCAAACAAATATTCCAGTATTTCCGTGCCTGTGGGCAGTGTTCTATTCTTATGTCTATTTTCAGTGCACACAGATACCATGTGAAAGGATGAAGTATGCTGTGAGCAGATGATGGCTGTCGGAAGTGTCTACTGAGTGAAACTTTGAGGAGGTCGAAAGGCAGCCATTCCGATGACGAATACGTGTAACTATTAGGAACAGCATGAGGGATATAAATGCATCATATCGAAATCATACAGGCAAATGATTGCAGTGGTGACCAGATAGACTGAGGAAAATTGTGTAGCGAGTGTGGTGTCTCATATTAAAATACAAATCTGGCCAAGTTTAAAGGTGATGTGATACATGTGAAATCTTCGAAAACAAGGAAATATTTCATAATAAAATGTTAAGTATCTCAAAATGGATGAGTCAAAATTAAAAAAACTGTTGTTGTGGTCTTCAGTCCTGAGACTGGTTTGATGCAGCTCTCCATGCCAATCTATCCTGTGCAAGCTTCTTCATCTCCCAGTGCCTACTGCAACCTACATCCTTCTGAATCTGCTTAGTGTATTCATCTCTTGGTCTCCCTCTACAATTTTTACCCTCCACTCTGCCCTCCAATACTAAATTGGTGATCTCTTGATGCCTCAGAACATGTCCTACCAACCGATCCTTCCTTCTAGTCAAGTTCTGTCACCAACTCCTGTTCTCCCCAATATTATTCAATACTTCCTCATTAGTTATGTGATCTACCTACCTAATCTTCAGCATTTTTCTGTAGCACCACATTTGTAAAGCTTCTATTCTCTTCTTGTCGAAACCATTTATCGTCCATGTTTCACTTCCATACATGGCTACACTCCATACAAATACTTTTAGAAACGACTTCCTGATACTTAAATCTATACACTATGTTAATAAATTTTTGTTCTTCACAAACGCTTTCCTTGCCATTACCAGTCTACATTTTCCATCCTCTCTACTTCGACCATCATTAGTTATTTTGCTCCCCACATAGCAAAACTCCTTTACTACTTTAAGTGTCTCATTTCCTAATATGATTCCCTCAGAATCACCTGACTTAATTCGACTACATTCCATTATCCTCGTTTTGCTTTTGCTGATGTTCATCTTATATCCTCCTTTCAAGACCATGTCCATTCCATTCAGCTGCTCTTCCAGGTCCTTTGCTGTCTCTGACAGAATTACAATGTCATTGTCGAACCTCAAAGTTTTTATTTCTTCTCCATAGATTTTAATTCCTACTCCGAATACTTCTTTTGTTTCCTTTACTGCTTGCTCAGTATATAGATTGAATAACATCGGGGAGAGGCTACAACCTTGTCTCACTCCCTTCCCAACCACTGCTTCCCTTTCATGTCCCTCGACTCTTATAACTGCCATCTAGTTTCTGTACAAATTGTAAATAGCCTTTCGCTCTCTGTATTTTCCCCTGCCACGTTCAGAATGTGAAATATAGTATTCCAGTCTACATTGTCAAAAGCTTTCTCTAAGTTTACAAATGCTAGAAACATAGGTTTGCCTTTCCTTAATCTATCTTCTAAGATAAGTCGTAGGGTCAGTATTGCCTCACGTGTTCCAGGATTCCCACGGAATCCAAACTGATCTTCACCGAGGTGGGCTTCTACCAGTTTTTCCATTCGTCTGTAAGGAAATCGCGTTAGTATTTTGCATCCGTGACTTATTAAGCTGATAGTTCGGTAATTTCCACATCTGTCAACACGTGCTTTCTATGAAATATGATCTTGCTAAAAATTCAGGCTAAATAATCAGCACAGTTACAGCAATACAGACGGCGAGTATGAAACCATAGACCTTCGATAACCGTTACACTGTGTTCTTTCTTACAGCCGCGAAATTCCCATCATACGCGGAAAGGACGCCAAAATATTTTTGAAATTAATAGACTGTACCAAAAGATCGCCAGTATTAGTAAAGACAAGGGTTCTGCTAGCTTCCATAAATAATGTTGGAGGTATGTTCTATCTTTTTAATTACTTATTCCGGATAATCTTCACAATATCTACACGTGACAAAAGTAATGTAGCAGCGATATGCACATATAGAGATCGAGCTAGTACCACGTAGACAAAGTCATTTGTACTCAGGTGATCATATGAAAAGTTTCCGACGTGATTATGGCTGCACGACGGGAATTAAAAGGCTTTGAACACGAAATGGTAGTTGAACCTCGACGCATGGGACATTCCATTTCGGAAATCGTTAGGGAATTCAGTATTTCGAGGTCCACAGTGTCAAGACTGGGCCCAGAGTACCAATTTTCAGGCGTTACATCTCACGACAGACAACATAGTGGCCGACGGCCTTCACGTAACGACTTAGACCAGTGGGGTTTACGTAGAGTTGTCAGTGCTAACAGACAAGCAACTCTGCGTTAAATGTCCGTAGAAATAAATGTGGGACGTTCGACGAACGTATCCGTTAGGACAACGCGGAGAAATTTGGCGTCAAGAGGCTACGGCAGCAGATGACTAACGGCTTTCTTAACGGTACGACATCGCCTGCAGTACCTGTTATTGGCTAGTGACCATCTGCATCTACATCTACATCTACATGACTACTCTGCAATTCACATTTAAGTGCTTGGCAGAGGGTTCGTCGAACCACAATCATACTATCTCTCTACCACTCCACTCCCGAACAGCGCGCGGGAAAAACGAACACCTAAATCTTTCTGTTCGAGCTCTGATTTTTCTTATTTTATTTTGATGATCACTCCTACCTATGTAGGCTGGGCTCAACAAAATAATTTCGCATTGGAAGAAAAAGTTGGTGACTGAAATTTAGTAAATAGATCTCGCCGCGACGAAAAACGTCTTAGCTTTAATGACTTCCATCCCAACTCGCGTATCATATCTGCCACACTCTCTCCCCTACTACGTGATAATAAAAACGAGCTGCCCTTTTTTTTGCACCCATTCGATGTCTTCCGTCAATCCCACCTGGTAAGGATCCCACACCGCGCAGCAATATTCTAACAGAGGACGAACGAGTGTAGTGTAAGCTGTCTCTGTAGTGGACTTGTTGCATCTTCTAAGTGACATGCCAATGAAACGCAACCTTTGGATCGCCTTCCCCACAATATTATCTATGTGGTCTTTCCAACTTAAGTTGTTCGTAATTTTAACACCCAGGTACTTAGTTGAATTGACAGCCTTGAGAATTTTACTGTTTATCGAGTAACCGAATTCCAACTGATTTCTTTTGGAACTCATGTGGATCACCTCACACTTTTCGTTATTTAGCGTCAACTGACACCTGCCACACCGTACAGCAATCTCTTCTAAATCGCTTTGCAACTGATACTGGTCTTCGGATGACCTTACTAGACGGTAAATTACAGCATCATCTGCGAACAACCTAAGAGAACTGCTCAGATTGTCACCCAGGTCATTTATATAGATCAGGAACAGCAGAGGTCCCAGAACGCTTCCCTGGGGAACACCTGATATCACTTCAGTTTTACTCGATGATTTGCCGTCTATTATTACGAACTGTGACCTTCCTGACAGGAAATCACGAATCCAGTCGCACAACTGAGACGATACCCCATAGTCCCGCAGCTTGATTAGAAGTCACTTGTGAGGAACGGTGTCAAAAGCTTTCCGGAAATCTACAAATACGGATTCAACTTGAGATCCCCTGTCGATAGCGGCCATTACTTCGTGCGAATAAAGAGCTAGCTGCGTTGCACAAGAACGATGTTTTCTGAAACCATGCTGATTACGTATCAATAGATCGTTCCCTTCGAGGTGATTCATAATGTTTGAATACAGTATATGCTCCAAAACCCTACTGCAAACCGACGTCAATGATATAGGTCTGTAGTTAGATGGATTACTCCTACTACCCTTCTTAAACACTGGTGCGACCTGCGCAATTTTCCAATCTGTAGCTACAGCTCTATCGGTTAGCGAGCGGTTGTGTATGAGTGCTACGTAGGGACCATATCGGTTTGACCATAGACGATGGAGAACCGTGGCCTGGTCAGATGAGTCAAGAATTCTGTGGTTTAGTGCAGATGGTAGGGTCCGAGTGTGGCGCAGAGCTCTCAAAACCGTGGACCCAAGTTGTCAACAAGGCACTGTGCCAGCTGTTGGTGTTTGCATACTGATGTGGGCTGTGTTTGCGTAGAACGGACTGGGTCCTCTCGTCCAACTGAACCGACAAATAACTGGAAATAGTTGTGCTCGGCAACTTTGACATCATTGGCTAACATTCATAGACTTCGTGTTCCCAAAAAACAAGAAAAAAGTTTTTTGTTTGCCAATGAACAATGTGACCGGGCCACAGCTGTTCGCGATTGATTTGAAAAACATTCTGGACAGTCTAAGCGAATGATTTGTCCACCACAATGCGCGATATGATTCCCATAGTACATTTATAGGACGCAATCGAGAGGTCAATCCGTGCACACAATCCTGCACTGGCAAATTTTCGCAGTTATGCATTCCTACAGAGGCAGTATGACTCAGTATGTCTGCAGAGGCTCCAATGACTTTTAGAGTCCATGCCTCGTCGAGTTGTCCCACTATGTCGGGCAAAATAAGGTCCGACTCGATGTTAGGAGTTATCTCAAGACTTTTCCACTTCAGCGTATAATCTGTATTTTACAAGCATCACTACGCCTCCAGAACGTGTATAAAATGCATAACCTTCACATTAAATCAAGATTCAGACAGGGTATCGAGAAACACATCTTACAACCATGAGAGACACTTCCACAGGCCGATCGGAAAAAGACACAAAAAGTTCGTAATTTCTCCTAACAGAGGAGACTGCTAAAATTACGTCATCGATCCTACCCCATTAATCAATTTGCAGAGACTATTCTCACAGATTCCCGCTCAAACTTAATTACTAATCTATTTTTCAATATTAGTCATATTATTTAATTTATACGATATTTGAGAAGTTGTTGTTGTAATTGTAGTCTTCAGTCCTGAGACTCGTTTGATGCAGCTCTCCATGCTACTCTATCCTGTGCAAGCTGCTTCATCTCCCAGTATGTAGTGCAGCCTACATCCTTCTGAATCTGCTTAGTGTATTTATCTCTTGGTCTCCCTCTACGATTTTTACCCTCCACGCTGCCCTCCAATACTAAACTGGTGGTCCGTTGATGCCTCAGAATATGTCCTACCGACCGATCCCTTCTTCCAGTCAAGTTGTGCCACAAACTCCTGCCCAATTCCATTCAATACCTCCTCATTAGTTATGTGATCTATTCATATAATCTTCAGCATTCTTCTGTAACACCACATTTCGAAAGCTTCTATTCTCTTCTTGTCCAAACTATTTATCGTCCATGTTCCACTTCCATACATGACTACACTCCATACAAATACTTTCAGAAACGACATCCTGACACTTAAATCTATGAAAAAAGAAACACAGGTATATGATTGAAGTTTCAATTTATGTTTCCCATGTCTGCGTGACAAATATCATCCCGCAAAATGTGACGTTGCGAGCACATACGAAAAATAATTGTACATTACTCTTGTGGCTTACTAAATTGCTGATTGTGAGTAACGCCATTCGCATCATTACTAATCGAGATTGGACTTGGGTTTTCCAAGCCTGTCCCTCCTCACTGGAAATTGAATTACAAATCGTAAATAGTCAAATAACACACGAAATCCACTACAACTTCATGAAAATGTACGTGCTTTTTTTCGCTATATTACCTCTCTAATGTCATAAAAATTAAATAATGTAACCAGTGATGAAAAAGGTATATATTAAAAGAAGTTTTGTTAGAAATCGTACCCCTGCCACGTCTACGACCCTCTTGCAACGCGTGAACGCTAACCACTTTTTTTTCCTTTATCTCATTTTGCTCATTATTGTTCATTGGATTTGTTCAGCGCGGACATCCCATGGCACTCGTTGAAGTTCTTCGTTGAGCCATTGACTCAGTTTTTTCATACAGAGGGCAGCTAACCCTCTGACCAAACACGCTGATGTACCCTGTCGGTGCCACTTGACAATAACGACTTTTACGCCCGCTACCTTCACACAGATACATCAGTTACACAATAGACGCGTAAAACGTCTCTTAGAAAATGGCTTTGAGCACTATGGGACTCAACTGCTGAGGTTATTAGTCCCCTAGATCTTAGAACTAGTTAAACCTAAGTAACCTAAGGACATCACAAAGATCCATGCCCGAGGCAGGATTCGAACCTGCGACCGTAGCGGTCTTGCGGTTCCAGACTGCAGCGCCTTTAACCGCACGGCCACTTCGGCCGGCTTTTTCTCTTAGAGTTTCTCGGAATTGCTACAATAGTGCCCCTTACTACTTGTACGTTACGTTGTTCTAGTGGCCTACTAAACGCTTACAAAGTTCGTAGTAAAACCGCGATCACAGAGTTGTGGCCTCCCCTTGTCAGTGTCTTCAATTGTTTCTCGAATATATGACAGTCTCATAGTGTTTCTCCTATAAGTCTTCCTCAGAACAACCTTAGGTGAAATCAAAAGGAAAGACGTTAACATTAAGAGAAAAGAGGAATTCCACTATTAAATGAAGACCAAAGAGCGGACACGAGTAAATAGTACAGTGAAAGCCTTTACGTGGGGGAGGAACCGTCTGACGACGTGCTAGAAGAATCGGGAGGCGATATGAATCACATATGTGGTCGAGTATTACATCACAATTTAACAAAACTTAAAAGAATTGCGAAGAAATATGGGAAAAGGAATCAATAGTATTTCTTCAGAATTTCTGAAATCGTTGGTGAAAATGGCAACAAAATGACTGTTGTGGCTGGTGTGTACAAGATATTGAGACGTGTTATCCAACTTTAAAAAAATGTCACCCACACATTGCAGAAGATAGAAAGGGCGGATAAGTGTGAGAACTGAAACACAACCAGTTTTAACAGTACATGCAAAATAACGTAAGGAAACATCGAAACCAAACTTGAGGATTTACATCCGTATCTACATCTACATGGATACTCTGCAAATCACATTTAAGTACCTGGCAGAGGGTTCATCGAACCGCCCTCACAATTCTGAATTATTCCAATCTCGTATAGAGCGCGGAAAAAATGAGCACCCATATCTTTCCGTACGAGCTCTGATTTCCCTTATTTTATCGTGGTGATCGTTCCTCCCTAAGTAGGTCGGTGTCAACAAAATATTTTCGCAATCGCAGGAGAAAATTAGTGGTGGGACTTTCGTGAGAAGATTCCACCGCAACGAAAAACGCCTTTCTTTTAATGATGTCAAGCCCAAATCCTGTATCATTTCTGTAACATTCTCTCCCATACAAAACTTGCTGCCTTTCTTTGAAACTTTTCGACGTTCTCCGTCAGTCCTATCTGGAAAGGATCCCACACCTCGCAGCAGTATTCTAAAATAGGACGGACAAGCGTAGTGTAGGCAGTCTCCTTAGTAGGTCTGTTACATTTTCTAAGTGTCCTGCCAATAAAACGCAGTCTTTGGTTAGCCTCCCCCACAACATGTTCCTTCCATTTAAAGTTGTTCGTAAGTGTAAAGCCGCGCGGGATTAGCCGAGTGGTCTTAGGCGCTGCAGTCATGGATTGTGCGGCTGGCTCCGGTGGGGATTCGAGTCCTCCCTCGGGCATGGGTGTGTGTGTCAACCTAAAAGGTTAAGTAGCGTGTAAGCTTAGGGACTAATGACCTTAGCAGTTAAGTCCCATAAGATTTCACACACATTTGAACGTTTTTTTTGTAATTCTAAAACTTAGGTATTTAGTTGAATTTACGGCTTTTACATTAGACTGACTTATCGTGTAACCGATGTTTATGAGTTCCTTTTAGCACTCATGTGGATGATCTCACACTTTTCGTTATTAGATCAAGTTCAATTTGCCTTTATCAATGGTAAAGGCACCAAGTGAGTAGTTGAGGCGCTGCATTTGATAATGGAAACAAGACTTAAGAAATTTCATAGGATTTGTTGACCTAGAAAATGGTGTCAGATGTTATCAGATGTAGAGACGTAAGCTAGAGGTGCATAGGGGTAACATGCAATATAAGAACGAAGAACATCGGTAAGGACAGAAGACCAAGAGAGAACTACTATGATTGAAAAGGATATAATGTGGGTGTGCAGCCTTTCGCCTCTTCTGTTCAATCTCTACATCGAAGAATCAATGAAACAAATAAAAGGTAGGCCGAAGAGTTAGGTTAGAATTCGTAATGAAGGAACATCAGTGAAAAGTTTCGCTGATAACATAGCTATTACTAAGCAGACGAAGTGAAGCAATTTTGCTACCTTGGAAGCAAAATAACGTTCGACGGACAAGGCAAGGGATACATAAACAGCAGACTAGCAAAGGGATATAGGGCATTTCTGGCCAAAATAAGTCTACTTGTATCAATCGCAGGTCTTAATTTGAGGAAGAAAGTTATTGTGAATGTGTGTTTGGAGCACAACATCTGATGGTATTGAATCACGGATTTCGGAAGAAGCGGAAAAGAACAAAATCGAATCGTTTGAAATGTGGTGCTGTTAAAGGATGCTCACAATTAGGTGGACTCACAAGAAAAGAAATGGATAGCTACTCCGTAGGATCTGCAAGGATAGAAATACGGAAGAACATTGACAAGAAGAAGGGACAGGTTCTTAGAACATGTGTTGAGACATCAGGGAATAATTTTCGCGGTACAAGAGGGAACTGTAGAGAGTAAAAACTGTATAGGAAGAGAGAGATTGCAACATATACGACAAAAAATCGAGGACATTGAGTGAAAGTGTTAAGTGTTCCTCTGAGATGAACAGTTTGGTAGCGAACAGGAAGTCATGGATGAATAACGTATCACAAGAAAGTGGATCTTCTAGTATCTTGGAAGCTATTTTCTGATGCAGCAATGGATGTTGTAATATCTTATTTCTTCTTGAAGTTAGTATTTTCCACTTATCCACTTATCACCGGTTCTAGTGACAACTTCTACATTCTATATCAGCCCACTTACTTTTCAACGTACTTGTGGGATGCTACATCCGAAACTCCTCGCTACTCTTACTTTCCGTTTTTCTGCAGTCCATGATTCGTTTCGAAACAAAGGTTGTCCTCCAGATATACAGTCTGAGAAATTTAATCCTTAGATAACACGTATATTTAACACTACTCGACGTCTTTTGTTGAGGAATTCTCTATTTGCCTGCCCTAGACTGCTGCTGAACTTCTTCCTTATATCGTCCGTCATTCTTCCAAAAGTAGATAAATTACTTTGACTTCCACGCTGTCCCTAATATCCACGTTAAGTTAATCACTAATGTCGTTTCTGCTACACCTTATTATTTCCGTTTCCCCTTTCTTTGGTTTACTCTGAAAGCATATTGCTTACCAGACTGCTCATACTATTGCACGTGTCCTTTTATTCTTTCACTGTGGATAGCAAATGTGGTCAGCGTATCTTCAACATCTTTTCACCTTAAATTTTTATCTCGGTGTCGAACATTTATTTTATTTCTACAGTTTCTTTTTCGATATACAGGTCGAACAGTATAGAAGAAAGACTATTTCGCTGTCACGGTTTGTAATTCGAACATTTCTCCTCTTCCTTATTAGTCCTTGTACGAATCGCCAAATTTTTGTTCCCGATCGCTTTTTGTAGATCCACGAGTTCTGCGAAAGTGTCATGATTCTCTTTAGGACTTATTTAGATTACCAAACTTAATATCAGAACTTCCTGTATGGTGCCTACACCTTTCCATAACTCTAACATATCAAGAAAATTCTCTTCCGTTCTTCTGTATATTTTTCTCGTCAGCAACTTGGATACATGAGCTGTGACAGCGATTGCGCATTTTACATCTTTATAAACGTTTACATCTAAATTTACATCTACATCTGCGTCTATTTACTAATTTTAAATTAAGTCATACATGCCACAAATTCTTTTAATTTAGTCCTTTTCTGAAATTTTGGAACACTTCTCTCCCAGACGGCTTCGGTTTGTTTCTGCCTGTGCCGAAAAGTCTCCACTAACGTGTCTTTCTGGAGTTGTCAGTCACCACTGAAACTGGCTAAAAAAAGCCAGTGCTAAATGGTCGGACCCTCCGAAGAGCATCTGTAGCCATCCGCCAGCAGTACCTTTAGTACCCACAAGGGACAGCGTGAAGGCGATGCAGCCGAAGCCTCCGCACTGTACAGTGGGTGTACACTCATGTTCGTGAGTTGTGCAACCGCTGGCTGCAGGTGGAAGCTAATATGCACAAATTTTATTCCGAGAAATGTTGTATACTCATGGAGGAAATATTAAAACGTTGATCGTTCATCTCCCCATACGTTCTGTATTTATTTATTACTGCATTTTAGCGTTACAAGGGAGCATGTTTCATAAATACAGTTTCTTGAAAACATTGCAGCGCTCACTATGAATACTCGTACGACATTCTCACACATTCCCTTTCAGAAAATAAGACTTAAAATTTTTGACACTATTTTGAAGATGGTCAATCAAGATGTTTCTTCGGCTGAGAGAGAGAAATAGCAGTCGTACGAAAATACGTCAATCAAATAAATTTTTAATATACAATGAACAAAATACGCTCTCGTCTTGTTTTGGAAACCGCTATTTATCCCGACATATTTTGACTGACAACGAAATATTTTCCGGTAACTCATAACCACAAGTTTATATTAGAGTCATTTCAAATGCTTCTGTACATGACTGGGTTTGATATGCATGTAAGTCACCTTAAGATGGTATTGAGATTTCTCTGTTTCTATATTATGTAGGATTTATAAATACACTGCATTTTTTAAGAATTTGAATTTTTATTTAAAATGAAAAAAGATTGGTCTAATAAGGTATGCATAAGCGATTGTGTTTCGAATTAGGTGGAACACATAAACGTAGTGTTAGTTAACTCAACTGTTTATTACCGTATTCAGTTGGTAAGTTTTATCAAACGTCACAAAAAGTGCTGGCCATTACCTGTATGGGCTAGAAGCACTCATGTCAGTATCGTTGGTGTCCACCAAAACGACACAATGAAAGTTTTCATGGGTGCAATAAAATCAACAGCTCTTCCCAGGCTCCTCGTTCTACGTAACTCATATAACACCACCGTATCTCAGGCGAAAGCTGACTGTGGACAGGATATTCAGTAAGACATTAAAAAGATAGGTTCTGAGAAATCCTCCAGTGAACTAACGTCTAGACATCCAAATGCTGGTTTAAATCTAGAAATCGTGTAACGATGAGAAAACATTCCTTGGGATTTAAATAGACGCTGGAGAGCTACTTGCACACTATTTCCTAGACAAAACTAAAGCTAAACTAAAGCTTTACAAGCAGCCCATGAAGGCCTAAAAGTACTGATATGCCGCCGTGTCATCCTGAGCCCATAGGCGTCACTGGATGAGGATATGGAGGGGCATGTGATCAGCAGACCGCTCTCCCGGCCGTACGTTAGTTTCCGAGACTGGAGCAGCTACTCCTCAATCAAGTAGCTCCTCAGTTTGCCTCACAAGGGCTGAGTGCGCCCCGCTTGCCAACAGCGCTCGGCAGACCGGATGGCCACCCATCCAAGTGGTAGCCCAGCCCGACAGCGCCTAACGTCGGTGACCTGACGAGAACCGGTGTTAACACTGTGGCAAGGCCGTGTTTCCTAGACAAGGCCTGGAGAATCGGACTGCCTCAACCAAACCAGACCCATGAAAATTCAGACCATTCGTTTACAAATGGCATTTTTGGCGCAACAGACTGAAACTAGAACATATAGTTTTTGACAAGTTTCTTTGTGCGGCCATCCGCCGCAGTAAGTATATAAATACTTGTTTTGTCCCTCTGCATATAAAACAAACTAGAATAAAATTAACACGCGGATCCATCTGCTCTCTACTCCCTTCAATACCTAATAAACTTTAGATAGGCTGCTTACTGGATATTCAAAAACTATATACTTGTTTTGTAAATAAAACTGCCTTTTCCTGCTGGTACTTAATCTAGCTATCCCGTACGCGTTTCGCCTTACCTTGTTCTAAGGCATCATCAGTGGAATCTAATAGATAAAATGATAGGATAATGATCCCAAAGAGGATTAATATAATAATACTGTCCAATATGATAATAATACCACCCAACATCTTTACATTTACTCATCTATGAACCCCTCCACCTAGTACAACATTAAAAAACTCCTCTCTCTCTCCCTCAACACACACATGGTACAAACATCAGGAATAGATGTTAGTCTTGAACATTTAGTTCGTGCAACATTAGGTTGGCAACAAGTAGGTAAACATGCCAAAGAGCAGTAAACACGTAGTAAAGTCGCAATATTGTGTCCGGCGAAATAGTTATATCGAGTGGAAAAAGAACAATAGTACACCACAAAAAAGAATGAGAAACGCGGTGAACAGTGTGAAGATCAGAAGGCAAAGTTGTGCTTATGTGGCAGTAATAAAAGTAGTAGTGCGACCTCCAGACCAGATGTGAAGAAACACTGATCAGCAAATCGTAAGTAATTATGTTTTTCCAAAAAATGTCATGACGTGAACTGTTTAATAACCCAAAACTGTATCGTTATAGCTCCCACCGATGAGGCCTTAGAACAAGATATGGTGAAACACGCATGGGATTAATAAATTAAGTACCAGCAGGAAAAGGACGTTTCATTTACAAAACATGTATATAGTTTTTGGATTTCCAGTAAGCAGCCTATGTAAAGATAATTTGGCATTGAAGTCCTCTGGACATAGAGATCAGATGGATCTGCGTTGTAATTTTATTATAGTTTGTTTTATACGCAGAGGGGCAACGCGTCGATCTTCACAAGGACTAAGAAAGCTTTCGAAAGCTATGCTAAACGTGCACCGACGCTCTGAGCGCCATTCAACATAGACTCACAGTAACAAACGCGACGCATTACAAAGTGCTTACTATCTGAGTTGTTACCACCACAAGCACAGAAACATTGATACTAACACATACACTTATTAACAAGTGCTATAAACAGTGTCACACTGGCTGATGATTCAAGAGAGTCACATATCGGAGTAGATTCGCGCAAACGACAATACGCCAGCTGTAACAGTTCGTGAACTTTGATATTCTAAAGACTGAACTGTGAAAGTCAGTGTCTTGCTCACACACACACACACACACACACACACACACACACACACACACATATATATATATATATATATATATATATATATATATATATATATATATATATATATATACACAGCAGTTTATTAAAACCGATAAACGGCTTCGGCTTTGGAGTCATCAGATCTAAACATTACAGCAGCGACACATGGGTCAGTAGTCATAACATCACTGTACTGACTCAGTGCCTACATGTCGCTGCTGTAATATTTAGATTTTATTATGTCTGCAGAAGCCCAAACCGGCTATTAATCGTCACGAAATAACACGTGACCAAGAAACTGACTTTTATAGCCTAATCCGATTCCAAAGGTCAGCGGTCCCCTCAGCAGTTCCAAACAGCCTCATATCGCGATCCTCAAAACACGCCTAAGTCTTTCGTAAACCAGTATGGACGTAAACTTTTCATCTTACTTTTAGATGAGATATCTATTCACAAATATCACTACTGTTTACGATGCACCAAGTATGTCCTACTTCATTTTTCCTAAGAAAAACTTATAATAATGAAAAAAACAGAAGGTACTTTATCGTCGTAAACTCTACAATAAAAGATTGCAGTAGCTTCAACAAAGTGATGTAATTTCATTTTATTTCAATAGTGAACAGAGCAGCATTTTATCCTGTAACACTGAGACAACCCTGCTGTCTGATTACCTTGAATACCTGAACAGCTGGTCTGCTGAACACAATTACCAGTAATCGTGTTTATACTACCTGACAAAATAAATTAAGCACCTACAAGACATGGTCGAATGTCAATGTCACTTTGTGCACATACACACCACCAGCGGTTATGTACGAGGGTTTTTCGGAAAGCAAGGAACGATCGGTCGCGAAATGTAAACCACAATGAAAATCAAAACTGTTTCGTTTGCACATTTAGCTACACCTTCCTGGTACTTTTCTACGTAGTCGCCGCTTCGACTTAGACATTTGTCGGAGCGTTATACCAAATTTCCAACACCATCGTCATATAAGGCAGCCGCCTGTGCTTTCCGATAATTCTCTACACTGATCTGTAGTGCGTGGCCTACGCCCAACTGTTGTCTTCGTATCCAGCGTTTCATGTGAACAGAGATGATACTCAGGACGAGCCAATTATGGCTGTGTTGTGGGTGATAGAAAACTTCGCGTCGAAAAGGCTGTAGGAGCATCTTCACTGCCCCTGCAGAGTGCGGCTGAGAATTGCAACGAAGAAGGAAGTGCGTGGCAGTTGTGTTAGGTGGGCTGCATTCATTAAGGCGAAGCCTCTTAGAGGACCCTCCTACTTGGCGGGAGATATTGTTGTTCTAGGCACCTTTACTCGCTCGCAGTGCGCTCAAAACTGAAAAGACGGTCTTGATGCGGTCGACGGGCATACTACGGACACTGCCCAAAACTCTGTGAAAATCCTCGTTGGATCCATTTCGCGACCGATCGTTCCTCACTTTCCGAATAGCCCTCGTAAATGCTTAGGGTTGCTGTTCTTTGTGACAGTTAGAACGGCCACCAGAACAGATTAGTGTAGTTCTAGTTTAGCATTGTTACCAGCCCTGGTAGCGTACGGAAGGAGCTTGAATTGCTCAAATGTTGAATGATCACTCTGAAAGACACGGATATACCACACACTCCTATGTTATTAGCACCTGACAGAATTTGAAAGTCTCCATTTGACCAGCTGGTCGAATTGAGCAATATCCAGATATGAAGAGCATGCAGACGTAGCGGACGTGACAGTGACCCGATGTTCGACTCTATGGGAATGAGTGGGCATGCATACTCGTCGTTAAGGTTGTGGTGTACAACGTCCGACCGTCACAGGGTAGGATCACAGAATTGTGCACCAAGCACATAGTGAGCCCTTTCACATTTGCACCTTCCAGTCGAGAACAAGTAATGGATTTTCTGTGTCATCCTGCACCATTAGCAAGAGACTAGCACAGCCATCCCATGTATAGGCTGCACTTAAAAAAAACACAAATACTTATGTCTGGACTGATGCCTTGACCGGGAAGTGTGGACTGCTGATAAATGTCTTTGCGTTATGTTTAGTGATGAAACAGCTCTACCCATTATGACCATTGTTGGTAAGTACGGTAGCGACCTCGGTAGAGGTCCTATTCTTCCATTCTTCCATTTTGGAGGGGCACAGCCATGTTACTCCTGGCGTTATAGTGTGGGAAGCAATCTGGTATGACTTCAGGTCACGGATGACAGTAACTGACGGAACTATAACGGTACAACGGTAGGTCACGGACAAGCTTCATCCTCATTAGTTGCCTCTCATGCTACAGCATTGCAGTGCCACTTTTCAGCAGGACAATGCTAGTTCACATGTGGCACATGTCTCTATGAAGTGTCTGCTTGAAGTTGAGCTACTCCTACGGCTAGCATGATCCCGAGATCTGTCCGCAATAGAACTTGTTTGGGATCATCTCGGGAAGTCAACTCCGTCATTGTGCCAGTATTCATGATACAAATGTAGTTACAACAGTTGTGGTCCAGCTTCCCTCTAAAGAGGATACAACTGCTTTACGATACTTTTCACGCTCGAATGAGAACATGCATCCAGACCAAAGGGGGTGCAACATCATACTGATTTATAGTCTTCTCCTGCCACATTCTTTGTCAGTTTCATTCGATTTTGTGATCATCGCAATAACACGACATTTCGTTTCAGTTAGTGAAGTTTCATTTCCTTTTCTCTTCCCCTTCTGAATGCTTCACCTTTTTCGGCAGGCGGTGAATATACAGACCATTTGGATTAACCATGTCACATATTCATATTCATAAACCATTAGGTGGTCGAATATGTGTGCTTCAAATACGCGTTTCAGCGTAAGTAGAACAGATCGCGCCATGGAGTACAGAGAGACTCATGTCCATTTCCTTTCCTTAGGGACAGACGTCAAACTGGAAAAAACGCAGCAAGTGGAAAAGAGACGGCCATTGATCTCTTACATTTTCGAGGAAACAATATTAATTACAGAATTGCTACTGGAGATACAATCTACGCACAACTAATTTTCGGAAGCGTATCTAGTATTGATCTTCTTTTATCGTTTGGGTGCCCTCGCAATGTTAAGGGCAGCAGCCTTTTCAGTGTAGTACACAACGCTATTACTGTGATTTAAAACGTAAGTGAAAGATTCCGCTAATGTACATCGGAAATTGCTCCATCTCCGGTTACGATCGCTACTGAAGTAACAGATACATCGAATTTCCAACGTACGGACCCGGTTCAATGGAGTGGATCGGAAACAATGCACTTAGCGTTAGCAGTCCGACAACTGGTGATTCTCTCACGTGTCTGTTACAACACTAATGGTACTGCCGCAGGCGTCGATCGGCAATGCGTATCGCCAGAGAAGGGGCAGCTTCGGATGCACAGCAATATTCCAGCAGAGGACGGAGAAGTGTAATGTAGGCTGTTTCTTTAGTGGGTTTGTCGCATCTTCTATGTGTTCTGCCAACAAAGCGCAGTCTTTCCAATTTAAGTTGCTCGTAGTTGTAATTCCTAGGTATTTAGTCAAATTGACAGCCCTTACATTGGTGCGAATTATCGTATACCCAAAATTTATCGGATATCTTTTAGTATCCATGTGGATGACTCTCACTTCAGTCTAAGGAGGCTGCTCAGATTATCACCTATATCAATTATATAAATCAGGAACAGCAGAGAGCCTATGACACTACCTTGCGGAGCGCCAGATATCACTTCTGTTCTACTCGATGATTTACCGTCTATCACTACGAACTGTGACCTCTCTGAGAGGAAATCACAAATCCAGTCACACAACCGAGACGATACTCCGTATGCACGCAATTTCATTAATAGTCGCTTATGAGGAACGGTATCAAAAGCCTTCTGGAAACCTAGGAATATGAAATAGATCTGAGATCCCTTTTCGACAGCATTCATTACTTCATGGGAATAAAGAGCTAGGTGTGTTGCACAAGAACGATATTTACTGAATCCGTGTTGGTTATGTATCAGTAAGTCATTTTCTTCAAGTTGATTCATAACGTTCGAGTACAGTATATGCTCCAAACTCCTACTGCAAATTGAGGTCAGTGGTATTGGTCTGTAATTCTTGAATATTCTTCTTGAATATTCGTGTCACCTTGCTACTTTCCAGTTTTTAGGAACAGACCTTTCGTCAAGTGAGAGGTTGTATATGATTGCTAAGAAAGGCGCTATTGTGTCAGCATACTCTGAGAGAAACTTGACTGGTATACCATCTGGACCGGAAGACTTGCCTTTCTTAAGTGATTTGAGCTGTTTCGAAACTCTTAAGATATCTACTTTTATGTCACTCATGCTAACAGCTGTTCTGGTTTCGAATTCTGGAATATTTACTTCGTCTTATTTCGTGAAGTAATTCCGCTTTAGGGACACCATCATCGGTAACATTTCCGTCCCTATCGCGCAGTGACGGTATTCACTGTTTTTTGCCACTGGTGTGTGGTGTCACCGCCAGACACCACACTTGCTAGGTGGTAGCCTTTAAATCGGCCGCGGTCCGTTAGTATACGTCGGACCCGCGTGTCGCCACTATCAGTGATTGCAGACCGAGCGCTGCCACACGGCAGGTCTAGAGAGACTTACTAGCACTCGCCCCAGTTGTACAGCCGACTTTGCTAGCGATGGTTCACTGACAAATTACGCTCTCATTAGCCGAGACGATAGCATAGCCTTCAGCTACGTCATTTGCTACGACCTAGCAAGGCGCCATTATCATTTGCTATTTATCTTGTGATGCATGTACCGTCAGACAGATGTTCACCAATTATGGATTAAAGTTAAGTATTCCAGAAGCTACGTACTATTTTTGCTACTATAAAGACCTTGTCGTTTTCCAGACCTCAAGCCAGCCTGCGTGAGCTTTAACGCGTGCCTTTCGGCTTCACCTCATAGTGGCTTGGCTGTCTTGCCAAGTCACAACATGGTGTACTATACATACGACCATAATCTCTTTGGGCATCTCTTTTAGATGGGATATACAATCATCAAAAGTCCGTTAAGATGTGTAAATGGACTAATTCAAAGGAATACAGCACGTAGAGAAGTAAAACTTGTCACACACGTTTGAAATGACATGGGGCTTTGCTGAAACCAAAAAAAGTGCTGGCGATGGACATCAATACGTCAGTGATGGCGCGTGAGAAAAGTGCGTAAAATAGTGAGAGAGAGAAAGAGAGAGAGAGAGAGAGAAAGAGGGAGAGAGAGAGAGAGAGAGTCGAATGCGGTAGGAATCACCGCACGTTGACTTTGGGGGAAAGGGATCTGTTAGTGAAGCTTTACTGTCAGAATCGAGAATCTGCTACTACAGCTTTACGATTCTATCGCCATAAGGAAGTTATTCATAAAGGATAAAGATACTGTGACAAGTGTCACCGCGAAGAAAACGATCACGAAGCTCGAAGCTACGAGGTTTTAGACCATCGTCGCTGTAGTGGGCGACGAGACGCAACTGCTACTGCTGCTCGGACAGTTCATGAAGAAATGAAGACCTTAGTGGGTTTATCTTCCCAGTGTGTGGTCAGTGCTCGTAAAGTAGTGCTTCGCACAGGGTCGCACGTCGCACCGGCATTCCACGCACTAAGGCGTACCTTTGAATGCTGTCCATAGAAGATGCAACGCCCCTAAGAACTGTTAGCCACCGACTTTGTGACACGGAGAGCATTTGCAGTGTAGGCACTTCAAAGAATGGGGGAGGACGATGACTGGCTGTCTGACATGCTGTGGACCGACGAAGCCCATTTCACACTCCAACTGTCTGTCAACAGCCACAACTGAAAAATGTGGGCCACCGAAAATCCTAGAATTGTCTTGGAATACCCATTGTATGGCGAGAAAATCACGGTGAGGTATGGATTTCCTTCGCGGAAATGCGAGGTGCTGCTTTTCAACCTGTCAGCGTAACAGCTGCCAGTGACGTCGATGTTTTACGAAATCGCGTCATCCCTAACCTAGCTGTTAAGTACCTGCTGGAGGGTACGACTGTTATACAGTATTGCGCTGCCCGCTGCCCCCATATTCCTCCATGGGAGAAAGATCTCTTGAGAACATCGTTTGGTGTGGATCGCGTGCTGAGTCACAACTACCTGCGCGGTCCTGGGCATGTTATCACGGCTTGTCCTGTCGGAGGTTCGAGTCCTCCCTCAGGCATGGGTGTGTGTGTCTTGTGCTTAGCGTAAGTTAGTTTAAGTTAGACTAAGCAGTGTGTAAGCCTAGGGACCGATGACCTCAGCAGTTTGGTCCCGTAAGACCTTACCACAAATTTCCTAATTTTGAGTCGCAACCTTCTGTCATGCTTGACCTCCAAGGTCCCCAGACCTCAGCCCGTGCTATCGTTGGTTGTGGGATCACCTGAAGTCGCAACTGCACTGCAATAGTCCGACCTCACTAAGCATGCTAAAAGACAACACCTGACGTCAGTTCCTCACCATACCTATTGTGTGCTGTTCACGACGTTGACCCTCGACTACTTGTATTGCTGATGAATGATGGCCAACATGCTGAGAATTTGTTGTAAAGAACATCGTCTTTACTAAAAATCAGATTTCATGCTAATTATTGCTTTCACATCAAATGAAGCGCTATCTGTTGGTAATTTTGTGAACTTCTTATGGTTTCAGTAAAGGTCCATGTCATTTCAAGCAGATGTGTCAATTTGTACCTCTCTACTTTCAATGTTCCCTGAAGTATTGAGTTTTCAAATGTTATCTAGCTTTTGGTCACCCTGAGCGATCTGATAAAAGTGAAAAAAAAATGGGACTCTAAAACAGTTTTCATGTTTTTTTGTGTACTGAGAGACAAACTTTTCACCAATATGTATTTACATTCAATTGTTTTTTATATTACCTCATTACAGCCTTACGTTACCTACCACACAAAGGTATGAAGTAAAAAATGTATTTTACTCGATTATGGCAACTGTTAAGCTTATTTCCCTTTTTCCTCTCTTTCTTATGACTTACGGCTCTAAGCACTATGGGACTTAACATCTGAGGTCGTCGGTCCCCTAGACTTAGAACTACTTAAACCTAACTAACCTAAGGACATCATATACATCCATGCCCGAGGCAGGATTCTAACCTGCGACCGTAGCAGCAGCGCAGTTCCGGACTGAAGTGCCTAGAACCGCTCGGCCACAGAAGCCGGCTCTTATGACTTGCGGTATTGGTGAAATGAATTACGCACAAAAATTGAAACTTACAAATATGTATCGGATTTCGAAACTGGGAACACGTGGTAGCTGCATCGAGGCAACGATATTAAATAAGCGTGTAACACTCTCTCCTGCTGTGCCGCATCACACATGCTGAATCATGCTACGCCTGTGTCGGGAGCTACCGGTATGGCCCAGTGTTTACTGTGCCGTGGTGCGTTGTGCGGTGATGTGGAGACCAGGCGCCTACAGCGGTTTCTAACCCAAATATTTGAGACTCGCGCCAGCTCACCAACACCTGTCGCAGACACGTTATAAACAAGGGCTTGATACGCTCCTGCCAGACTAGGCTATCAGATACGGAGAATATCTAGCTACACCAAACCTGACGCTCCCGAATTACACTAGGAACTAGCGAAGTAGTTGCCTGGTGTAATAATTTTTTTCGAAAGACTGTTAAGTAGATGTGACACGCTCTTATCGCCTTTTGTTTTCCACTTACACTGTCCTACCAAAGTCAGCTTTGCTCAGTCTTCTGTTATCATTTGGATGGCGTGCATTCGTGGCAGCAGTCGTAATACTACTAGGACAATGGATAATTACGGCGTCCAGCGTATAGGCAGCGTACAAACGTCACTGAGATACCTGATGTTCTACGCACAACAATAATACTGTTATTGAGTCAGATGACCTTAAAGAGAGCTTTACTTTTTAACTCTCACTCTCGAGATAAGGAAAAAGAAATTCGCAGAAAACTTTTCTTTTCATGTTTCCCAGCAATCTAATAAACAAGCATGACACAAATGCAAGTGAAATACCTAAGTACCTTCTTGATGATTCATTAAGGTATAAATGGATGTCCACAAACGTGGATCTCAGGCATCACTTTATATATACATATATATGAAAGAGTAAACTGTATTTGGGTAATGCATACAGAAAAGAGGCTTTTTGTTGTTGATCTTTTTGAATCCTTTGGTTTACAATACAAGATCTTTTTCATGCTTCATAAATGGAAACAGATAATAAACATACATAAATTCTGGCAAATAGTAATTTGCTGCTGTTATTAAATAAAACTTTACGGTACGTTCTATGATAAGCTTCAAAACAATTATTTTTCACACTATATGAATATCTACATCTACATCTACATGATTACTCTGCAATTCACATTTAAGTGCTTGGCAGAGGGTTCATCGAACCACAATCATACTATCTCTCAACCATTCAACTCCCGAACAGCTCTGATTTCTCTTATTTTATTTTGATGATCATTCCTACCTATGTAGGTTGGGCTCAACAAAATATCTTCGCATTCGGAAGAGAAACTTGGCGACTGACATTTCGTAAATAGATGTCGCCGCGACGAAAAACGTCTTTGCTTTAATGACTTCCATCCCAACTCGCGTATCATATCTGCCACACTCTCTCCCCTATTACGTGATAATACAAAACGTGCTGCCCTTTTTTGAACCCTTTCGATGTCCTCCGTCAATCCCAACTGGTAAGGATCCCACACCGCGCAGCAATATTCTAACAGAGGACGAACGAGTGTAGTGTAAGCTGTCTCTTTAGTGGGCTTGTTGCATCTTCTAAGTGCCCTGCCAATGAAACGCAACCTTTGGCTCGCCTTCCCCTCAATATTATCTATGTGGTCTTTCCAACTGAAGTTGTTCGTAATTTTAACACCTAGGTTCTTAGTTGAATTGACAACCTTGAGAATTGTACTATTTATCGAGTAAACGAATTCCAACGGATTTCTTTTAGAACTCATGTGGATCACCTCACACTTTTCGTTATTTAGCGTCAACTGTCACCTGCCACACCATACAGCAATCTTTCCTAAATCGATTTGCAAGTGATACTGGTCTTCAGATGACCTTACTAGACGGTAAATTACAGCATCTGCGAACAACCTAAGAGAACTGCTCAGATTGTCGCCCAGGTCATTTATATAGATGAGGAACAGCAGAGGTCCCAGAACGGTTCCCTGGGGAACACCTGATATCACTTCAGTTTTCCTCGATGATTTGCCGTCTATTACTACGAACTGCGACCTTCCTGACACTTTGCACACATGTCTCTTATATTGGAATGGCAGCCACGGTTCCTGCATTTTGAGACATTTCTTGCTTCAACATATGTTGGTGCTTGGCCATCATTATAAAAGCTAATTACTGAAATTGATTGGAACACAAACACAGTTCTTCTTTGCTTTTTGCACACATTTTCCACATCATATATACCTTCACTGTACAAGGGCTTCTTCTTTTTTTCCTAGTTATCTGACCGTTTACAAGTCAGTTTCATCAAGCTGACACTTGTCTTACGAAGACGTTGCCGATCGCGACGCCGTATTCTGCCTGTTTACATACCGCTGAATTTGAATACTTATGCCTAAACCAGTTTCTTAGGCGCTCCATGTAGAATAGTAGTCATGTCAAATTAATATCATATCCATAGTTTATTTTGTGGTTTTGCTGTGAATATACCGTTATAGAATCCTACCAGCAGAAATTTTTAAGACATGGAGATAGAAGGAAAAATTACATTTTAGCAAGATCGGGGCATGAACTTTATGTACTGTTTTGAGATAACTGTTCAAACTATTTTCTAATAGAGCTGGTTATTGTCGGATCGGTCTGTAAGCAATTTAATAAAGAATCTTCAACGGATCTTAGTGACTGGTAAAACGAAACATTTAATCTCGTCAATCTATTTTCCATTTACTTTGTGATCCGAATGGTCATTCTAAGAATGTTCCAGTTGCGTTTTTCGGAATAAACTCTTTGCACAGAGTGGATTAAAGTCCAGTGACCACTAGACAGGACTTCTACGCATTAATGGCTGAAATGAATCAGTATCTTGTCTTATCTAGCATACGAAGACTTAAATACAAAAGTTTTTAAATGCCGATGCAAGAAATTTCAATATTAACACTGAAAAGTGCAAGTCAGGAAGCCAAAATAAAAAAAGGTAAAAAAGAGATCCATGAAATCACACACACAAAATGGCAACAGTTGTACAATCATGACGATAAAAGTAATTATGGAAAGAAATTATGGCTGTGTGTTCACGGCCCTAAAATTGTGTAGCGTATGTTTATGAACTGCAAATTTGAACGAAAATAGTTGAAGAATGTGACAGAGACACTGTAACAGGATTTATCAAGCTAACAAAAGCATTCGGAAATCTAAAGTGAAGAAAGATAAAAGAAACTTTAAGAAAAACTCGTATAAACTGTTGGACAGGCAACATGCAACATGCATAAGAACCACAAAGGAACAATTATAATGAAATGCGAACAGAGAAGTATTCAGACGAAAACGAACGTATGGCAAGTAAGAGTGCAGTGTATTTAACACACTGTTCTATCTGTGCATCGAAAGAGTAGCGAAAGAAATGAAAAACAAAGGTTCGGATACACTATTAAAATTCTGAATGAAATGATACTGCTGTAGGTTCATTTACAAAATCGCTATTCTCTGTGAAGGTGAGGAAGTAGCATAGAACGAAAATGTAATTAAATGAACAGTCTATTGCGTACAGACTATGAACAGAGAGTTAACCAAACAATGAAGACTGTCTTAAGAAGTAGTAAAAATTAAATTAGCGACAAACTCAACCTCGATGGTGGGAACCGCGTAGAAGTGAATGAATTCTGATACAGTACGATGGACGAAGGACAGAGAATATAAGAAACGGGCTATCGCAGACCAAGAGCATTTTCTTTGCTGGAAGAAGTGTACCTGTATAAAAAAAAGAAACTTTAACTTCGGTGCAGTATGGAAGTGAATCCTGTACTCTCTCATCGAGGAACCTAAAAAGAAGAAATCGGAGCGTTTGAGTTGCGCTCTTACTGAAGAATACTGAAATTTACGTGGAGTTGTAAGAATCGAGGACGTTCTTTACAGAATGGGCGAGGACATAACTATACGGGAAACGCTAGCTACAAGGAGAGAGAATGACAGGGGCAGGATATGTGTCAAGACGACGGGGAACAACTTCCAGTGTAGTAGAAGGAGCCAAAGGAAGACAGTGTAACGACAGCATGTAGAATGAGCATAGAATATATAATTGAGGACGTAGGTTACATACTCTGTGTTACTCCGAGATGTAGGGACTGGCACAGGAGAGGATATCGTGGCGCGCCGCTGAGAAGACTGATGACACTAATATGTACTGTTTAAGATTTTATCTTTTGTTAACCAGGAGATGGACAGTAATAAACAGTAGACTGCCTGTATAAGGCAACTAATATGATGTAAAAAAAAATCCCAAGACCAAGAAATAATTAATGTGGAGTACTGAAATTTCAGGAACATATTTGTCTAGGTAAAATATTTCAACGGTTAACGTTGCAGGATCGCACATTAATGTAATGCTGGTGCATTAATAACCGCCAGAATGTAGAACGCAAGCAAGAAAACGTTCATGCATTGTGTGGTACAGTTGCCGGATAGTTTGTGGGATGGAGTTCCATGCCTGGTGCACTTGATCGGTCACTACGGGGAAGATTAATGCTGTTTATGGATGACTCCTAGAGCTGTCGTCCATTGATGTCCCCTACTTGCTCGACTGGAGACAGATCGAGTGATCGAGGAAGCCAACGCAACATGTCGATACTTTGTAGAGCATGTCGGATTACACCAGCTGTATGTGAGCGGCGTCATCCTACTGGAAAACACCCCCTGGAATGCAGTTCACCAGTGGCTGCGCAACAGGTCGAATCATCAGACTGACGTACAAATTTGCAGTCAGGGTGCATTGGATAACTTGCTGTCAAACGATATCGCAGCCCAGAACACAACTCCAGGTGTATGTCCAGTAGTCCTAGCCGCAAACAGGTTGGTTGCAGGCGCTCTTCTGGCATGCGACTAACCAACACACGGCCATCACTGGCTCCGAGACAGAACCGACTGTCATTAGAAATCACAACAGACCTCCACTCTCCTCAGTAGGCTCTCGGTTCACACCATAGGAGTCGCAAACGACGGTCGTTTGGTGTCAGTGAAATGCCCGCTACAGGGCGCCTGGGTCGGGTTTGTAACAGCTCGTTGTGTCACTGTGGTACCAACTGCTGTTCAAATTGCTGCTGTAGATGCAGTACGCTGCGCCAGAGCCATACGCCGAAGGCTATGTCTCCCGCTCGGTAGTGCCACATGGCCCTCCGGGCCCAATCTTCTTGCGATCGTACCTTTCTGTAACCGCCACTGCCAGGCATCATGCACAGTGCCAAGTCTTTCTGCAATATCGCGGAAGGAACATCCGTCTCCTCGTAGCCCTTTTACACGATCTCGTTAAAACGGTGCTGATAGCGACGTCTTTGTCGCCTTAAAGACATTCTTGACTAACATCAACTCACCATGTCCAATTTCAAAGGTAATTAAAGCTCACCACCGTTGCTACTAGGGCCACCCTTATGGGCTAGTGCGAAATTTAAAATGGCATCAACTTTCAGATGAAGAAACATGCCTACCAACTTACGTTTATGTCACATAACTCTTTGTTGATGTTGTGATTTTTTTCTGTAAGTGTTATTTCGTTAAAAATTATAGGTTTGTGCATCTAAGGAACCTTTTCACGTTTCTATCTACATCTATATCCATATTTTGCAAAACATTGCGAAAGCAGTGGAAGGGGTTACTTCCAGTTCCATCATAATTCAGGGACCCTCTTCCTCGTTCCATTCATGTATGAGACGTGGGTAGAACGACTATCTAAACGCGTCTATGAGAGATTGCAGAATATGGATTGACAGTAAATCGAACAAAGACGAAAGTAATGAGAAATAGTGGAAATGAGAGGAGCGAGAAACTTACATCAGGATTGGTGATCACGAAGTAGATGAAGAAAGGAATTTCGCAGCCTAGGCAGCAATGTAATCCATGACGGGAGGAGCAACGTAGACATATAAAGCAGCATAGCACTGTCAATAAGGGCATACGTGATCAAGAGAAGTCTATTAGTATCAAACACAGGCCTCAATATGAGGAAGAAATTTCTGAGGATGTCCCTTTGTAACACAGCACTGTATGATAGTGAAACATGGATTAAGGGGAAACCGCAAAAGAAGAGAATCTAAGCATTTTAGACGTTGTGCTACAGAAGAATGTAGAAAATTAGTTGGACAGAATGGGGAGGGTCTCCGAAGGGAAATGAAAATATGGCAAACACTGGCCAGAAGAAGAGGGAGAATGACAAAACATTTGTTAAGAAATCAGGGAACAAACTTCCTGGCAGATTAAGACTGTGTGCAGGACTGGGGCTCGAACTCGGGACCTTTGCCTTTCACGGGCAAGTGTTCTACCATCTGAGCTACCCAAGCACGACTCACGCCCCGTCCTCACAGCCTTACTTCTGCCAGTATCTCGTCTCCTAAATTCCAAACTTTACAGAAGCTCTCCTGCGAACCTTGCAGAACTATCACTCCTGAAAGAAAGGATATTGCGGAGACATGGCTTATCCACAGCCTGGGGAATGTTTCCAGAATGAGATTTTCACTCTGCAGCGGAGTGTGCGCTGATATCAAACTTCCTGGCAAATTAAAACTGTGTGCCGGACCGAGACTCGAACTCGGGACCTTTGCCTTTCACGGGCAAGTGCTCTACCAACTTAGCTACCCAAGCACGACTCATGCCCCGTCCTCACAGCTTTACTTCTCCCAGTACCTCGTCTCCTACCTCCCAAACTTTACAGAAGCTCTCCTGCAAGCTCTCATTCTGGAAACATCCCCTAGGCTGTGGCTAAGGCATGTCTCCGCAATATCCTTTCTTTCAGGAGTGATAGTTCTGCAAGGTTCGCAGGAGAGCTTCTGTAAAGTTTGGAATTTAGGAGACGAGATACTGGCAGAAGTAAAGCTGTGAGGACCGGGCGTGAGTCGTGCTTGGGTAGCTCAGATGGTAGAACACTTGCCCATGAAAGGCAAAGGTCCCGAATTTGAGTCTCGGTCCTGCACACAGTTTTAGTCTGCCACGAAGTTTCACATCAGCGTACACTCCACTGCAGAGTGAAAAATCTCATTCTGGAATCAGAGAACAACTTTCATGGTAGTAGATGGACCCGTAGAGGGAAAAAACGGTAGAGGAAAACAGGGATTGAAATAATTGGGGACGTAGGTTGCAAGTGCTATTCTGAGTTGAAGAGGTTGGCACAGGAGAGGAATTCATGGCGGGCCGCATCAAACCATTCAGAAAACTGATGACTCATTGCGAGTACTTTCTGGAAGTGTCCGACAGCCTTGCGAGAGAGATGATGTCGATAGTGCTTACACAGCAGTACGTGAGTGTCAGTGAGAACTGAGACAGCACTCTCCCTGGGCGTCTCCTGTCGTATTTCTGTACGTGACGGTAGGCTTTGCGATGGAAGAACGTCCAGGTGCAGCTGTATTTTTGATACATTTAGCGATAAATGTAAAACATAAACTAGCGTGTTCGCGCTCGATAACAGACCAGATTATGTGACCCACAACAATATCGATAGTTTACGAGAATGACAGCAATGGAGATGGAATAAGCACTCATTACAATTGTACTGAAAATCTGTAATCTTGATACTATTATACACAAATCCATTAGTGTTGAAGACAGACTGCTTGTGAAACTAATATTTCTACTATCAGCTGTGTTTATTCCTTTAATATTTGGTAAAGCTACAATTACGATGATATAATGTTGTACCAATTTCATCTTCATACCCATAGACGTTCAAATGCCGAATAAGGTGGATATATGTATGACGCATAAAGCATTTTCAGACATACAGTACACTGACTTGAACCTACTTAGTTTTATTGACTTCAGAAAGTGCTCATAAATTCCCAAAGATCTCTTATTCAATACCCAATATAATAATGCACTGAGGAGACAAATTACGGGATAGTGATATGCGACTATACACATGGCATTAAAATGACGTACAGAAGGTATCAAAAGCCAGGGCTTTGGCGAACCTGTCGTTTGTAATCAGGTGATTCATGTGTACAGATTCCCAACGTAATTATGGCCGTACGACAGGAGATAACAAACTTACAGCGCCGAACGGTAGTTGCTGCTACACCAGTGGGACATTCCATTTCGAAAACTGTTAGGGAATTCAATATTCCGAGATCCACAGTGTCAAGAGTCGGCCGAGACTACCATACGTCAGGCATTACCTTTCACCGCGGACTATGCAGAAGCCGACGGCCTACACTTAACCACCGAGAGTAGTGACGTTTGCGTAGAGTTGTCGGTGCTAGTAGACAAGCAACACTGCGTGAAACAACCGCAGAAATCAAAGTGGGACGTACCACGAACCTGTCTATTTATCTGTTTGGACGATGCGGCGAAATTTCGCACTGATGGGCTGTGACAGTAGAGGACCGACAGTAGTGCCTTTGCTAACAACACGACATCGTCTGAAGAGCCTCTCTTGGGCTTGTGGCCGTATCGATTGGACTCCAGATGACTGGAAAATCGTGGTGTGGTCAGATGAGCTCCAATTTCAGTTGGTAAGAGGAGATGGTAAGGTTCAAGTTTGGTGCAGATCCCACAGATCAAGCAATGTGCAAGGTGCATAATGATGTAAGCTGTGCTTAGATGGAATGTACTGGGCCCTCTGGTCTAACTGAAACGATCATTGACTGTAAATGGTTATTTTCGGCTATTTGGGCACCTTTTGCAACCATTCAATGATGGAATTTTTACGAATGACGCTGTGTCACTTCACCGGGCCATAATTGTCCGCCATATATTTGTAGAACTTTGTGGATAATTCGAACCAACGATTTTGCCTCACAGATTGCCCGACATGAATCCCATTGAATATTTATGAGAGCTAATCGAGAGGTCAGTCTGTGCGCCGCCAACAGTTTCGCAGTTATAGACAGCTGTTGAGGCACATAGTTCAGTTTTGCTTCAGGGCAGTCCATGCCACGCCGGACAAAAGAAGGTCCAGCACGATATTGGGAGGTATGCCACGACTTTTCTCACTTTAGCATATAATCATTGAACACATCATATTGTCACGTAGAAGAAGGTGTACCTAGATGAATGACGAACACTAACTTCACTTAACGAAGGTTTATTCAGCACTTGCACACACAAAAGCGCGGAGCGAACTGCGTCCGGCCAGAACGCATACGATATACACTCCTGGAAATTGAAATAAGAACACCGTGAATTCATTGTCCCAGGAAGGGGAAACTTTATTGACACATTCCTGAAGTCAGATACATCACATGATCACGCTGACAGAACCACAGGCCCATAGACACAGGCAACAGCGCATGCACAATGTCGGCACTAGCACAGTGTACATCCACCTTTCGCAGCAATGCAGGCTGCTATTCTCCCATGGAGACGATCGTAGAGATGCTGGATGTAGTCCTGTGGAACGGCTTGCCATGCCATTTCCACCTGGCGCCTCAGTTGGACCAGCGTTCGTGCTGGACGTGCAGACCGCGTGAGACGACGCTTCATCCAGTCCCAAACATGCTCAATGGGGGACAGATCCGGAGATCTTGCTGGCCAGGGTAGTTGACTTACACCTTCTAGAGCACGTTGGGTGGCACGGGATACATGCGGACGTGCATTGTCCTGTTGGAACAGCAAGTTCCCTTGCCGGTCTAGGAATGGTAGAACGATGGGTTCGATGACGGTTTGGATGTACCGTGCACTATTCAGTGTCCCCTCGACGATCACCAGTGGTGTACGGCCAGTGTAGGAGATGGCTCCCCACACCATGATGCCGGGTGTTGGCCCTGTGTGCCTCGGTCGTATGCAGTCCTGATTGTGGCGCTCACCTGCACGGCGCCAAACACGAATACGACCAATATTGGCACCAAGGCAGAAGCGACTCTCATCGCTGAAGACGACACGTCTCCATTCGTCCCTCCATTCACGCCTGTCGTGACACCACTGGAGGCGGGCTGCACGATGTTGGGGCGTGAGCGGAAGACGGCCTAACGGTGTGCGGGACCGTAGCCCAGCTTCATGGAGACGGTTGCGAATGGTCCTCGCCGATACCCCAGGAGCAACAGTGTCCCTAATTTGCTGGGAAGTGGCGGTGCGGTCCCCTACGGCACTGCGTAGGATCCTACGGTCTTGACGTGCATCCGTGCGTCGCTGCGGTCCGGTCCCAGGTCGACGGGCACGTGCACCTTCCGCCGACCACTGGCGACAACATCGATGTACTGTGGAGACCTCACGCCCCACGTGTTGAGCAATTCGGCGGTACGTCCACCCGGCCTCCCGCATGCCCACTATACGCCCTCGCTCAAAGTCCGTCAACTGCACATACGGTTCACGTCCACGCTGTCGCGGCATGCTACCAGTGTTAAAGACTGCGATGGAGCTCCGTATGCCATGGCAAACTGGCTGACACTGACGGCGGCGGTGCACAAATGCTGCGCAGCTAGCGCCATTCGACGGCCAACACCGCAGTTCCTGGTGTGTCCGCTGTGCCGTGCGTGTGATCATTGCTTGTACAGCCCTCTCGCAGTGTCCGGAGCAAGTATGGTGGGTCTGACACACCGGTGTCAATGTGTTCTTTTTTCCATTTCCAGGAGTGTATATACAGCTACAGAATATTCCGGTGCAGTGATTCTTACAATTTGTGGACACTTCTGGAATGTACTCGAACCCAATATAGAAATTAAAATTTTATAGTTCAGATGAGTTTTGAACTCAAAACCCTCCATGCAAGAGTGTAGTATCTTAACCACTACACTATTTTTTTTAATCTCATTTTGTTCTCTTTCGTTCGTTGCATCTGCTCGGTGTGCGGACGTCGTAAGACACCCGTTCGTCGTCGATCGGTTAACTCGGTTTTTTTATTACAGAGGGGAACTAACCCTCTGACCGAACACGCTGAGCTACCGTGCCGGCGTCACTACGGCGCCTGTACTACTTAGCTTCTTCTGCGACAACATAAAATTGTAGATACAGTTGTAATACGTCAAGTTGAAAGGTAGAAATTTTGCGAGTTCCAAAACGATTACCTTCAAAACATAACTTCACTTCTTTCTCTAGATTAATCAATTTATATTATAAAAATTCTTTCCTGATTAACTGATCTGTGGATATTCTGGTAAATTTCTTTGTGCGGTGGCGTTAAAAAGTGTAGCCATTTCAGTCAACAAACTTGTCTTCTTACCTCAGTTCCTGTAGTCAGTAACTAACGCTGGCCTTTCCTCGTACGAACTAATTAGATGAACTCATTCGTCCTGAGTCCACTCCCTGGCGTCTTTCTTCACTAAATTTCTGACGGCGCATTGCTGACGTTCACCCACAGCACTTATCCACCGCGACCATAGTCTCAATGTCCCAACATTGCCATTTCACGTTTATAAAGCAGTTTGTGGCAGTGTTGATATGGTGCACTGGGGAGAGCGCTACTCTGTTATTCACATTATTATATTAACATGGGATCGAGCCTCTTCAACGACATTTTTTTTTATTTTCATTGGTAATTCTATGTAATATGCCTATGCTGCTCAGCATTGTTTAACGTTAGAACTTTTGAAATACGCATTCTGCTCATGTTGTTCGTTTACGAGGGAAAATGGGCGATTTCTTAGTTCAGGAACATGTCACTGCCGTATATTATGGATCAAAGCACAAAGTGTCGTGAGTACTTTTGTTTAAAGTTTGTACGATTACGGCAAAATATATTGCCAAGACGTTGTAGTATGCGAACTGTGAAATACAGTACAAATCTAGGACGCAATACCGCCGCTCAGCACTCTCCAAGTACTGTCAGCTCTTCTGATAACGTCAGTGTAGTTTTTCTTGTGTGAAAGCTACATCAGGCACCTCTCCGCAGATGGAGCTGGCCGAGAGGTCTAGACTCCCAGAACGCGACTATTTGAGATGTCGCCCGACTTTCGGCGCTGTTTACACGACAAGTGTTACTCGCAGTACCTATCTGAGAGTGAAAAACTCTCACGTGTACACATGGTGAGGATCTTTCCCTGCAGGTTCCACGACTCCTCGCATCAGTCCAAAAAGCCTGACGAACCTAAACAGCAGCGGTACTTTTGGAGCACCGTCAGGGCACTTCTGGTTCATGTAAGTATTTTTGCTCTCGTCGACTTTCTCACTGAAAGTAAAATCTCCTGTGTT
Source organism: Schistocerca piceifrons (assembly GCF_021461385.2). NCBI lineage: Eukaryota > Metazoa > Arthropoda > Insecta > Orthoptera > Acrididae > Schistocerca > Schistocerca piceifrons. The sequence continues at coordinate 922,428,837 of NC_060140.1, forward strand.
ATATGTCGCGTCGTATTTCTTCTATACTATCGACATTCAAACCACTCTGCTGCGTTCTTTAGAAGTGTTCAGTTATTCTTGGTCTCCACAATATCCTGAAGAGGACCCCAGTTGAATGGGTGAAACATCGATTTTACAGAAAAAACATGACACGCCCTAGCACCCCACAAGATTTTGCCTTCAATTTTCTTTAGGTACATGAAAGTGACGAAGTCCCAACTATGGATGGAGATGTGTGGCTGAGTGCTAATGAAATCTCCTGACGAGACTACGGGAGGCCGCCAAGATTAAGCGTTCCAAGGGAATATTTTTCACGAGGAAACAACAGGTGATCCTATTCCTTCTCTACGCTATAAAATATCTCCTCGACTCGCTACTTCTACCCCTCCCCCCTCCCAACCCACCCCTGGCACATCTGCCTTCCCCCTTGCAGTACTGACACTCAGTGATTTTCTCTTCTCTCAGATAAACAAACCATTACGAAGCGGGTTTCACAGACCGACGACGACAAGGTTTTTGAGGTCTAACGTTCCCTGAACAGCCAAAGCGTCAAACTGTCCGTCAAGTCGTCCATCGTAGGGAAAAAAAAATGTCACGCTGATGGGTAAATACACAGAGAATGATTAAAAAGCATTTCAACGTTATTTTTATGGTAATAATTAACACATCCGTGTCTATAGAGGACACTGTCGGGCAATTTTTCTCGTCACATGTGAAACTTGAAGTGACTTGGGTGCGGATTGGAAGATATCTTGGCGAACTGTTGACGTCGGAATCTGCGTGAAACGCGATGCGGATTGGAAGGCGACAGCCAAGACTCCCGGAGAGACCGTGCCGGACGGGTAGCCTAGCGTGCAGGGGCGCCGCCTTCGTTAGCGCCACACTCCCGGGGGTCGTAGAAGATCCTCTTTCAACCCCTCAGCCTCCGTTAGTCTCTCTGCAAGTCGAGCTCGACCTACTAACCGTATGAGATATATCGGGTATCACATCCAGTTCTCCTTTAGACAAACTCTCTAGGTCACAGTTTAACTGAAGTGAGTCGTTCTACGACAACATCATGAATATTTTTGTCTGGGTAATATACATCGTAGAAATGGACTGTATTGTTCTACAACGTCGCATTTATATTTCTTACAGAATTATTGTAGTCGACGTACCCAGATGTGAAGATGGTCTAGCAGAACTGAAACCAGTAACATCATCAAGATACGGACAAAAAAAATTGTGTACAAACGTTGATTCCGGATTTTCTCGAAATAAATAAAGAAATTAAATAAAAGAACTATGAAGGTACTTGCAATAGATAGGGAAGCGCTAGAAATAACTAAAAAATCTCTTGTACGTTAAATTTATTCTAGTCCCTTCCAATGTTTATCAGGAGTCAGACAGAGAGACGGTTTTGTCACCACTATCATCCAGTTGTGTACTAGATAAAGTTATGAGAAAACGGTAAATAGAGGAAAAAAAACAGAGATGATGCATAAATCTGGATACATCTAAAGAAGGAATAAATTGTTTGAACTTTGCCTACGATCTCGTAATAATCGCTGAAACATTAGTAAATGCAAAGCAAAGACTAGAACTTCTGCAGAAGATAGCTAAAAAGTCTACAACTATCGTTTGAAGAGATACAAGACATGACAAACAGAAGTAACTCATCAAGAATTTTAAAAACCAAGTATGGCAGCAGCAAGAAAATACGCAGCTTTAAATATCTGACTGAAAGTATAAGGATCATATGCGAAAAAGAACCTGTTAAAATTAGAACTGAAAAAATTAAAGAACATACACGAATGGCCAAATCTGTAGAATGAAAATAATTTTCTAAACTTTTAAATGAAGGAATTATAACACAGCTATAAAACCAGAAGTTATCTGTGGGGAAAGACAACACTTTTATTTGGACCCAAAAGAGCGTTAGAAGATTTGGAAGAGTAATAAAAAAGTATTTTACGAATACTATTATATCAAATTATGACGAAGAATGGTAATTCGCTTTTGAGATCAAATAAGGCAATATGCTCATTCTACCCTAAAACAGCAGATGATATCCAGAAAGGATGTTACCCTCCAAGAACATGTAAAGATATTGAAGGAACACAGATGAACAAAGCAGCTCCACACATTCTTCCAAAACAGACAAAGAAAATGGGTGGAAAGGCGCGGCAGAAAACAGAAGAGTTGCAGATACAACAGGAAATAATAAAACATAACTCAATCCGAACAGGCCTTGAATGCCCAACGGTACCGACCGACCGCCGTATCGTCCTCAGGAGACCGGCGTCACTGAATGCGAATATGGAAGGGCATGTAACCAAACCCCGCTCTCCCGGCCGTTTTCAGTTTTCGTGACCGGAGCAGCTACTTCTCAATCAAGTAGCTCGTAAACTGCCCTACAAGGGCTGGGTGTATACCGCTTGCTAACAGCGCTCGACAGTCCAAATGCTAGCCAATCCCTTCGGTGATCTGACGGGACAGTCAAAGATTTCTAGGAAGACAAAACAAACAGAAAAGCAACTAGACTCAGATGGTTGGATGGGAGGAAAATGAAAGGGTTTTGAAGAAGTGTGTTACAAATTGTTAAATTAGCGCTTAAGTAAATAATTTTGTAGACATATGGGCGTCTTACCTTCATGGTTAAACAGAAGTGATAGCGAGATTGTTAGATAAGGAATGTTTTTGTTTAAATGAAAGAATTTACTAAACGCTCACGTAAAAATAATACCCAATACGCGGAGAAACTGTTTTGGGTTGTCGAAAGCAGTTTATAATATCTGATACATGACGATACACAAGATCTTTTACAAATATAAACTTGCATTTTATACCACATACATTTCTTGTGTTATAAAAATTAGATAAACACAAAGAAATAGATACAGTATATTTGCCATCTAGATAGGTGATTTTCTTGAATATTATCGAAAAGAAAGAAGTAATGGCTTAAGGACCTCATTAAATGCCACCAAGCAGGAAGATCATTTGGAAGGGAATGCTTTTCAACGGAACCACCGTGGCATCAGCCTTAAGCGACTTAGACAAATTGTGGAAAACCTAAATCTGCAAGGTCATTCCCCTTTTCAATCTTATCTCCCCAGAAAGGGGGGCGGGGTTCATCGACTTAACCACTGTGCCACTTCGATCATTAACATTACCAGTGTCAGCTGCTCACATGAAGACGGATATCTTGGTAATGGCGTGCAGTAGTGTTACACTAATAAAGTAACTGTTTACAAAAAGGATACTATGTTATTTGTAACGTTATAACCATTACATGTAGCGTATTATAATGGGTGTAGAGCGTCGTTGACACAAGCAGAAGTAGATGAAGCCTGCACCAGGGACAGAGTATGGGACCCAGGCTACTCATGTTGTATGTTAATGACGTCTCAGACAGTATTAATGTTACGCAGACTTTTTGCGGATGACGCAGTTATCTATAATTAAACACACACTGGCGAAAGCTGTACAGACGTTGAGGTACCTCCCCATGAGGTTTCCAAGTGATTCAAGTATTGACAATGTGTTTTAAATATTTGGAAATGTAGAATTGTGCAAAACGGAACAAACGTAGCGTCAGTAAATCTGCATCTACACTCAAATCTACACTCCGCAAGTAGCAGACATACCTCCGGTATCATTATTTCCCACCTTCTCTGTTCCGTTCGTTAACACTGCGTAAATCACAAGTGCTTGGTGTAGGGGTAGCGACTTTGCTTAGTAATGGAAACGTGTTGGCACTCGGATTCGAGCAAAAGCACTGCTTAAATTTTTATCAAAAATTATCAACGATGATGGCTGAAGGATACCGGCAAAAGAAGTCACCCTCATTCGGCCAACGGCTTTGTCAAAGAGGGCGGAGGAGCGAACCGAGATGCACGACACTCTCTTGCCCCTGGGGTGGGAAACTGCTCCGAAAACGCTCAAGGATCAGAAAAGATCACCGCTATGAGGATGAAGAAAGCAATGGAAACCACTGTATTAAAGACGCGTAATGTGTATTCGTAGGATACGTGCTCCTGTAATTGAAAAAGAGTTATGCTAGTCTCTCCAGGCGCAAAAAATACCGAACTAGTTCCCTATTCAGACTTTCGAAAATGGATTACCAATGGGGGGGGGGGGGGGGGGGAGGGGGTGTGACCACGAGAAAAAGAAGAAAAATTCCTCTCCTGTGGCAATCCCTTCATCTCAGAGTACAACTTGGAACCTACGTCCTCAATTACTTGCTGTATGCATTCTAATCTCTGTCTTCCTCTACAGTTTTTGCCCTCTACAGTTCCCTGTATTACCATGGAAGTCATTCCATCATGCCTTAACAGAAGTCCTATCATCCTGTACATTCTCCTTATCAATGTTTTCCACATATTCCTATCCTCTCCTCTCCGATTCTGTGCAACATTCGTCTATAGCATCACATCTCAAATGCTTCGATTCTCTTCTGTTCGGTTTTCATACAGTCCATGTTTCACTACCATACAATGCTGTACTCCAGTCGAACGTTCTCAGAAATTTCTTCCTCAAATTAAGGCCTATGTTTGATCTAGTAGACTTCTCTTGGCCAGGAATGCCCTTTTTGCCGTAGCGAGTCTGCTTTTGATGTCCTCCTTGCTCCGTCCGTCATTGGTTGTTTCACTGCCTAGGTAGCTGAATTCTTTAACTTCATATACTTCGTGACCATCAGTGCTGATGTTAAGTTTCTCGATGTTGTCGTTTCTGCTACTTCTCATTACTTTTGTCTTTCTCCGATTTACTCTCAATCCATATTGTGTACTCATCAGACTGTTCATTCCATTGAGCAGATCATGTAATTCTTCTTCACTTTCGCTATGGATAGCAATGTCGTCAGCAAATTGTATCATTGGTATCCTTTCGACTTGAATTTTAATTCCACTCCTGAACCCTTTTTTATTTCCGTCATTGCTCCTCGATGTACAGATTGAAGAGTATGGGGGCGGGGGACTGCATCCATGTCTTAAACCCTTTTTAATCCAAGCACTTCGTTCTTGGTCGTCCACTCTTATTATTCCTTCTTGGCTCTTGCACATATTGTATATTACCCGTCTCTTCCTATAGCTTACCCCTATTTTTCTCAGAATTTCCAACATCGTGCACCATTTTATATTGTCGAATGCTTTTCCCAGGTCAACAAGCCTACGAACGTGTCTTGATTTTTCTTTAGTCTTGCTTCCACTATCAACCGCAACGTCGGATTAGCCTCTTCCATGCCTTTACTTTTTCTAAAGCCAAACTGATCGTCATCTAGCACATCCTCATTTTTCTTCTCGATTCTTTTGCATATTACTCGTGTCAGCATCTTGGATGCATGAGTTGTTAAGCTCACTGTGCAATAGTTCTCCCACTTATCCTCTCTTGGAGTCTTCGTAATTGTGTGGATGACAGTTTTCCGAAAGTCACATGGTATGTCGCCAGTCTCATACATTCTGCACACCAACGTAAATATTCCTTTTGTTGCCATTTTCCCCAGTGATATTTGAAATTCTGATGGATTGTTATCGTCCCTTCTGCCTTATATGATCTTAGGTTCTCCAAAGCTCTTTTCAATTCTGATTTGATTCTGGATCCCTTATCTCTTCTAATTGACTCCTGCTTCCTCTTCTGTCACATCGTGCAAATCTTCCCCTTCGTAGAAGCTATCAATGTTTTCTTTCCACCTATCCGAGCTCTACTCTGCATTAAGTGGAACACCCGTTACACTCTTAATGTTAACACCGTTGCTTTTAATGCCACCAAAGGTTGTTTTAACTTTCCAGAATGCAGCG